>NW_025333867.1:3934500-5246000 GCF_019186645.2 Phyllostomus hastatus | reverse complement strand
AAACATGATAATTTCATTAAAATTTGCATCACCAAAATAACCTCACTATGAAGAGTCTGCATAATAAATATTAAATTATTCTGTAAAATATTTCCTATACTTTCTTGAGTACTCTTAAAAAATCTTCTTTGGCCTGTTTGAGAAAATTTTTACTCAGATACTTATTTTTCTTTATTCTTCAAAGCTCTATTTCTATGTTATTTAAGAACATGAATCTTCCCATTGACAGAGATATCATATGCCTTCCATAACCAGATTTAATCTTAGATATCCTATTCTTTTCTTCTCTTTGTAGACATTTGATTTAGCTTCACCCACACAAGAACTCAGGACGGATAAGCTATTCTTTGCATTATTATTGACAAATACTTACTTGTTGTTGCAATAGACTATGACAATAAGTTATTTGTTATTGACCAAATTTTGACAGTGCCATAAAATATTTTAACTTGAACTGACACAGGAGTAGATGATCATGCAGTCATTTCTCTTAAATAGTACCCGAGGGTGCCTAGATACTTTTTTGCCAGAATAAAGAACCCTCTGGGGATTAGAGATGAAGGACCATTACTAACAAGATGTAACCACTTTGTAAGGTTTTTATGAAACATATTGTATTAAAAATGCATGTAAAATCAGAATGTTCGCAAACAGGCCCTGCCATTCCTGATCTTTTACAAGACAACAAATTAAGATGCTCACTGCCGGAATGTTTGCTAAAAATACTTCCACTTGGCCTCCTTACTTGGGTGATTGACACATATATAAATCTAGTAAATTAAATCCTGTGGTCAAAAGTCTTCAACTTGCATTCAACCGAACAGTGGCCTGGTAAACATTCTCAAAACAGCCAGACAATGCAGCTTTAGGATTGAATAAATGTCTTGGCTTTTATTTATAAATGGTGTGCTTTGCTTCCTTTGAGTTGAAATCCTAAAATTCTGTTGATTTTGTTGTTCTTTTTTTCTAATAGTGAGTTAAAATTGCCAGCTCATTTAGAATCAATCAGTTTCATAATTAGTTGTGTTCAATTGAGGTAGACATCTGAGGCATTATGTTTTCCACTTCTCTTCTTTCTCTGGAACTTTAAATTCTATGGCCAGTTCCTCCACAGCTACAAAAAACCTTCAGGTCTGAAGAGGTTTCCTAGCAAAAATCTCTGCACAGGTCACATTTGGATGTGCTAATTGGTTCCTTTGTTGCTGTCACTGGGAAACTATAGAGATTTGTCCTCATCCTAGTCAAGCATATTTCACCTGAGAAAACAAAGCAAGGCTTTTAATTTCAGTTCTTTTTTAATGAAATATCTTTATTCTGGAGATAATTATGCCCAGGTAACAAATGTTTTATATTCATTCTGATCCAAAGCCAGTATGTTATAAATAATATGTTCTCTTTATCCAGACTCATTGGATATGACAACTTAGAAAAATAAGTACTTACCAAGATGGTGAGTGTCATATTTTTTAAAATTTTATTTTAATTGTTGTTGCAGTACAATTTTCTGTCTTTTACTCCCATCCCAGCCCACCCATCTAGCCCTTCCCTCCTCCCTCTCATTTCCACCCCCTCTAATTTTTATCCATGTGTCCTTTATACTTGTTCTTGTAAACCCGTCCCTTTTTCCCCTGAAATTCCCTTTCCTCTCCCCTCTGGTCACTGTCAGCCTGTCTATTTCAGTGTCTTTGGTTACATTTTGCTTGTTTCTTTGTTTTGTTGTTTAGGTTCCTGTTAAATGTGAGATCATATGGTATTTGTCTTTCACCGCCTGGCTTATTTCACTTAGCATAATGCTTTCCAGTTGCATCCATGCTGTTGCAAAGGGTAGGAACTCCTTTCTTTTTGCTGCATAGAATTCCATTGTGTAAATGTACTATAGTTTTGGATCCATTCATTTACTGATGGGCATCTAGGTTGCTTCCAACACTTGGCTATATTGTAAATTGTGCTGCTATGAACATCGGGGTGTATAGGTTCTTTTGGATTGGTGTTTCAGTGTTCTTAGGATATAATCCTAGAAGTGGAATTGCTGGGTCAAAAGGCAGATCCATTTTTAGTTTTCTGAGAAAATTCCATACTGTTTTCCATAGTGGTTGTACCAGTCTGCAGTCCCATCAACAGTGTACTAGGGTCCCCTTTTCTCCACAACCTCTCCAACACTTGTTGTTTGTTGCTTTGTTTATGATGGCCATTCTGACTGGTGTGAAGTGGTATCTCATTGTGGTTTTAATTTGCATCTCTCTGATAGCTAGTGATATTGAGCATCTTTTCATGTGTCTCTGGATCTTTTGTATGTCCTCCTTGGAGAAGTGTCTGTTCAAGTCCATTGCCCATTTTTTAATTGGGTCGTTTGTCTTCTTAGAGTGGAGTCGTGTAAGTTCTTTATATATTTTGGAGATTAAACCCTTGTCTGAGGTATCATTGGCAAATATGTTTTCCCATACAGTTGGTTCTCTTTTTATTTTAATACTGTTTTCTTTAGCTATGCAGAAGCTTTTTATTTTGATGAGATCCCATTTGTTTATTCTTTCCTTTATGTCCCTTGCTCTAGGGGACATGTCAGTAAAAATGTTGATGCATGAAATATCTGAGATTTTCTGAGTGTCATGTTTTTAAACCCTTTATCAACATTTCTCACTCTAGTGGTGATGGAGGGAATATAGTTATACTCAGATACGTGTCCTCCCCAAAAGAGGGGCTAAGTGTTAGGTTGAATTTACATTTGGACAAACTTTAATTAAGCAAGGTTTGTTCATGGCTCTATTCATTTTCTTTTTATATATCATTTTATACTTTTTGGGCATCCTTTCCCCTCCCTGTATTACCTAAATATCTACCATTCCCTCTTATTTGGTAATTTTTCTGTCCTTTATTTTTTTCTCTCTAGACTACTTGGAATATATCAATAAAGCTGCAGATTCACTCTCCAGAAAGTGTAAGTACTTCAAAATAATTTGGACTTGATAATTTTTTTATGCTTTTTCTTTTCTTGTTTCCAGACAACTTGGAATATCTCAAGAAAGCTACAGGCTCTCTCCCAAGAAAATGCATACATCCACAAATCCTGTTGATAACTTTGGGATGCTTACAGATACCAGAGACATCTTGAGGCCCTAGGAATCTAAATTCTCAATAGAAAGATGAAAAGTCTGCTATGATAATACCCTCACATAAATTAGTTCAAAAATCTAATTACTGTTTAAAGGGGCTTCACGGAGATTACATGAGTAACATCCCAAGAGTTTCCTAGGGAATTCTAAAAAGTATCTATAATCAAAGTAGTCAGTTCCCCAAATGTCCTGAGGTCCAATGGACTGATGGACTGACTTTTGAGTTGATAAAGCATGGTGAAGGAGGTACAATAACTGCAAAGATTAATTTTATTTCAAGTGTTTACTGTGTGCTGAGTCATTGAGAAATGTAGATGTTGTGGATTTGCTCTCTTAGGGGCTTTTAGCCCAGAGGAGTGTTTGATGAGTTAATACATAATTCTTGCTTCTATTGTAAGGTCTTTGACAAAGATGTGTTGGGAGCACTTGTGTACTCAGTAGGGCTCAGGGATGGCTCACTAGATGTGAAGTATCAGTGAAAGTTAGCCTGGTACTCTAGACTGACTGTTTGTGATCCCTAAATTGCATGTTAAATCCTAAGGCCCAATGTGACAGTATTTGGAGGTGGGGTCTTTGGAAGATAGTTAAGTCAAGAAGCTGGAGCCCAAAAGATTGAGTTGGTGCCTTTATAAATGGGGTCCCAGAGAGCTCCCTCACCTCTTCCACCATGTGAGGACACAGTAGGAAGATGATCATCTTGAACGAGGAAGCTCTCAGCAAACAGTAAACAAGCAGTGCCTTCATCTTGGACTCCTAGGCTCTCTGCATTGTGAGAAATAAAGCTCTGTTGTTTGAGCCACCCAGCCTGTAGTATTCTGTAGTTATAGCAGTCCAAATGGACTAGGACACCTGGTTAAAAGGGAGCGAAGCAGTGTCTGTGTATGTTGGGGAGGGATGGCTTGCAGAGAGAGGGAAAGACATGCCCAACACCTAGCAGTGTGAAACAACATGGCGTCAGAAATATTTTGACAGTGTCTTCTACTTCATATTGAGTGGCTTGAAAATTTCAAAATATATGACATGAAGACATTTGTGGGATTTTTGAAGGCAAATGGCATAATTGAATTTTCACTCCACTTGCATGTGACAGATCCACATAAAGGGACCCATAATGGAAACAGGAAAATTATGAAGAGACAGATGTAATACATTTACCTCCTCTTAGGGAAGGTTGCTTTTGTATTTTGAATCATCACAAAGGGCTACATTTTCTACATGATAGAAAAGAATAGACTTAGAAATACAAAGAAATTTTGTTTTAATTTCTCTTTCTTCATAGAAAGAAAGTTTCTTTTCCTTTTTTCAGTTTGTATTAAAATGTTGGTCCCAAGTCTTGTCTCCTTATATATTTATATGCTTTAAAGCAATTAAACATCCTCGACAGAAACAGCTTTGATGTGCAATGTTCCACAATTTAAATAATGACTTTCCCCCACACATACAAATAACTTTTCTGAGAAGTGGCAATTATAAGATTATTCATGCCTTCAAACATGGATTCTTTGAGCACCGCTCTGATCTTCCTTTGTTTAATTAATAATTATGTTTTAAAGATGTCTTCACTTGCTTTCTGAGTAATGGGTACTGAGGTTTAATTTTTTTCTTCCTTACATTTTTAATATAAAGTTGGATTTCTGTCATTCTGGGAATCCTGACCAGCAAACAATACACCTTCTAAAGTTCATCTTATTGTTCAATCATATGAATCTCCTAAATTGACTGTCTTTGAAAATGAGAGAAAAAGAAAAAGAAGATGAAGGAGGAGGAGAAATGGATTAAAAAATAGCAGACCTTTCATAGAAACTGTAGGGAAAAGAAGTGTGCCCAGTAGACTATTAACAAGCAGGGCTATTTTGAAGATGTGAGGACTCTGGGCACAGCTTTGATTTACCTGCACTCCTCAGAAAAGACACGTTGGCTTGAAGCCCATGGGCAACCTTCTTCCTTGGTACTCTGCTCATCAGAAACACAGTAGGATACTGGTCACTCTTCTATACACAGCCCCCCTTTGATTACCCAACAGGGCTTCTCAAACCTTTTCAGGTTACATCTGGTCAAGACCTGGAGCATCCTTTTTATGTTTTATTTTGTTTGTTTGTTTTTTAAGCTGAATTTATAAAGCAGTAGAAAATAAATCAGCTTACAAAGTAGGTAAGATACCTAGGAGAACTGTCCCCAACTATGCAAGATATGGGGACTTCTAAAATTGCAATTCTCAGTCTTGATATAGACATTTAACTGAGTAGGAAAAAAGGAGGAGAAAATTAATGGGCATAATGATGGTAGTGATAATGAAGTTGACAAACCTAAATATACTCAGGAAGGTGTGCTTCTCATTTGAGCACCTATTCCTATTCGTGCTATGAAAAAAAAACTAAAATGTTTTTCTTATGCACTTTCCTGAAGAAAAAAAAGACAAAAAAATTTAGAGCAAGAATCAATTTCCAATAATGCTTGTGTGAGAATAAAAATATTTTTATGTTTTCAGGCTTTGAAGGGTAAAGCACCAACAAGTGTTCCTTAAGCTTCCTCTGTTCTCCACACCTCACCCAGAGGTACCATTCTAAACCTTAGACCTAGTTAAGCTTTTCCAGTTCAACCTTCAAAGCCTCCCCATTGCCATGGTCAGTCAGACACTCCAGCTCTTACCACTCTCTCTTTTATAGTCTATTATTCATATTTTAAAATTTCTTTTAAATGGTGTTTCCTTGAAACATATTCTTTCTTTTATACTTTTGCACACCAGTACCCTCAGTATAAGATAATTCACTGCCTTTTGATTAATTCTCATATACCTTTAGGGTTTCTGTCTAAGTGTCCCTTTCCAGGATTTCCCAATACTGTCCATGGGATTAGACAGACCCACCATGTGCTCCTAAAATACCCTGTGGGGTACCTACAAAGCTACCTAATATTTTATTATTTGCTACACATATTTGTTTATGTCTTGAAAAGATGTAAACTCTCTGATAAATGGAATGTCTTATCTCCAGTACCTAGCACAAAGTGTGCTACAAAATTGGAGTACAAATATATTTGTCAAAAGTTGAATAAATGAGTTGAGTAGACAAATGGGGAATATAAGTAGGAAGTGTGGGAACAAATGATTTGGTTCCACAACTGAGTGTATTTCCTCATTCATATGTAGTGGATTATTCTTTTTCCTAAGAATTTAGCCACAAGAATAGTCCTTCTTGCAAATAGAGAAACAGAGGAAGAACACTCAATGACTCTTCTAAATCACACAATTAATTATTGGCAGAGATGAAATAAAGACAAATGTCTCCAGACACTTCCTGCTTTTCCCACGAAATTGAGATTTATTTTAGTCATGATCTCACAGACAAAAACATGATATGCTAAATTAAGTTCCCTTGCAAAAGAGGGGAAAAGATGTTAAATGGAACAATGTAGAAGCAAGATATAAGTGTACTTTCTTTAGAGGGTTTATTTTCATTAGTTAATATACAGAGGGAAGATATTACACAAATAGTCCATGGCTATAAAATAATCCTGGTATTTGGAAGAAACTAAGAAAAGGACTGAGTTTGCCTATGGGGATTTCCAGATTAACCTCTCTATACAATGTTCCACCAATGGAAGTGGAAGCATCAGAAGAAACAGACACTCCCAAAACCTGATTTTTAATCTCTTGATAGTTTATCAGATTTCTGGCACTTCATGGTTTTGTAATTAAGCTAAATAGGCTTGCCCACACATGATAACTTACAAAGGGCAGCTTCTCTACATTTGGAACACTGCCCTCCATTTACCAGGACCAACTCTGGTGTGAAAGGAAAGGAGAGCACTCTAGTCAGCACAAAACAAACTGCACACTGCCCTCTGGTCTTGCTCTGCTGATCTTGCCAGTCCTTTCCAGATTATCCACTCCATTGGACACTCTTCTGTTTCTGCCACTGGTCACCTTTATGGTATAATTTGAGAATAAATATAGTGAGGAAGAAAGGGGAAAAAGAACTACACTTAAAATGTAACAGTCCCAATAGGAGATATGCAACACTTAATCCTTGAGCACCAAAGTCCATGGAAAATGCTGCCATGGTCTGAACCATAGATCAAACAGGTGGTTGTGACTATTATTTATACACCCAAATGACTCCCTGATGGAGGATAGGAATCTTCCTTTTCATTTTCATAGAAATTCAATAGAAAAGGAGTAGTATTAAAGTTCTAGTGGAGAAAAAACATTTAATATATGTTTTCAGAAATCTGTTACAAAGACTTTATGCTTTACTAGATTTGTGCCCAGCAATCTATAGGCAAAATGTCTACAATTTTGGTAGGCTGAAGTTTACCATGAAGACTTAGGTGGTATTGCTTTACCCTGAAAATGTTCTAAACTTTGAACACTGAACCCTTTGCACCTTTGGTACTTAATTCAGAGTCTTCTGGGATGCCACAGAGAGATGTTTCATAAGCTTGTTTGTCCCTTTCACTTAAAGCTGTTGCAGTGTGTTATGAACAGTGAGACCAGGGTGTCTGGATGCCCAAAGTTGACTAGATTACTCTGTCCCAGGTAATCATTTCTCTTTGGCATCTAGCAACAGATCACTGAGAAATTTCACTCAGCCAAACAAATATTGTTTTTCAAATGCCTGTTAATCCTCAAAAGAGCTTCATTCTTCAAAAATGTGCTATAAAGGCCAATGAACTTCTGGTGTCCCCACAGATAGTCACGGATTTTCAGGTGGTTCTGAGTGACCTGTCAATGCCAATTATCAACACTTGTTTTATACCAGAATTTACTTACTTCACTTTACCTTTTTTCCTTTTTATTGAATTTATTGGAGTGACATTGGTTAATAAAATCATACAGGTTTCAGATGCACAAGTCTACAGCACACAACCTGTACCTTGTATTGTGTGTTCACCACCTCAAGTCAAGTCTCATCTGTCACCATTTATTCCCCTATATCCTCCTCCACCTCCCTCTACCCCTAACCCCTGACAATTACTACACCATTGTCCATGTCCACAAGCTTTTACTCTCTTTTGTTTTATACAATCCCTCCAGCCCTCTCAACCCAGTGCTCCCCACCCCACCAATAGCTGTCAGCCTACTCTCTATCTATGATTCTGTAATCAGAAAATTATAAGACACTGAAGAGGGAAATTTAAGAAGATACAAAGAAGTGGAAGCATATACCATGTTCATGGGTAAGAAGAATTAACATCATTAAAATGTTCATACTACTGAAAGCAATCTATAGATTAAATGTAATTCTGATCAAGAGACTCATGGCATATTTCACAGAACTAGATCAAATATTCCAAAAACTTATATAGAACCACAAAAACCCCTGAAAATAACAACATTAATCTTGAGAAAGAAGAATAAGGTTGGAGGAATCATGCTACTTGATATCAAACTATACTACAAAGCCATAGTAATCAAAACAGCATGGCACTGACAAAAAACAGACATATAGATCAATGGAACAGAATTGAGAGCCTGGAAATAGGCCTATGACTTTATAGTCAATAAATATTTGACAAAAGAGTCAAAAACATATAATGAGGTAAAGATAGTATATTCAATAAATAGAGTTGGGCATATTGGACAAATACATGCAAAAAAAATGAAACTAGGCCACCTTCTTACACCATATACAGGAATAAACTTAAAATGGATTAAAGACTTAAATGTTAGATTCAAATCCTAGAAGAAAAAGACAGACAGTAAAATCTGGGGCATTTTTCATAGCAATACTTTTTCTGATATATCTCCTTGGGAAAGGGAAGCAAAAGAAAAAATAAACAAGTGGAACTACATCAAACTAACAAGTTTTTGCACAGCAAAGGATACCATCAGCAAAATGAAAAGACAACTCACTGAATGGGAGAACATAGTCACTGACGTATCTGATAAGGGATTAATAACCCAAAATTTATAAAGAATTTATTCCTGGCTGGCATAGCTCAGTGGATTGAGCGCGGGCTGGGAACCAAAGTGTCCCAGGTTCGATTCCCAGCCAGGGTACATTCCTGGGTTGCAGGCCATAACCCCCAGCAACCGCACATTGATGTTTCTCTCTCTCTCTCTCTCTCCCTCCCTCCCTTCCCTCTCTAAAAAATAAATAAATAAAATATTTAAAAAAAAAGAATTTATTAAGTGCAACACCAAAAAAACAAACAATCCAATTAAAAAATAGGCAAAGAACATGAAGAGACACTCCTCCAAAGATGGTATACTGCTAGCCAATATGAAGTGGTATCTCATATGAAAAGATGCTCAGTGTTTAATTGAATCAGAGGGATGCAAATCAAAACCTCAATGAGATACCACCTCACCTCACAGACTTGTTTTCATTAATAAATCAACAAACAACAAGTGTTGGTGAGGATGTGGAGAGAGGGGAAGCCTCATGCATTTTTGGTGGGAATGCAGATTGGTGCAGGTACTGTGGAAAGCAGTATGGAGTTACCACAAAAAAAAATTAAAAAATGGAACAGGCTTATGACTCAGCAATCCTACTTTTAAGGATTTTTTGAAGGAAGAATTTGATTTTTCACCAATTACATGATAAAGGAAATTCCCTGTTTCATTTCATTTGTCTTTTGGTCTTTAATTTTTGCTAGGGTAATAAAATAAAAATTTATTCAAAAAGGTTAAAAAGGGGAAGGAGAAACCATTCATAGATCCATGTTTCCTACATTATCTGTGGCTACTATTTTAAAAACTTAATATGGTGTTCAAAAGGAACTAAATATAAGTGTTCAAGATTTACCAATGAGTCCAAGGAAAAGAGCAGAAACATATTTTATAGTGAGCCATTTATCTTTTGGGAAACACTAGAGAAGATGTGTTGTAATAAATGTTCATTTTCACGCACACAAAAATATTTCACTGGCATCACCTGGAAAGAAAAATTATTGGAATTTTTTGTTTTCAGCATTTAAGGTTATCTGAGAAAATGAATATTAACTTTAGTCTTAAAGCTCTCACTGCATGGAATGGTAAATGCTCTAACACATTGAACTGGCACTAACCAAGAAAATTATCTTGATTTCAGTAAAGAGGATTGAAAATCAAATGTTAATAGGGCTGTTTCTGTGTTCATGAAAAGAAAAGAAATTTTTTCTTTCCCGTCTTACTTTCCATGGCATTTGACTCAGAGCAATAAAAAAAAATGTACCACCCTTAAGAGTTTTCTGAATGTTTTCATACATCTTTAAATTGAATCTCAGAACTGTGAGAATGGATATGATTTTTTTTTCCATTTTAAAAATCCTGGTTGCACCTACCAGCTGTGTGACCTTGGGCATATTACTTAACATTTCTGTGTCTCATGTTTCTCTTTGATAAAATGGGACTGATTATAACACTTACCTTAGAGAAATGTAAATAGTAATAAATGTATAAAATGGCAATAACTATGTCTGGAAGATAAAAAGAGCTAGAACACGGTTGCTGGTATTACCATGACTAACAAATGAAGTTTATAAAATGTAATTTTATGAGGAGTGCTGTTTCTTGACTCAAAGACTCAAAACCCTGTTCTCATGACAGCAAACTCATCTTCCCTCCACTCCCTCAGGCTGCCTCTGGAATATTTTCTTCATCTACCAAATAAGTTAATCAGACTAACTTCAAATTTAGCCATCTTTATAACAATTATCTTCTGAGACAATGGATTTGATTCCTAAACAACTTTCATAACATAATTCATTAAAATCAGGGACTGCTGTCTGCTTTGTCATACCTGACACATAACATGGTATGGGGGCTAAGGGAGAAGAAACATGGAAACATCTATAGCAAAAGCAGCCATTGCATTAATACAAGCATTTCAGAAAATCACCACATGTGTGAATCTGACAGCAGACTTTGTGCATCAGAGATCCTGACAAACTCTACCAGTTTGTACAAAGTATTTACAATCAGTTTTTATAAGTGCTTCCCAAGCATTTGGCCAAGTTAGCTCCTTTAGCATTGTCCTTGTCCAAATCAAAAGCAGCACAGATGCATTTAGTCAGAACCTGTGGCTAACAATGGAGGCCCTTGAACACTGATCATGATTTTCTTTCCTTGCAATTGTAAACAGATGAATGATATCTCAATCGTGTTCTGAAGAAGGTTTAATCCAAGTGAAATATAAATTTAATAATTGAATATCTGCTATAGAGTTCACTTTTTTAACAAAAAAGATGCTTTAAATTTGCCTTTTCCCCCTTTTCTTGTATATATCTTTTCTGGAGAGGAACAAAAGAAGATTCTGAAAAGAGCCTGACTTTTGGAATTGACAGACCTGCATGTGAATCCTATTTCTGCAACTTTGTAGCTGTGGGACTTTGTGAATTTTGCTCAGCTTCTCTGAACCAGTTTTCTAAACCATAAAATAGAGGTAGAAACAGTCCATGGAGGGATTGCTGTAAGCTTTGAACAAGTGGTAACATACCTGGGCCAATGTCTGACTCATACAGGCATTTCTGACGTGCTCTTCTCCTGTGCTTCTCTCTTGTCACTGACTGAAGTGCAGCTCCTGAAGTGCGTAAGTACGGAAAAGGTATTTGTTGCTACATTGGTTTAGAGCAATGTTGTCAGGCCACATTAATCTAGGACTTGAAAAAAAAAAGGGTGAGTACCCTTCCAGGCAATTTCAGTACACCCTGATGTCACTTTCAAAGCAAAATCCTTCCTTTCTGAGCAACTCAAACGTTTCTCAGATCCTAGAAAAAAAATATTGATTTTCTTCTACCCAGACTAAAATAGTAGCTCTGACATTTTGGCTGTGTGACATTGAAAAGGTTACTTAACTTCTCTGTGCCTCCTTTGCCTTCTCTATAAAATGGGAATGACAGAAAGACCTAACTTACAGAGTTCTTTTAAGGATTACAGAACTGATACAGGCTAAGTGCTTAGAGCATTTCTACGTGCATAATCAGTGTTCATATACTGGCTATCCTTAATATTTGGCTCCAGCTCCCTACCCAAATTTAGTGTTCATTTGTTTGTTTTCTGTCTATTTATTAAAGTGTAGTTGGTATACAGTATTATATTAGTTTCAGGTATATGACATGGTGATTTGACATTTATATCCCATATAATGAGATCACCACAATAAGTCTAGCAACCATCTGTCACCAAACAAAATTCGTTATGGTAATATTTCCCTACGTTGTACATATATTCCCATGATATTTTGTAAAACCTGGAAGTTTGTACCTCTTAATAGTTTTTTCTTGGAGTTGATGCTGCTAGTTTCCCTGCATTAACTCTGTAATCTGAAACTCTCCAAAGCAAATCTGTACCACAGATGTGTACTAGTCAGGCATGGGTCCTCTAAGGAGTCACCTATGTGCTGAGAGCTTTGTGCTACTAGGGGACATCTTGTTGCTACCACGTGATCACCCGCCCCAAGGCCCTTACAGCTGTGCAGCTGCGCTCCTGCAGCACAGAAACATTTCTTTCTGGGGTTTTCTTTCCCTCTCACATTGCTCCCTTCCTAACACTTGGGCATGAGCTCGTGGGATTCAACCAACGGGTGATATGGATAATAAATCTGCCTACAATCTCAGAATCAGCCTTGCTGACCATGAGGCATTCTCCCTGGCTCCAGCTTCTGTGCTGTGATTTATACCATCCTGAAGGAGAGCTTTGTTAGGAAGATTCACTAATACCTGCTGTAAATAAGGCTACTACATTACATCTGCCCCATATGTCTGAATCCTGGATCCTCACTACATTCAATGTCTGTCCACTTGTGATATAAGTCAGTGAAATCCGTATCAGGAGTTTTGGGCACAAATACCCTTGCTAGAAAAAATAAAATATGATTTTAAGAAGCAGCCAGAGTACTTGCTACTAATACCAAAAATGTGGAGGAAGCCATGATAGATATTACAGGAAAAGATTGTTCCCCCCTTTTCATATGGTTAGGTTTAGTCTAATCTCAAAGACAAGAAGAGCACATGCCTTGTATTGAGATCTGTGCCCAGAAAGACACTGGCAAATGCTGTGTTGTTGCTGGCAGCAAGAGCCCTCCCTAGAAAACTGTGCACACAGCAAGACTAATCTTGCTAGTATTGCCAGTTTGTTCCTCGTGAAAGGCAAAAGAAACCATAGCATCTAAAAGAGAAAAAGAAAAACTGTCTACTCAATTGCCTTGGAGTTTAGTTTGAAATACATATTTTTGATGAAATATTATCACATAATCTCCATGAGGGCAACACTGGTTTTATCATGGTTTTATCTTTATCTGAAGACGTTTTTTTCATTGCTTTTAGAGAGAAGAATGGAGGAAGATAAACATCTATGTGAGAGACAAACATTGATCGGTGCCTCCTGACTCTGTCCGCACCACCGTGTGCCCTGACCAGGAACTGAGCCCAAAACCCTCTGATTACGGGGCAACACTCCAACTGAGAACCGGCCAGGGCAGGAAGGCAAGATTTTAATCTATCATGTTTACTACACAATCATCTGCTTCTAGACTGATTATTTTTGTTTATTCAGAGTTAATGATATCATAGATCAGAGGTATATTCCAGAGGTATGGAACTTCATTCATACTCGTTTATTTTCTGCATTGGACAAGTATTGGATTGGCCAAAACGTTCATTTTTTTTTCCATAAAATAACTCTGTTAGTGCTTAGTTGTCTTTAATTTAATTTCAAACAATTTTGTTAGATTGTATTGTGACAGTTGTCCTATCAGCATGCTTTTTTAAAAAACTTATCAAAATTGGTAAATTTTTGTGCAGCCATTTTAATATTGAAGATGGAAAAAACACGCAACATTTTCAGTATATTATGCTTTATTATTTCAAGAAAAGTAAAAATACAATTGAAATGCAAAAAAGATTTGTGCAGTATGTGGAAAAGTTGCTGTGATTGATGTAGTGTGTCAAAAGTGGTTTTCGTTTTCGAAGTTTTGTGCTCAAGATTTCTCACTGGATGATGCTCCACAGTTGGGTAGGCCAGTGAAGTTAATAGTGATCAAATTGAGACATTAATTGAGAATAATCAATGTTATACTATGTGGGAGATACTCGACATACTCAAAAGATCCAAATCAATAAAATTATTGGTGAAAATGAAAAAAATTTGTCTTTATTTTATGTAAAAAAACTAAACTGACTTTTTGGCCAAGCCAATTTTTATTTAAAACCTAGCAAAAGCATGTTGAGGAATAAAGGAATTCAGTGATTGAATGAATGATGTTTTTATTTTTTTTAATTTTTAAAAATATTTTACTTATTTATTTTTAGAGAGGGAAGGGAAGGAGAAAGAGAGAGAGAGAGAAACACCAATGTGCGGTTGCTGGGGGCCATGTGCCCTGACTGGGAATCGAACCTATGACACTTTGGTTCGCAGCCTGCGCTCAATCCACTGAGCTATGCCAGCCAGGGCCTGAATGAATGATGTTTTTAAATATGTAAAAATATGTAAGTATGATGTTTTTAAATGATGTAAGAAATCAAGATGTCTTACACTTGAATTTCTTAATATTTTGAACCTGTTTGGCCTCAAAATTTACAGACTCTAGAATGATTTTTAAATATTCATTGGGAGAATGGAGACAACTGTATTTGAACAACAATAAAAAAAGGAAAAAGGAAATAAATATTCATCCAGGACTAATGATTATTTTAAATATAAAAAGTAAACACTAAAGAAAGTTGAGCAAATGGAAATGACCATAATCTAAAAAATGCAGCTAGTAATTTTATCTCAGAGGTCACATCCAGCAAGATCTAGATCAGATGTGCCTTGAAGCTATAACTAAATATTTGACATCTATTTAATTTCAAATCTTAAAAGATTGTGATCCTAAATTATTATTCACAATGTCTTATAAATGACATTATCTAGCTTTTTTGAACCTGAACTTGTGACACCATTCTTTAGCTCTGGATTTTGTTTCTTCAGTTAGTTTTAATTATCTTTGTAAAAATATATATATTATGCTCGGTGGGAATAAAAAATTAAAGGTAAGTTCTTCCTCGGTAAAAGGAAAGACATTCTTCTTACTGAGGAAATAATCTGGTTTTTATAGGCCCTACATTTATGTAGATATGAGGAGAGTTACAACTTGAATATTGTCCTGTGATGTCAATGCTGGGTTTTGGTTACATTTGTAGTTCTATTTCAATCATGTGATATTAAATAACCACTTTAAGAAGAAATTGCTATAGCCTATCTGTATGATATTTTTGTTTTAAAAAAGATGAAAGTGCTAAAAAAAGGAAGTAGATCCTGATCTGATTATTAAATAATTTTAATTTAAAATAGATCCTGTATTTGCCCTTCCAGGTAGCTCAGTTGGTTAGAGTATCATCCTGATATGCCAAGGTTTTGGGTTCCATTCTTGGTCAGGGCACATAGAAGCACATACGAGATTCAACCAATGAATACATAATTAAGTGGAACAACTATCCCTCTCTCTCTCTAATATATACACACACATGCATGTATATATGTATGTGCATATGTATGTATGTACATATATATGTGTATGTATGTATATGTGTGTATATCTCTGTGTATATATATCCAATATTTAATATTTTCAATTGATTCACTTTTGCCATTATTGTTCAAATCTGACCATCTTCATTTAATTTAAAATGTTTCAATAGCTGTGTTGACCATCACATTCTAATAAAACAACATAAGTTCTAATGTGCAGGAACCTTTGCAGCCTTGCAGTTACAGATTTAAACACCACCTGGGGAACTATCTTTGTTTTGGCTCTGAATCTTTTGTATCTGTGGGCCCCTCCTCCCGAGTGTGTGTGTCTGTGCGTGTGTGTGTGGAAGGAATCAGCTGAGTTAAAAGACACTTCATGAAAGATGATTTAGAGATCTACAGATAAATATACAACAAAAAAAGGATATTAAGCAAAAGAGCTCCAAATTAAGCTTATTTTGATTTAGCTACTTAAATAGCTAATCTCTGTATATCTGTCACATTTTATGTCTATCAAAAACCTTCCCAGTTACAACTTTTATCAACCTGAAAATGTTTCCAATGTTTTATTAACTCCAGTACCCCTGTTAGCACAAAACAAAAATAACTACCAGCTAACGTGTACAAGTAAACATTTGAACGATGTGATTTTCTAGTTATTCTTTATCTTTTTCCTTCTACTGACCTCCCTTCCCTGCCTCTTCTTCCCCCGTCCTCTCTCTGTATGACCCTGTTATATAAGCAAATGACTGCACAGTGGAGCAGTTCATACTACAGAAATGATAGAATGTTTGCTAGGTTCATGGTTTCTTTTTCATAAGACTGGAAAACTGGCTTAGTCCCTTATAGAAACTTCTTTCTAGGTTTGATCAGCCCTGCATACCTGGGAGCAATTTCGATTCTGCTTCAACAATGAGGGCTCCTGGGCACACATTGCTCTTTACTTGTTGTCTCTTTAGAGATTTTCAAAATGCCTCCCTGCCTTCCAATGGCCACAGGAAGCTCTTCAGTTCCCAGTTGTAAATCAGAACTGGTTGATTAGATTAGCAAATACACAAAAGGTAGAAGTGGGTTATGGTTTGTAGATGACAACAGGATTCATTTTAATTAGTCCTCAAATTTGAGTTTTGAACATGTGTATGCATATACTCATTTTCTAAACATCATAGAGAAAGGTGAATTGTTTTCTAGAAGTCTTGAATCTTTTTGGAATGAACATATTTAAAGGTCCCAATACCCACTTCTTCTGGGAACAGATATTCTCTCTAAACTATACATGTTTTTGTTTGTCTGAGTAATTCTAGTTTTATTTCCAAACACTAGAGGTTCCTCAAGTTTTCCAGAAAGTGGCATGCATTCATTAAGGTTCTCATTTCTTCCATATACTCAGGACTTTTCTGTTCAAATGATCTGCACTGATTATTTGCTGAAGGAAGAAGTGGGACTATGAAGCTGAGTAACATACAATCCTTACCTATATGGATCTTGCGTAAATAGATGTCAGCTACTCAGATAAGCATGGTAGAAGCTAGCTGGATGATGATTTCTTCTGTAGAAGTGACCCAACATTTCCACTTTTTGCTATTCCATATAAAATTAGGAACAAAACTGTTCTCTGCCCTCTTTCCACAAGGACTATGGAGACAATGTTCATGAAGTTTTAAAAAAAATGATTGCTATCATGATTCCTCTTCATTTACTTGAGTTAAATTATATTTTGCCAATGTATTGTTAGTGTGTGACACACACACACACTCCTTCTGGAAAGAATTTGCATCACAGGCTCCTGGCTGATTAGCTTAAAGGAGCAGCATTAGAATACTCGATAGAATGTATTCCATGTGTATAAAATTAATTTACAATTTCCTCATGTTTGTTATGAAGGCTTCCCTATGCTTTTTAAACATTATTTCATCATTGTATGAACATGTGCATACACGCATCTCTGCATAAAGCCTTAAATTCAAATTGACTTGCTGGCTAAAGTTAGAGCAAATCCTTTTCTATCTTCTTTCTATCACTCAGTAAATTATTACAGTCTGTGCACAAAACACAAATTACATGCTTTATTAGTATGTTCTGTGGAAACCTCAAAACCACAAGTGTTTACATGTGCTGCACGCACGCACTTTGGGGCTTTTTAATAGCTGCTTGACAAGAGATTAAAGGCAGAAATATGGCATTTTATTAAAGCAAACATATCAGTATGCCTACCATGATAAAATGATCTAGTTTTCTTCAGACACAAAAGTTTCTGTTGAGTGATACCTTTGAAATTCCTTGAGGGCACCCTATTATTCACTTTCCTCAACACAGAGCAGCTGCAAATGGTCTCCAATTTTCAAGGAGTATTGCCTGGTCATTCTTTACTGTCAAAATGAAGAAGAGCATAAAAGTTAAGTCAATAAAGTAATATAAAATGCTTAATATAAAAATTCAGGAATGAATGATTAACCATTAAAAACTTACAGTAGCTATTTCATCCAGGAAAAAAAAATTAACATTTCCCCTGAAACCTATTAACACTCCTTGTAAACAATATTCTTTTTTGAAATATATGACCTTTCCTAATGCTCTCCACACACATAGCATTTTTCTTACATCCACTTTCCTCTGCTGATATGAAGTTGAATTCCTCAGGAGAGAGTGTTTCAATCCCCTTCCTCAGATATATGTTGTCTTCTACTCAAATATTCCACATGGATGTACTCCTCAGTGTTGAGAGCTAACTCTGACAACCTGTTGTGGCTGATCCAACTCCAAAATTATAGAATATGTCAGTGGACAAATAGGAGACTTTTAAGCACATAGCTTTCATATCCATCTTTAAAAACTGACAAATTAATAATGAAAATTAGCATAACTGCTTCTCTTTTCTTGGTCACATCAGTTTCTCACTAATGTCCCTTAGTATCTGGGAATATTGCATAGAAGTCCATACGCAGAGAAAAGCAAGAGTAAAAAAATGTTTGTTTTTGTATTTTTGAGGAAAATGAAAGAACTAGTTTTAGTTTAGTTAAGAATTTCTTTTCATAAATAAATCATTTAAAAAAACTGTTCAAGACTTTTCCTAAAGCTAATCCCTCAGTACCTTGATGTGGCTAAAAAATATAACACCCTGGGCATAATAAACATGCAGAATAACTTGACTGCAAAATTGTGAAGTGAAATGCTCAGTAAGACTGCACTTGGTGGCTGCTCAGTGTTACCCACACACTGGTTCCAGAGTGCTAGAGGAAGACCTGCCAGGTCATCCTGAGAAAACTATCCCCAGAGTTGCAAAAAGTTGGTTTGCATGAGAAATAAGTGAGTATGATTTGGTCCTGAGAATAAAAGCACACTGCAAGAATTTTAAAGATTTTTCTAAATATCTCCTTTCACAGAACTCATTTGCATTAACAGATGTTATGAACTGCCCTTTCCCAGAAGTTTTCTGCCTCAAATTGGGCAGACATACATAGGCTATTCCCAATAAGGAGGAAGGAAGCATATTTAAAGGTATCTTTACTAGGTTATTAAGTATTCATTTGGCATCTAAGAAGCATTCTGCTATGGGAAAATACCTCAAAAACAAAAGATTCATGGACAAGAAATAGCTGAAAATGCAAGCATGTTAGTAGCAATAATGATGTTCAAATGCTTTAAGTAGATGTATAAAAGATGGTATGGGAAATGCATCCTGTATTTGTTTGCCTGATGCTGACTTTTATATAAATTGAATAGTAGATTCTCTTCTTAAAATCTACAACTTTCTGTCCACAACACAGATGAGCCTGACCTAGCCATCCTGATCCTCTGGGAGTAATTTCCCTGACTTCTTGTTGGGGGAGGATGGGGAGGTGTCGTCTTGTGATATCTTCTTTTGTCAGCAATTTCAATACAATTTTAAAGTGATGAACTTTATTTATGTAATCAATTTTTATTTCTCACGTATTTGACTAATCAAAACACTACTTTGCTGGGATGCAAAGAAAACATCACCAGATGAAGATGATCCCTAGGACAAAAAGATCTCTTCCAAGATCTGCCTGCCTCAGATGGACACAAGTCATGTCCTTCCTGAGCTGTGTGCAGCACAGCTCCACTGATAACCTCTGCACTGGAAACACCAAGGTATCCACCCACTCTAGGAATGGACCTGGCTCCCGTGGGAGTTGCCTCACCCAAAAGTATGCCCTTTCCCTAAAGAAAACCACATTAAATGGTTAGTCTGAAGTGTCCAGAGGTCCATCCAGCCCTGTTGTTCAACTCAGGGCAGAAGGATTATTTCTAGCAGGCTGTAGTTATTTTGGAAGGTTTTGTTATTGTTATTCATGTGTTTTGTTTTTTTAATAGTTTTGCTTATGTGTTTGGAACATACTTTGTTCTATATAGCCTAGAAGAAGTGAAACCAGTTGCAGCAGTGAGGCTAAGTCTTGAATATGAATAAAACTTCAAATGTTTCTCTATAGGTCATTATAACAGTTCTGGTGATATTTTCTCCCATATTTGAAACAGAGGCCCCACAATGTTGGTTTTGGTTTTTTATCACTTACATTCATTACCAAACCAAATAAACATCATAATTATTTTTAAATGTTACATGATTAAGTTATAAATTTAACAAATAAATATCAATTTCTTTTTTGACTCTTCCAACTCTCTGTTCTTTCCTTCACAAAGGTCCATTGAACATGTTATATAATTCTATGTACAAACATGTTGTCCATGGTTCTAGGTGCTGAGCACACAAAGACAAATTAAGCATAGATCCTGACCTCAAAAAAATTACAATCCAAGTTGGTATTCATCATAATAAGGATAAATAAAAGCTTATGTGAGGTAAGTTCCAAAAGTTGATTACTGAGCACAAGTGAATGCTACACTATCTCATTTAATCCTGAGAAATAAGAAGGATGTATTGAGAAATGAGAAGAAAGGGCCTTTGGAAAATCTACAACAGTTGAAGAGAAGTCTGCAAAAGACACCAAAAATGAACTGACATGGAAGGAAAAGTAAAATAAAGTCATGCAAAACAAAGATATATAGTGTTGACCCAGAAAGGAAAATTCCAAGGGAGTCCAAGAATGACTCCCTATAGATAATTGGGCTCAAATTCATCATCAGAGTCTTATAGCTGGTGCTGACAGAGGCCCCTCATGTACTCTGCATTTTGGGGGGAAACCACAGACTAAGCTGCCAGCCTCCTGCACTGTGTATTTTTCTATGAGAGTCAACCCTTAAAAAGTTCCTAGAATTGTATTTTGACCAATGAGTTGAGACCTGCATTGTCCAGTTACAGTAACACAGTTATCTTCTCACTTGCAACCTAACCAATCAAATCAGAATGGCTCCATAATGACCAATTAGGGCACAAGATTCCAACAAATCAGGATAGTGTTATTTGAACCAAACTGTGCAAATTTGAATTCCTTAACTTCATTAAAATGGACTAATCAGAGAACCAGGGCAGCCACTTCCTCTATATTAGTGGGTCTCCCCTTAATCTCAGGGGAACACATTTTTGGTTTCCTCTGGAGGCTGCATTTCCCTGGTTTACAAACTGTTTACCTGAATAAAGCATCTCCCTTTTCTGCACTCCAGGCTATGGAGTTTTGTTGGCTTTAGTTTGGTGGCCCTGAACTTTTCTTGGCAATAGTAAGGAATACCAAGTACTGTAGAAAGAACGAGGATCAATAAGGTAGTAAAGCAATGGTTTGAGGAGAAACAAACCATTATTAACCATTAAGAAAAGAATGGAATGGAAACATTTGATTAATTATGACATGTTGAACAGAGACATAGTTATCTTTGCTCTCATGAAATTATATTAAAATAACTATAAACATTTAAAAAACACAAAAATAAAAATATTTGGGCCCTGGCTGGTGTGACTCAGCGGACTGAATGCCCACCTGTGAACCTAAGGGTTGCAGGTTTAATTCCCAGTCAGAGCACATGCCTGGGTTGTAGGCCAGGTTCCCAGTAGGGGGAACACAAAAGGCAACCACACATTGATGTTTCTCTCCTTCTCTTTCTCCTTCCCTTCCTCTCTCTCTAAAAATAAATAAATAAAATCCTTAAAAAATGTTTAAAAAATTTGGAGAAAACATGATAGCAGATGAGAAATTTTAAGAATATCAGGAAGTTGAAATGTTGATAGTTGTATGATAACAAACTGAGATGTTACTACCCTCCACTGTATTGAGTGTTTCAGTTGGAAGCAATTTAGTTTTCACCAAACAAACACAGAATATCTCAAAATATTGAAGCAGCTGGTACATATACAGGCAAGGATATAGGAGGGGAAGAAGTAAAGGGAGACTGATTTTTACTTATATAAACAGTAACTATAACCCAGGAGTCCCCTTCCATCTGATTCCTACATCTGTACCACCCTACAGGAGATGCGAGATTTGCTATGGAAATATTTTAAATTTGAAAAGCTCTGTACTAATAGACATCAAACACAGTTGAGCATAAGAGTGAAACATCAAGAAATCAAGGGAAAGAAATAATGAGGGTATTAAACTACGAACTTACCCCTCCATTTTTCCTTTGCCTAGCATTCAGAGCTCTTGCAACTGAGTTAAAATTACACTATCTCCTCTACTCTAATCTTACCCTAACCTCTAAGGCTAGAGATTGGATTTTTTTCTGGGAAAATGTCCAGTCAAATGGAAAATACCTATACAGAATAGCATTTGGAAGCCCCCAATCAAGTGTCTGAATTCCCATATATTCAACAAAACTACACACTCACCTAATCAAGAACTTCCTATTATAATATCACTGTGACACTTGAAACATGAATAGAAAGCTGACAATATAAAACATTTTTAAAGCACCCAACATGAAAGAAAATAATAAAAGAACTCAGAAAATGAAGAAATAAATGGAAAACTGAAGAAAATAAACCATCAAATAATAAAACATCCTTGGAATTGATAACCTAGAAAAAAAGTAATAGAGTGAGACATTTATTAAACAAAGGACAGGATACTGTTAATGAAAAGAAATGTTCATTAAATAATAGTCCTTGGAAATTAATGACCAGCACAGGAAATGTCAAAAATTCCATTTAAGCACTGAAAGATAAAATGAAGAACTCTCTTAGAAAGTAGAACAAACATGTATGAAAATTTTAAAAATATGCACTCCTAGTCAAGTTGGAGGCATAGGTACACATGCTTCACCTCCTTATGCAACCACAAGAAGGATCACAATTAACCTCAAAACAAAAAGCACCCAAATCTGCAGGAAAATTGAACCCTGTGGAAGTCTGACAACCAAAGATTTAAAGAAGCCATATTCATCCAAACAGGTGGGAGGGACAGAGACAGGGATCTGGAGTGGAGAAGACATAGTGTGTGCTGGAGAGGTGGCATTGCTGGCCAACAGAATGGGAAGTCACACATTCATGTGTGGTAGATAAAAATCAGGAGGGATACCTTGGCAGCTGGTAATCCCAATCTCAGACCAGACCATGCAGCCCAGAGTTCCAGCAATGGGGAAATAAATTCTCCTAACTTCAGTCTGTAAAAGCCAGTGGGGGTTGGGGTAATGGAAGAAATGACTGGTCTTTCAGGAAAGAACATTTCCAGGATCTGCATGGTCCTAGAATGAATGCAACCCTACCCACTCTGGGAACTACCACTAGGGCTACAGCTAGAAGGGCACTCGTCCCAAATGGGAGGTGGATGAAGAAACTGGAAACATGGCAAGTGATGAGTGAGCCTCCCATAGCCAGACAGTGTCATTTCCCCTCTCTGACCTCGCCCCCAGATACAGAGCCAAAACACTGAAAAGCAGTTTGCCCCACCTTGGTTAATACCTAATACCCATACAACTTAACAGGTGTGCTAAGACAAGGAATCAAAGCAGCTCTACCTAGTACACAGAAACTAACACAGGGAAGCTGCCAAATTGAGGAGACAAAGAAATATGGCCCAAATTTAAAAAAAAAACTAACAAAACCCCTGAAAAAGAACTAAATGAAACCGAGATAGTCAGCCAGTCAGATGCAGAGTTCAAAACACTACTGATAAGGATGCTCAGAGAACTCAATGAGTACAATAAAAGCATAAGGGAAGAAATGAAGGCTACACTAAGTGAAATAAAGAAAAAATCACCGGGAATTAACAGTGAATGGAAAGAAGCTGGAGTTCAAATCAATTGTTAGGAATATAAGGAAGAAATAAATATCAACCAGAACACAATAAAGAAAGAAGAATTTTTTTAAAAAAATGAGAAGAATATAAGAAGACTCTGGGACATCTCTAAGAGTGCCAACATCGTAATCATAGGGATGCCAGAATGAAAAGAGGAAGAGCAAGAAATTGAAGACTTATTTGAAAAAATAACGAGAGAAAAAAAAAAACCTTCCCTAGTTTGGCAGAAGAAATAGACATACAAATTCAGGAAGCACAAAGAGTCCCAAACAATTTGGACCCAAAGAGGAACACACCAAGACACATTGTAATTAAAATGCCAAAGTTTAAAGATAAAGACAGCATCTTAAAGCAGCAAGAAAAAAGCAGAGAGTTACCTACAAAGGATTTCCCATAATATTATCAGCTAATTTCTCAAAAGAAACCTTGCAGGCAAGAAGGGATTGGTAAGAAGTACTCAAAGTGATGAAAAACAAGGACCACCAACCAAGATTACTATATCCATCAAAACGATCATTTATAATTGAAGAGCAGATAAAGTGCTATAACAAGGTAAAGTTATAGGACTTCATCATCACCAAGCCCTTATTGTATGATATGTTAAAGGAGCCTCTTTAAGAAAAAGATCAAAACTATGAACATTAAAATGACACTAAACTCACAATTATCAACAACTTAACCTAAAAAACAAAACTCACAATTATCAGCAACTTAACCTAAAAAATGAAACTCACAATTATCAGCAACTTAACCTAAAACTCACAATTATCAACAACTTAACCTAAAACATGAAAACAACGTAGGCAAACAACTAGAACAGGAACTGAATTGCAGATATGGAGATCATTTACAGGGGCATCAAGTGGAAGGAAGAAGGAAGAGAATGGAGGAAAAGGTACAGGAATTAAGAATCATAATTGGTAGGTACAAAATAGACAAGGGAATGTTAAGAATAGTATAGGAAATGGAGAAACCAAAGAACTTATATGTACAACCAATGAACATGAACTAAGAGGGATGGATTGCTGGATGGAAGAGGTGTACCAGGTAGAAGTGGCCAAAGGGGGAGAAATTAAGACAACTGTAATAGCATTATCAATAAAATATACTTAAAAATAAAAAATAAACATGTATAAAAAGAGAATCAATCAAGGAGTTACAGAAAAAGATAATCAGAAGGAAGAATTTTTTTAAATGATTCAAATAAATTTCTCAGAAATAAAAATAGCCCAAAACACTGATTATCATATTTAAGGGTTCATGGAACACTCAACAAATGAAAAAGAACCCAACTAAAACACATCATTAACAAATTTTGGCCACCAGGGTAAAAAGGTCTTGAATATTCACAGGAAGATATTTTCAAAGAAAAGTTTACCATATTAATGTGATAGCCCTGTCAGAGAATCTGAATATAAATTAATAATAAATATACAGGGAAAGTAAGGAAACAATACAAACTAAGGCAATTATTAATTGCCAGAGCAGTATAAGAAAGGCTGTAATGGTAGTACTCTATATTACCTAACTGTAAAAATATGAATACAGTCATAGTAGTGTAAGCAGTAACTAGTGAATTAACACAAAAATTGCAATTGAAGTATAGCAGATTGAGAAGTAGATGAAGATAAAGGGGGCTGGGAAGCTTCTTAGGAATGATAAATTCCTAAGAAATCAATAGGCTGTCTCAAATAAGGAAATCTAAAATAGCAGTATATAAGTGTTATTTTGAAAAAATAGATTTTAGTGCAGACAACATGTCCAATAATTTCTGAGAAGCAGTTTAAAGCAGGATGGGGTCACCATCTGCTGTTTTTATTTGTAAGCCTTGTGGTAGTGGATGTTTAAAATATAGATAGATGATAGATGATAGATAGATAGATAGATGTATAAGTATACTACTTAGCTAAATTTAAAATTAAAAACATCAAATAAGATAAATAAAAATTCATTTATATGGTAATATGTTCAAGACAATAAATTTTATTATGTGAGCTACAGAAAAATACAATCACTATGGTCTCAGTTCTCTTGTTAAAATTTTATATTTAGAGTTAAAATTTTATATTTAAATGTTTAGATGTTTATATTTAGATATGTATTAATGTTGAGAAAAGTTCAGAAGGAGCCACATCAAACTGGGGTGGTGACCCAATGGAAGGAACTTTGGCTTAACTCAATACAGTTTTGATTCCTTAAATTTTTCATTTTTTACAATGTCTTTGAAAATTACAAGTATGGTTTTAAATATATGAACCCTTTAAATAATAGTCAATGCATATGAAATTATATGTGTACATACATAGGGAAGTGTACAAATTCAGTTTGTAAAATTGAAATATCTCATGGTAGTGGAATTTCACTTAGTTTTTACTCTCTTTTCACTCTTTTCTGTTATTTGAGTTTTTGGAAAGTATAAAGCAAAAGTTAGCATGCATGAATATAAGGCAACAATGATTTAAATACAAAACTATGACATGAGAGATGTGTATGAGGTCTGTCTGGAAAAAGTCTAGCTATTTTAATATAATGAGAATGGTTTGTGCAACATTGATGTAACCTGGCAGCCAAGGAGAGTGGACTGGAATGCTCATGTGAGAACAGTGAAAACTTCACTGTATTAGTCAGTCAGGGTAGTAAATTCTATTGAGTGAGCATGTGTATTGTGTGGCCATCACATTAAAAAATGACTGAGCAAGTAAAGCAACAATATGCATCAAATTTTGCACTAAGCTTAAACATTTCTGTATGAAAACTATTTGAATAATTCAGAAGGCTTTCAGGGACAATGCAATAAGTGCAGTGCAAATAAAGTGTGGCATAAAGACTTCAAACATGGCCAAGAATCTGTTGAAAGTGATCCACATTCTGGAAAGCCTGCAACAAACAGAATACTCGAGAACGTTGAATGTGTATGGGTTGTAATCAACAAAGATTGGTGACTGACAGTGTGAGAACTAGAAGCTGATCTGGGAATTCCAAAAACTACTGTGTCTGAGATTTTGATGCAGGATCTTGGCATAAAATGTGTAATAGCAAAATTCCTTCCATGGCTTCTGCTACTGGAACGGAAGGAACATCGTGCTGCAGTTACTAATGACTTGATTCAAACCACTACCAATGACTCATATTTCCTCAAGAAGATCATAACCTGAGATGAATGGTGGTTTTATGGCTATGATGCATAAAACGAAGGTCCAGTGATCCCGATGGAAGTCGCCTGATTCTCCAAAGAAGGAGTGGCAAAGTTGAAACAAGAGCAAGACCATGTTAACTGTGTTTTTTGATTGGGAAGGTATTATCCATCATGAGTACACCCCTCTAGAGCAAACAGTTAATAAGGAACACTACCTCAATGGTCTTCATCAGTTGAGAGATGCAATACAAAGAAAAAGGCCACAGATATAGGCAACTGGTGATTGCCAGCTTCATCATGACAATGTGCCTGTTCATGAATCACATCTCATGCAGAGTTTTTTTGGCAAAACATCAAATCACCCAGGGGACTTAACCCCCTTACAGCCCAGATTTGGTTCCCTGCAACTTCTGGCTTTTCCTAAAACTAAAACTGTGGGGGGCTCTGCCCACAGAGCTCCAAGAGCCACTGCGGATGAGAATAAGTCAACCAAGGCATGATCTGCTTGGGGAGGAAAGGCTGACCAGTCTCTCAAAGGAGAAAGGTATTTAGCCTCTCTCTCAATGGGCTTTTACTGAGTTTAATTTGCATAAGAATACAGGGCTTATATGTAAAGCTCATCAATCATTGTCAGGCAGTAATGATCAAACAATAGATAACATTCAAAGAACTGTGAGAGCAAGCGCTTATTCTGAGTCAGGGTCAGATAGATAGAGTGATGTCAAAGGGCCATAAAACTTTGGGAAACAAACTCAGTTTATTCTTGGACCCTTATCATTTAAACTGGTGGCATTCTTAACAAAGCAGGTTTCACAGGATTTTATGCATTCTTTCTTAGGCCCAATAGCCCCAGGGAACTACCCGTTCCAGCACAAGGCTGCACCAATCTCTGGCATTGTTTCAGGCCTGAATCAGGTGGTGGATGTGGGCAGTCAAGAGATTAGGAGACTTTTTACAGATAGAATGAGGACTCAGGCTCTGAAAAAGCTGGGGGGTGAGGGTCCATCACCCCTTTTCTATAGTCCCCTAACTCCTTCCCTGATGGCCCCTTTGCCACTGTGCCTGTCTCAGGTTGTTCCTTCCTTGAGGAATCTTACCTGTCAGTGACTATCCAGCCATCCTTCAGGGGCCAAGCAGGGTGAAGTAAAGGGGGCAGAGGCTACATCCCTGATGGGAGGGTAAGTTTTGTCTCCTTAGTAGCTTATGGTCCCAAGGTCTTTTTACTCAGCTGTAGCCATGGGGGATTACAGCTTCTGAAACCAGGCAGGGCAGTTCCCAACATAAAAACACCTGTGAAAGGGAAGAGATTTTAGACCATTGATGAGATTCAGGAAAATACAATGGGGCAAATATTGGCAATTCCAACAAAGGATTTTCCAGAGTGTTTTGAACATTGGAAGAGGCACTGGGCAAACCGTGTGGAGTTCTAAGATATCTACTTTGATGGGGACTTGGGCATCATTGTCCTGTGTACAATGTTTCTTGTTTTTTGTATCATCTTCAATAAATGTCTCTATTTTTCATAGAGCACAGCTGGATACTTTCTGGACAGACCTTGTGCATGTAAGTAATTCCTAAAGGGAATAACCATATTTTGCATATGTGATATTTATGCCAAGAAAGAATGACTTTTACCCCAATAAAATAAATTTAAATAAACAGCAAAAATACTTTGTGAATGTGGCAAGTAGAAGAGGGTGACTAGAACACATTTGTTTAGCATTTACTTAAGTACTCTGCTAAGTGTGTGTTGCAGGATCAGTGGCAGGATCAGTGACATGCACAGGCTTTTCTCCACTGCATTAGCACAGTACCTGATGTCAAATAGACTTATTAGCTAAGTATCATATCTAAGAACAAATGAATCAATACACCAATGAATTAAGGAATATTTTTAAATTTGGCGAGAAAAAAGAAGAAATATTATTGTGCCCATGATAGTAGTAATGAGTAGTAGCCAGATTAAGTAATTGGGTTTTTTTTATGTTTAAAGAGAGAAGGAATTCCAGAGATGGTTGAAATGCAATTATAGACAAGTCCTGAAAGGACTTAAAGATGAGATGCAGAGCAAATGTGAAGCATTAGCCCAGCTGCCTTTGCTGAGAGACAGGAGGTACAGCAGTTAATCAATATAAAGACAGTTATATGTGAGGGTGATTTTGAAGGTCTTTGGAGAGTTTACTTCAGATTTTCTCAAACTTCACAAGCTTTGCTTGGGAAGTGACAAAAATGTAAAATAAAAGCTTTTAAAAGATGCCACAAACTAATGTTCCAGCATTTGTAGAATGGCTCTAAAATTTAGCTGCCAAAATAGCCTTAGAAACTGTTAACAAATATAAATTCCAAAAGCACAGAAATGAGATTTCACTGTGTTTGATAACTGTAAGACTGTCTATTTTGAAAGAGCACATTAGACTACTAAATAATTTAGAGACTTTGTCATAAATTCAGATTTATTTTATTACATCAAATCTGAAGATAAAAATCATGAAATTTAAATCATGCTTTTTTTCTTTCATTTAAACTGTTAATAAAATCTTACATTCATTTAGGATTCATCTGAAACTCTTCAGATTTTCCATATTTCCAGCTGTAAATTAGAGCTGTAACTATGGCTATAAAAGAACATCAAAGGAATCCTTCAATAATCCCAATACATGGGCACTTACAACTGTTTCAGCTCACAGATGAGAAAAGAGACCTACAAAGGAATGTAAGCATATTATTCAGATGAGAATATGATTTGGATTAACAATTTGGTAATTCTGGGGAAAATGGGAGAAGTCAATAAAACCTCTCAGTGACTGAATATTGAAATTTAATGGAATTATTATTAACATTCATTTGACTGAAATATTCTTGAGGGTACGTATCTGAGGCATGCTCTCACTGCAGTTGTGGTCTCTAGGTGCCCACACAAAATTGAGAACTGAAGCTGTGGCCATTAATTAATGTAATGAGTCCCTTTAAATGAATAATTATATGTGAGTAGAACTAAAATTTCAATTAAAAATGAAATAACTGAGATACTGGACATAGATAGTAGGCATATGGATTTATTTGTATTCTTAAAGTGTTCTGAATATTTTCATCACAATTATATGACTAAAAATTTCCTGATAATTATAACATTTAATACAAACTTTATATCCTGAATTTCTATTTTAAATGATGTGCAATGTATAGAGAGGAACTGGGTTAATTGAAACAGCCAATGATAGGACATCTCTCCTATAATCTACAAATAATGCAAAAGGGAAATACAGCAAATAATAAAGACCATACCAATTGTCCAGATTGGAATGATAATGCATAAAGAAAAACCATAAAATGATGTATTTATTTTATCTTATTTTTATTTTTTTAAGATTTTATTTATGTTTTGATAGAAGGGAAGGGAGAGTGAAAGAGAGGGAGACAAACATAGATGTATTTGAATGGCCTCTCACAAGCCCCCAACTGGGGACCTGGCCTTCAACTCAGGCATATGCCCAGAATGGGAATCAAACCAACAGTGCTTCAGTTCGTAGGCCAGTGCTCAATCCACTGAGTCACACCAGCCAGGGCTGTATTTATTTTAAAAATATACTAAACATATGTTAAGCATGACATTATGATAGAATCTGACTAAGCCTAGAACAGTTTCAAACACTGACATAACAGCTCATGTCACAGGATATTTGACTTTGGAGAACATTTGGAATACTTACCAAGGACATGAACCAACTTTAAAAGTCCCACGGTGTATGTGTGAATAACAATAGGACTTTGTAATTTAAGTGGAAATGGATTTTAATCAGGTAGTAATATTATGGGTCCCATTCAAATGCTCCCGGATGCTGAAGTTTAGAAAGGTTTAGACTTTTTCTCTCTATGGTAGGTACAGATCATAGACTCTATCTTGGACTGGTATATCTCCTGGGTGCTTGGTAGACATTGCTACTTTTCTGGTAGAGAAAATTAGGTTACAAAATTGCTAAACTATCATTTACTCTTCGATGGAACAGGTAGAAATCCTTAGGGAAATCACATTAATGGACTACAGGTTTTCCAGAATTTAGCTATATGCTTGGGAAGAGTAGAATGAAAACTTTAGATCTGAGCAACACCCCATTCCACTTTTTATAATAGCAGTGTGGTTTGGTGAGGTATTTTTAAATTTTGAAAAGCAGAGGCAGAAAATATATCTTTTTTAAAATAAATGTATTCAACTAAAAAGCAATTTATTTTCTTGTAATTGATGCTCAACATAGACTTTTTGATAAAGGGACTGCTTAAGAGAGAGGTACAGTTTATTTTAGGTGGCTAAGACAAATTCTTATCTTGTGAAAAGATTAGACTATGTTAAGATTGCAAATAAAATGCAGTCCATCCTGATTCCTAGAAGCAATACAGAACAGAAAGGGGGAAAAACAAAGAAAAATGTTTATTGAGCAAGATAAATGAAATAAACAGAAACTAATAAAAATTTGGAAAAAATATTTACAACTTTCCCATAAAACTGCTTATTCAAGCTGATTCATTTCTTTAACAGAAAAGGAAAAAAGACAGTGCTTTTATCTGCCTAACATAAATATCATTAGCATATCATTAGCACATGGTAAAGTTTACATCATATAACCACATGGCTTGGATGGGTATTCAGCACACTAGCAATCTGTTCTAAAATTGTGTGCATATATGTGTATTTAATATTTCTGAATTATTATTTCCTGAAATATTCTCCTCTACTAAAACTCTTAAACATAGAACTCCCATTTACTCTGACTTTGGAAGAAAGTCTGTCTCCTTAAATCCCTCATTTAAGGACATACAATGAAATGCCTCGTTAAGAACCTTAATTTAAAGCAGCACACAGTTCTGTATGTCAGAGGTAATAATTACCTTCTTTAATGAGCCCGACTTTTCTCTGTGATGAGTAAGCCTCTCTCTGCCTTGTTTATAGTAACTCTAAATCTGATTATGGCTTTTTGCAAGTGCTCTTATTATATCTGTCTTCCTAGGGTCAAATTCGGCCTAGTCTATACTCAAACCGTGTGCTATCCAGGCACTGTTAAAACCAATTGCCCATATACTACTGTGACTTGCAGGGGCTCAGAGGACTCATATAATCCACTTCCTAGCTTCCAAGCAGAGCTACAGACTATTTCAGAATGACAAGGACCTTATGACTTTAAATAACTTCCATGTGAAGTATATATATTTAAAATGCACCAACAAATCTAAGCAATAAAATTGAAAGGCTCTTGAAAAATTTTATATATATATAAAATTTTTATATATAAAATTTATATGTATTATATATATATAATCACACACACTCTTAAGAATTTCAGATATATATTGGAAGTCTGAGAAGGACTTGAAGAGTGGTGTCCCAGCATATGGGAAATTATCTGACAATTTGTTTTTTGTTATAATCTCCAGCATTTCTTGTTTTTCTCAATATAGAAACTCCTTTCGTCCATCTTATCGGATAACTGTACTGTCTGCCCAACTTTTATGTGCCATTAATACAAAATAACTGATTTTTTATTTATGTATTTTTTAGATTTTAGATATTGAGTTTAAGTCACATAATATGATCGCTTCGACTTCCAGACAGAAACCAAATACAGAGACTTTAAATGATTTGTCTAAAGTCATACATATGTGACAGAAGCCAAACTTGAACCCAGATATTTAGTATTTGGTGTTTGTATCCAAAGTGTGCTAAAACCTGCCCTTTGTTGCAGGGAACAGAGAGAGTCAATTATTCTTTTTAGTGTTTCTGAGATATATAACACTTAAAGAAAAATTGTTAGGCTTTTCTAATTTGGAACTAAAAGTTAAGGGTATTGATTTCTTATTTCTTGTACCCTAGTGACCAGTCCCGCCCAGAACCACAGAATTTGGAGTTGGAGAAATCCTTAGAGAGAACATGAATGGACAAGTCATGGAATGTAAGTCAATTTCATAAGGGGTCTTACATAAAAACAACACAGAGAAAACCAAGGCACAGGAGTGCCCACGTCACACACCAAGTCACAGACCCCAGAAAGCATTTCTGTCACTGATTCCCAGCACAGCTCTTTTTTGACTCCAAAACAGACTTCTTAGACTAGAGCTTGACATTTTGTTTATCAGTTTATACTCAAGAAATGAACGTGCAAATTGAACAATAATGTGCATTACAGTGACCCTAGTCCCTTAGCCTGTATAGCTGGATGCAGAACATGTCAACATGGATTTACTGGGTCTTCCTTTCTTCTTAGGTATTATTCTTTACAGTCAACCACATACAAGTTTCTATATAAAAAGGAAGTTTGTTCTTTAAGCCTCACAAATTGATACCATCCTTTCTAATCTTTCCTCTGGTTCTTTTACTTCAGTGTCATATCAATTTTTAAAAGAGCATTGGTCTTTTAATTGTATTCTTCTGCTACCAAAATGTGATGAATCATGTTAAATCTCTTGGTGCTGTAGACTTTATTTTAAAATTTAGAACTAAATCCAGAAATTAGGAAATTATCCTATCTCAAAAATATCTCATTTTCAAATCTATTCATTCTTCAAGGTCAACTAAGATATAAAGTAAAAAGCCTAATGGAAGGATTCCTGTTTGCCAGTATCAACCCGGTGCATGGTTAATCTGTCGACACACAGTGTGGCAAAAATAGGTTTACAGTTATGAGTATGCAAAACACAGAGTTTATTCTCATATTATTATTTATTAATTATTGTATTATTCACCTTACAAACAATTATAAACCTTTTTTTTGTCCACCCAACATTTAAAGCTTATCACCTGTGTCTAAAGGACAAGAATACTGGCCCTGGCTGGTGTGGCTCAGTGGATTGAGCACCAGCCTGTGAACCAAAGGGTTGCCAGTTCAATCCCCAGTCAGGGCACATGCCTGGGTTTTGGGCCAGGTCCCCAGTAGGAGTCTTAGAGGCAACCACACATCAATGTTTCTCTCCCTCTCTTTCTTCTTCTCTTCCCCCCTCTAAAAAGTAAACAAATAAAATATTTTAAAAAATAAAGGGCAAGGGTTCTAAAAGTTAGAATTTTATAAAACTTCTAAAACAGGCAACTAAATCTGTAATGTTTAGATAAATGAGATCTCCTCCAAATGCAACTAACATTAGTATTGTCTAATCGTGTGACACCATTGTCTTTATTAGCATATCATTTATGTTTCTCAGCAAATTAAATAACAAAATGCACAGAGTAATAAACATTGCATAAGATCATCAATGGCTGGCTAAAAGAAAGGGCTCTAATGTTTTAGAAGTTATTATTTATTCAGGAATCAGCATCTGACATTCATCAATTTTTGTTGTTTTTTATCATTCAATTCCTAAGCCAAAGGAAGAACAAATGGGATGCTATGAAATAACACAGATCTGAATTGAACAGAACTGTATTTGAGACCCAATTTTGTTGCTTCTAGCTACAGTACTTAGGAAACTTTTCTAAGCCTCAGTTTCTTCATTCACAACTTGTAGATAAATTCCTAATATGCAAGATTTCTGTGAAGAACAAATAAGGTAATTGATATGAAATGGCCAAACACAGTATTTGGCATGTGGTAGAAACCATTTTTTAAAGTCATGGTCCAAGATAAATTTTTAAAGGATTGGTAATATTTATAATCTAAATAATTGACCTTATTTTTCCAGCAGCAGGATGTTCTTAAGTCAGAAAAAAGGATGAAACCTCAGAATTTTGTTTTCTTCTCTACATAGATTTTGAAGGCAGCAGAGCCAGGCTATATAAACCCACAGTGTTTCTGTGTGATTTTTCAGCCTGTTGATCTGAGATGATATTCAGCTAAATTGTCATAACCTTCAGCTATAGATTAAGCTTAAATAAATTTGAAATATATATAAGAAAATGCAATTCTAACTACTAAGTTGGAATCGTTCAATGTCAACAAATGCTTAAAATATGCATTGCAACCCCTGGCTCCTGCCCTCAGAGCCTCGGCTCAAGAGCACCCAATGGTGTACAAGTCAGTGCCAAATAGCTTCTTAGATAATCCCAAGCACCTGGTCTTGGGTAAAATAATGGTAGTTTTCAGTGTCCAAAGGTGTCTTCCTGGTATCTACAACATTTATATTCTTCTAGAGAAATTCCAACAATAGCATCGATCAAAAATACCTTAATATTTAAAATAACAATACATTTTTTTAAAACTTTAGCCATAGCATTTGACATATGACAGAGGCCACGCCCACAGATAGTCACTTTAGAAGTTGTTAACATTTTGGCAACCAGCCACTGAAAAACCAGTAAAATTCACCAACTAGTAAGATACAGCAATGAATTTAATTAGAGCTTCCAACATTTGCTTAAAGTGCAATGGATAGAACTAATATATCCATTCTCCTAAATTAATTTATATACTCAATGCAACAAATTTATTTCCTGCAACTTGATAACTGCTTCTTAATGTTTATATGAAAGAGCTAAAATACCACCAATGGTCAGTTCTATTTTGAAGAAGAAAGTGATGAGGGATTTGACCTATCAGATAAAAGATGTTCCAGGAGAGGGAAAAGGAGAACGAAGAAAGGAAGGGGAGGAAGAAAATAAAGCTCATGTAACTGTGAAAATATGTGCTGGTGTAGGGCTAGCAAAATAGATCAGAGGAGTAGAACAAAGAGTCCAGCAATATTTACATGAAATATCTGGTTTAGTATTCAGAATATAAAAATGAACTCTTACAAATCTGAAGAAAAAAACCCAAGAGAAACATTTCACTCTCTCTAGGTCTAACATGAAAATTAAAAATACCTTCCCACACAAATCAGACTGACCAATATTAGAAGTTGTTTTAAAGTGTTAGAATATGGAGAAATATAGGACAGTTGCAAAAAGGTATAACCCATGCGTTGGAGGAGGCTATCAAGAACACTTGACTTGCAGCTGACCTTTGAGCCTAACCTGGGCAATAGGTGGCTCCTCACCTCTCTCTCCCCTATTATTAGAATATACTTTCCACCACAGTTCTGCATTAGGAACCACTTCAAAGGCACAGCCTTGAGAGATTAATATGTTGCTTAAAAACATCTGGACTAAATATAGGACTGAACTCTGTTAAGACCTCTAGATAATAAACTCTTAAGATTCTGGTGTGTGGGTGCAGAGATCTACTTGTCTTACAGTGGTCCCAACTTACAAGCTTTGTACGTGAGTTCCCTTGTTTTTGAAACTGCCAGCTACCAAACTGGAGTGGTCTGCCTTTTTCTTGGATCTCTCCTTGCCCTCCTTGTGTAGGGACCAGTTTCAGATTTCACCAGGAAACTCTCCAGGTTTTGAACCAGCACTAGCACCAAGATTTCCACACTGAGGGAACCTTTGGATGTGGCTATAAGGAAACATATATAAGAATATTTATTGCATTATTGACTATAATTAGAGAGTAAACTCAGGAATGAGATTGTCTGGGCTATAATTCTGATATCAATACTTACTAGCTCTATGAATTTGGGCAACTTTGTACTATAGTTTCTACATGACTAAGACAACTTCATAATGTAATTTTGAGAATTAAGCCTTCCACATGTAAGTGTTTTATATTATTTTAATTATCGTACTTGTTTAACCTACCCCCCACAAGATTACAGAAAATAAATGTATTTCTGCATCAGAACTTCATTATTTCTTGTTCCACTAAGTCTTCAAGCCTTCAAACTTTTTTCAGCTGCAGAAAACTTTCTTCAACAAAAGCTTAAGTAGAAGCAGGTAACAGAGTCCATGATAGGCCTCATCTTTTAGAAATCAGCATGACACAGTTAATCTAAATCAGATCACCCAGCTGTCAAGAGCAAGTAGAAATAAGCACGATTAAAGAAAATCAGATGTACCAAAACCTAAACCTAAGTACTAGAGAGATAAGAGGGGTGATTTCTACTTTTTTGGAAAGGAACCACTTTAACTTTCCAAAACAAAAAATTCCCATAATTAATTTAAAATGTGATTTGGTTTACAAAATGCATACATAAGCATACAATTTGCCAAAACTTTTTAGAAAGTGTGCAGTTCAGTTGGGATATTTGTGTGTATTGGACTGTTTCTTATATAATTACAAAAATAATAAAAAAATTTAATATTAAAAATTGAGATCCATAGAGTGTAAAAAGAATAAAAATTACTCTTAACTTTTTCTCTTCACCCTGATGATTTCCTTCCTTGCCATTACACGCACACACACACACACACAAACACATACGCTATTTTAAATGCACGCAGGATTACAATATTCATCACATATGTATAGGACCAACTTTTGCTTTATTCTTTATTTTTAAGTGTATTGGCTTTCTTTTTGTGTAGGTTGTGTATAGGATAGATAAATTTCTATCCACTAGTGTATCCAATGATCCCACTATCATTTACTAGAAGATTTTTTTCCCACTGATTTAAAAAGCCATTTTTTAGCAGTCATACTTTTTCTCTGGAATCTACTCTATTATATTGATCTACTTATTGTTCCATTTCCATGCCAAAACCACATGACTTTATTTGCTATATTTTATATTATATATATTTTGTATGTGTAGAAAAAGTTTCATTCCTCTTTTAAAATTTTCCTTGCATATTTCTGTGCATTCTTTCTCCTATCTGTTACTTAAAATTTATTTATAAAGTTTCATAAAGTGTATTTTGGAGATTTAGATTGACAGTTCTTTAAATGTGTTGGCTTATTTGTAAAAATGAGATATTTTCAATATCCCAAAATATACTGTAAGAAAAATAAAGTGAGTTAGGAAAAAATATATGTTTTTTGAATATTGAATGTCAAAGGAAAGTAATTTTCTAAAGACAGATAAGTGAGGGTAACTCATTTTTATTGTGAAGTAAGAAGGAAAGGATAAATTGTACTTTTACAAAAGTACAAACAATATAATACATTATGGTTTATTTTACTGTGTCTGGACCAAAATATTCTTATCTATTAAATAAAAAATATGGGCAGGTTAAGATCTAAGGCCTTTTCCAGCTCTGTATTCTGTGATGTTTTTACTCTGGGCAAGTCAAAGTCATGAGCAGCCAAGCCATAAGGAGCTAAATAATGATCCAGACAACTTTGTGTTTGACTATGCTAACGCCTTATTCTGGGAGGAAAATAAATTTGTTGTCCTCCATACATTTGTGTTCAACTAACCTAAAATAAAGTGTTATAAATCTGATTGTTCACTTGAGAGTACTGAGGCTCAGAGGGGTTAAGTAAATTTTCCAAGATCACACCACTAGCAAAAGACAGAATGTCATTTCAGTATAAATATGTGCTTCTAGCTGATCTTCTTTCCACTGTGTGGAGCAATTCTGAGTGCCTGGTGAAGGAATAATTGAATAAATGAAGTGATGGATGGTTGAATGGAGGGATTGATGGTTGAGTGAATGGATGGATTAATGGATGGATCAATAGGTGAACAAATGGGTGGATGAGTAAAATGATCACATTTCAATTAAGTGTCTCCTCATTTCAATGTAGAAAAAGAGGATATGAAAGAGTGGACCTTGTTTTGGAATTTCTTCTCTCCTCATCATTTTATCTAGCTTTCAGAGGAATTACTTTATAAAACTGTGATACAAACAAACTGACTTCAATCTTCTAAGGCATAAAGGCAACAAGAGAGGTCATCCTCTGCTCTATCACATCAGAGAATTCAACTAATAAAATATGTGTTATCAGTATTTTCTATTTTCCTAATTGGCATTATTCTACTATTTTATAACAACACCATAAACAGTAGTTTTTGAATAATTATTTCTGCAAAATTAATGTAGAAAAAATACATAAATAGAAATAGTATTTATTGTGTGCCTCATATGTCAAGTGTTTTTCCCAAGATTTTACACTTAAGAACTCATTTAACCTTCACAAACAACTTACAAATACTCTGTTCATACTTACGTTATAGATGAAAAACTGGGGCACAGAGAGCAAGGAGATAAAGTAGTTTGTCCTCCACCACACACCTAGACACCAACAGTGTATATATTGAGATGAGATCACTAAACTGGTCATCACAAGGTAAAGAAAATGGGCACTCAAAAAAGGAGAAGGAGGAGAAGAAGGTCACCATTATAATACATATTGGATATGAGCACTCCCTATGCACTTAAATATGTTGTAATAATTCATAACAGCCCTATGAAGTGCAATATAATACATAACAGAATTTGAGTAAGGTTTAAATGAGAGAAACTATTTGAAAGCATTCAGCATGTAAGTGCTCAATTGATGTTTTCAGTTTTATCTTCCTATACGATATTTTCTATATGATTTCAGAATATTTCAATATCTTCATGTAAAAGAGGAACTTCATGGATTTGAATATTTAAGAGCACCAAAGCATTCAAATTCATCATTCAAACCAATAAAATCCAAATATTATACTCACATTTACCTCCTTCATTAATTTTTACAGATTTTTCTTTCCAAACACACTAGGATAAAATAATATAAATGTTAACCTATTTGTATCCTTGATGTTCCTTTCAAAACATGAAAATACATATAAATGTGAAATAAAAGTAATCTTGTGAGTAAAATGAGAGTATGTTGATTAAGTTCACTCTAGATCCAGAGTCATAGAATTTTAATGCTGAAAGAAATTTCACTTACTTTGCACAACAGCTCCATTTTCCAGAGAGGAACATTAAATCTCAAGGTGATAAAGTTGCCCACTGTCAAGAGTAGTTTGGGTGGCTTACCGAGGGTTACATAGCTGGTTTTGTCTCCTGTAAGCACTGAGTGTATTGACAAATGTATGGACTTCTCAGCAGTTACTTGAACACATAGTGTAAAAAGTTCAGCTTAATATTATTATATCATGCCCTCCTGAGCAATGATGGCACCCATTGAACAATAGCTATCATTGCCAAGGACAGATTATTCTTGGCCTGGAGTTATCGTCAAGTGCAGCTTTGTAGGGTGATGGACTTTCATATGATGAGTAGATATAATGTCAGTTGTTACAATACCTATGCAGAGTAGGATCTCACTGCCTCCATCTAAAAAAGAAGAAGAAAGAGAGAGGATCATTTCAATACAGCAAGGCTGAGGGTTTAAACTCCAGTGAAGGCAAATACAAGAAGCAACAAATGAATGCATCAATAAGTGGAACAACAAGCTGATTGATCTCTCTCTCTCCCCGCCCTCTCTTTCTCTATCCCTTCCCTTCCTCTGTCTCTCTAAAATCAACAAATAAAAATAAAATAAACAAATAAAAGAAAGTAGACTAATTAAGAGATAGTAGTTCCAGTCATACCCACCAAAACCTTTAAAAAATTATTTATCCTCCCACCTACTTCATGATTTAGAAGAATTTATACACCAAACTATATAAATAAATAAATCCTACTTATAGTGCTATGACCTAGAATGTTGTGAGATTAGCTCCCATTTCAACTTTTAACCTCTTAGGAAGTTTATAGTGCCCACATTAGAATCCTTGCTCCTTTGAATGCTTTAAGTTAAAAACAAGTTCTGATGTTCACAAATATTTCACTCCAGTTTATATACAGACATGTTCAGAGAAGCTAAAATAAACTAAAAGACACACTAAGGTGAATTTAATTTTTTTGTGTATGTTCTTAATTAGATTTTCAGGAAGATTTCATTATTTCTCATTTATTGTAAAAGGAATCATTAGTGAGAATGATTGGAGTTGAAAAATGTGGTTGACCCTTTCACAGAATTTGTAGGCAGAGCAGGCTTCATGGAGGAGGTCCTTCAGGTTTAGGGAAGATTTTCATTGACAGAGGTCTGAGAGAAGAGAAAATCAACAATTAATGTGTGCCTACTATGTGCCAGGAATTATATTGAGCACTTTATACATATTATTTTATTCAATGTACTCTGAATTAAGATAGGTATCATCACCCCTCCATTGGCAATGATCTAATACAACATGACATCTTAAGAAACATGCCCAAGGTGTAGAAAAGTGTGTATTATATACTATTGTTTATATTGTAAATATTAAAAATGGAAGCATAAATCAAACTTTGCTTATACTAAAAAAGGAGGAATAAACCAGACTTTTTTGAAAGACACCTGGTGAGAAGTGAAGGAAACAAAAGTAAAAGTTTAATATACCGCACTCTGTAGAATTTATTTTGGAACTATATAAATAGTTTGCATAAACATAAACCAAAGTTAAATGTTAAAAAGAAATATAATCTATAGTCAAATGAAACAATTGAATAAATATACATCCAGTTGACACACTTAGAAAAAGGGAAAATTTTTCAAATGTTTTTAAAACGTAGTAATGTGACTGTACATTCCCAGCAGAAGGGACCCTATAAAATTAAATCATGAAAAAAACTTCAGCTTTTTAAATCATACTGTGGGTAGTAATATTTGTATTTTTATTCTGAGGCTATTGTGCATGAATTATAAAGCAAATCAGTACTTATGTTGGCACTGAGAACTAGAATTTTCATTGTGAGTTAGAGATATATTGATGAAGACAAGTAAAAATCCTGAAGTCTTAAATCTGATTTGGAAATATCAGTAGGAACTTATTGATCAACTTTACCTTCTTCTTCTTGTTTAATTTTTTAATCCTCACCTGAGGATATGTTTGATTTTAGACAGAGAGGAAAGAAGAGAAAGAGAAACATTGATCAGTTGCCTCCTATACGTGCCCTGACCGAGGGTGGTACCCACAGCCTAGGTGGGTGCCCTGACCACAGACCAAACCCACAGCCTTTTGGTATATGGGCTGATGCTCTAACCAACTGAGCCACCTGGCCAGAGCTTACCATTTTTTTTTAAACTTAACACTGTCCACTGAAAATGCCTTGAAACCATTACCAACTCACTAGCAATAAGTACCCACTATTTCATACTAAAAGAAACCAGTGCTCTTTGAAGAAATGACTGATGCCAAGCCTGGGGAAAAAATGTGCAAAATGAGCCTGAAACATCTTGTTATACCAAAAAGCAAGAAAGCAAACAAAATTTTTTAAGGTTGTCTCAAAGGGACACAGGAGCTAACCTGTAGAGACTCCCATACCAGACAAAGATGGGCATCCGAGGCATCAATAAGGATGATAATTGCAATCTTATGGCAATAATTTAATGTGTTGCAAAACACATCAAATATATTTAAATCAATGAGTCTATAATGACAAAAAAAACTGATTTCTTATATTTGGAGGATTACAGGGAACAAATTCATTACATTAGCCCTGGCTGGCATAGCTCAGTGGATTGAGCACAGGCTGCGAACCAAAGTGTCGCAGGTTCGAATCCCAGTCAGGGCACATGCCTGGGTTGCAGGCCATGACCCCCAGCAACCGCACATTGATGTTTCTCTCTCTCTTTCTCCCTCCCTTCCCTCTCTAAAAATAAATAAATAAAATCTTTTAAAAAATTCATTACATTTAAAATTAATAAATAAGAGAAATAATCATGTTTATCCTGCTCTTTTATGCAAACATATTCTTTAGTTTTAAAGCAACATTATAAAAAGAATAAATTCAATTTTTAAAAGTAAATCAAATACAGTAAAATTGTACATGTTAACTAAAATTTACACATACCAAACAAAACTATTACACCTTGCAATTCACATCCTATTTCAGTCTTTTAAATTTTAAGAACAATTTCAAGTTGACACATCAAATGACCTTTTGAGAATTAAAGGAACTCATATTCTGTGTATTCCTCTTTACATTGACTGTGATATCATTATTGATTTCCAGTTAAACACAGGACTACGTAGCCTAACAGGTATTGCTCCCAAAACAAGCCCTAGTGAATTCAAACCCTATAAATTTATTCTCAAAATGAAAACATTTTTCCAAGACCTCATGTGTCAAGACAAAATATGAAACTAGACTTCTCCTAACTAACTTCCATGTAGAAGAAAATGTTTACTAAAGCATAAGTAATAAAAACATGCTGATTGAAAGCTTACATATATATTATTAAAAATCAACATTAGCCACAACAATTGTTTAGCACTTAATCAAACAAAAGATTTTTTCATCAGAGATATTATTTAGAATTGGTGGCCTTGGTAATAATAAAGTGTATGCCAGTTTTATCTGGTTTTATTATTGTTTTTATATCATCTACAGGACTCAAATTACTGTAATCAACGTACCCCTTATTTCCTGCACCCTACAACAGGTCATTCCCCTCCGTATGTATCCCTAGTGGTATAACGCCAGATCTAATCAAATGACTGCAATACCACACAAGAGACAACCAGATATTATCTCCTTCTAATTAAAAAAGACTTTTTAATGGTATTTCTTACAAAAATATAAAATTTGATTCTGCTCAAGCTTATATACTCAACTACCAATTTGTAGGAAGCATATGGCTCAGAATCTGCTAAATGACATCATAAGATACAATTGGAAAAATTCAGACTACGAGAAACTCCACATAAAAAATTATACAAATTTTAAATAAAATTAATTGCAGAGAGAGAAGGAGAGAAAGAGATAGAAAAGGAGAGACTTAAAAGATATATTAAATAACTGCACAGTATAATCTTATTTGAATCTTGATTGAAACACTCTAAAATTATCTGAGACAATTTGAATATAACTATATATTTAATGGCTATTAAAGCATATTGTTAATTTTATTGTGACCATGATGTTGTTATGTTTTATAAGAGTCCCTTATTTTTGTGATAAATACTAGAGATAATATAATATCTGGGAATTGTTTCAGGATAGTCTGACAAGAGGCAGTAGGTAGAAGTATAAATGAAACAAAATTGGCCATGAGTTGGTAATTGTGGAAGTTGCATGTTCCATAAATAGGGCTCATTATTCTATTCTCTCCACTTCTGTATATACATAAAATTTTCCATAATAAAATGTTAAAAATATTTTACAAAGATCACAAAGCTGATGATAGATTTGAATGGATTGCAACTTAATTTTTTAGGAGAAGTAGAAGAGAAGTTAAATAAAGGAGAAAAGGTCATTGTTAGAGGGAGACCTCTGAGTAAGCAGGAGAGGATAGGGCCAGCGCTCCATGGGAGGGTGAGCCTTACACTTTGCACCTGAGCCTTGCACTTCACATTTCTTCCTTGAAATGGGAAAGAAAAGAAAGTTTAAGGATACTCACACATCTACTTCATGGGAAAAAAGAAGGAATATGGAAAGCTTGAATGCCTTGAGCAATTCATCTAACTTCTTTGTCTCTGAAGAAAAGGGAGGTAAATGAAGAAGAGAGATTGACCAGATGATCTGCAATTCTCTACCTACAAGTCTGCAACATTTGAGTCTCTGATGTCAGTGACAGAGAATAAAACCCCTACCTTTTGAATTTCAGACTTTCTGATAATTAATTTGAAGGCCAGTGATCACTTCCACCGTAAAGTACTTCATTTTTTTTTCTCACAACATCTAGTAGAAGTTCTCACAAATATTCTCTGAGAATCACTGTTTGGTGATAGAGAGTTCTTTCAACTTGTTAATAATTTTTGTCTACTATTAGATAATGACTTTAATTTATTATTTTACTTAGTTGATAAAACCAGGCTTCTTATTACTAGAAACTCATGAAACAGAAGGCCATCCTTGCAATAAATGCTAGCAAATTCTGATGGATATTTTTTATGGTTAGTAGAAGCTGGTAATGTTGGTTTTGTGGCTGAGATTCAGTCCTACAACATGGCCCTTTAGCTGCAAACATCTGAGAACAAATAAAACATAGTTTTCATGTGGCATACCCAGGTCGCCTGAGGCAGAGCTCACTGCGAAGATGACCTGACCAACCTGAGATTCTGAATTCACTACTTTCCATCTACAATAGCCATGGGAAATGCAGGAAAGGCAATGCTATTTCTGCTTCACCAAAATGTGTTCTGTAGCATCTCACCCAGAATTCAGGAGTGGAGTACTTACAGAAATTGACACTTTGATCATACAGACATTGACACATCACATTGCATAACATCTCTGAACTAAATAGGCAAAGGACACCAGAAAATCATGGCCACATTCAATAATCTGAATTCTTTGGAGATGGCTCAGTAGTCTGCAAGTCAAAAGAGGAATAAATTATTACAGAGGACTTCCCAAAGCAGCTGCTTCATATTAAACACTGTCAAATAACTCCCAACTTCCTTTGATCTGAATTAATTCTCTATATTACTTTGGTGACCCCTAACACATCTCTCCTTGACTTCCATTCTTTGCTATTTCTTTTCTATTTTTGTATGGAAATATTCATTTTCACTGGTGTGTGTGTGTGTGTGTGTGTGTGTGTGAGTGTGGAGAGAGAGAGATCCATTATCTAGCTGGTTTTATTTTATGAATATACAAAAACAAATAAGTAGTATAATAACTTTAAAAAATGATAAAGACACAAGAAATAAAAATATTCAACATTGGGCTGAAATAAAAATATAATGTCTTGAATATTCTTTCTCTGATGGTTTGTGGTTTATAAAAGATAAATCACCAAAATGTGTATCTAATGACATACTTTTTCTAGGAGTAGCAATAATGATTTTGAAAACTTGGGGAAAAAGTATCAAAATATCTAAAGGAAACAACAAAGTGTATAATGAAAATAAATGCAATATTCTGTGGGAAATAGAAATAGAAAGGCTATACATGCAGAGAAAGAAAGGAGAAAACAAATTATAGACAAAATGAATCCTGTTATTTCATTCTTAAGAAAATAAAACAGCAACAAAAATATTAATTGGATATACCAAAGGTACACTTTTTACATACTAAGGTTATTTTAACAATTTTATTATAATAAATATAAAAAATTTGGCCCTGGCTGGCATAGCTCAGTGGATTGAGTGTGGGCTGTGAACCAAAGTGTCACAGGTTCGATACCCAGCCAGGGTGCATGCTTGGGTTGCAGGCCATAACCCCCAGCAACCTCACATTGATGTTTTTCTGTCTCCCTCCCTCTCCCCCTCCCTCCCTCCCTCCCCTCTCTAAAAGTGAATAAATTTTTTTTTAAAAAAGCAGAAAAAAAATTGTATTGTGGCTGAAAGTAATAAGAACAGTATCATTTATTACATGATGCTAAGTTCCATTTTTTAGCAGTTATGGCCTATAATTTTATTGTTACATTTAATATCAATTTTATGCAACCCATTGCTTAAAAATACAAAACAATGAGCAATATATTGGTATGTTATAATATGTTGGGTCAAAAGCATGTCTAAGAATAAGCAAGAACTCTTTTTTGGAACTATTTTCTCTTTAAAAACAGATTTAAAGATATGAACAGTTTAAAACTTTTAACAAGTTTTCATCTTTTAAAAAAATAATTCTAAAAAGCTAAATAATTTTTCTGGAGGGGGAAATAAATTTCTGTTTGAAATGAACTCAGAATAGTAACAATCTTTGAATGTATATTTCTATATTATCTGCAATGTATATTTCTATATTATTCTGCATGCCAGAATAAATTAGAAACATTACAAACCTAATTCACTTTTGGCCAAGGATAATAACAAAATAAAATATGATAAAACTTAGAGCTGCAAATAAATCACTTGTGTAGTACTCAGGTAATATGAATGCACATCCATAATTAAGTTTATGATTTGTTGAGAAATCATAACAAAGGATGTCACTGCTCCGACCTTCCTGTGATGTACTGAAGCCAAAATATTTCACTTAAAAGAAATTGATTCTTTGTCATACGTAGATAGGTGACCTCTCTACACCTAACACTCACAATATTGTCATTATTCCATGAGATCATTCGTCCTTTTAAGTCAGGACAACTTTGCTATAGCATACTTGCTACAAATGATACATATAAAATAAGTTAATATCAACACTTTGAAAGGGAAGGGTCATCAAGGAAAATGTATAAAGTACCCATGGACAAAGCCAAAGGAGGGAAGGATTGAAGGTGGGTGGGTTGGAAGGAAGTGGTGGTGGGAAAATAGAGACAGCTGTACTTCAACAATAATAAAACAAACAAACAAAAAAAAACTAAACACATTGTATTTTCCTCCTCATCATCACTTATTTATTTTCTAGTAGTTTTATTTATTTATTTATTTATTTATTTATTTATTTTTCACATTTTTTATTGTTGTTCAAATACAGTTGTCTCCATTTTCCCCCACCATTCCCCCCACTCCAGCCATCCCCACTTCCTACCCTTGATCCTACCCCCCTTTGGTTTTGTCCATGTGTCCTTTATAGATGTTCCTGAAAACCATTCTCCTCACCACCTGCAAGCAAACAAGCAAAACAGAACCAGAGATATGGAAATAAAGAACAAACTGACAGTGGTAAGAGGCAGGGAGGGGGATAACAGGGAAAGAAGGGGAGAAAGAAGGGGGAGTTTCAAGTCAAGGAACATGGATACAGGACTCCTGGGCATGGACAATGGGGGTGATTGACTCTGGGAGTAGGGAGTAGAAAGCAGACAGAGCAGAGTAGAGCAATGGGGAAAAAGGAGGGATCACTATAACTGAACAACAATAATAAAAATTTGTATAAGTATAACATTGCATTAAGTATGGTTTTACATAGAGTATAATTATAAGCCATTTAATTCTGAAGATAATTTCAATGTGGGCAGGGCTCTTAATTTGTGAAGTCATGAGAAATTGTTGTTGCTAGAAATGCTATACTATGGACTTATTAACCCATAGTGTCTCTGATTCAGTATAAACTTCCAATATCTTTTTAAATCAAGATGAAGTTCCACATAAACTTTTCCCTCCAAATTTCTTCCCTCAACAACACAATAATGTTCTGTCATGGGAGGTAACTCTGGAATTAAATTCCCTCATTGGTTTTATATCTTTTGCCAGCACTATTTTATGTTTCCTATACTTGAAATGAACAGTGTTAGGGTTTTTGTTTTGTTTTTGCCTACAGAGTCCATGGCATAAACACATTATTTAAGTGGCTCAGAATGACACCATTATTATCATATAGAAATATCTGCTGAAGGAATAGCTAAGCTAAACAAATTTTTTCTTCCAATTTTTTTATTAAAATTCTTTAAGTGGCTTTTCATTCTGGTTGAATAATTGTTCATGTGAAAGAGCTTTTAACCTTGAGACCCAATCTATGTTGAGCTTCTGGTCTTTCTCCATTTTATCATCTCTTCTTCCTCACCAGCACAAGTGTATTAGCAGGGGCAAACACACACAGTATTTCAAGGACATGGGGATGGCCCATGTTCCTTTGCTTAGTCCTAAACTTCCTTCCCCTTAGTCTCCATAATATCATCTCTTTTATGAAGACTTTCCCAACATCCCAAGTGAAATCCATCTATTACTTCCCTATAAAGTCCAGTTTATACTTCTGTCAAGCACTTATTAGTTGATATTATAATCTTACCTTTTGTTCCTTTTATGCCTATGTCCACTATTAATTTAGAAGGTCTTGAGGAACAGGAAAAGAAGATAAAACTAATAGTTTTAAGCATCTGTCTGACTTTGACATAAGCAGTATTTTTCTCATTTTTCCTGGAATGAATGTAGGTGACATAGAAGTCCAGTGATAACAAACGTCATATAGCTAGTAAGTAGCAGATTCAAAATCTTGAATCCAAGTCCATCTGATTCTAAAACTTATGACCTCCCCTTGTACAAACATAATTTCCTTTACTTCATTTTGAACCCCAAGTCCTCTTCACAATGCCTGAAAAATAACACTAGATCAACAAATAAATAGATGATGGATACATAAAACTCCTAGGACATGGACTAGACTATGGAGATGGTACAGATGGAGCTCTCAAGGAACAAGGTGAGAACAGCATAGTGATACCCAGTTCCCAAGCTCTGCCTTTTACTGAACCAGCCCTTTACTGAGTTAGCATGCAGGATGTGATCTGTCTTCAGGAGACCCAGGACAGGGCGATGGTTGTTGTTCCTCAAGGCACTGCCATTTTCACAGCATTCAGTGATGAACTTCCTCTCTTTACAAACCTAGATATTTTGTATATTCTTACACTTTATACTTTTCCTGAAAGGCAACATGATGTTATGTAAAATAGATTAACAATAATTCCTTCATCCTAGCTCTGCCCCTCACTGACTGAATGACCTTGAATAGGTTGTTTGACATCTCTGTGTCCTTGCTCTCGTGTGCAAAATGAGATTAACAATACATACTCCAGAGGGTAGTTGGAATAATTATATGGATAAATGTATAAAAATTGCCCAATACAGTCCCTGAGAAAAAGTAGACCTTACTTGAATATTAGCTCTCCCTTTAGTAATCTTAAGGACATTCCTAGGCTGTGTTTAATATTTTAGGTGATGCGGCATGGCACAGGGCTCTGTTTTCCACTGCCATCCAGGTGCAGTACCTGAGCAAATTCAGTGACATGGTCATGGACAGCCAACACAAGTAGGGCCAGGAAGAGACAGTGAGAACATCTATTAAAGATACTGTTCAGAGGGCAGCCTGATCAGGGTACAATTGCTTCATTTGTTTCAACAAACTTGAGTCTCAATACAAAGTCTATGTTAGATTGATAACTTTTACCTTAAGGAAGAAAACATAGCCTAAATGAAGAATTCCCAAATGAAAGCACTGCTTATCACCTTACCATTCCCCTGGGGAGACTCTACATCCTCCTGAGAATTCATCTATTGATTTTGTCTGAGAATTCATTTATTGATCTTGTCTATTCAGCAAAATTATAAATCTTCCAGATGCAAATAAACTGTTGCTCAGTGTTCACCTCCTTATTCCCAAATACCCCAAAGTAAGTCAGAATATTCCAGTTTATGTCTTGCTTTCTCCCCTTGCCTCTTTATGCATTCAAATTGACAAATATCCTTGTATATTATTTTTAAGCTGCCCATATCTAATGCATCAGTATCTTGTTATGTTTCCTTTGATTTCATTGTTTGCAATACTAGTATAAGAAGCACAGAATTGCCAAAGCACTAAGCAGCCCAATTTTTCTTTAATTTCTCAGAAAATTGACAGTTTTATGAACTGTCTCTTTACCTATGCCTCATAAACATGTCAGGCTGTGGAAAACCATTCTAATTAAATCCCAGGAGAACCACAATGGAAGATTATAGCTTCTTGGCAGGTTATTAAAAAACAGTTGTTCATATATACACAACTATGTGTACTGGAGCCTAGCATTTGACAGAACAGTCAAAGAATTAACCCCACCAGCAGCTTCAGCTAAACTTGGTTAAAGAAGCATGAGTACAGGGAACGGAAGAAACCTTCTCCATTCAGACTTTTATTTTTATATCCTTTTTGAGTGCCAATAGATTACCAGGTAGTTTAAAGGGTGTTCAAGGTCATCACCTTTCTCAATGAATTTTAAGTACCTGCTGGAGATAATTATTCAACTTTGTCTTTCCAGTGAGTAATTTCTGAACTCAGAATGGTCTTGGAATGCATATAATTGCACCAGCAGAGAAAGAAACAATAAGAAGAGATTATCCCTTTCACAAACTCAGGAACTCTGATAAATGGAAGGTCAAATTTAATAAAAATACAAGATAATTTTTGTTCATGAGAATATGCATTCTAACTGGATAGGTAAATTTTTCTACTTACTTGGAGACAGCCATTTCTCAGGTGGTTAAGTTTAAATCAAGCATCAAGAAGGATGAATCAGGAAGATTTCTCTGAAGTAAGTATATGATTCATAAAATAAGCATATTTTTAATTAATTAGTTAAATTGGGAATTGTGTACCAGCTAAATGATGAGTCTGGTTGACATATACAAGAGCGGTGGAAGTGTGATCCTGACCACGTTCTAGTTTCCAATGAAAAACAGCCTGGTGGATAACATATCATGCTCCTCAGGTGAGTTTTCATATTCAGTCTCTAACAAGAGCAGTTCCTTTCTTTCTCTTTCATGGCCATAGAATGTACGAAAGATTTTGGCAACTACATAGAAAAATTCATGTCCTTTTTCAATAGGAAAATTGAATGAGAAAGTTTCACTGGCTCATTGCAAACCCCCCATCACCTATAATCTGAGCAAGTTGCCAGTTGATTCTACTAACACAAACTGAGTCTACTCATAAATCAGGTCCTATGTCATCATAAACACTGTGGAATCTTAGAAACCAAATGAGAAAATAATGCCTAATGCTTGGAAAAATAAATTGGTTTGCACCGTCTTTCCATTTTCTGTTTTTTTAACATATAAGATATGCTCATTTTATTTATTGTTTAATTGTTGTTCAAGTACAATTGTCTCCATTTGCCAGTTGCCACTTTTCCCCACCCCACCAAACCCCACCTCACACCCTCAATCCTACCCCCCTTTGGCTTTGTCCATGGGCCCTTTATACATGTTCCTTGACGACTCTTCCCCATCTTTCCCCCTTTATCTCCTGGCCCTCTCCTCTCTGGTCACTGTCAGTTTGTTCTTTATTTCAGTGTCTCTGGTTATATTCTGCTTGTTTGTTTGTTTTGTTGTTTAGGTTCCACTTATAGGTGAGATCATATGGTATTTTGTCTTCACCTCCTGGCTTACTTCACTTAGTATAATATTCTCCAGTTCCATCCATGCTGTTGTGAACAATAGGAGCCCCTTCTTTCTCTCGGCTGCATAGTATCCCATTGTATAAATGCACCATAGTTTTTTTGATCCATTCATTTACTGATGGGCACTTAGGTGGCTTCCAGAACTTGGCTTTTGTAAATTGTGCTGCCATGAACATTGGGGTGCATGGGTTCTTTTGAATTGGTGTTTCAGGATTCTTAGGATATAATCCTAGCAGTGAATTTCTGGATCAAAAGGCAGTTCCATGTGTAGTTTTCTGAAGAAATTCCATACTGTTTTCCACAGTGGCTGCATAAGTCTGCATTCCCACCAACAGTGCACTAGGGTTCCCTTTTCTCCACAACCTTGCCAGCACTTGTTTGTTGATTTGTTTATGATGGCCATTCTGATTGGTGTGAAGTGGTATCTCATTGTGGTTTTAATTTGCATCTCTCTGATGGCTAGTGATGCTGAGCATCCTTCCATATGTCTCTGGGTCCTCTGTATGTTCTCTTTGGAGAAGTGACTGTTTAGGTCCTTTGCTCATTTTTTAATTAAATTATTTGTTTGCCTGGAGTAGAATTGTGTGAGTTCTTTATATATTTTGGAGATCAAACCCTTGTCTGAGGTATCATTGGCAAATACATTTTCCCATACATTTGGTTCCCTTTTCACTTTGCTGATGTTTTCTTTAGCTATGCAGAAGTTTTTTGTTTTGATGAGATACTATTTGTTTATTCTTTCTTTTATGTCCCTTGCTTTAGGGACATATCAGTGAAAATATTGCTTTGTGGAATACCTGAGATTTCCCTGCCTATGTTCTCCTCTAGGAGTTTCATGGTGTCATGGCTTATACTTAAATTTTTTATCCATCTTGAGTTTATTTTTGTGTATGGTTTAAGTTAATGGTTGAATTTCATTATCTTGCATGTAGCTGTCCAGATCTCCCAACACCATTAGTTGAAGAGGCTATGTTTACTTGATTTTATGCTTCTGCCCTTTTTGTTGAATATTAATTGACCATAGAGACATGGGTTTATTTCTGGGTCTCTATTCTGTTCCATTCATCTATATGTCTGTTCGTATGTCAGTACCAAAGTCTTTTGATTAAAGTGGTCCTGTATATAGTTTGATGTCAAGTATTGTGATCCCTCCTACCTTTTTCTTCTCTCTCAAAATTGCTGTGGCTACTCAGGGTTGATTTGCGATATTTGCTTTCCTCTATAGATTTTTAACATTAATTTCTTGTCCATCAAGTTTGTGCATATTTAGTCACTAGATTTTATACAATAGTTCATTTAAAACACATTTATCATATTTTTCAAACTATAAGATGAACTCCCCCCCCAAATTTGGGAGGAAATGGGGGTGTGCCTTATAGCTCAAATGTAGCTTACCTGGGGGGGAGGGGGTGGCAGTGGAGCAGGGTCACAGGAGGCAGGAATAGGGTCACCACTGCAGGAAGCCAGCAGCAGCAGGAGTGGGGTGACGCTGTGGGCCCTGGGCTGGGAGGAGGGGGTGTCCCAGTGGTGCAATACAAGGGGGGCAGGAGCAGAGTCCCCACTGCAGCATACTATAGTGTTAGGGAGGAGGGTACAGGTGGTGTAGGCACATCAGGAGAAGACAGCCTATGGCACCAGTACGTGCCTCCATCACATGACTGGTCTGTCCCCCATTACAATGCATCATCCACTGATGTTCTCAGCTATGGTGCTCCCATAACTATGAAGGACACAGTGCTGATAGTTCTGTCATTACTGCATTTTGTTGTAGAAAGATACAATAGCCTACAGTAGTCTCCTGCTGAATCTACTATAATTGTGGAAAGATGTCAAAGCAGGAAAGGATTTCATATAAAATCCCTTTTAAACTGGAGGTAGTGAAGTACACCAAAGAACATGGGAACAGAGCAGCGGAGAGACACTTTAGGCCACCTCCAATCAAAAAAACGATACAGGAATGGAGGAAATAGGAGGATTGACTGGAAAAACAGACAAGCCAAAACAATGTTTCTGTGGGCATGCTGCAAAATAGCCACAGTTAGAAGTGGATATAAAAGAGTGGATCACATGTCACAGGAATAATGGCTTTTCAGTATCTACAAAAATGATCATATATGAAGCCAAATGTCTTGCTGCAGAGAAAGGCATTGAGGACTTCACTGGATCACCATCATGGTGCCACAGATTTACAAAGAGATGTGGCCTTGCTATGCGCACCGAAACTAGGACTGCACAAAAAATGCCTGTAGAATATGAATCCAAGATTGCGTCTTTTCACAAATTTGTACTGGATGTAAGAAAGAAAAGTGGATTTGAAATAAGCCAGTTTTGGGATATGGATGAAGTCCTGTTAACCTTTGATGTTCCATCAAACAAGACTGTTGATGTGAAAGGTGCCAAAACCATAACCGTGAAAACCTCAGGGCATGATAAAACCCATTACACAGCTGTGTTGTCCTGCTGTGCAGATGGCACCAAACTGCCACCAATGCTGATATTCAAGAGAAAAAAACATGCCAAAAGAGGCAATCCCAAGAGGAGTTATTGTTCATGTTCATGACAAAAGATGGATGGATGAAAATGGTGTGAAGATATGGATAGAAAGAGTGTGGTCCAAATGTCCTAGAGGGCTTCTGAAAAAAACCTGCTGTATTAATGCTTGACCAGTTTAGGGCACATATCACTGAAGCCACAAAAAAGAGATTTAAACAAAAGAAAGCCCATCTAGCCTTAATTCCTGGGGGCTTACCAGCCAGTTGCAACCTTTAGACATTTCCATCAACAAGCCATTTAAAATTTTCATGACAGAAGAGTGGAACAGATGGATGGCTGCTGGAGATCATGATCTGACACCAACTGGACAAATGAAGAAGAGACCCACTATTACCCAAGTTTGTAAGTGGGTGAAAACCTCATGGCAGTCAGTTAAGGATGAATCCATTGTGAGGTTCTTCAAAAAATGTGGCACCAGAAATGCCTTAGACAGTTCTGAAAATGACATCCTCTATGAACAGAGTGAAGACAGTGATATTAGTGATTCTGAGGAGCTGAACTTCATAAAGGTGGACAGTAGTGACAAGAAGTTCTTGGGGTTCCCTGATGATTAGGGGAGTTTCCATACTTAAAGCTTAAAGTCAGTAATAATGGTTGTTAATGCTGATGTTGAGTTCTGTTTACATTTACATTGGTGAAATATTGTGTTATTTATGTTATTAAATATTTTATTACATATTTGCTTCAAAATCCTATTTTCCTCCTGTAAAACGTAGGTGTGTCTTATAGTCTGAAAAATACGGTACCCCTCCCTTCTCTTACCCCATTTTACCTTCTTCTTTCCTCCCATTATTTTCACATTAAATTTTGTTTGCTAGTTTTTTTTCTCTTTCCAAACTTAATTCCTTGCTTCCATCTTCATACTCTCCTTGTTTTCTAGAAATCATTTTCCTCTGATTATAAACAATTTTAACACCCCCATAATTTAATAAAACATAGCTTTCCTTGATCTTACTTCATTCTGAGGCCACTATCTCTTCCTTTCCTTCACTGAAAAACATCTTGCAAAAGAATTCAGCCCTGCAAATACTTACTTGTCTCATCTATTTACCCGATGTAGACCTTTTGTCCACCTCTTCCAGCACTAACCAGGAGCTTCTGTTGAGAAGTAACACTAAAGGGCAACTAAAGAATTTTCAGTCATGTCACCTGGCAAGGATATGTCTTATCTCTTGAAGTTTGTTAGCCTGTGTACTCCTTGCCTTGAGAATCTTCCCATGTCTAAACTTGTTTATGCACTTGACAACATGTTCATATCCTGGATCTAGACTTTGGCTGCAGTTATTGCTTGGTACTGGCTCTCTTATGACAAAACATCACAGATGTATCATATCTCAAGTGCTATTACCTACAAAGGATTACCAGACTTCAGCCTCTTGATGCTTCATACAAGTACCACTCATTCCTGGCCAGCCTCGTGTTTGAGGTTTCTTACCTATATTGGACACTTTATTGTACCAATGAGTACACAACTGCAAAATAAATTTTTTCTCAGTTCCTCTCCTATTGAATCTTTCCACTGAGTACTGCCTCATCCTTGAGAACCTCTCATTTCTTAGTTTGATTAATGCCAAATTTGCTATCTTTATTTCTCTTAACTCTATGAATTCTCTTTCTTCACCCTCTTCAACATCTCCTCAGAGTCTTCCTTCTCACTATATGATAAGGATTATGCAAAATTCTCTAATAAGCCATCTTTCCCTCTCTTTGTACCCTGTCTTAAAATAACATACCCTTCTATGAATTTATAGCAATTTGAATATCAAAGACTGCCATATTTCTCTTTCTGTCCTCAGCTTTATCATTAAGTTTCCAATTGTCTTCTCAACATTTATATTTAAATGCCTATATATCTCAATGTGTTCCAATGTCAGTGTTCCCATACATCCAATTGCTTTTATAGACCTTTCTATACCTGTATAAAGACTTTTCCAAGTATCAAAAATTCATTAACATTTAGATTCTAAATTTTTGCTAAAGTCCTATATACAATCAGTAGCCAAGTACTGTGTATTTTATCTCTAATACAGCTCCCATATCTATGCAGTCTTGCCTGATTCTACTGAAATTTTCATCATTTTTCATTGTATTTATTGTAATATACTTGTAATTAATTTATTTGCAGTTTCTTCTCATCTAACATACTATTTTTAAATCTAATTCAAATGCAATCAAGTCATCCACTTATTTTAAAATGTTAAATGATAATGATAAAATAATTTCTCATTGCCTACAGTTTTTAAAAGCAATTCCCCTCGACTGTACTCTGTCTTTAATCTACCTACTTTTTACTTCATTAGGTAGACTACAGAAGCATTTTCCTACCTCAACTCCTCCCTCAACATTTATTAATGACTTTGCTCATGTCCTTTTCTCAGGCTTCCAAAGCTTTCCTCTACTATCTCAGATGTTTTAATGTTGCCCACTATGATTCCAAGTGTAGAAAAGGGAATATTTGATATAAGCCTGAATAGCTTGTTAGGAAAGCAAGGATGCCATGAAGGACTAATTGGGTCATGTTCTAGGATGGGACAGGAACATGAAGTGTCCTCACTAGCCAAAGGTAGAGCTCCAACTAGCCAAAAAGGGTAATGTTGGAAAAACATTGCAAAATATCAAATAGAAAGTCATGTGGTTTTAACCATATTCTTAAATTTCATAAGAAAAACTTTTTTGCTCTTTAAAGTCCATTTCTAAAGTTAACTTGTTCACCTATCACTGTTTGATTCCTTCCAACGAGTCGGTTAGCTTCCTCCTTTGGATCCCTATAACATTTTATGTTTACTACAGTATTCTGTTTTTCTTCATATATACGCATCTAATAATTTGGAGGAATATGATTCACAAAATCACTTAGTCTAGCGGTCAAGATGTCATTGCAAATATACGTAAATTTTCTTTGGTATACAACCCATTCTTAAACCTCAAAAGTTCCAGTAGAATCAACACCTTAGAAGATCAAAATTTTTGAGTATTCTATTTTTGCTAATTTTCATCATTTTTAAAGTTAATTATACTAAATTTATTATGTAATACATTTTGTCTGTTATGTCAAGGGCTTTGGCAAATAGCTTTATAAAAGAAAAAGAGAGTGAAATATTGATAGCCTATTAAATTACAGCTATCAATATCAGTTTTATTGCTGCTGGTAATTTTGGTTATGAGTAAACTGTATGTAAAAAATTCTATGTGATAATTATAAAGAATATACAAATAACATAATGACAGAATAAATTTAAACATTTTAAGAAACTAAGATTCTTATCTTTGATTTATTATTGAAAACAATCAAGGTAATCTGGTTCATTATTTTTGTTCTATTATAGTCCCTTCAAAAATTGTAAAACATTTTCCAGCACTTCAGTTTCCCTTGATTCTTCTCATCCAAATAAAGGATCAGTTCCCATTCCTGACACTTTTGTGGATGACTTTGTTAGGTCATTACCAGAGTTACTTTAAGAAATTAAAGTAAAACATCTGAAAATCTGAAATAACAGAACTATAAAATTACAAGAAACTATAGTAACAAAGTGAAGTGAGGATTGCAGGTAAACAATTAGATAATTCAAGTTTCAAAAGGTACTTTAATACCAATAATCTGAATTTTCTCAATCAGCACTGTTCCTAGAATATTCTGTGATGATGAAAGTTTCTCTAAATCAGTACTGTCCAACACAACAGCCACCAGACAGATGTGGCCACAACCACTGTACATGTGGTGAGCAAGGCCGAAGAACTGAATTTTTTATTTAATTATTTATTTACTTATTTTATATATTTATATTTTCATTTTAGTTACTTAAATTGTCAATGTGACTAGTGGCTACTGTATTGAACAGTACAAATCTAAATAATTGCTTCCATCCTTGTCTTTTAATTATTAATTAGTATTGACATTTTCAGTAACAAATGCACACAAAGAAAGGACACAAACAGACCATGTACAATGGGAAACATAAAAATAAGAACTATTGACCATCTATATGTTCTAAGCACTATTCTAAGGTCTTTACATATGTTATCTGATTTAATACACAGAATATTTATATGACATTGGTGCTATAAATATGTGAATTTTGCAAACCAGGAAATAATCACAGAGAAGTTCATTATACCATCTAGTAATTGACAGAGTCAGGATTTGAACTCAAGTGGTCTGACTACACAGCTCATGAAGTTGTTCTTTGCCACTACATTTGCTGGTGGAAAACTGCCTAATCTCCTTATTAAGCAAAGAATCATAGTCAAATTAAAATAAAACAGGTTATTACTTGTCACCCATTAAATTAGTAAACATTTAAAAGATTATAGAATACAATAAATAAACTTATTTATTATAGGTGGAAGGATACAATAGCCAATTAATCTAATTTGGCAATAACAACTAAGAATCACAATAAAGGGGGAGTGTGGAAGCAAGGGAGGGAGGGGGGTTTGGAGGGTGTAAGGGGAAGGGCTGGGGAGAAAATACAGACAACTGTAAATGAACAATAATAAAATAATTTAAATTAAAAAAAAGAATCACAATAAAGACCATAACTTTTATCAGTTACTATTTCTGGGAATCCATCCTAGAATAAACAAAAGTATCATAAATACTTAGAATATATACAAATATTTATATTCATCAATAGTCATAAACTGATATGAATATGCATTCAATAACAACAACAGTTAGGAGACTACGATGCCCAAAAGAATATTAAACACATAATAAAAGTAATGTTTAAGTAATAAATTCTGTTGGTAAACATTAGAAAATAAAACCTGTGCTTACTATGATGACAACCTTAAAAAAAAATGATTACTCAAAAACTTCTGATAAGGATGTTATACTATAAAAAACAAAGTGCTTTTTTTCTACTTTCCAAATTAGGACCACAGACATAATTTTGTCATAACCAGGAAAACATGGGTTTTGAGGATGTTATTCAACTCAAAGCTCTCATTGGAAAATATACATCTTGCTACTTCAAATGAAGTTAACATGAGCTATATTTAAAGCTCTCATTGGAAAATATACATCATGCTACTTCAAATGAAGTTAACATGAGATATATTTAAAAATATAGAATCCCAGGTTCTGCTACAAAATTACTGAAATGGAATCTGCCATTTTAACAAGACTCCAAGAAATTTGTATGCATATTAAAGTTTGAGAAACACTGATGTAGCATGCTACAGGTAATGAGCACTCTTGTTGCTTCCTGGAATCTGTCTTCAAACTATGATAACTAACAAAGGATTGAAGTCAATTCCCTTAATTATCAAGAATTTATTTCCATAGAGGGTATCTTTGTAAAAGAGTACTAAACTTGTCACCACTCTTTGAACTTTACTATGTATGTATATGATCCATGGAATACACTGGGCTTTCAGAATCTTGACCTTCCTTCAGATGTTTCCTCCAGTTCACTTCATTGCCTTACTCCAGTGGTTTGATTCAAGACCTGGATCAATAAACAGAAGCTGTAAACACTTTGCTATAGCTAAACACCCATCCCTTTTAATTCATCTTGCAAAGAATTGCCATAAAATTCTCCCTACAATGCTGTAATATTTTACCATGATTGCTTTCTGTCCACTTACTTCTTTTACAGGATCAGATCATTCAGTCATTTTTATGCTTACATATCTATTTATTCCCTCCTCTCATCTCCCAACTATTAGAGCATGAGACAATGCCCTATCATCTGTGATAAAAATGATTAGACAAATTCCTGTCACAAAGCAGGTATTCAGCAAATGTTTGAAGAATTAACATAGGCAAATGTTTTGTGTATTTTTCTACTTTCAGAAAGTTTTATCTTCCACTATGTGGACCAAATACAATTATCCTCATTTTGCAAATGAGGAAAATGATGCCCTTGACTTGCCAAAGATTAAAAATAAAATGAATAACAAAGTCTACATAAAAATTCAGGTTTTCTGCCTCTATAACAGTAATTTTTCATTTCAGTATATTTTTTCCAGTTTACTATCTGCCTAAATTGGTCAGGCTGCCACAGTCTGTCCACTTTTCATCTACTCTTTGATTAAATAGACACTTCCTTTGGCATATTCGGGTAAGTCTGTTTACTGACACACTTATATTATGCTTCTTCTTGCCTCCATGCCTAAGTTCATGCTGTTAGCCTAAATCAAACTCATCATGAGTCCAATCTCTAAAATTCTATTGCATTTTACTCAGTTCTGCCCAATTTTAGTATGTGTTGGTCTCTCTTTGCACAGCTCCAATTGTTCACAAATTACAATTATCATAGTTTAGTTAAATAACACCAATTTCTCCAACAACAGGGTTCTAATTTCAGTAGTGTGGCATACTAACTGTGAGTAATTGCATAAACTAAAACTGCTGCAAATTCTCTAACTCACGAGTCAATATGTAAATAACAGATGTACATCATGATAAACGGCCAACCTCTTCATTTCCTTTAGAGCCTGTTAGTGGCTGGTCACTGGGCATCTGATGTCAATTCACAGAAAGATAGCAAATCATCTGGTTGGGTTGACTCCTTTTCTCTCAGTGATAAAACCAAGTGGATTTTACAAAAAGTGGTTAACAAGAAGAGGGAATTGGTTAGCAAAGATGAACATGTAGCAAAAAAATAAAAAGTGATAACACAGAAACTAAAAGTATAATAAGATATAAGTAGGGTTAATGGAAAAAGTAGCTGACCCTGGGAATATTAGCACTGCTATTATTCAACATAGTCTACATATGTATGGAGCCAGAGAAACTAAATGAAGGAGAATTATTGACACAAATTGTTGAGTGGGTCCCCGGCCAGCAGTGACCACAAAACGCTGTGAATGGCTCGATGAAAACACACGCGAGAAAAAACACACATGCACAGAGACAAACTAGTTTCTGTGGGGAAGTAGGGATGAAATGGCCACCCCCCCCTAGTGGGGAGCGCGCTGATTTACAGTCCATACCTGCTTTTATTGGGCTCATTTTGCATAATAATTCAGGTACTCATTAGGGGGAAGTAAGGAACTATAGAAAACAAGGAACTCTGCCGGTCTATTTTGAGTTGGGGTCAAAGAGCTGTAAGACTGAGGAACAAACTAACTTCCTCCTAAGACCCTTCTCATTCAACTGAGAGCATTCTAAACAAAGAAGGTTTCACAGTAATTTACATGTTCTTTCTTAGGCCTGATCACCTGGGGAATCCGCCCTTTTCAGCACAGAGCTGCACCACCCTGTCATTGTTTCAGGCTTAGGTGGAGCACGGGAACTAAGGCAACCGAGAGATAAGGAGATTTTTCTCCCAGACGATGAGAACTCAGGCTATGTCAAAGCCGAGGAGCGAGGGTCCATCACCCCCTTTTGCTGCAGCCCCCAAAGTCCTTCTTTTGGGGGGCCCCCCAAAGTGATCGTGCCTGTCTTAGGTCGTTTCCCCCCTTGGGGAATCTTACCCATCTTTGGCTAACCGACCAAGCTTTTTGGGGTTCAGTTATGAATAAAGCAGCAGAAGCAGCATTCCTGCCAGGGAGATAAGCTTTTGTCTCCTTGCTGGTTTAGGGTTCCAAGGGCATTCCCTTAGCCTTAGCCTAGGTGGGGGTTTCAGCTTCTGATACCAGTCAGGGCGGTTCCCAACAACAAATGAAGAAAGTGATTGTAATGGAAAGATAAAGGAGCTGGCAAAAAACCAACTTCACAGATATTTCAAGACATTGAAAATGCAAAGGCTAAAATATGAGATGATCCAAACTTAGAAAAGAACATGAATATTTGCAAAGTAATAGAAAAGAAAGGGATGCTAAGAGGAAAAAGCAAGCACTGCCCAAATTACTCTTGATAATTTTATAAATACTCTTATTCAAAATATTTTAATGTTTTCAAGTACACTGTACTAAATAAGTATTATTTTACTAATTTTTAAATTTCCTATATAGTACAGGAATTCTCAATATTATAACAAAATGTTTTAATGTTGTGGAAAATGTTAATGTTTCCTTTTCTGCTTTTCATGGATTTTTTTCATCCTTACCCAAGGACATATTCATTGATCTTAGAGAGAGAGGAACAGGCAGAGAGAGAGAAAGAGAATCATTGATGTGAGAGGGAAGTATCAATGAGCCGCCTTCCATACATACCCCAACCAGGGACTGAACCTGTTACAGGGTGCAGCCAAGAGGGGGGACCTCAAATGGGCATTTGAAATGGGGTCCAGAACTTTAGGTGTCCAGGAGATTTTAAGATGTCTCCATCCCCCCACCCAGGGTGTGGGTTGGGGGAAGGGACAAATGGAGCAAGGCCACTGAGATCTGTTTTGCATAGCAACAGCCTTGCAGCTACCCTCTGGTGTGGTCATTTAACATATCTATAGCCTTTGGCTGGTCGCTTAGATATGTTAAATAACTGTGATCATCTCTGAGCCAGGGGAATGGAAGTAACTTCCCCACCAACACGTGACTGGGGCAGATCCCCCAAGCTACAGCGCCTGCGTGGGAGCTCGGAGAAGATTGGCTCCAGGACATGGGGCCACACCTGCCCAGACTTAAGATGGCAGCCCAGTAAAGCTGGAAAAATATGAATTCTGGCATGTGAAGCCGAGTGTGGGAGGAGTCGGAAATGAGGCTGCAGAGGAAGATTGGCTGCGGGGATTTAAAACCCAGACTTGGCGGCCATTAGGAGGGAGAACTACGCGGTTTTGGCAGAGTGAGGACTCTCCCTTCCCGCAGCCATAGGAAAGAGAACCATGCGGCTTTGACGGAGTGGAGACTCCTGCATCCCAGAGAGAACCGTGCTGCTTTAGGAGAGAGAACCACGGGGCTTTGGCAGAGTGAGGACTCTCCCTTCCCGCAGCCCTGAGGGGGAGAACCACGAAGCCTGGAAAGAGTGGGGACCCCCACAGCTTTAGAAGGGGGAACCACCACCTGGTTTTAGCAGAGATCCCGGCTACTCAGAGGAGGGTGCCGGGAACCCAGGGAGGTCTCCCAGTCGAGATGGAGGACTAACTGGGAAGAACCAGAGGACTGCCTGAGCCATGGACTTCTATTTCCTTTCCTGAGATACGGTACTCTGGACTGGGCAAAGGGGGGAAGGAAGGAAGGACTGTGACTGTGTTTGTGGGTGTTTTGGGGGACTTTGGGATTTTTGATAAAGACATTAGGTCACTACTTTAAGTCTGTATAGCATTAAATAAACATTTCCTTTCCTTTTCACGAATCTCTGGCATTGAGAGATGTCTTTCCTCGGGCGGCGGACATAACGGACAATAATACTTCTTTCAATAATACTATATTGTCTCAGGCCCCCCTTGTTCTGTTCTGTAACAAACCCACACCCTAAATATGTGCCTTGACTGGGAATCAAACCTGTAAGCAACCTTTTGGTGTATAGGATGACACTCCAACCAAGTGAGCCACCCAGCCAGAGCTTAATTTTTTTCTATTGATTATTAAAATCTCTTTGCACGTAGCACATAGGAAACTATCATCAGGGTAAAAATGCAACCTACAGAATGACAGGGATCATTGTAAACTATGCACCTGACAAGGGGTTAATATCCAAAGTACATAAATGACATGAGGCACCCAAATCAGCAAAAGAAAACAAATAACTTGATTAAAAATCACCAAAGATTGGAGCAGACATTTATCAAAACAAGACATTGACAGGGCAACAGGTACTTAAAAAGGACATCAACATCACTAATCATCTGAGATGACATAGGAAGGTGTTTCTCCTGAGGCTGGTTGGCTGTGAGGACTCTCTGAGACCAAGGTGGTGGACCAGCTGTTCAGAGGGTGACCACATGGAATACATCTTTCTTCAGCAGGGCTCTGGTGCCTGTGGAGTCTACTCCTTGACTGTGTTACTTGTGACAGAGATTGGGTGATGCTTAAATGTAATCTGAAGCTGTCTGCTGGGTATGCTGGCTCTGAGGTCTCCCAGGAGGGGCAGGCCAATGTCAGCCTCTGCCTGGTGGCTATGCAGATGGCTCCTACTTGTACTTGGCTTAGAGGTACTTACAAGATGCCCAGCTGTGAACCAAGGCCAACTGCCAACTGTCACTAGCACTTGTTCTGGGGCCACTTAATGATATGTGGCATGCTAAGGCCAGATGTTGTTTGTTTGATAGACTTCAGGAAAGTCTGTTTGTATGGATAAGCTACTGGAAATGGCTTAGGTTGGGCCTACAGGTTAGGTCAAGTGAGGTCTCAGAGACTCACCAGGGGAGAGCTCACAATGTAAGCCGATTGACAGAGACTCTGATATGGCTCCTAACCCCTAGCTCTGTGACAGGAAGAACCAGAAAAGGAATAATGGTTTCCGCCAGCATTTCTATCTGAGGGCAGAGGTTTCTTTGTTTCTTGAGAAGAAGCAAGACACCCACTCTGAGCTTGGCCCAGGTTGGAGGGGCAGGCCTGGTGCAAAGAAGGTGATGGTTCCCAAGGCTTCCAGTAAGGAACCTGGGCCACATGCATGTATGTGAAGATAAAGGATGAAGCTTCAAATCTACAAGTTTTTTATATCCTTGTTTATATACTTTCACAATGTATGTTCACTATTACCATATGTAACACAATATTTATCAACATTTCAATTAAAAAACCATAAAATTATATTTTGTTAATTAAGAAGAGATCTTAACACTACAAATACCATTAGAACAGCTGGGTGAAAATTTTGTTAATCATGCCAGTGTTTCTACTACTGACAATGTTAAGCACATGGCAATACAAGCATACCCCTACTAAAAGCAATTAGAAAAATCAGATAAAACACACAGTCAAGAGTTGGAAGGCATCACAAAGTTCGTGAGACAACTGTAAATTGAGGGACCAAGATGGTAGAGAGAAGAAAACCTGGGAGAGATATGCCTACTTCTTTCACTTGTTTTTCACCTTGCAACATTTGCTCATACTTGGCATTGGGTAGAAGGCTGAAAATCTGAGTGCAACATTTTGGCCAGGAGGCAAAAGGCCAGCAAAGTGTATGTCAGTCTCACAGTATCACAGACAAAAATTGGACTTTAGGGTCTCCAGGGCAACTGAGTATTGAAAGGCCCAAATCCTGGAGGAACAGGATAGGTAAAAAAGTGAGTGGAACCTTTGCGATTTTCTTCTCAAGACCTCTACCAAATTGTTTAGCTGTTGAGACAAGAGGTTAAGAAGCTAAGCTGAGCCCTGGCTGGCGTAGCTCAGTGGATTGAGCACAGGCTGCGAACCAAAGTGTCGCAGGTTCGATTCCCAGTCAGGGTACATGCCTGGGTTGCAGGCCATGACCCCCAGCAACCGCACATTGATGTTCCTCCCTCTCTCTCTCTCTCTCTTTCTCTCTCTCTCTCTCTCTCTCTCTCCCCCTACTTCCCACTCTAAAAATAAATAAATAAAATCTTTAAAAATAATAATAATACTGGAATAAACTCTGTTTCACATACTCGTGATTGTAAACTTACTTTTGCCCACTCTTGTAAATTACAAATAAATGAGATATATATATAAACAGATCTGACATATCAATATATAATCAAAATATATATTTCATTGTATATAGTATATGAATATATAATAAATATGTTAATATAAATGCTACATTTTATATATTATAACATATATATGTAGGTATTTATGGTGACAAAAAAGACTGAAACCAACTCTCTAAGTATTCATATTAAAAAGAAAAAGTACATAAAATTAAAACTAAATTAAATAAAATTAACAAAAAAGAGATAAAACCATGACAAGACTGATAAAGTAAAAGGGACAGAAGAAATATATTACCAATTCTAGAAATAAAAAGAAGACATTATAAAAATGCTATGATATTAAAAAAGTATTTAAAAGATAATATATTGTGAACACCATTGTGCCAATTAATTTGAATATTCTGATGTGGAAAAACACAATTAAAAACTAACACAAGAAGAAATGACAGATTGAGCAGTCCTGTAGCTACAGATCAATTGAGTCTGCTATTAAAATACTTCCTAAGTGGAAATATTTAGGCTTAGAAGTATACCAGTAATTTTCAAACATGTGATAAAGAAATAAGCTTATTCTTCCACAAACCATTCTAAATAGAAGAATAAACACTACCTAATTTGTTCAGTAATAATTATATCAGAAAAAATCAGCAAGAGAAATTACCAAAGTTCCCCAATAACTTCTTTGTGATAACATACAATCTCCTTAGTGACCAACTGCAAACACCCTTGACTGAAGACTTTGCTCATCTCTTTTTTTAATAATATCTCTGTCTTTTTAATGATGCAGAAAATGGCCAAAACACATAGCTATTTCTATATGAATATCATGTTCTTTTTTAAATTATTTTATTGTTATTCAATTACAGTTTGTGCTTTCTCCCCACCCCCTTCAAACCCACCTCCCTCCCTTGCTTCCACCCTCCCTCTTGGATTTGTCCATATGTCCTTTATAGCAGTTCCTGAAAACCCTTCTCTCCACTGTCCCCTCCCCTCTGGCTACTGTTAGATTGTTCTTAATTTCAATGTCTCTGGTTGTGCAATTTCACTTCTGGCATTATACCCTAAGAGCCCTGAAACACCAATCCAAAAGAACCTATGCACCCCAATTTTCATAGCAGCACAATTTACAATAGCCAAGTACTGTAAGCAAACTAAGTGCCCATCAGCAAACAAGTGGATCAAAAGACTATAGTACATTTACACAATGGAATTATATGCAGCAGAGAGAAAGAAGGAGCTCCTACCCTTTGTGACAGCATGGATGGAACTGGAGAATAAGTAAAATAAGCCAACTGGTGAGGGACAAATTCCATATGATCTCACCTTTAACTGGAACATAATCAACAAATGAATATCATTTTCTTAAACAACATTCTTCAAGTAGATAAAGTCTCATATCAAATGACTGGCAGAATAGAATTACTAACATTAAATATAGGCACAGTGTAAAATGCAGAGACTCCTCATGGCTACAAAAGTTGATGGTAGGTAGGACCCTGAATTACTAGTACAAAGATTCTTTCTCAATGGTGAGCACAGTGCTTTTAACATCATAGATGCTCAATGAATTTTCATTAATTTGTTGGGAAAAAAACATGCACAGTATGCAATATATGACTGAGTTGTCATAAGTTGATCAAGATTTCTATGTTTGCTTTTACTGTGTCTAGAAGGAGATGGTAGATGTATATCCAACTTTGAGGACCTATTACTGTCATTATGTGTAAGGGTCATGGTGGGAGAGAAAAGAAAACATCAACTTTAAAAGGGGGAAGGGTTGTCAAGAAACATATATCAAGGACTCATGGACAAAGCCAAAAGGGATTAGGACTGAGGGTGGGGATGGGTGGGGTGGGCATGAGTGATGGGGAGAAAATGGAGACAACTGTACTTGAACAACAATAAAAAAATGTTATATTGACTCCGCAGAGTACATACTACATCTTGGTGAACTCATTTTTAAATTTCTTCTCTCTGTGAAATGCCTGCTGGCTAACATTTTGGTTTGAGGTGTCTAGTTATCAGAAAGAGATAAACTAGAAAAATCAATAACTTGACTGAGCAACACAGTATTCTCTTCCCCCAGATTCAGAATCCAAGTAGTATTTATAAAAGAATTTCTCATAACACTACTTAGGTATTCATATACCAAAAAAGTTGATGGAAAAAATATTAAACCTTTCTGTAGTGAAACAAATCATAATGAAAGCAAGTTTTACAGGGTCTGTCCAGAAGGTATCCAGCCACGTAACAGGAAAAACAGAGACATTTATTTAAAAAGATACAACATACAAGAAACATTGTACGTAGGACAATGAAGCCTCAGTCCCCCTTCAAAATAGGCACCTTGGGACCTCATGCAATTCTCCCAATTGCCTTCAGCTGACCCATTGTATTTTCCTGAATCTCACTGACAGTCTGAAATCTCTCCCCTTACAAAAGTGATTTTATTTGGGGGAAAAGCCAGAAGTAGCACGGCATCGAATCTGGGCTGTAGGGAGGCTGAGTCACAGATGTTTGGCAAAAAAAACTCTGCATGAGGCGTGATACATGAGCCAGTGTGTTGTCATGATGAACCTGCCAATCAACAGTTGCCCATAGCTGCAGTATTCTGAATCATCCAAACAGTTTCCATGGAGGAATGTTCAAGCTTAATGCAAAATTTGATGAAGTTTTCGTGCTCTACTTAATCATTTTGAATGTGATGGCCACACAGAACACATGCTCACTTAATGGTGTCTACCACCCCTACTGACTAGTACAGTGAAGTCATCATTGTTCATGCATGGACAACCTAGTCCACTTTCCCTGGCCTCCAGGTTACATCGATGTTGCACAAACCAATCTCATTATATTAATAATGGCTGGACATTTTCTGGACAGACTCTGTATGTATGTGTATATATATATGTTGTATATGTATGTATATGCAACTGGTAGATAACTTCTTTACAATATCACCAGCTAAAATGGTCTATGGTGAGGCAGAAAACATCAAATAAATGAAGAGAAGAGAAAATATAAGGTTGCCAAAGTCATAGCTTATACTAATGTTTCCAATTTTTCATGTTCATTTTAATAGTTCATAATCAATGGACAATAAACACCTAAAAGATATATTATACACATTTCTAAATGCATAGGCTCACTTTGATTCACACCTAAACATCAAGAAACATATATCACCATGAAATCCTTTAATAAAAGTGACAGATAAATTAAAATAAATGGCTTGATGTCTATAAAAAAATGGAGGTTTTTCACCTTTACTTTTAATGACAGAATCAGAAGTTTTGTTCTCCCCTGAAGATAAATACAATCTTGTGTTATATCAAATGTTTGGCACCTTTCTCTGCAGCTCTGAAGCAGCCCAAATGTAATTTGATCTAATTCATGAAATGCACTTTGTAAAAGGATATTTATTGCCCGTGAGATAAATAGTCAAAATATATCAGATTTATTGATGTCCCAGGAAAGCGACATTATGGTTGTTTAGAGTGAACCTATGAGCAAATGAGTATTCGGGGAAGCAAAAGCAGACTGCTGATATGTGCTTAAAAAGAACAACAAATGGAAAAACAAGCTGGAGGAAAGAACCTGCATACAGTATAGCTATTTTACAGTGAGGTGTTTAACATTGATTGCAATACAGAATTGAACTCAGGTGGTGCAGAAATCTTTTCTATAAAAATAGCACACTACAACAAGGACATGCAGTGTCTGGAGATTTGCTTTATTTCAATTCCCTTGTTTATTAAGAAGGAACAGAAAAACAATGTCTGAAAAATTTATGAGTAATAAGCTCTTGAGCATGTTTCCATAGCATTGTAGAATAAGGGGAGAAACTGTTCTCAATTCTCAGAGACCAGGACAAAGAGCCTACCCTGCACCTATGAGAAATGTCTCATCATAACACAGGCCCTGCTGAATTATAAGTCTGGAGGAAAGGATAACAACTATAGCAGTGAGGGGTGAAACAAGGGCATGTATTTGTGGTATGAGACAACCAAAGCCTTCTTCTCAAGACAAAAAGGTCTTCCTGAACCATGCTAATTGAAGTAGATCATCAGAAGGAACATCAAGATAGCAGAAGATAGTGGTATGAACCAACAGCTTCATAAGGTGCAGAAACAAGCTGCATATGTCATGCAAACCAACCCTGAAAAAAACTCTGGATAAGCTTGGAATTGCAAAATGAAATGTCTATACTTTTGTCCACATTAAGCAAAATAGACTTATCAGAGTAATTAATAACTAAATCTTTAGTTCCCAGAGGAAATAAGTCTGTAATATTAATAATTTATCAGAGTACATACATTCAAGTCACCATTACCATTAAAATAAATGCATCACTTCCTGTTACGAATTGCTTCTTCATGGCTTTGACTCCTCTAATTGTACTAACATTTTCTTAAAATATTTTATCTTTTCTCTTTACTAGATCAACCTCCTTCTGAATGTTTATTTCCTTTCTAAAGTGGAGTCAGAAAGGGAATCTTCAAATTCCATTCCCAGTTATATCGCATCTTTTATATCAGAACAAAATGTTTCTCAACAAAGATTCCTAAAATTTTAGATCTGATACAATTTTTGGATGTAACAAATGTCTATAGACTCACTTAACCAGTGATGAGCTCAGACAATCAGAATATGAGGGTAAATGATGTTTCCTCTGTGGGAGACAGTTTACACAGCACTTTTGAGGTGTTACACATCTTTTCAGCTATATCACCACTCCACCAGGTCTACTGCACAGGATCACCTTTGCTGTGAGAAGCCTTGAGGGAAGATGTAACATCCTTCTTTAGACAAAGAGCAGGATCACTTCCCACTAGCTACAAGACTTGCTTTCTGAACTGTAGCCTTCCTCTCCTGTAATGTAACCCATAGTGTGTGTAGGCATACATCTAGGTCCCCTGCATCAGCCCATGAAACTTGTACAAATACACGGATGCTTGTGTTGTTTGCCATGTTGTAATATAGTCCTTTATCTCTGACCCATGAGTCCCATGTCTCCTATGAGTATTCATGAAATGATAACAACTTATAAACTGGATAAAATCAAACCCCAGAACTGACACCCAGCAGCAGGAGAGAGAAAATATACAGCCATCATATTCTGATATCTAACTCTGTTTTACACATTGTAGTAATGAGAAATCAAAGTTTTAGTGGCTCAAGTCTATTAAAGAAATAATAATTTAGAGTCATTTGTTGCCTAGATGGTTTCATAAAGAATTAAATTGACAAAATGTTGGTCATTGAGTAGGCATTCTTTATGAAGTAGTAGCTTAGTTTCCACTACTCTTACTCACTTCAAACACAAAGGAATGTATTCATTTATTTTTACTCTTCCATTTTTAACTTTAGAATCACTCTTAAAATTTCTGTTTGGTTCATTTTCCAATCTGCTTTCTTTGTTTCCATAATATCAATAGCATCCATTACATCATCTATGAAACATGTAATATTATTTAAATTCCCTTTCAGATTTCTCTATTACCTATAATGTTAAGCATACAAATTTACCTTTTGGTTGCATTTAGGGTTTTTTTTTTGTTTTCATTTGGGTTTTAGTTTTAGCTTCTAACTAAGTTGTCTATGTTACTGAACCTATCTCACAGTGGACTTAAAATTCCAGTTTCTCACAGAGGACTCTGTTTCTATGTATGATTAAGGGTGAATGTATGGCTTCCCAGAGACTTCCACAAACATTTCATTTGGTGTTTTTATTCCGGTTAAAAGATGAAATAGCCATTCCTAGTTCCATAGAGTGGTTTAGGCCCTGGTTTCCAGTAATATTAAAACCCCAAAACCTAATAACATCATCCAGCCTGATACCCCTGAAGCACTTCACCCAAACTATGGCTCATCTCTCAGACTCTGTTTCCTTTCCATTTCTAGCACCTCAAGTTTCCCTTTCACAGTTTGGATCTCAGACAACTTTTTATTTTTAATAAGACCTTATTTTGTCCAGAATTCTTTTCTAGAGGTATAAACGTACCCTCCCAAGTCAGCTTTGTCTGCCATACACACACCAAAGAGAGGCAACAATGTCACTCTTTCTTATTATTTAACATCAATGTGGTTTCCACATGTAAGAGCTAGTTCTATGCAAAAAGTCAGACTATATTCTAACAGCAAAACAGAAGTGGAAAACATTTCCAAGGACCACATTCCATAGGCAAACAGTTGTTAATATAATTGTAGAAGTTGAATTGTGTGAATAATCAAGTTACCAGTTAGAAGCAACAGCTAATCTTCAAAAGAGAGAAAAGTCTTCCTCATTGAAAAGATATTCAGGGAAGATCAAATAATAGTATAACCTTGGATGGACAACATGTTAAGCATTTTATGGTGACAATATTTGGGGATGGTTTGTGTGGGGGACGGGGAGAGAAAGAAGGAGAGAAAGTGGGGAGAGAGGGAATATTCTTTTTTTGTTTTTGTTTTTGTGTTTAAGGTTTGTTTTCTTTTTTTTAATCAACACCTTTTTTTCAGGATTGTTTTTCCATAGCCAGTCTTGATTCACTGAGAATTTTCTCATTAAAACAAGTAATAGCTTTCCTCTTCATTTTTTTCTCTTAGACCAAAAGTGAAATTAGACTGCAGATCAAAGACCATGGCATCCATGTGCCTATTCCCTTCTACACATTCCATTTCCACCTGGCAATGCTTAAATTGCCTTATATTTCTTCATTAAAACCACCACGCCTCTTCACTTAACTTGTGTTTTAGTACCTTGATTCAGCAGAATCACAGAAACTTTTATTTTTGTTGTCGCTGCTTCTTTTTGCCGCAGGGAGAAGTAAAAAGAAACAAGTTTAAAAATATACAGTCAACCCTTCTTTAAAAATATATAACTAGATTTCTAAAGAAATGAAAAAATATAATACCAGTGGGAAAACATAGCAGTCAAACCTGTATTTAACTTGAAATAACATTACTTTTTGTGGGTTTATTTGACATTTCCTCATACCTGCTACCATCTGTGTGAGTCCTCAGTAAATATTAACTGTGGATAATTGACAAGTCCCTTCTTCTAACTGAAGCTGCGGAACTAATTTTCAAGTTTACGTCTTGTGCCAGTGCAGCAAACTGTGGTCCTCAGCAATGATTTTTCTCTGTCTTGGAGTGTAAACATGATCTTTCTATGCAGAAAAGTGTGCATTTTTCTTCATCCTCAAAAGGAAATCAAGCCTGTACACAGAAATCCAAACTTAAATAAAACAAACAAGAAAACATTCTTAGTCTTGTTTTAAGTAAAACACTTAGCCAGATTCTGAGCAACAATTCTATTTTCAAATACACTTTCCATTTTATAAGAAATTCTGCTGAAGTGAATGCCTTTTATTGACTACCTTGTAAATGATTTAAATAGTTACCATCCCCTAATTAGGAGAATATAATGGCAGTAGTAAATGCCATCAGAGTGCTTTAGTCTGTTTCCTGCCAATTCCACCTGAGCAATCTGTTACATTTGCTGTAAATCTAACCACTTAGTGATCAGTGGCTAACATAAACTCATCACTTCAGCTCAACTTAAGACATTTATTTTGCAGTGGGCATGGATGCATTTTTAAGTTTGACACAAGCACAAATATATGTATGTATATATGCATGTATATATATGGGTGCATGTGGATATATAAACAAATAAATGTTATATGTATAATATATATAATGTATATTATATGATGTTGTATACAAGGTACTTCTATAACCTTTCAAAATAAATTAAATTAGGTTTAGCTTTAGAATAAAGGGAAAACTGTAGAATGCATTTCTACTACGATTTTTAGGTAAATAAAAAGCTTCATAGAAATATTTAAGTTATGTTTTCCTTTTTAAACAAAAAGATTTAATTTATTGACAAGTTATCAGAAACATACCTATTTTCCCTAGCAAGGTTCACTTTCGTTTGCTTTCTTCATCGTGAACTGCACTTACCTGACTTTTGTTCTCTCTGTGTCAACTGTGCAATGTTAGGTATAGCAACTGTTTTTATGTGGATTATCATTCAAATGGAATTTGTGCTTCTAATCCAAAACTTTTGGTAAGAATTGAGGTCATTTCATTTTGCCTGATCCATTGTACTTAGTGAATTTTTTTCATTTTTTTTATTGATGTTTGAATACAGTTGTCTCCATTCACTTAGTGAAATTTAACCACATCACAAACTTCCAATAAATAACATAAACTAACACTCTCACCTCACGGAATCCTATGGGAATAGGAGGAAACAGGAGCATTGCCTGTTCACCAGGTCCAGGATGGGAACTGGGGAGACTTGGCTGGTCTGCATTCTATGAGAACTCACCAGTCAGCCAGACTTCACTTTACTTCTTTACCATTCACATAAAATTCTGACTCCTACCACCAAAAAATACCCAACTGACAAAATTTTCTTCCCAAAACAATATGAGTAAGGATCGTTAACACTTGCAAAGAGCTAACTAGGTAGGTATCAGGTACTATTCTTTACATATTTTAACTTCCTTTAATCCTCATAGTAATCTAGTGAGGCAGGTGCTATTATTTTCCCAAGACTTAGACATAAGAGCACTTTGACACAATGATGTTGAAGTAATTTTTAGAAGTTTACAATGAAAGAAAATTTCATTTGCATTTTTCAGTCATATGAAATGGTGTTGTGGAAGGGTAGTATACAACTCCATTTCATGTGTTGCTTGCCCAGACTCAGACAGGGCTAGGTGCAATTGTATTAAGACAGTGTAGAGTAAGGAAGGTGCTGGGCCAGGACCAGTTGCCCTGATTTCCAGCATCACTTGCAGCCTCACCCCTAACCAGTGTTTAACCTTGAACCAGTCAGTTAACTCCTAGGCTCAAATTCCCAATCTTCGAAGGAAGAGATTAGATGTTTCTAAATACTTTTTTAACCAAAAAGTGTGTATCTCTATGATTAATGTTTAAAAGAAATGTCACAATGATCTAATGAAATGGTATGAGGGCCATGTTAATATTAAAATTATTAAAGTAAATATATCTGCTTTCTAAATAGAAATTCAGCCACAATTTGTTTTTCAAGTTCAATAGGACTAGAAAAAAACATCCTGGTTGCTAAAGCAGTAGGTCTTTGATATTTTTACCAGCATCAGTACAGATGCATTCATTCACTCATGCATTCACTAGATTAGTAATTATTGAATGCAAATTTTAGGCCAGGCACTGTTCTAAGCACTGAACAATAAAGCATCAATAAAACAAATGTGGGATTTCCGGCCAAGATGGAGGCTTAGGTAGACGCACTGTGCCTCCTTGCACAACCAAAATAAGAACAAGAGCAATTTAAAAACAAAACAAAACAAAACAAAAAAAAAAACCAGTTCTGACAAAAAAAATTGAACTGTATGGAAGTCTGACAACCAAAGAGGTAAAGTAGACCCATTCATCCAGACCAGTAAGAGAGGTGGAGTCAGGGAGCCAGGAAGGAGAAGGGTCGCAGCAGGGCAGCTGGTGGACCCAGGAGCACAAAGCGGCAACTGGCAGACCCAGTGAGGCAGCGGATCATAGAGGGGCGTGTCACATCCGCTCCCACATTCACGTGCAAATAAACTGGGTGATGCAACACAGGGTCCCAGCTCAGGGAAATAAAGCCTCAAAACACCCACTGAAAATACCTGTGGGGGTTGAAGTGCTGAGAGAAACTCCCAGCCTCAAAGGAGAGTTCATTGGAGAGACCCACAGGGTCCCAGGACATACACAAACCCATCCACATGGGAATCAACACCAGAAGGGCCCAATTTGCTTGTGAGAAGCTGAGGAAGTAACTGAAATCTGGCAGGGAGTGGAGCAAGTGCCATTGTTCCCTCTTAGACCCCTTCCCCACATACAGCCTCACAACCCTGCAACTGGGTTGCCCCACCCTGGTGAACACTTAAGGCTACGCCGCTCACTATGTAACAGGCACATCAAGAAAAAAAAAATGGCCCAAATGAAACAACAGATCAAAGCTCCAGAAAAAATATAACTAAGCAATGAAGAGATAGCCAACCTCTCAGATGTACAGTTCAAAACACTGGTAATCAGGATGCTCAAAGAATTGGCTGAATTTGGTCACAAATTAGATGAAAAAATGAAGGCTATACTAAGTGAAATAAAGGAAAATGTACAGGGAAACAATAGTGATGGGAAGGAAACTGGGACTTCAATCAATGGAGTGGACCAGAAGAAAAAAAGAAACATCTAATCAGAAAAGAATGAAGAAACAAGAATTCAAAAAAACGAGGAGAGGCTTAGGAACCTCCAGGACATCTTTAAATGTTCCAACATCCAAATTAAAGGGGTACCAGAGGGAAAAGAGGAAGAGCAACAAGTGGAAAAGTTATTTCAACAAATAATGAAGGAGAACTTCCCCAATATGGCAAAGGAAATAGACTTCCAGGAAGTCCAGGAAGATCAGAGAGCCCCAAAGAGGTTGGACCCAAAGAGGAACACACCAAAGAACATCATAATTACATTACCCAAGATTAAAATGAAGGAGAGCATCCTAGAAGCAGCCAGAGATAAGGAGGCAGTTACCTACAAAGGAGTTCCCATAAGATTGTCAGCTGACTTCTCAAAAGAGATCTTTCAGTCAGGAAGGGACTGGAAAGAAGTGTGCCAAGTCATGAAAGGCAAGGATCTGCATCCAAGATTGCTCTATCCAGCAAAGCTTTCATTTAGAATGGAAGAGCAGATAAAGTGCTTCTCAGGTAAGGTCAAGTTAAAGGAGTTCACCATCACCAAGCCCTTCTTATATGAAATATTAAAGGGACTTACCTAAGAAAAAGAAGATAAAAAACATGTGCAGTAAAATGACAGCAAACTCACAATTATTAACAACCACACCTAAAACAAAAATAAAAACTAACTAAGCAATCAACTAGAACAGGAACGGAAAGACAGAAATGGAGAACACATGGAGGGTTATCCACAGGGGACTGGAAGGAGCAGAGAAGGGAAAAAGGTACAGAGAATAAGTAGCATAGATGGTAGGTAGAAAACAGACAGGGGAAGGGTAAGAATAGTATGGGAAATGTAGCAGCCAAGCACTTATAAGTATGACACATGGACATGAACTAAAGGAAGGGAAGGTGGATGGGAGAGGGTGTGCAGGGTGGAGGGGAATGAAGGGGGAAAATGGGACAACTGTAATAGCATAATCAATAAAATATATTAAAAAAAACAAAAGTGATTTCTACCCTCAAGAAGCATATGCATAAATAGGTGAATATATATAAAAAACATATGTAAGTGTATGTGTGTATGTGTGTGTACCAACATTGATATATAATATACATTATAAGTTCCAGATGACTGTACATAGAAATAGAAGGCCTTCTGTAGACAAAATTTTTAATCAGAATAAAATAACAATCCTGTATATTGCATTTAAAACTTGCCAAGAGAGTAGATCTCATGTTAATTGTTCTTCAACAACAGATAAAATGTAAGACAAAGACTTTTAGACGTAGTGGATATTTGTTTTTTCTTGATTGTGGTGATGATTTCTTCAGTGTATGTCTATGTCCAAACTGATCAAGTGGCATACACAAAATATGCACATTTCTGTATATCAGTTATGTCTCAATAAAGCTGTTTTAAAATTTAAAAACTAAAAAGTAGCAGAAAATTTTATACAGTTGTGAATGTCTGTTCAGCAATTCCATCAAAGTAAAAAAGACTTTTATGATCAGGTTGGTTTTTATATTTTTCTAGCTGTGGTTAAGCATCAGGTTTCTGAAATTTGTTTAAGTGAGAGACCCAACTGGCCTTTTCTGATGTTAGCATCTATAATCATAGTTACTTAGGAGGTAAGGTGTGGCACTCTTGAAGTTGTCTCAAGGTTTAAATAAATTAGTGTACTGTACCTGTCATAGACCCTAGACAATAATCTTATTAATAATTATTATTTATGTTTCCATAACTGAAGATTCTATATTTGTAAGGAAAATTTTTTCCCATAACATTCAAAACAATTATGAGCCATCTTATTTACTGAGTTTCTAGGATAATTCTAAATTATTGTTTACTTGAGTCAGTAAATTTCCTATGTAGTTCATGATACACTGTGACACTTTCTCAAACTTAAGCATGCATTAGAACCACCTAGAAGGTCTGTTAAAATATGGGTCTTTCAGCCCACTCCCAGATAGCTGTTTGTATAGGTCAGGTGTAGTCAGTTAGTCATTTGCATTTCTGACTATTTCCAGCTGATGTTCATGCTTCTGGTCCAAGAACCACACACTCCCATGACACTATCTTCCATGCACTGTTGAGGGTCCTTATGTGCCATAAAAATATCGATTCTCAAAGCTACTCTGCAAAGTTAGCATTAGTATAACCATTTATGATGGTAAAGTAAAATAAAGAGGTCAATCAATGTCTCAGAGCTTTTGAGTGGCAGACCTGGTTTTTGAAGCCCTGTTTGCCTGTCCTAGAGCTCATCATGGTATGTACTGTGTATTGAACTGAGTTCTAACTTTGAAGTCAGTGGCAAATCTAAATTGATGCCCTAGACAGATATTGGGCCACAGTGAAATGCTTATAGGACTGTGGTATTTGTTTCAGTTTGCAAATCAAAAGAAAACTGAAACTCAAGAGGCTGTCATGATTAGATGTGCTATCTAGTAACTAAATTTAAAGATCCATGAATCAAATAAAAAATATTCATTTTATTCATTTAGCATTCCATCTTGTTTGTTTATAATGTAAAATCTTATATGAGTCTTTAAAAAATATTTCTCCATAGAGAGGCAGATAATTAATCACATTGAGGTTTAGTATACTTTAATCCTATTTTTATAAAATATCATTTTAATTGCAAAACAACAATAGCTAGAAAGATCTGAGGCCAGTGGAAGATGTTTGCTTGAGTTTTGAGGACACCTGAGTCAAAGTACAGACATTCTTATATATCTTGGGGCATTATTAAGAATAGAATATACTACCTACAGAATTTCCGAAATAGACACTCTCATTTCAATTTTAATAGAAATGCATTTTTTCATAGTCATGTCTTGTTCTTCAAAATATAGGTAAAATGCAATATTTTGACACTAATATTGAAAGAGAAGGGGAAAAAGACAAGCTCTCTTTATTGGGGTTGCAGCCCAGAAACCTAGCTTAGCATATGGTTGGGACTCACACCAAGTGAGAGCACATGTTCATTTAGGCTTTACCCGGAGAGATGGATCCTTATTTGCATGTATCATTTATAGCTTTGCCACGTGGGTTCACATGAAAATGGAACTCTGTGGTGGTGGAAAGTGGGCGGGGGGGACAAAATTAATTGAATTAACTCAAGCCCTTTGATAGAAAACATGCAAGTAAAAACCACCAGCTTTGTAGAGCTCCAGTTCTTGTATTAATCCCACATCAGAGAAAAAGATGCTGACATTCCAAATATGTGTGAATCAATTCAAGTAAGTGAACATTTAGAACTAGAGACAAACTATGTATTTAATATCTCTTTTTTTTTAATTTTTGGTGACCATCAAATTTTGGTAGTCCACCTTTTTTTTTTTTTTTTTACTTTTTTAAAGATTTTATTTATCTGTCTTTAGAGGAGAAGGAAAGGAGAGAGGGAGAGAAATATCAATGTATGGTTACCTCTCGTGTGTCCCCTGCTGGGAACTGGCCTGCAACCCAGGCATGTGCCCTGACTGGGAATCGGCCCTCGATCCTTTTGTTTGCAGGCCCGTGCTCAACCCACTGAGCTACAAAGCCAGGGCTAATATCTCTTTTAAAATGACTTTGACATTTTTAGTGAATACTTTCATTTCCTCATTTGCATATATTCTCCCATTAGGTGAGTGGTCACCCTACTCTAACAGCCAAAGCAGTACCAGAAAACTCTCCAAGGCAGAATGCAGAAATGTCTTCTTTATTTATTTTACTCAAGTAGATTCCAAAATTTTAATTTCTATTATGGTGAGCTAAGGTATTCAGTTAGCCTGCTTTTTTCTTTATTTTGAATCATATTTCTCCATTGCAGTCTATTATTTAGCTTGTACCAGAAATTTAGTTTCCCATGAAGAAGAAGGTATATAGTTATATGAACCCTGCTTACAGAACCAAAAAGAAGATCCCTTTGAGTAAAGAAACTGAAGCAAAATAAAAGGAAATATGAGAAATGTTTTAAACTTTCTCACTTTAATTTTAGGAACAATTAAGAACCAACAAGACTGTATAAGTGCTAGGGGGTCTTGTGAGCATAAGGTGAGATGCTGAGTTGAAGAATCAAGATATGGACACCTAGATAGGAGCTGGAGCCACTGAGAGTCCCCAGTGACACAATATTTTTGGAGAAAAGAAGGAAAGACATGCAATCATGCATGCTTCTAGCCAATAGTTGGTAGGTACTGTGATTGCCATGTAGCTACAATAATACCTGAAGTATTATCCAAGGCTTTGATAGGCTTAAATCTAGTGACAGGCACTTATGTACACAATCATGTAGAAATCACCAAAGAGGTGCCACTCTCTCATTTAAAAAGTAATCAACATATAACTTCAGTTATGTAAGTTATTGATAACCTCCACTTATAAATGTAAAAATGGATTCTGAACATGTCCAAGTAAAGGAGCTAGAATTATCTTCTTGCTTCCTCTCCTAAAGAAGACATCTAAGATACAGGTTGCTGGCTGAAACTTACAATAGTGATAGATAAGAGCAATAAGATAAGAGAGATAAAGAGAAATAAGGGAATAGTATTTATTAAGGGCTTATAATGCTGTGTGCTTTATATAAATTACCCATCCTCTGAGGATGCAGAAGGGCAAAGAAGACTCCACAGGAAACAGTACATTCTGTTGGGTCTTAAATTAAGTAGGATTTGCCTCATTTTGGTCTGTCTTAAGCCCAAGAAAACACTAGGAGGCATTGGGATGTAAGTTATCTGGATTGGCAAGAATGTAGACTGTGGGAGCAAGGGGGAGAGCAGGGGCTGGAACGATTGGCTGAGGAAAACTTGAGAAGAGCTTTAAATACCTTGTTAAAGTATTGGACTTTGTACACTCAGAAGAACTGAAGAGGCAAAGGTGAAGAGCTACAATTTATACCTATTTTATATGCCCTATGACCATAATACATAGACTAGTACATACAGTTGGTGTTCAATGAATAATTGTCAAATTGCACTAAGGACTGTGTTATTGTATCATAAACAAAGACATGGTTAATGTATTGTAGAATTAATATAATTAATGTTATTCATTTAGTGCCTCTCTATCAAGTACCAGACATTTTTAATAAAGTATCAAGTATTACAGTTCCATATAACAACCCAGTGAGTTTTTATTATTGTCTACATAGAGAAACTGAGTTTACAGTTGTTATGTGGCCTCCTAAGGACAAGTGACTAGTAAGTAGTAAGTAGTAAAATCTACATTTGAATGCTAGTTTCTGATCATAATACCTATGCTATGTCTACTCTGCTGTACAGTTTTTCCAGGTGCACTGACAGATTTGAATAAATCTATTCAAAATATGTGCCTCCCTTCTGACTCCAATCCTCCCTTCCTTCCTTCCCTGGCCAAGAAGCAAACAAGCCAAATGCAAAATGGCAGCTTGGGTTGGAAATGAAACACGTGGTGGTAAACTCAGTGGAGGTAATTGACCCCCATGGGGGTTAGAAGTATTACTTTGTTCTTAAAATAGTGAAAAGGGCAAGTGAAAACAGATGCAGTGAGCCAGACTGTGAACTCAGGGGGAAGTAAAGGTAGTTAAGGGAGAGAAGAGAGGTGTTAGTGCCAACAAGAGGTAATGGTGACAGAACGCCAAGTGACTCAAATCTATCACAACATATGAGTTCTTCTCTGGTTTTGCAAAAAAGGGGTACACACCTGAGTGATCAATTCACTACCAAACAGGAATTGCAGATTTGGGAATAAAAAGAACCTGACTTAAATTTAAGAGAAACAAAGACACACAGGAGGCCTGCAAAATTCCCAGGGAAAACTATGGGAAGCCATGTGTTATTAGTTAACTCTCAGCCCAAATCATGCACTGTATTGTCAAATGCAGCAGGTCCTTGAATAACGTCATTTTGTTCAATGTCTTTTTTGTTACAACACTGATAAGAAAACAATAATTGATTCCCAGCTGGGGCCACTGTCTGCTTGGGGGCATATGTTCTCCCCATGCCTCCATAGGTCTGCATAGATTTGTGTAGGTTTCCTAGGTTCTTCCACTTTCCTCCCACACTCCCAGGATGTGCAAGTAAGGTAACTGGGTGTGTCTACATTGCCCCACTCTGAGTGAGTGTGGGTCTGTGTGAGTGGCCCTGGGAGGCAAGGATGTCCTGTTCAGGGTGGGTCCCACCTTGCCCTCCAAGGATTTCAAAAAGCGGATCGAAGATGTTCCTGTTTTTATTAAATGTTCTTAAATGGATGTATTGCTCACATTTATTTCACTGTTTAATACTAGAAGTGTTTTCAATCTTTATTTAGAAGTTTGTTGATATTTTCATGATGAGAAATATACCATAGGAACTTAACTATTCTTCATATCAATTAGCCTGTGATAAAATTGGTTTTGTTATACATTATTTTGCTTAAAGTTGTCATTGCCAAGAACCTATTAAAGATATTAAGCAAGGGCTTACTGCACGTGTGTTTATGGCTCCCTTTAAGAGTAAGTAGGAGGGACACTCAACCAACACAAATGATGCTTTCAGTCTTGGAATGGACAAAAAGAGAGGTTCAAAGTAGACACTGGTATATTAAAAAAAATAAGAAAAGAGAAACTGCTAGAACAGGAGGACAACATGAAGCTTTTTATCTGGATAATTATCTCTGTTCCTTTCTAATGTTTTCTGTCCAGGATGAACAGCCTTAGAGAATAAACCTGAAATAAAGAGGCAAAAAAACACTCTAGAAGTGGCTGAAGCTGAAAACCTTAAGAAACTGTCAAGTCTCAGTTGTAATTTCAACAAATAACATGATCTGAAATTGTTACAGGGTGCAGCCAAGAGGGGGGACCCCAAATGGGCATTTGAAATGGGGTCCAGAACTTAAGGTGTCCAGGAGATTTTAAGATGTCTCCAGCCCCCCCCCCACACACACTTGGTGTGGGTTGGGGGAAGGGACAAATAGAGCAGGGCCATTGAGAGCTGTTTTGCATAGCAACAGCCTTGCAGCTAAGCTCTGGCATGGTCATTTAACATATCTATAGCCTTTGGCTGGTCGCTTAGATATGTTAAATAGCTGTGATCATCTCTGAGCCAGGGGAATGGAAGTAACTTCCCCACCAAGAGGTGACTGGGGGCAGATCCCCCCAAGCTACAGCGCCTGCGTGGGAGCTCAGAGAAGATTGGCTCCAGGACATGGGGCCACGCCTGCCCAGACTCAAGATGGCAGCCCAGTAAAGCTGGAAGGATATGAATTCTGGCAAGTGAAGCCGAGTGTGGGTGGAGTCGGAAATGAGGCTGCAGAGGAAGATTGGCCGCGGGGATTTAAAACCCAGACTTGACGGCCATTGAGAAAGAGAACCACGCGGCTCTGACGGAGTGGAGACTCTTGCATCCGAGAGAGAACCATGCTGCTTTAGGAAGGAGAGCCATGTGCATCCCTGAGAAGGAGAGAACCACGCGGCCTGGACAGAGTGGGGACTCTCCCCTTCCCACAGCCCTGAGAGGGAGAACCACGTGCCTGTGCCAGAGTGGGGACCCCCACAGCTTTAGAAGGGGGAACCACCACCTGGTTTTAGCAGAGATCCCGGCTACTCAGAGGAGGGTGCCGGGAACCCAGGGAGGTCTCCCAGTCGAGATGGAGGACTAACTGGGAAGAACCAGAGGACTGCCTGAGCCATGGACTTCTATTTCCTTTCCTGAGATACGGTACTCTGGACTGGGCAAAGGGGGAAGGAAGGAAAAACTGTGTGTGTTTGTGGGTGTTTTTAGGGACTTTAGGATTTTTGATAAAGACATTAGGTCACTACTTTAAGTTTTTATACCATTAAATAAACATTTCCTTTCCTTTTCACAAATCTCTGGCATTGAGAGATGTCTTTCCTAGGGCGGCGGACATAACGGACCTGGGGGCCTTTTAAATAATACTATATTGTCTCAGGCCCCCCTTGTGTGTTCTGTAACAGTTTTTGGTGACCATGAAGGGACGATAATTGTCCGTGGCAGACCGACCCCCTCAGGTGCGAGAGAGCAAGACCTCAGAGTTTCCCCGTCTCGAGAATTCCTCTGCACTCCTCCTGAGGGCATTGGCCACCTCTCACTCCTGGAAAGGTGAAAAGGAAATGAAACGGGGAGGGAGCAGAAACGTGAAAATGGTTTGGTTGAAAACTGGTTTCTGAACACCATTTTGGAATAATGCAGCTGTGGATAATAGTTTGGTTAGCGTGCTGCTCCCAGGTTGCCCCTGTCTGCTCATTTACAGTTTCGGTGAGCCCAGGTGGCAGTAAGGGAACCTGTACTCAGGTTTGGGGAAGAAGCAAACCCCTAGGCTCTGTAGGCCGAGCCTGCATGTATGGTGGGGATCAGACAGCAAACCATGTGGGTGTGTCGCCATTTTGGGTAAAATGGAGGATGAGCCACGTGAGTGCCCCACCATGGAGGGTTGCCTCGGCCCGCAAGGCAGTCAACGGGGTCCGCCGATATACCTGCAACGGATGAAAAGGGATGGGACAGGAGGCGCGAAAGAACGACAGCAAGACAAAGGATTCTGATCGAGCTGCAAATTTTATTTCAAAATGGAGGGAGTTATATAGAGGAGGGTAGAGGAAGGCAGATAGGGGAAGTAGCTCTGGTTGGTAGCTTTGGGGCGTGCTCTTAACTGGGATAGGCTAGGGGGCGCATGATAGGCGCGTGATCAAGGCACTGATTGGCGTGTGGTCCGCGTGCTCAGGCCGAGCGGTTGCATGACTTCTGACCACAGATATGTATGCGCAATTTCTAGCCTTGGTTGCATCAGCCTGCTTCAGGCTTATCCCTGCCCCCAACAGAGGGTGGGTCATGCATGGGCACTGCCATCTTGGATGGCTGGCATACATGGTTGTTGCCATCTTGGATGACCCCGCGTGCATGGGCACCTCCATCTTTGAACTGGACAAGGTGGTGGGCCAAGGGCTCTCTTCAGATTATGGACTGTATGCTCCTACTGTGCTGGCATTGCATCAGTCAGGTTCTCTGTGTAACTGGTTCTGATTGGAATGGCTCTGGTTCTGAAGGTCATGAACTGAGGTCCAAAGGTGACCATCTGATTTACAGGGTGTTTGCAAGGTCTAAGCTTCAGAAAGCTGCAGGATGTCCCTGCGAATCTAGGGACTTTTAGTGGAAGGTACCTGTAGTGTTAGGGACTTTTAGCTGCCACATGCTGAGTTTAAGTACTGAGTTTAAGTATAGTACTTCCCAGTGTGGGAAAGGAACCAGGGTTAAAAGAGATTGATGGTTAAATCTGGATGTGAAAATTATGTGTAAAGGTTGTGAAAGTTTTAAACCTGGAGTAGAGGAAACCTGAACTACTTGTTTTATGGTTTCATGGGAAAAGAGCAAATTTCTCACATTGGTTTTGTTTCTGATCAGAAACCTGTACTTTGAGACCTAGGAAAGGTCACATGTAACTGGTTGGGGAGCATGCCTATGCCACTTGGGACCCAGGAAGGGTCATTTGGGGCTGACGAGTGCTTCAGCCAGAGGCAAAGGGGGCATGTCTCTGCCATGAGACTGGATCGGAAGAGAGCAAGTCTCTGCCATTGGTGTTGTTTCTGATCAGAAACCTGTATTTGAAGACCTAAAAAAAGGTCACCTGTAACCGGTTGGGGAGAATGCCTTTGCCACACGGGACCCAGGAAGGGTCATTTGAGGCTGACGAGTGCTTCAGCCAGAGGCAAAGGGGGCATGTCTCTGCCAAGAGACTGGACCTGAAGGAGCATGTCTCTGCGAGGCACCGATGGACGCATTGGTGCAAGAGAATGTTTCTACCTGTGTATTATCCTGGAACTCTGTTTGGATTTTGCTCTGTATCTGCTCTGAAAAAGAAATTGAGGATTCCAGGGAAGGTTGAAACTTCACACTCTGTAGGAAAGTTTTCAGAAGCCTGGTGGATATCGGAAGGAAAAGGATTTTCCTTCACGCTTTGTATTTTTCTCCCTACCTGATCCCTCCAGAATTTGGCATTCTGAAGGAGTGAGTGATAATATAAGGTTTCTTTGCATAAAACCAATAAGACCAGTCGTTCATAGTGGTTTTGTTAACCAAGACTTTGACTGGAATGTCACGCCTGAAGGAGGCATGTATGGGTTCTGGTCGTCACCAGCCCTGAGGAACTGGGATTGACTTGTGAAGAGAGCGTCTGCCCACGAGAAAAGCCTGGTACTTTGGTTGGTTGTGTGGTTCATGGCAGTCTTTCCAGGGAAGGAACGAAGGTTGCTTTCCTGAAAGATGTCCAAAAGGAACCTGTAAGCACAATGGAAGCCTCAAGGATTTGAGTGAAACAACTGGTACAGGCGAAGCCAGATGGCAGATGTGTGGCTCTGCTTCTGTGCCCCAAGAGGGGTGGGCTGAGAAGTCAATCTAAAGGCTCCCTGTGTGAGTTTCAGCAAGGTAGACTCAAGGATCATAAGTGATCCAGGCTGCTCTTGGTGTGTTTATGCAAACGAACAGTCAAAATTAAAAGTGGGACTCAAAGTAGTCCCCATAATAACAGTGAGGGTGATCTTAAGGAGAAAAATTGTGGTTCAAGGAAAATCACAATGCTTAGTATTGGACATCAGAATGGTGCAGCTAACTGTCTTGAAAGTTTGTTTTCATTTGAAAGTTGAAACTGAGTTTGTAATATCACCAAAGATGTACAATTTACAGGTACAGAGGACCTGTGAAGTTGCCATTGCTAAATGTTACTACAGGAAAAACCTTGCAATTGAATGTCTTCCCAAAGGACAGTCTCACAGGCACAGAGACTGGTTTGGGGATTGTTGTGTGAATTAACCTGTGTGTTCTTCTGTTTTCATAGGGCATATGCCTATGACTTCATTACCTGAGTAATTGGTTGAATGAGTGAGTGAATATAAACCTCACTTTAAGGAGCCCATTTTCATCATCACCCCCTGAGTCTCAACGGTTTGGCTGAACTGAGTGGTTGGGTTGGTGAATGGTTTGGGCGGTCTGTGGGCTTCACTTTAGAACTAATTTTGCCTTTTCTGTCTTGATGGCTTGGACAGAAAAGGCCCAGGTATCTGAAAGGAGGGAAATCCTAACATATTTCCCTCAGCCCGAGTGAAGTATAGCGGGCCACAAGAGTTTCGGATAGGTGTAGCATGCCTTGTACACCTTCCTCCAGATAAGCCATTCTTTACTTAAGTTCCTGCCTTTGTCATTTAGTGGTTATGATTTAATTGTGCCTTCCAATTCTTTCCAAATCTGTCACCTCCAGAATATGACCAGGATGCCAACGGTCCAGTAATGCCAGCCTTTAGACACCGAACCTGCGACTTCCTGGTGACAGCCAACTGACCAGGATTCTGTAAGGTCCTTCCCTTTACAGGAAAGACTCGTCCATGCTGCACCCCCCTCCCCTTTCAGGGCACCCCTGACCCATGGGTGGGTAAAACAACATCCATTTCCAGCCGGAAGCAGTTACAAGAAGATAAGATCTTCGTCCATTGTCCTTTAAAAGAATTTAAAGTGGGTGTATATCTGAAAGGAGGGATTGTTACAGGGTGCAGCCAAGAGGGGGGACCCCAAATGGGCATTTGAAATGGGGTCCAGAACTTAAGGTGTCCAGGAGATTTTAAGATGTCTCCATCCTCCCACCCAGGGTGTGGGTTGGGGGAAGGGACAAATGGAGCAAGGCCATTGAGATCTGTTTTGCATAGCAACAGCCTTGCAGCTAAGCTCTGGCATGGTCATTTAACATATCTATAGCCTTTGGCTGGTTGCATGGATATGTTAAATAGCTGTGATCATCTCTGAGCCAGGGGAATGGAAGTAACTTCCCCACCAAGAGGTGACTGGGGGCAGATCCCCCAAGCTACAGCGCCTGCGTGGGAGCTCAGAGAAGATTGGCTCCAGGACATGGGGCCACACCTGCCCAGACTCAAGATGGCAGCCCAGTAAAGCTGGAAGGATATGAATTCTGGCAAGTGAAGCCGAGTGTGGGAGGAGTCGGAAATGAGGCTGCAGAGGAAGATTGGCCGCGGGGATTTAAAACCCAGACTTGGCGGCTATTGGAGGGGGAACCATGCGCAGCCCTGAGAAGGAGAGCCATGTGCAGCCCTGAGGAGGAGAACCGTGCTGCTTTAGGAGAGAGAACCATGTGGCTTTAGCAGAATAGGGAGGACCTCAGCCATTGAGGGAGAACCGTGCTGCTTTAGGAGAGAGAACCACGCGGCCTTGACAGAGTGGAGACTCCCATGGCCCTGAGAGGGAGAACCACGAGGCCTGGACAGAGCGGGGACCCCCCACAGCTTTAGAAGGGGGAACCACCACCTGGTTTTAGCAGAGATCCCGGTGACTCAGCTGAGGGTGCCGGGAACCCAGGGAGGTCTCCCAGTTGAGATGGAGGACTAACTGGGAAGAACCAGAGGACTGCCTGAGCCATGGACTTCTATTTCCTTTTCTTAGATACGGTACTCTGGACTGGGCAAAGGGGGGAGGAAGGAAAAACTGTGTGTGTTTGTGGGTGTTTTAAGGGACTTTGGGATTTTGATGAAGACATTAGGTCACTACTTTAAGTCTGTATAGCATTAAATAAACATTTCCTTTCCTTTTCACAAATCTCTGGCATTGAGAGACGTCTTTCCTCTGGCGGCGAACATAATGGACCCGGGGCCTTCTTTCAATAATAGTATATCGTTCCAGGGCCCCCTTGTTGTGTTCTGTAACAAAAGGACATTGACTTTCATTTTTTCACCAATGTGTTCTATAAAAAAATGTAAAACAAAACAAATAAAGAAGAAAACCTACAAAACAAATCTTGTGAGAATATATCTCCCAAGGTAAATTATTTTGGTATATCCTTGCTACTTAGGAAGACATTAATTGTTTGAAATTTTACTTAGGTGTAATCACATTCTTTTATTGTTATTATTATTATTATTATTATTATTATTGTAAATGCTATGTAATATATTCTATTCTCATGAAGTGGCTTTACTGTTCCACAAAAATATTGTCAATATAGAAACATAGATATTAGAGTTTACAGGAAGATTAAGATATCTTGGTCCATTTTTTAAAGTTTACTGGTGAAAACACTATCACAGAGACATAGTTATTTATATCCTGTCAAGCTGGCTGTTGGTGGCAGAGAGCATGTGGGAACCCATGCACACTGAATCCATGCTCACAGCTCTACCCACCACACTAGTTGCTAACAATTTTAAGCTTTAGAGAAACTGTACTTATGAAAGAATGTTCCCTTCCCCATAAATTTAGGGGTAGACCTATTACTAATCACTTCTGAAATAAAAAGCCAAGAACCAGACCTCCAGATCTTCACCTGACATCTGAAGAAATGTAGTAGATTATTTGTAGGAACCAGTGAGTGAAGATTATATTTACCGAAATGCTATTCAGGAAATACATACGATAAAAAATTGCTGGTTTTCTAATCTTTTTGCTCAGAAAATGCTTTTTCACCTGGCACCCATACTTAACCCTCAAATATAATCACACAGCCATAATTCACTGGTCTAGTAGTCTGAGGGCTTATAGTTTCTGGGTTTGAACATAAACTAATAATAATAATTGAACTAGAAATCTTGTTCAATTATTCAAAGCAAAAAAATAAAAGGTCCACTTTTCCTCTTTATATCCTGATTAGAATTTAAAAGGGAAAATTTTAAGAATTCAAAATTTCCTCACATAAAAATTCTGAGCTTGCCCAAAGCACTGAAGATAGGGACCTGGACTATACAATTCAGCCTTAATCTGTGATGCTAGTCCACCTCTCTGTTTCTGTACCCAGTCGGTTCTCTACCCTCTAATAATAAGAGTATTAGCCTATCAGTATTTGTGCCTTAGCCGACCTGATCAGCTTCTTCATTCAGTAGTGTGCGTGGAGAAGAACAAAAGAAATGGTTCTTGTGTTACCGAACAACAAGGTGGGGGAGTGGGGGGGCCTGGGATGATATATTATTACCCAAAAGGAACCCCCCAGGTTTGTTATGTGTTGGGAACTGCCCTGACTGGTATCAGAAGCTGAAACCCCTGCCTAGGCTAAGGCTAAGGGAATGCCCTTGGAACCCTAAACCAGCAAGGAGACAAAAGCTTATCTCCCTGGCAGGAATGCTGCTTCTGCTGCTTTATTCATAACTGAATCCCCAAAAAGCTTGGTCAGTTAGCCAAAGACGGGAAAGATTCCCCAAGGGGGGAACGACCTAAGACAGGCACGATCACTTTGGGGGGCCCCCCAAAAGAAGGACTTGGGGGGCTGCAGCAAAAGGGGGTGATGGACCCTCACTCCTCGGCTTTGACATAGCCTGAGTTCTCATCGTCTGGGAGAAAATCTCCTTATCTCTTGGTTGCCTTAGTTCCCTTGCTCCACCTAAGCCTGAAACAATGACAGGGTGGTGCAGCTCTGTGCTGAAAAGGGCGGATTCCCGGGTGATCAGGCCTAAGAAAGAATATGTAAATTACTGTGAAACCTTCTTTGTTTAGAATGCTCTCAGTTGAATGAGAGGGGACCAAGGAGGAAGTTAGTGTGTTCCTCAAAGTCTTACAGCTCTTTGACCCTGACTCAAAATACCCTCAGACTTCCTTGTTTTCTATGGTTCCTTACTTCCCCCTAATGAGTACTGTACTTTACCTGAATTATGCAAAATGAGCCCAATAAAAGCAGGTATGGACGGTAAATCGGGGCGCTCCCCACTAGGGGGGGTGGCCATTTCGTCCCTACTTCCCCACAGAAACTAGTTTGTCTCTGTGCATGTGTTTTTTCTTGCGTGTTTTTCAGCGAGCCATCCACAGCATTCCGTGGTCACTGCTGGCCAGTGACCCACGCATCAGTTATGTCTGCCACCAGAGGAAAGATGCCTCTGAATGTCAGAGATTTGGGAAAAGGAAAGGAAATATTTATTTAATGCTATACAGACTTAAAGTCGTGACCTAATGGCTTCATCAAAATCCTAAAGTCACTTAAAATACCCATGAGCACACACTGTCCTTCCTTCCCCCTTTGCCCAGTCTGGGGTACTGCATCTCAGGAAAAGAAATAGAAGTCCATGGCTCAGGCAGCCCCGGGGCTCTTCCCAGTAATCTGTCTTGGCTGGTAGGCTTCCCTCGGTTCCTGGCACCATCAGCTGTGTCGTTGGGATCTCTGCGAAAGCTGGGTGGTGGTTCCCCTTTCTAAAGTTGCAGGAGTCTCCACTCTGCCAAAGCCAGGTGGTTCTCCCAGCACAATGGCTGCCGCATCTAGGTTTAAATCCCCACACCAATCTTCCTCTGCAGCCCCATTTCCGACTCCTCCTACAGTCATTTACACCTACCAGCATTCATATCCTTCCAGCTTTACTGGGCTGCCATTGTAAGTCAGGGCAGACGTGGCCCCATGTAATGGAGCCAATCTTCTCCAAGCTCCCACACAAGCGCGGTAACTCCAGGGGCCTGCCTCCCAGTTATATCTTGGTGGGGAAGTTACTTCCATTCCCCTGGCTCTGAGCATGCCCACAGCTATTTAACATATCTATGTAACCATTTAAAGGTTATAGATATGTTAAATGACCACTCCAGAGGTTAGCTGCAAAGCTGTTGCTATGCAAAACAGCTCTCAATGGCCCTGCTCCTATTGTACCTTCTCCCAACTCACACCTGTGGGGGGGAGGCGGGGGATGAGGAGATCCTAATGTTCCCTGAACACCTTGAGTTCTGGACCCCATTTCAAATCCCTATTTGGGGTCCCCCCTCTTGGCTGCACCCTGTTACACTTGGAATTACCATCTCTGAGTGTTCACATTATTTAATAGCATCAGCCAAAAATGGAAGCATGTTAGCAGTAGCCCCTGAAATAAGATCTCAAATGACAAAACAGGAAACAGAGGGAAGATCTGGTCCCAACTTAATGTTTCATAACCCCTAGTCCATATATTTAGAAAAATAATGCAACCCTGTAATTCAGAGCCGCCTGCAAGAAAAGCTCCAGATACAGAGGTATATGATTTCCCTTATCAATACCCTAAGCCTTAAGAGTCCACCCTGCAATTTAATGGTTGGCTAAACTACTAGTTGCTTGTGATACTTTTAAACATTTCTTTTTCCTCAGCAAATTCATAATTAGCCCATAAAGTGATCTTAAAGTTAGTAGCCAAAGTTCATGACCTGGTGTCTGTTCCTTCTCATAAGTCATCAAAAGTTCAGGTAATACAACACCTGACAACCAGTAAACATTCTCAGGAAACATCTAAGTATCAGCCAGCCATTTGACATGTAACAAATCTGTTTGTTTTGAATTAAAGAAAAACTTCCCTTGAGTCATTTCTCATAAACAGAATAGCAGACATTAAAAGAAACTATGAATAATCTGCTTTGACTTGGAAAGGACATTGAGAAAAAGCCAGAGATTTCTTTCTCTAATTGATGTTTCAAGTTGATGTGAAACAGGCCAACTGCTTTCAAACATACATGTTAATAGACTGATATTCTACTCTCTTCAAATCAAAATAATTCAACAAATCTACCAACTTTTTAATAGATTCATAAACCTGGATATCATATAGCTCAATATATTATTCAAAAATGAATCTACGTAGAATAGGACAGCTGTCAGAGGGGAGTGGGGGGGGGGAAATTGGCTGAAAGAAGGTGAAGGGATTAGCCAAAAAACATGCATATTTTGTTGGCCGAAGAAGTCAGTTTATTTTTTTTCTGTAAAATAAAAGACACATTTTTTCATTTTCACCAATAACTTTATTGATTTGGATATTTTGAGTATGTCAGCTATCTCCCTACTAGTATAACATTGATTGTTTTCAATTAATGTCTCATTTTGATCGCTATCAACTTAAACTGGCTTACCCAGCCATGGAGCATCTTCCAGGGAGAAATCTCCAGCATGAAATATCACAAACCATTTTTGACACATTCAATCAGTCACAGCACCTTCTCCATTAACTGCACAAGTCTTTTTTTGTGTGTTTCAGTTGCATTTTATCTTTCTTGAAATAATAAAGCATAATATGCTGAAAATGTGGTGTATTTTCTTCCATCTTCAATGTTAAAATGGCTACACAAAAACTCACCAATTTTGCTAAGTTTTTTTAATGCATGCTGATAAGATAGCTGTCACAATACAATCTAACAAAATTGTTTTGAATGAAGTTAAAGACAACTAAGTGCTACTGTTACAGGGTGCAGCCAAGAGAGGGGACTCCAAATGGGCATTTGAAATGGGGTCCAGAACTTAAGGTGTCCAGATTTTAAGATGTCTCCACCACCCCCCTGCCCCCACGGTGTGGGTTGGGGGAAGGGACAAATGGAGCAGGGCCGTTGAGAGCTGTTTTGCATAGCAACAGCCTTACACCTAAGCTCTGGCGTGGTCATTTAACATATCTATAGCCTTTGGCTGGTCGCTTAGACATGTTAAATAGCTGTGGCCATGCCCTGAGCCAGGGAAATGGAAGTAACTTCCCCACCAAGACTTAACTGGGGGGTGGGGCAGGTCTCCCAAGGAACAGCGCCTGCGTGGGAGCTTGGAGATGATTGGCTCCATGACATGGGGCCACGCCTGCCCAGACTCATGATGGCAGCCCAGTAAAGCTGGAAGGATACGAGTTCTGGCATGTGAAGCCGAGTGTGGGAGTAGTCGGAAATGAGGCTGCAGAGGAAGATTGGCCGTGGGGATTTAAAACCCAGACTTGGCGGCTATTGTAGGGGGAACCATGCGCAGCCCTGAGAAGGAGAGCCATGTGCAGCCCTGAGGAGGAGAACCGTGCTGCTTTAGGAGAGAGAACCATGCTGCTTTAGGAAGGAGGGCCATGCGCAGCCCTGAGAGGAGAGAACCATGTGGCTTTAGCAGAATGGGGAGGACCTCAGCCATTGAGGGAGAACCATGCTGCTTTAGGAGAGAGAACCACGCGGCCTTGACAGAGTGGAGACTCCCGTGGCCCTGGGAGAGAGGACCACGTGCCTTTGCCAGAGTGGGGACCCCCACAGCTTTAGAAGGGGGAACCACCACCTGGTTTTAGCAGAGATCCCGGCTACTCAGAGGAGGGTGCCGGGAACCCAGGGAGGTCTCCCAGTCGAGATGGAGGACTAACTGGGAAGAACCAGAGGACTGCCTGAGCCATGGACTTCTATTTCCTTTCCTGAGATACGGTACTCTGGACTGGGCAAAGGGGGAAGGAAGGAAGGACTGTGTGTGTTTGTGGGTGTTTTGGGGGACTTTGGGATTTTTGATAAAGACATTAGGTCACTAAGTTAGTATAGCATTAAATAAACATTTCCTTTCCTTTTCACGAATCTCTGGCATTGAGAGACGTCTTTCCTCTGGCGGTGGACATAACGGAGCTGGGGCCTTCTTTCAATAATAGTATATTGTCTCAGGCCCCCCTTGTCTGTTCTGTAACACTACTAGAGCCATTGTACCGTAAAAAGCAAATGAAATTTTTGGCCAGCCCAATACTTAATACATAGACAGAGTCCACAGTGTGGTTATAGCTAGGGAAAGGGAAATGGGGGCTAGATGGAGGTGGGCAAAGTAGGGGGTAGAGGAAGCAGGGGGTGGAATGAAGACATATGTAATAGTTTCAACAATAAAAAATAAGCTGGGAAAATAATAAATTTATTCTATCGAATCAATTGACCTCAAGCTTTGGTATGAATATTATAAGTAAATGGAACTTATTTCATCCTGTTAACTTTTTGGTTAAATCAAATTTTCAGAAAGTTCAGAAAATTTCTTAATATATTAAATCAAAATGTATTTTCTTAAGGTACCACACATTGACCCCAGGTAAGCTCTCTGTAGATTATCCTCTAAAATAGGTCTACTTCTTTTACCTGATAGGTTTTCAAATACACAAAGACAAGTCTCACTCTCTAAAAAATCTTTTTCTTCTCAACAATATGTGTCATTTTAGACATTTGATTCTATTATCCAGAACTTTCATAAACAACCAATAAATGTTTGCCATTCATTGGTTCCACCAATTTAAAATAGGCAACACATTAGGAATTTGGAAACAGAGCAGAGAACAATTTAGATAAAAATCCTTGTCCCTTGCAACTTTCTTTTGTTTATTCTTTGATCTATCAGAATATGGGTTCGAATAAGCCCAGTATTATTTGCAGTATATTTTAAATGCACAGGAGCAGAAATTAGAAGACCAGTACCTGACTGGATATTGTTTATCTAGATGATCATTCATAAACTTCATATCATTTGCATTTTTTCTTCTTAGAGTTGCTGGAAGATAAATGAGGGTAAAACCTCCAGTCTTTATATATCTAGAATAATGTGGAAGCTCTGATCTTTTTTTATTCCAGATATAAATCTCAGCTTTCTCTTTTTGCTTCCTAGACTCCACCTAATTTTTCCAATATTCTGTTTGCCTGCATGCCCCTACAACTTGCTGGCTTCTAGAATATCCTTCCTAATTTCTCCTCCTGGACAACTCTGTGTCTTTTGCAATTCAGCCAAAAATACTGATTTATCTGCAAAGGCTTCCTTGATTTTTCTCCATTTCCCTGCACAGAATTTGTAACTTCATCCATTGTGTCTACAATATTGTATTTATACTTCTATGATAAAACTGATCTCAGATCATAATTTCTTTAGGTCTCTATACATAGTATTGGAATGTAAGTTTCTTGAAGACAGAAATGTCTTACTCATTATTTTAGAATGGATATTGGAAAACTATAACTTGTTAGAAGTAAACAATAATACTCATGAGAAGATTTAATGGAAACACTGAAAACTGTAAATCCATAATATAAATATAAGGTATTATTTATAATATAAATATAAAATGTATATTTATTATATCTTCAAACTAAACAGACACAGGATTCAAAAATTCAGAGTGCCAAGATACTAATTAATTTAGATTTTCTATTCATTTCATTATCAGTAGGAAGGATATATCTTGGAAAAAGCATAAAAATTAAAATTCTTGAAGTATACAATACTTACTGAAAATATAGAGCTTCACAAGCATAACATCCTACTGAGAGTAGTTGAGAAAGGAAGAGGAGAACATATTCTGGTGAATTTCATGTAGACTTACTTTGGCTGCCAGTCATACCTGGTAAAATCAACAGTGTAGTGTGGCTCTGGCTTTCTTTCCCAGAAAGAATCCAGAGGAGCTCTGTTCAACACCCTGAGATGCCCCCAATCCCTTCATTTATGTACACCCTACTCCCATTAATAAATACATGCTGATTATCTGCTTCACTTTGATAATATAAGCAATATTTCTCCACTGATTTTTGTCTCCAGCTCAACACTCTTGCCCAAACACCACCATTGCTCTAGTTTACCTGGTGGATCCACACTCACACCCTTCCTGGCTCATTTTCTGCTGGGGAATTAGGGGCATCTTAAAGGAAGGTGTGAGATTCATAATTTCTCTAGAATGTCATCCCAGAGTTCTCTGAAGACAGGTAACCAATTCACAGTTTTCCCTATGGCACATGTGATATTTTGATTTTTAAAAAATATACTTTATTGATTATGCTATTACAGTGTCCCATTTTCTCTCCTTTATTCCCCTCTGCCCTGCACACCCCCTACCACTCACATTCCCCCACCTTATTTCATGTTCATGGGTTGTACAAGTTCTTTGGATTCTCCATTTACTATACTATTCTTACCCTCCCCCTGTCTCTTTTCTACCTACCATTTAAGCTACTTATTCTTTATCCAGTTTCTGACTTAAAGATTCTAAAATCCTTGGAATGCCCTAAACAATTAGAGCCATCAAGGTCTTTGTTATGTTAATGAGGATACTTTTAGCTCTGAGTTAGGTATGATAGCTGGTTGCCTGGAGAACCAAACAAATAATTGGAAGGTTGGAACTTTCAGCACCACCCCACTGTTTCTCTACAGAGAGAGAGGAGGTGGAGGTTGAGTCAATTACCAATGGCCAATGATTTTATTAATCATGACTACATAATGAAGCCTCCATAACAACCAGAAAAAGAATAGGGTTTGGAAAGTTTTCCAGTTGTTGGACAGGTTGAGGTGCTGGGAGGATGGTGCACCCAGAGACAGCATGGAAGTTTTGCACCCCTACAAACATACCTTTCTTTGTGCACCTTTCCATCTGGCAATTGCCTTGTATTCTTTGATACTCTTTGTAATGAATTGATAATCTAGTGAGTAAACAGGTCCCTTGAGTTCTGTGAGCTGCTCTAGCAAATTAATCAAACCCAAGGTGGAAATCATGGAATTCTCTGATTTATAATGAATCAATCAAAGGACAGAAAACAACCTGGACTTGTAACTGGTGCTGAAATTCCAAGTGGGTTGTGGAAACCTCTCATTTGTAGTCAGTTGGTAAGAAGGAAGCACAGGTGACAACCTGAACTTGGAACTGACACCTGAAGTGAAAGGTAGTCTTATGAGACTAAGTCCCTACCCTCTGGAATCTGATATTATCCATTCCATTATGTTATAATAAAGTTCCCTTATCTGTAAAATAAAGGTTTTAATTAATTTTAAACTTCTTTCACACATTATTTTATAGTTTTCTAATTCTGTAACGGTCACATCAAATGATCATTTTTATCCCTGGCTTCTAGTGAATGAGGACTCACCAATGCATGTCCCAACGCTGAGCTGGGGCATGTTTATGTATTTACTATTTTCATTTCACAAGATCTTGGAAATGGCAGAGGCAGGAGAACTCAAACATATTGCCTTAGGAAAGTTAACTTAAAACAAAACAAAATTTTAAAAAGAGAACTTGAGAGAAACATAAAAAATTAGAAACTGTTGGAGTTTGGAAAGAATTCTTGATACTTCTATACTAGGTCTATACTTCTATACTTCTGAGGTCAAAACTTCTACACTTTTCTCCTCAAAAAGTTAAATTTTGCTCACTGAACATCTTCTTTAAAAATAAGGTTTCAGTTTTATGAAGGTGATTATTATTTTCATGTCCAAACACCAATTCTTTAAGTTCTGACTACCATTCTCACATGATAAAAAGCTTTACCTATTAAAAGGAACAGGTTTATGTGACTTCTGGCAAATACTTTATTTATTTTCATGTCTTTATTTCCTGTTTTTCTGAAAATGTACCTTCCTCACTGATTATGCAAACTATTGGTTATTTAATGAATTAAAATACGTATGAGCACACATACACAAAGACTTCTATAATATCGTATTTTTCTCTTCTTCAGCAAGTTGATGAAATTAGTTTTTCTATATATGGTCGTAAATTTTCCTGTACTTCCTTTGGTATGCATTCTATTTGAGTCACACTTACCTACCTAATTTTGTTTGATTTAAAGTATTATTAATATTCAGTGTATTTTTGAATTTCCAGGAGTTGGGAAAAATAACTTTGTTTGAAAACATACCTACACTCATCAAGCTCTACATAACAATAATAGCTAATATTTATTGTGCAGGCTATATTATAATAACTAATGCTTTTTGTGTGTCAGACTGTGAAGGATTTTTATTATCTCCTTTTTGCAGTTGAAAAAAGTGAAACTTAGGTTAAGTAATATATATTATAACATACAAGAGCTGAAATTAACTAGCCTAGGATTCACACCTAAAATTAGGAAATGTAGTTTTTACAAAGTTCCATGAAACAGAACAATTGCTAATATTACTCCAATAATGTCCCTTATTTTAATACTACAATTACTGCAAGTAGAGCAGGGCTCCTCTCAGAATTATTGACCTCCTCTCCATTAAGTAAAATGTTTTTAGCTATTTCTTACCTACTTAAAATATGCTTTCTTATATTAAAGTGTTCCATAGGGATACAAATTTATATAACTAATTACAGATACCATACCAAGTCCTGCATCTTCTAAGAGTCTGTGATAGAAAAGAAGGCCAAATCAGCTTAAACTCTTATTTTCCATAATGTCTAAAAATTCTGACTAGAATCTATCTTTTGACAAACATGAGGAATAATGTCCTTTCAGACAAACTGGGAAACTCTCCTGTGTAATAATTTTCTTTTCAGTTTGGAAATCCCCTCACTCCCTGCCTCAGATTTCTCAGGGGTTTGAGACAGAAAGAAAGGTGAAAATTAGGTAAAAACCTGAAGCACCATTAACCGTTTGCACATATCAAAGCTTCTACTTAAACATTTAAATGTAATGAGTTTCCCTGAAAGGCAATGATCAGAGGCACTAACTTCACCAGGAGGCACAGGAATGCCAAAGCCTTTGAGTGGCAGTTTGCTTGGATCTGTGACTATGATTTGTGCATAGATGATCCCTGCTTTGCTTCTGAGCAGGACAGCAGCCCCAGTTCAAACAAAGCACTTACACAGCCGTACCTGTAGGTTGACGGAGCCTTCCAGGGTGGGATCCTGGCCATCAGACAAAACTCTGATAGAAGGTTCATTTAATAAATGCTTCCAAGTCAAAAAAGCCATTTTTACTGGGCTAGTTTCAAACAAAATCACTGGCAAGGCTTAAATTCCCCATCTCACACTGCCATCTACTGTCTAATGCCTGGTGCTCTGAAGAAATTAAAAAAAAAAAGGAACACACCGAACACTTCAGCAATCATGAGCATTATTTGTAAACTCTTATTTCAGAGTTATATTTTAATGATAATTGAATTTGATTGTTTTTCTGTTCTCCAACACCACTTTTTTTAAAGATTGTATTTATTTATTATTATTTTTTTTTAGAGAGGGGAAGGGAGGGAGAAAGAGAGAGAGAGAAACATCAATGTGTGGTTGCCTCTCATGTGGCCCCCACTGGGGACCTGGCCCGCAACCCAGGCATGTGCCCTGACTGGGAATCGAACCTGCGACCCTTTGGTTCACAGCTCACGCTCAATCCACTAAGCTACGCCAGCCAGGGCTCCAACACCACTTTTTATTGTTTGGAATCACATAAAATGTACCCGGACCAAAATCACATTGTTTGACCTCATGTGGGGTAAAAAAGTTATAGTCCTTATTTTAAAATAAGAGAACCACCAAATAATATTTAGGGATAAGAGACCAGGAAGTCTTGATTGAAAATCTTTGCCTCATTGTTTTAACTGTAGGAAAACAAAGCTGCTGAAAACTGACTGAACTTCATTAGCATTAAAGTGGTCCTCAGGATTTAACCATACTAGACCTTGACAGCTAACAAGAGTGTCCACAAACAGATGACCCAGACTAGGCAATGTCAGGATATCCATCAACGTTTAAGGATGCATTCATTCATTGCAGATTGTTGATCCATTGCCTCTTCATGTCTGTTTCCTCCTTTCACCACCAGTGAGATCATTTCCCCAAGACTGGGCACTTGGGTTTTTTAGATCCTCTGTCCCCAAATCAGATGCACCATCATGTTCTTCATAGAGAGAATTCCCAACCATCACTGTCACATAAAAGCATTTTGCTGGTATAACTTACTCACAATTCCATCATGCAGCATCGCTTAGTTGTTGCTATATTTTGTTCTGTTTTTATAAGGGGTGCCATGAGTCATAAAACAAAGTCTGTATTGGAGTCCAAAGATCTAGTATTGATCATGGCTTTGCCACTTAGCACAGGAATTCAAGACCTTGAGTTGAGCACTTATTTCCAAATTTCAGCTTCAGTTCTACTATTTGAAATAAAGATATGAATGATTTCCCTTTCTACATTATTGGTTGAAATAATACAATTTAAATAAGCTATACAGATGTAAACTATGATTAATGTTGCCATCATAACTTGGCTTTTCACATACATTTATTCATTTAATTTAAGTGTTACTTCCAATTCCACCCCAGAATCTAGAGCTGTGTCTTGCATGAAGTTCACATTTCTAAAACATTTATGGAACAAATGACTTATAGATTGATATTCTCTGGAATTTGCTAGAAAATTCCAATTGTCTACATGGCAGCACTCCTGTTCTCTAGAGACTTTTGAAGTTATTTTTTTAACTTTAAATAATGTCCTAGTAAATAATGTCCTAGTAAGTTTTAAAAAAAACTAACACAAGGACAAAGCAAGATGTTTTTAATTGAAAGCCTCCCCATATTTTTACTATTCTAATTTTCAAAAACCATTTGAACTGCTATCAGATGTACTTTTGAAAAGGTGTACAAAATAGAATAATAAAATAAAGTTGTTTTGAGTTTAAAAAACTAGCAAGCCTTTCTTCTGTGAAAACCACAATTGATCAATAAGGGAAAAGTCAGAATTTCCAGAGTTGTAAACTAAGATGTTTAAGCCACACATTAAAAGCAAACACTTCTTAAAATCTTAAAAACGATTGACAAATATATTTGAAAAACACTATGTGTTAAATACCAAAAATACTTGTGTGTGTGTATGCACACACACTTGTTATTCCAGGAAGAAATCTATGTAAGTGTGGATAGATTCAGTTATTCCTATTTTAATTATAGTTACATATTCTTAAAATGCTACAGCTTAAAATTATAGTCAATAACCCTGAAATTGACAAAGAAAAGGAATGGCCTTTAATGGATTCAAACTCATGTCACTGACATCACCATCATGCTATCTGCTGAAGATCTCAACTACTAACAATTGTCTACAACTAAATTTCTTCTAAATTCCTATTGTTTTCCCTTTAATCTAGTGCATTCTACTCTCCTCACCATTAAGTCTCTCTCTCTGTATAACATAACTTAAATAGGCTTACCCATGAGACCTTGCTAACACAAAATAAAGGATTAAAAGCAGGAAGCCAGAGGAGAAGGAGGTCAGAGCAGGAAGTGGAGGATTTTTCAGGTTGCAGGCTTGCCTGTTAAGAGGCCAGCTTGTGATCTAAAATCACACTGTAAAATAAGCTGTGCAACTGTTAGACAAGATCATGTGCTTCTGGAACCTCAGAGGAGTCAGATTTACTCCAGATTTGGTAGTGCCTACAGATGGAGGAAATCTCAACCAGTGTTCCCCAACATTAGTATGTGGGTATCAAAATGACCAGAAGGGCTTCTTAAAACACAGATTGCTGAGCCCCAATTCTTCAGTCTGTGACTCACTAGGTCAGGGGAGGCACCTAATCTGGTGTTTAGGACTCTATTAATTTCCCAGGTGACAGTCCCTACAGCGCGCTTTGAGTACCACGGGCTGAGGGTAAGGCCACTTTGGAGACCCCTGCCTGTAAAGGTAGCCAGGACTATGGCACCACTATTCCAAATATATCTGAAATATCTCAGTAAAGCTTACCTTATTTGTCTTATTTAAACTAGGTACAGTAATTAGTCACTTTTTTTTTAAGTATAAACCATGCTGTAACAATAAAGATTTCAATCTCTATATTAAAACTAGAAGGGAGACACAAGAAGTTAGAATTTAGGGACAGATTTTTTTGTTTTGTTTATCTTCATTCTTACTTAACTCTCTTTTAATTATTTCCTACCTCTTTTTATCCTTAAGTAAGGGGATTCTGTCTTTTATATCTAAGATACTGACTTAATCCAACAGCATGTAGTTTAATAAAAGTTTGTAAAATAAATAAGTGTTTAAGAAAATTTAAATGCATGTAACTATGCATAAATGAAGTGATTAATTGAAGGCCTATTTATACAGAAAAAATAAACAGAGATGCATCCTGCATTAAGAGCTAGGGACCTAATGATTAAAAGAACAGATGCACTGGATTCTCATTTAGATTGTAGCCTAGTGGAGAAGAGTTACACTAAAGACATAATTTCTGATGTCTAAAATGTCTTGTGAAGAGAAGCCCAGGGTGCATGAAAGCACAAGTCTGCTGTAGCAGTGTGGGCAGGCATGGAGTGTTTCTTTGAGTTTTGAGCAATAAGTGGGAATTATCCAGATCTAAGTTGTAAATATTTGAATTTGAAAATGAAAATTTTCATATATGTGAAGTACAAACTATGTGAATTTATAGTACAAGAAATGCCACTAGTAAATTTTGATCCTAGTGGCGTCAGGCCCCCTGTTCTTCCAAAGATTGTCAGGTTAATAGACAATCATGGTCAATAGAAAGTTTAGATTTTTGTTAATCTTATCAAAATTAAAATATTGTAAGAAAAAGAATCCTACGTTTAAGTGCTTAGTTGTGAGAAAGGGAATAGGAATAGCAGTAAAAGGAGCAGTAACATGTTTTTTGTAACTGATATTTATTGTCAAATCATGTTAAAGTGAGGATTACTTCAAATAACCTAATTATATGCTCTGGATGAGATATAAGTCTTGCTAAAGGTATTATAGTAAAATAAAAGCATGATGAGTCTAATTCTATCATTACCTTGGCTCTTTCCAGTACAACTTAAAAGGTTATGTAAAATGAAGCAAATGTACTTTCAGGGAATGTTTTTGGCAGAAAGACTATATTAGAATAATAATGTGATAATCCACCATAAAAAGAACTTGACTTATTATAAAAAGAATAAGTTAATATTGGATATTTAAAATAATGTTAGTCAAACAAATTTATTAACTAGAGAGCTGAAGTTCCATTATTTCCAAAATGAAAAGAGTTTATAGTTTGTACCTGGTTAATTGAAAACTTTTAAAAAGATTAAAAACATGTATTTGGAATTTTAAAAATTAACATGTTACTATTCTACTTGTATATTTTCTCAGAATTTTTGCAAGAATCTTGTAATATACTGTATAAAAATAAACTGGAAAAAATAGGCTTCTTTGTGGAATTACATGATCAGGAATAAATTTCAGACACCAATTATTTGAATAAGAATTTATTCAACTGAACAAGGCGCTTGGTTAGCCACAGGGGAATGGAAGTAGCATTTAAGGTGTAGGCAAAAGTATGCAAGTTTTAAAAAGTTAGAAAGAGCACTAATTCCTGATGCACTCAAGGAATTAGATGGCCAGAAAACAAAGATAATGTGAGAATAGAGAAACTGGGGTTTTTTTGGTGATATGATATTGTATATAGAATTTCTTTTTTATTAAATAATTTTGTTGTTGCTCAATTACAGTTGTCTGTATTTTCTTCCCACTCCCCACCCCCTCCAAACCCACTTCCCTCCCTTGCTTCCACCCTCCCCCTTGATTTGTCCATGTGTCCTTTATAGTAGTTCCTGAAAACCCTTTTCCCCTCTGTCCCCTTCCCCTCCCTTCTGGTTATTGTTAGACTGTTGTTATTTTCAATGACCGTGATTATATTCCTTTTCCTTTTTTCTTTTGTTGATTATGTTCCAGTTAAAGGTGAGATCATATGGCATGTGTCCCTCACCGTGGGGCTTATTTCACTTAGCATAATGCTCCCCAGTTGCATCCATGCTGTTGCAAAGGGTATAAGCCCCTTCTTTCTCTCTGCTGCATAGAATTCCATTATGTAAATGTACCATAGTTTTTTGATCCACTCATTTTGTGATGGGCCCTTAGGTTGCTCCCAGCACTTGGCTATTGTAAATTGTGCTGCTATGAACATTGGGGTGCATAGGTTCTTTTGGATTGGTGTTTCAGGGCTCTTAGGGCACAATCCCAGCAGTGGAATTGCTGGGTCAAAAGGCAGTTCCATTTTTAGTTTTCTGAGGAAATTCACTGTTTTCCAGAGTGGCTCAACCAGTCTTCATTCCTACCAACAGTGCACTAGGGTTCCCTTTTCTCTGCATCATCTCCAACACTTGTTTGTTTATTTGTTTATGTTGGCCAGTCGGACTGGTGTGAGGTGGTACCTCATTGTGGTTTTAATCTGCATCTCTCTGATGGCTAGTGATGCTGAGCATCTTTTCATGTGTCTCTGGGCCCTCTATATGTCTTACTTGGAGAAGTATCTGTTCCAGTCTTTTGCCCATTTTTTAATTGGGTTGTTTGTCTTCCTGGAGTGGAGTTGTGTGAGTTCTTTATGTATTTTGGAGATCAAACTCTTGTCCGAGGTGTCATTGGCAAATATGTTTTTCCCATATGATTGGCTCTCTTTTCATTTTAATGCTGTTTCTTTAGCCATGCAGAAGCTTTTAAATTTGATGAGGTCCCATTTTTTTTTATTCTTTCCTTTATGTCCTTTGCTTTAGGGGGCATATCTATGAAGATGTTGCTGCGTGGAATGTCTGAAATTTTCCTGCCAATGTTTTCCTCTAGGACTTTTATGATGTTATGACTTATATTTAAGTCTTTTATCCACCTTGAATTTATTTTTGTGTATGGTGTAAGTTGGGGATCAAGTTTCATTTTTTTTTGCATGTAGCTGTCCAGTTCTCCCAACACCATTTGTTGAACAGGCTATTTTTGTTCCATTTTATGCTTCTTCCCCCTTTGTCAAATATTAATTGATGGTAGAGACTTGGGTTTATTTCTGGGCTCTCTGTTCTGTTCCATTGGTCTGTGTGCCTGTTTTTATGCCAGTACCAGGCTGTTTTGATGACAGTAACCTTGTAATACAGTTTGATATCAGGTATTGTGATCCCTCCTGCTTTGTTCTTCTTTCTCAAAATTGCAGCAGCTATTCAGGGTCATTTATGGTTCCATATAAATTTCTGAAATGTTTGTTCTATATCTGTGAAATATGTCATGGGTACTTTATTAAGGATTGCATTGAATCTGTAAATCACTTTGGGTAGTATGGCTATTTTGATGATGCTAATTTTTCCAACCCATGAGCATGGTACATGCTTCCATTTGTTTGTGTCTTCCTTGATTTCTTTCTTCAGTGTTGTGAAGTTTTCTGAGTGCAGGTATTCACCTCCTTAGTTAGGTTTATTCCTCGGTACTTTATTTTTCTTGTTGCTATATCAAGTGGGGTTTTTTTTTCCTGATATCTGCTTTTGCTGTTTCATTGTTTGTATACAAAAATGCCTTTGATTTCTGGATATTGACTTTGTATCCAACTGTTTTTGCCAAATTCATTTATTAGGTAAAGTACCTTTTTGGTGGAGTCTATAGGATTTTCTAGGTACACTATCACATCATCTGCAAACAGTGACAATTTTGTTTCCTCCTTTCCAATTTGGATACCTTTTATTTCTTTTTCTTGTCTGATTGCTGTGGCTAGGACTTCCAGTACTATGTTGAACAGGAGTGGTGAAAGTGGGCATACTTGTCTTGTTCCTGATCTTAGTGGGAAAGTTCTAAGCTTTTATCCATTGAATATGATATTGTCTATAGGTCTCTCATATATGGCTTTTATTATGTTGAGGAATGCTCCCTCTATTCCCACTTTGCTGAGTGTTTTTTTATCATATATGGGTGCTGTACCTTATCAAATACTTTTCCTGCCTCTATTGATATGATCATGTGATTTTTGTGTTTCATTTTGTTTATGTGGTGTATTATGTTTACTGATTTGCGAATATTGTACCATCCTTGCATCCCTAGGATGAATCCCACTTGATCATGGTGTATGATCTTTTTAACGTATTTCTGGATGCAGTTTGCCAGTATTTTGTTGAGGATTTTAGTGTGTATGTTCGTCAGAGATACTGGCCTGAGGTTTTCTTTCTTTGTTATGTCTTTATCTGGTTTTGGGATTGGGATTATATTGGCTTCATAAAAAGAGTTTGGGAGTCTTCCATATTCTTGATTTTTTAAAAAATAATCTGTGGAGGATGGGGGGTTAACTCTCCCTTCAATGCTTTGTAAAATTCTCCTGTGAAACCATCTGGTGCAGGGCTTTTGTGTGTTGGAAGCTTTTTAATTACTGTTTCAACTTCATCAGTTGTTATCGGTTTGTTCAAGTTTCCTGTTTCTTTATTGAGTTTTGGGAGACTGTATTTTTCTAGAAATTTGTCCATTTCATCTAGGTTTTCAGATTTCTTGGCATACAGTTCTTCATAGTAATTCCTTACGATCCTTTGTATTTCTGTAGTATCAGCTGTAATCTCTCCTCTTTCATTTCTGATTCTGTTTATTTGGGTCCTCTCTCTTTTTTTCTTGATGAGCCTGCTTAAAAGCTTGTTCATTTTGTTTATCCTTCCAAAGAATCAGCTCTTGGATTCATTGATCCTTGGAATTGTGCTTTTAGTCTCTATGTCATTTAGCTCTGCTCTAATCTCGGTTATTTCCTTCCTTCTATTTGCCCTGGGTTGTCTTTTTTGTTGTTCCTCGAGTTCTTGTAGACATATGATTAGGTTGTTTATTTGAAATGTTTCTATTTTTTTAGGTAGGCCTGTCTCACTATGAACTTCCCTCTCAGGAAGGCCTTTGCTGTGTCCCATGAGTTTTGGGTTATTGTGAGTTCATTTTCACTTGTTTCTAGAAACTTTCTGATTTCTTCCCTAATCTCATTCTTGACTCATTCACTTTTTAATAGCATGCTATTCAATCTCCATGATTTTGAGTGTTTTGGATTTTTTCCTTGAATTTGGTTTCCAGTTTCAATCCTTGTGGTTGGAAAAAAATGCGTGATATGATTTCAATTGTCTTGAACTTCTTGAAGCTTGTTTTGTGTCCTATCACGTGGTCTATCTTTGAACATGTTCCATGTACATTGGAAAAGAATATGTATTTTGCTTTTTTGGGATGAAGGGCTCTATATATATATCAGTTATGTCCATTTTCACTAGGGCATTGTTCAATGCCACAATATCTTTGTTGATATTTTCTTTGGATGATCTGTCCATTTTTGACAGTGGGGTGTTAAAATCTCCTACTATAATTGTGTCACTGTCAATGTCTTTCTTGAAGTCCTCCAAGATCTTCTTTACTTATTTGGGTGCTCCTATGTTGGGTGCATATATATTTACTATGTTTATGTCTTCTTGATGGATTCTTCCCTTGAGTATTATGAAGTGACCTTCTGGGTCTCTTTTTATGGTTCTTTTTCTGAAGTCTATTTTGTCCGATATTAGTATTGCTACCCCACCTTTTTTTCCTGTCCATAGGTTTGGAATATTTGTTTCCAGGCCTTCACTTTCAGTCTGTGTAGGTCTTTTATTCTGAGGTGGGTCTCCTGTAGGCAACATTTGTGTGGGTCATGTTTTCTTATCTATTCTGTTGTTCTGTGTCTTTTGATTGGGGAATTTAATCCATTTACATGTAAGGTTATTATTGATAGGTACTTACTCATTTCCATTTTTTCGTACCTGTGTTCCTCTCTCTTTCACTGTTTTTCTTCCTGTTCTTAAAGCAAACTTGTTAGCATCTCCTGAAGAGCTGGTTTGGAGGAGGTATATTCTTTGAGGCTTCTTTTGTCCAGGAAGCTCCTTATTTGGTTTTCCATTTTAATTGAGAGCCTTGCTGGATAAAGTAGTCTTGGTCGCAGGCCTCCGGTATTCATTAGTTGGAATATTTCTTGCTATTCCCTTCTGGCTTGGAGTGTTTCCATTGAGAAGTCAGCTGCTAGTCTTATTGGGGCTCCCTTGTATGTTACTTCCTGTTTCTCCCTTGCTGCCTTTAAGATTCTCTTTTTATCTTGGAATTTTGCCATTTTAATTTTGATGCATCTTGAAGTGGGCCTCTTTGGGGCCTTCTTGATTGGGACTCTCTGTGTTTCCTGAATTTGTGTGACTTTTTCTCTCATCCAATTAGGGAAGTTTTCCATCATTACTTTTTCAAAAAGGATTTCTATCCCTTGCTCTTCTTCTTCTCCTTCTGGTATCCCTATTGTATGGATATTATTACGTTTCATGTTGTCCTGCATTTCCCTTAACCCCTCTTCATTCTTTCTGAGCCTCTTTTCCTTGTCCTGCACATTCTGGGTGTTTTTTTCTACCTTGTCCTCCAGCTTGCTGATCTGATCCTCTGCTTCATTGAGCCTGCTTTTGATTCCTTCTATTGTGTTCTTCAGTTAAGAAATTGTATTGTTCATTTCCTCTTGGCCCTTGTTGACAGTGTCTATTTCCTTGTTCATGTTGATATAGTTTGCAGTGAGTTCATTGTAGTTTCCCTGTAGTTTTGGTAATTCTCTGTGAGCTCATTGAGCTTCCTGATAATCATTGCTTTGAACTCAATATCACATAGTTGACTTGCCTCTATTTCGTTTAGCATTCTGTCTGAGACTTCCTCCTTTCCTTTCATTTGGGGATTGTTTCTTTGTCTTCCCATTGTTTGTGACACTCTTCTTGTTAGCCTTTGCTTCTTAAGTTGATCTGTTCTGAGTTCCCAAGTTTTTGGTGTGAACTTCTATGGTAGAATACCTGTGAGATTCAATGTTGCCATCACCTTGATCTCCGGAGCTCACTGGTCTTGGACTGTCATTTATGTTGGCTCTGTGTTTGTCTTTGGGTTTTGATTGCTGTTGGGTCTTTCTTTGGTAGGCCTTTCCCACCAGCTGGTTAACTGAGGGTCACTCTGTTCGCCACCTCTTATATTTTGTTGTGCTGGTGGGGGCAGGTTGTACTGAAGCTGGTTCTTCCATGTATACAAGATTTTGAGAAGTTTGTCTTGCTCTTGTTCAGTTGTTTGTTCTGGGTAGTTTCTCCACTATTTAGTTGTATTTCCAGATAGGTCCCGGGTTGAGTTAGTGTGGCTTCCAGTCCCTCCTCCATCTTCTTCTGTTGTTATCTGTTGGTGGTTCCTTTGTTGGTGCCTTTTCCTCTTCCAGCAGGTATCCTGGTGTTCACAGCTTCCACCTGCTCTTTTTTTTGATCATTTGGAAGGGAAAGGCAAAATGGCTTAAGACATCAAGGGTGTATTCTATGAAATTTACTCCCAACTCAGCCTGTACAGAAGAGATAGGAGATCCTTTGAATATGAATAGTTTTAACAGATATTCCACCCAACTAGCCACTTTTTAGAAAGGGTAGAAAGAAAATAAGACTCTTGTTGGGGAGGGGAGGATTGTGAGTTGGATCTAGACAGCAGTGGCCTTGTGGGAGGTCAGATTATGAGGTAAAGTGAGATTAAAGGATAGAAAATAGGTATAGTATGTGAGAGAATAGAGTTAACCACAACAGTACTAGAGATCAGGAAACCATGAAGTGGGCTAAGATCTGGGAGGGGTGCTGTGCAGTATTTACAATTGTATGAAACAGCTATTATTTACAATAATAATGGAGCAACAATCATGTGACAGAATCTGTGTGATCTTGATAACAAGAATAGGAAGTATAGTACTTAGATCAGTGTGTTAATGGAACACAAGTGAAGTGAAAGACAGTAAATTAACAATAGACTATGAAAGAGAAAACAAGGGAAACCAGTCAAATGATACAATTTAACCAGCCAAGTGAAAAAGACTAAACAGAAAGAAAAGGAATGCAAAAATACTAATAAAATAAAAGATGTAAGAATAATAAAAAATAATAATACAAATATCCAATAACTTGCAAGCTCTCTGTAGTAGCAAAGTGAAATTTGTCTTAGTGTCTCAGCTGTCAGGATGCCCCCTCTTTGGGTCCAACTCTGGTCTTTTCACAGTTCCAGGTTTTTTTGTCTCACTTGTGGGAATTTAAAAAAAAGAAGGAAGAAAGGAAGAAGAGATAAAAAGGGAAAGAAAGAAGGAAAGAGAGGAAAAAGGAGTTAAAATATCAAAAAATAATAAAAATTTTAAAAATAAAGAATTACTTAAAAAAAAAAACCCTCTTATCTTCAAACTGGCCTAACCAGTTTTGCTGGTCTTCCTGGCTGCAGCAGGCTGAGGGATGATTGGTTTTGCTTTTCTCCCTTCCTGATTGGCACTCAGTCAGTCTCCAGCCCAGTTCCCTAGCAGCCTCTGGTCCCACAGGTTTCACAGGTTTGGGTGTGCACTTTCCCCAGGGCTATGGGGGTGTGCGATAGGCCAGGCCACCTCAGGTCCCTCAGGTCCCTCAGGTTTAGGCATGTGCTTTTCCCAGCACTATGGGAGTGTGTGCAGGGCCTTCTGGGCCACCTCGGGAGTGCCGCGTGGCTGGGTAGGAAGGAGGCCAGAGTGGCTACTGCAGGAGAATTTCCCAAACAGCCACTGAGTGTCTCTTTTTTTCAATTTTTCTTTCTGAGAAATTCCTCCTGCTCAAGCCTGCCTCTCTGTACGGAGGCCTGGCCTCTCACACAGCCCAATTCTCCTATCAGACAGGGGACTATTGGGGTCAGGGCCCACTACAGCCCAACTTCCAACTCTCCCCGGCTGGCATCCACAGACTCTATGGGTGCTCACAGCCCCTGTGTGTTTGCTCTTGGTCCTTATTTCCCTCTCTACAACTTCAGGCAGCCAGGTCTTTCCCAGTGCTGCTCAAACCTTGTTTGGGAGGGGAGGGAGCCATTAACCCAGCTCTCTCCCAAGAACCCTGTGGCAGACCCAGCGGGTTCTCGGCCTGGGGCTGCAACAGCCCTGTTCCCCACACTGGTCCCAGGGACCTTATTGTCCTGAAGCACTCTCCTTACCATCTGGTTTTGCAATGTCCTCTACAATTTTTGGTCTTCTATCTTCATATATGCTGGCATACTATTGGCTGTTTGCTCTGTTCCTCTATAGATCAGCTAGATGTTTCACCCATGTGTAGGGGAAAGTGGAATCTGCTCCCACCTACCTTGCTGCCATCTTCAGTTTCCAGAATGAAGAGATTATTGACTGAAGATAATAACTGGAAAGGGAAGTAAAGCCTAGGTCATGAGGTTTATTATTAGTCATATTTCATAGTTTGTGTTTCCCTGAGAGCAGCCCCTGAGACAAGTCCCTGGGTATGAGTAGTTTATTGAAGAGTTGATTTCAGAATACACAAGTGAAGGAGAGACAGAAGTGAAAGAAGAAAAGAAGAAATCCCAAAAAGCTCTGTCAATGAGCTGGTTATGGCTATAGCAAAAGGTTTAATCCCACATGGTGTCCCCCTGAGATACCATGTTGTGTGGTGGCTTCTAGTGGTCTGAGAATCATCTCACTGCAGATGTGGAAGCTGGGATGGCTGGGCCATCTATTCATTATTTTAGCAGGCTACCATTGCTCTAGAGAAAGCCCTTATGTAGAGATGAACAGAAATGAATAATTTACCTAATATGGGAGATCATCAGCTTGCCAAAACTGTCCACAACTTCAGGAGCTCAGATGAGTAAAGAAAAAATATATATACACCTACTGGGTGGGTAGGGCATTAAAAATGCTGTTACATCATGTAGCTATTTCAGTGTTAAAGGGCTTTCAGCAATGAAGGGACACAATCAGAACTATGATTTGGCAAGTTTATTCTAGCTGTAATGAAGTGACTAGATTGAAGCTGATAAAGATAAGAGACAATGAATGAACTGTTAGAAATCCAAACAAGTAATAATGATTCTAGATAGAAAGAAGTAGAGTGAGCCATTAGCTGGTTTGAAATAAGATTGATTTTATGGTGGATGAAGGATAAAGAGAAGTTAGGAGTGATCCCAACATTTCTGGCTTCTTCCATAGATGGACATTGATGTCATTCACTGAAATAGATCATGGTAATCAATTGGGTTTCCGCATTGGAAAACAAGATAACGTTTCATTTTTTTGTCTATTTGTGTCATTTATTAATTCAATGATAAGTTTTGAGAGCTTGCTGTTCTAGACTCTAGAGATTCAGCAATGAAAAATATGACCAATATTTTTACTCTCCTGGAACTTTTATATCCAGTTGTAAAAGAACAAAGCCAGCAAATAAACATAAATATGACATTTTGAGATACAGATAAATGGCATAAAGACCATGAAACAGGATGATGGAATAGAGGACAATGAGGGTATGTTGAGCTCTTTTGGGAAGATGCTTAGAAGACATCTCTCTAAAGAGGCAATATCTGGACCAAAAACTGAATGAGGAAAAAGGATGCCAGAAAAAACTAGAGGCAAAGTATTCCAGGCAGAGAGAAGAGTGAGGGCCTAGGGTTCAATGAAAGTGTGGAGCATTCAAGGAGCAAAAGCAGACAGTGTGGATAAAGCTGAGTGAAAGCCAGGGAGTTTGGTGTGAGGGGAGACTGAGAAGGAGGCACAGGAGCAGATCATGTAAGGACTATATGACATAAAAAAAGAAATGGGATTTTTATTTTCAGCATAATGAAATTATTAGTGGTTTTCAACAGGGAATTGTGTGATCTGATTTGTGTTTGCTGAAGATTACTCTGAATGTTTTATAGAGAATAGACTTTTAGACAGGTAACAGTGGAAGCCTGGGAGATGAGTTAATAATGATAGTTAGCTCTGACATCACTAAGGCACTGCTCTAAGTGCTTCACACAGATTCATTCACTTAATCACACAACAACCCTACATGGTAGATAACATTTTAGCCCTCCTGTGCAAATGAGAACAGACATGTTTAATAGGTGGACCAATATTAGGAGGTATTCTGGCTCCAACCCCACATTCTTAAGTACAATGAGCTGTGCCAGCCGACAAAAGGCACAGTACATAACCAGCCAAAGATGATAGAACAAGTTGGACAATAAGATATTAGAACCAAAATCAGTTCAGAGAAAATTGTCATAGCCTTGAGTCTAATCCAATATAAGATTAATCTCACAAATGCCTAGTGTTTTCCTCAGTCTTTGTATGTATGGGTTGGTACACCTTGCTGAATTTGGGGAAGATGATTAAACTGGAAGATATTTTGCAGATTTGAATTTTCAATTATAGAAAAAGTAAAACATTTAAATTTTTATCCAACAGTTCCAGCATTTTCAACATATACCACCATCTTATAAATGGAGAAAATAGATTGAATACTAGACATGGTCATTATTTTTGAGAAATTGGGTCTAGTGGAGAAGATGGTAATGTAAACAGATTCATTATAGTGAGTAATCTGGTAAATAATTAACAACTGGTGAGAGAAACCCTGATTTGTAGTGTTCACCAATTTCTGTGGTGTAAGTATTGTCACTGTGACTGATGTCAAGCTACCAATATTACATTAACCGATTGACTGAATTCCTGCAAATTTAATAATTATCTCTTTTAAGTAAATGTAAGCCAGCTCCAGCACTTAGAATATTGAGTGTGAAAAATGTGGCAGAAAGGTATTGAACCAAGTATGTGGGACCACAGAATGAATCCTGACTATGCCCAAGGAAGCCATGCAATCCTTTAGTAAGATGATGGCATTGGAGTTGCACCTTGTAGAAAGGGTAAGATCTTTCATGACCACAGTTCCAGTTTACATACAATCTATGGAAATTTTCACACTAGAATAGCAGAGTTAAGTACTTAGAATAAAGACTGTATGGATCATAAAGCCTAAAATATTTCTTGTGTGGCTCTTTACAGAATAAGTTTTCCAATCCCAGCATTAAATTGATAATTGCAGAACTCCAATGTGCCTTTAATATTGCCAAGTTATCAAACCAAATACCCATTCTAGTCCATTTATTTTCATTCTTTAGGCAACTCTTTGGAACATTCTCTTTGATTCTCAGCCCTTTAACATGCCCTCCTTCATCCCCACTCTCCACCGATGACCTTGTTTGAGATTTAACTTAGAAACTAGAATGTCCACACTTACCCACCAACTTGAATATATCAGTATATTGTTTGCTTTTCCTTGTGCTACCATGGGTGAACTGACAAGGTGGCCATCTAGCACCAGTCCCTTCATTTACACTCTAGGTACTCTGCCCCCCGGCCCACACAGAGCCCTTCTCCAGTAACTCTACCTTTTCTCTTTTCCAGCATCATGAAGTTTCCCCTCTCTCCTGAATGATTCTAGTTAACATTAAAAACATGCCATTATTCCCATTTTCAAAAAACAATCTATTCTCCCAATTTCTTCTTTGATGACCACCTCTTTCTCTGTTCCTTTTACTGCAATTTACTCAAAAGAATTGTCAATTTTCTGTCACTAAATTTCTTCTTTCTATTGTCTACTGTACCCACTTTACTCCAGTTTTATCACTTAATTTTTCTCTAGCAAAACTGCTCAAGGTTTTAGTGATAACCTCCACATTCTAAAACCAGCAGCAAATTCCCAGCATTTATCTTACTAGACAATACAGTTAATCACTCCCAATTTCTTAAAATATTTTCTTCACTTGACTTCTAATTCACCGCAGTCATTTGGTTACAATTTTTGTCTGCATTTAGAATCTCATTCTCAACATACCATTTTCACCTTCATTGTCATGGGTTAGAAAGATGAGCGCCAGAGATGCACTTAACATGGAACTCATGCATGAACACCAACTGAAAGCTAAAGGGCATCAGAACACAGAGCAAACATTCCATAATAGTTTGAATGGATCAAAATGGGGAGGAAATTGGACAGTTTCTGGCAAATTAAATGGGCTTAGACTTGAAAATTTGCAACACTACCCAATTCCATATTCATATTGCAAAAGGTGATTTAGTCTCAGCAAAGCATGATCTACCAAATAAATCAATCTTAACAATTCAAGCACTACTCCTTTCATAGTTTACAACAGACTTGACTTAAATCTTATGATTTTTAATTTATTTTTTGTATTTTTTATGATTTTATAGATGTATAAGACTATAAGAACAAGAAGATTTTGCCCTGGCTGATGTGGCTCAGTGGATTGAGCACTGGCCTGCAAACCTCAAGGCTGGTGATTCGATTCCCAGTCAGGCACATGCTTGGGTTGCAGGCCAGGACCCTGGTTGGGGGTGTGTGAGAGGCAACCACACATTGATGTTTCTTTCCCTCTCTTTCTCCTTCCCTACTCCTTTCTCTAAAAATAAATAAAATCTTTAAAAAAAGAATAAGATTTTAGCTTTTTATTGGCACAAATTTGAATTATACTACACTGAAACTAATTCTTAGTCAATAACGAGAATTTGCTAGAATTTCTGTTAAGTGATTATATATACATTACAGAAATTTGAGAGAAACTCTACATTTTACACTACAAGTACACTTAGAATGGGATTGGGGCTTAGAGTGTAATACGTTTATTAAATTATATATGTTTACCACAGTTCACAGCATTCTCATTTATATAGCAGAACATATCCTATCACAGGTTCATATCTTGTACCTTAGCTATTCCTCATGCAAACTCAGGAAAAAGTTTAATCTAAGTTTTATATATATATATATATATATATATATATATATATATATATATATATATATATATATATATAATAGTTATATATATATAAGTTTATATATGTTACACATATATTTAATGTATTTAAAATTTAATATTGAGATTCACCTTTATCTTCTCTTAGTAATAATTAAATGTTCACATTCAAGTGCGAGTCAGGATTCTGACAACAAACACCATGAGAATAACTGATTATTGAACTGTCTAAAAAGAATATCACTAATATTAATGAAACACCAAATAGAAAATATAATAAAATGGCAAACTAAATGTTCCTCTGAATACTCTGTTCATAGAGAATAACTATTGCAGCTCAATTTTACAGTACACTGTGATTAAATAGTTACTAAACCAAATTAGGTAACCAAATTAGGTGTAAAAAGTATGTTTCATGACCACTGGAACATTTTAAGATTTAAAAAAACTGATGTAATATGTCTTAAGTACAATAGAGAGAATGAATAATTATTCAGTGGTGGCGATCACCCATTTAATCCCTTTTAATTCACTAGAAAAGCTTCATTTCTTCTCCCAATTTCTTGGCTTTACACCCCCTGCCTTTGCCTTTAGGATACCACCAATGACTTATGCTGCTACAGGCACTATTGAGAAGAGCTGCACTTTAGCATCCTCAAATGAGGCACAAAATCACATGACTCATACATAGACAATGTCAATGGTCCCTCCATCCTCAGTGTGGCTTTAGAACATCCAGAAATTCCTCTAAAAAGAACCAAATAACCAGATAAATGAAATGAAATAAAGAGACCACATCCATCTGCTCAATGGTGATTGAAATTTATTGAACAGAAAAAATGAACTGTGATGCTTATAATATATGATCCATCTAGCCCTAAAAGTTTAACCCCCTGAATATATATTTCTCAAAAATATAATTTTTCTTCACTATATTGCCCAACTCTAGACCTAAGTAACTTGATTTCTCTCCTGAAAAACTTCAATCAGTCATCAACTGTCCTCCTTGCAACCACCCTCTCCCTACTTGCCATTTATTCTGTACAACAAACAGCCAGCTTTAAAAACCTAGTTTGAACATGTAACTTTGAAGTTTAAAAATTTTTAGTGATTTCCTATTGATCCTAAAATAAGGATGAACCTCATTTTCATGGCTTGCAAAACTCAACCCCTTGACTATTTTGTGAGCGTCAGGTCATATCATCTTCTCTCTCTCTCACCCTCAGTCCTTATGTCCCTGCATCTGCTTTTCCATTTCTCTCATTTGGATGCAACTTCCTACTGCTGGGACTTTGCACTGTATCGTCAGTCCAGAGCAATCATTCTTCTCTTGTTTACTTAGTTATCTGCTACTCATCTTGTTACCAGACAGAAGTGGAATTCAGCTGCATGTCACCACCCACTGGCACATTCCAAAGACAATGGTTGGTGGGGAAGGAAATAGGTCTTTATTAAGGGGTTCCACAATTTGGGAGAATGGAGACCCCCTAGCTCCAGGCTCATCTCTTCAGAAAAGCCCAGACAAAGCCCATCTGTTCCCAAAAAGACTAAAACCTGAAACAGTGCCCAGAAATCTTGCTCCATCTTTATCTGCCTTTTGGAACCAGAGCAGGCAGGGATGCTAAATGGATGGCTCTCCACCTTCAGGCTCCCACCTGGGGTCCATGTGTGGGGCCAGCACCACCATCCCTGTGCAGCTTCCAGGACCTACCAATCCCACAAATGTTCTGGCCCACACGTTTGCACTGGTGGGTCCCAGAGGAAGAGAGCGTGTCTCTGCCTTCCCTTGGTTTAAATCTCCCAGCCCAAACTTCCACACACTTGGGGAGGGTCCAGCTCCTTCAGCCAATCCCTTTACTCAGGCTACACTGAGAGGATGGCACCTCCTTCTGCCACCATGTTGACATTTATGACATATATGTTCCTGTGTCCCCTGGTCTCACTTTCATTCAGGGACCAGAAGAGGGTATGAGGGCTTTTCCTTCTGTCAGTCACTCTTGCTAGCCTTGTACATGCTCAGTGCAATGACTTCTGCCACACATGTAATCTGTCTTCATGCATGCTAGCTTGGTTACACAAGCAATGTGGTGGCTGCCCCTCCCTTGCGGTGGTACCCTCCTTCAGGGCCTCTCTGCTCCTGCTGGCCTAGCCACTAGTATCAGTCTTTCAAGTTTTAATTCAAAATCAGTTCCTTGGTACAAACTCAAACAGTACCAGGAAAAGAGAACACACTCAGTAAATATCTATTGAGTAGCTGAATAAATTAAAACAAGATCAACATAAGACAAAAATATAAGAACTAAAATTTATTTTTTACCTACATGCAGAGATTTTGGTTAGAGGATATCTAGGAAAAGAATATATAAGGAGTGTGCTAGATAACATTGAAGACAGATGATGTATAAGCCAAGGGCATTTCAGAAGCAGAGGCAAATGTAGCTGGGCACATGATTTTGCTGCAATATAATTGTATTGTTTATAATTAGGCATCAGTGCACTCCCAGGCCAAAGTAACTCAGAGAGAAAAACCCTTCCTGGCAGTATACCACATAAACATAGGTAGACAGTCCAGGTACATGTCGTATTTACTGGCTCCAGGGTGAAGTTTGTTTACACCTTAGACACAGAGATTCCATTGCCTAGATGTGGGGCACTTGTTCGATGATTTAACACAGCATGTCTTCATGCCTGGCATGCCCTGCCACTCCCAGCCCTGCCTCCCACCACCACCATTGTACTCCCAATACTGTCAATGAGGGGAATAGCCTAGCTGTCCTCCGGAGCCATTTATTAAGCAGAACGTCTGCTTAATCTTTAAGACTGCTATATTTTCAAGAAAAAAAAGGAAGAATACATTTACACATCAACATTTCTATTCTGAGTTATTTTTCAGTTGAAATATTAAACCTTAGAAATTATAATTTCTTTTAGGTTCATGTGTTGATAGTTGTGAGTTTATGGTCATTTTACTGTTCATAGTTTTGATCCTCTTTTTCTTAGATAAGTCCCTTTAACTTTTCACATAATAAGGGCTTGGTGATGATGAACTCCTTTAACTTGACTTTATCTGGGAAGCACTTTATCTGCCCTTCCATTCTAAATGAAAGCTTTGCTGGATAGAGTAATCTAGGTTGTAGGTTCTTGCTTTTCATCACTTTGAATAGTTTTTGCCAGTCCTTTCTTGCCTGTAAACTTTCTTTTGAGAAATCTGCTGATAGTCTTTGGGGAACTCCTTTATAGGTACCTATCTCCTTTTCTCTTGTTTCTTTTAGGATTCTCTCTTTGTCTTTAATCTTGGGTAACTTAATGATGTTGTGCCTTGGTGTGTTCCTCTTTGGGTCCAACTTCTTTGCAACAAATGAACCTAAAAGAAAAGAAAATCAATGAGAATAAAAACTAAGCAAACAACCAGAAGAGGAACATTATCAGAGAAATGGACATCACATCGAGGGATTTCAGTGAGGAGGAGGAAGGGAGGAATAGTGGGGGAAGGTACAGGGAAGAAGAAACATAATTAATTGGCATAAATTAGATAGGGAGAGATAAAAAAATGGTATAGGAAACAGAGAACTCAAAGAACTTATATGTACAACCCATGGACATGAACTAAGCAGGGGGATGCTGGAGGGTTGAGGGGACAGGGTGGAGGGGGGATAAAGAGGGAGAAATTGGAAAAACTGTAATAGCATAATCAATAAAAATACTTAAAAATAAATTATCAAATGTAATAGTTCTGCTATATGGACAAGAAGGCTGGATTCAGAGAACTGACTTATCCACACACAGCTAAATAACAAAAACATCTCAGGCCCCTAAACTGTTTAGTCTAATGCCCTTCTCATGAAAATGATGTCAGCTAGTTGTTCTCTCCTTTCAGCCCATTAATGTTTAAAGATTTAATAATTCTTATTCCAAAATTGAATAGCCATGTGCAGTTTTCTTTCACATTACAACTTCATTTTTACCCAGTTTATCTCAATACAATGTCTTTTAAACTCTGTTCCCTCCTGTTAAATTGATGACTTTTGTATCATACATTTTTACAATGAAGGGAACATTTTCCATTTTACCTCATGTGTGATGTCCTTATCTGAGATACAATTCCTTAGTATTTCATTTTAGTGTGTAACTTCTCTTTAATAATAAGTACAAATAGAAGTAACCTTGCTAAAATAACACGACTATTTTCTGATTTGTTTGCCTAAAGGTGACAAAAGAACACTATATAATTTGTACTTACCTCAAATAGGATAAATTAAATTAAAATTTCAATAAACTAGTAATAATTCTATACTCTAAAGGCAGTATAATTGCTTCAACTTCATATAGTATTTTCCATAGTTCTCATAAAATCCATATTTTAGAATTAATAGCAAAAATAATATTAGCTTTACTATATTCCATGTTCTTTTCTAAATATTTCATACATAGTGTCTCATTCAATTCTTACAAAGACTATGTATATAGGAATTGTTATAAATATATTTTTCAAGTAAGGAAACCAAGGCACATTTAGGTGAAAATACTTACCTAAAATCACACAGATGGAGTCAGGCCTGCATTCTCATCCACTATGCTAATTCCTTAAGGAATTATAGGAGGTGTTTCTTGCATGTTTCCAATGCTTTCTCTTCTGTAATGATTTTATTGGTAAGGAACATCAATGGTAATTTTTATTTGTATTTCTTAAAAATAATGTAGACTTGGTAATTTAATGTTTTGTTTTCTCCTCAATTTCATAGTTGTGATATATCTAAGCTTCAAAAGAAAACAAAAAAATGACTTTTACCTTGACCTCATCATATCTTCTTTATTTCTCTTGACGTACACTCTCTATATTAATTGGTTCTTAATTAATCCTTGTGCTTCGGGATTTGAAATAACATTAGAGTATTGGTAGCAAGTTTCTGCTCTTGCACATTTTTTAAAACAATGTTGATTGAAAATTAATTCAATGTGGAAGAAAATGATGATGTAGCAAAGTGGCCTGTGGATAATTTAAAAATTCTGTCAATTAGGGTCATAATTTCAACTGAAGTTTGCATGTAGACCCGAAAAAGGTGTGGTCCTGGAGCCTAAAGATACCTCCCAAGCTTGGAGAATCCTTTTAGTCAGCCAATGAAGAAAAAATTCTTTATTTGTAAAGAGGACAAAATGTTGGTTAATGGCTTTGAATTTCTAGTTAAATTATATGAAAGTATTGAATGTAATTGCGTCCTCCATGAGATCTTGAAAGCAACATTTGAGACCTGAGGGAAAAAAACACACATGTACAAACAACTTTCTGAATGTTAGACCAGCCCCCAGCTATAGAGATTTGAACATTTGATTAAGATTTAAATCTTATTGCTGTTTTTCTTACCCAGTGGGAGTCCTTTTGTTTACTGGAAGTGAGTAATTTCTAGTGAACTATATTTAGATTGTCCATAACAATCAGGTGATTGTTATTTTTCTTATTTGTAGATTTGATTTCATTCTTTAGAATTTTAAAATTCATATTTATTCATTTTCTGATTGTACTTGAATGTCTATCTTATAAATCTAAACATGTTACACAATAATAAGTGTGTAATAAGTCAATTGCCAATAACCAAAGAAAAAATATTCTTAGCTTACTTAATGCAAACCACATACACACAAAAGCTATTTATATTTTTTCTTAGTTTCAAATATTGCAACATCATGCTGCTATGTTTAACAATGTGTGAATCATTAAAACCTAAAAGCCAGTTTTATTTTTGTTCAAGTCACATCAAAACATGCAGAAACTAGACAAATTTTGAAATATAAAAGTTTATTTCTTTTTCAACTGTATTATTCATGTCTATATGTCATTAGCACAGTATTTACTAGTCAGTACATGTGGCTATTTCTAGTTCTGAGCAAGTATAAATATTTAATAACAAAATTTTGGGAAAAGTCACATGTATTAACATTAATCACTTCTGTCCCCATCTTTAGAATGCTAGTTGTCCATCCAATAGCCATTTCCATATTCTTTAGTAGTTCAGTGATGGACATTGTGCCCCCTTTGTATATCTTGCAGCTGGATAAGAACAAATGACTAACTTCTGACCAGTAACTTAAGTTATTGGTCATTCTTCAGGTACCATAAAACTACTGAAAACTCTTTTAAAGAGGCAGCTGACTTAAGGACATGTTTTTCTTTATGGTTATTTTGTTTCATTTTGTTTTCCCTTCTTTCTTCTCCCTTCAATATCTTGAATGTGTATGTGATAGCTGGATCTCCAGCAGCCACCTTGAATTATGAGGCAAACTTGAAAACTAAAACCACATGCTCAAACTGACAATATGGAAAGAAAAAGCCTGGGTACCTGACGATTTCATAGAAGGTGCTCACTCTGATTTGTTCTTGTGAGAGAGAAATAAAAATTATTATATTTGTAGGTTATTTTTATTTTCTTATGGTCTTTTTCTCTTTTGATATGCAGTAAAATATTTCAAACTGATATATTCCCCACCACAAAAGACAAAACGTTCTATGTAATTATGTCATTTGAAAATAAAAGGGATATGGTATTTCTCATGATTGAAGTAATAGATACGTGTTATTTACAAGTTTCATGTTTTTGTTTTTCCCTATATCTTACTACATGGGGCTCTACAAAAATTGGGGTATATATTTGTGTGGCATAAGGGTTAAGCAAGATTATGTTCTCTGCTATTTACCCAACCTGGTACACTAGACTCTTCAAACTTGTCCTGGTCACAGGGTCTTACTATTGTGTATAATTTGGAAGTGAGAACACTTACAGGTAAGTTGAAAATGATTGCCCAAATGCTGATTAAATTTTCAGGGTTCTTTATATCTTTTATAAATTCTGAATGTGAAAATGTCCTATATCTCATTTTTTCCTTTCTAATTTATTTTCCCCACAGGAGAGCATTTTTAGTAGTCTACATCTATTTAATGGGAGCTTTGTCTCTTTGTGTCACAAAATAGTTATGTCATCAGTCTCCTCACTGGCTGACTGCCATCACCATGGTCTACTTAGCCTCTAATAATAATTCTTTCTTGAGCTTCTAAACAATGTAGTCTAGACTTGCCTAGGCCTCAGGTTAAAGTTCAGGAACGCTGACCCTGTGGTATAGAAAAAGATCAAAGAAGGCTAGGAATTACTGGTAAAATTTTAATATTTCTCTGGTTATAATGTGAGAGAAAGAGCAAGAGCTCTCAAGTCAGACCTGATCTAAATTCCAACTTAACATAAATTTGTGCAAGTTATTTAATTTCTTCAAAGCTTAGTCTTTTATATATAAAACATAGGAAATCGTATCCTTATAGGGGTCCTTTGAAAATTAAATGAGATGAAGTATATAAAATTGGCACAGTGTGACAAAAGGAAGCTATTTTATACAAGATTTTTTATTTCTCTTTTGCTTTACATGGTTTTTTATCAGCTCCTTCCATTCTGCTTTAATCATTACCCTTCTATTTCAAATCCTTGTCACCTAAGCCAATAGTGTTATCGATTAGCTAGATGCTTAACCGGCAAACCCCCCAAACCAGTAGCTTAAGACAGTAATCATTATTTAATACACAATTCTGAAATTAAGCAATTCATCCTGTTCTCAGTTGTACAGTTCCCTCATGCTTCAGTGAATAATGACTGGCTGATCTATATTGGGTCAACTCTGTTCCACACAGTCTCTCAGACACAGCTGTCTATCACAGGTGGTTATAAGGCCCTGGCCCAGAGTTCCAGCAGAGCAAACCCCCAAAGGCCTGGGCTTGCAACTGCCACAGTTTGCCACATGTTCTTGGCCAAAGCAAGTCACGAAGCCAGGCCACACCCAAGAAAAGGAGAAATAGGCAAATCGTCATAAAAGAGCTGTAATATCAAGTTGTAAAGTATATAGTAGAAAGGAGTAGTGAACCATGGCCACCTCTGTGATCTACCACAGTTGTCATCAATTTACTGATCTTTCTGCCTTTTAATCTCTCTTCCCCACAGCTTTTCACTGCACTATTATTTCTCAAACTGGAGCCCACTTATACTTGGGAGTCTAGGAGTTTAAATAAAAGTTTTAATGTTTATTTACTTTGTATAATAATCTACAAAGGATATTTATATTTTGAAAAGATTAATTACCTGTTTTGCAAGAAATCTTTAAATTTAAAGGTGTCTTTGGTGAATCTTTCTTTCTTAACCAAACTGCATTTCCCCAGAAGCCAGGCTGACTATAAAGTTTTACTTATATTTGCTTCTTGAGGAATGTGATTTTGTGTAGAAGAATTGCATGCTAGGGAAATATGATGGTTAATTTTAGGTGTAAACTTGACAAAGTCACAGGATGCCCAGATATTTGGTTGAACATTATTCTGGAAGTGTCTGTGAGGGAGTTTCTGGGTGAGATAAACATTTAAATTCATAGACTGAGTAAAGCAGATGGTCTTGCCCAATGTGGCTGGGCCTCATCCAATCCCTTGAGGGCTCGAATAGAACAAAAATGTGAAGAAAGAAAGAATATTAACTGCCTGCTTGGCTGCTGAGGTGGAACATTTGTCTCCTCCTGCCTTTGGATCCAGAGCTGGACTAGGACTCACACATACCATTGGTTCTCTTGGGTCTCAGGCCTTTGGACTATAGCTCTTGGGCCTTCTCAGCTTCCATAATCATAAGAGCCAACTCTCTCTCTTTCACCCTCTAAAAGCTGGTGAAGGTGTGGAATAACAGGAACTCTCATTTATTGCAGGTAGAAATGCAAAATGGTACAGTCACTTTGAAAGACAGTTTGGTAGTTTCTTACAAAACAAGATACTCTGGCCTATGACCCAGTGATCAGGTTCCTTGGTATTTACCCAAAGGAATTTTAAACTCATGTCACACAGAAACCTACACATGGATATTTATAGCAGCTTTATTCATAATTGCCAAAACATAAACAAAACCAAGGTGTCCTTTAGTAGGTAAATGAATAAATTATTATACATCCAGACAATGGATTATTACTCATTACTAATAAGAAATGAGCTATCAAGCCATCAAAAGATATGAGGAACACAAATACATATTATTAAGTGAAAGGAGCCAATCTGAAAAGGTTACATACTACATATATAAGACAGTAAAAAGACCAGTGGTTGCAAGTGTTTGGAGGGTAGAGAAGATAGGTTTGAGTTGGCAAAGCACAAAGGACTCTTAGAGCAGTGGAGATACTCTGTGTGATACCGTAATGATAGATATGTGTCATTACACATTTGTCTGAACCAATAGAATGTTCTACACCAAGAGTGAACCATAATGAACCAATATCCATAGACATTGAGTGATAAGGGTGTCAATGCAGGTTCACCCTTTATAACAAATGTACTGCTCCGGTGATAAATATTGACAATGGGGCAAGTCCTGCATTTGGAGGGTGGGGAAGTTATTGGAAACATCTGTACTGTCCTCTTAATTTTTCTGTGAACATAAAAACTGCTCTGAAAGAATAGTCTTTAAACTATTTATCAATTATGTAATTATATAAAATATATATTCTATTATATATAGGTATATATGATAGAAATAAACCTGTTATTAATAGTGACCAGGGTTTAAGGGGGGAGTCAGAGTGGAAGGGAAAGGGGGTGGCTACAAAAGCATATGAGGAAGTCCCCATGGTGGTGAAAGTGTTCTCTGTCGTAACCGTATCAATGTCGACACTCTGACTGTGAGAATGTACTACAGTTATAATATGTTATCATTAAGGTAAATTGGGTAAAGGGTACATGGGATCCATATATATCATTACATCTTACATTGCATGTGAATCTCCCTGTATCTTAAAGTAATAAATTTAATTTAAAAAGTTGTATGCATCAGCAATAAACCCATTGTTTTCTTCTATAACGTGTCTAAATCATTTTTATTTGTTGCTAAGTGATAACTAAACAAGGTTATAATTATTGCTTTAAAAGTGTACTACATCACATTGTGAAAGTTTGGAATGCTTTTCAAGAAGAGGGAAATGAGATGGGGGAAACAATCACACCTCAGACCATCATTACTTCAATATTTTTGTTAATTTTATAGTAAACTATTTAAAAATATCTTTCTGTACTTTATTTTCAGGCATAATTTTATATTTAATTCAAAATCCAAGTACTTTAAGAAGCATAATGATATATTCTGTTTTATTCTAATGATTAAGAATAGAAATAAGTGGCATTATAAATCTTTTCTAGCAGACTTAATAGAATGACTATTAATACATGGAATTAAGTTTTAATCATGGTAGAATTGATCGACTAAGTCTCAGACTTTTCTTCTAGTATTAAAATATAATGGAAACAGTAGAAAAATGGCATTACATTTATTGAATTATGTTCTGTAAGATCAACTGTGTTTCAGCAATGAACTACATTATCTGTGGAACACATTGGGTTTTACTCACCAGAAGAATAGTAAGCTTTTCAACTGGAGGTAGGCTTCTCAGGTTGTTAGTTTTGTTTTTTGGTACTTGGTACAAAAAGTTCAAAACATAATAAGTGAAGGTGTTTTTTCTTAATCTTAATATAATGCTAATTTAAGATTCCCAAAGTGAATGTGATCCCTGGTTACCTAAGGATATTTGTACAATATATGTTTATGTTTCCATGTTCCATATTCTCTTTATGAAGTTAGTTGTGAAACAGCTTAACTTGTCAGGAACTCCAAACAAAGATGTTTCAGATCCAGCTGTTCTAAATCCAGATGTTCTAAATTCCAGATGTTCTAAATCCATATAGGGGATTTAAACCAGTTACCATAAAACACAGTGCCCAAGTGAGCACTGTCCAAATGCTGCAAGATTACTTAGAAAATTCTGTTACGGTCAATCATGTGGCTTAGAGAGTTCTGTCAGGTGATGCAAAGCAGAACCTTTGACCAGCACTTCCTGGGCTGTGGATCATGGGTGAGGTTAGGAAAATTCTTGTCATTTGCATGTCTTTCCTGCAAAGGATCCAGTGTTGGAATCTGGTCATTTGAAGTCAATAGTTGATCACTAAGAGAAGGATAGTAGAAAATGAACAGCTAAAAGGGCAAAAGCATTGAAAGAACCTTCAAAAAAATTAACTGAAGCCCAATGCCACCTCTTACAACAATGCCAGCTGGTATACAGACACAGATGGGCTCCTAGGACATTCACCTAGTGGGGGAAGCCTATACTGTAAGGAGCCCACCCTCCAGAAGGTAATTCTGATTTTTGGGAGGTTCCTCCTTTGTAAATGAATAAACATAATCCCAGTACTTCTGATTTACTTAATTATGCTGCAGTTATACTTAGGGGGTATTTAAAATATTAATTTAAAAAATATGCTTAGATAACCATTTTAAATAGCTCCTTGGGCTTTTGCCAAATAACTAAATATCTACTGTTTTCTTGGTTTATATTTATACTGCTTTGTACAAAGTGACATGCCAATGTACGCCAGTGTTTAGATTACCCACAGTAGTATTAACGACTAACAGATTTATGGATAATTCTACATGCAAACATCACATTTATAAGAAATGCTTCTAATCTTATAATCTGTTCTTCACTCATCAAAAAATTTTCAGAGAAATCAAAATTAGTCCCTTTACAGAAAGATTTTGTCACTCCTGTTCTAATGAAATATCTCCTAAGGCCATCACACACACACTTGTGCATGAGAAACCAAGTCTGTGCACTTCTCAGGGTACCTTTTAAATAGCTGTGCAATGAGGAACCACGTCACACAGACTACAGAGTTTCGAAAACCAGAAAGTGATTTACACTTATTTCATATCTTATCTACTTAAGAGTTTAGGTGTTAGGAATTTGGACATTGAGTGATGGTGAATATCTAGGAAGAGTAATAATATGAGTTTTTAATGTTTGGGAATTGCCATAACTCAGTAATATAAGTTAGCAAGTTAAATAAATCCTTGTACAAATTTAGAAAAAAATAGAAAATATATTAACATATAAATGCCTGAACAATAAGTTGTAAAAATCACTTTTTTGCAGCAAGTGTGAACCACCTACATCAAACACTGGATAAGGCATATAACTCAATATTAGAAATTTGTAAGGCTACTTTTTTATTGTAAAGCCTGTTTCTAGCCCTGTTTTTCCCATTTTTATTAACACCATGCTGCCTTCACTCTCCTGGGCATGGAGATGAATACTTACCAGTAAATGCCTTTTAGCTTCTCCCTCCACCTTTCCTGTAACATACTGAATCCCTTTGGCTGCTTAACACTTCCGATTCTTAGTGTGTTTATCCTACACTCATCTGCCTATCTGTACTCATTTCTAATTTCCTCTCATCTGAGAGACTGTGATATCCCTTGGTTCTTTCCTTACTCCAAGTTGCCCTTTCTGTTTCCTTTGTTCATACTATACCTCACTATAGGATTAATTTTCTTGGAACATATATATTACCAAAATTCTTTCTTGCTCAAAAACCTTTTATAACTCCCCACTGCATAGAAAATTACTACAATTGTTCAGCTTGGCATTGAAGGACCCTCTGATCTGAGTTTTCTCCCATTTCCCTACTTATGCCTCCCTGCTCCGCAGAAGACCCCCACCTGTGTCTCCTCAGCCTTTGCCCGTAGGATGATCTGCACTGAAAATGCTTTCCCTGCAGATGTGGGAACTCTTCCCCATTTCCTACAGCTGTAGATAATGTCTTCCTTCCCTGGAACAATATCTATATCCCCTAAGAGCAGTAATACTCTGTTATTTGTACATGTGCTTTATTTTCTCAGTAGACAGACTGACTCTAAAATGCACTAAAAAAATTACCTCATCAAAATTAAAAGCTTCTGCACAGCTAAAGAAAACAGTATCAAAATTAAAAGAGAACCAACTGTATGGGAAAACATATTTGCCAATGATACCTCAGACAAGGGTTTAATCTCCAAAATATATAAAGAACTTACAAGACTGCACTCTAAGAAGACAAGGAATCCGATTAAAAAGTGGGCAAAGAACTTGAACAGACACTTCTCCAAGGAGGACATACAGAAAATCCAAAGACACATGAAACGATGTTCAATATCGCTAGCTATCAGAGAGATGCAAATTAAAACCACAATGAGATACCACTTCACACCAGACAGAATGGCCATCATAAACAAAGCCACAAACAACAAGTGTTGGAGAGGTTGTGGAGAAAAGGGATCCCTAGGGCACTGCTGGTGGGACTGCAGATTGGTACAACCACTATGGAAAGCAGTATGGAACTTCCTCAGAAAACTAAAAATGGATCTGCCTTTTGACCCTGCGATTCCACTGCTGGGACTATATCCTAAGAACACTAAAACGCCAATCCAAAAGAACCTATGCATCCCAATGTTCATAGCAGCACAATTTACAATAGCTAGATGCTGGAAGCAACCAAGATGCCCATCAGTAAATGAATGGATCAAAAAACTATGGGACATTTACACAATGGAATTCTATGCAGCAGAAAGAAAGAAGGAGCTCCTACCCTTTGCAACAGCGTGAATGGAGCTGGAAAACATTATGCTAAGCGAAACAAGCCAGGCAGTGAAAGACAAATACCATATGATCTCACCTTTAACAGCAACCTAAATAACAAAACAAAGAAACAAGCAAAATATAACCAAAGACACCGAAATAGAGGTCAGGCTGACAGTGCCCACAGAAGAGAGTAGAGGGAATTTCAGGGGACAGTGGGAAGGGTTCACAGGAACAAACTTAAAGGACACGTGGACAAAAACTAGGGGGAGGGTGGTAATGGGAGGGAAGTGGGGAGGGGTGGGAGGGGGGGCTGGATTGGGAGTAAAAAGGAGAAAACTGTATTTGAACAATGATTAAAATAAAATTAAAAAAAACTCAAATCCAAAATATAAAAAAATTACCCCTCAGCTTGTAATTTTAATTTGTTTCTATCTCTTATACTTTATTGGTAAGGTAAAGGTAGGATGTAATAACAGAGTTTCAAAGCCATCTTCCTTAAATCAGATATCCTTCACTGTGGCATTATGATACTTAGTTACTAATTTCAGTCTTAGTGTAAAAAATATCTGAAGAGTGCTTTAGAGGTATCTTCCAGTCTAATTGCAACAAAAATATAAATTAGGTCAATAAAATTAGGACAAAATAATAATTATTAGAAACATTATCTTTAAAAGATTCTTTAAAGTGCCATTTTAGAGGTTTTTCTATGTAAAAAGAGACTTTTAAAAATATTTCTTTGTCAAAACTGTACAAAATTTATAAAAGACTTTAAGGTAAGTTGACTTGGGCAATCCTCTGCCTTGAGAGGACTCTGTGGAAGCCTATGAACCAAAAAGAGGCTCTCTAATAAACCTGACAAGTTCAGGGTGGGGGACACGTGGCAGGCCTGATAAGCCCACAAATTCTTAACTGGGGTCATAGCAGTAGTCATGTCCCAGGACTGTAACTTTCTTGGCAAAGGTCAATCTGTACCTTGAGTGAACTCTGTCCATTGTTCTTATGTATTTAGGATAGCATACCTTTGACATGTCAAAATTATTTTCTTTTCCTAACCATTGAAGGCACAACTGCAGGCACCAGAGCACAAGACCACAGAAGCCCTCATCGCATTGCTGTCTTCCCAAAATACCGTCTCTGTGTGCCGTAAATGTTAGCTATCCTGTCTCCACTAATGTAAAAGAAGTGTGTTTCCCCATTTTGCCTTTTATCCAGTCCGAAAATTTTCCTGCTTTTCTTTCTCCTGCTTCTTTAATTTACTGCCACTGTATTTCATGCATCTTCCTTATGTCTTCTCCTTTGATTCTAATGTATAACTGTAAAACTGTCATTCTGGGGAGCATTTGAGATATTGCTCTCAAGCACATATTATCAGTTTGGTTCAAATAAACTCATAAAAATTCTCTACAGGTTTAGACATTGTCTATATCCAGAAGACTGACTAAAAAGATAGATAATTTACAAAATAGGAAAAGGTAACTATAGACCTGAACTTGACTTTACATTTCCTTTATACAAACAGGTGTTTAAACAGCTTTTAGAGTTGAAAGTGCCCTTTGCTTATTTAAATACTCTGAACTTCAATTACTTTCACTGAACATTTATGGTCTGCTATAAATTATTTCTCTTATCAGTGCTCATACTAAGAATTTTAATAAAATTTAATCCACACTAGTACGAGCTTACATAAGACTTGAATTATTATATCAAAGAATTCACCACACTGTACTTCAAATAATTAGCTTCCTGGGTGCATTTACGATGCCATTCAATTTATATTCCTCAGAAGCACATTTGTTTTGCAAAGTGAGGTATACTTGTAATAAGATGTTAGGTTACATGAAATCTATGTAAAATAAAATGAATGAAATATTTTTAAAACTTACTACAATTCCAGTAAATATAGTAAAAGCTATGGAAATTAGGATCTATTGAAATTAAGAGGGAGAGGAAAAGAGTAATATTTATTGAGAACTGACTTTGCTGGCTGTTCTAACACATGGATTATCACTTTATCAGGGAATCAGAAGACTTATTTGATTACAACCATAGGCATCCTATTCAGATGCCTTTTAAAATATTCAGATAGTTTAATTTTATGTAATTACATTACTGGTGTAATGATTTTGAAACAATTTTTAATTTTTATTACAATTATTCACTCTATTGACATGTTACACGAAGCAAATAGACTATTTAATGTAATGGGTTAAATTGTTTATTTGCTTCCTTTCTCTCCCGAAATGTATCATATTGAAACATTCATTTTAATTGTCATATATAGATCTAAAACTAAATGCCACCAAATATCTATAGCATATACTTTATCCCATCCCCTTTTCATCTGAAATTGTGCCACTATATCTGTGCGTCGCATTGATTTCTGAATAAGCAGCCCCATTGAGGTGTGATCAGTTATACAGACAGGCTCACTGCTCTTTCTTATATCTGAAATATCCCTGGGGGCTTGTACAATTTCTCAGTGTCACTGAGTCTTATCTTTATGTATCTTGGCTAAAATTAGAAAACACGGAATATCATGATATATACAATATGAAATATTTATAAGTAAAACTTTATTTCTTTCCATAATGAAAACACTTCATAATAAAGTACAAGACCACTCACCTTCTCTACAGTGACTTGTTTTAAGAAAATAACAAATATGAAAAAAATTAAATTTTCCATTTAATTTTTTGAAGTCACACCTTACAACATTTAAGCTATTATACTATAGATGTTGTATGCCTCCATCTGAGGTATTTACAACTCAATCAAACTCTTAACAGTGCTCAGTATTACCTCTTCTAAAACTGCAGGTGCTGCCTTGACATCTTTGAGCCTCACAATGCTCCAAAGGCTAAACCATGAGTTCCCCTGATCTCATCAGGTGCGACATGGATGCCCCCATTGGGAAAGGATACCCACCCAGCTAGTTTCTCTATCAGCTGCATTCCATCCAGTCCTCAACCTAACAGGTTTCACTTGCCTGCTAGCCCAGGAATTATTCAAACAAGCCAATCATATCCTCCCTCAGGAACCAGAGGTTACCTCACCTTCTTGTCATTACACAGTATGCATGGAACGCATACACATCACAGCCCCTCCTGGTTTACTCTGCTCCTGAGTGCAGCCACCATGAGGCTCTGCATAGCATGTAGAGTCCTCCTTAGTGAAATTGTATTATTCTATAATCATAAGTATGCATTTATTCCAAAATAATTGCAACTAGTGGAATTTTCTCGACGATTTTAACAATAAGTTGTCTCTTAGCCTTGTTTTCAGTGTTGCTAATAACTACTCAGCTCTGCAATCTAAACAGAAATTTGTATGTTACTCTAACATTTTCCATGTTTAAGGCATCTAAAGGTCTAAATCATCCATGATAGTGATAAATAAAGCCTCAACCATCTCAAAAAGCAGCAAGTTCTTAAAAGATGGCTCCCCAAAACAGATGACTTCTCATTTGCAGGATTTTGATGAGAGAATAATAACCCTCTGACACTATGCTTATAACAATTATCCCAAAATCTAGGACCCCCCAATAGAATACAAGGGAACATCTTTAAAGTTATAGAACTAGGAATATTGTTAATGATAATCAGGTGCTCTCCAACGAGTTCAGACGTCCTTTTTGAATGGAAACCTGACTTAGATAAGAGACCAAGATCAACTTTCTGTTTAGTTGCAGAGCCGTTTTACCTGGTGATGGATACACAGATGTGTGAGCCTAAGTGTGGTGACTCAAGGGGCATCTGCAAACTCTGAGACTTAACAGTGGAGAAAGAGAAACAAGTTCTTGCTAATTAGCCACAAAAAAATGTCAGGGCTAAATGTGGGCCCAAAAAAGGCACCCATGATTCCCCCAATATTAAAAATCAGTGAAAGAAGCAGTGGGTTAAGATAGCTCAGCAAACACTTTCTCAACATCACTTGTTTGTGAAACCTATTTCACTGGAAGGTGGGAAGACTCCTTTGCACTATCAAGATCATCATCACCATTTTAAAAATACTTCCATGTAACTCCTCACGCACGTATTTGTTGCACATTCCATGTTGTGTAAGTTTTTTCTATATGAGTCTATTTTTCACCTAAATGCAACTTCCTTGAAACAAAAATAGCATCTAATCTGCATATGTTCTCCACTCAGAGGTGGTTAATTATAACTTTTCAAAATTAAATAAATGCATGATCTATCAGTTATTATTCAACTTGTGTTTAATACTGTGGCCTTAAGAAACATGATAAATGATCATTCTGATCTATCAAGCAAGGGTTTTGATGTATCCTTGATGCATGCAGCAAAAAGGAACTCCCATTGCTTTTAACTCAAATAAATTTTATTCTTTGCACTATCTTATTTGGCATTATATTTTCTAAAATCCCAAGTATTATAGATCTTGGATTTTTTTAATACTCTACCCTTATTTTTCCTCTTCTCCAGCCTTTTACCTTCTTAGTTCTTGTCCCATTTTCGATGTCTCAGATATTGGTGTTTCTCAGGCCCTAGCCATCTTCTGTTTTCACTCTCAATATTCCTTGAGCACTCTTCTCATTGCCAACACTTTAGTACCCACCAGCTATTGAATACCAAGTGTTTTATCACAGATCATACCTGTCTTATAAACTTCAGACCAGCTTATTAACTGGCCAGTTGGAAATCTCTGCTACTTCGCATGAGCCCCTCTAACTCAGCAGATGCAAAAGTGGGCTAGTCATTCTTCTCTTCCTGAACCTGCTCTCCTACCTGTATTCCCTCTTCACACATATGGTAACAGTACTCACTCCAGTTTTTCCAAGCTGGACACCCTCCCATGATTACTGAGTCTTTCTCTTCATTTATTCACCTATGTGCAACCAAACAGCAAGTTCAGTCTTGCCTTCTGATCTTTCCCAAGTCTTCTTATTCTCTTCATTCCCTCACAGCTCTCCTAGTTCAGGCTGACATCACCACGTTATACATGCTCTTCTCTACCTTTAGTTGGCTAATCAATTCAAAAGCTGTTCTCAGCAAATTCTAAGCAAATAAGCTGAATATTTATAGATTTAAGTTGATTATTTCATACATATTTTTAAAACTGCCTACTTAGACTTACAAACGGACAAACCCTTGGGAAAATACATCTATAAATTCAGATCTCTCCACACTTTGAAACTGTTTTTATTGTTTTTTGCAAATATTAAAAGCTGAGTAATTTTCCCTGGCTGGTGTGGCTCAGTGACTTGAGGGCCGGCCTGCAAACCAAAGGGTCGCTGGTTTGACTCCCAGTCAGGGCACATGCCTGGGTTGCAGAGCAGTTCCCTCCCTTATTGGGGGCATGCAAGAGGCAACCACCCATTGTTGTTTCCCTTCCTCTCTTTCTTCCTCCCTTCCTCTCTAAGATAAATAAATAAAATCTTTAAAAATTTTTTAAAAAAATAAAAGCTGAGTAATTTGATGGGCACAATACCAAAGCTGGCTGCTGAAACATTTTAAATATGTTTATTTGGAATATATATATAAATATATAGATTACATTATATATATTTATGAAGCACATGACTATATATATGCACACACCTATGTTTTTGTGTATGTATACACATATATTAAATAAATTTGTTAGGCTTTAATTACTAGAGTTTGTTCCTAAGGTAAATGTGTATTCCAGAACAGGGAAGATATTTTTCCCAGAGTATAATGACTAAAATGCAGCAAGCCATGTACCATACAAAGTCTGTCGAGAAGGTATAAATCTACATATTCTGAAAAATAGAGACATTTATTGAAGAAGAGACAAGATATAAGAAACATTATACATAGCACAATGATGCCTCATTCCCCCCAAAGTAGGCAACTTGGGACTTCACACAGTTCTCCCAATCACCATTAGCTGGTCCCCATCATATTTTCCTGAATCTCATCAACAGCCCCTTTTAAAGGTAATTTTAGTTTTGGGAAAAGCCAGAAGTTTCAGGGCACCAAATATCAGCTGTAAGGGGGCTGAGTCACCTGGGTGATTTGATGTTTCACCAAAAAATTCTGCATGAGCTGTGATGCATGAGCAGGCATGTTTTATAATGAAGTTGCAAATCACTAGTTGCTCATAGATGAAGCCTTCCGAATCATTGAAATAATTTCCATGGAGGAATGTTCAAGCTTAATGCAAAATTTAATGCAGCTTCACTGTTTTACTTGCTCAGTCCTTTTTAATGTGATGGCCACACAGTACACATGTTCACTCAACAGCACCTACTGCTGCCACTGACTAGTACAGTGACTAGTGCATTATTCAAACATGTGCACTGCAGTCCACTCTCCTTGGCAGCTGGGTTACATCAATGTCGCACAAACTATTATCATTATACTACTAATAATGGTTAGACTTTTTCCAGATGACCTAGTATTGTTCCTCATACATGTTCATTCCTAAAATATGAAAGATCCCTGGTCTGCTGTTGGCCACTGGGTGTTTCTATTAGAATCAAGTTTTTGATTGATGTATAGTGTTTGATGTATGGTTTCACAATTTGCATAAAATTGATTTAACCTGGCAACAAATTTTGTATATCTAGTTCTTAGAGAAATCTAGCTGCTCACAGATTTTCTATGTATAATAGTATCTGAGTACCATATAGCACTTTGCTTTTCTCTCAGAAATTAAAAATTAGCAGTGACAAAATAACAATGTCTAGATCCAAATTTCTCTCAGAAAAGCTCCGGGAAAATCCTTGAGAATGGCCTGGATTATTATTTGTGTGTGTGTGTGTGTGTGTGTGTGTGTGTGTGTGTGTGGTTTTGAGCTCACCTTGGGTAGTTCTAGGGAGTACAAAATGTTTGACAATTTCTAAAGCAATTCCTAAAAAAGTTAATTGAAATTAATCTACTCTTATAAATATGTGGTAGGCAACACTTCTCAGAGAGGGGCTTAACTGAACCTTCCTCAGAGAAGAATGTTGGAATCAGTTACCAGACACAGGAGCCCTTCATTAGAGGTTCTCCATATCCAAGGACACCTTTTCACCACAGGGGATGCAGGGCAGTCTTCACGGGCTGAAGTGATGTCATTCAAAACAGTGATCCTAACCCTTAACCATGTCCCAGTGAGGAAATAGCAAAGCAGAACTTGTTGAGTGTCCTTTGTTTATTCTTTCCTAGTTTATCTCCATTTCTTAATTGTGATATTGGCTTTAAAAACTATTACTGAATTTGAAGAATTTTTAAATCTTTGTTCTAACCCTGGCTCATTCTAGAGTGAGGTTCACTATTCATTTTACCTTTTTACTTGTTCTAGTATTGGTCCCCATACTTACTTCATTGTCTTAAACTTATTTCCTAAGTTCCACCTAATATAAAATATCTATATAATATTACCCAATTTTATCTCTAAGGACATCAGAACTCCACAAAGAATAAAATATTCTGAATCATAATATATGCCATTAAGCCAAAGTAGAAAACAAAGAAGTGCTTTATCATGTTGTTTACTACTATAAATTTGATATTCCTGGGTTCTTATTGACACATTCTACTATAATTATTTGTTTGTCCCTCTTCCTCCCCATCTACCCCACCCTACCTGCCACCCTAACCAGTTAGTTTCTTAAATACAAAGAACAGGTCACGTGCTGTTCTTATGTATCTAACCCAGCAGGGTATGTAAGATTTTGAAGTTTTTCAAATTGCAATTATTGAAAGTAGAATGTCATCAAAATTTGGTTCCACCAAAGTAAGAAACTGAATAAATTTTAAAATAAGAGTTAAAATGTCATATAATATTAAATTTTAAAATTCTAAAATTATTCTGCAATATCTCAGCTATATAAAAATCTTTAAAAAATCATATTTTAATTGGAAAAATTTATATGCTATATGAGAATGAAATGAAATTAAAACATGCTTTATTTTTAATATCTAATTTTGGTTAATGGTTCAAATAATCATAAGAAAGGCAAGTTAGTTGATAAGACTTGTTTTATAAAGTATTCATCAAAGAAAATTTCTCTGAATACAAAAAGAAATTATACCTGTGAAAATACCTGTTTTGCAATATTTATACATTTAATACAGAAATAATGAATTGATACTGTCTTCTGCTTAGCATAATTTTCTTACACATTATCAGGTATCTTGACAACTATAGAGAAAATATTTTCTTAATTTAAAAAAATTGAGGTATTGAAAACAACAACAACAAAACCCACTTTTAAAAATGGGCAAAGGGGTTGAATATCTATTTCTCTAAAGAGGACATACAAATAGCCAAGAAACATATAAAAGGATGCTCATTTCACTAAGCATCAGTGAAATGCACATCAATACCACAGTGAGATAACATCTCATACCTATTAAGATGGCTACAATAAAAATAACAAATGCAGTGTGATTCCACTCTTATGAGGTACCAAGAGTAGTCAAATTCATGGAGACAGACAGTTGAATGGTGAATGCCAGCAGCTGGGTGGAGGGGACAATAGGAATTATGATTTAATAGGTATACGTTTTTAGTTTGGAGTAATAAAAAGTTGTGGAACTGGATGCTGGTGATGGTTGCACAATGCAGGGGAGGGCAAAAGTAGGTTTACAGTTGTGAGTACATGAAACACAGAGTTTATTCTTGTACTATTATTTACTTATTATTGTATTTTCCACACAAACAACAGTAAACTTTCTTTTGTCCACTCCTGTATTGTGAATGTACTTAATGCCACCACTCTACTCTTAAAATGATTAAAATGGTAGATGTTATATTTTGCGTATTTTAGTACAATTCAAACAATTTTTTTATTTTTTAAATATTGATGTCTGCAGAGTAGAGTCAATTATTTTCAAGTTTATTAACCATGAAATGCTAGCATTTATAGACCCCAATGTTATGTGCCAGACACTAAAAAATTTTATTTTTGGCATTCTAACTATTACCTGTTGAATATATTGGTATTATCCACAGCTGGTATATAATAAAGCAGGCATAAAGAAGCTACAAATTTGCCCAAGAATATACCCTCTGCTGGGTATGAGTCTGGGATTCAAATGCAAGCAGTCTGGTTCATTAGTATTTACTCTTAGCATTAATACCTTTTCCAATGAGTCTATAAGATCATTACCCAAGATCATACATGCAATAAGTATTATTTCATTTATGCTTTTAGACACCAATTTGTAGCTATAATGCACAAAAAAATGTAGTTTCTTTAACAGTGTAGTCTTCATCTACCATATGAGTAGGGGGGAAAGCGCATGCTTTTAAGTTAAACCCTGCCTGAAATAAGCTATGTTAAACAGGTCAGGAAATCGTAGGGCCTGCATTACATACGCAAAAATAGAGCCTTTAGCTTTATGAACTATTTCACAATAAAATAATTTTCACATTAGTTTTGCATTGGTTAAATTATGCATTATGAGCATTATATAATAATTATATTACTAACAGTAATGACATTATATAGCAGACTTCCAGCTTTCTAATGTGTCACTTCATCTATTGTCTGTAACTTTATCCTCAACACAACCTTGTACAAATGAAGACAAGGGTATTAAGCAATTTGCTTAATGGCAGATCTGGGAATAAGGCCCAGATCCTCTTGGGTGTGTTCAATAATTACTTGTTTATAAACTGACCCCTTGGGATTCTCCTAGAGAAAAAATGCTGTGAATCTTAGGCCAGCTCATAGACTCCCTTATGTCAGTTTAAGTTAAAACAAAGTTACCCATTTAAAACATTTTTGATTATGTTATAATTTTATTCATAAAACACCCCAATTATTGTAACCAAATTAAGTAAAAAATTCAATCTCAACTCACCCCTTGAAATCTCAAATTTTGAATGCATTACAATCATGATCTGTGTCACAGACAAGCTAAACCTAAAAGAGATGTTAATGTAGGCGTAAATCTTATTAAAACATGAAAGAAAAGGTTAAACATAAATTAATCAGAGATTAAAAGAAAACTGTTATTTTATTTTAAAATAAAAGAATCAGATATAATGAATATTGATAAAAATTAAAATATATGATAACAATTTCCAATGCTAATTATGCAACCTGGAAAATGAAAATAAAGAGAAAATTCATGATAGGTAAAGTAGAAGGAAGACAGTTTACAAAGTCCATTGGAACATTTAAAAACCAGAAAGGTGATTCTTATATATGTAATGATATGGATATTGGAAAGTCAATAAAATTGATGTATAGATTTATTTTATAAATAAGAGTTTAAACATTAATATCTAAGCCAGAGTTTCTGCAGAAGTAGAATTGAGATAGAACTTTATAAATATAACAGATTCCATGTATCCAAATCTTTTAACAGGGTTCAAATCATTATAATTTGAATAATTTGAGGCAATTGAGACCCAGATATGCTTATTCTTTAGCACCAAATCACACAGTTAGTCTGAATCTGGAATTCTTATATAGACTTGCCCTAACATTGTCAGGGCCTGGCAAAAAGGACACAAACCACAGCCCAGTCCTGATTGCCTCCCTTCTCTTCCCTCTCCAAGCTCCTTTCTGCACCATGAGGGCAAACACACACACACATGCATGTACAAATGCATATGCACATACCTGCACACAAGCACATGGCCACACATGCATATATAGACATCTCAGCTCAAAGTCCAAGGTCTGCCCAAGCCCTCTCCCCAGAACCATCTCCTCTTGTACTCCCCTCAAACCTAGAAGTGAGCCACTACATAGTGCAGGCTGGGAGGGTGCAGCTGCAAATGGGGTCAAGGCAGGCTCTGAAAGCTAAGGACTATTTGGGTAGGAAATTCAAGGTCTCGGGTACAGATCATGGTCCAGAAGCTGGTTCTTGAGCTGTGGGTGGGTACTTCTCCTTGGCCCCAAGGATTCCTTTGCTGTGGTGAAGGTCAGAATTAGAATATGCTAAAGCAGGTCCTCTAATACATGGTCACATAAATAGACAAGGGCCTTCCTTTTCCAGGGCCCAGAGTGGGACATTTTATAAATTCCTTATGTTTGTATAGCATTCATGATAAACAAAAGTTTCCCACATATGATCTCATTTGATCATCGAAAGACACCATAATGTTAAAAAAAAAAGCAGGTGTCATTGAAAAATGTAAGGATCAGAGATGAGAAAATCAATGACCCAAAGTAAGAAAGAAGCAGAGCTCAAATCTCATACTACCTACTTCTACTGTTTACATTTCCACCATTCAATATCTACTTGCTAAGCCATTCTTCATTATGTGAATGATAGTATGCTGGACCATAACCAAAACGGAGGGCCTGAAGCCTGAGACCTCATCCAAGACATCTGGCTTCAGGATTCTAGAGATATTTGAGGTGAATAAAATTATGATTCCACATACCTTAGCAAAAATCACTAATTAATTGCCTTAGTTTTCTCGACTGTCATAACAATATACCACACGCTGGGTGGTTTAAATAATAGATATGTATATTCTCACAGTTCTAGAGACTTAGAGTTCAAGATCAAGATGTCTGCAAATTCTCTTTCTGGTGAGAGTTCTCTTCCTGGCTTCTAGACAGCCACCTCCTTGCTGTGGCCTTGCTGTGGCCTTGCTGTGGCATTACCTCAGTATGTGTCATTTCCAGTGGTGAGCATTCTGGTGACTCCTCTTATAAGGACACTAACCTTATGGGACCAGAGGCTCACCCATCTGACCTCATCCAACATTTATCACCTCCTTCACAGGCCTTATCTCCCAATACAGTCCCACTGAGGGCTAACTAAGGTTTCAATCTATTCAAATTGAGGGAACACAAACAATTAATCCATAATATTAAATAAGATATGATATATTTCTATTATAAAAGTAATGTGCAGTAAGTCATTTGCCATCCTATGAGACCTGATTAAATTGCACAGACATTCAATTGCTTTTTTTGTGACAAAGCATTTGAAGAACTTCACATTCTACATTGATCTACACACAATTGCAAAAACGTGCTAAGTGTGGTGGTAGACTTGCACAACATGCCATGGTTGTCTGTCCTTCCAGCTGCTGTCATGGGCAATACCTGGCTCCAGATACCTTCACCTCTGCCCACCATCTCTGCTGGTGGGTTTCTCAGCTGCTGATGCATCCAACTTAACAGGGAACCAGAGGAGGCTCCTTAACCAGGCTTTTATTTCAGTGGTAAACATACTTGAAATGATACTCTATATACAATTTTATATCTGCCACATTTAACCATTATTTACTTATTATAGTCAGAAAATATTTATTGTGCCAAGAATTGTGCTAAGTGCTGGGGATAAAATGGTGAACCAAGTAAACATGGGGACTGCACTTGTGAAGCTCAGAGTAAATTAATTACATGGTAAGATTTTCCCAATGCCATGGGGAAACCTTTCTGCCATGATAAATGTATGCCTGTGTTGCCCCATTGTATGCAGTTTTTCTTTTTATTTAAGATACATTTTTTTAAGATTTTTATTTATTTATTTTTTTTTAGAGAGGGAAGGGAGGGAGAAAGAGAGAGAGAGAAACATCAATGTGCGGTTGCTGGGGACCGTGGCCTGCAACCCAGGCATGTGCCCTGACTGGGAATCGAACCTGCGATGCTTTGGTTCGCAACCTGTGTTCAATCCACTGAGCTACACCAGCCAGGGTGCAATTTTTCTTAATATTGAATATTTATGATGCCTATAGCAGTAAAGTAGTTTTGATCAGTGATATTGCTTACATTTTTGCCTTTTCCTTGAGTCCAGGATCTTCCTTATTTTCAGATTTTAACATAGATTAATACCAACATCAATAGAAGTTACTTTTATTTGACACAAGATAATATGATATAAATATTTGTTTAATGCAAAATATCTTTCTTTTACTTTAACAAAAGAAAGATAATATAGCCAGGTATACAACTGTTGAGAGAGTATTTTTTCTCTCAAGTTTCAATGGCCAATTTGTTACTATCTTATCCATTTAGATTTGCAGAGATGTCTGAATCTGCTTGTTTGTCCACCTTTTTTTATAATCCTCACCCAAGGACCTGTTTATTGATTTTTTAGAGACAGAGAGAAACATTGACGTGAGAGAGAAACATCAATTGGTTGCCTCCCATACACACCTCAACCGGGAATCAAACCTGCAACCTATTGGTGTACAGGACGATGCTCCAACAAAATGAATCATCCAGCCAGGGCTATTTGCCCCCTTTTAATAGTAACTTTGTTGCTGGTGTTCTGATGTTGTGAGGAGTTATTTTTATTACAATTAAGAGTTTGTACAGCATATGTATTTTATCTGTGGTCCCCTTATTGAGGTTTGCTGAAAGACACATAGAAACATTTACATCTACATTGTTAGATCATTTTTCTACTAGCAAAATTGTCAACAATGATTCTTAATATTTCTTTGTTTTTCAAATTAAGGATAGCTGTACCTCTTAAATTTAAGTCTTTACTCCCTATTCTTTAGATAGGTCATCTTCTTGAAATATGTAAATTGATTCTAATTGCTTACCTGCCTTAAATAACTTCTCTCCAAATTGGTTCTCAGCCCAATGATGTGTTTTCCAAGTGTCAGCTCTGCCCTTCGCTGCAGCCAATACAGATGTTAATTATCTTACTGAATTTATCATGGCACAGGAATTCGTCTTCATCTCATCTGTCTTCTGTGTACCGTACACTGATTTCCTCTCATTTAGGCTTTCTCATCTTGCAATTTGCTATGATCATTCCAGAGAAGCTATTGATGCCTAATAGCTTTATTTTATCTAGTTACTCACATAAATTATTTTCATAATTTGCTTAGTCTGACTTTTCAGAGTCATGAGTCCTTTACCTTGATGTGAAAGTGTTTGATATAGTTCCCATGTAAGCTGTATTTTTGTTATTGTTGCTTTCTGTTGATTCATCCAGTAATCAAGAGATAACTGTAGACATATTCAATATTTACCAATGAGCAGCAAAAGTATTCTACCTATTAATCTATTCTCTCTGGTTATATGCCTTCCCAGGGTCTAATTATCAATTTCTAGTAGAATTTTGTCTGATGGAGTCTTTCTAAACTCCACATCCATTACCTGGTTCTTTTCACCTGGATGAGTGAAGGACATACAATGCTATAATCGTTAGTACAAAATGGCACCACCACACACCCACCCAATATTTTCTTGTGGCAACTATGCTCCCAGAAAGTAGTGTGTTTATACCTATTCTCCAATCCCAAGCTACTTTCTTTCCAGTTGTTTTGTGAGGTTTGGTATTTCTGACTTGTGGAAAAATAAAACATGTGGCCAGTTCACTGCCTCGAAGAGTGATGATCATACAGGATGACTGTCTCACAAGGGGAGAAAGTGTCTCCACGCTTTAAGTAGAGATATTTTTTTATTAAGATTGGACAATGTTTGCTTTTTTAGTCCAAGTACATTGTCCTTATAGTTACTAGAGCATGGTCCTTCCAGGTCCTCGTAATAGGATCGCTGCTGGTGTTGTTTGTTTTCCTTTTTGTTTATTTGTTTGTTTGCTTTGTTGTTGTCAATTTTGATCTTTGCATATATTCAAAGGAACTTGGAAACTTTGATACCAGGGGCTGCTAGCTCCATGCTTTGTTAAACCTGAAAAATAAAAACTTTTAATTTGAAAGTGTATTTACACAGATAAAAGCATACAGGATTATTTTTTAAAGATTTTACTTATTTATTTATTTTCAGAGAGGGAAGGGAGGGAGAAAGAGAGAAAGAGAGAAAGATCAATGTGCAGTTGCTGGGGGTTATGGCCTGCAACCCAGGCATGTACCCTGACTGGGAATCAAACCTGCAACACTTTGGTTTGCAGCCCACTGAGCTACACCAGCCAGGTCTTATACAGAATTATTTTATTGACCATTGTGATTAGACAGAGTCTGCCAGTGTTAAACTACCATTTTAACTAGTTAACAGGTCGTCTGAACAAAGGCCTTGCCAAATAAGACCTTAGTGCTCAGGGCACCTTGTTTCTCAATTATTTGTCAAACCCACAATGTTAGTGAGTTATGATGAAAATAATGGAAGTATTTTTATCCCCAGGATTTATCTTTGTATGCTTTTGAAGTGACCCTTTGACCAGTACTTCATGCCTCATGGTAACCACTTTAAAGACATGCCAGTTCTAAGATTATGGATCAGTGATAATCTTTTGAACTTCTCTCTCAACCACACACACACAAATACACTCACAATCACACACATGTGCACACATAAGCCCTATTGGGAGAATAAATATAGAGTTAATCAATCATAAGCTCATCAAGTGGAGTCAAGGTTATCCTCATACTTGATCCATTGCCAAACCCATTCCCATTAGTATGTCCCCAAGAAAATAAATAAACTGACTTCTTCAGGGATAATTATAGGTTGCAGCAACTTTTTTCATAAGAGAAGCTTAACAATATTATGAGTCACATCAGGAAGTTTTGTCATTATAATTAAGCATTTTTCAACTATTAAAATAAAATATGCCCAAATTAAAAATAGCAAATCTTTATATTATGTGAGAAAGCACAAAAAAGATAGTATAACACCATAGATAACACCATTTGAGTTTGTGTCTTTATTTCCAAAACCCACTTAGAAAACAACAGGACAGAGCACTGCAGGAATAGAGGGTCATTTTCCATTAGACATTAATGTGTGACTACTTAGCGATGTAATGAAAAGCATGACTATAGCACAGTGCCAGGGTTCTATTTCCAGGAGATTACATCAAAATGATACAAATTATTTCATACCCTTTCTTATTTTCAAATATTATAATAAGTTCCATGTCAGATCATTACATAATATTTATAACAATTATTTTTAGTGATTGGCCAAACAATGACAGTCTCTCACATAATGAATAATGTTGCACAAGAATAACATCTCAGATTTATGAATGTTATTGTTTCTTTAATTTTATTTCTTTTTTATTTTACCTTCCATGGCTAAAGGTCAGAAAGTGGTTAGAATCATACAGGCAAAAATAAGAGAAATGTCAAGATAATGGATGCAACACTTTAAACAATAAAAAAAGAACAGCCTTTATTTCAAAGCTTTACATGGGTTTTTTTACAAACAACATAAAAAAGAGAGCAAATGTCTGCCCAGCACCAGGCCTGACATGCAGCAGACAACACAGCAAACAGGCACTGTGATTTCTGAGAGGTGCCAGCACTTAGTGCCTGGCACATTGTAGGTGCTGAAAAGTTATTAATGAACATTAATTGATCAATTACTTTTCTTTTAGAAGCTTCTATTCAGTAAGAAAATTTAATTCATTAACCAAAAAGACATTTATTGGAATAGTTCTTGTAAAATTTGTTTTCTTTCTGGCCATGTTCCCCTAACTTCTCAAATGAGGCAAACCAGATTGTCTAACGTCATAGGCGCTCCTAATTTGTGTTAGTGTCCTATTATATACATTAATAAAGGCATGTTAGCTGCCTGTAGCCCTGCATTTTTACTTCAGAAAGCCATTTAAATTCTTTTAACCTATTCAGTTCGTGGTAGTTGCAACAGCAGAGCCTTCTGGGCTTTGTAACATAATAGTGCCCCTTTATCACGCTGAATGCTTTATTAGAACCTGCTTGTACTGATGATTTAGTTTTACCATGGCGAGGCCACCACTCCAGGGCTTTCCACTTTGTTCGGGGACTCTTCTGTCATTTTAATGTTTAGGGGTTTGTTTGTTTTCTTGTGAAATGGACTTTCATTTAATTTTAGCATTATTTACATTATTTATTACGGGGAGACAAATCGAAGACTAGGGGATTGAGAGCAGTGCGCTGCACCTCGGAACTGCTCTGAGATCTGCGGCAGACCAACGTCACGGCGGATACCCAGTCCCTCCGAAGCCATCCCACAGACTGGCGCTCAAATGTACACTGCTGTTTTCAGTTACAGAAACAAACAGAAAAGGAATGCTCAACCTCTTTCAAAACTTGAATTATACAAACCCAACTGCTCTACCACACCTCAAAGACTCATACTCTGCCAAGTTTCCTGTCTTTTTCTTTTCTTTTTTCTGGCCACTGGGTATGCCCATGTCTAGAACACATGGCAGCCATGACTTGGGGGCGCTTTCTACTAACTCGGAGTGAGATTTTAAAGCCCTTGCTCATTCTGTCCTCTGACTCCATCATAAGGCCTAGAATTTTGCCTTGCTCTCTGTTCTGAAACCTGCCACGTTTCTCTGCCTCATACTTCCATCATCCTGAGAAGGAGGTACCTTGAATGGAACCTTAGCCTCCTGAACTAATTATCCCCAGTCTGTTTTGAGAATCTAGCAACTGGGGGTATGATGATCCTGGCTACTGCTCCTATCTATCTAAAAGGAACTTTTGTTATCAGTAAGGTTCACCCTCACAAGGCCTGTGGTATAATGACAAATCTAATGATAGCAAAAGGGAATTAAAAAAATGTTATTTTTCCAGAAAAATATAATTTTCATAAATTAAATATATTATGACTGAAAAGGTATGATAGTACTTAATTGATGTTACTTCAAAAAAGGAAGAACATAATATTCTAGATGGGATTTGGTAAGATTAGAATTGATTGACAAACCCCAGTTTCCTCTCAACCAAAGGCATCAGAAACACCTTTTTTTTCAGGTCACTCCTGAAATCAGACAAAAGAAAAGTAGTTACTAAGCTGTAATTTAAGGGTCCGTCAGTATAACTAACAAAAACCTTGTCATTTTCAAATCAATCAACAAACCCAAAGGCTATCATCATGCCTTCTTTCATAACAACAGCAACAAGTTGAGAGATTTAATTAGAAGTAGAATACAATGATCAAGAAAACATGAAAAGAAAAAAGCTATTATGGATAATGGTAAAAAAAACTAACTACCTATAAATCTATCTCCCTGGTAACCTTGCTATAGATAAGATTGATCTGGAGTTTTAGGGCTTCAACAGCCTTGAAATGGTGAAATTCTTTGCATATCCTTCCTTCCAGAGTACTTTATTCCAGTGTGAATCAGCAAAGAATAAAGAAAATCAGTGGAGCTGAATTCTTCCAAATTGAGGCAGGCTGCAACAAAAAGATGATGCCTTTCCAGTGACACATCTGAATGAGCCCCATCCGAAATCAAGCTTTTGCATTGGTAGACTTTTGTGGGTAAAAACAAAACAAAACAAAAACTAATAAATAAATTCCAGGACTACTTTTTATTTCTGGTACACAAATTTTCTTTGGCAAGTTCTGTATAACAAAAATCTCATTGAGTTTAATGAAATCCAATCAACAGCCAAAAGTTAATACCATTTGGATATCAAATGTTACAATCACTATCATTGTTTGATTGATGTCAAAAAGTAACCCACAAAATATATTAAATCTCTGTCGAGTTTCTGGCAATTTCAGAAAAATTCTAGTTATTGGCTTAGTAATATGCATTTATAGTTATTTTTTAGACCTAGACAATACTGAAGTCACTAACCTTTGAACTGTTCCACAAACAATTTTTCTTCCAATATGGACTGAATACAGCGAAGCTGCATGCAGTTCCTTTAATGTCTGAGTTTTTTTACCAAACAGGAGGCTCAAAACACCTGATTCAAAAAACCCTATAATCACCTCATTCAAAGCCATAATCCCACTAGGAATAAATAGCATGTAATAAAGTAAGAATCCAAAGAGAATGCTAAAATAGCTTTAATTCCTCACTCACTAAATCTTGACTTGAAACATAAGTTAAAAGAAACTGGTCAAAACAATGGAATCAGTTCTGCTTTTCTGTGTATACTTTCGAATTTGTCTTTGGTCTGAGTTTAAAACAAAACAAAACAAAGGTTCACAGTAATTTTTAAGATCACTAAAATCAGATCTCACTCCCTAATAAGAGATCCTTAGGTTTCGTAATGTCACGCAAATAGGCTTTGTTACTGGAGATAGCAGGACTTTGTATGATGCTAACTGCCTCTTAAAACAGGTTTTCAATAAGTTTCAGGTCAAACCTGTGGAAATTTCCCCCCATTCAGGGACTGTGACATAGATTTTATAGAATTGCATAGTTCTAAGAAATAAAATGTATCAATCTGGCTTTCTCTGAACAGTTTTGTTTTTAATACTGTCTGTCCTTGACATCTAACAGGACATCAAGAATTAGTAAATATTTCATAAATGAATAAGCACATAAAATAAATAAATATCTTAGCTAAACTTGTTAATTATTAATTGGTAAACAGTTTTTTTTAATTCATATCCTTGAAAAGAAGTTCCTGCAAACACAGGGGATCTAGTCACCAAATATTTAATGCAAGAGTGGGAAACATTTAGCTAAACTAGCATGTGAAAAAGAAATTTCTCAAGCAGGAATCTAAACTTAGATAGCAGGATTTTGGGTGTAGCTTTTGTAATTCTCCTATTGAACAAAGTATTTAGGTCCAAAGTATTAGTCTTTTTAAAGCACTGTAGGTTTTATAGGCCAATAGCTCATCACTTATTTTAATATTTTATTTTTGGTTTTAAGACAGATAAAAAAGAAGAAGCCAAAAGCCACTCATGCCCTTTGCTTTCAAAGCATGGTGTTAATTAATATAAAGAAGGCAGGCCAGACAACCAATGGAAACATAGAGAGAATATCATTTCAGCCTTCAAGTATCCTCAGAAAATTGTTATTAGAGTCCTATCACACATACATATACCACCCAAAGAATCAGTCTGCACTGCTTTCCATTCTATCATCAAAACAAACAAAAAAAAAAATGGTATTCTTTAGTAAGTAGAAAATTGGTGTCAAAAACCATAGAAATAATAGATAAGAATCATAGTTATGAATACAGTTAGGACTCTGGGTGTGAATCATACATGAAAGTATTGATTTTAGAGACCAATCACCCCTCATTTCACCCTACCACCACCAACTAATAGTTGTGATTTGGGGAAAGTTATTTATTTAATCTGTTTTCTCATTTTTAAAGTGGGCAAATGATACTAACTCCATAAGATGGCTGGTAACATTAAATGATCAAGAACCTAATAAATATGAATGTCTACACTTCCTGCATATATATGTGTATATATTTGCTTCTTTGAGTAATTAAAAAACCATGTTTTTTTCTAAAATCAGTACAATTCAGAATTTTAAAGCAAAAGAACATGCCCTAATTAGGGTATGTCTGATGGTAAACATAAACAAATGTAAGTAGATAAATGTAGGGGCTATTTATAAAGTGGAATTTTATGTTATTATTTACATAATATAACATTTAAAATATTTAAGTCAACAAAAAGAATTTCCATATTTTATTTTAGTTCTACATAGTCTAACATGTAATGATTAATTCAGAGCGCCTATAACATAATCTTAAACTCTAATGTGACAAGTCAGAAAAATGAAGGACTTTTTTTTAACCGAGACTTTCATAATTTAAAATGTAACCTTTTGGTTTACATGATGCCTGCAAGCAGTGACATGGATTTTGATGACATTAATATCACTATTTCTGTCACTAAAATCTATAGCAAATACATTAGCAACCACAAACGGAGGTAGTTTTTCAGAGAGCTTGCTAATTGCATTGCTACTGTGAACTTAGGTTTTCAGTGTTAATACATAAAAATACAGAGCTGAGAAACTCAAATCCTGTGAAGATATGTAGACAGATGGATAGCTACTTTTGAATCTATATACTTGCATTTAGATCATGTTCTTATTATTGATATTGTGGAGTGACATTCCCCAAATGGTGATCAAGGAGACAAAGGCTATCTGTTTGAAACAGAATGGTTTACCAAACATTCTACATTAAAATCAGGTTCTGATGGAGCAGAAGAGCAGATTCTCTTAGATGTAGAATATAGAATTAACAGAACTCATTTTTAATTTGACTGTATCTACCTTCAGTCTACTGATACCCCAAAGAGCAAAGAAATCTTCAGTGTTCAATGTGCACTGTGCTGCAGCTGATCAAGGCCTGACAGGTTCACGGAACTCGGGCAGAGGGAAAAATATTCACAGAGCCTGGGATGTCTGGCATGCCTTTATTCACGGGTGGTGATCATTGCACACTGCAAGCCAAGTATCCCCCTGCATGTCTCTTCATGGCACATGTTGTGGCCCTTGCTCCCCAGTGTGGCACCCAGCAAGGAGCCCTAGCTCCTTTTTAAATACTAGAACAAAGTGGGCTTCAAGCCAGAAAATTATGTAACATAGCATAATTCTGCACATGCGAGCCCACTTTGTGTTATGGGAACTGTTTATTGGATCCAATCTCACGGCTATGAGAACACTACTTATCAAGGTTATGGAAACACTGCTTCCCTTAGTTACCAGACACCTGGGTGAGAAAGCCAGACTGCCTCCACTTACCCTACACACACAGTCCTAAAATGTAGGTAGAAGGCGACCTACCAGTGAGGTGAGGCTGGCATTGAGACACCAGCAGCTCTACCAGCAGAGCCTCCAATTTCACCCCAATGCAGGGCCTGGCTTTTACATCAAAAGGCAAACTTACTACCTGATGTCCATGGATAATGACAGAAATGTGATTTGTGATTCTGAGCAGTTCAAAATTTTTAAAAATTACTGTTTCTATTATAAAGAATAAATTCATTATAATTTCTCTACTCCCCAATTTTGTCATTATTTTAATAGGATTTAAAACTAAAAATCACTTTCCTTGCTCAATCTACTATGAGTTCCAGATCTTTAGAACTGGATAGTTTTTCTTCCACTGATTAATCTCTTTCTCATTCTGTCTAGGGAAAAACGGCGCCTGGAGGTGATGAGCATGAAGAGGGCCCCATTCTTCATGCACTGATGATAAATGAGTTGATTGGTGATCCACCCCTGGCTCCTGGGCCTGGGCTCATTCCACTGCCCATGTCAGCAGAACGTCCCAAGGATGTACATTTCCTAAAATCCAATGTTCTTACACACCTTTAGAGAAAACATAAAGATGGTATTCATTAGATATAATTGCCTTAGTTATTATCCAAGGTGTAAATGAATAAAGACATTTTGCTTAGAGCATCATTTTACACCATTGGGCACTTACACCATTGGACACAACTTCAATATTCTTCTAAGAATTAAACTAAGAATAAGAAAGGACAGACACACTTTTATTTGATAGTACTCATATGACCATACTATTAAAAGAAGAAACTCTCCAAGCAAAACAAGTTATTGGCAGTAAAATGTGGGGTTTCCCCATCAATTTGAACATCAAAGACCGTATCAGGAAGCCCCAACTGCCAGTGTCAAGAGGACAAAAGGATTCATAAATAGGATGTTGTTAAAATGTGCCTTTTCCAATGGCTCTTGCTCTCTTTTCCATGTATGCTCTGTTCTTTGTAATTGTCTGAACAACAAAACACAATCTTAATTCTATATGTTTGACTTTGTGATTAGCTTGATTCATGTGGAACTTGAAAGTATATCATATAACCTATAAGAACTCATTCATGGTTCCTAAATTATTTAAATGATGCTAATTCTAAGTCCCCGCATATGATGATTTGCCCTAAGGAGGTAACTGAAAAGTTAAGAAAAAAAGAAAATGACTGGTGAATAATTGGTCACTTTATACTTAAGATTTAAAACTTAACAGAACAGTTGAGACTTTGTTCTCACTAATAATGTTTCATGTGCTTGACTCAAATAATATCAGAGTTTGTTAAATACCATACTTTATTCATCTCATGTTTATATTAAAACAAAGGGGAAGGGTATTTGAAGTTGATATCATTTTGAAAAGGGGATTTACTTTTACTCTTATTTAAAATGTATTATCAAAATGAACATAAAAAATAAGAAATCACCAAAAATTCCACAACTTAACCTTAAAAGTAATAATGGAATATTTTTACAGATCTGTATTTTTCATGAACGTCAATTAGGATATTTTATTGTGTTTCACTCTTACTGTTGATCTTCAACCTGTGTAAGTTTTTTAAAGCTACACATTGCATTTTGTTTTACAATGACTTGCACCATATAGATTATAAAATCAGACTGAGCAAATGTGAGTCAGATAAACCTAATAGACATTTTGATCTAATGGCAAAGGTATAAGTTTGGATTTCTTGCGCTCATGAAGTGTGTAATCTCAGTTGCTACATTGCTTTGAGCCTTGATTTTTTTTTTCTGTACAGAGGGGCATAATAATACCTTATTTTAATAAAGTCTAGAAGGCCACAGGGCTGGCATTCAGCATTGGTATTCTTACTGTTATTATCTAAGTCCGTCTTCTTGGAAACAGGAAAATTTGAGAGCCACAGAGAGAAGAGCCTAAGCAAAGGTCACAAGGTCTTTAGGTAATACAGTCAGGTTACCACCCCACTATCCCCCAAAGGAGTTAGCTTCATTCGTCTCAAATACACCTTCATACCAGATTTTATGATTACATTTTATGGACAAAGGTGGGAAATCTTTCAATAGTGAAAACTGATTTGATTATTATGCCTGGCAGCTGAATACTGGAAGGAGGGGACCAGAAGTCCTCCAGGGAATAACAATAAGGGTCTATGGGAACACGAGACCTAAAAGGTCTCAACACTTTGTTTCTTCTTACTTCATATGTCACAGTTGAACTCAGAAAGCCTTTCCCTGAAGTATATCAATAGGGAACATTGTCACCACCACTGGAAAGAGAATGGGTAGGATAGGGGAGAAAGAGTAGGTGGCCCACTGAGTTACTGGCTGGTGGTTAATACAGGCTCCTCCCAGCAACCCGTCCTAGCCTCCCCCCCAGGGTCTCCCTTTCTATTTTTCCTGTTCCCCAGCTCACACCTATAGGAAGTAGGGGAAATACTCTTACATTGTTCTCTGTTTCCTTGTCTTACTCTGCCTTACCTATTCCTCCATGAAATTTTCTTGCAGATCAGTTAGATATTAACAGAAAAGTGCCATTTATTCATTTAAGGCAAAGGCTGATTATCCACGTTTAATCTTCTTTGGAACGTTTTCTTAGAAATTCAAGTAAATTTCTAAAGAATCATATTCCAGGCAATGTGAAGGAGTTAAGTTTTCAAGTTGTGTCTACTCGGTCCCCACATTGAAAAATCTGAAGCACAATGAGTCCATGGAAGCTACCTTTGCACATAAACACAATAGCTGTGGCACCTCTCACCTGGGAAGCTGCTTTGCTCTAGCCTTGGTCTCACTGGAAGGCTGGTCTGCTTATTTACAAAATTCTCAGAACTTGTGAGATTTGGTTCTTTAGCTCATTAAGAACCTTTTTATTTCTTAAAAAAAAAAGGGAAGGAGGCTTCTGGCATTTATTTCTCTGCTGGTATCTCTTTAGGGGTTCTACTCTCCCTTCTGAGTTGTGTTCCTCTGACACGTATTCCCAAATCATCTACTGATTCACCCACCACCCTGGCTGCCTTCCTGCCCGCTGCCTGCACAGTGTTATGGAAGATCCCCAAGTCAGAGATGGCTCACTCTATGGTTATTAATTTATAGTGCCACAGGTATATTTCTGAACATTTTAATAAGTGTAATTGAATCCATTATATACCAAACAAGTTTCACAAAATTTATTCATTGAGGTGCCATCTACTGAGGGACACCAGTGATTTACTTATGATGCATCATAATTAATCTAGACATCCCCACAAAAACAGAAAAATCACTTGACACCTGTATTTTTCTTCAAATAACTACAGAGATCACTGGTTTAGAGCCAGTGCCAAAGAATGCTTTAAAAGAGTTAAGATTTTTCAAGGATTTTCGTATGATAAAGGTTTGCTAAAGATTTCTCTAGTTTGTTTTGAAAAGGCACTCAGAAAAGATCAGATCATTATACGTATCCATTTGCTTTAGTAACACTGCTATGCCTCAGCCATATCAAAGGCTTGATTATCTTGTGGGGGAAGAGTAAATGATTTATGACTATCTAAAGATGCTGCTAATGTAAGTTAACAATGCCTTTCCATGAGTGTTTTTTGTGGTTTAATATTAACATGCAGTATTATTACTCCATAGAAGGGAACTAAAATATAGTGCTAAGAACTTAATGCCCACAATGTATCAAATTGAGACCAAAAAAGAATTATGCCTAATGGACAAAAGTTGTCACTGAGATGACAATTTCATGTCTTTGTTTAAATGAATAAAAAGATTACTCAAATACTGTGGACTACTTAGGATGAATGATCATTCTGTGCTCCTCTCAGAAATTGTGCATACTTTCAATAAGTCAAATGTTTTTATTACTAATGTAAAGAGAGGAGGCTAAATTTATCAGACTGGTTTATTGGCAGAAGAAATATGAGACTTTAACATTTGGTTGATCCACATGGACTGATCTAGTCTGTAAGAGAAATTTGTAATGTTTAATTATGAACTTAATGCCTAAGATGAGAAGCAGCTGGAGATAAAGAAAAAAAGAATTTGTTGTCAGACAGGCAGTCTCTATCCAGCTTCTCCTGCTAATGAGCCAGGCCATCCTGGGCCTCCATTTCTTTCCAGATACAATGAACTGTTCAGACAAGATGATCTCTGAGTCCTCTCCAGTCTTAAAAACACTTCAGGTGAAAGCTGCCATAACTGTCACTTGCCAATGTTAAAGTTTCTGGATGAGAAGGAAGTCATTTGGTGCCTTAAGCTGCCCTAAGACTGGACACCTGCTTTTAAAATTGGCTAGACCCTCTGGTTCACCAACCTCAGTCTTCACCTGGGTTTTGAATTTCTAATTCCTAGTGGTATGATTCCCTTTGTACCATTGGGGTCTTAAGAGCCATATTTTAAATTATTTTATATTAAGCCACTATGGAGTTACTCCCATTTTAAAATTACTATCATGGATAATAATGGCAGCTGTTATTATTCTCTATTGGTAACAATCCATAATGTAGCCATCTTCAATAAAGATAAATAAATACATTCATGTAATGGCCTGCACACATTTGATCTTCTAATCAGGAAAAAATACAAACATCTTTATTAAAGTACTTAGAAGAATGTTTTTGAAAAGTAAAAAAAATGAAAAGAAAAGAAAAGCCATGATTTAATAAGAGAAAATGTTCTTTGCCATTCTAGAGAAAGATGCCAATCCTAGGATGACAAAAGATTTGGTGAGGTAGTTCTCTAAGAATGAATACCTATTTTTGCCTTTTAAAACCACAACATTTTATGCTGCATTTACACACACACACACACACACACACACACACACACACACACCCCTGACTGTAAGATACATTGTTCAAGATTTAAATTACGGGGAAAAGCAAAATAAAACACTGACTCCTCATTTTCTCAAGGAGGAAGTTAAAAGCTGCTACTTTGCTCTTTAGCTCAACAATTACATGAATAAAACTTTGAAAGTTCTCATGGAAAAGATTAAAACAGCAACTAATACAATGAAAAAGATAGTGGCTACCTTTCAACTTGTTGTGAAAAATAACAGATAAGAGAAATTAAATATTGAAATAAAAGTATAAATCAGAATGACTAAGGTAGATCAGGCATAATAGAAAAACAAAAGGTCTAAACTCCCCCTATACAAAGCAGGCTCTTTAAAAAGAAATCATTGAAGATAATAATTATAGAAAATAAAATCTAATATTTTATCCTTTACAAGAAACTTTTCAAAAGTAAAATATCACAAGAAAACATCATATACAAGGCTCTAGAGTGTGATGCCTTCTCCTCTATCCCCCAAAACCCAGGGTAAATAACACTGACATCAGTGCTGTTTGCAGTGAGACCTGCATTCCCTGGAAGCTCCATGAGAGCAGGGAACACGTGTTTTGTTTATAGACCTGTTCTAGGCAACTGACACAGCATCTGGAATGGAATCAGAATTCAGGAAATATCTGTCAAGTGAATAAATTAATGAGATAATGCTTATTTTTTGTTAATAAAACATTAAATTGAGCAAGGCAGGGATTTCTGGAACCAATCCCTGCAATACTGAGGGAAGACTGTATGCCAGGGCCAGTCTCTAGCTGATATGCTCCACTCAGGCAAACTCAGGTTCTCCTTGAATTCAGCCTCAGCTTACATACATTTTTCTACCTTATTAATAATTATCAGTAGCAGCCTTCCTTGTCATACTGACACCTGAATTCCATTCCCCCTTACACAAAAGTACATTACCCCCATGATCATTGCTTCATTTTTCTGAACCTGCTTCATGGGCTAGAGGGTCATTCTCCTCTGCTAAAGAGTGCATAAGCCATCCTAGTTTAAGTGGGTAAAAAGAATTGTTTTAAGCAACATCCATTCTACCAAAAATATTCCACCCAAATTTAAAAAGGTAATTGGTATCAATGAGGGGGCAAAATGGTGAGAGATTATTAAAAGTGAAACCACCTAGAAAAATGGAGTAATGATCCAGACAATAAAAGATGACTTCTATGAGCACGGAATCCTAGGACCTGGAGTAGGAATAAATTGGAGAAGTTGGGTTTGAAACACATCATGATTTGACAAAACAGAATGATTGATATAATATATAGTTAAGAATGGCTACAAAGTTTCTCTCTTGGAAGATTCAGTGGATGGGGACACCATTAATAGGTAGAAGAAATCATTTTTTTAAGTAAGTACAGCTTTGAGAAAGAAGATAATGGCTTCTCTCTGGTCATCCTAAATTTGATGGACCCAAAGAGCACTCAGAATGAGCAATGTATTAGATAGTTGAGAAGGATCTGATGTAGCTTTGGACTATTTTGACTGAGTACCAGCTATAGACAAGAAGTGAGCTAAATAATAGGAAATGACTGGATTTTGTGATGGATTAGATCAGGGACAAGAGGAATATAACTCTTGTCACTGCTAAACAACTCTTACTTGAGTGTCTATTCAAGGTTCTTAATGAAAAAAGATTGCAACAATGCCCTATTGACATGCACACAATATTATAAGTCATGCTATACAGTATTGTTATATAAGCCATGCTATAGTATGGTATTGTTAAGATAAGCTATGCTGTAGTATCATTATAGCATGGCTTATCTTTTAATATCATGTTAAAAATATTAATCATAAATTACCAAAATAGCAATGCTAACATTGTAAAAGTAAATTCACCTGAACTAACTAGCATCTCCCCACTTTTAAATCTCACAAGATTCCTGTGATGTGTAAGCAACACTTTCCTCATACCGAGTCTTTCAGGAGCCCTCTATCACATTCATTCTGGCACCAGGGTAGCGATGTTGTGGATCATCAAGACAGGTTGGCTAGAGAGGTAGATCACTTTTGTCAAGGAAAAAAATTTAAAGAGTCAAAGGATCATAACTCTTATCCTATACAGTAAAAATGGCATTGTTGATGATTTAAGGACTTTGGATGGTGCTAGTCAGCCTGGATAATTATAAAGAATACACCATTGTGGAATATTATTCCATAGGTCTATAAATTTTCTGTCACTTTTCCTATTTCAGCTCATCTTACACATCAAAAAGCCCACATTGTCCACAAAATGGAAGATATGACATATAACACTTGTATCAAAAGTGATCTTTTATGTGAAATCACTTCATAGAGTGCTGTTCAAATTTAAGGCACCAGTAGTTATTTTAACCTATCACAGGGCTAGTGCAGAGGACTCCATGATTTAGGGTCAAATGTTTGTACTCTTCTGCTAGGCTCCCAGAAATAGCCAGCATAACTGAATTCTAAAGCAGATAAAAAACCATAGTAGAAAATTATGACAATTGCTTTAGAGTTACTGGATTTAATTCTTGATTCAAATAGGAATAGTAATAAAACAAATTTTGAATTTAGCACTTCTTTTTTATACACTGTCAACTTGTGTCAAATTTCATCTTTGATCCTGAAGTACAGATTCAGTACCCTCTTTTGAGTGATCACATTTACTGCCTTTCAGATGACCTCCTTTATCACTTTGTCTCTGCAATTTAGAACTACCTGAAACAGTCTTTGTTCCTGGAGACAAAATGCTGGCTGCTAAATGCATCAAACTGGTAACCCAATGGAAAGGATTGATTAAAAATAGACACTGTCTATTTTACTTTAATTTTGCTTAGTTTACTTCCAGCTTCAGTTTTGATAATGTATTAGTCCTTTCAAACCTTATTTTTTGCAAGCAACATAACTCAAGGAGAAAGTACACACAAGTTGCACACTTAATTTGTGTTTCTTAAAAAATAATTCTGTGCTTAGTTTGTTGACATAAACATCTTGCTTGATTTGAGTGTTGTTATTAATGTTTTAAGCAAAGAATCTTCTCACCTATACTTTAGGGTGTTTTCCAATGCATGATACTACCCAGATGTATTTCTACAAAGAGGAAACAAAGAGTTTTAAGGGGATTTTTACCATCAAGCATTAATCATTTTACCAACTACCTGTCCTATTAGTTTCAAGATATTATATTTAGAGGCTCAAGACTACATTTTTCTATGTCTATATATAAGAACTCTGATGTGTCTATAATTTGTAAGTTGTTTAGCAAAAATGAAGAATGGGTCTCCATTTATTTTTAATGGTAAAAATTAATCCTCATATTATCATAGTAAAGAAGAAACATGATACAACTCTCTCTTTTACTCTCACTTGATTCTCTGCCTTGTGTTAATTCCCAGTGCTTTGGAGTCTAAACGATTAAGAATGAACAAGCTGACTGATCTTTAGCAAATAAATGAATTATTTCCTAAACACAACAGACTACAAGTTAGGTCTAGTGGGTGTTCTCTATTCTGTGATGTTCTAAAAAGACTATGTGGTGTCTAAGAAAGTGAAATATTTGGTAACACGTGAGCAGGTAGAATATACTCTTGTGTGCTCTTTCACACTGTGTGGTAGATGTGCAGTGCAGGAGTCCTCCCTGTCCATGGGCAGTGTGTTCCAAGTCCCCTGATGGATGCCTGAAATTTCAGATAGTGCCAAACTCTCTCTCTCTGTTATCTTTTCTCCTATACATACATACTTATGACAAGTTCAATTAATAAATTAGGCAGAGTAAGAGATTAACAATAACTACTAATAACAGAATAATTGTAATGATATACTCTAACAAAGTTATATACAATATACAGATGACATAGAATTTTACTTCTGAAACCTATATAATTTTATTAATAAATGTCACCCCAATAAATTCAATAAAAAGTTATGTGAATGTAGCATTATTTAGTAAAATATAGGCTACTCGAATATAAGTACTGTGATGCTGCAACAGTTCATCTGATAACCAGCCGAGATGGATAATAAGTGATTAACAGACAGGGAGTGTCCACAGTGCAGATGCACTAGACAAAGAGATGATTCATGTCTTGTGTGGTAAGAATGGAGCAGGAGCAGAATGGAGTGAGATTTCATCACACCACCCCGATCAGTGTGCCATTTAAAACTTATAAATTGTTTACTTCTGGAACTTCCCGTTTAATATTTTGGACTGTCATTGACTGCAGATAACTGGAACTACAAAACACAAAATCATGGATAAGGGGAACTACTGTATGTAAGGTAATATGGAACTCTGTTTCCAGGGATGCTCTTCTCTGGGTTGAGGACAGAACATTAAGACAATATGCACAAGCTTTGGAATGGAAATGTGAAGCAGCAGCCATGCTCCTCATATGCTGTGGATGATTCATGGGGGTTCCAGGTGCTACTGCAGATCATACATGTTATTGCAATGTGGCCCAGCTGGTTGACTGGGGAAGCACCCAAGTGCTGCTCCTTACCACCTTTCTGCCCTCCTCCTCCAGCTTGGCCCACACCTGGGGCTCATGCACATTGAGTTGCATAAAGAATGGTTTCAACGTTTCCTGCAGGTCATTCCCATCATCAAAACTGCAGACTCACAGGTTTTGAGAGAGATAAGTGGATCCCAGGGTGTCCTTGTGGAATGTACCTCAGCCTTAGGAGCTCCAGTTTGTCCAAGCTTCTCCCTGCTTCGCACCCAGCTTGCCTCCCTAACTGCCTATCCTGAGGGAACAGGTTCCAGCACCAGACACTGAAGCAGCAGACTCACAGAGACTGCTCAGCCAGCTCCCACTCCTACTGGGTCCACTTCTCTGATCCAACCTTGAACACTATGCACTACAGTTGTCTTCATTATGATTTGTCTTGTTTACTTTTCTCTTTCCCCTACTCTCTGCCTCTCAAAAGCTGGTCTAACCTTATAGAAACGGTTCAAGGCCCACCCTTTGCAAGAAGCCTTTCCTGGTATTTAGGGTAAAATGAACAGATTTCTCCTGGCGTTCCCTAAGTACTTTTGTTCTACCTCTTCAAGCACTTAATGCATCGTGCCTTGTGTGAGGTTCTGTAGATCTCCGTCTCCCCTAGTGAATTCCTTGAGGGCAGAAGTGATGTTTTCTTCATATCTGTTACCCCAAAAGCAACTATCACAGTGCCTGACACGGAAATGGAGTTCGATGGATGTCTGTTGACTTGAAGTCTGGTTCACTTTGCTTTATTCTCTAGCCCTCTTGGGGGACGGCTTGGGTTGTCACAGTGACTCTCTCTGAAAGATGACTTCACCCTCCTGGGATCCCTGCTCTTGTTTTATCTGGTTTTATGATGTGTTTATATATAGTTCCTGTTTTATGCCAGAAGCAAGCACTTTGGTGATACATTTTCAGTGGGGTTGAATGTTTGGCACTTTTTCAAGTGGGAAAGTCCTTGCCAGATGTGTGAAGAGTCTTATTGTGAAACCTTATCATGAAAATAAATGAGTAAATAACTGAATCTAATAAGGCACTACATAGTTAATATATCAGAGTACTCAGCACAAGCAAACTCACAGGAAATGTGGGTTAAATGACTGAAGGAATAAATTAATGAATGTACTAATTAATGAAAACCTAACCAAGGGACACAACTAGCAGGTGTAAGTAAGGATCAGACTGCCATTATTAATGATATGACTTGAGAATCTTTCAGTCATAGCAGCAGGCAGGGGTTTCTCCCCTTTGTGTGGGGTTAGTTCACTATTTCAAGTGCACATAAACTACAGTTAATAATGAATGATGATGTTTCCAAATATTTTATGATATTTCTAAACACATGAGAATTTCATAAGAATTCTTCAATTCCCACCTGCCTATGCACTTTTGGAAAAAGTTCCTATTTACTTCATTAGAAATTGGGTACAGCTTTGCCTGAAAGTTTATGTCACAAAACATTTTTTCCCTCAAAAAAAGTTCTATTGGTAGGTCCTGAGGAACCAAGTAAAAGTCTAATATAAAATAATCTCAGTAAGTAAGTAAATAATCTCTTATTTATTATCTCAGTAAGTAAATAGTCAAGATAAAACTTTGTTAGGAAAAACTAGCTCTTTTGTGTTTGTGAGGGGAAAAAAGAAAAAGAGATTCCAGAGAATTTTAAGATATTAAAAAGCAAAACTTATACTCAAATCACTCTTTAAAATAAAACTAGGAAAAGAATAGTTAGTTAAAAGTAAAGGTTTGTCGGTTCAATCCCTGTCCACTTTACACACTATGTATCCTGGTGCTCTGAGTATGCCCTGACTGGCACTTCATATTTCTTCATTATCTTGCTGGAATAGGCATCTTCACAAATATTTCATTTGAAAAAAAATCAGATATTGCATTTGTAAAATCCAGCACTTTGTAGCATTTCTGTTGCCTTATTATTAACAATTTACCCAACTACTAAAAATTAAAAGGGGTCAGCAAAGATTTTGTAAGTCGTTCATTCGACAAACCTCTGTTGAGCCGGAAGGCAGCATGGACTGTGGTCCTCAGTTCATGTGCTGGGCTTGGACACACCCCCAAAAGTACAACACATACCTTGGTACTTCAGGAAGTCTCCACAGACACCAGGAGGTCAAGACAGGCAGTGAAAGAGGCACATCTAAATTAAATATTGATATATTATTAGGGCTCATTAGACAAAAAAGAGGCCAGGGTAGGAAAAAGAACTGCCCTACAAAGGGAACAGACTGCACAAAGCTTGAGATGTGAAACTCTTTGATGCAATACAGAAAATGCCAGGTATGGATGATGCTTGTCAGGGAGAGGAAGAAAGTATGAGATGTGTTATGGGCTAAATTATATCCCACTCTCCCAATGCCCATGTTGAAGCCCTAACCCCCAGTAACTTAGAATGTGACTATATTTAGAGACAGGGTTTTTAAAGAGGTGATTACAGTAAAATGAGGCTGTTAGTGTGGGCCTTTCTGACTTGTGTCCTTGTGAGAGAACATTAGGACACTGGAGAGAATTCATGGATGCACATACACAGAACAAAGGCCCTGTTACCATACAGGGGAGGTAGCCATCTATCTACAAGACAAAGAGTAAGGCTTCAGAAAACACCAGCCCTGCTTACACCTTGGTCTTAGACTTCCAGACTCCAGAACTTTGAGAAATGAATTTCTGTTGATTAAGTCACCAGTCTGTGGGACTTGGTTATGTGAGCCCTAGCAAACTAACACAAGAGCCTGGGGAGGTAGTGTGGGCGTTTTCATGGGAGGCTCTATACATCCTGAGAATCCTGCACATCCTGTAGGCTGTGGAGATCATTAAATAGTTATAAGTAGGAAACCAGCAATAACTTAATAGTATTTCACAAACACTAAATCCCCAAAGCCATACAATGATGTAGAGGTAGGTGACCATCCTACAAGCAGGGCCTGTGTGTGACTCAAATAAGCATTTGTGAAATTAGTGTTATACAATGTGTGCTCTGTGGAAGTTAAGTTCCCAGGAACGACAAAGGTTGTCTGTCACATGGGTAAAAAGAAGTAGGGTTCTTGAACACTTTGGGAGATGTTGAAGGATGCCTCAAGGCTTTGATGTACTAATATAAATTTTGAATCTACAAATATTTCTCGAACATTCCATCCTGGCATTTTTCCTACTCTACCCTACTCTCCAACATGGGACATCAAATAGGACTACTATAACTTGAAATAGAATTTGAAGAATGCTGTAGCAAGTGTGTGAAGATAGTGATGATGAAAGACATTTTAAATACTCATTAAATTATTCAAAACTCAACCATAAAAATCAAGTAATAAATTATATTACACTGAGAATTTGTAATCTTAAAAGTTGCATTGTGCCTGGCTGGCGTAGCTCAGTGGATTGAGCATGGGCTGCGAACCCAAGTATCACAGGTTCAATTCCCAGTCAGGGTACATGCCTGGGTTGCAGGCCATGACCCCCAGCAACTGCACATTGATGTTTCTCTCTCTCTCTCTCTTTCTCCCTCCCTTCCCTCTCTAAAAAATAAATAAATAAATAAAATCATTTTTAAAAAGTTGCATTGTGTTATTAACATTGCCAAAACATATGCACTTTTTGACAACCTTCAAGAAACAAATTCTTGGAAAAGAAATTCAGCTTCTGAAGGTAAAGAAAGTCTACAGACTTACTTTAGTGCTGCTCATTTAAAGCAGACCAAAGGGCTTAAAGTAGCAGAAAGCCAAGGTAGCTAGGTTATCAACCACCACAGATTTCACTTAGAGCCCCTAATCAGCAGGACCACTTGGAAAAGCAAACAGCTTGCAAGAGATAATCACTGCTTGGAAGTCTGGTTATGCAAAATATGTTTGTGTGCATATCACAACTCCCTGAATTGCCTCCTAATAGAAATAGCCATTGAGGCTGATAGAATTATCCGTCCCACTTACAGGTTTCTACAATTTGGAATTATTACTAAGACCTTAACTTCTCTTCTTAATTTTCTACCATGGAAAGAAGTGCTGACAAATCAGGGAATAGGATAATAAAATACACTTCCCAAAACTAGAAAAGAAGTGTTGCCAGTTTGCTGAGAGGCTTAGTGGTGTTTGGTGCTTTTCATTAGTTTGCCACAAACTTTCCCCACAGTTTTAGCTCACGTTCCCAAAGAAAAATTCACATGCCTAGAAAGCATCAGCTTCAAAATTTTTGTGAAAGGCATTTAAATCATATACAGAACTACGTTCCTTCCAAGAGCTGGTCTACAAGCAACAGGGGCACTTCTGGGAAACCACGTAGAGTTTGGATAGATACACATAGGAGGCATGAGTGTACACAGATGAGGTGACTGAAGGGGGTCTAGCTACTGCCCTTTGATACCTGCTGTGACTTCCTCCAATTGTTAATTTCCTTGAAGTGTTTATCCCTTTATCAAGAAAGAAAAAATTTCATAAACAAAGATTTTCCTTGTGGAAGGAAAATGAGAATTAAAACTACATATATCGTAAGGCTGCTGTGGGGACTAAATGAATTTTAAAGTATATATTTGCATGTGAGAGAGTGTGTGATCTTCAGGCAATTCTAGAAGAAAAGAGAAAGTATGTGTTTGGCACTCAATGCATCCCAGTGACCTTCTTCTGACACAGATGTTAATTTTTATTTGGCATCTCACTCATCATCACTTCATACAATCTCAGTGTTGACTAATGAGGGACCAATTACTGTTATGTTTTTCCCTAGACCCAGATCATTGTGGTAAGTATTTCAAGATGGTCAAATCAGAGTGACTCTCAAGGGTTGGTGACACTACTGGCAAAGTTACTTCCTCTTTTGCTGCAGGAATAGAAATCCCTTGGGTGGAGCAGTGGTAGGAGGGTTTAGGATTTGCCAGATTCTGTTAAAGCCCATAAGAAAAAGTCCAGACAACCTACATAGCCCTGCCCTTGGTGACTCAACTCTCATGCCGTGCTCCAGCCACCTCAACCTACAGACTTCTGCCCTGCAGCCCGGCCCTCTTACCCCAGCAGATACTAACCCTTAGTCCCCTACAGGACTCAACCTTGAGACCACCTCACCTAAGGAGTCTTCCCTGTGAGCCTGGCTCTCAAAGCCCTCATGACACTATCTATTTTTTGTTGCTTATGTTCCCCCACTACACTTCAAGCTGCTGAAAATTAGGATCTGTGTCTTAGGTCAAATTTATATATCCTAGTACTTTAAAAAGTGCCTGCCATAAAGTAAGCACTGATAAATCTGCATTTAATGAATGAATGAAATAATATTTTTACTCCAGCCTTTTATATTTATAGAACTGTTCTTTCCTCAATTGTAAAATGGAATAAGAACATCCTTACTAATTTGGATGAAGTGAATGTATATGCCCATGATAGATCCAGGCTGAAAAGAGGCACATAGAAATTACTATAACTCACCAATTTTCAGTTTATGCAGCTAAAGAAAGCTTTATTTTTTGCTGAATCTCTAACTTTTAAAAAACAATTTTTCCACTTTTTAGTTAAAGGACCACTTTGCCTTTTTGAGTATTTACTTTACCTTTTAAAATATTCACTGAAGGATGAAGAAAGAGCTTTGAATTCAATGAGAAACAAACCCAACTTTTACAAAAGCTTTGCTTATTCAAACAAAAACTGTTCTGTGAATCCCCCCAAAGGGAGATTGGGTGCTGACCTAATCTTGTTTGCTTTCTATTCAGTATTTTCCCTACCAACCACCCTCGGGGGCCTTGAAAGGAATTACCAACTGCACAAAGAACTGCCTTGATGGCCATGCTTACTTAGTGTTTCTGGTCTAATGGAAGAGTGATATTAAAATAACAGAAAGTACATTTTTTTCATTTTTATTTTGATAGCTAAACATTTTGAGGAAGTTCATCTGCCTCTTCTAAAGAAGTATCATAGTGAAAAAGCAAATTGAACAATTGAACACTTAATAAAAAAAATACCACTGTACTTCTTAGAAGAAACCAAAATGACCATTATTTTAAATAATAGCAACTTCCAGTTACTAGAGACTTATTATATGGGCTAAACAGGCACAGGAATAAATGATTTTTTTAATTAATTCCCTCTAGAGAAAGTTCTAGAAATCATTTTCCCCTTGTTCATCATGTAGAACATCCTCAAATAAACTTCTTAAAAAATTGCTTATATAAAACACTTTCCCTACGCAAAAAAAAAAAAAAATGATGCCTCTCACTGCCCACAGAACATTGGTCAAATTTCTTTGTCTGACATTCAAGGCTTTCATGCTCTACTTTGGCCTACTTATATGGTCTTCCCTATCAAATGGTCCATATACACAAGGCCTCAGCATAAGATTCTAATCTGAAAGACCACTTGACTATGTGCATAGACCCTGCTTTAAGGAGCCTGAATGCCAGCCCATCTGTCTATACTTCATTTTTGAAACATCAAAAATGGGCTGTCCAGCTCTGTTCCCATCATATCCCTCTTGAATGCCTCCCACCTACATTTGTCTATCCAGATCTTCTCATATTCAAATGTCTGCTCAAGTTATTCATCTTTGATTGCCTTTCCTGATCACTTTGGTCAGAAGCAATTTCCCTCTTTTTCAGCAGATAAAATGTATTTTGAACAATATAAACAATGCTATTCTCATATTGCTTTGGATAGTAAACTGTCTAATCTCCTTTACTAGATTCCTATCATCTTGAATATAAGTAATTTCAAGAGTCAGTCCAGGTTAAGTTATGGTGCAGTTACAAAAAATTTTTCTGATACTCTGGTTTCTCTTCAGATCATATAAGTCTTTTGCCTTTTATGAAAAGAAATCTTCTCAGTTACAACTGCAAATGTGTACTTCTATTTCATGATACATATCCATCAGGTCTGAACTTGGCTTTCATAGCATAATCTTCTATCATGTGGAAAGTGGTCCATTATAATAACAAGGAGAATATGAAGGTAAGTGGAAGAGTATTCAGAACCTTTACCCAGAAGTGACATATCACACATGCTATATCTGTTATAACATACTGTTCAATCCAAGTAATTGGTCAAGGACTATATCAAGAAAGCAGGGACTTTCAAATGCACCATAGTCTTGGAAAGAGTAAAAATAGAATATTTATAAACTTCCCTAATAACTACCATAACCATCTTACCGTCTATGGGCACAACAAAAACTGTTTCTGGATTTCAGACATGACTTACCAAGACTATCTTCTTATAGCTCTCTATCAAAATCACTATACAAAGATGGGACTGAGCAGGCAAACAGGCCTCCTGCTCTGACTCCAAGTGTCTCATAATCACTGAAGTATAAGGGCAGAAAGACCAGATGATTATATCAACACAACCCCAGGGGCCATATGGACTATTTCACACAGAACCAATGTTTCCCTACTGATAATTAAAAGGTAGGGTCTGGCTGATGTCTCAGCTATTGACACATCCCAAATCTCGGTGGCATACAAAAATAAGCACATTTCTCACTCACGCAATTCCAAGCCTGCTGGAATTTAGATGATGTAGGCTGGCCTCAGCTGGATCTGGGTCTAAGTTTCAGGTCAGGTCTAGCTTGTTCCATGTATTTCCCATCCTCTAAAAAGAGCTACTCAAATCATATTCCCCTCATGTTAAAAGGTAGGAACACATGAGTGCAAACCCAACTTGGCCAACACAGGTTATTCCTCTGCTTGAATTACACATGATAGCATCCATTTAACCAAATGGAAACACATAGGCAAGCCCCAAATAAAGGGTGGGAAAGGACACACCCTCCATGAGGAGATAAAACAAGCTACAGTCAAGGGTAAAGGACCAGTAGTCCTCTTATGGGTGAAGTGGGGAGAGAGTGCACATTTGTGAGCAATGATCTTAACCACTCCACCTGATGTAAAAATAAGAAATAAAGCATGAATTTTGATGTAACATTTTTGGTGCTCAAACAATACTTCAGCCAGAAGGATGGATATGTGCTTAGTCATAGAGCTGTGCTCAAGCTGTGTTCTTTGAACTCCACAACTACATTCTGAAAGTGAATTGACTGATGTCCTCCCACTGCCAATGACACAAAGAAACTGTTGAACCACTAGAAGTTGGAAGCTCCTGTGATCTGTCATAACTTGGGTAGGGGCACTGTGTGGCACTTCTTAGTTGAAGCATATGTGTGAGGTGTGATGTGGCAGTCATTGGCAATAACACCAATGTGACACAGATCTAGAGAAAGACACAGAATGCTGGGGACAGGCCTCTCACAGGAATCTTGAATGGTGTAGATTCCTCTTAAATGAGTAGATGGGGAGAGGTTCTCAAGCATTTCCACCCTGAGGATGACACTCTGGAGTAGCTCCCTAACTGTATAAAGTGGTACCCACTTACATATATAATCACAGTTTTCAGGATATTAAGCTTATGATAACCCAAAGATGACTGATATATTCATAATAACAGGAACCAAGAATAGAGAAAAGAAAGCTGGTACAAGAGAATATTTATGAAAATCAGACAGTAAAGCAGAATCTTAGGAAAAGGGAAAGATATGTAAACTGTTTAAAATAGCCCATTTGGACAAATCAATGTGGAAATTCCAAGGAAATTAAGATATGCAAATATTTCTGGATACAGAATTTAACTCAAGGAAAAACCATATTGACAGGCAGGAGCAGTGGAACTTCAGCCTCTAACTTAAATTCAGTTCTGTTGGCCTGTAACAAGCAGATCTAGAGGGCCTGAGCAAAGCAGGTGAGAACAAGGAGCTGGGCTTGAAAATTTTGTAATGCAAATTGGGCTATGTTGCCCAAATTGTGTAGCCTGCAGTAAGGTGAATTTTCACTTTCTAGTCTAAACAAATGGCTGCAAGTGTTCTGGTGTGGATTCTGCTCCAGTCAAACAGGATGTGAACTGGCTATGTACGACTTGGCTGACCTTCCAGGGTTTGGAGAATGCATTCCCTCTCCATCTCTGCAGAGGTGGAAGGGAAAGGGCAGTAGGTGGGGTGAATGCTCTTTACTGCCGTCCTGATGGCCCTAGCGTTTGCATTCAAGAAAAGCACAGTCCAAAAGAGCTCTCTGTGATGATGGAAATATTCTATCTGTGCTGTCAATAAAGTAGGCACTAGCCACATGTAACTATTGGACACTTGACATATAGTTAATGTAATTTAGAAAGGGAATTTCTGATTTTACTAAATGTTAATTAACATAAATTTAAATAGGTACATGTGGCAAGTGGCTACCATATTACATAGCACAATTCTAGAATTATAGGATCCTCTGAACCTCTGTACTCTCTTAAATACTTAAAAGCACTTCAAATAGCCCCCATTCTGCAAAATCACACTCTCACTGCCAATAACCTAAGCACCAAGAAGCAAACGGCAGTATCTTAGCAGCTCTATCAGTTGTCAAAAAAAAAATTGCTTCTGGGCAGGCATCTGACTGTGTAACCATTGCAGAGAGACAATTGAATTCAGAATTATGTGCCACCCTGACTCTACCTGGCAGGTGCCTTCTGTGCTGACTTTCCTGTCTGCAAGCTGGAAAAAGATGACAGGGTTTTAAATGATTAACTCCTCTGGGCCACATTACTTAATTATACAGTACATCCAGGGATAGGCACATGGGTCTTTTATGGTAAATGATATGACGGTCTTAAAAACTCATTAATATGTCATTAACCAAGCAGACATTTACTAATTAAACAATTAGCCCCTCTGTTCTTTTCCTTTGTTCCTTCTAGAGATGCTTGGTTACCCTGATCCCCAGTTTAGCAGAAGGTTCCCCCTTCTTTTCTCAGAGAAAATATCTCATAAAGAAAACTCTGAGACTAAATGATTCACCAGATTTTTTTCAAGTTGGCTACAAAAAGAAAACCAAAGCTGATTTCCACAGTATAAATTAATGTGGATGTTTATCTGTTTTAAATAAATCATGTTGATCTGTAAACCAATTTTAGATATATGTGAAATAGCACCTGCTATAACTGGCCTGAATATTGAATGTAACAAAACTACATATCCCAGTTAAATGAATACAAGAGACAAGATTAAAGGCTTGAAATGTGTTATTATGATTCCTCATATAACATCACTACAAAGAAATGTGCAGTGTTCTTAACTTTGTCTCTCAGGTTTTTAACATCTATTATGGTCTCTGCTAATTTTGGTTTAATCATGTGTTGTTTTGAAACTTCGCTGAACTGTGGTACAAGGGGGATTATCCAGTGCATGAAAACAAAATATAGTGAATGTCTTCTGGAACAGTGTTTGATGTATTTTAAAAAAAACATAAACAGTTTTACATTCAGGTAGGTGATTTCTAACACCACTCAAAGTCATGTTCTTTTCAACTACATAAGGGTTATATGTTTTATGGTTCAACTCTACAGTTCCCAGGACTTTTGACCTATAGTGTTGAACATTAACAAAGGGTCAAAAGATGGTTCAGGATTACAGTGATCCAGGTGAAAATAAAAGAATACAGTGGAAATGGTGGTGCTCAGATGAGAGACAGTTCTGAAGCTGACACATTTGCTCAAGTCGGTTGACTGTCTTCACTTTCCTGGTTTTCCTATTGGCTTCTCTTTCTTCCTCCCCTATAAATAATAAAGGTGAATGAGCATTAACACAATACTCTTCATTATTCTAACAGAAGGATGTGTCTAGATAACAACCTTAAAACATCTGACATTGTGGAGGACCAGCACATTGATTTTTCCCTCCATGAAATGGGTTTGGATTGGATCTTGGGAACCATTTAGAATTGCACCCGTGGCATGAATAGCATAAATAAAGCCCACTTCATGGAGGCAGCATGGGTTCTCAAACTTTGTCTCAGACCAGAGGCACTTTTTCAGTGAAGTTAATGAATATTAAGTTTAAGGACCACCCTCTGCTACAAGCTCTTGTAAGTACTAGGAGTGAGTACTAGGCTGCTAGAAGGAAGCATTCTTTATAAATATTTTTGGTAAATTGCCCTGAGTGATTTCAGAAGAAAGAAGCATGACTCTTCAATGTCCCAGTTGCTTGTTGAGATTTCATCTCCCATTCTAAATATTAAATTTCATATTAATTTGTATTTGTAATTTTGCATATCTTTTTTCTTACAACTCAAATTTTGCAACCCTGAGAATGTACAAAATCTGGATCTACTATGAGTTAATCAACATACCCACATTAAATAATGAACCTCTATTGCTAGCATCTATTATAAGATGCTACCTGATTTAATACAAATTCATATGATATTAATTGTGCATGTGAGTGTTTAGGAGGTATTCTGTAAATAGCATCATGGTTTTCATGGCTTTTTGCTAACAGAACAAGACAGGAAAACTCTGGTTGCATGTAGAAAATACTAGACTGGAGGGCCAGAAGACCCAACTGCCCTCCTATCTTTGTCGCTAAGTACATGTGAGGCTTTGGGAAACTCAGTCTCTGGCATTCACTATGCTCATCTGTAAAATGATGGAGAGTTGGAACTCAAAGTGTGGTTCAAGAAAACATTTTAGAAATTCACAATCTCAAGGCCCAACCTAGACCTTCTGAATCAGAATCTGCATGTTAACAAGATCTCTGAGAGATTCTCATTTACATGAAAGTTGGAGAAGTGCAAGCATTGGATGGTCATCATTTTGACACTGAACTAAATAGAAGAATGCATGGAAATTAACTAATTTAAAAATATATAAACTATTGCTTAATTTCACCTTTCCATTACTATCCTATCATCCCAGCCACTCCCAAATTTCCCTTTATCCTAAAACCCAATTAGAACTTGCCTATTATCCATATTATTAGATTCCTCTAATCTCTTTGAATGAATTCCCTGGTGAATTTCAGTTTTTCTTAATCATTATGATCTTTTGTAGATACAGTTTAAAGACTTTGAAGAATAAAGAAATAAATCAAATGAAAATTATACACTGTCTTGAATTTACAATTTATTGTTTTTTCTTTTTGTAAAAACTAAAATACTGATTATAGACATCAGGTCAAGATGGTGGAGTAGATAAACACTGTGCTTGCCTCTCCCACAAACACATCAAAATTATAACTGAAGTAATGAAAAACCATCATTTAGAACCACCTGAAGTCCACCCAAATTGGACTCCTATTACTAAGGGTAGAAAGAAGATACCATATTGAGACTGGTAGCGGGGGCATAGATACAAAATGGGCTGGTCCCATACACACATGTGGCAATTAAAAGTCAGGCGGGATATAATGGCTGCCAAGGACCCTAAGGATGAGGGGTCCCAGCTCCACATTAGGCTCCCCAGTCCAGGGTTCCAGTGCCAGAAAGAGAAGTCCCCTTAACTTTGGACTGTGGAAACAAGCAGGGATATGGCTGAGGTGTTTCTCTTAAAGGTCCTATGCATAGACTTGCTGATATACTAACTCATTCAGAGTTCCGGCTCTGGGGAAGCAGCTCAAAAAGCACCAGAGATGTAGAAGGAGAAACTGAATTGCCAGACTTCAGAGCAAGAACTGCAGGGGCAGCTCCCTCTCAGACAGAAGAGCTCAGAGGCTGCAGTTCCTTTGTTGATCCCTCCCGCTGTCTAGGCTGCAAGCACGGGCCTGAACCACAACTGAATCTCCATCAACCTGGCTAACATAGTTTGCCCAGCTATGGTGACTCCCTGAGACCCCACTCCACCCCACCCAACTGGCAGTCTAACCCAAGCCTCTTCTACTGGCTTTTCCATACAAACTGCTTATCTTGGCTTGTACTGCAGGCTTTCCAAAAATCTCTCAAAGGTTCACAAACAACAAAAAAGCAGGATTCTGGCCTTGATGTGCCTGTGCTTTTTGCTAAGAGCCCTCAAGCCTAGAATTAACATCAAACAGCCTTGGTTCATAGCTTATCCCCTCCCAAGCACCTCCAAGCCCAGGACAAGTGACAACCATCTGCAGATCACTTTGTAGCTCATATGAAAATGACCCTGGACAGAGTACAGGCAGCAGCTGACAATAGGTTGCAGCAGAGCTCCTCCCAAAAGGCCCTAGTACCAAAATACCTGATAGCTTCAGACCACATGAAAGCAACACCCAACCATCTCCACAAATGACACACCCAAAAGGCAGACTCAGCAAACACCAGAGCCCCAGTGAGGAGACTCCTGTTCCATAGAGTCAAACCCTGCACAAGAGTTCATCTACTGTAATCACAACCAGTTCTCACAAATAATCAGCCTGAAGGTCATTCCCTCTCATTGACTTGCCAACATCAATCAAGGCTCAACCACAAAGGAGGGCACACATAATCCAGACAAGTGACACACCTGGAGCACTCAGTTCAAGTAACTTGGGAGACTGTGAAGCTAGACCCACTGGACACCTACTATATAAGGTCCCTCTACCAAGACTAGGAGATGTAGAAATTCTACCTAATATATAGAAAAAAAGAAGAAGAAAACATGAAACACAGAGAGGCAGCCAAAATGAGGAGACAAAGAAACATGTCCAAAATGAAAGAACAAAATTCCAGAAAAAAAAACTAAACAAAATGGAAGTAAACAATCTAATAGTTGCAGAGTTCAAACACTAGGTATAAATATGCTCAATAAACTTAGGAAAAGAATAGATAGCTTCATTAAAAAATTCAACAAAGGAACTTCTGGCCAAGATGGAGGCATAGGTAGATATACTGTGCCTCCTCTCACAACCAAAAGAAGGACAACAATTTAAAAACAACCAGAACTAACAGAAAATCAAACTGTATGAAAGTCCAATAACCAAGGAGTTAAAGAAGACATGTTCATCCAGACCAGTAGGAGGGGTAGAGATACGCAGCCAGGTGAAGAGGACTCAAGGCAAAGCAGTGGCTAGTGGACCCAATGAGGCAGCAGATTGTAGAGTGTGGGGTGCAAGGCTGCAACATATCTGCAAGGCTGCAGCTGGTGTACTGGGATGTCCCACATTCACACGCAGATAAACCAGGTGAAACTGGGGAGCAGGATGGCCCACACAACCCAGGGTCCCAGCTGGGGGAAATAAAGCCTCAAATCACTGAAAACACTTGTGGGGGTTGAAGCAGCAGTGGGAGAAACTCCCAGCCTCACAGGAGAGTTTGTTGGAGAGACCCACAGGATCCTAGAATGTACACAAACCCACCCACATGGGAATCAGCACCAGAGGGCCCACTTTGCTTGTGGGAAGTGGGGTAAGTGACTGAAATCTGGCAGAGAGCAGATCAAGCACCATTGTTCCCTCTCAGACCCAGCCCCATATACAGCGTCACAACCTAGTGATGGGAGTTGCCCTGCCCTGATGAACACCTAAGGTTCCTCCCCTCACTGCAAAACAGGCACATCAAGACAAACAAAAATGGCCAAAACGAAAGAATACATCAAAGCTCCAGAAAAATCACAACTAAGTAGCAAAGAGATAGCCAACCTATCAGATGCACAGTTCAGGATGCTCACAGAATTGGTTGAATTTCATTGCAAATTAGATGCAAAAATGAAGGCTACACTAAATAAAATAAAGGAAAATGTACAGGGAAACAATAGTGATGGGAAGGAAACTGGGACTCAAATCAATGGAGTGGACCAGAAGGAAGAAAGAAACATCCCATCAAAAAAGAATGAAGAAATAAGAATTCAAAAAAATGAGGAGAGGCTTAGGAACCTTCAGGACATCTTGAAAGATTCCAATATCCGACTTATAGGGATACCAGAAGGAGAAGAGGAAGAGCAACAAGTGGAAAAGTTATTTGAACAAATAATAAAAGAGAACATCCCCAATCTGGCAAAGAAAATACACTTCCAGGAAGTCCAGGAAGCTCAGAGAGTCCCAAAGAAGTTGGATCCAAGGAGGAACACACCAAGGCACATCATAATTACATTACCCAATATTAAAAATAAGGAGAGAATCCTAGAAGCAGCAACAGATAAGGAGGCAATTACCTACAAAGGAGTTCCCATCACACTGTCAGCTGATTTCTCAAAAGAGACCTTACTGGCAAGAAGGGGCTGGAAAGAAGTATTCCAAGTCATGAAAGGCAAGGACCTACATCCAAGATTGCTCTATCCAGCAAAGCTTTCATTTAGAATGGAAGGGCAGATAAAGTGCTTCTCAAATAAGGTCAAGATAAAGGAATTCATCATCACCAAACCCTTATTATATGAAATGTTAAAGGGATTTATCTAAGAAAAAAAAAAGATTAAAAAGGTACAGTAAAATGACAGCAAACTCACAATTATTAACAACCACACCTAAAACAAAAACAAAAAACAAACTAAGCAAACAACTAGAACAGGAACAGAACCACAGAAATGGAGAACACATTGAGGGTTATGAACAGGGGAGTGGGACGGGGAGAGAGGGGGAACAGGTACAGAGAATAAGTAGCATAGATGGTAGGTAGAAAATAGACAGGGGGAGGGTAAGAATAGTATGGGAAATGTAGAAGCCAAACCCATGAACATGAAGTAAAGGGGGGGAATGTGGGTGGGAGAGAGTGTGCATGGTAGAGGGGATTGAAGGGGGGGAAATGGGCAACTATAATAGCATAATCAATAAAATATATTAAAAAGGAAATTTAGCAAAGAAATAGAAAACATAAAATAGAGATAGAAAACATAGAAAAGAACTCAATAAAGGTAAAGAATATAATAACTATAATGAAGAATACATTAGAGGAAATCAACAGTAGATTATGTTTCAGGATAACAAATGAGCAATTTAAAAGACAAAATAGCAGAAAACACCCAATCAGGAAACAAAAGAAAAAAAATCCAAAACATGAGGATAGGTTTAAGAGGCCTCTGGGACAATATCAGTCACAACATTTGCATCATAGGGGTACCAGAAGGAGAAGAGAGAGAGCATGGAATTGAAAAACTACTTAAAGAAATAATGACAGAAAAGTTACCTAACCTGGCAAAGAAAATAGACATACAAGCCCATATAGTTTAGAGTGTCCTGAACAAGATGAATCTAAAGAGACCAACACGAAGACAAATAATAATTAAAATGGAAAAAGTTAAAGAAAAAGAAAGAATCTTAAAAGCGGTAATAGAAAAGCAATTAGTTACTTACAAGGGAACTACCATAAGACTGTCAGCAATTTCTCAACAAAAACTTTGCAGGCCAGAAAGATTAGCACAGAATATGAAAAGTGATGAGAAGCAAGTAATTACAACCAAGTTTTCTCTAGCCAGCAAAATTATCATTTGGAACCAAAAGACAGATAAAGAGCTTCCAATACAAGAAAAAGCTAAAGGAGTTCAACAACAAACAGTATTATAAGAAATGTTAAAAAGACTTCTTAAGACAGAAAAAAGACAGTATAGATTAAAAATATGAGTTATAAAACGGCAATAACTACATACCTGTCAATAATTACTTTAAATGTGAGTAGATTAAATACTCCAGTCAAAAGACAAAGAGTGCCCTGCCTGGTAAGTGTCGCTCAGTGGATTGAGCACCAGCCTATGAACCAAAGGGTCACCCATTCGATTCTCAATTAGGGTACATGCCTGGGTTGTGGGCCAAGTCCCCAGTATGGGGCACATGAGAGGCAACCACACACTAATATTTCTCTCTCTCTCCTTCTCCTTCCCTTCTTCTCTCTCTAAAAATAAATAAATAAATAAATAAATAAGCAAACAAAAAACAAATAAATAATAAAAGATACAAAGTGTTTGAATGCATTAAAACAAAACAAAACTCATATATGCCACCTACAAGAGCCACACTTCAGATGGAAAGACACATAGAACTGAAAGGAAAGGTGTGGAAAAATATTTCATGAAAATGGAAATGGAAAATGAAAGTTGAAGTAGCAATACTTACATCAGAAAAAATAGACTTTAAAACAAAGGCTATAATGAGACAAAGATGGATTGAGCCATTTAACTTCAGGGTATTTGAAAAAACACTAATTTTGAAAAGACATTTATATCCCTATGTTTATTATAGCATTATTTACAACTGTTAAGATATAGAAGCAAGCTAAGTATATTGGTATACAAATGGATAATAAAGGATGATACCCATGCACAAGACTATTACTCAAATGTAAAATAGAATGAAATTTTGCCATTTAGAACAACATGGATGGATCTAGAGAGGGTTATGCTAAGTAAAATAAATCAAACAGAGAAAGATAAATGCCATGTGATTTCACATATATGTGAAATCTAAAACAGCAAAATAAGTGAACAAACAAAATAGAAACAAACTCATAGATACAGAGAACCACATGAGGTTTGCCAGTTGGGGGATTAAGTTGGTTGTTAGGGGGAATGGATAAATAAAGGGAGGGGATAAGATATTTATATTGCCAGTTATAAAAATATAAATATCACTTTTTAAGTGATGCAAGTGTCTAATTGCTATGTTGTACACATGAAACTAATATAATATTGTATGTGAACTGTTATTGAAAAATAAAAAATATAATTGTAAAACAAGAGACGATAATTCAGTTTATAGACATTTCCTCATGTCCTTCAAAGTTGTTCCTTCTCTCTCTGTCTCTATCTCTCTCTTTCCCTCTCTCACATAATAATGGCTCCTCATTTTGGGAGAAAATTATATCAAAAGGCACTCTAAACCAAAGTAAATAAACTTAAGAGGTAGAATATTTGAAGGTATGGCTCAAATTTTTTGGAAATTGACATAGAGCTGCTCAGTGGCAAGACTTTTTTAATACTAACTTAACCCCATAAAACTGCTGGGTTGTATTTGGGTTAAAGAACTCTCTCTCTTAAGGATATGCACTCTAAGTTGATAAGAATTTTTTAAAAGAAAATGCAATTCTAAAAAAGATTCTCTTTTATTTGTGCAACTAACAGTACTCACCTGCATAGGTAGCTATTCTTGCATTACATGGAAATGGGCTCAGAGATAATTTAAGAGCTCTAAATAGTGTGTACTTCGAAGAGCTTTGATCCCTAAGGAGGAAAATGGACATCATCAATAAACTGGGTTCTAACTTGCATTAGTCATGGATTTAGAGACTTATGAGCTCAGATTCCAGTAAATACCTGTAAAACAGGAGAAAAGCTATCCGACATTTCAACACTGGAAAACATTTGCGTGAGAAACTTATTCATAAGGAGAAGATCAATCCCCCCTTCACTGACTGAAGACAAAATTAATTACTACAGTTGGCAAAAGATAAATGGTTTCAATGTACAAAATTGTGTAATTATAGCAGCTGCAGAGCTGGAAACCAGCTCCTAACTTTGAACCTCAACCCCAACTTGACATTTCTCCCCACGTTCAGTGTTCTGCCACGAGCAGGCATGTTGAAAGTTCCCTGGTCTTGCCTCTGTAATTATATGTTGGGGTTCAGAAGTAATCATTGGATCCACTGTGTGCACAAAACCTTATCATCCTCTGGTTTGCTAAAGGTATGCTGCATCATCTTTTGAAGTGTTAAAATCTCCAGAGAGAAAAATTTATTAGGGGAAAGTTACTGTTATGGCAACAAAATTAAGTCTGCCACAACATGTTAAATTAACCACCCTCCTAAGGACTGGAGTCAGAGCCAAGTTCAGAAATGGACAAGTATTCAGTATCAATTTCTTAAATGTCACTTTAAGTTTGAGTAAAGCTAAGGTAAACATCACGATTTACCTGAGTTTTCCAGTGTTTACTTCAGAACAACACTAGCTGGAAAACAAGAGGTTAAGAACTAAAGAATGCTTCAAGCTAGGCTCCCTCCCCCCCATTTCCAAACAGCAAAGGAGGTTGTCAGTTAGGCTCTGTGGAGATTTTGGTTCTCCCTTTGAAGCCAAGAGGAAAGTTTTTTAATCTTGTGTTTAATTTTAATCCTTTAAAATATGTAAGTGACTTAGAAATGTACAAGTTAAATTTGGCAGAAGACCCTACTGGTAGAAGTAAAGCTGTTTCTTTCAACTTTGTACTAATAAAGGAGCTCAGAACTGGCCACCTAAGCTATCTTGATACCTCACCCACAAGCTGCAATTCAGTGATTTTAAAAGTTCCCCTTATCAAAAATGTTTGGAAGGGTGAAGGACTTGGTACAAACAAGGGAAGCGACAAGGTCACTATCAAAGAAATAACCTGATCCTTGAAAACTTATTTACAAATTGGTTAGGTTTTTCTGAATGTTATGAAGAAAACACTCTTCATAATCTTTAGAAAACTTTTTCTTATTGAAAGGGAATTTCATCTGTTCAGAGTCATACTACTTTGGGGGGCTCAAGCCTTTCATTTTTTATGTACAGCTATGTATTTACAGGGTTCTCATATTAGTGGCATCAATGAACAGAAGATAGGTTTTGATCAATAATAGTATACTGTGATGATCATACTACGATGATAATGGTTGTTCCAGTCATTATGTGGAAAAAAACACTCCACACTTAGAGATATAAAACACCCACCATTTATTAGGCTTGCAAATTCCGTGAGTCAGACTTTGGAAAGTGCACAGTGGGGACACATTGCCTCTGCTCCATGACACCTGGGCACTCAGCTGAGGAGAATCTAGGCTGCAGGTGCCTGACCATCTGGGAAGTGCAGGCATGTGGAGGCCCATGCACACACGTGTGTGGTGGCTGATGCTGGCTGTCAGCTGGAATCTCAGCTGGGGCTGTTGACCAGAACACCTATATGTGGCCTCCCCATTGACTTGTTAGGTTTCCTCCCAACATGGTGGCTGAATGTCTCAGCCTCACTATCTACTTCCTCATTATCCACCCAGTTTACAACCTGACACCAAATCCTTAAACCCTTGCCCTAACCTAGTGGGCACCAGTCATTCAGCATGGAGGTAATGGTACTTTTGTAAAGGAAGAAAAAGAAGTATGGGTTATACCATAGCAGGAACATGAAGGAGAACAAGTGAGACAATGGTAGAAGAATTTCCCATAGTCACTGAGATCCAACAAAAACAAGTCATTCCAGAGATTTCTGAAACCAATACAAATGTAGTTTACCTCTTAGTATTAATTTATTATAAAATTGAGTGTTAATTGGCCCAAATAAATTGTCATTGTCCATTTCATATAGTAAAAATAATGAGAACTTTAATGACAATCACATAGAAATAGAAACAAAAGATCTAAAGATGTGACTTTCAGACATTTTTAAATAGAACTTTTCATCCAGTAGACAGTGATAAAAAAGTATTTAATACAACTTAATATGTAATTTCTTAAGTGGAAATGTATAACATTTACTTACTATATCACTAATTAATAAGGATAGTGAGACAGTATTTTTATAAACAAAAATTACAATGGAAAGTGATGATTATCACAGCCCCATCAATCTAACCTGTGATATTTTATTACTTTTTATGTTTGTTTCTCTGTTTTTACCTCTTTTTTACTTTTGTTTTTGTTTGGGGAAGTTTAGTTATTTTTTGTTGCACATTATCATGAAAATACTTGACTTGATGTCTTTGGAAATAGTTGGTGCAGGATTTTAAAGCTAATCTACACTGATTTGTGCAGTGTAATCCCCATTTCATACATGTTCTCTGACTTAAATATAAATGGCTTTCTCTATTTTTGGGATGCCAGATTGGTGTTTCTTTTGAAGGTAATAATATGCAGGTGATTACAGAAGCAGCTCAGATTTCCATGGGTTATATTTTGGATTTAATGCTGAAACTTTGGATTTGAAGAGTTCTTACTAGCACCTGAGGTTCCATGGCCACCTATAGTAGATAATGGTAGTAGATATAGTAGTAGATATAAATATCTACTATATTTATATTATGTAAGAAAGTGAATCAACACATCAAGGGCTATGGTAATTTTTGGAAACATAGAGGGAAGTTTGGGATACTGCCTTTCAGTGCTGGACAGACCATGAGAGCCAAATATCCTCAGCACATGTGAGTTCACTAAATTGAGAATGTTAAACAAACTCTCTAGAAACATTGTAAACTAGAAATCAGTTTTAGCCTATACTTCAAAGAAATTTAGTGTCTTGAGAAATTAGAGTTCTTCTGGAGGGGAAGAAATGCTTGGTCTAACTGAAGGTCTATGTGCTGTCCCACCAGCAAATGTTAAATTCACTGGAGATCTGTTTGCTGCTGTGATTTTAAAACTTTTGCAGAGTCTAGGATGAGGTTATTCCAGGGATGAATGAAAAAAAATGTATTGATCTTTGAGTTAGAGTATGCTACTTAAATGTCCTAAGGGTAGAGAGCCCTGGAAGGAGGCTAAAGCCAGATTTAACGGCTCTGTAGGGTCCAGCAGTTGGAGTGGGTTATGGACTCAAAGCCACAAGGTCTCTATCCTGTGGCAGATTACTGCAGTCTCCCAGAGAAAGAAAATAATAGAGTGGAGGATATGTAGGTCAAAGGGATAATTCTTTCATTGGCCATTCCACAGAAGAAGAAGAAGTTATCTTAGAGGATCAGGACCATAGATACTGAAATATTTTAGATTTCATCACAAACCGGGGTCAGGACTGCATTGTGTGTGTGTGTGTGTGTGTGTTTGTGTCTGTGTGTCTATGTCTGTGTGTGTGTGTGTGTGTGTGTGTGTGTGTGTGTGTGTGTGTGTAAGAGAGAGAATGACAGAGAGAATTAGAGAAAAAGGGAGAAGCAAGCTATCTGAGCTCTCCTGGGGGATCTTGCTTAGGTTCTTTTGCTGTACCTTCATCATTTTTCAGTTCTGGATATTTGATGTCTACTGGGTCCTTTAAAAAAGATTTTTCAGAAAGTCTCCAGCATTCCTCAGAAGAGGTCTTTGGACTTCTTTTATTTATTAATGCTTAGTTCATAATTGATTTCACTGGGCCAGTGGCTTTATAACATGAGGATGTTCAACTTTAGATCACCAGTTTAGATAATTTCCTATGTGTTAATCTCATATTTTCAGCTAATTGGAATCTCCACTGGATTCTTAACAGATATCTTGAAATCAACATTTCCAGAGCCAATGAGGTGATGATACCTTCTCCTGAGGTCAGAGCCCCCCAAAATGAAGTCTGATTGATTGAGGATAAATAGGTTCTTCATCCTTAATACTTCTACACCAAACCACTTTGGAAATTGTACCCAAAAATTTGCTTCTAGGCATCAAGACTGCTTACAAATAGAGTTACTGTGATTGTCTCCAACACCTTCAGACTTCAGCTACATGTGAGTGACAGACTGAACTCCAGACTGCTCTGGGTTTGTGAACAAAGGAGGTATTTCCACATCTCCTTCACATGTGATTAAAAGGGCAGGTATGTTTATCATACCCACATACACGCTATGGATTTGAACAATTCAAGTGATATAATAAGACATAGCACAGTCATAATAAATATTGTGACAGCAAAGTCCCATAAGTATGCCTATGTGTGACTATATGTCAACATGAGTGCTAAAGCAATGACTAATATCTAGTAAAACTGAGAAATATTCTACCTGCTGCTGGAGAAATGTGGACATATGTGACTTCATGTGACAATAAAGCTGCCAGTACTGAAGGGAAGTAGATTGCTTCTGAAATGGGACCTGGCCATGGTTAGTCAAATTAGCCATGTTGAAATCAGTCCATTGTATGATATTAACTTTTTTCTCTCAATCTTTGGATGATTATTGCTTACATGACATCTTTTTGATAGCACTTTTACTGTCTGCCTTTATGTAAATTTTTTGCTTGTACCTTCTCCTCTCATTCCACCTCATCTTACACATCACCTTACACATAGTTAATTTTCATAAATGTTTGTTGATTCTAATAAAAAATAAAAGACTGTCATCCCAAGTCACATAAGCCACCCAGAGAGAGCTGGAACTCAAAACATGCTTGTCTCTGACGATTCCAGGTTTCCATATACCATACTACATTTATGTGTCCATGCCATCAAGTGCAGCAACATGTAATATCCCCATTTAATTTCTTAAAACTGAAAACAGTTTTGGAAATTTACTCACTGTAGGTTTAAAATGGAGCACATCTAGGCTAGCTGAGCCATTTTGTGACAGCATTCTGTCACTGATCCTGCTTCTCACTCTTGACACTCCTGAGTTTCAATAGTCAAGGTCTGGGGATACAGACATTCACACATCACACAAAAGGAACTTGTTCTTATATTTCTTTTATGATGCTTATATTTACTCATTATGAACATCTTTGGCAAAATTTTGGGCAATGTACTTTAATAATATAGCAATAGGAAAAAAACATATCATAAACAAGATCATACAAGGGTGAAGTCAACTAACAAGAATGATGATTTAGCAGGCAGTTTGGTATGGGGCATTTATAATAAAAGGTGGGGTGTTTATAATTGATTCACCGTTCAGCAATTTGAAGAAAGAATAAAGGGAACGAAGGGAGGGAGGAAGGAAGAGTGAGAAAAGAAAGAAAGAAAAGAAAGAAACTTTTCTCAGTTGGTAACTCAGTTGGTTAGAGCATGCCCCAAAATGCCAAGGTTGTAGGTTTGATCCCCAGTCGGGGCACATACAAGAAGCAACCAATGAATGCATAAGTAAGTGGAATAACAAATCAATGTTTCCCTCTCTATTCCTCTATCTAAAAAGTCACTTAATTTTTAATATAAAAAAATTAATTACAAGCACAAAAAAGCATAAACAGGCTTGAGAATCTATATTTAAACTGATCTGACTAAAGTGGGGAGATATGTTGGGAAGTCAAGGAAAAGTTACGTGTGGAAGATGGGAGGATGGAGAAAGATTATGGAAAAAATTTATTTAAAATGCATTTGATGTATTACAAGTTAACAACTCCAATACAATATTAAGCAAAAGTAAATAAATTGAAAGCAATGTGAGAGAAGTAATGAGATTTTAAAAGCACCAAATTTGATAGCAAGGGAACTAGATTCTATTTCTCTTTATTTAAGTTTTTTTAAATTTATTTTTAGAGAGAGGAGAAGTGAGAGAGAAAGAAAGGGAGTGAAACATCAATGTGTGGTTGCCTCTCATGCGCCCTCAACTGGGTATCTGGCCCACAACTCAGAAGTATGTTCTGATTGAGAATTGAACGAGCAAACTTTTGGTTTGCAGGCTGGTGCTCAATCCACTAAGCCACACCAGCCAGGGCTGGATTCTATTTCTAATTCAGACTTACTGGTAGTGACTATGGGCTTCACCATTTGTAAGTCTCCATTTATGAGTAATAATGATAATAAAATGTATTTTGCACAGTTTTTAAAGATTAAATGGCATAATTTATAAGTTAATTAATAGTACAGAAGTTCTATATAAATTATTGTATATAGAAACTACATATAAGTTTAAAACAGTATTTATTTTTTGCTGGTGGCATATACATAACATTTTAGATGTAGTTTTTATTGAGATATAATTGATAAGCAATATTGTGTAAGTTTAAGGCATATAATGTGTTTGATACATTTATATATTGCAATATAATTATTAACTTAGCATTAGTTAACATCTCCATCCATATTTTTAACATTACTACAGAGCTCTTTAAATTTATCCTGGCAGTAGGAACCAGAATGAATTGTTATGGCAAGGGGCTGAAGTCATATTAGTTAAGAAATAAAGGCAGAAATCCAAATATGAGATGCTGGGGTCAAGCAAAATGCAAGAACTGGACACAGCTGTTGGGAGAATGACAATACCAGTTATTTAAAAAGTGCTATCTGAGAGAAGAGAAATTAGATGCTGTTTGGGACCTAGATTTTTCTGTCTTTCTCTTCCAGAGTCATTAGTCATTGCCTTTGTCTTCATGCTCATGTCTTCATGGGCCCCAGATGGCTGCAGCACCTCTAGTGATTACACCTGTGTTCTTGGTAAGCAGCAAGGGGAAGGGTACAGGGTGAAGAGGCACATGAGTTAAGCATATCTCTTTTTCTTGGGAAATCCCAAAGCTTCCCTGGAAAACCCATCTTTTAAACTTTCACTTATTATCCAGGATTGCATCAGTTGGCCAACGTGGGCTAGAATTGGGCTAAAGAAAAAGGAATTGTGGATAAAGGTTGAGTTAAGCAATCATCAGGGTTTGTTCAGAGCATATTCTCAAGGGATCTTTGAGAATATTAAATAAAATATCTAAAGTGCCTATCATATTGTCTATAGGACACTATAGTAGCTGCTCAATAAAGCCTGACTCTAATACTCATATCAAATATATGAGTGCCTAGCAAGTAGCAGGCAGTTGCTACATGCTAGAAAGGAATCATTAAATAAAATATGACTTCTGAATGATTTCAGTTCTAGACGTTAAAAAATGGTGATTTGAAAACCAAATGGAAAAACACCACATGAGAGCTGGGGAACAAAATCATGATTTTAAAGTGACTATCACAGGGGTTAGAGCTGAACTATGAGACAGCTATTGTAGAAATAGAGAATTAGAACTCCTAGGATTTTTCTTTAAGAAATATTAAAGGAATGGCCAAAGTTGGCAGGAGCAAACTTTACTAATGTTATTATAAAAATCAACAAAAAAATTAGATTTGGTAAAGAGTTTCAGCTTACTTGTACCAAATTCTACAGAGACATCAAGAACAATGAGAACAAGAGCAAGACTGAGCAAGAATAACTTTACTGATGATGGCAATTTCAGCAAATGCTGGGTGCAGAAGTCAAATTTCAAGGAATTAAAGGAAAGATAGTTAAAGGACAAACACAGTACATTAAGAATGTTAATTTAAGACTGCAAGACAACAGACAGTTAATCCAAAATGAAATAAATGGTGACTAGCAGAGGCAGACTGTCAGCAAAGAACATTTTCAGGAAGAAAAGCCCAAGTGTGTTTGAGGGCAAGAAGAAAGAAGTTGCTGTAATAAAAATGACTTAAATCATGGGAAAGAAAAGAAATAAGCTTCAGAGTGAAATGTCTCAACATAAAAACTACACAAAACCTAGATATATGTAAGGAGTGATTGTCACAGTAAATCAGACTCAATTAGAGAGTTTACCACAAAGGATGCGATGATTGAGAGAAGAGGTTAGACTACTGGATCCTTCTGGTAAGCTTAGGGTTTGGCTTATGAGAAAGGAGGAAGTAAAAGCAAAATTGGAATAAGGCCTCAGGTGAAAGCAATAAGGAATCAGAGGCTATCAATATAACTTCCAAGAAGCAGAAAGTGCCAAAGTACAGCTGGAAACAATGTCTTCCAGTCAAGTCTGCATTTTCTTAGATACTGATCTGATTTTAAGGCAAGACGATATCCTGGGTATCATTTTTTTGTTCCCTACTAATCTAAAGAACGATGTGGATAAAGTAATTTCAGGAATTATATTAGATTGGGGGTGAATATTAAAATCAAGAGTCTTTCCCGGGCTGGTGTGACCCAGTGGATTGAGCACCAGCCTGTGAACCAAAGACTCACCGGTTAGATTCCGAGTCAGGGCACATGCCTGGGTTGTGGGCCAGGCCCCAGGAGGGGGCATGTGAGAGGTAACTGCACATCAATGTTTCCCTCCCTCTCTTTCTCTCACCCTTCCCCTTTTTCCCTCCCTTCTCCTCTCTCTCTAAAAATAAATAAATAAAATTGTTTAAAAAACAGTCTAGGAGTCTATACTGATGTGTAAGAGGCATTAAAACTTGAGGTGACCAGATCATTCAGGTGAGAGAAGATGATGTAGTCCAGGAAGTAAGATTTGGCAATTTTTGGAAGGGATGTGTGTCAGGAGAATGAGAGACACTGAGAAGTAGGTTCAATAGAGGAGAAGAGAGAGAATGGCAAGCAAAGCTGTTGTGTTTGTGAGGAGCCCACCAACTCTGAGATTTCAGAGGTGGAAACATGGTATACATGTGATTCTACAGTGGAATGCTAAACATGTTGAAACTATGCGTCAGTAAAACGTACTTGAACTGACAGAGTTATGCTAATATCACTGATAATGATGGTGAGTAAGGAAGAAGAGCACGAATCAATATGGTAATGGTAACTAAGAGCATTATTCTGACCTAGATTCAATACTAACTCCCAGCTGTAGCTCCTAACAGCTGTTTGTCTTTTGACATCTTATCCAACCCCTGTAAGCTTAATTTTTCTAACTATTGCATGGAAGTACTAATAAACATCTCAAAGTATTGTGACAATGAGAACAGAAGCAAGATCTAGCAAGAATAACTTTATTGATGATGACAACAAAATAAGTAAAGCATGCAAAGTACCCACAGACCAATTGCGCAGTAAGTGCTGGGAACATACAAGTTGACCATGGGGAGCCCAACAGAGCCTTGGTGATGATTTGGAAAGTCAATGAAGAGACACTTGAGGGACTATGAAAGATAAGGAAGCTCTGCAAAAGCTGGGACTCCATTAAAAATGGCATAGGATAAAGCAAGTATCTGTTAAGGCATGTAGGCAAAGGAAAAAGGTGAAAACGAGAAATAAACTGAAGATAAAATTTCCCCAGTATCAAACAGGGACTTATTAAGTCACAATCAAAAAGATTATGGAATAAAGGGAAGAATCCAAAGCAGATGAGGAATGCACAATGACATGAGCATGAAAAATTTAGCTGACACAGGCACTGGAAAGGATTAGAAGTTTCTGTCTCCTCTCAACATCTACACCTCCCAAATGCCTCCACTTTAAAAAGGGGCAGTGGGACAGAGGTAATGCATCTGTTTGCATAAACCCAGGGCCTGAGTGTTACACTCCATTATCCCAAAAGCCAAGAACCTAAAGTCAGAAGGAAGAATCACACAGGACATCATCAAATGTGTGCTCACTAAGGCCAAACACATTTTCACAGAAGTTGAAGTTGGTCCTTGTAACTACAAAAACTCTAGATAGAGAATTTTATGTGCTTTTTTTGTATCATTATTTTTCTATCACCATGCTCAGGCTTCAAATATGTTTAAATTGACATGGTTTAATATTAATGAAAGTTGATTTTGACCTGCTAATGGTATAGATTATGTTTTACACTAAAAATATTGTTTATTGTATTATGTAAGTAATGTTATTTTGTTGAAATGAAGACAGGGAAAACACCATCCTATGGAATTCATAAACATAAAAAACATATTTTGACTGTCCCAGGTATTGACACCTACCAATCTTAGCTACAAATTCATCTATTTTCTATTTTGTTTTAGAAATCACCCATCACCATTTTATCTACTGCTTCACTTTTAGATTTTACTGGGTTACAGAACTTTTATTTTTATATTTGTTGACTGCTTCCCCCAAACAAAATTGCCACATGCTCCTTTTTCATCACAATTGTGTTTGTGAGATTGTGCTGAAAGATTCAGGAGGGAAGGATCTACCCTTTATACATATCATTTACATATGATAACCTAATGTCATTTCTCTAAGTGAAAATCATAGCCTTCTAACACAAAACCAGTTATTAATATATTGCCACAAGCAAAAAAATGTGGCTTAAACTGACTTTGCTAAAGATGGAAGAGAATGAAAGGGTAGGTCACTGAAATGCTATGGCTCTAATCTTCCCGTGATCCTTTATATTCACAGATTTCTGCATATTCTCTTTTTTACCTTATATAAAACTCACCTTCAAATTTATAAAAAAATCAAGCAGTTTTTTAAAAAATGAGTTACATGGAAGAAAGAGCAGCAAGTAATATTTTTGTGATTAATTTGATAACTTCTAGTAGAAAGTATTTAGTTTATCTGCACATAAAAAATGAATATTAAAATATTCATACCCCAAGGCTACCAGAAAAGTAGGTAACAGCTGTTGGTCTAAATGTGGTTTCATTATGCAGCAATTGGAATAAGCTTGTAATTATGAATTAAAACTAGAGCAGTTAAAAAATGTTGAGTAGGATTTTTAACCCCAACATTTTAAATGTTTCTGTTATAAGAAATCACACCATTTCCCTCAATAAACTTTCAAGTGGTATCAGCAATAGCAGATTTGCTTTTGCTCACCTCAAAAAGAAATGTGCAATAAATCCTTCATGTACATTTCTTAATGATTTCTTTTCTACAGCTAGTTTAAATATATGGTACTGAGTCCATACTATAAACTAACAAAGGCATACTTTAATACTTCTTTTAGATTTGAAGACATAGCTAATAGAAAGAAATAAGGTTTTAAAAATTATTTTGGTTAATAACACAGGTTACAAGTTTTTTTTATCTACATGTATTATTCTCTCTTTGACACGATACCACTACAACCAAGAAAATAAACTTTAATGTTACAATATCAAATTAGCAAAATGAGGTCTTACAAATAAAATAATTTTATGTCAAAGTTACTGAAATTAAGAATCCATTTGTGATTATATTCTAATGTGAAAGCATGAACTAATATTTTTCTACTATTAATTAATAATCCACTGAGAACTGTAACTTTAGTTTGAAACAATTTATTTGAAGAAAGATAACCTCTGCACAGACACACACATAACATTTAAGCAAATCATATAGAACAAGATAAAACACAAAATATATTCTCCCTCATCCCCCCCCAACCCCCACTGCTCCTCTATTACAATCTGTTAAGAAGCTGGATAGATTGTTACCGAACAGAAGATAAACTATGATTGAATGATATGAATAGTGACTAAAAGATGCATTAATCTGATAAACCTCATAAAGAATTACAAAGCATTTTAAAATATTTTTTAGATTAAATATTATTAAATTTTCTTAAAGGCAAAGAAAATGAGACATGGCCATTATGTGCGAGATCCAAGATGAACAATAGTTAAATATTACAGAAAAAAAAAACAGAGAAATTTTGTATCCATTATTTGTCATGTGAACTTTCAGCTAACTTATGTGGATCTTGGAACAATGAGCCACTCCCACGTTACTCTTTCCTGTCCATACTAACACTCCTCTTCCCTAACTCTAAGATGTGTTTAGAAAACAAAAGAGGACCTAACTCTCACTGCCAACCTCCACCTCCTGGGTCAGATAAGGATCTGAACAGACAGTGGACAGACAGCACACAGAATCTCTGGGACTCTTCCTGGAGTCCTAACCTGCAGCACATGCAATGGAAGAACAAGAACAGTTATCTGGTAATACCTTTTAAACATTAGAATATTCTACATGAAATAGCTGAATTGGAAGAGCAGCAAAAGAGAGGATCCTCTTTGCTGGACTGTATTTGACACCTTTAACAACCGCACAGTGCAGTGCTTGCCCCGTTCCCAGAATGGAACCATGGCAGCAGAGTCAAAAGGCACAAAAAGTTCTCAATGAGAAAAATCTCCTACTCCCAGTTGGACTCCAGTAATATATTCGATAATTTGATATAGACAAACAGACTTCTAAATCCCTCCCCTAAACAAATGGCAAACATGAAAACAAGTTGACCTTAAATATTGCAAGTAACCTGTTATTTTAACCTATCCCAATATATTGGCTCATAGCTTGCTTGTAACCATGACAAATTCCCTGATTTCCTTAACACGAAGGAGAAGACAGAAATTTTTAACACTGACATTAATTAAATTTTTTTCTCATGTTCATTTTAATAAAAACACAAAAATTAGAATCTAAATTTGTCTTATATCTAAAACCTATAATAATTGAATCACAAGTAACTATAAAACACAAGAAGGGTAGATCCCTCTCCTAACATGCAAAGTAAACAAACCATAAAATAGCTTAAGTAGGTAAGTACATATTTTTGACTATTTAAATTAGATAACTCCATTGATGTTTTAATTAGAAGTTTATGGATAGTATAAATGGCAATATAGATTTTTTTAAATTCCTAGTTATATTGTGGCACATTTCCCTGAGGTAAAATCAATATAAAGGTAATAGAGAATATTGAAGAAATATGAACATTTAAAAAAATAAATTTCTTTATCCTTCCAAATGCCAACAAAAATATGGCAAAAATAGAGCACTATTCTCTTCCACAGTATTGCATAATTTTTTATGGAAAATAGCAATTAAATAACCTTGGGAAATAACAACAGCATCAAGTCCTCAGAGTTACTAACAGAGGTTAACATTTTAAAAAATACCATACAAATATTAATAAATTCACATTAAAATTTGAAGTAGGTAAACACCATCATCAACCTCCAATGAAGAAATGTACAGTGTGGCCCAGTTTCTGGCCTGAGGACTGATTCAGGCTGGGATCATGTGTCTTCAGTAGCATATAATTTTGTAACTCCAGTAAGAACTAAAATATATAGAGGAAGACATATTTCAGATTTCAACTGTTCCAAAACTTTTGAAAAAGCACTATCTTAAGGATTTTGATTTGTTTATCCCCTTAATCTCACCCATTTGTATTATTAATTGAACCCCTTTCTTTGCAGAGAGCACTCCACCGCACACACATTCTGCACTCTTTTAATTGAGCCCCTTTGGGGGAAAGTATGGTTTAAATATAACAATATATTCAGAACCCTAAAATAATTTGATCTATAATAAATTCTTAAGCAAGGGAGGAAGACCAGCCTGGGGACCCTGGGAGGGGAAAATTGCCAGGTATCAAGTCAGAGATTCACAAGGAAGTTGTAGAAGCTCTTTCCCTGGAGACTTTTAAAAATAGAATAGACAGCCCTCTGCATTCAGTGGTGTAGGAGGTCCCATTATACTTTGTTATTACAGAACTTCACTATCCATTTCCCTAGGCCTGATTAAAAAAAAGAAAAGTGGGAGGAGGGGAAGGGAAAGCCACCTGACGTGAGGAAAATTCAGCTTAAGAAATGCCTTTGTTAGTGAACTCAGTAGGTTTGTACTAAATTAATTCTCTGATTTTTACACTTGATTTTGAGGGTAGAGTCTTAAATGGACTTAGACTCTAACATATGATCGCACTGCTTTCTATTTTCATCTACATTTTATATTACTATTTTGTTCACTCCTGACTGTGCTATTTTTAGAAATTCAGTACATACCAAGTCAAGGAAAAATTGAAAGTTGTTTGATATTTTACTTTTTGTCTTCCTATAACTCCATAATTCTCTCTATAAAATTTGAATATATGCAAAGACATACACCCATACCTATATATGATTTAATAGCATTACAGGGAAACAATAATATTTAAGTATATATATATCTTTTGATTAATAAACTACAAACTATCTTGATCACAAATTCCATATATATTTCTTTTTTTCAGTTATGATGCAAGCAAGATATCATGAACAAACCTATTTGAGACAAATCTTTTTCTCATTATTAAAAAAGAAAAAAAAATTCTTTGATACCCAGCATCTGACCTGACACAGTGCATTGCAGCGACATGACACTTTTTACTACCTGTGCTCGAGTCTTGGACCACTTTTTCACCTTCAGGATTGATAGTGTGGATTTAAGGCCTTTCGGACACTACTGAGCTTTCTTCTGTATTCTCTGTTTGGTTAACCTCATTATGTTTTCTTAATTGAATGATGTCTTTAATAGCATTTAAATAAGTTTTCCTTGAAAGTAAACAGGATGCTTTGGACAGATAATGTTAAAAATTCAAAATCTTGTACTTATTTTAATATACCACAACAACTTCTAGAAGTTCTATAAACTGTACTAAAGGATATGGCAATTTCATTGCCTTCAGAAGTTTCTGTGTATAGTAATTGTTATTTTAACATCACTGTAACATGAAAGAATAATCATTTTGAAGATATTTTTAAACAATTAGGGACCCAAATTTAAGTTAAAGTATCCTATGGGATAATCAATGAAAATAACTGATGTTTATGCTACACAGATACCATCTACAAAAGACTAAATTTGCATATATGTATATTATGATAAGTACACTGTAACATAATTTTTTACCTAGCAGCTGACAGCTTCTTTTACGCTAGTGAATTCATTTCTATTTTTTTTAAATATTAATCATGAACACAGGAGACATTATTCCACACATTCCACTCTTACTAAAGAGTTTTCAGTTACATTCTAAGGTTTTCAGAGGATCACATTGGGCTGAGATATTCATCTCCTATATTACTTTTCTATTGTTGCTGTAATAAATTGTCATAGGTTTGAATTCTTAAAGCAATGCATATTTTTATCAGAGTTCTAGAGGTCAGATGTTGGGCATGGTTTTCACTGGACTAAAAATCAAGGTGTTGATAGGACTTCCATCCCTTTCCAAAGGTTCTAGGGAATAATCTGTTTCACTCTTTTCCTAGTGTTTATTTATTTTCTTTATTTTCTTTTTTTATTGTTGTTCAAGTACAGTTATTTTAATCTAAGAATCCTGAGTACCAAGTCAAAAGAGCCTATGCACCCCAATGTCTATAGCAGCACTATTTTCATAGCCAAGTGCTGGAAGCAGCCTAAGTGACCATCAGTAAATGAGTGAATTAAAAAACTGTAGTTCATTTATGCAATGGAATACTATGCAGCAGAAAGAAAGAAGGAGTTTTTACCTTTTACGACAGTCTGGATGAAACTGGAGAATATTCTGCTAAGTGAAATACTTCAGTTCATAAAAGACAAATACTACATGATCTCACCTATAAAAGGAAACTAATGAACAATAAACTAACAAACAAAATAGAACCAGAAACATAGAACAGACTGAAAGTGAGGGGCAGGGATTAGTCAAAGAACATGTATGAATGACCCACAGAAATGCACAATAGTGTGGGAATGGACTGTGGAAGTGGGGGGTGGGATCTCCTAGGCAAGGGTGTCCAACCCATGGCCCATGGGCCTCATGCAGCCCAGGATGGCTATGAATGAGGCCCAACACAAAATCATTAATTTACTTAAAACATTATGAGAACATTTTTGTTTTCATTAGTGTTTGTGTATTTAATGTGCAGCCCAAGAAAACTCTTATTCTTCATGTGTGGCCCCAAAACACTAAAAGGTTGGACATCCTGTTAGGGCAAGGGAAATAAAGGGAAAAATAAATGAATGGACTATATCAAATTAAAAAGCTTCTGTATAGCTAAAGAAAATATCATCAAAATGAAAAGTTACATGTGTATGGGAGAACAAACTTGCCAAGGATACAGTGGGCAAATATTTTATTTCCAAAATATATAAAGAATTCGCAGGCTGTTTCCGGAATATATAAAGATGACTCAACACCAGGAAGACAAAAATCCAAATTTAAAAAATGGGCAAAGGATCTGAATAGACACTTCAGATGTGTATTCTGAAGGACTTACAGATCACCCATAGACATATGAAAAGATGCTCAACATCACTAGGCATCAGAGAGATATAAATTAAAACCACATTGTGAATATTATGCTAAGTGAAATAAACCAATTTTTAAAAGATGAATACCATTGAATCTCACCTATAAGAGGAATTTAATGAACAATAATGAACAAAATAGAACCAGACATGAAAACATGGAACAGACTGAAAGTGACCAGAGGGAGGGTGGAAAGAGATAATGGTAGAAAAAAGGGAAAGGGACTAGACCTCACACCTGTCAGAATGGCCATCTTCAATAAATCAACAAACAAGTGCTGGTGAGGATGCAAAGAAAAGGGAACCCTAGTTCACTGTTGGGGGAAATGCAGACTGGTCCAGCCACTGTGGAAAACAGCATGGAATTTCCTAAAAAACACCAAAAATGCCTTTGATTCAGCAATTATGCTGCTGGGAATATACTTTAAAGAGTCCTTTCCAGTTTTTAGAAACCACCACACTCCTTTGCTGCTGACCCCTTCCTCCATCTTCAGAGCCAGCAATAGTAAGTTAAGAACTCAAATCACTTCACTCAGCCCACACTTCTGCCTCCTTCTTCTGCTGTTAAGAACCTCTGTGATTACATTGAGGCTACCTGGAAATATGGCATAATCTCCTTATTGTTTAAAATTATTGTCCATTCTATTACAGTTGTCCTCATTTTCCCCCTTTTCCCTCCTCCTCTCAGCTCACTCCTTCTCCCACAGTCAATCTCCTCACCCTTGTCATATCCATGGGTAATTCATACATGTTCTTTGACTAATCCCTTCCCCTTCTTTCCACCATTGTCTCCATCCACCCTCCCCTCTGGCAGTGTCAGTCTGTTTCATGTTCCCATGTCTCTGGTTCTATTTTGTTCATTAGTATATTGTTCATTAGATTCCTTTTATAAGTGATATCATATGGTATTTGTCTTTAACCAACGGAAGTATTTCACTTAGTAGAATATTCTCCATTTCCACCCAGACTGTCATAAAAGTTAAGAGCTCCTTTCTGCTGCGTAGTATTCCATTGTGTAAATGAACCACAGTTTTTTAATCCACTGATTTACTGATAGTCACTTAGGCTGTTTCCAGCACTTGGCTATGAAAAGAGTGCTGCCATGGACATTGGGGTGTAGAAGTTCTTTTCAACTGGTGTTTCAGGTCTCTTAGGGTATGTTCCTAACAGTGAATTACTGGGTTAAAAGGCAGATCCATTTTCAGATTTTTTAGTAAATACCATACTGTTTTCTACAGTGGCTGAAGCAGTCTGCATTCCCAGCAACAGTGCACTACGGTTCCGTTTTCTCTGCATCCTTGCCAGCACTTGTTTTCTGTTAATTTATTAGTGATAGCTATTCTGACAGGTGTGAGGTGATATCTCATTGTGGTTTTAATTTGCATCTCTATGATGGCTAGTAATGTTGAGCATTTTTTCATGTCTATGGGCCATCTGTATATTTTTCTTGGAGAAATGTATATTCAGGTCCTTTGTCCATTTTTTAATTGGATTTTTTTGTCTTCCTAGTGTATTTATGTATTTTTGAGATTAAATCAAACTGTTTTCTGATGTATCTCTGGCAAAGAGATACTGAATGAAAAAGATTCCTTTTCATTCTGATGATGGTTTCTTTAGCAATGCAGAAACTTTTTAATTTGATGTAGTTCCACTTGTATATTTTTTTCATTTCCCTTCCCTAAGGAGATAAATTGGCAAAAGTATTGCTATGTGGGATATCTGAAATTTTACTGCCTATGTTTTCCACTAGGACTTTTATGATACCATGCTTTATATTTAAGTCTTTTATCTATTTTGAGTTTATTCTGTAATCTGGTGTATGTTGGTGGTCTGGTTTCATTTTTTTGCATGAACTAGTCCAGTTCTTCCAACACCATTTATTGAAGAGACTATCATTACTCCATTGTATGCTCATGCCCCCTTTGTCAAATATTAATTGACCATAGAGATATAGATTTATTTCTGGGCTCTCTATTCTCTTCCATTGATCTGTGTGTCTGTGCTTATGTCACAACCAGACTGTTTTGATTACATTATCATTGTAGTATAGTTTTATATCAGGTATCATGATCACTCCAACTTTGTTCTTCTTTCTCAAGATTGCTGAGTCTATTCAAGGTCTTTTTTGGTTCATATATGTTTTTGAGATATTTGCTCTAGATCTGTGAAATATGCCATTGGTATTTTAATAGGAATTGCACTGCATCTGTAGGTTGCTTTGGGTAGTATGGACATTTTAATGATGTTAATTCTTCTAATTCTTGAACACGGTATATGCTGCCATTTATTTGTTTCTTCTTCAGCTTATTTCTTCAGTATTCTACAGTTTTCCAAGTACAAATCTTTACATCTTTGATTAAATTTATCCCTAGGTACTTTACTTTCTTGTTGCTATAGTAAATGGGATTTTTTTCTTAGTTTACCTTTATGATATTTCATGGTTGATGTACAAAAATGCCATCAATTTCTGAATATTGACTTTGTATCTTGCTATTTTGCCAAATTGACTTATTAAGTCAAGCAGTTTTTTGGTGGAGACTATAGGGCTTTCTATGTACATTATCATGTCATCTGCAAATAATGACAGTTTTACTTCCTCCTTTCCAATTTGAATGCCTTTTATTTCTTTTTCTTGTCTGATTGCTGTGGGTAGGACTTCCAGTTCTATGATGAATAAGAGTGATGAAAGCAGACACCCTTGTCTTGTTCCTGATCTTAAGGGAAAAACTTTCAGTTTTTGCCCATTGAATATGATGTTGGCAGTAAGTTTCCCATATATGGTCTTTATTATGTTGAGGTAAGCTCCCTCTACTCCCACTTTGCTGAGTGTTTTTAACATAAATAAGTGCTGGATTTTACCAAATGCATTTTCAGCATCTATTAATATGATCATGTGATTTTGTCTTTCATTTTGTTTATGTTTATGTCTATGTTTCATTTTTATTATGTTTATTGAAATGTAAATATTGTACCACCCTTGCTTCCCCAAGATAAGTACCATTTGATCATTGTATATGATCACTTTAATATATTGCTGGATCTGGATTGCCAGTATTTTATTAGGATTTTAGCATCTATATTCATCAGAGATACTGGCCTGTAATATTCTTTCTGTATTGTGTCTTTACCAGGTTTGGAATTAGGATAATATTGGCTTCATAAAAGCAGTTTAAGAGTATTCCCTCTTCTTGAATTTTTTTTAATTGTTTGAGAAGGATGGAAGTTAGTTCTTTTTGAATGTTTGGTAAAATTTACCTGAGAACCCATTCAGTCTGGGGGTTTTGTGTGCTGGGAGTTTTTTTATTATTGCTTCATTTTTGCTAGTTGTTATGGGTCTATTCAGACTTTCTGCTTCTTCTTGATTCAGTTTTAGAACATTGTATGTTTCTAGAAAAGTATACATTTCACCCAGGTTGTCCAATTTCTTAGTATATAGCTGTTCATAGTATTTTCTTACAATCCTTTGTATTTCTTGGTATCAGTTGTTACTTCTCATCTTTTGTTTCTCATTTTAATTATTTGAATCTTCTCTTTTTTTATAAGCCTGATTAAAGGTTTGTCAATTTTGTTTATTTTATCAAAGAACTAGCTCCTTGGCTCATTCATCCTTTGAATTATTCTTTTAGTCTCTATGCCATTTAATTCTGCTCTGATCTTGATTATTCCCTTCCTTCTACTCACTCTGTTTGTTGTTCCTCTAGTTCATTCAGATGTAAGGCTAGGTTGTTTATTTGATATTTTTCTATCTTTTTTAGATAGGCCTGTATTGCTCTGAATTTTCATCTCAAGATTGTGTTTTCTCTGTCATATAGGTTTTAGGTTTTGTGTGTTCATTTTCACTTGATTCCAGATACATTTTTATTTCTTTCCTACTCTGATTGTTAAACCATTCATTATTTAATAACTTGTTATTCAGTTTCCACATGTTTGAATGTTTTTGAGGTTTTTCCTTGAGGTTGATTTCTAGTTTCAAGCCATTGTGATCTGAGAAGATTCAGATATGATTTCAATTCCCTTGAATTTGTTAAGGTTTGTTTTGTATAGTACCATGTGGTCTATCTTTGAAAATTATCCATGGGTATTTGAAAACAATGTATATTTTACATCTTTGCGGTAAAATGCTCTGTAAGTCAATTTGATCTAGACTGTCATTCATTTCCACAATATCCTTGTTGAATTTTTGTTTGGATGACCTATCCATTGTTGACAGTGGGTTATTAAAATCCCCTACAATGATTATATTTCTGTTGATCTCCTTTTTAAGTCCTCCAAGATTTTCTTTATATATTTAGGTGCTCCTATGTTGGGTGCATAAATGTTTACAAGGATTATATCCTCTTGTTGGACTACTCCCTTAAGTATTACATAGTGACCTTCTTTGTCTCTTGTTATGGCCTTTGTTTTGAAGTCTCTTTTGTATGATACAAGTATTGGTGCCCATATTTTTTTTCATGTCCATTTGCATGGATTGTTTTTTCTATTCCTTCATTTTCAGCTTGTGTAGATCTTTTGTTCTGAGGTTGGCCTCTTGTAGACAGCATATATGTGGGGCATGTTTTCCAACACATTCTGTTACTCTATTTCTTTTGATTGGAGCACTTAATCCATTTACATTTAAAGGTATTATTGACAGCTGTTTATTCATTGCCATATTTCCCTTTTTACCTGTGTTCCTCCCCCCATCACACCCCCTTCATCTTCTTAAAGCAGTCCCTTTATTATTCTTGCAATGCTGGCTTAGTGGACACATACCCTTTTAGCCTTTTTCTTTTTCTTATTTAGCCTTTCATTTTAAATGAGAGCCTTTTTAAGTAGAGTAGTCTTGGTTGCAGGTCTTTGCTTTTCATTACTTGTAATATTTCATGTAATTCTTTCCTGGATTTTAGTGTTTATCTTGAGAAATCAGCTGACAAGTCTGTCAGAGCTCCCTTGTATGTTACTAGCTCTTTCTCCCTTGCTGCCTTTAAGATCCTCTCTTTGTCTTTAAATCTTGCCATATTGATTATGATGTATCTTGGAGTGGGCCTCTTTGGTTTCATCTTGATTGGGACTTTCTGTGCTTCCTGAATTTGCATGACTTTTTTCCTTGCCAAGTCAAGGAAGTTTTCTGTCATTATTTTCTCAAACAGGTTTTCTAACCCTTGCTCCTTCTCTTCTCCTTCTGGTATCCTTATGAGGCAAATATTGTTATGTTTCACATTGTCCTGTAGCTCCCTTAAACTATTTTCATCATTTTGAGTCTTTTCTGTCATTTTGTTTTTCTGACTGGGTGGGGTTTTTGTTTTTTACCTTGTCTTCTAAATTGCTGGTTTGATCCTCTGTTTCATCTAGCCTACTTTTAATACTTTCTAGTGTATTCTATACTTCAGATATTGCATTTTTCATTTTCTCCTGGTTCTTATTCATATTTGCTGTCCTTTTTCATGCTGATGTAGTCCCCACTAATTTCCTTATAGCTGCCATAAAATTCCATGTACTTTTCACTGAGTTCCTTGATCATCCTTATCACCATTACTTTGAATTCTATGTCTGATAAATTGTTTGCCTCAATTTATTTAGCACTTATTCTAGGGATTCTCCTTTCCTTTCTATTGGGGGTTTTTTCTTAGTCTCCCCACTTTAGGTCTTTTTTTGTTAGTTTCTGCATATTAGATTGATCTGCCTTGACTCACTGTTTTTGTGGGGGTGACCTTTTGCTGTAGGAGTTCTGTGGAACTCAGTTGTGCCATTTCCTTGATTTTCTGAGCTGGATGATCTAGTGATGCCCTTTCTGCAGTTTACATGAGCTCCAAGTGGTAATTTGGTTTTAATTGTAATTTGCCTGTTCATTGGTGTGTTCTACAATCCAGCTGGCTGACTGAGATTTACAACCCCCACCATGTCTTGTATGCTATTGTATAGGTACTGCCAAAACAAAACAAAACAACCCAGCAATCAAAACCTACACCAGCAAAAATACCCCCAAACCACAACCATAATACCAATAACAAATGAGCAAAGATTAATAAAGGTGGAAAAAGAGTAAGATTATTATAAAAAAGGAAAAAAGAATATGAGATGACTCTCAGGAAGAAAAATGATTTTGAGAGGGTAGCAGGAAGAGAAATATTAAGAGTAAGGAGTAAAAACAAGGCAAAGGCAGGGAGGAGATAAAGCTTACAACATAAATTTTTAAAATGGGGGGAATAAGGCAAAAATGAGTAAGAAAATGGAATAGTATAATATGAGATTTGAAATTAAAAAATAGTGAAAAAATAGAAACAAAACTGAAGACAAACAAACATCATAGCCATATCCACAACAAATGAGCAAAAATTAATAAAGGTTGAAAGAGAATAAGATTATGTAAGAAAGAAAAAATGATTATGGGATGTCTAAAGGATAGAAAAATAATTTTAAGAGGATAGAAGAGAAATAATAACAGTAAGGATTATAAACCAAGCTAAGGAAGGAAAAAATAAAATTTAAAATGAAAATAATGAAGGGCAGGGGGAAGTCAAAGTGGAGTAGGACAAGGGAACAATAAAGTATGAGATTTGAAATAAAAAAATAGTGAACCTGTAGGAATAAAATTGAAGAAATGTAAAAACAACCATGATAGCAATGACAAATGAGCAAAGATTAATAAAAGTGGAAAGAAAATAAGGATAGTTTAAGAAAGGGAAAAAGAATCTGAGATGACTGATGGAAAACAATGGTTTCAAGAGGATGGAGGGAGGATAAATATTAAGAGTGAAGAATAGAAACAAGACATAGAAAGGGGAAAATAAAATTCAAAATGAAAATAATAAAAGGAAGGAAGAAAGCAAATGGAGTAAGAGAAAGGAAAAGTAAAATATGAGATTTGAAACAAAACTAAAATTAAAAAATTTAAAGATAGTGAAATAATAGGAACAAAATGGAAGAAAAAGAAACATGTTAAAAAGATATGCAAGAGGAAAAATAACACAAATAATGAAAAAGAACGAGGTGGAATTCATCTCAGCAGAGTTCACTGTTTGCCTACTGTCTTCTCCTTCTAGATCCATCTCTGATAATGTCAGATGATACCCAGTTCAAAACTACAAGGGACCCACAATCTGTGGCTCTCCTTCAGGCTTGGCTGATCCTTGCTGTTCTGCCAGACTGGCTTCTTATCAGCACAATGCCCAGGGGGTGGTTCATCTAACAACCAACAGCACCACATATACCCCCTCCACCTATCTGTAGAGGGGAATTTTAGTGCAATGAGCAGGGTGTTAACCCTGAATCTCCCTTGACAGGCACTGGTCAGTTTTTAGGGAAGATGGTGGGTGTGCAGCCCTGCCTCTGCCCCACAAATCTTGGTCTGTCCCAGCCTATTATGATTTCTAATAGTGTCTAGTTTCTGATGAACTAGCTGTCCTATCCATGTGAGGGGCCAATCTGTATAAAAGGATCAGTTCTTTCCTGCTTGGCACTGATGGCAGCTCTGTAGAAAAGCAAAGGCTGGGCAAAGCCCTGAGTACCCCTTGCTGTGCCAATTTCTAATCTCTCTGCTCTGCTTGTTTTGGTAGGAATAGAACCTTGGGAACCAGCATAGCTTGGCAGGTCTGATAAAAGTTCAGAAAGGGCTCTTTTGGAGATTTTCTTTCTTTCCCCTGTTGATATGTGCCCAGCCAGGTGTTCTTTGACCTGGCCTTACTATTCAGAGTTTGCTGTCCTGCAGGTGGGGTTGGGTGTGCCTTCCTCTTCCCAGAAGTTTGTACTCCATGGTGTTAAGGGACCTGCCTAGTGCAAAGTATCTCAGGTGCTCAGCTCTTGCTCATCCAGCTTCCAGCCCACTGCTCTCTCAGGAGACTCAGACCGAAACTCTCCATTCTGCACAGTCCCCTGCTCTCCAGCCACACTGCATGAGGCACCGCAATCCCTTCACCATACAGTTTTCTTATCTTTCTGCCCAGCTAGATTCAGTAGGAACAAACTGCCCTTTTAATCTGGGTTCTTTGCTGGCAGGACAACTACGCACATGTGCAGGGTCCCTGCCCAGCCACACTTCAGCTCCCCTTTTAAAAAGTCACTATGTGGTACCCACACCACAGTGCTGAGTCACTGACCAGTTCTCCACATACTCCACCTCCCCCAAAAGCAAAAATCTCTCTGTATCAGGCCTGGCAACAGCCTGTCAGTGCTTCCAATAGTTTTAGGAGAAAGAGTTTCTCTCTGGAACTCTCCTGGTTTGCCACTGCAGCTGTGGATATGCTGCTCCCTGTATGTGTACAGTCTGAGCCTCCCAGACTCCATATGTCCTCCCAGTTCTCTCCCAATTAGGGTCTGGATCAACCTTAATTCCATCTAGGACTTTAATTCCTCTTTGCAACATATTCATAGGCTTCAAACATTAGGATTCCTTCTTTGGTAGGAAATTATTCTGTCTACCATACACACTTCCAAACTTAAACTACCCACTTATTATAAATTTCCCTTTTCTTAATAAACTGGAGGTGGTTCAAATAACAGTGGAGACTGTATATATCCAAATTATGTAAACCACTCCCGAAATGATTTTCCCAATTTAAACACTGATTTTGTTTCATTGTTTATTTATATAACATTATTTTCAAAATCTTTATAAAAATGTATAGGCATGAAATGGATAAATTTTGGCTAGGAACTCTGGACAGAACAAACATTTCTCATTTCTTATTGATTATGACTACTTCTGGTTATGGATAATAATTACATGAATTTGACAAGGTTCATCCCTTTTAGCTTGAGCCATTAAAAAATCAATTAGCCTTTTTTTATAGAACAAAACTATATATACTATTGGATTGTTCTCTCTTGTAAGATTGTTTGATTTTGTTTTCTACCAAAGAGTGCTGGGAATTTAATTACCTCCAAAAATTACTAAATCTTAGGAAATATTTCACAAAATGCCATTCTTTACTTAATAAAGGGCCAGTGCTATATTTCATGAGTTTCTATTCATCTGACAGAGCTGTGGTGTTTGTAACTGTGTATATAAAACCATCAGTCTTCTAGAACTATCTTTATCTGAGTAAGCCCCAAAGCATGGTCCATTCTACTCAGATCTGATCAGCATCTTTATAGTTTATCAGCCTTGGGGTTCAATTTTGTTTTGGATGCTTTTATAAATGAGCACAATCACTAGTGAATCTGTTCTTCCAGATTGCAAAGAGAAAAATTGAAAGAAGAACTTTAGTAGATTACTGTGTCATTGAGAATAAAGTACAAGCACAAATGTACCTAAAGTAGTCTCAGGGATAATTTTGTTGGGTGTATATTTTCAGATTTATTTCTGTAAAATTAGATGATTGTCTTAGTTATTACAGTTTTTGAAGTTATGCTCTAACCCCAGGCTAGTGGTATGATCAATGCTATCTAATAAAGTCAATTTGTTCCAAAGCACTATTTTTGTTTTCCTAAAAGGGAAGAAAGATAAAAGAAAGGACAAGTAGCAATAGATAGAAAGTGAAAGAATTATTTCAGGACTATCTTCTTCTGCACAAGTGTATGATGCGTTTTATACTTTTAAGTAGCTAGATTCAGTAGTATGGTTGTTCTCAGGATCCAAGTTAGCTGCAGTAATAGCAGAAGCCATGAAGAAATGTTCATCATTTTAATGCCTTTGGCATTTATAAAACTTTTTCAATAAAGACTTTATAATAGTATTCACCTCCATGAGTGGCTATTTAAGTTGGTAGAACAATTTAATGTTCAAAGAAAGGCTTTATTTCTTACATATGTTCATGAAAATCTTTTGCTATATTCAGATCAGTTAAAATATGGTATCATTTAATATTTTAATAGGAGAAATAAAATTTCCAAAGGTCAGATATCAAATATGTAATAATATGTTTTTAACTTGTTAGGCTTCAGAAATTCTATGAAGTTGTCAAAGAAATATCAGTGCCTGGCCAAGGACAATTTCTCTGTTATGCTAGAAATTCAGAGGAATAACTATAATGTCAAAAATCCAGGTTCATACTGTTCCATGCTTGGGAACCTGCCTCTCGTAGTTATGAACTATAATTATATCCCAGATACTGTTCTCTGCACTGTAGGAGCAAACACTGACATGAATGAGCCTCAAAGAATATGCAGTTTGCATACTACTGACTCATTCTGTGTGGAACATTGCATCTTATGGCATCCTTCTTAAAAACATTTATGACACTCTTATGGACTGTATGTTGTTGTTCTTAAAATTTATATGTTGAAATTCAGACGTCCAATGTCATAGTGTTTGGAGGTGTGGCACCATTAAGATTAGATAAGGTTCTAAAACTGGAATCACCATCAGGCCACAAGAAAGCTTGCTTTCCTCTCTGCAGTCTACCGTGTGAGAGTACAATGGGAAATCTGCAATCTGCAACCTGGAAGGTGGCTGTCACCAGAATCTGACCACACTTGCACGCTGATCTTGGTTGCCAGTTTTCAGAACCATGAGAAATAAATATCTGCTGTTTATAAGCCTCCCACTTACAGCATTTTTGTTATAGTAGCCCAAAAGGATAACAAACACAAAACTAAAAGGTGAAACATCACTGAGACCGCTTGAGGTGCATTTGTGCTTGTAACTTGTTCTCAATGACACAGTCATCTACTTAAATCCCTGACTCGATTTTCAGTACTCACCTTAGCTTCTTTTAGAATCAGCCACATATCTAACCATTTTGTCTACCCTTGCATTGACAATCACATTAGTTTACTTATAAACCAATCAAAAGTGGAGACAAAATACCAGATCAGCTATCAAGACTTCTGGTCATCAGGGTCTACAACATATCATCTTGCCATTTTTATATCAAACAGATGTCACAAGAGAACTTCTTATAACTTGTGATTGAGTTAAACCAATTTGAAAAATATGTTTTAATAAAACAAAACTACTTTTGCTATTTCTGTAAAAATATAATGTACAGATGCCTAAAACCATGGATGGCCCTAAACCTTATGTATGCTCTCTTTGCTCCCATACATACATACATACCTATGAAAAAGTTAAATTTATAAATTAGGCACAGTAAGAAGTTAATAACAATAATTAATAATGAAAGAATAATTACAACAATATACTGTAGCAAAAGCTATGTGAATGCAGTCTCCCCTCCTTCCTCTCTCACAAAATATCTTATTGTATTATATTCACCTTTATTCTTGTGATGACGTGATGTGATAAAACACCTATGTGGTGAGATTAAGGGAGGTGAGTGGGACGCCATTGAGTAAAAAAAGGTGACTTGAACACAAGTGCTGCAATGCTACAGTCCCTCTGATAACCAAGAAGTTGCTAAGTAACTAATGCATGAGGAACAAGAACAATGGAGACACTGGACAAAGAGATGATTCACATCCTAGGTGGGATTGATGGGGTAGTGTGACAACTTGTCTTGCTACTCAGAACAGTATGCAATTTAAAACTTATGAATTGCTTATTTCTGGCATTTTCCATTTATTATTTGTGGTCTGTGACTGATCATGGATAACTGAAAGCCAGGAAAGTAAAACCACAAATAAGGGCAGGGGTTACTACTATAATACACTCTCACAGCTCACCCCAGGGTTTTTCCTCCTCCTCTGTTCATTTCAATTTCATGAAGCTAAGTTTGGTTAAATGTAACTAATATAAAAAACAGTGAGTTCAGAAGTAACTGCCATCTTAGCCAGGCTAAACTATACTCAGAAGTTTGTGGAAAACTGACTTGTGGTAAAATCAGACACATCTTGGGGTAGCTGTAAGGGCAAAAGGTAAAGAAAAGGGGAAAAATAGAACATATTAGAGTATTGAATTTATGCATAAGTCTAATGGAGATGAGGTCCTCATTGTCAAAATTTGAGTGCATGAAGACATACACTTGGAAAAAGCATAGCTTAGGAAACAAGTGTGGTTTCAGCTCTGATCATGGGCAGTGCTGAGGAAACAATATTAGTACCATGTTTGAAATCTTAAATAGACTTATAGAGAAAAATTAATTAGGTATATAGGCAATTCTGAGGAAACTGGAAATAGAAGTGTGAGTTTAAATATTGGTAAAAACTTTTTAATAAAATCAGTACTATACTTTTCTATTTGACCTTTTGAAAGATCAAGCAGATGGGTAATGTAGTAGTTACTATGGGTAGTTTTACCAGTAGATGGACATTTAGGCTATGTTTATACCTCGATTACTGTAATAATGTATCAGTAACCATGGGAGTTCATAAAGACCCAGCAGTGTAATTGCTGGATCATGTGGTAGTTACATTTTCATTTCTGGAATCGAATGCATATTGTTTTTTATGACAGCTGCACTATTTTCATTTCTACCAACAGTGCACAAGAACTCCAATTTCTCCACATCCTTGCCAACAATTCTTCTTGATTTTTTTTGTTGTTGTTGTAGTTGTTGTTGTTGAAAATAACCATCTTGGCATTGTGGTTTTGCTTTGAATTTCCCTGATGATTATTGTCATTAACCTTTGTTGACCATTTGTAGATCTTCTTTGGAGAAATCTTTATTCAAGTCTCTAGTCCATAAACAAAATGAAAAAAGTAACCTACAGAATGGGAGAAAATACTTGCAAACCAAATATCTGATAGGTGTTAATTTCCAAAATATATAAAAATCCTATAACTTAATAGCAAAAACCCCCACTAACCTTATTACAAAATGGGTCAGTTTGTATTTACAGTTTAGATCCAAAACATCAGTTTTTTTTTTTCCTTGAGAGCTATTAATGGAGAGAAAACAGAGTAAGATTGAAGTGCTGATCCTCAATACACCACATGCTGTTTTCCTCACCAGCAAAAGCCTCCTCATCCACCCAACATGTAAAAATCTGAGCAATGCCTAAGGATTGTTATTATGCCCAATAATAATTGCTAATTATTCCTTATATTTACCCAGAGGCAGTATATACATTACACAAAGGGGGAAGAAGATGGAGGCGGAGTAGAGAGAAGTTACACTCACTTCTCCTGGGCCCAAACTGGAATTACAACTAAACTATAGAAAAGTCAATCTGAATAACCAAGTGATGACTAGCTGAAGAGGATTCTTATAAGGGTTTACATAAAAAAGCCACAATGTGACTAGTGGGAAGGACAGAGAAGCAAAAAGGGCTGGTCCTGTACCCACATATGGCAGCTGAGAATTTGAAGGTATATGTCAGCTGCAGAGTTCCTCACTGCATAGTGTGGGATCTCAACCCCATGCCAGGCTCCCCAGCCTGGAATAACATAGCCTAGAAGAAGTGTCCACATAGCATCTGGCTTAAAGTCAGTGGGAAACCCGTTTATCAGGGAGAGATGCGAGTCTGCTACAAACCCAGACACCCTCTTAAAGAGTCAGAGCAAAAAGTCTCATTGCAGCCACATGTGCTGGGCTGTGCTGGCAGAGGGAGGGTGGATTGAAGTGGACTGGAGTTGCACGAGGACAGACTGGGCTGTGTGGCTCCAGGGACAGCTGAAGGTGACAACCACCAGCATCTCTGAACTGAGTCCCTCTCCCGCACTGAGAACAGATGCTATCTGTCCTGGGTAAAGCACTCCCCTCCAAATTGTATCTGCCTGGGGGGACTGCACAAGTGCCCACCCCTGGCCACCTGTTGTCTCACCCTGCCCATATCACACACTGCATAGGAGCCTGTTGACTGAGCCTATAGTACAGACTCCTAAAGGAATCTTGAGGGCAAACTCAGGAAGAATCTGAGACAGAGTTGTATGGCTCTGGGGCAGACGTCATTTCTCCTCCTGGCCAGAGAGCAACAGAGCAACTGTACCACACACCTACCTGGAGAGCCTGAGAACTTTCAGTGCACCACAACCCTCACCCAGCAAGAATAGTAGCACCCCACCCATCACTGGAAATCTACTAGCTCCACCCTACCGACTCCTGGTGGCCCCACCCTGCCAAGCTTGTGCTATGCAATATTACCAGCTGGCTGTGGCCAGCCTGGCCCCCTGATGACTCTCCAGAAGATCTGGACAGACCCTGGGAAAAACTAAATTGTGTGGCTCTTGGGTAGGGTCATTTTTCCTTTGAATACCAAATGGGCACTACTGTTTCTGTGCAAAACCCTCCCTTCTACAACTAAATATTGGTCTATTTGGGCCTGATGATCTCACCCTGATGAATTCATTAGACTTTGCCCCACCTCAAAGATCTGTGGACACTTGGCAGGTGGTGGCTAAACTTGGTGTACCAAGACACTTGTTGAGTGACCTCAAACCCAGCACTAATGCCAAGTTTGAATCTATTTCAATCTGGTAGAACACAAGTTGCCCCCACCTGGTGACTCACTGAGATACTCCTTCATGCAACTTGAATACTGCCAGAGACTCTTTCAGTGACTAAGCCTCATAGGCAGCTAGCTGGTTTCAGGGAGTCTTGGGCCTCTTGCTGAAATGCTCCAATCTCTGTGAAGCCTTAGTGTGCAGCTTGGCCCTTCCCATGCACACCCAGGCCCTACAGAAGGAACCACAAATTGTGGATCATGTTGTAGCACCAAACAGGTAGGCTAGGGCTGGTAACAGGTAGCATGTGACATTGAGCAGCACTGGAAACCCTCCCAAGTAGCTCCCAAACTGACACCCTCAGTGGATCAGACCATGTCAGAGCATGACCCAATTAGCTCCACGAGGGGCACACACAAAGGGAGATCTTAGTAGACACCAGACCCTATGGGGGTGAATTCAGCTTTGTGGAGTTAACCTCTGCATGACAGCTCATACACTGTGATCAGGGTCAATTCTCAGCCAAATTGAGGAACAATCCTACCCATGGATGCACCAACAATCAAGACTCAACTACAACAAGAGGACTTGCATAACACCCATCAGAAATATTCCTGGAGAACCTACCTCAAGCAATCAGGAAGACTACAGCAGTGAACCCCACCCAGTACATAAGGCCATCATGCCAAGGCATAGCAGGTCTACCTAATACACAAAGTAATACAGAGAAGCAGATGAAATGAGGAGACAAAGAAACATTCCCTAAGTGAAACAACAGGAGAAATATCCAGAAAAAAAGAACTAAATGAAATAGAGTCAAGCAAGCTACCAGATACAAAGTTCAGAACAATGGTTATAAAGATTCTCAAGGAACTTAGTAAGAACTTCAACAAAGAGATAGCAAGCATAAAAAGGACATAGGAAATATAAAAACAAAACTTTTCAGAAATGACCAATGCAATATCTGAAATGATGAACACACCAGAAGGCTAGATGAAGCACATGATTGAATCAGTGATAGGGGAGACAAGGTAGCAAAAAACACTCAGTCAGAGCAACAAAAAGGAAAGAGAATTATAGAAAATGAGGGTAGTCTAAGGAACCTCTGGAACAATGTAAAGCATAACAACTTCTGCATCATAGCGGCACCAGAAGAAAAAGAGAGAAGGCAAAATATTGAGAACCTACTTGAAGAAATATTAATTGAAAACTTCCTTAACCTGGTGGGAAAAGAAAGACACACAGGTCCAGGAAGCTCAAGAAGTCCCAAACAAGATGAATCCAAAGTGTCCCACACCAAGACACATCATAATTAAAATGACAAGCGCTAAAGACAAAGAGAGAATCTTAAAAGCAGCAAGAGAAAGATAATTAGTTACCTATAAGGGATCTGCTAAGAGACTTAAGCAGATTTCCCAGTAGAGACACTTCAGGCCAGAAGGGATTGGCATCAAATATTCAAAGTGATGAAAATCAAGGACCTACAATCTAAACTACTATACCCAACAAGGCTATCATTTAAAATTGAAAGTGCAATAAAGAACTCCCCAGGCAAGGAAGAGCTAAAGATTTCATTACCACCAAACCAGTATCTCTCTCTCACACACACATACACAAATGTTATAGAGACTTCTTTAAGAAGAAAGAAGAGAGAAAGAAAGAGACTGCGGGGGGGAGAAAGGAAGGAAGGAAAGAAGGAGAAGAGAGAGAGGGAAGGAGAAGAGAGGGATGGGAAGGGAGGAAGAGGGAGAAGGGAAGGAAGGAGGGAAGTTATAAAGAATAAAATGGCAGTAAATGTCCACCTATCAAAAATCATGATAAATGTAAATTGCTTAAATGCCTCAATCAAAAGACAAAGGATAAATGAATAGATAAGAAAACAAGACCCATATATATGCTGTCTATAAGAGACCTACCTTAGTAAAAATAAATAAATAAGTAAAAGATACACATAGACTAAAAGTAAAGGGATGGGAAAAGGTATTCATGTAAATAGGAACAAAATAAAAACTGGTAACAGTACTTACACCAGGCAAAATAGACTTTGAAACAAAGGCTATAATAAGGGACAAAGATATTATATAATGATAACGGCATCAATCCAACATGAAGATATAATTCTTGTAAACATTTATATGCCCAGATTGGATAATCTAAATATATAAAGCAACTCTTGATGGACATAAGGGAGAGATTGATAGTAATACAGTCATGGTAAGGGATTTTAACATCATTGATATCAATGGATAGATCTTTCAGACAAAAGTCAACAAGGAAGCATCAACCTTAAATGACACACTAGACCAAGTGAATTTAATTGATACTTATAGAACATTTTATTTCAAAGCAGAAGAAAAAATATTCTTTTCAAGTGCATATGAAACATTTTCTAGAATAGACCATATATTAAGATTCAAGTTCAATAAATATAAAAATATTGAAATCATACCAAGCATCTTCTCTGACCATAATGGAATAAAATTATAATTCATTTACAAGAAAAAAAAACCTGAAAACACAAACATATGCAAACTAAATAACACATTCTTAAACAATGAATGGGTTAACAATAAAATCAAAGAAGAAATCAAATGTTACCTTGAGACAAATGAAATAGAGCACACAACAACCCAAAATCCATGGGACACAAAGAAGTACTAAGAGAGAAAATCATAACAATACCTAAAAAATATCCTGAAGAGGCAATCTAACCTTACACCTAAAGGCACTAGAAAAACAACAACAACAAAGCCCAGGTAGAAGGAAGAAAACAACAAAGATCAGACAGAGTGGAAATAAATCTGTTTCTTAGAAAAGATAAATGAGATTGACAAAACTTTAACCAGACTAATCAAGATAAAAGGAAAATTCTAACACATAAAATCAGAAATGAAAGATAAGTAACAACAGTCACCACAGAAATAGAAAAGATTATAAGAAAATATTCTGAACAAGTATATGCTAACAAATTGGACAAACTGAAAAAAAATAAATAAATTCCTAAAAACATACAATCTTCAAAACCTGAATCAAGAAATCTGAACAGACCAATTACAACTAATGAAATCAAAGAAGTAATCAAAAACCTCCCAGCAAACAAAAGTCCTGGGCAAGATAGCTTCTCAGGTAAATTTTACCAAACATTCAAAGAACTAACACCTATCCTTCTCAAACAATCCAAAAAATACAAGAGGGATGACCCCCAAGCTCATTATCCTAATTCCAAAACCAGATAGAGACACTACAAAGAAAAACAATTATAGCCCAATATCCCTGATGAACTTAGATGCTAAAATTCTCAACAAAATATTAGCAAATCAAATAAAGAAATACATTTAAAAAATCATACACCATGATCAAATGAGATTTCTTTCTGGGATGAAGGGTTTATACAATATTTACAAATCAATTAACATGATAGACCATGTAAACAAAGTGAAAAATAAAAATCACATGATTATATCAATAGATAAAGAAAAAATCATTTGACAAAATCCAGAACCCATGTATGATTAAAAAAAAAAAACTAAACAAAACCTCTCAGCAAAGTGGGAAGAAAAGGATCATAGATTGACATAATAAAGTCCCCATATGACAAACCCACACCCAACATCATATTCAATTGGGAAAAAGCCAAAAGTATTTTTCTTAAGATCAGGAACATGACAGAAATGTCTGCTTTAATCAGTCTCATTTAACATAGTACTAGAATTCTTAGCCACAGCAATCAAACAAGAAGAAATAAAGGCATCCTAGTTGGAAAGAAAGAAATTAAAGCTACATTATTTGCCAATGACATGATGCCGTATATAGAGAATCCTAAATACTTCCATAAAAAACTACTAGAACTGATTAATGAATTTAGTAAAGTAACAGAATATAAAATTAATATTCATAAATTGGTTGCATTTTTATACACTATTAATGAACTATCAGAAAAAGAAACTAAGAAAACATCCCATTTAAAATTGCATCAAAAGGAATAAATTCAAAAAGGAGGTAGAAAATACGTACTCAGAAAACTATATGGCATTGAAGAAAAAAATCAAAGAAGATACAAATAAATTGAAGCATATACTATATTCATGGACAGGAAGAATTAACATCATTAAAATGTCCATAAGACCCAAAGCAACATGTTGATTTAATGCAATTTCTATCAAAATACCAATTCCATATTTCACAGGGCAAAAATATGTATGAAACTAACAAAAAACAGAATAGCCTCAGCAATACTAAGAAGAGCAAAATTGGAGACATAATGCTATCTGATATTAAACTATATTACAAGGCCACAGTAATCAAAACAGCATGGTACTAACATAAAAACAGACCTGTAGATTAATGGAACAGAATAGTGAGCCCAGTAATTAACACATACCTATACATTCAATTAATATTTGATGAAGGAGGCAACAGCGTACAATAGGGTAAAGATGCTCCATTCAATAAATGGCATTGGCTAAATTGGACAGATAGATGTAAAAAAAAAATGAAACTAGACTACCCCCTTACACCATACAGAAGAGTAAACTAAAAGTGAATTGAAGATTTAAATGTAAGATTCAAAACCATAAAAATCCTAGAAGAAAATGCAGGCTGTAAAATCTCTGACATTTCTGGTAGCATTTTTTTTTCTGGTATATATCCTTAGGCAAGGGAAACAAAAGAAAAAATAAACAGATGGGACTACATTAAACTAAAAAGCTTTGCATAGCAAAGGAAATCATCAATAAAATAAAAAGACAACCTATTAAATGGAAGAACATATTTGCCAATAACACTGGTAAGCACTTAATACCCAAATTTTATAAAGAACTCATACTAATCAATGCCAGAAAAACAAACAAAACAATTGAAAAATGAGAAGATAACCTGAATAGACACTTACCCCAAAAGGACGTACAGATGGACAGAGACATATGAAAAGATGCTTAATATCACTAAGTATTAGAGAATGTAAATTAAAACCACAATGAGATATCACCTCACACCAGTCAGAATGGTTCTCATCGGTGAATTCATAAATGACGAGTGTTGGCGAGGATGTGGAGGAAAGGAAGCCCTCATGCAGTGTTCATGGGAATGAAGATGGGTGCAGCCACCATGAAAACCTTTATAAAGTTTGCCTTCATGGACCTGTGCCCCTACATCAAAGTAGCCTTTCCTGTTTCCCTCTAAATTGGAAATAATGTCATCTTCCTCTAAATTGCTAACACTATGTTTATAGCTCTCTTAAAACCCTAAGGAAGTTTAGTTAGACTTCAAGTCATTAAAAATATTAAACAATGAAGAAAATTAAAAATGGAACTGCCTTATGATTCAGCAATTCAATTTCTGGGTATATACTCAAAGAAACCAAAAACACTAATTGGAAAGAATGTATACATCTGTATGTTCATTGCAGCATTATTTATAATGGCAAAGATGGATGAGTGGGTAATAAGCAGCGGTACAAAAAAAATAAAATATCACTCAGCCATTAAAAAGAATGCAGTCTTACCATTTGCAACAGAATGAATGGACCTAGAGGGTATTATGCTCAGTGGAATTAGTCAGCAGATAAAAACAAATCCCATATGATCTCGCTTATATGTGGAACATAAAGAACAAAATAAACAAACTAACAAAATTAAGACAAACTCATAGACATGAAGAGCACAGAGTGGTTTCCAGAGAGGAGGGAGCTGGGAAACTGGGAGAAAGAGGTGAAGGGATTAAGTACAAACTGGTAGTTACATAATAGGACGGGGATGTCAGATAAAACATAGAAAATAAAGTCAATAATATTGAAATAACTTTGTATGATGCCATTTGGATACTGGAAATATCAAGGGGAACACTTTGTAAAGCATATGATTGTCTAATAACTAAGTTGTCCACCTGAAACAAATACAAAATAATATTGAAAGTAAACTAATTGAAAATAATAAATAGCTTCCTCTTCCCAAAAGCAACCAGGGGTGACCTCTGAAGATGGTTCGCTATTCACTTGAGTGGGAGAACCCCACAAAATCATGCAAATCAAGAGGTTCAAATCTTCATGTTCATTTTAAGAACACTTGCGAAACTGCCCAGGCCATCAAGCGTGTGCATATTCGAAAAGCCACCAAGTATCTGAAAGATGTCACTTTAAAGAAGCAGTGTGTCCCATTCTGCCGATACAATCGCAGAGTGAGCAGGTGTGCCCAGGCCAAATAGTGGGGCTGGACACAGGGTCGGTGGCCCAAAAAGAGTCCTGAGTTTTTGCTACACATGCTTAAAAATGCAGAGAGTAATGCTGAACTTAAGGGTTTAGATGTGGATTCTCTGGTCATTGAGCACATCCAGGTGAACAAAGCTCCCAAGATGTGGCGCAGAACGTACAGGGCTCACAGCAGGATCAACCCCTGCATGAGTTCTCCCTGCCACATCGAGATGATCCTCACGGAGAAGGAGCAGATCGTTCCCAAACCAGAGGAGGAAGTTGCGCAGAAGAAGAAGATATCCCAGAAGAAACTGAAGAAACAAAAGCTTATGGCCCGGGAGTAAATTCAGCATAAAATAAATAACTAATAAAAGTTTAAATAAATAAATATATACATGTGTCACATGACAGTTATCTATATCATAAAATAATGTTTATATACAAAGATGGTTTTATATTTTACATTATTTGAACATAAATATGTAAGTTAAATACTGAGTAAATGAATAATGTTAAAATATTTTAACTTTTAAGATTGTGTAATATCTTCAGAATAAGAACTATCGCAATTCTGGTACTATTATTCCCTGGATAACTCTATTTGCCTTGTTGGGTTGAAGTATTCAAAAACCAAGCAAATTCCATGACTAATTTAAGCCTCATACACAACTGCTTAATAAAAATGTGTGTTCCATCTACTTTTTAAATTATCTCACTTGTTTCGACATAATTTTAAAAAGCACATTCATTTGGTCATCAAGATTAATTCATGTGATGCAGTCACATCATATTTCTCCCCCAATAAAAACCATAACAATGAAACTTCTGAGTATTAGATGACAAATATATGTAATTTGTATAGATGGAATAGAGCCTACCAGGTTAGGAAATTTGTCAAGAAAGAAGAATTTTAAATTTAAAATTTGCTTAGTTTACCATGCCAATCTCTAATAACTGGAATGCTGAGGAACTAACACCTTCACAAGTAGGTTAAAATGGGAATTCTGCTTAAAAACTGGCTTGTCAAATTTTGAAGAATTTTGACACTCAGATGTGAAGTTGGAAAAGGAGTAGCTCCAAAGATAAATTATTGTTTGATAAAAATATGTACAAAGTACTAAATGGAGTCAATAAATAAATATTAAGTAATAGTTTTCTAGTCAAAATATTTAATGGACTTTGACAAACTTCCTCTTTTCCAAACACATGTCAAGGATAAAACAAACAAACCCCTGAAGAACAGACAGACATGCATTGTCTCAAAAGCATCTCAGTAGAGGATAAATAAAAACACCCAGTGGAGAGCAAGACTGAAACCACAGACCTGCTCCGGTCCAGCCCAGTGAAAGGCAATGGGGTCAGGAGCTGGATGCCTGCACAGAATCAAAGAACACAATGGCTGCATGGTAGGCTGAGTAATGAAGCTCACCTCACAGCACATGATTGTGAGAGAGCACCCCCTCCCATGAAAGGAAGACAAAAAAGAAACTGCCGCTGACTGCTGGTTGATATTGTGCCTCTGGTGATGCTCTAGGCCTGAGATCATGGAGGTCGGAGCTACCTCCTCAGGCCGTGGCTGTACCATGCTGCTCTGCTGACTAGATCGGTGATACTTCTACACACTTCAGGTAATACCTCCAGGCATGATAAGGCCAAATTCTGGAAGTGGGGACTGGAAGACTGGAAAGGCTGGAAAGAAGGATTCCACTAGTTAGAGAAGAATAAGGAGACAGAACAAGAGAGACAGAGACAACAAATGATACATTTTCTATTCAAAATGGGTCTGCAATCTAAACTATCAAAACATATGATGGAGAATTCTAATGTTAAGAAAGTCAACCAGATTGATCACCATAATCAAAACATTAATTCACAGGAAACAATATTCACAGTATAACAAAGATTTCAACATATTTAGGGGAGCTGAAGAGATGAATGAAAGATTAACATACATTTAAGAGAAAAAGAAATGATAAAATTTTTTTTAATTTAATTTTTTAAAGTAGGGAGATACAGGTGACTATGAAAAATAAATGTTTTGAAAATAAAAATAAAGACATTTCAGACAAGAAATATGTCAGAATTAAAGTTTCAAATAATAAACTAAATTGTAGACTGGATACAGATACAGTACGAATATTGCAGCTGGACAATGGCAATAAAAGATTTGCCTAGAGTATTAACAAAAAAAGAGAAATAGTAAATTTTGAGGACTTCTGGCCAAGATTGAGGTGTAGGTAGACTCACTGTGCCTCCTCGCACAACCAAAAGAAGGACAACAATTTAAAAATACAAACAACCAGTAATGACAGAAAATTGAACTTTATGGAAGTCTGACAACCAAGGAGTTAAAGTAGACACATTCCTCCAGACCAGTAGGAAGGGCAGAATTGCAGAGCCTGGACAGAGAGGGCTTGCAACAAGGCAGCGGCTGCTGGACCCCAGGAGCACAAAGCGGCAGCTGGCAGACCCAGCAAGGCAGTGGATTGTGGAATGGGGCTCGGTGAGCAAGGTGGCCCGCAGGCCAGGTGGTCCCACATTTACATACAGATAAACCAGGAGAAACTGGGGAGCAAGACAGACTGCGCAACCCAGGGTCTCTGCTGGGGGAAATAAAGCCTCAATATACCCATTGAAAACTCCTGTGGGGGTTGAGGTGCCAGGAGAAACTCCCAGCCTCACGAAAGAGTTCATTGAAGAGACCCACAAGGTCCCAGGATGTACACAAACCCATCCACATGAGAATCGTCACCAGAAGGGCCCACTTTACTTTCAGGAAGCGGCAGAAGTGACTGAAATCTGGCAGAGAGCAGATCAAGCACCATTGTTCCCTCTCAGACCCTTGCCCCATATACAGCGTCACAACCTAGTGATGGGAGTTGCCCTGCCCTGATGAACACCTAAGGCTCCTCCCCTCACTGCAAAACAGGCACATCAAGACAAACAAAAAATGGCCCAAATGAAAGAATACATCAAAGCTCCAGAAAAATCACAACTAAGTGGCAAAGAGATAGCCAACCTATCAGATGCACAGTTCAAAACAGTGGTAATCAGGATGCTCACAGAATTGGTTGAATTTGGTCACAAATTAGATGAAAATATGAAGGCTACACTAAGGGAAATAAAGGAAAATGTACAGGGAACCAATAGTGATGGCAAGGAAACTGGGACTCAAATCAATGGAGTGAACCAGAAGGAAGAAAGAAATATCCAATCAGAAAAGAATGAAGAAATAAGAATTCAAAAAAATGAGGAGAGGCTTAGGAACCTCCAGGACATCTTGAAACATTCCAACAACCAAATTATAAGGGTACCAGAAGGGGAAGAAAAAGGCCAAAAAATGGAAAAGTTATTTGAACAAATAATAAGGGAAAACTTTCCCATTCTGGCAAAGGAAACAGACTTCCAGGAAGTCCAGAAAGCTCAGAGAGTCCCAAAGAAGTTGGACCCAAGGAGGAACACACCAAGGCACATCATAATTACATTACCCAATATTAAAAATAAGGAGAGAATCTTAAAAGCAGCAAGACAAAAGGAGAGAGTTACCTACAAAGGAGTTCCCATCAGACTGTCAGCTGATTTCTCAAAAGAGAACTTGCAGGCAAGAAGGGGCTGGAAAGAAGTATTCCAAGTCATGAAAGGCCTATATCCAAGATTGCTCTATCCAGCAAAGCTTTCATTTAGAATGGAAGGACAGATAAAGTGCTTCTCAGATAAGGTCAAGTTAAAGGAGTTCATCATCATCAAACCCTTATTATATGAAATGTTAAAGGGACTTATCTAGGAAAAAGAATATAAAAAACATGTACAGTAAAGTGACAGCAAACTCACAATTATTAACAACCACACCTAGAATAAAAACAAAAACAAACTAAGCAATCAACGAGAACAGGAACAGAACCACAGAAATGGAGAACACATGGAGGGTTATCAACAGGGGAGCCAGAGGAGCAGAGAGGAGGAACAGGTACAGAGAATAAGTAGCATAGATGGTAGGTAGAAAATAGACAGGGGGAGGGTAAGAATAGTATGGGAAATGTAGCAGCTAAAGAACTTATAAGTATGACACATGGACATGAACTAAAGGGGGGAATGTGGGTGGGAGAGGGTGTGCAGGGTGGAGAGAAGAGGGGGAAATGGGACAACTGTAATAGCATAATCAATAAAATATATTTTAAAACTTTTTGAAAGGATATTAGATAATAATTCTCCAAAATAAAAGAAAGACATTAGTCTGATATCAGAGGCACATGTAGAGTGGCAAGAAAGATTTTTAAAAATTCACTGCTAGGAACATTATAGTAAAACTGTGGAAAATAAGAGAATAAGCCAATACCTTAAATGTTGTGAAAGAAAAGATAAACTACAAAGAATTAGCAATTTGGCTTCATATCAGCAACAACAGATGCCACAAACAATAGAATAGCATTGTCAAACGCTGATAGAAAATAATTGTCAGCATAGATTTAATATGTAAAACTCATTTAAGAATGAATCAAAATAAGTGATTTTAGACATGTAAAAAGAAGCTGCCACCCATAGATCCTTATTACTATCTAACACTCCAGAGGAAGAAATGGGGAAAAGATACAAAGATGAGCACAAACTTAGGTACAATGACCTGGTATTTTGATTAGTGATGTACTCTAATAGATAATCATGATATTTCCTTATATTTTTAATTGTAGAAGACTCTAAATAACAGTACAAAATGGAGGAAGATTGTTAAATGGATAGCCAAACATGGCTAAGGTTCTTTCTAGTGTTTAAGAGGTGATTAGAACTATTGAATAATTTTGGAATTTGCTAAAAGATCTTATAACTAAGTACATGTGTTAAAAATTAAAAATAAGCAATAAACATAATCAAAGGGTACACACTTCCAGTTATAAGTCCTGGGTATGTAAGGTACAGCATAGGGTGATCATTAATAATACTCTACTGTATATTTGAAAGTTGCTAAGAGAGTAGATCTTAAATATTTTCCTCACAATGTGGGTATAACAATAAGCAAAATAAAGTAAACATAAATAAAGATGTTATTAAAAGCTTTAAACTATTATAAGATGCAGAAAAAGAAAGTGTAGAAGTTTATCAAAACAATATGAGTCAGAAAAACAAGGGGAGAAAGGCAAAGAAAATTTAAAATGATAGAAATTCAAAAACACTAATAATCAGGGTTATTGTAAACAAAGGAAACCTATCCAATTTAAGATGATTAGATTGGATTAAATAATTAGAATACAACTTAAAACTGAAAATAAAGGAATAGAAAATAACCTGCAAATCCTAATTAATCCTAACTATAACTATTTTGTAACTATATTATAGTCACTGAAGTATAACATGCTTAATAAGACATTGATGCAAAATAAATAATACTATATACTTTATGCATTTAACAGCATGACTTTGGAAAATATAAAGCAGAATCTCAGAATTACAAGAGAATAAATACAATAACAGTATTATAGTGGAATATTTAATATATTTCTCTCATGAGCAGAAAAATATTATCAGGAGCAGAAAATATTAAGAATATAAATGATTTATAGCATAAAATTATGAATATGCATGCCATAGTTTATCTGTGACATATTTATAGATATTTATATATTTTTTATTTTTATTTGATCTAATATTTATTGTATTTTTTATTACTATTTAGTCCCCTTTCACCCCCTTTCCCCCAGCAATCACTGTTGTCCATGTCCATGGGTCCTTTTTCCTTTTCACTCAATCCCTCCACCCCACTACCTGTCACCATACTCTCCATCTATGAGTCTGTCCCTGTTTTCTTTATTAGTTCAGTTGTTCATTAGATCCCACATGTGAGTGAAAACATATGGTATTTGTCTTTCTATGACTAGTTTATTTCATTTAGCATAATTTCTCTAGGTCCATCCACACTATCACAAAGGGTAAATTTTTTTCTCTTATATGGCTGAGTAGTATTCCATTGTGTAAATGTCCCCTAGTTGTTTTATCTATTCATCTACTGATGGACACTTAGGCCGCTTCCCTATCTTGGCAATTGTAAATAATACTGCAGCGAACATAGAGGTGCTTATGTTGTTTCAAAATAGTGTTTTGGGTTCCTTCAGATATATTTTCAGAAGTGGGATTGCTGGGTCAAAAGGCAGATGTGTTTTTAATTTTTTGAGGTATCTCCATACTGCTTTCCACAGTGGCTACACCCATCTGCATTCCCACAAACAGGGCAAAAGGATTCCCCTTTCTCCACGTCCTTGTCAGCACTGATTTGTTGATTTATTGATGATAGCCATTCTGACAGATGGGAGGTGATGTCTCATTGTGGTTTTAATTTGCATTTCTCTTATGATTAGTGACATTGAGCTTCTCTTCATATGTTTATTGGACATGCGTATGTCCTCTTTGAAGAAGCATCAGTCAGGTCCTTTGCCCGTTTTTTAAATGGGTTGTTTGTTTTTGTTTTGGTGTTGAGTTTTGTAACTTCTTTATAAATTTTGGATGTTAACCCTTTATCAGATGTATCAGCGAATATGTTCTCATAATCTATGGGTTGTCTTTTTATTTTGTTGATGATTTCCTTCGTTGTACAAAATCTTTTTGGTTTGATGTAGTCGCATTTGTTTATTTTTCCTTTTGTATCCCTTGCCTAGGGAGATATGTCCAATGGATATATCTGATAAAATAGTGCTACACACAATGCCCAAGATTTTTCTGCCTATTTTTCTTTGTAATTTTTATGTCTTCAGTTCTAACATTTAAGTCTTTAATCCATTTTGAATTTATTTTTGTGCATGGCATAAAAGGTGGTCTGGTTTCATTTTCCTACATGTATCTGTCCAATTTTCCCAACACCATTTATTGAATGAACTGTCTTTAGCCCATTGTATGTGTTTGCTTCCTCAGTTGAATATTAACTGACTATAAAAGTATGGGTTTATTTCTGGGCTCTCTGTTCCGTTGATCTATGTGTCTGTTTTTATGCCAATACAAGGGTGTTTTGATTACCATGGCCTTGTAGTATAGTTTGATATTAGGTAGTATGATTCCTCCAACTCTGTTCTTCTTTCTCAGGATTGCTCTTGCTATGCAGGGCCTTTTGTGGTTCCATACAGATTTTTGAAATATGTGTTCCAGTTCTGTTAAATAAGTCATTGGAATGTTGATAGGAATTACATTGAATCTATACATTGCTTTAGGTAGTATGAACATTTTAATAATGTTAATTTTTTCTAGCCATGAGCTCTGTATGTGCTTCTACTTATTTGTATCTTTTATTTCTTTCTTCAGTGTCTTATAATTTTTCAAACACAGGTATTTTACATCATTGGTTAGATTTATTCCCAGGTATTTTATTCTTTTTGAGGCAATTGTGAATGGGATTTTTTTCTTAGTTTCCTTTTCTATAAGTTTGTTATTGGCATATAGAAATTCAACTGATTTCTGGATATTAATTTTGTATCCTGCTACTTCATTGAATTCCTTTATCAATTCTAGGAGTTTCTTGGTAGAATCTTTGGGGTCCTCTATGGAGAGTATCATGTCATCTGCAATTAATGAGTTTCACTTCTTCCTTTCCAATTTTGATACTTTTTATTTCTTCTCTTGTCTGATTGCTATGGCTTGGACTTCCAGTACTTAAATATTTATATTTAGGTAAATTCTGAACTAATCATAAGAAATATTTATTATTATCTAGCTTACATAGAATATTTACAAAACATGTGACTCACACATTAGGTCATATATTAAGACATACATTTTTAAATTACAAAGATTGTATTCTCAGACAAATAGATATAAAATAGAATTTAGCAATGAAAAAACAAAGCTCCCTGTATATGTCAAAATTTAAACAGGCATGTTTAAATTATTTATTTGAAAACTAACAATGGCAAATGATAAAATAAAACAATGAAAGAATTTATTTAAAAAATGTGGAATGCAGCTAAAATAATACCTGGTAGTAAATATATAACTCCAAAAATTCGCATTTGTTTTTCAAAAACAAAAAAGAAAAGAAATAAGAATAAAAATGGAGGGAAATTTGTTTTTTAATTTAAAAGCTACAAAAAGAGTAAGGTAAAACTAAAAAACTTAAGAATAAAAATAATAATACCAGAGTTAAAATGAATGCAACAGAAAACCAATAAGAAATCATCCACAAAGCCACTAGCCACTTATTACAAACTTGATACCAAATCAGACAAGAATAACATAAGAAAAGTTATAGTTCATCTTCACACATAAATAAAAGTACAAAAAATAAAATTAAATGTTAGCCAATTAACTTCAGCAACACACAACATACACAGCACACATCTACACACATTCACATAGTCTTATGGGGAGAAAATTGGTTTTGATATCAGAGAGGACTTAATCTGAGTTCTGAACTACCTATTTAGTAGGTGAGCCCCCTAGTTTTTATTGTTTATGGTGTTTATTTTATTAGAGTAATTTCAGGAGAAATCATTAACACACCTACAACCTATGTGATTCTTAATTTATTTGCTCTTTAAAATGTTAATGTTGCATATTTTTGTTGACTAAAAATAAATATTAACTCACAAACTTTTTAAAATATAAACACATCCAAGGTTGGCAACTGAATGCTTTTTCTGTTTTGTTTCTTTAAGATTTTATTTATTTATTTTTAGAGAGAGGGGAAGGAAAGGAGTGATGGGGAGGAACATCAATGCGTAGTTGCCTTTCATGCACCCCCAAGAGGGGACCTAGCCTGCAACCCAGGCATGTGCCCTGACTAGGAATCCAACCAGCAACCCACTAGGTTCACACAGCTGAACTCAATTCACTAAACCACACCAGCCAGGACTGTTTTGTTTTTCCTTACAGCTAAAAGCCATGTTTTCTTGGTGCTTTCCTCCATGTAAATTAAACATAGGAACAATTTTCATTTCTTGACATTTCTTCTTGTGAACTTTCATGGTCTTCTTTGTGGCTGGCCAGAACCAAGTACAGGGTACAAACCCACAGATTCACACACTCTATCTGTTTGAATGTTACATCACTCCAGCACGTACAGTGTCTGCTCTAACATGCCTGAATTTCCACAGCAGTCCTGGCACTGTAACTCACAGAGGCAAATAGGGTAGAGCCATTGTCGGTACACTCCAGCCCCCAAAGCAGCCATCCCCCTCACCTCACCATCAGAATCAATTCCACCACCCTAGAAGGGACCTCAGAGATCATAATAAATCATCTTGGAAATATGAAAGTCACAAATTTAGTGGCCTTTGGGCATAGAATATTGATGTTAATGAACATGCCAATAAAAACAGGTTGGTCCCCAGACAGCTGCCAAAAGTAAGTATGTTGGCCCTGTGCCTACAGCCAATCCCTGAAATAGCACCCCTCCATCTGCAAATGGAAACTCCACTACTTCATTTAGTAAAACCACTGTGCCATAGCTTGCCTTCTTAAGCAAAACTTTACAGGTCTAATTTACCTCAGAGTACCTCAGGACTCTGAAGAAAGCTGGCAGTTGTTTCCTAGGTAATCTGAAAGTAACAGCCTGGAATTTCCCCCCGATCTTTTCCTTTAATCTATTTTCTTTCCACCAAAGATGGACTTGCACTTTACTCACTTATTTGTGTGAGACCGACAGACCATTTATCAGACACCTGAATACATATGGGGGTGGAGGGAAGTAGGAGTTTCTTTTTCAGAGGAACACCTTGAGAGCCACTGACATGCACGAAACTCAGGCTTCTTCTGGGAACAAATACAGAAATTAATAATGTGGGCCCCATTGTAGTGTCTAATGACAAAAGTCAGATTTGTCACCAATATCACATAATGTATTTGGGAATCAACATGAATCTATTATAGATCATAAATAGAAAGTCAAGTATAATAAAAATTTTGTGGTTTATTCAGCATAATATGAGAAAAAATAATGATATTCTCTATACATTTTTGCTTTATTTTCAATAGCTTCCTTTTTTATTTTTTAACTTTCCCTAAATCCAAACATTAGAAAACATCTTAGTGAATATTAACACAGAAGATTAAATATTCTAAGAGAAAGAGCATTTTCATTTCACAGGATTTTTTTTATTGTGGTGGTAGAAGTGGAGATGGTCTAAATATTTTTATCACCCTGGGGACAATGGAGAGATAAAAGCAATGGTATTGTTGAGTTCCTTAAATAAAATTAATATTATTATCAATGTATTATAGTAATAACCATATTTTGACAGGAATATTTCTCAGTAATTTTTATAAATGTACATATCCTTTTTGTACAGATAATATACCTACTTATGATTAATTATTTTAAAATGTTTAATTTTTATGTTTCCCAAAGAAATATCTTATTATCAGGTAAAATGCTAAAATGCCAACTTGAGAAGAAAAAATTTCACAGCCTATCTAACCAGATAAGGTTTTTTTCTTTTCTTTTTTTAAGGAGGCCTGTAATTATGTTTATTTTCCAATGTGTCTCTTCACCAGATGTGTTTTATATTAGTTTTATGAAAAGATTATTTAGCTTCTTTTGTATTAGTTTGCCTTTTTTTATTGTTGTTCAATTACAGTTGTCTGCATTTTCCCCCACCATTCCCCCCACCCCAGCCAAACCCACCTTCCTCCCTTGTTTCCACACTCCCCATTGGTTTTGTCCATGTGTTCTTTATAGCAGTTCTTGAAAACCCTTCCCCCCATTACCTCCTCCCCACTCCCCTCTGGTTATTGTTAGATTGTTCTTAATTTCAATGTCTCTGGTTATATTTTGCTTGCTTTTATCTTTTGTTGATTATGTTCCCGTTAAAGGCAAGATCATATGGTATTTTTCCCTCACCACTTGGCTTATTTCACTTAGCATAATGCTTTCCAGTTCCATCCATGCTGTCGCAAAGGGTAGGGAGTTCCTTCTTTCTCTCTGCTGCGTAGAATTCCATTGTGAAAAGTACCATAGTTTTTTGATTCGCTCATTTACTGATGGCACGTAGGTTGCTTCCAGCACTTGGCTACTGTAAATTGTGCTGTTATGAACATTGGGGTGCATAGGTTCTTTTAGATTGGTGTTTCAGGGTTCTTAGGATATAATACCAGCAGTGGAATTGCTGTATCAAAAGGCAGTTCCATTTTTAGTTTTCTGAGGAAATTCCATCTTGTTTTCCACAGTGGCTGCACCAGTCTGCATTCCCACCAACAGTGCACTAGGGTTCCCTTTTCTCCACATCCTCTCCAACACTTGTTTATTGATTTGTTTATATGGCCATTCTGGCCATGTGAAATGGTATCTCATTATGGTTTCAATTTGAATCTCTGATGGCTAGTGATACTGAGCATCCTTTCATATGTCTCTGGGCCCTCTGAATGTCCTCCTTGGAGAAGTATCTGATCAAGTCTTTTGCCCATTTTTTAATTGGGTTTTTGACTGCCAGATAAGGTTTTATTCCACTTTTAATAGATCCAAGGCAAGAAATATCTCTGTAAAATTCATTCAGCTCCCAATGACTGATAAAGCTTCCTCAGATATATTAGGGGAATATTCTAAGACAGAGATTCAAAAATCAAGGGATTCAAAAATCCCACCTGTAAGACCCTCCCCCTAGATCTAATTCTTAGTCTTACAAGGAGGGTTCTATCCATCAAATGTCAGAGGAAAATGTACCAGAGTGTGTATGTGTGTATAAGTAAAGATGAAAGGTGACTCTAATTACTCTACTGTAGCAAGAAAAGAAAGCTTCAAAGAAATATTGAAGGATTCTGGCAGTCAGCAAAAAATATTTAACAGTTATTAGGGCAAGTAGAGTCTTGCTGCCTTATTCCTAATAATGTTTTCTGCTCTCTTCTCAATCACTGAAGCCCCTACCCATTGCACACCATTTCCCTTTCCATGAATAAAATACCAATCAACCATTACCCATGCCCAAGTCTTGTTCTGATGGAGGGGAACTAAGGAAATGCAACTTCAACTATGGGTTTCCTTTTTAATTTGTCATAATCATGCTATTTTTCTAGGAAGTAACCTGAAACCCATTACACATTTTCCTCATGCATTTAATAGTCAGAAAAATAATTATATTTGTAACCAAATTTGAAAAACAAATATAATTTGCAAATTCAGTTGCAAAATATTCTCAAAAGGGTGTGCCTGGATAACAGCGTGTAGAGTCAATTAGATTGCGAAGAAAGAATACTCTAAAGGAGTGGGTAGGTTTGAAGTCTTATTCTTGGAGAGAGAGGAGGGACGGCCACAGAAAAGGGAACAAAGCTTTTGGTATCTGTGGTACCACCATAAGGGAGCTCACAGCAGACTGACTAGTTCAGTAAAACAAAATGCCAGATAATCAACCTCATGCTTTAGAAACATTTCAAATTTACCAAGATGTAGTACCCAAAATTTTATCCTGCCCTTGAATTGCATTCCTACTACAAAGAAAAGTTGAATCAAACTTTCTGTCTAAAATCATGTGGGTGCTCTTGGAATATCTGCAAATGTAAGCCTTTCAATAGAAATATTTACACAGTGACCCTGGTTTTCTTCACAGTAGTTTGGACAGAATCAGATAATCATATTAGGTGCAGTGACCGATTTTTAAAAATGTGCCTTTGCCCTTGGCTTTTTAAAATACATGATATTTCATGATTTGGCATTTTCAAAGCTTGCATAAATTATAGAATTTTAGAACTGGAGGCAGCCTTACATAGCCTTTAATTAAAATTCTTCAATTTCCAGATTAGGCAACTAGACCCAAAGAGATTAAGTAACTTAATTCAAGGTGACAGCCAACTAGTGACAAAGCAGGGATTGGGCCATAATCCATTTTTCTTTATAAAATACTTATCTGTAAATATCAAGCAAAAGGACCTTGGCTGGTGTGGTTCAGTTGGTTGGAGCATTATCCCATAACCAAAAATTTATGGGTTTGATTCCTGGTGAGGTTACACACCTACACTGTAGGTTAGGTTCCCAGCCGGGCACATAGGATCCCAGCCGTGTGCAGGAAGCAGCCAATTGAGTTTTTCTCACATTGATGTTTCTCTTTCTCCTTTCCTCTCTCCCTTCCTCTCTATCTGAAAGTAATAAAAAAATGTGCTTGGGTGAAGATTTAAAAAATAAAAATAAGCAAACAAAATATATTTCTTTCCAGAGCTAACTCTATATTCTATTTTCCAAATTTTACGGAAATGTAACATGGAGTTCAATAATATATTGTACATGTTCGATTTCTTTATTTATACATTTATACATGTTCTTCACATTTTTAACACTAAGTGGCATATTTATAAAGGTGATTCCAAGTTTCAGCCATAAAATAAGAAAGAAAAATATTTTAAAGGTAAAATCATTCCTTGCAATATACTTCAAGGCATTAAGTAGTTCATTACTCTGAGATTCATTATGTCTCCTTTAAATTTATGCCTTAGTATTATCACAACACATTTAGTAATCATCCATTCATTTCAAGTATGAGAATTTGTTTTCTATAGAGTATCAGATAATCATGAGAGAGGCATTATCTGAAATTATTTTATTGAATTACAGTGACACAAAAATTGATAGCAGAGAAGTAACTAAAAAACACTTATGTGTGTAGCTTTGGTAGGCATGCTGCTTTAGGTTTTCAAAGCATTTTCAGTTTTGTAGCAATTGGCACTTGGATTCTAGACTTTTTTCTCTTAGTGGTAATTTTTTATTTTATTAATAGGAATGTGAAGGTGGTCAGTTTATGGGAAAACTGTTATATGTTCATGTAATTTTCAAACACAAATGCTGAGCATGTCTTGATTTTGACTGTGTAGCTATCCTTTCTTCTGACCATAGTACCTTGATTTTTCTGAGTCCATTTGGTTCTGGACATCCAGCCTCCCTCCTCCCACTAGCATCTTCATGCTCACTTGATCTTCCACCAGCTATGTGGAAACATCACCCAGACCTAATCATTAGGTTTCATTCGTTGTGAAAAGTGATTGGTTTGGAGGTAGGCACAGAATGAAGTCACTCAGTAAGACTCAACCCTGGGACTTTCACTGCAATTGTCATGAAAGAAGTTTCCTTTTTCTGCTAGGAAAAACTAAGCTTAGAGAACATGGGCTGAGAGTAGCCATTTTACCGTTTCATAAGGAGACCCTGCCTAAAGAAAGGAAACCTCACAGGACAGCAGAGTGGAGAGAGAGCCATGGATGATTTGAACATTGCCCACATCTTTGGACACAGTGGTGCCTGAATACAGACCACCCTCGACATTTCAGTGACTTTTGTCAATAAGCACTCCCACCACCACCCTGCTTTTACTTGTATTTACTTAAATCAGTATGAGTTGGGTTTATTCCCTTGCAGCTAAAAGACTTTTAACTAATATCAAACAGCAGAGGCTTAAACTAGAAAGTGACAGGAATCTTTGACTTTGTCCCTTGACAAATAGGTAATTTTATCCATTTAAATAGAGACAGCAAACATTAAAGGTTTAAGCAATTGGGGCTTCAAATTCCAAATTCATAAAGTTTTTTTCCATCTAAATCTCACCTTTTCTCACAGTCTTCTGAGGTTTTACCCTCTGGAATGGCACTCTGGCTCTTGAGAATGCCAGGAAATCCTTAAAATATATACAAACTACAAAAACCAAGCAATAGTTTTAATTCCTCTTCTTCCCATTAGCTGAATAGTTAGTTAGCCCACACAAAAGCATGAAAAGATAGGCATTTCCAAGTGGGATCTGTCAAGCTGGCAACAAAAACCTAAAAGACAAGTGTTTTCCTCAACTAGGATGATTTACCAGCTCTGTAGGAATTCTCATATCAGCAAATCTGAGTATTTTGGCCATAATATTATAGGGTTCTTTTAAAATAAAATTATGTTTGGAGAAAGGTGAAAGTCACATATATCTAAGTTCACAATTTTAACAAGCTTATAATAACATTTTAATATATCTGATGAAAAATCAGGTGTTATAACTTTATTCATGCACTGTGCTAAGGTTCTTCATCTCCTCAAATGCCTGGCAATGGGAAATTTGGGGGGGTATTCAATATGTTATTTTCCTTATGCTCGCCTCATGGCCATTTACAGAAGTAAATTTAACAGTCACTGTCATAGGATTTTACATCACAATATGATTTAATATTATTATGTATATAAGATGGGGTAGAGTGTAGGGGGACTCCACCCACAGGGCCCCCTGGCCACTATGGATGAGAATAAGTCTACCAAGACATGATCTGCCTGGGAAGGAAAGGTGGCCAATCTCTCAAAGGAAAAGAGCCAAGAGCCTTTTCCTCAACGGGCTTTCATTAGGTTCATTTTGCACAAGAATAGAGGTAAAGCTCATTAGTCATTGTTAGGCAGTAAGGATCAAATAATAGAATATATACAAAGAACTACTAGGGCTTATTCTGAGTCAGGGTCTGTTAGCTAAAGGGCTACAAATCTTTGGGAAACAAACTCATTTTCTGCTCGGACCCTTATCATTTAATTGAGAGCATTCTTAGCAAAGAAGGTTTCACAGGAGTTTATGTATTCTTTCTTAGGCCTGATCACCCTGGGAAACCCGCCCTTTCCAGCATAGGGCTGCACCACCCTCTGTCATTGTTTCAGGTGTAAGTCAGGCAGGAGAAGTAAGGCAGCCAAGAGATTAGGAGACTTTTTGAAGACAGAATGAGGACTCAGGCTATGTCAAAACCAAGAGGAGAGGGTCCATCACCCCCTTTTTCTGTAGCCCCCCAAGTCCTTCCCTGGGGCCCCCATGATTGTGCCTGTCTTAGATCGTTCCTCCCTTGAGGAATGTTACCCATCATTGGCTAACCAATCAAGCACTGGGGGCCAGACAGGGTGAAGTAAAAGTGCAGAGGCAGTGCCCCTGCCAGGGAGATAAGCTTTGTCTCCTCAGTGGCTTATGGTCGGAAGGTCTCTCACTCAGCCTTAGCTGAGGGGGGGAGGGGTGCGGGCAGTGTGGAGGCAGTTACAGCTTCTGAAACCAGGCAGTGCAGTTTCCAACAGTAGGGAAATTGGTACAACAGATAACAAATTTAACAGATATTCTTACATATTCTGCCATATGTTTTAATATTTTGAATGTTTATGAGAGCATAAGTGGAAAATAATCTTAAGGTTTAATTTATAAGAAGCTATAAAATGCAAAAGTAACCTTAAGAAGAAGCTGTTATCTTGCTTTAATTAACTTTGGCTACTAATTGTGGCTTATAAAAAGATTCTATTACTTTAAAATGTAACAGTTTCTTATATTTACATAGCCCTTTTCTAGTTGAGAAATTAACTAACACTGTGCTTCCATGACAATCTTACAAAATAAATTAAAGAAACATTACCCCTTTGCTATTGACAGAAGAAGATGCTCAAGTCTGTCATCTGGTGAATATCAGACTTGAGTGTTTTGAGCTGCTTCATACATTTGGATTGGTTGTCAGAAAGCACCCCATCAAGAACATTCCCTATTTATGCATCAGTCCAGGTTATTTCCTGCTCAACTACCAACACCATGACCAAATACCCAAACCTGTGTCATTGTATCTCTACTAAAATCATACCATGAGCCTTGAAGGAGAAGAAATTAATATAAAGAAACCAAAAGAATGCCATAGAAACAAGTTCTAGAATATAAATTCCATAAGGCTTTCCAAGATGTTGCCTGTCGTGGTTTTCTCTCCAACAGCAATGCTTTATCTTGCCTACAGATGTCACTCCAAAATGGCTTTTCAGTGCATGACTAGCAAATGGGCCTATATTTTATACATATGTTACTATGAAACCAAATAAGCTATGTATAACATGTGTGAGGGGGGACTCCCCAAAAAACAGAATTATCTTCTGGCGGGTGGGCCCCTTATAGTACAGTCTCTCCCCAACCTCCAGGTGAGTGTTCCAGGAACCCATCTGTGTCAGTGCACCAGCTGGCATTATTGTGAGAGGCTGCATTGGGCTTCAGTGAATTTTTTTTTGAAGACTCTTTCAACGAGTTTGCCCATTTCATAATGGGTAATTTATGAGTGCACCTGCCATACTATGTTGAGTGTTCAGCAGTTTTTAACCAAAAACAGGATGACCCCCATGCTTCACCCTCCCTATTCACTTGATATCTCCCAAGAGACTTTCTCACTCCCATGAAAAAAGTCCTCAAAGGAAAATGTTTTGCTGATATGGAAGAGGTGAAACAAAAAACAGCAGAAGAACTGAAAGGTATCAAATCAATAAGTTCAAAACTGTTTTGAACAGTAGAAAAAGCATCTCAATAGATGTATTACATCAGATGAAGAGTACTTTGAAGTTGAGTGAAGTTTAAATATGTAAGAATAAATGTACTTTTTTATAAATAAATACTGGGGGTTTTGAAGTGCACCTTCATACATAATTCTTAATGGTTAACCAAATCTTCTTCATGAGAACCAGGTCCCTAGGATGGATCTAGAAGAGGTAACACAACTTCAGAGGGGGAATCACTTAATAGAATAATGAAGTCTGATTAGCCCCTTAGAGATTTATGTGACCTAGCATGAAAGGAAATAGCAGAATGAGCCTCAGACCCTACAGAGTAGGAGAAAGGGCCAGAGACCCAGTGAGGTAGGGTGAGCATGTTAAGCATATTCTCAGAAGTAATTTCCCTATATGGAATTGTCCACACACAGTCATAGAAGTATTTCAGATCTCCAGAACAGGTACAACTCTAAGGAAAATTGAGTATAGGGAAATCCCAAATTAACTGTGATTACATCTGCTGCCCTGTGAAAATTGGCCCTCAAAATGAAATCAAATTGATTTGTAAAATAAGGAAATTATGTGTCTCACACACCTGAGCTGTTGATTGAGATTTACACTCAGTAGAAAATCATAGTTTCCCTGGTAATTCAGGGCACAACATGATGATGCTTAATATGAAGAATTTCAATAAAATATTACTAAGACAACAGAAAAAAAAACCTTTTGTACTTTTAAACGCTTCTGTTATTTTTTGTCCCTCTACCTGAGAGCTATCTGTACACAATTTTATTCATAAATTTAATTAATTAACTCAACAAATATTCACCAAGAACTTCTGGTATAAAAGATGCTATACTAGACACTGTGAGAAATACAAAGAAATACATAAACTACAGTCCCTTCCCTCAAGTGACATAATCTAAGTGTGGCCAGGGAGACAAATTTAACCATAAGTTAGTATATTGGTATGTGCCAAATAAGTCACAGAAGTGATAAAAGTTTTATGAGTTTAGACAATTGATAGATCAGTGAGCAGGAATTGTCAAAGAAAATTTCACAGAGAAATGTGTTTTCAAACAATGGATAAAGACACATTGGTGGTCGTAAAATTGTGTTAGGGAGTTCTGATGAAGATTTAAGCTGGATAGGGTAGAATGGGGTGGAGGGCCACAGAGTAGGGTGGGAAGGATATAACAGTGAATGGAAACATTATGTCGGTATCACTGAAAGGGGTGTCTGGAATTATTCTAATTAAAATATTTTTCTTTGACATCTGAATTCTAATTCCCATTAGAAACCCTTAATCAACTGAACTCTGTCACTCCTCTTAAATCACTTTTTAGTAATGAGTTTAGAGCTTGATATGTTTTTAGTTCCCTTTGAGATAGTATCTTTCTTCCCTACCATCAGCCAGTAATTCTAATAAAGCCAAGTTCACATTCACATAACACACACACATTCACAATTCCTTTTGGGCTAGATCTAGATGAAAGTTGATGTTGCACCCTCCACCTGCATGCATGTAATAATTCTTACAACCTCAATCCCTATGGCTCAGTCTAAACACCTCCCAAATCCTCCTCTGTGACTTAAAATGTATCACCCCCATCAGCCTCCAAAACACAGTTACTCAGAGAGCTGGTCGAACAGGAAGAAGTGACACTGATGATTTCTATGAGCACTTTGCCTCTCTCAAACTCTACATCCTGTGAAAAGTCTGTTGATAGGGCCTGCCTTGTTCCTGAGATGCCTGGTAATTAGAATTTTCCTCAGCAGAAGCAAATGCCATAAATCTTGAGCAGAGGGAAGGAAATTTGAAGGGCTTCAGAACCTTTTCACTATTGGCTCAACTGGTAGATATAATATTTCTGTCTTTAGATGAAAAAGAATTGAAAAAAATTGTTATTATTGATTCCCAGTCAGGACACATGTCTGGGTTGTGGGCCAGGTCCCCAGATGGGGGTGCACTAGAGGCAACCACACATTGATGTTTCACTCCCTCTCTTTCTTTCTCCCTTCCTCTCTGTCTAAATAAATAAAATCTTTTTTAAAAATGCTATTATTGTTATGCCTTGCAGTAATTATTCTTAAAACACCAAGGAATCAACCAGCAGAGGAAACCCTAGCAGTTTACTGATAATGCACAGAGGTAGGTCATGTGTAGAAAATGAACATCTTGAAAAAGACTATAAAGATACTTATATAAGAAGAAATCAAAACCAATCAGCACATTTCTCCCAGTCCCTACTATTTGTGATAGTAAGATACCATTTCAAATTAAGGAGTTGTGAAAAGAAAATATTGATGTACAGAGATTAGACTCCTTTTAGATTTGTTTTCTGCCAATTGATCACACACCAAACTGATTCTTGCCATATGCATACCCAGCCTCAGGTCTTATGTGCTGGACTGTTTCATCTCATCATCCCTGGGAACATTACTAGGTGATTTAACAGACTCTTCTCCAGAGAAGACAAGTCATGCTCAATACCAGGTTAATGAAATTTTGGTGGTTGTTGCCTCCACACACATCTTTTTGATAAAGAATGTGTAGGTTTTAAACAATCACATAAACCTCTACTCCTTAAGAAACCATGGTAAAATTCTTAAATTATTTCCTGCAGGTACTTTATCTGTGCAATCCCTTTTAGTCTCTTCACCATTTTTATAGATGCAATCAATTATTTCAGTCAAGCTAAGTACACTGCCAACTTTCCAGAATTTCTAGCATGATCTTAACTACCAGCTTGGGATTTATTCAACATGAGCATAAAAGTTATTATATTCTAATTGTTTGCGATTGTTACTACATGAGATTTATTTTTGTTGGTTATTTCAAGAGACTGTTAAAATGAGTTTAGTGACTTCATTCTGGTTTTCCTGATTGATTCTATTATTAGGACTGTGGAAGCCTGGGGCCTTTTGGCCTTGCTGAACATCTTGAACAATTTTTTAAACAGTTTTGGTTTGGCAAAACCTATTTTGCCAAGAACATTACCCCTTAATTTTTAAAAACCATGTGCATTTTAAGGAAAATGGAACCCATATGTTCCTAATTCCTCAGTACTAAACACATCAAAATGTTTTGTAAGAACCACTTGATTTCCAAGAAGCTTTATGAGCCTTCCTTATAAGACCTTTTAAGTTATTTTCTTTTAAAACAGGAAGTTACTTCTGCCAAGGATAAAGTTATTTAGACACCAACTGTTTCAAGAAACTCATGAACTAGCAACATATTTTATGTTATTCTCAGACATATTTATGGTATAAATGGTAGCCAAAAATCAAAAACCAAACTACAAGAGAACCAAATCAAACAAAGACACATTTTAGAATAGATGTATGTTTTCTGAATTCTCATACATTAAAATACTTGGTTATAGATTTCCTCTTTGACAAGAACATGGGCTTCAAAGGAGTTTGTTGGGAATAGGAGGCTTTTGTTGTTGTCCTGCAAGTGGATTCTAGAATATTATTTGAATATGTTTCCAACATGTTACAAAGTGTTTGAAAATTTTAATTCAGTGTATTTTCACTTTAATGGTTATATCTCTAATCTCAACAGCAAACATGGATATACTTTTGCGTCCATATGTACGTGAATGTGTGTGTGATCCTAAATCTTCCTGTGGAAACTCAGGAAGCTGCAGTTTCCTTCATTTGTCTCTCAGTGAGAGTCCAAATCTCTGGACTCTTACTCATCAAAATGGCAGAATTTGGATTCATGGGTTGCTGTGTCAGTATAAGTTTGTCATTTCAAGAGGACAGCACTTGCTCCCAATACTCCCATGGAGAGAATAACCTACCAGACATGTTCCTGTCTGGGTTTCCTGGATATTTTCACAGTCTCTCTTTTCAGTCTTACTTTCAAATAGCAAATGGGAAGAGAAAATGATTTTGCCTATGCTTCAAGTGTGCAAGGACCCACCTCCTCACTTCTTCCAAATTAGATGTCTCCTTAAATCCACCCCGTTTTGGATGACCCTGGAGGCAAAGACATTTATCCAATCTCACTGGTCATGTTGTTGAAGGCCTCATATTTAGTTTCCTCTCTCTCTGTCACCACATCACCTGGCTTGTGTATTATTATTTCTGTCCATAAGCCAGTCTGACACTGTGCATTCAGCGACAACCCAATAGGAATAACAGCAAAACTGTTAAGAATGGTAAACTATTCTGACTTTTAAGTAACCATACAGTTGGTGTCCAATGACATGAGACAATGGGTCTGATAATTAGCTTGATTATGGTCATCATTCTGCAACATGTAGGTATATCAAATTATATTGCACATCTTAAAAATGTATTTTTTATTTGTCAATTATACATCATTAAAGATGGCAAAAATATTAGAAATTATATCGTCTGTGTTGTGAATATAATTTGTTAGACATCAATGTCATTATTTATACTATTTTATAATGCATAAATGAGAAACACAGAATAGGTAAGTCATGTTTATCTTTTCCAGGACTCAGTTTCCTCATCTGTATAGTGCTGTAAGTGAATGAAGTGATTCCTAAAATTATTTCTTGCACAAACATTCATGAACATATTCTTAACACATGAACTTTCCAGAAATCTTGAAAGTGAAGAAGTCATTGACAATTGCTATTCAAGGCACATGATCTTCAAGAAAGTACTTAACTGTTTCAGTTTTACGTCCCAACTGCATGCCAGGGACTTTGTCGTAATGGGGTTTAGAGGACCTTTTATAAATAAGTATCTAAACACTGTGACAAGGTCTGATTAGAATTTTCATTGATACAGAAGAAAAATAGAGGCTAGAAACTCTTATGGACTTGAGGTAAAAACAGGGGTTGACCAGTCTCATGGAACGGCTGGTGAGGAAGACACAAAGTCGGGGAAATTCTAACAGAGCTAATCAGAAATAAGATTGAATATCTTAAGGACTATGTTAAAAAAAGTTTTAAGTTATTTCAAAAGTAATATACAAAGTTTAAATTTCACTGAGAAAGTATACTTTGTATCTGTACTTTTTTATTTTTTAAAACTGAAACTTTATCAGTTTTAAAACAGTACAAATATGTGGTGATTGAATTCCTTTTTCAAAAATTCCTGTCACTTTAGTTTGGCTATGTATTTCAATGTGATGCTTTTCTTCTAAGTTCTCTATATCCCAATGTCCTACAACTGCCACCAAGGGGGAAAAAATGAGGACCACCAGAAGTTTTATTGGAATAAATTTCAAAACTTATAGAATAATGGTTTCCCAGGCTTGGAGTACAACCTGACACTTTGGTTATGTCTCAGTAAAAGGGACAGGCTAGAGCTGGAAGAGCATCTCAGACACTTTACCAAATGTAGTAAATTAAGGTCAAGAATGTGCTCATAGTGAGGGCATTTTTAAAACTATGATTTTTAATCTAAAAAGATAAGAACACGGCTAGTCATAATCAAAGTTTTTACATTATGAAGAGAATATAAGAAGGATAATCAGATACTGTCTTGCTTCTTAAGGATTAAAGAAATTCATGAAGCAAATAATACACAATAGATTGCTTGTGTGTTTAAACTGGTAAAAGACAGGTCTATCCATAATTTTCTAATAAGTTGAAGCTTTCTGAATGTAAAGCATCAGCCTTTTTAGTTTTAAATTCCAAATGACAAAGCATTTTTCCCATGTGAATCATTATTGGTGATATCATTTAGAGGCAGGTCTGCTCTTGCGAGGATGATACAAAAAGAAAAATTTAATAAATTGTGCTTAACAAAGAGGTGATGCTTCAAAGTTATATATATCCACCAGCATGTTGCATTATTCCCAACATTTTACATAAGGTTGGAAATTTTCTCTCATCTGTAGCTTTTGATTAGGGCATGGAGGGAATCAAGAGAGAATTCTCTACTAGAAGCAACCAAGATATAAATACTCATCTCTTACTATTTCTTCTTCATGAATATTTTATTTACTAAAAGAAAAAAAGAAAAAGAGAAAGAAAGAAAGAAAGAAAGAAAGAAAGAAAGAAAGAAAGAAAGAAAGAAAGAAAGAAAGAAGAAAGAAGAGAGAGAGAGAAATTTGGTATATATGACCATTAATCTAACCAGCTTGAACTACACAATAATTAGAAAATTTTGTTCAGAAAACAGAAAAGATAATGAAGAACACCAACAGAATTCTATCTAAATGGCATTTTTATTTTGTTGTAAAGTGTCTTGATTTTAAAATTAAGTCTTAAAAATATTGGTTTTTTTTAAAATTTACTTTTATATCATTTAACTTAAAACTCAGCCTCTGGAGGATTTATACATAGAGGAAGTTAGTGAAGTAAAGGTAGATAGAATATAGTTTTGACGGATACAGGTGATGCCAATGAAAATTTTTCTGTGTGGTAAAAATTTTTTCAAACTCAGAAATATTTACCTATAATCTATGAAATGGATCATTTTTGAATTATCCACAGTGACTTTGAAAAGTAAAATTAACTGGATCTGAAAAGCTTTTCATCACAAGGGAAGTATTCTGTTACCACAATTAAATAATTATAATTATTTAACTGTAAATCTAACATGTTTGGTCAACCTTTTTTTCTTTTCTATTAAGCTGAGCTGACCCAATACCCACTTTAGCAACAGTCTATCACTACCTCATTCCAGTTCTGAAATAAAATCCACCCAAATTTTTGATAAAAGTTATAACACATAACAGGCTTTATTTTGTTCGTGGATTGAGAGTAAACAACAAAATTCATGAGAAAGCAAACTATTTACCCCTGTGAGGTGGATAAGCTTTTCCAGAAGAGCAGGGCTTAGTGCCCTCCAGGAGGCAATTTATTAAATGGAGCCAGAAATGAGTGTTCATTTCACTGATCTGAATAGAGCAAAGACATCATCATTAAACCTTTACTTTAGGGCAGTGGGATTCCTTTATCAGGTATTATGCAAACTCTGAACATGCAGTCCATCCTTCCATGCACTAACAGCAACATAACAATGCTTATTAGACCATTCTGAAATGTAATCATATGTTTATAGTGAGAATGAAACAAAGCCCTGTTCTAGAAGTCAAGACATCTTAATTTTGCATGATCTACCATGGGTGAAACAGTTAAACACAGTTCATTCAACTGTAAGCATGAAAAGTTAAACAAGATGATCTCTAAAATCCATTTCAATTATAAAACAAGATTATTGTTCATTTTCTTCTCAATGTGCTAACTTATGTTTTCCAAGTTGTATTAAAAACATGTTTCTTTCAGTAATGCCTCTTTCCCACTTATCCCAAAGACACACATAATTACCATGAATTAAAACAAGATTTTAAGTGCACTATTCTTTGAAAACATATGGAGAAACCAAGACAATGCAAAAGTTTTATGATTGTGGCAAAATCACTTAGCAAATAATTTCCATGCCCAAATTATATTAGTTTAGGCTAGTCATCTCATTTCTCACTTCCTCTATTTTCCATCCCCGAAATAGTTGATTGCTTGCACAGTTTGTAAAGTAGATGTTAAAATGTTTCTTGGACATGAGGAAAAAAAGGCAAAACTGAGTTTCAAGGCAAAACTTGATTATAGCTTTTTAAAACCTGTGAATCTATTTTCAGAACGTGATTAGTTCAGCCATCAAGTATATTGGAAAGAAATGAGTAAAGAGGAAGATCCTGGATCTAAAATTCAAGCAAGATTGCCTTAAGTGTGACAAATCCAATGTGACAAATTTACATTATTAATGGGAAAGTGGCAGTATATACCATAGGAAAATGCACCACACAAATATATATAGCTCATCACTTTTTCTGTCTCTGGTATATTTCAGAATTCAGGATTTAACCCTTAGAATTCCCATACACATTCCTGAACATGAGCCATCATGTATTTATGACATACAGGCAGAACAAAAATATTCACCCACAGATCTCGTTTTGTTTAGAGAAAATTATGCTTTACTTTGTGGGCTTGTACACAAGCACCCCAAAACATTTAGAACCGTATCTCTTTGACTGTAGGACTATAGCTTTACTTCTTTCTGTTTCTCAACACCTACCACTATTCACACAGCAAATAATGACCACAAATGTGTTGTAGAAATAAGATTGTGTTTGATATATAACTTATTTAAGGCTGCACTAGAATCAAATATTAAGTAAAAATAATAAAATACTTTTAAGTTACTTAGTATTCACTGCTGCCAAGCATTTTACTCACTTTACCTTTAATCTATACAATCACCCTATGAGGCATCATCATCCCCATTTCACAGAAGAGGACATTTCTAAGAAGTTAAGTGTATTTTCCACTGTTATTTAGCTAGGAATCTGTAGTCCAGCTTCCAACCCCAGTCTGTCTGGCAGCAAAGCCTGTGCTCTTTTCATTTCAACACACGTTCTCTCCTTAGTCACTGCTGTAACCACAAGCCATCCAATTTAGATATAACTTTATGAATACTTATGAAAGCCTGGAGGAAAATGTGTTTCTGCTTTAGGGTTGGCTAATAGCTCCCAAACAGATCTCCAACTAATAATCAGTTTGTCTCATAGCTAGGTTGTTTTGTTTTGTTTTGTTTTTATTTATTTTTATTTGTTATACCAAAATGCTTTTAAAAGATTCTCCATCAAAGAGAAAGTCTGTCTGAGAGGATATACATATATCAGTACAAAAGAATAAAATAGAAGGGACATTAAATGTTCTAGGGAACCTCTAAGCCAACTAGGGGAATAGTGGAGGTTTGAGGGGGACTGGGGAAAGGAAGGGAAATCATCAGAGTCTTCCCAATTAAATTCAACCTTCAGAACTCAAGCTCTTGAGACAGAGACCTAGTTATCTTCTTTAACTGTTTGTTCTTGTCCTAGGGCAAGGCTATTTTCACAGCCTGGGTTCCTCTTCATTGGTGAAGTGGGACGTGGTAATGACCAAGCTCTCTCAGATTATGGCACAGTCCCCCCACACCCCACCTTTCAATTATTTGTATTGAGAGAAGTTGAAGAATCAGCTTGAGTCTCACGGGATCATCCAACACATATATAATTAAAATATTTTCCAAGGATTATGTGAACTGTTCTATATAAATTATCTCACAACAAACCTAGGTGGTAATAATGGAAAAACTGCAACTCAGAGAAATGAACATGCCCAAAGTTGTACAGCTATTTAAACAGGCTTTATAAAATACTTAACTATATAGATCACTCCCAAGTCCTTTGAGACAAATTAATAATATCTTCTGAAGTAGCAAAAACTTATTTGAATCACTATTTTTGCTTTTATTATATATTGATCTATTCTGACAGTCACTGTTTGTAAGTGTTTAGTCATATCATCAAAGGTTGTCAACTCTTTAAGGCTATAGAATCTGATGAAAGCTATGAAAAACTCCTTCAGAGAAATTCACACATCCACCATAGTTGTTTGACTTTCTGTAGCCTGCCTAAAGGCCTGGGGATCCATGTACTTAGAGACCCATGAGTTCTAAGCTCAAAAGACCTCACACACCTCCATATCTACTTTCTGTCTTCCACAGACCTGTACCTCATACACTCTTTTTCTCAAAAAAATATTCTTTTTAAAAAATTGTATTTATTTACTTTTAGAGAGATGGGAAGGGAGGGAGAAAGAGAGGGAGAGAAACAGCAATGTGCAACAGATAAATGGTTTGGTTGCCCCTCACACACCCCCAACTAGGGACCCGGCCAACAACCCAGGCACATGCCCGAACCAGGAATCTAACCAGCAACCTTTTGGGTCACAGGTTGGCACTCAGTCCACTGAGCCACATCAGCCAGGGAAAAATATTCTAACTTTGAAAGAAAAAGACACTTGTTATAAATCTTGAACCCAGTAGCCTATAAACATGGTTTACCAGCAAACTTGCTTTTCTTTTTTTACCACCACATTCTTGAAAACATAAAACACAAAAAAGACAACTGTAAAATGTGCCCTCTGAGCCTTGACTTTGGTGAGCACTTTGGGAACAGACACTTCTTTAGACAACTGCTTTTTTCTTACAACATCAAAAGTACAGGTGCACTATGGAAGACCCACATTATGTCCACATTGATTATTTCATGTTGTAGACATTTAAGGAAGTGCCAAAGTGAACATTATCATTCTTTATGTAAAGAAAGGACTCTTCTTTCTTGAATAGTATCTATATTTAAAAGTAACTTGGCAGACCAAAAGTTGAAAATTTCAATATATGCTTCTTTGGTGAAAACTAGATTTCAATTAAAAGACTTCATTCTTGGTATGAAATTCACATATGATTATTTCACTTTGTGTTTTCTCCTAAAAAGTTTTTTTTTCTTTTTTGTTATATTTGTTTATGCTATTACAGTTGTCCCAATGTTTTACTCTTTGCCCACCTCTACCCAGCACTCCCACTCCCTCAGGCAATCCCACACCATTGTCCATGTCCATGGGTCATTCATATGTTTTTTTACTATTCCATTCACCTTCTTTCACCCAGTTCCACCCTCCTCTTTGCCTCCAACAATTGTCAGTCTTTCCTAGGTATCTGATGCGGACTTTGGCCAGCAGTGTCTGCAGTGTTGTAGATGCAACAAACAAATTCACATGGACTTCAGAAGTCCTGTGGAGAAAAAGGGACTGCACAGCCACTCTCTGAGAGATAGAGAGCACCTTGACCCCTTCCCTTGACAGGCTTTTATTGTCTTTCTAATAGCGTATATCAAAGAAGGTTTTCATTCATTATGCTCAGGTTTGCTTTAGGTGATTACTTTTTGCAGATAACAAAGATGTTACTGATTACTTCTTACAGATTAACAAGGAAAAATGTTGCGAATGCAAGGGAACAATAAGAGTGATTAGTCTGTTTACACTCCATCCTTGGGAGAATTAGCACAGACTTCAGGAAGTTACTTTACAGATATGCAGTAAGCATTTGCTGCTTCAACTCAGGGTGGGGGAGTTTTAGCAAGAGCAAGCCTCAAAGCAGCCTAGGTATAATGCAGGCTTGGTATCCCACGGGAAAACTAATCCATGGGTTTGGCTTCCTGTGTGCTGACACGTACCTATTGGTTTTCCAATAGGGCTGGGCTACCTTTGCCATTCCACATGGATAGGTTCCCTATAGGTATCTGTGCCTCTGTTTCTGTTTTTCTCATTAGTTTATTTTGTTTGAAATATTCCACATATATGTGAGATCACATGACATTTGTCTTTCACTGACTGATTTATATCATTTAGCTTGATAGTCTCCAGGTCCATCCGTACTGTTGCAAAAGCTGAGTTCCTTCTTTTTGACTTCTGCATAGTATGCCATTGTATAAACGTAACATGGCTTTTTTATCCACTCCTCTACTGATGGGTACTTAGGCTATTTCCAGATGTTGGTTATTATAAATAATACCACTATCTCCTAAAAAGTATTGAAACCTAAACATTGTCTTTACTGTGGAATCTGTAACAGAAATATCTTAAATCCAGTTTTCTCTTCCATCCTATTTGCCTGATTCTGAACTTTATAATTTTTTGCTGGGTCTTTAGAACAGCTTTTTGTCTCAGAACTCCCTGACCAAGCCAGTAGGTACTGACCTACACTAGCTATTTTCCAAATGATTAAATTTGATCATGTCATTTACTTACTTTACAATCTCCCTTAGCTCCCATTCTTACAGAATTAGACACAAATTTCCTATTTGAGCCTTGAGGGTTTTTTAAAATATTTTATTTATTTACTTTTAGAGAGAGGAAGGAGGGTGAAAGAGAGGGAGAGAAGCATCTGTGTGTGGTTGCCTCTTGAGCACCCCCTACTGGGGACCTGGCCCACAACCCAGGCATGTGCTCTGACCAGGAATTGGACTGGCGAACCTTTGGTTAACAGTCGGGTACTCAATCCACTGAGCCACATCAGACAGTTCTGAAGTCTTTTCTAATCTAATAGATCTGACCTAGTCTTTCTTTTCTACTTCTTTCTAAACTCTTGTCCATTTCCTTCAAGTCACCAACACACCTTTAAACTCCAGTTCTATTAAAGTCTCTGCCATTTTCTAAGCACATTAAGACCCACCATAATAATAAGTGTGCTGTCTCTTCTGGAATGTTCTTTCTCATCTTCACCAACTGGAAACACCTACTCATCTTTTAAGACTCAGCTCAAACTTCATTTCTCCTAAGAAGTCATTCATGAACTAATTCATATAGTTATTCTATCCTTTGAATTCTAATTGCCTTTCCTTTCTAACTCTATTAAAGCTGGTACTATTGAAAGTTTTATATGTGGTATCAGTCTCTCCAATAAAATTGTGAGATACTAAAGGATGAAAACATATTTCATTATCTCTACAGACCCAGAACCAGGTCGATGACTGTCATAGTGCATTAGTTCAAAAATTGTTTGAATAAAGAAAAAAGAAAAATTGTTTGAATAAAAAATGGATAATGTAATGGTGTGGATGTGAACATAATTTTTTTTCTATTACTAATCAATGTGTAAATTGGAAGTATATAATTGATTAGAAAGATTCCTACATTTTAAAATTAATATTGCTTAGATATTTAAATATCTTAAATAAAAGAGTATAAAGATAAAGCTAAATTTATTTAAACCTTGTAATATCCAGACAAGGATGAAATATCATTTTTTTAATTTCTAAGATTGTTTTCTCTTTCAAGTAGGAAAAGGACATTTCAGAAGAGACAGGAAAGTAACTTGGACTTTCAAAATCATAAGAACATTTTGAAATCAAAATATCCAAAAGGTAAGAGAGAAACTATGATAGCAATTTAAAACAATGAAAAGAATAAAATTTCCCTTAACCCATGAATTTTAAGGGCCAACTATGATCAGGTCTTACAGGAATCTGTCCTTCCTCTTACTGGTACATTCCTGGAAATGGATATTTATCATAAAATATTTTTCCAAAAAAATAAATGTCTTGCAAAAGTAATGTGGAATATATTTGTGCCTGTTCACCTTCTTTTTGCTCCTAGAATTAGCTTCCAGATCAGTGCTCTGTATCTGATTTACACTTCCTCCCTCCTGATGTAACCTGTACCATAGCCAGACTGATAAATCTCTTGGATTCAGAATTTAGTGATCCAAGAGGATAATACTTCTCTAAAAGTGAAAATCAGAAAAGTATACTTTTCACAATAACCTAGAGCATGAAAATATTTCCAGACTTCTTTTCTTTGTCATATTTTAGAAAAAAATTAAAACAGTATGAAAATTAGGTTGACTACAATACTGCAAAAAAAGTTTTGTTCCTACTATTTCTTCTTCATAGAGCTTTGACCTCCACTCCCTTCCTCACAATACCACAGGATTCCTTAAGTCTATTGAAGACCTCTGTGTTGTCTTACATGTCCAGGATATCCTCAGACCCTCCACAATGCAAACAGTATTGCCCTCCTCACATGTCAACCTCTACCACCCTATCACTTTTCCTCATCCCCCACCCCCATTCAGTGGAGTCCCACTGCCAGAGCATGTGATGACTTTGTATAAGTCAGCCTAAAGGCAAACGTCAAGGCACTTTACTGTCATGTGCTGAAAAATTTTTTCAATAAAGATGATAGATAGATATATAGATAGATAGATGATAGATAGATAACAATGAAGTAAATGATTCTCCCAAAATCATTCAGTCTGTACAAGCAGTGCCTCAACAAACACACATTCACACGTTTACTAATGCACAGAGAGAAAGAGTGTGCTATGAAGACCATTAGTTTTCAAATATCATTGAATCTCTGTTGGGATTTCAAAAAGGGATTTATTTGTGAACTTTCCCTAAAATTGTAACATTCAAATTACTCCATAACATCTAGGATATATCCCATGTGTTCCATTTTGTCCATCAGTTGCTCAATGAAAGAAAGCATATTGTCAGTTCTGGGAGGAGTCCCCTTCCCTTCAGCTAGGAAGGTTAACAAAGGAAGGAATTAGGCTGATAGGAAGCATTCCTGGTACCTCTTGAGACATTCCTAGGAGAAAGAAAAACTGTTCTGTCCACTTTCCAGTGATGCAAGTGACATTTCAGCATGTAAGTACTAGTATCTTGTCTAGGAAATTTATGGTTAGTCCTTGAATAAATCTGAATGAAGACAGGGCATTATGTTCATCTATAATCAGAAAGAGAATTAGAAGATATTAGGTAAATATATGAGAAAATTTATCCAAACTCCTGATAAAGGAGTTTCTAAGGTAAATAAAAATAGAAAATATAATGAAGAAATGCAATACTTATTACTATATTATATACATACACTAAAGGATAAATTTGGAAATTCATTTACAATTATTGTAACCAAGCAAACAGGAGCCCATTGGCATGGTACTTTGGTGTATGACCCAACAGTTAGTAATGGAAGAAACAGGTCTTTATTTACAATATTCCAACTTTGGGGATGCTGGGGGCACTTAAGCTCGGAGCCCTGTACTCCCATGAGACCCAACACTTCCCTTGCTCCCTGAATGTCTATAGGCCAAAAGCCCTAAAAGTTCCCCGTCTCCTTATCTTAAGCAGGCCATGCAAACAGTTCTCCAGTCCCTCTGGAAAGTACACTTGTGGGTCTCAAAGTCACCATCTTCTCACAGCAGCTCTCTCCTTCAGGATCTGGAGTGTGTTGTCCTCAGCCTCCATGTTATGGTCCAGGACAGGCACAAGTCCCAAGAGTCCGGATAGAGTCCAGGTGTGCAACAAGTCAGTGTCTTGCAAGACAGAGTCCTTGATGGACTGGAGTCAGCTAGTGCAAGCACGATCAGAACAGCTATATGTCTCCTTCCTTACTGCACCAGGACACACGGCAGGATCCTGACTACAAACTACATATCTCCTTGTCTACTCCTCCCTTCACATGGCTGCTACATCATTGCTCTCCTTCCTCCTGGCTCCCTGCTTACTATGCCCTTTCCACTCTGCACATTAGCTCTGTCACTACCAGCAACATGGCTTTCTCTATCATAGCCTGCCTTTAGTTTTAAATCCTGACCTGGAACTTCCTATGTGATCTCATCTCCAAATCCCCCCAAAATGAGCTACATTAGCCAGTTTCCCCTATTGTTTAACCTTCTCTCAGCTGCCATCCTTAGTCAGGGCAAGCATAACTCAGTAATCCAGGGGCCGCCACCTCCCCTAGCTATATAACAAATCAGGATATGCCCTTAAAGTCACATACACACCTTTCGCCTTGAGGCCTGAGGCTATAGCACAGCTATGAACCAGCTATTACATAGCTACCAGCTTGCCATTATTTTGAAGAGTATCTTAATCCTATCATGAGGTATCTCCCATCCCCCAACCATTAGCCATGGGGGTCTTGGGACCTCTCATCCTGTACCCCATTTCACCATTGAGATAATGGTTGTATATTAATAATTTATAAATGTCATACAAAAAATATGAAATAAATGAAACAACACAAAATTATAAAAAATAACTTTATTTGTTTATTTATTTATCCATTCATTCATTTATTCAAAAATACTTGTGTATCTTTCATGTATCTTACAATTCTGGATAATCCAAATTCCAGATGCTCATAGCACTATGAAGTACTTTTAAAAGTGACCAGGGAAAATCTCTCTAAAGGGTCAGTTTCAATGGGACCTTAATAAAATGAATGAACAATCTACTGAAAATCTAAGATTTTACTCCAGACAGAAGGAAGAGCCATAAATGCAAACATTCTAAACAGGGAGAAAGGTTTGGTGTGTCTAGGAAACTGCAGGAAAATCAATGTGGCTGAAGCCACATGAGCATGAGAAGAAATGAATTCTGGGAGGCAGCTGGAAGCTAGGTTATACAGACTTTGAAGATCATGGCAAGGGCTTTGATTTTTATTCTAATTGTGATTATAAAAACAAAAACAACAGCCAAAAAATACTGTAGGCTTTTAGACACATAAATGGTATAAACTATTAAAAAAAATAATACTCTGGCTGATGCAAGGTAAATGTATTGCAGGAGGGCAAGGGTGCAAACAGAAAATTATTTTGTGGTGCCTTCACTGGAGCAAGAAAAAAGCTCCATACAGTAAAACTAGGTGATCAAAAATACCCCTCAGATCAGAAAATGAGCATATGAGGCCAAATCAATGACAACAAAAAAGCTGAGTGTAATCAGCAGTGATGAGGAAGAAAACAGAGAAAAGCAATCTTTCTAAGAGCTGGGTAACCCAAAATTTGCTAAGTATTCCCTCCCTCACTTCCCCAAAAGGAAATACCCAACATGTAGTAGAGGACTCAGGTGTTAGATCTAAGTGTGCTTTGCAAGCTCCAATTTGCATGTGAGTGCCAGACAATGACAGAAATGTATGAAAGTAACAAAAATTTCTGGGCCCACAGGGCTATGAAAAAATACCCAGCTAATAAGAGAACCCTGAAATAACATAAAACTTCTTGGAATAAACGTAAATGTGTTAGGTGGGACACTAATGGTAAAGAAGAATAGAACAAACAAAACAGAAACAAACTCATAGGTGCAGAGATCATTTTGATGTTTGCTAGATGGGAGGGTGGTTTGGGAGATGAGTAAATAGGAGAGAGGATTAAGAAGTGCAAATTGCTGCTTATAAAATAGTTACAAGATGTAAATCATAGTATAGGGAATAAATACAGTCAACAATTATTGTAATAACTACATATGGTGTCAGATGGGTACTAGACTTATTGGAGATCACTTTGTAAGTTATATAAATGTCTAATCACTATGTTGTACAACCAAAACTAATATAATATTGTATGTCAACTGTAATGGAAAATAAAAATTATTTTTAAAAGGAGTAGAGTCAGATACTAACAGTGAAGGAAACAAAACAGATATTGGAAAGTACCAGAGAGATAGCTATATTGAGAGACTGTATTTTTAATACTCTGTACCAACAGCAGGACACAAAAGAAAAGAGAGGGGCCCCTGTGGTCTCAATACTAGAAAACCTATCCTGACTCATTCCTACCCATTATGCAGAGATCTCTTCTTAAAGTATAGAAAAAATCAGCCCCAGACTAAATAAATACATAAAATAAATAACAATGAATAAACAAATACATGAGTTGCATTATATATATGTATGTACATATACGTGTGTGTGTATATATGTATATATATAATGAAGACTCACCAGAAAAATGTGGTTATGAAGCAGAGTCATTATATTTTAGGTTGGGTTACATATTTCATATTGTTGTGACCTAATTTTGCAATACAAATAAAATAATTAATTAAATGGCAAAACTATAAAAAACAAAACAAATCACAATTTTGAAAACTCAGACATTAACAGCCAGAAGAAAAGAAGATGAGAGCTGAAAGAGCACATAAAGCAATTACATATAAAAGAAATGAAAACAGACTCAATTGAAAGTAACATAAGGGTAAGTAGACAATACCTGAAGCAATGTTAGAAAAACAGAATATTTAAAAAGAAAGAAAGAAAGAAATTAAAAACAAATTGCAAGATAGGCATAGATAACAAGGAAAACCTAATATAAGTACAACTGGAGTCCTTTGTAAAGAAAATCAAAATAATAGAATGAACAAATACTAAAACCCATAATCCAAAAAAAATCGTATAATACAAAATGTAAATCCATATATTGAAATGGTACCACATGTATCCAGGAACTGATGCAAAATAAACTGACCTAGTCATGTTTTAATACAAAATAAGATGCTAGACTTTTCTATCAATTAAGAAAGATTATTTAATTATAACAACCAACTATATATGGCATGATGTACATTATTAAACTTAATATTTCTTACAATATCTAGAAGCTAATTTATCTATATGAACCAAAATCCTTAAAAGTTGATACTGTTTACAAAAGTAATTTCCTTGTCATTATCTACTCTAACAAAATAATGAAGTCCATCATAGTGATAATAATGCCATATCATGCTTATCTGAAGATCTGTATTGAGAGTTATATATATATTTGATTAATTAAAATTGCAGTGAAGTAAAATCATTATTCACATTGTATGTAATGATGGTGGAGGTAAAAGATAATCAATAAAGTTTTGGCACAGAAAATGTTGAGAGCCAATTACTTTGTGTAACTTTTTCAATGTATAAATAAGAAAATGAGATTTAAGGAATATAATTTTCCCAAGATAATACAGCTAGACTTTACAAAGCTTCAAATATTAGCTTAGTCTCTGACATTTGAGCCCATATACTATCCATAAAATTAAAGTTATTTTATTTAAGACTAAATATCATAATGTAATTAGAAAATCATAATTATTTATGGAACATGATCTTTATAGCCCTTATGTATAAATAATATAGCACTCTAATGTAAAAAAAATTTTTTTAAGAAAAATAAGCCAGTCATTGTGATAAGAATGTTCGAAGAATGCACAGGTTCATCAAAATCTACCTGTCATCTTTCTGGGCTCACAACTACCTTATAGTTAGGTGTAGACAAATGACTGGTTGTAAGCCAATGCAATGTAGTAGAAATGATATGTACTACTTCTAAGCTGAGATATAAAAACCTCCCATAAAGTGCACTCTAAGAAGAAAGAAAAGTTTATCTGATACTTGTCATCTTAAATTAAATAGAAATTTCTATCAGAGTGGGTAGTAACAGAAAATAAAGTCTGTGGCATTGGCGGAAGAAAACTAGGAAACTAATATCAAAGGCTGGGATATGAATTCTCAAGTTAGACAGTGGCAAAATAATCAGTAACAATGATGCTGATGATATCTTGGGAAACAGACCACTCACCTTACTAGCCTGTAGTTCTAGCAAAAAGAGACTGGAAAACAAAATTATATTAGCATGCATTAGATGTAACTAACTTTACTTGGCAAACTATTAGAAAAAATGACCACGAGAAAGATTTTTTCACTGTACACATAAAAATGAAAGAGAATAGAACTTTTAATCTTTGAAAACTTGGAAATGCTTTTCTCAAACATTAGAGAATGAGAGTTTTTGAATTGAATAATTAAGGGTCTTAATTTAAGATGCAGCTTTGTGACAAAGTTCACACTGAGCCAGGCCTTCAACACATGGCTTAAGGTAAATGTCATTGAGTTGAGAAAGGAAAAAAATGGTGAGGAAAAGGAAAAGAAATAAATCAAATTTAAGAATTATATCAAAGAAAGAATTATAGGTGTGGCTACTGGCATAGGAAACTGCCTACAGGCAAAGAGATGAAAGTCTTATTAATTTTAAAGAAAATTATATTGCCAAAACAACTATGAGTTAAGACTTAAAATCTCTGGCTGAACATTAAAACAATCATAGGCCACTAAACACATTCAGGCAGGAAGTAAGCAGCAAAAACTCTATAGCCTTCAACTCCACTACAAATGTAGCCCTGTCAGAGAAATGTACAAGCATGAGCCTTAAGAATGGCAGAACCAGAAGCCACAGAGAATAATGGACAAGGAAGCTCCTCCCCAAGAGCAAAGTCAATTTCTAATCAAAGAACTTTCCATCACCACCAGGATTTCATAACAATTGTCCAATAGGATTTCATCATTACCATGGGCCCACTAGTGACCACTGTCTATATTGCAATTTTCTGTTTTCTAAACAGGATACTGATTACAGTTATTCTGTCCATGTTACACCATATATGTTGGCTGTAATGGGGGAGATAAAACTTGCAAGTAATTCAGCCAGATATTAAATAATTGGCAATCTTTGCATATTAAAATAATGACGAAATTTTTTATAAACATATGCAGTTTATCCTCTGAACAATGTGTAGTAAGGGGTGCCAACCCCTGCACAGTAGAAAACCTGCATATAAATTTTGACTCCCCAAAAACAGAAGTTGTCCCTCATATCTGCCAGGGATTGGGCCCTGCCCTGCAGATACCCAAATCTGTGGATTCTTCAAGCCCCTTCTGTAAAATGATGTCGATCAATGCATATACTTAGCCCTTCACATCTGTGGACTTCCAAATGGGGACCAAACACAGTACAGGTATTTACTGAAAAAAATTGTGTATAAATGTACACATGCTATTCAGACCCATGCTGTTCAGAGTCAACTGTCAATATATATATATTGATAGTCAACTGTCAAATATATATATATATATATATATATATATATATATATATATATGGGATTATATATATATATATAATTCTAAAATATATCTTATGTTTAGCTTATTTTCCAACATTCAACAATTTTAGTTTTCAGTGCTCTATCTAAGCAATGTCTAATGTCAGAAATTTCTAAGTCTTGATTGTACAATTCTTTCACAGTATTTTTAGTGTAAGACTTCACAATCAAAGTCTTCATTAAACAACTTTAGGCTACCTTGCTCTCCTCTGCCTATATCCTCTTTAGCTACCAACAATACTAACCTAAGGACTTCCTGCTACTACTACCTCTAAATCACCTTTATTCTCAGGTCCCACAGCATAGTCTAAGAATGAGGAGCCTGTACCTAAGGAAATAACCCACTGTCTTAGTTTAGCTTCCCTCTGCAGCCGATCCTGAGACAAAGATTTGAGTTCCCATAGTCTATTTGGAAGGTGATCCCAGGAAACACTGGTAGGATAATGGGGAAGTGAGATCAGAAAGGGAAGAAAGTCAATAAAAGGGGCTTTGTCAAGCAAGTTGCCATTTGGGTGACTTCAGCTTTATAGCCCCAGGAATGAGTAACATACTGCCATCCTGTGTGCTGGGTGAGGGAACTCCTCTGGGTTTCTGACTGAGCACTGTTTCTTGATGGTGTTAGCTTCCAGCATTCCAGGGCTGTTGCATGCCCAAGCAGAGCAGGCTCCATTGGCCAGACAAAGCCCTCAAGCAAAGGAAAGAAGTTAAACCAGATTATACAGAACTGGTGAGGACCAACGTGATGGTAATAGCATCTATACTTAAGGAAAAAATTTTATTATGAGCTGTTTTTGAAACTGGATATTGAGTCCATTTTGGATATGAAGCACAAAGCTTGTTTGCTAATATTTTTGTAGTGAAAAATTACTCTTTCTTTAATCTGAATCCTGAAAGGCCAAGACTGTTGGGAATAAACCCTAGATAGAATTTAACTGATTACTATCTCCTGAATACCATAAGGAATGTTGTGGGAAAAGTAGTTTAAGCTTAGCTGCTTTAACTATTGGTCTTACCCTGTCAAATTCCACAGTGAGTACAGAAAATGTTGAACATTTAGCTGTAGTGAACAGTAAACCTTTGGGATTGCAAACCACCAATTTTATGGAGTATTTCTGTCCCTGCAGCACAGGCAACAGAGATCTTCCATTCACCCATCCGAACACACTGTCCACCTTCCTCTGCCACAGGAAGCTGGCCTGTAAAGAGTGTGTCAATTAACTCTCTTGCCTGCTGGCTTTTGCATGAGCTCAATCATTAGAGACCTGGCAGGAGATTAGAGGGAGGGAGGAGAGTGGGAACAGAGTGTTTATAATCCCCTAACCCTCTCTCTCTGAGGTCACTTTGAACTACCAGTTTCCCCATGAAGATCATGGCTCTTCTCAAGGTGGCCCGGTCCATAAGACTCTCTCCTTCCAGGTAATTTACCCCTTCGGGCCTAGGGGAGAAATGGACCCGAGTTACCAGTCTTGGGGTACCTCTCCTTGATGGCTTCCCTTTATCCCAACTACATCTTTGTAAGTAGCTCCTTTATAAAATGCTCTTTGATTTATTCTATTGAAATGAACCACCTATTACCTGCTGGGACACTGACTGATATGTTATTCTAGCTGTGCTGTTTGTTTTAGTTTTTCTAACAATAAAATCTCACAATGTTAAGATAGCATTCTTCCTGAACCACTGTGGGTCTCACAACATTCAACCCTGCCAAAACCAAGGACAAGGCTGGAAGATCTAAGTTCCACTGTCATCTCAGCTTTATTTCCCCAGACAATAATGCCTTTATGCCTGAGAAAACACTAGCACATCCAAATTACTAATCTGCTGCTCCATTGCCCAACCCCACCCTGTTTTTAAAATGCAGTCCTCATTTTTTAGTACTTCAGAGATAGCAGGATCTTTGCTATTACTTCTTCTTCCTCACATTCTCTCCCTATACTCCATGTTGAGTTTCTGTTTGTTTAATGTGTTAAAAGGACAATCCCTATAAAAGTAATATTTCTTCAGAATTGATTAGTAATTTCAAATACTGGATCTTGGTAGGAGAAGAGGTTTAACGTGCCTCATGTGTTCCTAGCATGTTATAAAAAATTAGTTGTGTCAAGATAAAGAGAACAGATTATTTAGATACTTAGGACCAAGGAAAACTTGTTTAATCTCACTCTTAATTGTTCAATGGCATCATCTAAGGAAAGTTATGAAAGGATCTCTAATAAATATATTAAAATTTCAAAAAGGAGAGAAACTAGTAAATTATAGATTATCATCTATGGAATATGTTCAAAAGCACCATTTAACAAGCCTGTATTTAAAATTATTAAACATGAAAGTAATTTTGTCATTACATTTAATTTGTGTTTTATGTAAATTTGACTTACCGAATCATCTAATAGAATTCCAGCCCAAGTTTGTTAAAGACCAATAAACATTTTCTGCCACTGAAAATTACTGTTTTGTTTTTCCCTTGTTGGCATGGCTCCTTTATCCTTAAATCCTAATATTTATATAGTTCCACAATTTAAAATCTTTGTCATCAACAATGGTGGTTCTTAACCATTGAACAGTTCTCTGGGAATGTGAGGACAATAAAGAACCCTCTCCCGATAGTACACACATGTGCCTATACATACACTACCACATTGAATTTTGGAGGGCTAACTAATAACCTAAAATCTATACAAGGGTGAACAACTCCTGTAAATCTGTAAGTTAATTCTCACCACACTTCTGTGAGATGGATATTACTATTTCCATTTTTCAATTGAGAAAATTAAGGTTCAAAAAAGTTAAACGACTTGTTCAAGTCAAGCAGCAGACTTTGGTGTTAAACTCAGGCCTCTTGGCACCATGTCCATTATTTCCCCTCTGACCCATAAATGCCTCCTACTTTTGTCAATGGGTATAATCACTCTATTCCACTATAAAGTGTTTTATTTAAATAAAGTAGAGTCAAAGTTTATTTAAGAAGAGTCCCAGAATATCTAAAGCTTGGTGAATAAATTGGAGCTATAAATCTCATGTGATTTTTATATCATAGCTCCATTTCATTTTCAGGTTTAGTCAAATGACTGCTCTATAAAAGTTATTCACTCAGAAGCACTCCCAGTTTATTTGTAATTTTTATACAAAATTAAAAACAAATACCTATGCCCCCACAACAGATGTGGCTCATTATTTAAACAGATTTTCCTTTCCTCTGTTTCTCTCTTAGCACCCATGCCCAGCTCACCACCTGGCACCCTACCCACTACTTTGTGCTATTAACTCCCAGGCTTGTTGTGTGGAAGAGGATGACCAGGACATTTGACTACTCAAAAGGAAAGCTCGTTGTAATGTTGCAACTTAGCAGGTAAATTACCTTAAGTAAACCACACGCACACTGTGAGTAACAATTTCCTCATCTGACAGTGAAGATGCTACAGTCCACATCTACATCATAGGGTTTTAGAAAGTATCCAACAGGATAATACTGCCTGAGAAAGTGCTTCAGAAATTTTTAAATCACCATGAATTTTTAAGTTGTTATTATTGTCAGAAAAGAGTATTAAAGCAGCACCAATGTGAGATATAATAGTGATGGCTGGACATTTGCAGTGAGTGATTTAGTGTATATATAATCTTCCTGTTTTTACTTTTTAAAAACATTAATGTTGATAATTTAATACATGATGCTGACTGACCACACTGGGATGATTTATCCAGTCAGCTTTGCAGAGGAGCTGCTGTCCTAATCCCTGCACTGAGGTGAGTTACTTAACACACCTGTTGGCTTTCAGGGACCTTTCATGGTGCAGTTATTTACCTACTGAAATTGTATGGTAGATTTACGGTCTGGTATCAAATTGCCATTTCATTATAAATAGCACAAACCCCAATGGTCTTTAAAAGGTACCTTCAGTAACATCTATAAATAAGGAGGGGTCAATTGTTTATAAATAGTATATGTGGGATTTTTAAACATATTGTTATATAATTGGTTTGGTTGATGTCTCAGAATTCTTCAATGCAGGAGGGCTTATTGTTATTAATTTTCTTGCATTCTCATGGTTTAGTGAACAACATTGTAGTATATCTTTTAACACACTGATCAAGCCCTTCAGTAAATGAAGCCAACTGAATCACATCATTTGAGTACAAAATGTGCAAGGCAAGTAAGTACAAACAATAAACAAAAATCAAATGGAGAAAGGAAAACCCTTCAGCAATGGTTCTCCCAGATTGTAAAATCCAGCTGGGGAGAGTGGTTCAGAGAAAGCTTACAAAATAATAAAATACCTAGTATTTTTTAAATCTTTTTAAAGAAGAAAGAGAGCTCAAATACAATTCTCCCAAAAGGCTAGATTTTATGTGATTGGACACTTAAACTATGACTCTAAAACAAACAGGAACTGCAATTATTCCAGTGACCTTTGTAACATTTCAGGATTGGGTTCTATTCAGATGCAAATCTCTAAAAATAAAATATCTCTGAATAAAACAACTGAGGATATAAATTTCAGGCCTCAATCATGCATGTACAAACATTTTTACACTTTCTATTTTTTGAAACAATGAATTTCTATCTTGAGCTCCCAGTCAGTCCAGTAGTCAAATTCAGGGTTAATCAGTCAGTGGAGTACTTTCTCAGTCTCTGACTGGCCTGAAGGTTTTCTCTACTCACTCATTATCCTGGGGGTGGCCTCTTTGTTTCTGGGGGGTCAGCTTAGTGCCACAGCAGCAATGGGGGTGGCAGGATGTCTGACTCCCAACTGTCATCTTCTTTTTCCATGATCAGATGATGAAACATCCACACATTACCTTATTTCTGGCCATTGACAAATCACTTTGCATCCTCAAAATCTCTATTAAGAGGCTTCTTCGGGTCCATCAGCAATCTCTCCTCTCCCTATGTCCCTTTTGTTAAGATGGAGTAAAAGGAAAGAATATTATGGAGAATATAATGTGTTGGTATATAAAGTTTAGAAACGATCTCTACCCTAAAGATGCTTACAATCCTAAGAGAGTATACTTAATATTTTAATGCTTTTTTCCATAGTGGCCACACCAAGCTTACCATGGATACCTCATATCTATACAACAACCCTCAGAGGGTGGTTGCAAAGATTAAAGTAGATGATAGATGTAAAAATAATTTGAATGTTGTCTGCTACACAATAATCTTTCAACAAATAATGTCCATTATTGGCATTATCACGTCTCCTTCTCTCCATTCTCTTCTTTGACTCATCTCCTGCACAGAGATGCACCAGTGTTCATGATTCCACTGAAAAGACCGTGGCCTAACACTGACTTAAATAAGGATGAAACAAGTGTGGGTCATCAAACATTTTTTACAAGCCATATTTTTCTCCAGCCAGTCACATTTGCCTATGAGTGTGCAGTGCTCTGTATTATAATGCAGAAACTTTCCCCAAATGCCTAAAATATGTCTTTTCAATGTGGACACATAGAGCTAATATTTGGATCTAGTCATTCATATTGTTTCATAACCACAAGCCAGGATTGGATATTTTAAATAAGGAAAGAGATCCATATGAATTCTGTCAGCTTTCATGTTTCCTTTCCTGAAAGAATCCAATTTTAAATGCAAAGAATCAGTTCTTCCAAAGCATCACAGTAAAAAGCCTGGAAAGATTAAGTCGATGCAGAATCACCTCATGGGTAACTAGCCCAGTAAGTTAATTATAGGATTCTTTGTTGCTCTTTCTTATTGTGTGTAAGAGTTCTTGATGCAATATTTTTGGTTAATTAAAGATTTTCTTTAAAACTATGCAAGATAGCCTGCAAATAGTACATTTATGTATGTAATAGAAATGGTTGTAATATATCATTAAGGCACTCCAGGGCATGTTTTATTGGTTCATTAATATAGTACATGCCTTAGGTGTATTCAACCACTCGGGGCCTATATTAATGGACCAATAAAATGTACCCGGGAGTGCCTTAATGCTGCCCTAATATGACTAAGTTTAAATTAATTTTTTCAGGCTTATCTTTTTAAAAATCACTTTTCACTACTTGGGAAGAGAGCTTTCTTTATAGGAGAAAAATTTCATAGTGACAGAATAAAAAGACACAGGCTGATAAAAATATTTTTTCATTAATTTTCCTAAATGTTTTATCTTTTTGAATGGTTCTGTTTCTAATCTGCATTCTGCTTCCAGTGCCTACCTTCCCCTTCCATGGAAATCAGTAATCTTCCAGCCAGAAGTGGGAAAACCAGATCAATTCATGTTTGGAAGTAACAATCAATACACCAGCAAATTCCATGTCTACCTATAAAACCCCTGTCACCTTTCAATATTCCACCTGGTCAGAACAAATGCTTACCTTGCTTTAAGGACAAGCTCCTTCAACTACCTCTTGTCACCTGTGCAATTGAAGAAACATTCTTCCCACCAAAAGTAAAATATTTCTCCTAACCATCTACATTTTACTTCTATCTCAACTTTTCAGAAGTTCTTGAATTTTACTTTGGATCATTAAGCAATCTTTTTGATGACAGAAAGTCCTGGAGGTACAGAGAGTCCCAAACAAGATGAACCCAAAGAGGTACATACCAAGATACATCATAATTAAACTGCAAAATGTTAGAGAGAATCTCAAAAACAGCAAGAGAAATGCAGTTAATTACCTAAAAGGGAGCTCCCATAAAAGTATCAGCTGATTTCTCCATTGAAGAGACTGTCAAGAAATAATTCAAAGTGATGAAAAACAAGGACTTACAACCAAGATTACTCTATCCAGCAAAGCTATCACTTAGAAGTGAAGGACAAATAAAGAGCTTCAAAGATAAGAAAAGCTAAAGGAGGCCCTCACTACCAAACTAGTATAACAAGAAATGTTAAAGGGTCTTCTTTAAGAAGCAGTCCCTGATTGGCATGGCTCAGTTGGTTGGACATTGTCCTGTAAAGTAAAAGAATACAGGTTCACTTCCCAGTAAGGGTGCACGGAAGAAGCAATTTATTGACGTTCCTCTCTCACATCCTGTTTCTCTCCCTCTCTTTTCCCTCCCTTCCTCTCACTCTAAAAATAAAATAAATATTTTTTAAAAAGAAGGAAAAAAGAACAAAATATGAACAATGAAATGGCAATAAATATATACCTATCAACAATTAAATCTAAAAATCTAAATAAACAAGAAGAACAGAAATAGACCCATAGATACAGAGAACATTTTGACATACAGAGAACATGGCTGACAGATGGGAGAGAGGTTGGAGAGATGGATGAAAAATGTGAAGGGATTAAGAAGTACAAATTTGTAGTTACAGAATAATTATGAGGATGTAAAGTATAGCAGGGGGAATATAGTCAATAATATCTTAATAACTATGTATGGTGTTAGATGGGTACAAGATTTATTGGGGTGATCACTTAGTACCTTATATAAATATCTACTCATTGAGGTGTACACCTGAAATTAATATAATAGTATATATGTCAACATTTTAATTTAAAATGTTTTTAAATAAATATTTTATTGTAATATGTAAGGGAGAGGAAGGAATAAAAATATACCTGAATGGCTGATGAAATGAAAAAATTAAATAACTATTTGATCTATTCAATTTACTTAGTGGAGAAAAATTTTTTCAAGGTCTCACTGTATAAACCTCACATATTCCTGAATAAGAATAAAACACTCTCACCACTCTTATTCAACATAGTAGTGGAAGTCCTAGCCAGAGCAAGCAAGCAACAGAAAGAAATAAAAGGCATCCAAATTGGGAATTAAGAAGTAAAATTATCATTTTTGCAGATAACATGATCCTTTATATAGAAAACCCTAAAAACTCCACCAAAAATGTATTAGAAACAATAAATGAATACAATTGCAGGATTAAAAAAATCAATGTACAAAAACCCATTCCATTCCAACAGACTAACAATGAAATTTCAGGGAAAAAATGAAAAAAAAATTCCTTTGTAATTTCAACAAAAAATAGATAAAATATCTGGAAACAAACTTAAAAAATGTGAAAGATCTATACACTGAAAACTATAATGCATTATTAAAAGAGATAGAAAAATGAAGTAAAAATAAAACAGAATGAGGTAGTATAAAGCCTCAGTCATTACTAGAAAATACAATTTGAAAGCACATATTTCAACACAGGTGGGTCAGTTGAACACATTAATTCTGTCTGAAGGAAAACATGCTGTCAATTACCATAGCACAAAGTATGGCAAAACTTTGAAAGCCTCATTGAAATGTTTCTTTATCATGCCATGCTCCCTGCATTTCTTTCATTTTGCCAAAAAGTTTTCATTCATTTGAAACCTGTCTTCTCCTTTCTGCTTACCTAAATAATATTTACTCTTCAAGGCCCATTTTCTCCAAGAAACTTTCCCTAAATCCTCAAATACATATTGAGCATGTCTCCTTCCTTGAACTCTTAGAGCCCTTCCTGAATTAACCACTTAATGTAGCACTTAGTTATGTATGTCTGCAGTGCACAAGTCCATGTGCTTGGAAGGGAAAAAGGCAAGAGTGGGGAATATACTTACTCCCATTCCACAAAATTACCATGGTTAGTCTCATTTCTCCAAAAATAGAAATTCTAAACACATTTAGAAAAATAGCTGCCTCATTGCAATGAGTATACCTACTCTCAGGGTGACTGCATTGTGATCCCCATTTATTAGTTCAAGTAAAAATATTAATTTATTGGTTCAAAATTACATTGCATTATACTCACTAGTTTTAAGTGTCATAGAGCTAGGAACAGTAATTTTTTATTAATTTACACAAATTGCCTGAAAGGAAAGTACCATGAATATATGATGATTTATTCAAATAATTATTTGAAAAGTTTAAGAAAATATATACTTTATTTGTTCAAATATCCCTCCCAACTCAAGAACGATGCAACTATGATTGTCTCAGCTATGATTTCCAAGTACATGCCTTCCAAACAGCCAGAGTGGGATGAGATGGGGCATGAGACGTAAGGAAGGTCTGTGTATCTGAGGTTTCACTGAGTAAGAGAACCCAGAATGTCAAGAGAAGCCAAAATCCATTAAGCAGAGCAATGAGTAAAAAGCTAGAGAGAACAGAATTTTGATGTGGAAGCCAAAGAGCTAGAGGCAGATCAAAGCTGAACTGTATTGCCAAGAGTCAGAGCTGGAATTAGTGAGAAGCCCAGTGTTAGCTTATCAGTCCTAGTGATGAAAATTCAAGCAATTGTTTAAAAATTGCTTGGAGCATCTGAGGTTCTACTTAATGTTACTGAGTAAAAGATAATTTTCTAATTCTTCTTGACACTGTTTCTGTTTTTTTCATTTATTTTTGTTATCCTTTGTAGTTTTAGACATAACCTCAAAGATAGTTAATTATTAATTTTAATAATTTGTCCCAAATTTAAATTGTTAATATTTAGAGTTTCTAAGTTAATTTTTTCACTACCTGTATGAAAGTAAAAAACAATATATAATCACAAACTCTGAAGCTGAAAACATATTTTAGTGATCATTGAACAATGGTATTACAGAAAAACGTTACTCATAACTAAAGACAATCAGATAGAAAGACAGGGTTTTCTAGATATCCAGGCAAGGGCTTAAACTTAAATGTCAAATAAAATCTGCAAGTCGATTTCAGTTTTGCAAATAACTATTTAAGGTTATATCATAGAAGTTGAAAATATCCCCTAACACCAAGCTCAAATAGTCTTTTTACCACAGATGGTCTTTCACTACCAGGGAAATAATTGTTCCAACCTTCTGGAAGGCAATTTGGCAATTCATATTAAAAGCTTGTAAATGCCCTTATCCTTTGACAGTGCAATCCTGTGTGCACTTTGTGAATTTTTACTAAAGCAACAGTCATGGATGTGTGCAAATATTTATCTCAAAGAAATTCATTGTATCATTGTTATTAAAAGCTACAAAAATAAAACATCCAAGGGTACAAAATAGGAGGTGGTTAAGTAAACTATGAAAATCCCATGTAATGAAGCCAATTAGCCACAAAAAATATGTTGTAAAAGGGCATTTAATAAATATAGAATGATAGAGTACAAAGTAAGTGAGAAAAGTAAGTTACACTGTATAATATCTGAGCCTCAAAAATATTGAAAGAGAAAGAGCAAGAGACACCAACTTGACTCAACATATAAATATCCTTTATCTCTGATTGTTCTTTTTTGTGTATGTGTGTGTGTTTAATTAAATTTATTGGGGTGACATTGGTTAACAAAATTGTGTAGATTTCAGGTGTACAGTTGTGTAAGACATCATCTGTATATTGTATTGTGTGTGCACCAAGTCAAGTCTCCTTCCATCACCATTTCCCCCCCTTTAACCTCTTCTACCTCCACCCACACTCCTTTCCCTCTGGTAATTACCATTCTGTTGTCTGTGTCTGTGAGTTTTTTTCTTAATCCTTCACCTTTTACACACTGCCCTTTCACCCCCTCCCCTCTGAAAGCTGTCAGTCTGTTCCCTGTATCTATGAGTCTGTTTCTATTTTATTTGTTATTTTATTTTCTTCACTAGATTTCACATACAAGTGAAATCATATGGTACTTGTCTTTCTCTAACTGGCTTATTTTACTGACTGTTCTTAGAATACCACTTGAGTTCCTTAATATGATATAAAATGTCCCATGAGATCTGGTTTCTGGTTTCCACCTACTTTCCAATTTCCTCTGTCACTCCTTTTCACTCACTTCTCTCTAATCATTTGGGTCTCTTTTCCTGGAATATGCTGATAGCCTTCCTGCTTCAGGGTCAGGTCATTTATAGCTCCACCCAGAATGCTAGTCTGCCTTTCACCATTCTTACCCCCTTTCCCTGGCTCTCTCCTTCAGAGGTCAGATTATAACACAACCTCACAGCATTCCACTCTTCCCCCTCCTTCTAGAACAGGTCCCTCTGCCTGCATTTTCAAAGAACCCTGGACTCTGTTTTCATAGTATTTAAGTCTATCATAGTCATATAGTTGTTTTGTGACTGTCTGTTCACAATGTGTGTCTCTAATAGACTTCAAACTTCATAAAGGCACAACCTATGTATCCACATATTAGATAATCAATAAATTGTTACTGAAAGAGTGATATATGGATGGAATTGTGGGTACTTTTTACTTTCTTTTCTATCATTTTAAGTTTCTACACCAAGCATGTATAATTTCTGCAATACAAAACATAAAGTTTAATTTTTTAAAAATTTATTTGAAATATTGTAAAATTGATGAACATCAAGTTTGAGAATATACTTTCATTATTCAGGCTACATCAACACTTCATTTTACTTGCTAGTACAAACTAGATTATGACTTTAAAATCAGAATTTAATATCCCTGTTAATGTATTTTAAACTTGATTCTGACTTCAAAATTTCCCACCATAATCATTAGAAATTCCTCAGAGTAAGAGCATAAATACCAAGCAGGAAGGTTCTATGTGAGTGGTGAAAGGAATTTTTCCTTAAGTTACTCCACAGATAATTAGTACTAAAATAGGAACTTCATCGGTCAGATAAAAAGAAAAGATAACTCTTAAAGTGTGGAATGGTTCAATGGTAGTGTGAACTGATAATATCTATCCCTACTTTTTTCTTCCAGCCTTGACTTATGTGACAAAGAATTTTGTTTCCACCATTTAGCCAATTTGAAAATGAATTACCAACCTAGCACATAATCCACAGTCTTAGTTCATGATTCCTTTTTGATGAGAACAGATCCTTATGTTTGTACTTGTTTTAGTTCAGTCTTTTCCTTTAAGTTGCCTCTCAGTTTTTAAGCACATAAAATGTATTTCAACACTTTACAACATGAGAAGTATAATCAAGAGCTACAGAAAGTTCCAGCTAAATTTCTCTTTTGAAGTGATAACCAAGCATTGCTACACAGGGCTGACTGCATGGTAGCTTAATAGTATGTTATTAAAAACCTTTCCAACATTAAACAGGAAAGTAAACCTGCCAAATTTACTTTAAGATACAAAATTAATTTCCTGCCACTTTCTCATTGCCAAAATAATTTCATCCAAAGTTGAAAGTTAGTAAGTTGAATATCTTCCTAAATATTGGAAGTTAAGTGCTGTGTTCCTAATTAAGCCTCAAGGTATTATTTCTACATGAGGAAAATAAAAGAACAAATGTAGTACTTCTTCAAGTGATTCAAGTTGTTATAAAGTATGTATGTATGAATTTTGGTGATATTTTAAGTTCATTATTATTAACCTGGCAGAAATAAACTGTTTCATAATTGAGTACAATTTTAATAATATAAAATATAACTGCATTATTATAAGTGCCTCATCTTGACTTTCTCCTAATCTATCCAAAGTCACTGTTTCCGGTGGAACCACTTGAGTTCGCATTAGATTTATCTCACCCTGTAAAAGCACAATTCATTAAACAGACTAGTCTATTTAAAACAAAGGCAATTTTATCACAGTCAATTCAATTATTTAACACTGCTTTTGTAACTCACTACGTAAAGCTTTCTTTTGACAAGTACTCCTTTAAATAAATGAGTTGTAATTTAAAGAATGAAAAAAGATCAAGTTCCCTTACACTATATACAATTAGCCTATAAGGAGATGTGTTTTTTAATACAAAATTAAATTTTATTTCAAAGTTAGACTGAATTTCAAGCAACAGAAACCACCAAGGTTATTTTTCAGCAGAAATAAACATAAAGCCACTTTCTATGTGCAATTAATTTTACTTTGTTGTGTTGCTTGTATTTCAGTTAACGAAGTAACTATTTGCCCAAGCCTACATAATTAAGAATCAAAGTGATCATTTGAATAACTTATTCCAAAGATAATGTAACCTGAAGTATTTAGAATCCACTTTCTTATCCCACTAAATAATAATCCAGTTAGTTACTTTATAGTATTAATAAAGAGTGAAATGAAAAGTTTAGTAACTGCCTAGTCAAGTGCTAACAAAGGCCAAGTTAAGCTAATGTGGTGAGTTCTTTTCAAAAGTTCCCCGTAGGAGACTAAATGATAATGGGAAAAAATACAATCAGGATTAATTTTAAAAATAAAAATATCATTATAACATTTAAACAGTTCCCACAAAATTTTTGTTTTAAAATTATTATGAGCTTTAAATTTTATTTAGGATTATACACTTGAACTTCAGATAATGGGCTGCATAAGGAATGTCTCTGTTATAGAAAAGGGAATTCAGATGTGTTTAGCACATGCCATATTCATCAACAGCATTTTCATAAAGGCAATGTTATTAATTTTTCATGTGGGTTGTCCTGGAAAAATAAGGTGAAGATATTTAAAAGAAACTGGCACACATTTCTGTCATAGTCTAAGAAGATTATTATGATTTTAATATGTGATTTATGAAATGAATTTCGTGGCTTTTAGTCAGATTCCAAATAGTGTTTCTCTTAAGTGGAAATATTCAACATTGTTTCAGATAAAAGGAATGTTTGGTACTTGGCCTTTCATATTTTTCTTTTATTTCTTTCTCCTTTCTTTGTCTATTAAGTCATAGCTTTGGATGACTTTCCATTTTATGATCTAACTACTCACCATATTTTAATAGACAACTCACTGGACCAAATGACTTCTTTTAGTATAGATCAGTGAATTAATAACTTTTGTCAAAAATAATTGATAAAGGAAATCTTTTGTTATATTACAATCACCTAGAAATTAAAACCTACATACTGGGATATAATAAAATCAAAATAACACTAAATTTAATTACAGCTATGTATGTCCCCTGAATTTACTTTGCATCCTCTGTATCCAAAAAAAATGAAATAAATATATAATCTTCAACAAAGCATTACAATATTTTCATAAGATATAATTGTCAAATTTACCCAGTCACAGGTCATAAAACCTAAGAGCCAAGTTGGATATTATCCTGAATGCCTCATTTGGATATAAGTTTACATGGATTAATTACCTAAATTAGAAGTACAATGGTATGCCAAGTTTTTCCTGGAAGGAAACGAAAGAAAAATCCAGACAAAAACTTCAAAACAAAATAAAGTTGTAGTGTGTGTGCTTATTTTAGAGACTAATTTTGTCTCTGCCTTTTACTTTCCCTGATAGATCTGACCAGTGTCCCAGTCAGGTCTGTGTCTACTCTAAACATGTCTTTAACCCTTATCTGAATCACCACTGACTACTGGTGGCCAAGCCTGAGAACACCCAAATACATTATGGGACCTTCATAGCTGACAAATTTGATGATTCATCAGGAATAAATGTGCTACTACTAAAAGCACTTACTTTGCCATCCTAATATGTAATTAAGTACAAGGATGAATCTCTTTGTGAAATCTCCAAGTTCCTTTTCTGATGGGACTTGTGGCTGTTTTCACTATCTACTTAACATTGGACTATCTTTTCATCAGTTCACACTAAGTGTTGGGAGTCTTAGGATGAAAAAGTTCGGTTTCAGACAGGGTAGTTAGGCACACAAAAATCACATTCTGCACATCCAGTGAAGATACATTTGCCAGCACAGCTCTCTCTACCTTACATCATCAAGCAGGGGTAAGAGGAATAAGAAGTCTTCATTCTCAGGAAATTTCCTACCATATGGGTTTTATTTTCCTCATATCTTCTGTCATATTTTCTTTTTCATTTTCTATGCATCTAATACTTATCAAGAAAAAAATATAGTTAAAAAGACCATATATATGGATTCAGTCTACAAGAAATATAAACTCCTTAAATCTAAAGAAATAGGAACAATAGTACTCAATAAAATTTCCCTTAATATCCAGGTCTCATCTTTTCCTTATAATGTTCATCTTTCTTTCTTTTTGTTTTCACTGAAGAAAGACTTCTACAGCCATAAATTTAATTTCTACTAGAACTTTAAGAGTTTAAATAGTATACACACTAACGATAATTATATTAATAGATAATTCCTTAAGAACAGTTTCATTGTCAAATCACTTTGAAGATAACACCAAAACTACCTAAACCAGCAGGTACCGGGCACATTTTTGCATATGAGTGGTATTGAGAAGTTCTACTGGGGGGAGAAAATCTATCAACTTCATTTATCTCAATTTTTCCAAACAGAATTACTTTTTTTGTGGAATACTGACTAACATTGTATAGTGCTAATATCCAGGACAATGCACTTAAGGAAACACGATAAAGTGTTGCATTGTATATATAAGGAAACTGAGGTACAAAAGGTCTTAACTGCCTCACCCATAGCCACCCAGCTATTTGTTAGCACAACTCCTGCTGAAACACCAGGGCTCCTGATTCCCTGACTGGTGGTCTTTTCCTTCACTTAGAAAACATGTGTATTTTACCAAAGATAGATGCAGTTGCTTCTTCTGATACTGTCAGATGTAAATTGTCAACTGTGTCTGAAAACTATTCAATATCAACACACAGCCAATACAACTGAAAACAAAAGATTATAAAGACCCTTAAACCACAACATTAAATAACAAATGTCTTTAAGAAAAGCTTTTTTAAATATATTTCACATTTAAAATGCTATAGTAATAAATGTCTTAATTATAAATTTAATGTTACATATACAAACTTGAATTATAAGAGTGAATTATTTTTTAAAGATTTTATTTATTTATTTTTAGAAAGAGGAGAAAGGAGAGAGAGGGAGAGAAACATTGATTGGCTGCCTCTAGCATGCCCCCAGCTAGGGACCTGGCCCACAAACGAGGCAAGTGCCCTGACTGGGAATCAAACTGGTGAACTTTTGGTTCGCAGGCTGGCACTCAACCCACTGAGCCACACCAGCCAGGCCATGTTAAAGGAGTTCATCATCACAAAGCCTTTATTATATGAAATGTTAAAGGACTTATCTAAGAAATGGAAGAAGATCAAAAACTATGAACAATAAAATGACAGCAAACTCATAACTATCAACAACTGAACCTAAAAAATAAAAACAAAAACTAAGCAAACAGCTACAACAGGAACAGAATCACAAAAATAGAGATCACAGAGAAGGTTATCAGTGGGGAGGGTAAAAGAGGGAAATGGTGGAAAAGGTACAGGGAATAAGTAACATAAATGGTAAGTACAAAATAGACAGGGGGTGGTTAAGTATGGTATGGGAAATGGAAAAACCAAAGAACTTATATGTACAACCCATAGACATGAAGTAAGGGGGGGGGGGGTTGCTGGAGAGTGAGAGGGTACAAGACAAAGGGGTGATAAAAGGGGGGAAAATTGGGACAACTCTAATAGCATAATCAATAAAATATACTTCAAAAAGAGTGAATTTTAAAAAGCATTTCTTATAAACAGTCTAGAATTATTTTTAAATGTCTTTAAATGCCTATTAGTTATCTAGCCTTTGCATCATGGCAAATGTTATTTAAATAATCCTACTTGACTCAGAATGATCTCCCTGCAGTAAATACAAATTATAACATATGAATACAAGATAGTTAAGCACATATTAGGGCCTTAGTCTTTGTTCAGATTTGTATTTCAAAAGTTAAATGAAAGTTCAGAGATGGGGATTCTAAGAAGAAATAAAAAGTATAAGAATAAGCAGAGCACAGCTCATGAAAGTTTCCCTGTTAGACTAGAAATAGCTCTACCATGTGGTATAAATGAGGATGAACTCCTTTTCCAAGGAGAAATATCCTCTTATTAATTCGTTCATTCAATGAATACTTATTGTGCAGCCATAATGGTAAGTCACTGTGGCAGACATTAGGATGAGAAATGAGGAGAGACATAGTCACCGCCCATGGAAAGCTTGTTTTAACAAGGGAGGCAGATAGTAAATAATCGCCCAAGTAATTAATCCATTACAATTATGAAAGGTGCTACAAAGTGGTGCACGAAGGCGTAGAGTAGGTGATATGTATTGGCATATGTGTGAGATTAGACCTAGTCCAGGAGATAGGGAAAGTCTCCTTGGAGATGTTATATTTGATATGGATCCTATGGCTGATAGGAATCACTGGAAGAGGGCAGGGAAGGGCATTCAAGGCAGAGTTTCTGTGTCCTTTACAGGAAAGCTGGCTGGAGAGTAGATAGCTAAAAAGCTGTGCTCCAAAAAGACTGGTAAAGTAGGCAGAGGCCTTATATGAAGGACCAGTTTTAAAGGGCAGATTAAAAGATCACCACCCTGAAAATGAATTATACCTGTGCAAAAGTCCAAGTAAATGGCTTTGTAGTTATGCAGATAAAATTGAGATTGGAGGGTACAGGAGTGAAAGTAGTAGTGTAAGGTATATGGAGGCAGTCTGCCTTCCTCACCCAGGGGTCTGGGTAACTAAGGGAAGCAGTTTCCCATAACCTAGAATGGGCCTGATAAGTAGTGTTCTCATAGCCTTGAGACTGTGTCCAATAAACAGTTCCCACAACAAGAAGCAGACTTGCATGTGCAGAATCATGCTATGCTGCATAATTGTTTTGGCTTTCGGCCGGATTTGTTTAAGAAGGTAGACGCTTCCCACTACATGCACTCAGCTTGCTGTGTGTGTGGCTTGCCCACCCATGAATGAAGGCATGTCAAGCATCCCCACAGCTCAGTGCATTTTCTTCCGTCTCCTAGAATCTAGAGTGGACCTGCCAAGGCCTTGACTGACTGCAACACAGGTAGTGAGAAAACTGTTCCCCTCAAAAAAATGGTGTGTTATGTAGCTTTCCAAGGCTCTGGGCTCTACCATAGCTATCTTTGTCTTCTCAGTGTTTGAAGCCTGAATTTATTTCTCCCTAGGTCTCATCATTTTGTTCATGCTTTCTGTTTACTCCTGGAGGCTAACCAACCAAGTGCACAGCAATACACCCCACCTAGTTCTGTCCATGTTAACATTCTTGGGAGGATGAAAAGTGTATCTCTACTCCAAGTCCTCACTACTGAAAACAGATGAGTCTCCACTTTACCTTTGAAAGCTGCTACTTAAAGATATTAAATTAACTAAACCGCAAATTAACTCCAGTTCAAAACTCCTTATAGAAACACTATCAAATTCCTGGATGTTATTAAAATTAGGGGAACAATGAAAGCTAATCTGATCAAAAAAATTATGTGATCTCACTACCCTCCAAAGTATGAAGTACTTTTTTTTCTCTCTCATAGAATGTGGGTAGAGATATGACTCTGAAACCATGTATGTTTTCAAGATTAAGTAAGCACTATAGTTTTCTTTTTTTTTTAAGATTTATTTATTTATTTTTAGAGAGAGAAGGGAGGGAGAAAGAGAGAGACAGAGAAACATCCATGTGCGGTTGCTGGGGGCTGTGGCCTGCAACCCAGGCATGTGCCCTGGCTGGGAATCGAACCTGCAATGCTTTGGTTCGCAGCCACGGCTCAATCCACTGAGCTACGCCAGCCAGGGCAGCACTATAGTTTTCAATGCGAAAGCCTGGGAAATCATATCCTAGTTTCTAATATACAACACCAGTTTTTATTCTATGAAAAGGTACTTTTAAATTAGTTATCTATTTGCATATCAAAGTTTTAACAAAGAATATTAAATTTTTGCAAGTCTCCATAGCTCATAATTATAAATTCATCCCAATAAAAGACTATTATCTTGAAACAGAGGCTATTCTTTAAAAAGTTTTCAGTTTTCTGATGTTCCTTGAACAGTTTGTCAAGAAAACAAGCAGCATACTTGTTTAGAAGTCAGCTTCAATATGGTTTCATATATCATAGTTCTAAGGGAAATCATGTCCAGGAAGTTTCATTAACTGATTGGCAGATTAAATAGGTATGAATTCCCAGAAGACCCTCTGCATAAGTACATTTACAGATTAGCCTTTCAAATTGTTATAAACTACCTGTGAATGGTACTTAGGAATTACAAGAGGAGAAGATGTTTTTACCTACCTTTTGTTAACTTGAGGATTTTTGAAGGCTAGAGTGACTGGAAAAGCAAGTGTTGAGTGTGTGGTTTCATATGAAGTATTTCCTGTTCTTCCCTGAAATTGAAGAAAGGTTCTTCTGTGGGAATTATAATGCAAGTAATCTGTTTAAATTTTTTATACAACTCACAAAATTAAACTACAGACGATCATAAATAATTCTTCTTTCAAAGATTTGTTTGTTAATTTAACTCCAAAAACATATTTCCAGGAGGACAACACTGTAGTATTTGCCTTTTAAAATTTTAATTAAATTTATTTTGATAGCATTGGTTAATAACATTGTATAAGTTTTAGGTATGCAACTATATAATACAACATTTGTATACTCTATTGTGTGCTCATCATTCAATGTCTAGTTTCCTTTTTCTACCATATATTTGACCCCCTTTACCCACTTCACCTTCTCCCCAACCCCCTTTCCCTCTGGTAACCATCATTCTATTGTCTGTATCTGTGATTTTGTTTAGTTGTTGTTGTTTGTTTTATATCCCACATATGAGTGAAATTATATGGTTCTTGTCCTATTCGATCTGACTTATTTCACTTATCATGATACTCTCAAGATCTATCCATGTTAGCCCTGGCTGGTGTTCCTCCATAGATTGAGCATAGGCCTGCAAAGCAAAGAGTCGCCATTTGATTCCCAGTCCGGGCACACGCTTGGGCTGTGGGCCAGGTCCCCAGTAGGGGGCATGTGAGAGGCAACCACATATTGATGTTTCTGTCCCTCTCTTTCTCCCTCCCTTCCCCTCTCTCTGAAAATAAATAAATAAAATCTTAAAAACAATTTTTAAAAAAGATCCATCCATATTTTCACATATGGTAATGTTTTATCTTTTTATGGCTGAGTAGTATTCCATTGTACATATGTACAACTGTAATGGGGTACAGGGCAAGGGGTTCCTGGGAATATAGGAGAAAATCCCCAAAGCCCTTGGTTGGGGGATAGGGAATGACAGGATTACGGTATTTTGCATATCTATAGCAATTTGGTAGCTAGTTTAATAGCTGTGTTAATAGCTGTGCTGCTGCTTTGGGGCAAGGCAGACATGACTTTAAGGGAGTATCCTGACTCACCACGTAGCCAGGGGAGGCAGGCCCCCCTAGATCACAGAGTCGCTTTTGCCCTGACTAGGGATGGTGGCTGAACGAATGTAAACTATACTGGACAACTGGCGGGATGTAGCCCATTCTGGGAGGAGTTGGAAATGAGGTGACACAGGAGGCTCTAGGTCAGGATTTCAATGAAGGGACAGGCAGCAATGAGGGGATTCGGCCATGTGGCTTGGAAGAGAGTAGAAAAGCAATGAAAGAACCATGATGCAGATAGTGGAGCCATGTGCACTGTAGGGGCTAGTCTGTCATGGGCTAATAAGAAAGCAGGCATGCTGCTTTGATGATGCCTGCTCTAGCTGACTCAGAAGCCACCAAGGACCCTTTTCTGAAAGATGCTGACCTGCTGCTGTGCAAACCCAGACTTTATCTAAACTCTTGAGCCTCCTGCCTTTCCTGGCCTTCACCATGATCCAGTGTAACACAGCACATGCTTCCCTGGACTACTACATGGAAGTTGATGGCAACGCATCCCCGATCCTGAAGGGGAGAGCTACTGTGTGAGAATGGAGATTTTGGTATCTTCCAGAGAGACTGGAGAACTGTCTGTGCAGCTAGCTTAAGACAAGGAAATGGGGAAATTTGGGGGTTTGGGCTTACAGCCTTTTGGGGAACAAGGGAAGTGCCAGTTCTCGTGGGAAAGGAGGGCTCAGAAAATAAGTGCTCTGAGATCCCCAAGGTTGGAATATTGTAAATAAAGATCTGTTGCTTCCACTACCATTTGTTGGGTTATTCACCAAGGTGACACATGGACAGTGCCTTGTTTGCTCAGTTGCACAATATCTGTCTTCTTTACTGCTGTTCTGTTACAGTTGTCCCAATTTCCCCGCATTGCTCTCCCTGCCTCACTCACTCCCACGACATCTTTACCCAATCATTTATTAAAGGACAGTTATTTTTCTCATGTATTAGCTACTGCGAATAATGCTGCTATGAACATAGGGTACATATATTTTTGTAAATAATTGTTTTCAAAAGTAGATAAGCAGAAGAGGGATTACAGGGTCATATAGTAATTCTATGCTTATCTTTTTGAGGAAACTTCATACACATTTCTGTAGGGGCTGCGCCAATTTACATTCCTACTAAAAGTGTACAAAGAGTCTCTTATCTTCACATCCCTTCTAACACTTGTTTTTTCTTGTCTTATTGATAATTGCCTTTATAACAAATTTGAGGTGGTATCTCAATTGTGGTTTTGAGTTGCATTTCTCTTATAACTAGTGAAGATAAGAAGTAAATGCAAAAATAAATGAACAGGACTACATCAAACTAAAAAGCTTCTGCACAGCTCAAAAAAACATTAACACAGCAAAAAGGCAGCCAACTAAATGAGATAAAATGTTTGCACACAGTACTTCTGATAAGGGGCTAATATCCAAAATATGTAAAGAACTCATATTTAAAAATGCAAATGATCTGACTAAAAATTGGGCAGAGGACCCAAATAGATACTTTTTCAAAAAACACATACATGTGGCCAACATATATATGAAAAGATGTTTAACTTCTCCAGTTATAAGGGAAATGCCATTGTTAGGTTACCATGTACACAGGGTTTATTTAGTGCACAATAAAAATAAAACTTACATCTCTCACATTTTAGAGTTTTTGTGAGAATTATGTAAGGTAAAAACACATGGCACAGTTTTGAGTACATGGTCTAATTGCCATTCCTTCCTGTAGCATCCAGGGGCTCATAGATGTTTGCCTCACTTCCTTATTCTTTGTCACTTAATAGGCTGATTTAAAGTCAGATTCTGAGAATGTTTGCAGGAAGTGGAGAATATTAATAGGGAAAAAAAGAGGAAAAACTCGAGTGACTTCCTCAATATCCCAATACTCACTCTAGATACTCAGTATTCTTTTTCCTGAGACTCAAATCTTCTCACCATAGCAACCTCCTCCTCCTGTGAGGAGGAGGAGGAATGCTATCCCCATAGCATGGGGATAGCATGCGATCTCTAATTTACCAACATCTCCCCTTGATCAACTCCAGTATTGCTGATCCTAGCTAGTTGTATGAAATAAGCCATACTAACATATGAATGTAGTTTTAAGGATGTTTAAAATAATAAAGAGCATTCTAATTTTTACATAGGGATAACTTAATAATTGTTCTTCTAATTTATGCAAAATTTAAAGAAAATCTTATAAAATAGGGTGATAGGGGAGGTCTTGGCTGGGTGGCTTACTTGGTTAGAGCATCATGCCATACACCAAAACGAGGGTTACATCCCTGCTCAGGGCACATTCCTCGGTTTATAGGTTCCATCCCTGGTCCAGACATGTACAGGTGTATGGGAAACAACCAATCAGTCTATCTGTCTCTCTCTCTCCCTCCCCTTCCTCTCTCTAAAATCAGTAAATATATCATTGGCTGAAGATTAGAAAAGAAATAAGAGGATAGGAAAAAGATATTTGACATAAAGAATCTACCACAAAGGTTCTGCCAAGAAATCTATTCTCAGGGTCAGTTTCCCTGGGCTAGACAATATTTTGACAGCCATTTTGCTGCTTCCACAATAATTTGTTAAGGATTTTATTCATTTATTTTTAGAGAGAAGTGAAGGGAGGGAGAAAGAGAGAGAGGGACATTGATGTGAAAGAGAAACATCAGTTGGTTGCCTCTCTCACACACCCAGAGGGGACCAAATCCACAGCCTAGGCATATGTCCTGATCTGGCTGGCATCCTTTCACTTTGTGGGATGATGCCCAACCAACTGAACCACACCGGTTAGGGTGCTGCCTGCTCATTTCTGTCATTGTCTGTCCACAACAGTTCATGGGCCAATATGTGTTTACTGGGGAGTACTTGAAGGGAATAGTCATAAAAGTAAGTCTCTTTTGAAATGTCATTTGTCATCCCATAGGGCTGCAGCATTAGCATTTTTGACATGATTTATAACATGTTCTCAATAATTTTTAGAAATATACCAAAAACTCAATACCTAGGAAATGGTATGAAAAGTTTAACATTCTGTAACCAGTTTTTCCACTGACAAAATGTCAGTAGCTATCATGTTGTAATTGGTGCAATTTAGCTTGAATGTATTTTATCATGAGGGATTTCCAGGTTCTTAGCAAATTTTGCAAAAATATATATGGCTATGTTTACACAAACAGTGAAATAGAAAATTATGCTTCATATTTAGTTACAAATATTTTGTTTTATTTAGTACTCTCTTTCTCTCCTATCATATTGTTAAAATACAAAAGAGAATATGTCAAAAACAGCTATTGCTTTTGCTATTTAGTTGATGCATTAATGAAAACAGAAGACTGTTTATACATTCACCAGGTAATAGACATTTGGATTGCTTCCAGGGTTACTTTTTAGATACACGTGTGTGTATATGAGAATCTGTGTGTGTGTGTGTGTGTGTGTGTTATTCTCTTTTTAAGTATCTAGTTCTGAAGGTTCTGATTGTTGGTAAGTAATTTAAGTTCATAAGAAACCACCAACAGTTTTCCAAAGTGACTATACCATTCTGATTAACACTGACAATGTGTGTTACAGTTGATCCCCATCCATGCTAACATTTAACACTACCAAATAGTTTTTTGTTTTGATCTTAGCTATTCTAATTGGTATATTGTGGTATCTTATTGTGGTAGGAATTTGCTAATGATAAAAGGTGTTGAGTGTCTTTCCATATAAATACTTACAATGCATCTCTATAGTGGTGAGTCATTCACTTGAATCTTATACCTATATTTTATTATCTTTTTTACTTCTAATTATGGAGTTGTAAAGGTTTTTTTATACATTCTGGAGAAGACTGTTCTTTTACTTATATATTTAATTTTTTTTCTTTTATGGTTTGGATTTTCAGTCTTGTGCCTAATAAATCTTTCCTTAACACAAGGCCACAAAAATTATTGTATGTTTTCTAATTTAGCATCTTGTACATTTTTATAGTTCTCAGTTTCACATTTGGTATATTTTTCATTTCAAGTTAATTTTTGTATTTGGTATTAAGTATAGTAAAAGTTTTCTGTTCTGTTTTCTCTGTTCATTTTGTTTTATTCTGTTTTGTATGGATGTCCAATTATTCAATTACAACATTTTAAAACTAATATCCTTTTACTATTAAATTCCCTAGTCAAAAATTAATTGATATTATATTTGTGAATCTTTATTTCATTCTGTTCATTTAGATTTCTATTTATTTGCAAATGCCGTGTTGTTTTGATTATTTTAATTTTATAGTTAGTCTTTTAATCAGGTAGTGATAGTCCTCCAACACTGGTCCTTTCAAAAAAATATTTTAACTATTCCATATTTTTTGCATTTTTATAAATATTTTAGAATAAATTTCTCAGTTTCTGACAAGTGGCCTGTGAATTAGTTTGCTCCTTTTTATGCAATGAATCTTTCAAATCTGGCTTCCTTCAATATTTTATTTTTATCTTTGGTTAAAAGCAGTTCATTATTATCTGCCTAGTATGTATATGTATGTCTTATTTAGGGTTCTTAAACTTTCCTGAATCTTTGGTTTGATATCTTTCCTTTTTTGGAAAATTCATATTGATTCTACTTTTCAAATATTTCCACTAACCATTTTCTACCTTTCACTCTTTCCTTTCTAAGATTAAATTAAGTATAAGTTATCATATGTTATTGTCACACAGCTCCTGGATATTCTGTTCCTTTTTACTCACTTTTTTTTCTATATATGTTGGTTTTGACTATTTTAAGAATTGGTGGTTTTCTGATGTTTTTCTCACTGATAATTTTTTTAGCTCTATCAACTTATTTGCTGAATAATTTAAAGGTATCTGTGATAATGTGGGTACACATGTAGATGCTGATATAATTCTAGAATTTCTTTTTCATTATATTATTATAGTTACTGGTGCTCTGCTAAAATTTGCCATCTGTTTTTACATGTGGTTCACCTTTTCTATTATATTCTTTAACTTATTAGTCATAGTTTTTTTTTAATTTCTAATAGTTTCAACGTGTCAATAATCTGGGTCTAGGTCTTTTGATTTTTTTTGTCTGTTGACAACATTATTTTTCCTTGCTTTCTTTGAACATTACAACTTTTTAGTAAACATTATGTGTAGAATACTAGAGACATAGTATGTAGAACATTAGGCACAGAACAGTGCAGAATTAAGTATCACTTATGATATTTATTCTTTTGAGGTAAGGAACTAGTCATTAATGGCTTGTGTTATTAGTGTCAGGAATGGAGAAAAACCAGTAAAAAGTTGAGCAAGATTTAGGTTTTGATGTTGCTGTATTTATGTTTCTTGTGCAATGTGTTTCAGTTCTTCCCATGTTGGTTTACCATTGCCTTGTACTTCAGGTAGTGCTCAGGTTATCAGAGGTTTTCCTTAGTTTTTCTGTTCCATCTTCGCTCTCAGCTTCCCTGCACACCCACCACTCTACATTTGCTCTTTCACTGTCCTCTTGCACATCCTCAACTCCTGCTGTTCATTGCTCCAGACTATTTTGGGGAAGTAGAAGTAATTCTCTGGGTGCCAGGGTCTCAGAGGTGGGATTTCCCTTCACTCCTCATAGCAGCAGAATTCTGACATTTGTCTGTGGTAAATGTTAGATTGCAATTTCTCCTCCTTTAGAAGTGGCAGTCCTCCAATGGCATGAGTACAGATACAGTAGGAGAGACTCTGGGCAAAGAAGAGATTCTTATCTCCCACTCACCCCAACCACACAGTACTGTTTTTATTTTTTAATTCTACATTCAGCCAGCTCAGCTACTATATTTGTTCTCTCATGTCATCATTTCCTATACTAGCTCCCTTCACAGAATAGTCCCTAGACTTGGGGAGTTTTATAATTTATCTGGTTTTCTGTCACTGTTAGGTTGGAAGCAATATTTTTAATTTTAAATATTTATTTGAATCTATTCTCCCTATATACCTTGTAATGAAGTCCTTATTTTATTCCTGAATTCAGTCAACTTTTCTGCAATTTTATCTTGATTTTTATGCATTTATGTTATTAGATTTTGAACTTTTGATTCGAGGTATATTTTTTATTACCTCCAAATGCTTAGAAAATATTTATTTTAGTTTGAGGTATTGGGTTACACTTTTCTACTCTGTGGTTGTTCAGAAGGAGGAGTATATTTGACAGATGAAATAATTTCATTCATACTTTCTAATTTCTTTTTATAGTAGTTTTATATAAATGTGATTTTTTGTATTCTTATTCAATTCATGGACAGGTTATTAATTCAAGAGTGCCCTCTTCTGTTATTTTAAATAAAAATTTTGATATTTTAATGGATAATGATAAGGAGTGGGTGAGAGTATTACCTTTTTTTTTCATTTTCTTCCCAACAAAATCCATAATTCCTTACCTCTTATTTCCTCCTTCACCTTCATTGCCACACCTCCAAAGGGTGCCATCTCTCCTCTCTCCAGGGGATTTTCCCTCAGAGCAATGTTTCCTCAAGGATGATACTATATCTGGCTCCACTCATTTTCAAGCCCCTTGCCTAGCTACAGTGTGGTATACGACAAATTCCAACTCTGTGTTTAGTATTTTAGCTCTTATTCTTGGACTTTTTTCTTATGGGAGTGATTTGTGTGTTTGATCTAAACATCCTCACCCACCTATACTTTTTACAAAGTCTTTTATGCCTTCTCTAAACACACTTTCAGTATCAGACAAAAGGAACAGTCTCTAATTTGATCTATTATTCTACTTAAGTATCACATAATTTTAGAAGTGTGGTTCATGGCCCTGGTCAGTGTGGCTCAGCTGGGAAGCAACCAACAATATTTCTCTCTCACATTGATGTTTCTCTTTCTTTTCCTCTCCCTCTGTTCCTCTCTCTCTGAAATCAATAAGCATGTCCTCGGGTGAGGATAAAAAAAAAGTGTGGTTTATGTATGGTTTAATTTGGACTTCTGCTTTGTTATATGATTTTAGAAGAAAAAAGTATGTAGAAACATAAAATCAGATATTCATCATTCAAATAATAGTATATTCATAAAATGGAGTGTCATACAGCATTAAAATAGAATACATTTTTGATAAATATAATATGGATGAACCTCAAATACAAATCTTGTGTTAAAAGTAGCTAGCTATAAGAATATTAATACTATATGTTTTTATATTTGTGAAGTTTTATGAATTCATGGCAAAGGAGGAAAGGAAATTTAATGGAATGACAAACATATTTTATACTGGTGGGGTGATGGCTACACAGGTAGATATACAGCATACATTTCTCAAAAGTCATTAAGTTTTTTTTAAAGATTTTATTTATTTATTTTTAGAGAGGGAAGGGAGGGAAATAGAGAGAGAGAGAAACATCAATGTGCGGTTGCTGGGGGTTATGGCCTGCAACCCAGGCATGTACCCTGGCTGGGAATCAAACCTGCGACACTTTGGTTCGCAGCCCATGCTCAATCCACTGAGCTATGCCAGCCAGGGCAAAAGTCATTAAGTTTTATAATTAAAATGTAGGTATTCTGTGATATATAAATTTTAGCTTAATAAATTTGACTTTTCAAACACTCAAATATGGGTGAATAGCAGATTAGATACAGATAAAAAGAGAATTGATGGACTGGAAGATACATCAGAAAGATGAAATGTGAACAATATGAAAAGAAAGTTAAGAAACTTAAAAAGTAGAAAAGTAAATTCTAATAATATATCTTTAACAGGAGTTCCAGAAGTTCTATAAATCAAGTATTATAGAAACAAAAGAAAGATAATATTTAAAGAAGAAATAACTGAATTTTCCAAAACCAAGGAATGAACCTTTATATAAAAGGAAAAAAAAAACAGAAATCTGAATAGGTAAATATATTTTAAATCCACATCAAAACATATTGTAATAAAATTGTAGAATTTTAAAACCAAAGGGAAAACCTAAAAATAAGGCATAAAAACAGAAAGGAAAAAATTGAAAGATAAGCAATGTTCTCATCAGCAAAAACAGGTGCCAGAAAACAAGAGAGATAGAGCTGTCAACATAAAATTCTATGCCTAACCAAAGTATTACTCAAAACAAAGCTCCCCAAATGAATTCACATGAAGATAAATGGAGTCTCCTACTCACTGCTACATGCTGAACTTTTTTAAAAAGATGTAATCCAGGACAAAGGAAGAGAGAAAAGCAACAATGTTGAGAAAAATTAGTGAAAAAAATGTGGCACAATCACAGAGATAAGATAAAAATAGATAAGGAAATATTAAAAGTTGTTCATTATTATTTTATTTTCTTCAAAATAAAAAAATTATAACAAACTGCTAAAGGAATTATCTGAAAAAGATAAAGAATGGTATGGTTTCTCTCAAAATTGAAGAAGAATGACTAGGAAGAAATCTGAGGGAAAAATTACACATAACAACAAAACAAAAGCATTTGTACAGGTAATGTGTCATTCTAATTATTAGCACAGGCTCTAAGAACAGAACACATCTGTTCAGTTCTTGATTCATCACTTTCCAGTTGTGTCACTTTGAATAAGTGACTAAAATACCTGTTCTCGCACCTGCAAAATTGAAAAAATTATAGTGCCTACCTTAAAGGGTTGTTTTAAGGAATGAATGATAAAAGGTTTTTCTGGAAGGTTTGGCTTGCTATTATTCTCAGTGCTTGATAATACTTAGGCATTTTAATTCTGAAAGCTACATGGAACTGAAGTGGATTTTTTTTTGCTCAGGTGTGTTTACTCCTAAGAAATGAATATTCTTGTAATTTTTTTGTGAGTTTTTACTTGCTTTAATCTTAGGTAGTTCACCTGATGATTGTGAGGCTCAGTTTGCTCATTCATAAAATGGGAATGAGGAGACCTATCTTTCAGTGCTGTTGTGATGAACAAATAAGTGAACCAGGCCAAAACATCTGACTAATCAGCAAGTCCTTACAATGACCTACGTGACTCAACAAGGTCTAGGTCTCAGATTATTCTCCTCATCTCTCACTCCTCTCTGGCCCACTTTCCTCATCGCTCTTGCTTAAGTATACCAATACGATCCCAAATCAGGGCCTTTGCATTTGCTCCTGCTCAGATATTGTCCTTGTCACTCCTCACTGCTTTAAGGTTTTTATTCAAATGTCATCTCAGTAAGAACTTTCTTACCACTCTTGCTCGCAAACACTTCATATACACGTCTAGCTTCATCATCCTCCAACATACCATATATTGTATTTACTTACCTCATTTTTGATTTGTCCCAAGATAGAATATATTCTTCATGAAGGAAGAGATAATTTTTTTCTTGTGGTTTCTCAATCACCTAGAAAAGTGCCTGGTACACAGTTGGTATTTAATAAATATTAGCTGAATGAATCATTTGAAGGCTCTATATCAGATACATATCTCACGTTTCCTATTTCCTTTATGGTCTCTGTCATTGAAACCCTCATCAGCTCCCTCCAGTCATGTCCTGCAACACTGAGCCCTGGGCCTTTCAGGGATCCGCCTAGAAAATAGTGAGCCAACCCTTCAGCTTTCACCGTACAGCCTCCAAAGTCACTTCCAGATCTGGATAAAACAAGTGCCGTGCTCAGGGTGTGGTCCAGCATCCTGAATGACCATCCAATGGGCCAAATGATGCAACTGGAAGGACAGAGGAGTCAGTTCTGCCCTAATGAAGAACCTTGAACAATAGGAAATGAGAGTGGGAGGAGATGAGACATGCAGGCCACTACAGTCCTGCTCTTATTCATTCCCACAACTACTTGGTGACATGGATTCTCCCCAAAACCTGTCTGGAGGTACCCCTGTGCTAGAAAGACACACAAGACAACCAGTGTGCAGGGTTTCTATGGCTTGCTCCGAAGCAAGAACAGTGCAGTGACGCACCACATCAGTTTGCTACACATCACTCTCTGCTTCATTTCTCTCCCCACCCCTTGCTCCCACCTCATCTCTCTGCTCTAAGTATGTATCTTTCAAATCAGGCAGCAGCACTGTAATCCTTGCCTCAGGTTCTGTTTTCTGAAGAACCTGGGTTAAGACAGGGTCTTTGATGTTTTTATTCCTTTGGACTCAAGGGGCAAACTACATTAATCACTATGTGGGTGAGGATACAGTGTGGTATTATTGATGTTATTGAAGTCAAATTGAACCGGGTTTGAATCACAACTGTAGCAGTTACTGGTTATGTGACCCTGGGCAATTCACTTAATCTTTTTGAGCCTAAATGTCTTCGTGTGAAAAAAAAGAAGAGAATGATAGAATAACAAAATCTGGTACATTGCCAAATATCCATCGATAAAAATAGTTAAACAAAAAGCCATAGTACTTTTCTGACTCTTCACAACAGAGGGAGGTGCTGTGATCAATAACTTAGAAAAGAGAAATGTAAAGTATGGTATTAATGAGATTTCTTATATACTGGTGAATTTAGGTTTAAGTAAATAAGACATATAAGTAATTTCTTATAATGTCCCATAATATAGTAAAAATTATGTCTAATTTTGTACAGTTGTTTAGCATCTATAAAGCAATTCATCATTATGTTATTTTATTTGATGTTCCTAAAAACTCTTTGAGATGGGCCTCCTTATAATACATTCACTTTATGCTACAAACTCTGACTGCATATGAAACAAAATGATAAGAAAAAAACATGCTGTCTCCATATTAAGTAAATTTCCCAAGATTTTACATTGTATGTATTAGTTTGCACCATAATGCCAGATGATGTAACAAATTTTAAAATTTGTCAGTGTTTGTAGTCATTTATGACTTCTGTCTTGTGGTTCTGCTTTTCCAAAGGCCTCAGAATCCTCCCACCTCAGGTTGAGGTGGAAGAAATGGGTGAAGGGGCAGCTTTATCTACTTAAGGGGTTCAGCTCAGAAGTGACATCCAACACTTTTCACACACCATAATCCCCTGGTCCCTGGGATGGTGTGATACTGGGCCATGTTCACTGGAAGGGTACACACTTGCCAACCATCAGTCTTTGGAAAGGAAGTTCCAAAGCATGTCTGCCTAGAAGATTTAAATAGTCTTTTCTATGATCAGGATTCTATGACACTAAATCTTGTGCTCTTCTCACCAGATATAAATAGGTCAGTGACAGCTCATCATAAAAAGAAAACAAACATAACCTATATTTCATACCTTATTATGGTAGTCAGTTTTATTTATAAAATATGGTACCTTGCTTTTAATAAAAGGCAGTATTATATTACTATTACCTAGATGCACAGATTTTAATAAAAGTATAAGGTATATTAGTACAGGATCCAGCAGAAATAATGCCATTGAGTGTGGTTGGTAGGGTATGTGAATATCTCACACAAGATGACAACAATTCAAACATTTCACCTAAAATGTCATATGGTGTGCTTGAGTGTGATACTGTTATGTTACAGATTTACATGCTTATGACTTCATATTAAAGATTTTTATGTAATTAAAAAGGGCTGTTATTTGTGCTGAATCCTGTAGATTGCTCATTTGAGGAGATGAATAGTATAAAAGAGTGGGCTTTTCATTAGAACAGCTTAAAATAAATATTTAATGAACATGTTTAACAAAATAGATGGAGCCAAACTTAGGAAAATTACAACCAATTTTTGATTTGTTTTTGACCCACCATCTTGATTTCTGCTTAAACCTGAACATTTTCTTTTAGGTGAATTAATAATCATGCAAACAGAGGGATACAACAATAAAATACAAAAGAATAAAATACAAAAGTACCTTCAGTTGTAAAGTTTATTTTAAACATTTAACCACAGTTTATCCAAAGGAAACAGTGTCTGTGAGTTGAGTAAACAAAAAAATCCATTATTTAAAATGGAAACATCTATGTTTGCGACCAGATATTTTTAAAAGAGATGAAGCAAATTCATTATGTTATAGAATTAAACATATTTATTATCTCTTTCTTCTAATTTCCCCTCTAACCAGTAAAGTTAATGTTATGAAAAAAGATAAATATATTTATGTAAATGGTGCTGACACACTGAGAATTTTCAAACATGTATATGTTTACACTTGGTTCTCCCTCGGCTTTTGAAAAATAGAGGGATTTTTATAATGGTAGTGTGAACCACTTGTGTGGTATAAATATATACATTGCTAAGTAAACATTATATACACATAAAAAATATACATAACACTATTTCCTGCTTATATAAGAGCTAAAGTAAAGACAGTGCCTTCTGGCTTAGCTCACAAAATGTAATTTCTATAATGAATCTTCCCCCCCCCCCATATTCTTGATAGTCGAGACCCAGGCAATAAGATGAAACTTTCACACACACACCCACACACACAAAACAAACTAGGAGTAACTATACCATCAAAAAATAAATGAACCCCAAACCAATGAATGCTAAATAGTCAAACATCATAATAAAGGAAGTGGATTTTTTTATTTAAGCCACTCCATTTCCAACCTTCATCAGAGTAAGAAAGAAGCTTCCATTAGTTTTGCATGCATGGTCAACTAGACCTGCGTTCTTTTTAACATTCTGAAACCTGCCTGCCTGTGGAGATGCTTGCCATCGCCTTGAGCAGCTGCAGGGTTCTAAAGACTCACTGTGTCTTGTCTTTTCCTTTTCACCCTAAAGAGACTGATCTCTAAACAATGATCTTCTGGTATTGTCAACCTTATGTCTGACTTTTTAGTCCATTAGGAAAGAAAGGGCAAAATTCAGAATGGCAGAGAAAATATCTAAAGTTTATGAATGAAAACAGAAACTGGTTTTCTAGTGTGATAAATCCTCATCATGAGAAAATCACTCACTACGAAAAGGAGTGTCCATGGTAGCATATTATTCTTACCTATCCTTTTTTACTTATTCTCCTGGGGAATCACTTACTGGTAACTCTAAAAAGCATCTCTGTTAAGAACAATTGCCCAAAAATTTTTCATGAATTTTTCTTTCTTTTCTCTTCTTTCCTATCAGATTTCTGCCTAGAATTTGATGATTGGAAGCAAGCTGTATGTTCAGCAATTTATCTTCCTACATCACCTATTTCTAGATGATGAATTTGTGACTTTGAAATTAGTGTGGCATTTTTCTCATTTAATTGTGTGCATCAGGAATTATTTCAAAGAGAATGTAATTTTCACCACACACATGCTAAAGCAGAAATCTTCCCCAAACCTATTGTACAACCCCTGTACATTCATTTTTTAGACATTTTCTACTAAGCAAAACCTTAAAAAGAAACATATTCTGGTAAAAATATTTAAACAATTTTAAATATATAGTAAACATTACCACCCACAAAACGCCTAGAAATAAGAAAAAGAATACAATTCTCTTTCAAATCAGAATCACCTAGAAATCACTAGAAAAATCCTCTTACCCTCATGTAACTTATAGCCTAAATTGTGACTTTTTAAAATTTATTTCAAGCTCAAGCAATAAAACTATATATTCACTGTAATATAAGCTTATCAATTCTGCACTAATTTCTATCTGCATTACATTAAATAAATCAAAGACAATTACCAAGATTTCTGATTTTGATACATTTTAATATTAATTTCTGTAAGGCCTTACTCTCTTTATATCATTTGCTTTTAAAGAATAAAAAGCCAAAATGCTCATTAGCTTATAATGACATTAGCAGACTAAACTCTAGCAAAAAAAAGCAAGGCGCCCTTCACATTTGACTTTTATTTTTGGACTCAGTTAAAATACTTCTAAAATATGCATGCATTGACTTTGAAAAGATGCAATTGTGATATTAAATTTTATTGAAATTTCTCAGGTCCTGATTTGTGTACAGGCTTATGCTCTGAGTTCCCACGAAGCAGTAAAACGTTTAAAATACTGTCTGTGCAAATGCAAAATTTATGAATTCACACATCTCTGGTTGATTTATGTGAAATAATAATGCACTATTTAATGCTTAAACATGGCTAGGAGCAATGCTAGGCTATCAAGATGTACAATGGAATAATAGATTTATAAGATGGATAACCTTCTTGCCTAGAGAAGCTTGTTTAAAGGTGTTGTACAGATATATTAAACTATATGTAATTTTATACTAACTTAATGCTGTAGGCCCATACTGCAAGCAATAAAAGATTACAACCATGGCATTTGCAATAATAAAATGATCTGGCTATTCAACATCAGGTATCTGAGGACTAAAACGAGATAAAGAACTTGTTTAAAACTTTTGTCCCTTCTCATCCATTGCTCTTTACAACATATTTTTTCCTTTAATGTGGCCAACATAACTCCCTGCCCCAGCAGTTATTCCTTATCATGCAACTGAAGGCCAAGATTTCCAGGAGGACAGTAATTGGATGTTTCCAGGAGTCCTCCAGCCACACTTAATGATCACCTGATTTGCTTAGAAAACTATCCTCAAACTTATTAGGATGGGATTCAAGAAAAAAATTGTATTTGGCAGTTTTCTGGTAGCCTCTTTATTCTTTTTATTAGACTATACATGTATTTCCTTTTTAATCAACGGAGGCAATATTATTTTGTCTGAGTTTTGGGGTTTTTTAAAATCATCATAAGGTAATCACTCAGATAGATTAGCTCAACTTTTATGCTCACATAATTTAAAAAACATACAAAATTTTAGAATTTTAAAGTTATTATTCTCAGGATTCAGTGCTTTGAATTTTTCAGTGATTTGCTTTCACAGTTTAACTCTCTTACAAATAGTGTGCTGAGTTAAGGACAAAATGTCTCTCTGAAACAGAGATATAAACAAAGTTATAAACATGTTAAATAATCTCCATTTGCATTGCAATTTCAACAAAGTTCACAAGATACATTCATTTATATGATGTTAAATACCAATTCAACAAAGTAATTTTAATATGCAATGAATTTTTTAAAAGAAAAAATATTGTTTCAATTAATAACAGTTTTGAGAGAACCTTCAAAAGAATCTCCTTTGAAAGAACAAAATCTTTGATGAACCAAAATGCTAATGCAATTCAGTTTACATTGATTAACAAAGTTACAAACCAAAAATGTTGTGACAAGATGAATGACTACTTACAGGGAGATAAGGATTAGTCCTAAATTTTCACATTGTACAGCAAAGATCCCATTAAAATCAAATTAAAATTTGATGACATTTTTTAAATAATCATAAAGTTTCCTTTTTTCCTTTGAACTTCCAAAACTCAACTTCATGTCTGTGGCTACATTTCCTATTTAAGACAAAGTTGTTTTAGTTTTATAGTGCTATCGATTATACTGCCCTTAAAGTTAGCTGTATTTGCCAGGGAATAGCCTGATTGCATATTCACCATCAAATGTTCAACTCCCTTTCCGTGCATATAGTTTCTAAAGTGCAAAATTTCAATGGCCATTGTTAATGGCATTTCAGCAACTTTTATTCCCTATTTACACATACAGTGGAAACACATATAATTAAGAGATATCCCAGTGCTGAAATATCATCTTATGTGGGCACTAACTGTTGAATGATTTTCAGCATTTTCAACATTGCCCTTAGGAGATGTGTAATATTCAAGCAACCAGAAATATAGTAACTAGTTGAAACTTGTCAAAATATGTGGTCAACCTGAGTTTTGAAAATACAGTTTGTGTCCATTGTAACCAGGATTCCTGCAAGCTACATCTGCCTAGTTTCTCAGCCTATGAGCAACTGAAACATTTACAAGCAAGTGAACTTAGGTCCCTTTATAAAGATGAAGCAGGAGAAAAGAGACCGTGGCACTATCCAACCTTGATTGCCAGACGGATACAAAAATATTATTTTCCATAAAAACATTAATACAAATACAAAGTGTATGACATCATTAGAAAACATATTAAATTTGCTAAAAGTCATTGTCTATTTGAATATTCTGTTTTGGAAGTTGAGACTACTTTTTTCAAGTCTCTGTGCCTCCAACATTATTTTCTATCTTCTTACTCTGCCTTATGTTTTGTCGTAATAACAGCACTTTTAATACCTGAATTGTTATTCATTTGTTTGTTTATTGTTTGACTTGCTCAACTTGAATATTGAGCTCTGTGAATGTAGGATATACAGTAAATTCTCACTTAATGTCATCAATGGGTTCTTGAGCAAAATGACCAATTGTACCACAGTGCAAGAGTTGATATAAACAAGTGTTAATATGAAAAAGTGCTCAACATCACTAAATATCAGAGAGATACAAATTAAAACCACAGTGGGACATCACCTCACGCCTGTCAGAATGGATATTGTCAATAAACTAACAAACAACAAGCCTTGCCAAGGATGTGGAGAAAAGGGAACCCCACCCCGGCTCCACTCTGACAGTTGTCTGTTCCATGTATCCATGCCTCTGTTTCTACTTTATTGGTCACTTCATTTTGTTTATTAGATTTCACATATAAGTGAGATCATAAGGTATTTGTCTTTCTCTAACTGGCTTATTTAACAACATAATAATCTCCAGGTCCATCCATGCTGTCACAAAAGGCAGGAATTCCTTCTTTTTTACAGCCAAGTAGTATTCCATTGTGTGAATGTATTATAGTTTTTTATTCACTCATCTACTGATGGGTAATTGGGGTGTTTACAGATCCTGGCATGTGTAAGTAATGCTGCAATGAACATAGGGGTGCATATGTTCTTTCAAATTAATGTTTGCTTTTCTTCATATATATTCCCAGAAGTGGGATCACTGGATCAAAAGGCAGTTCTATTTTTAATTTTTGAGGAAACTCCATACTGTTTTCCACAGTGGCTTCACCTGTCTGCATTCCTACCAACCTCCAAGCAAGTTCAGCTGCTGCTCCAGAAAGTATCCTAGAGTCTAGCAGGTCCCTGGCAGGTAGCTATCTAGAGGTTCCCCTTGTGACTGAGCTGATTCCCAGGGAGCTTTCCTAGCATCCCAGCAGGAGGCTTTCTAGCCTGCAGCACCTCAGCAAGCTTCACCACTGCTCAGTGGGCTGTATAGCTCACTCCCTTCAAATGTGCTCCTTCCTTGGGCACTTTGCCTTAGCCAGAGTCAGCTGCTGCTTTATTGGATATTTCTGTGTTTCTTGGAATTCTCTTCACCTCTTGGAGTTAATCCCTTGTTACTAGTCAATTCTTTATAATAAACTTCACTTATTTGGATTAATGTGTGTTTTTTGCCTCCTGGCTACACCCAAATGATATAATTATTTTTTATAAAAGGATTTATTTAATGAAAGTAGAATAGCATATACGCTATTACCTCAAATCATGCTAACATCTATGTTTAATTTTGTAAAATTTTGGAAGTTCTTATAATTTTGAGACTTTTCTTTCTTAAAATAAAAAATAAAAGATTAAGGTCTAAAAGGATGTTGTCTTACATTTGAATTTTATATGTGGAGATTGTTTTAAAGAGGATAGATTTATTTTTTATGAGTAAGGGAAACTAAATTAATAAATACACAAGTCCCTAGAGCCCAATTTACTTTTTATAACAGAGGATCAAGTTGGTCCATAAAGTGCCTTCATGCAGGTTACTGCACACTCCTGACCTGGGGCTGCACTGGTAGTAACCACCAGAGGCAGACACGAGCAGTGATAATAGCTTAAGCAGGATTGTGCATGGGCGATTTCTGATTAGAATATGGGATATCATAGAGCTCATGAATCTTATGGAATATTAGTGGTTTAATGCAAAATGTAAAATAAATCTCAGGATTATGATATCTTTCTCCTTTTAAAAAAGGTTCTTTATCACACAACATATAGCCCTGTTGGTTGGATTGCCATCCCATACACCACCTGGTTGTGGATTCGATCCCCAGTCACAGTGCACACAGGAGCCAGCAGACAGATGTTTTTCTCACATCGACCTTTTCTCTCTCTACCTTTCCCTCTCCCAAAAATCAACAAACATAGCCCCAGATAAGGATTAAAAATAATAATAATAAAAAACAGCACATATGTTCTTATGTATCCTCTCCCTTAACTTTAAAGAGCTAATGTAACTCTCAATATTTGTTAACATTGTTCTTTTGCTTAGCTGAAAGAGATGATGTCATCTGACAAAAATGTACACACTCTATACGCCTCACATCTAAACTTTGCACATCTTAAACTTAGCTGTGCACATCTAAACTTTATTCTATCTGAGGAACAATTAAAGTCAGAATTGGGAACAAGGGCCCTACTTTAAATATCAGTAGTAACTTCTAAAAAATATAGCATTTTTCAAATTTTAGTTAATGATATTTTTATTGCTACTGATTAAATACTTTAAAAGTGCCATTCCTATGGGGGAAGGGAAATAGGACAATAATGGAACATAATTCCTATACTAACCTACATTGCACATTCAGGGCTGGCTGGATAGGAGAATTAGTGAAAGAAATGTTACAAAAGAGCAACCTCTACCTCAGTGTATGTGGAAATAGAGGTTATTCTTACCTGGCAAACAGGCCAGTGAATTCATCCAGTATGTTTTAACCATCAACTGGCAGTTCCACTTAATGTACCCTCTAGGACCTTCCTGCCATTTTAGTCACCTGGCTCAAGACTCTCATTTTACAAGCTAAAAAACTAATATCTATGTAGGTTAAGTTCAAGGTTACATGGCTAATTGGTGGGCTGAGCTTTAATGCAATAAGAACTGCAGCCTCTTTAATCAAAATCAGTGGCAGCCTCTGCTAGTTGCTTCCCAAAGCTCAGCGTCTCCTGCCTTAACACAGAGTTTCACTTTTTAGATGGGCAGATTTCTACTCAGCCTCTCTTACAGCTAGATTTGGCAATAAAATCACTTGGCCAATAAGATATAATAGAGGCTAGAGAGAGGGAGGGAGAGAAAAAAAGACCCATTACAGAATTCTGATCCTGGAAAGATCCTTCAAAAGAAAGTTTTTTATATAATAAGGTCAAATTTGATATGATGTCCATATTGAGTAATTGTATTTGTAAAACACAGGGTCTGTCTTGTTTTATTTAAGTGTTATCTTAGTTTCTATAATTATTAATAAATAATAATTATAATCTAAAACAGGGGTATCAAACTCATTTTCACCAGGGGCCACATAAGCCTCACAGTTGCCTTCAAAGGGCCGAAAGTAATTTTAGGACTGTATAAATGTAAATACTCCTTAACAGTTAAGCAAGAGCTCAGTGCTGCCTCTGGATAGAAACAAGGTGCCAGGCTTGATAAAACTAGGTGGAGGGCCGGATTCAGTTCGAGGGCCTTGTGTTTGCCACCTTTGGTCTAGAGCATGATAATGCTTAATAATGAGCCTAATAATAACTTTTTAGACTGAAAAGAACAGCTTCCCAAACAACTGAACATGTTTTCCTATATCTTTACTCTTGTATTGGTAATTTTAGAGATTACCACTAACTTTAATTGTTCTGTCTGGTATTTTAAATGTTTCAAGCAGCCATGCTAAAAGACACAAGAGAACTCAAGTCAGATAGACCAAAGTTATAATTCAAGATTTTCAAATACATCAAATAGAATAACATATATTTGTTTCTAATATAGTTATCTGTAGCTTTATTAATATAATACTGCACTGAACTTCACATATTTGAAGTATACAATTTGAAAGCTTTGATGCCTGTGTACTCTTAGAAAACCATCAGCATAATCAATGCAATAAACATAGCCATCACCTGCCAAAATTTCCTTGGAGCCCTTCTTAATCCCTTCCACCTGCCCCTTCCTACGCCTTAATCCCTGTTAGAGGCAACCACTGATATGTCACTAGATCAGATTGAATTGTCTACAATATTATGTCACTACACCATAAATACTGTATGTATTTATCTTATTTATCCAACATAATAATTCTGATATCACCACTCTTGTTTCATCAATCAATAGTTGTTCCTTTTATTGTCAAGTAGTATTCCACTATAAGGATATACCACAAATTGTTTATTTACTCACCTGGTGATGGATATTTGGGTTGTTTACAGTTTGTACCTATTACAGAGAGTTGCTACGAATATTTGTGTAAAAGTCTTGGTGTTAACATACACTTTCGTTTCTCTTGGTGGAATGTCTGGCACTTAAGGTAAATGAATGTTTAATTTTTTTCTTAAACTGCCAACCACTTCCCATTTCAAACCCCAGCAGCAGCACACCAGAGTTCAGTTTTCTGGCATGTCCACCAACCCTCTTGTCAGTCGTTTTGATTGGAGTCGTTCCAGTGGTGCAGTGGATTCTCATTGCTTACTTTACTTTCCCCTAATGGTTAATGATATCGAGCATCTTTTCATATACTTATTTGCCATCCATATATATTTTGGTAAACTATCTGTACAATTTTTTTATCCATTATTAATTAGGTTGCTTGTTTTGTTATTCTTGTATTTTGAGTGTTCCTTCCATATTCAGATTTAAATATTTTTTAAATATGCGATTTGCAATATATTTTTCCAAAAAGTGACAATAGTGTCCTCCAAATAAATGCATTTCTTAATTTTAATAAGGATTAATATATTATTTGTTTTCTTTGGGGAGGTTGTGCTATTAATGCTGTGTTTAAGAAATCATTGTTTACCCAAGATAACAAAGATTGTCTTTTATGTTTACTTCCAGTGTTTTTTATATTTATAGGTTTTACACTTAGGTCCATGTAACACTTTTAATTAATTCTTGTGTGTTGCAATGAATGGATCAAGTTTTATTTTTTGGTTTATTTTGTATATGGGTGTCTAAGTTTTCCAGCATCACTTGTTGGAGATGCTGTTCTTTCTCCACTGAATTGTCTTTCTTAAAAGTCATTTGACTAAGATGGTGGTCACCACGAAGAAGGAAGCTGCAAGAGATGTCAATGTTGCATTTGAAGATCAACAAAAGATAAGCAAATTTGCACAGACTGCAGGTAGAATCACAGTGCTGAAGGAAGAAATAGACATAAAAAAGAAACAACTGCAAAATTTAGAAGATGCTTTCGAGGACATCAGGCTTGCAGATGACAACTTGTGATGATACCTTATCAAACTGGTGAAGTTTTCATTAGCCATTCTCAAAAAGACACACAAGAAATGTTGGGAGAAGAAAAGAAAAATTTGCAACAAGAAATTGACACCTTAGAATCCAGAGTGGACTCCAGCAGATGTTAGTAGATCTGAACGTTCAGTTAATATGCAAAATTTGGAAGTTACATAATCTTGAAGATGATGAAAGCTAAACACTCTGTAGTACTTTAAAAAAAATTTTTAATAAACTTAAATGTTGTTTAAATAATAATTTCCCTTCTTCAAATGATGAACAAAGTTTCTTTTTAAAAAATTTCATTTATTTAAAAGAAATGCCTATTTTCACATGCCTTGTTTATATTTTTGCAAGAAGATAGTGTTCATCTATATATTTTATAAAACAATTATATCAACTGTACGCATTATATGTCATGTCATTAAAATCAGTTAAGCAATCTTTTGTTTCCATATTATCATTTAGAGAATCTGTTGTAATTTTTATTGGAAAATATAACTTGTTATCATGTTGTTTATGTTTTTATTTCAGTTGCAATTTAGAGATGGCAAAAAGACTCCAGAAAGATCAAATCCTAAAAAAATAAAAATAAAAATAATTTGATTGTGTATGTTTGAGATTTTATCTGGCTTATTTATTCTGTTTCCTCAATCTATTTCTCTACTTTCACACCAATGCCACCTTGTTTGATAATGTAATAAGTAATACAATATCTGGGGACAGATATTATAAGACCTCAAACTTTGTTCTATCTTTTCATGGTTATTTTTGGCAGTTCTAGGCCATGTTCATTTCCATATAAATCTAAAAATCAGCTTGTTTAGTACTATCAAAATGCCTGTTGGGATTTTAATTGGGATTTTATTGAATCTATAGATCATTTTAAGGAAAGTGACATCTTAAGACTATTATTTTTTCAACCAAAACATGGTTCCTAGTTTTCTCAAATAATTTGTATTTTTAAAGTTTATATCAATAATGTTTGGTAGTTGTCCATGTATAAATCTTATACAACTTTTGTTAAGTTTAACTCTAAATATTTCATTTTTGATGTTTTTAAATGATATTACTTTAACTTTAATTTCCAATTGATCATTGCTGGTATGTAAAAATAATACTAAATTTCTATTGTCAATCTTGTATCCTACACCCTGGTAAACTCACTTCATTTCTGGGAAATTTTTTCATAGATTCTGTAGGATTTTCTACATAGACAATCCCACCACCTGGGAACACTGACAGTATTCACTCTTCTGTTCCAATTGTGATGCCTTTCGGATTGTTTTGGTCATAGCTGTGGCTAGAACCTCCAGTACTGTGTTGAATAGAAGAGGTGAAAAAGAATACTCTTGACCTGATCTCAGGGGAAAGCATTCAGACTTTATTATTAAGGATGATGTATGTGTACATTTTTCATATATTACTTTATTAGAATTAGAAATTTTCCTTTTATTCAGTTTGCTGAGAATTGTTATCAGTAATGAATGTTTAATTTTGTCGATGGTTTTTCAGTATCTATCAAAATGATCATAAGTTTTTGTTTTGTTTGGTCCATTAATATGATGAATTACATTGATTGATTTTCAAATATTAAACCAACCTTGTATTCCCAGAATCAACCTACTGGGTCATGTTTTATTATCTTTTTTAAAAAATTAATGAATTTTATCATAAAATTTTGTTAATTATTTTTGTATCAATGTTTATCGGCAGTATCAGTCTATATTTTTTCTCCTAATATCTTTTCTGGTTTTGGAATCTGGGTAATGCTGCTCTCATACTATGAATTGGTAAGTGTCCTACCTTGCTTCTTTTCTGAACTGTTTGTGGAGACTTTGTATTATTTCTTTCTTTAAAAATTGTAAAATTCCTAAGTGAAGCTACCTCATCCTGGAGCTTTTCTTGCAGGAAAATTTTAAACTACAAATTTGACTTCTCTTATAGACAACACTATTCTGAATTTCTATTATTCTAGAATGAATTTTGAATTTAATATGTATATTTTTCAAAATAATATATATCAAAAATATATTATAAACATATATATGTTTGTATACATGTGTTTATAATATATATTATATATTTGATAAATATCTATCAAAATACAATTCAGGTAATCACAAACATATAATTCAAGTAATTAGATTAATTGGAATATATATAGATATATAAATACTTTTCAAAAATGAGAATTAAATAATATAATATGTATCAAGTAATTACTTTAGTGAATAAAAATAAATAATAGAAATAACTATTTATAAAACTGGAAGTCTCTTTCAAGGCATCAAAAACAAAGCTTAATGTCAAAAAATTAATGAAAATATTAAGGATGCTTATGAATATATCCATGTTATTTTTTGATGCATGTTTTATAGATTTATTTGTTATGCTTTCTTGTGACCTAAAGTCTCTTTGCACTTCAGAGTTATTTACTCTTTTGCATTGCATTTAGTCCAGAACTTACTGGATTTCATCAGCTATGAAGAATCATATTTTAATTGTTGCTTCCCTGATTTTTCTCACCCTTTCCGTCATAAAAATAGTAATGACAATAGTATCTTAGAACTGCAATATTTTTTCAGAATGTTACAGGTGAAGGGAAAGTCTATTCCCAGCCCTAGACATCATCTGTTCCAGATCCTCATTAAAATTCCCATCAACTGTGACAGCAAACTTCTCACTTATGCTCTAGCAACCAACTTCTTCAGGGCAAAGTTCACTTTATCAAATGTGACAGTAAGTTAAAATAAATGAGAGATTCTCAGAATTCACATTTAGTAAATAATAAATACAACAAAAACCTCAAAATTTACATTTAATAAAGCAACAATACATTTTACTAACTTAGAAGTTTTCATTTGTTCAAACTGACCTGACACAGTATTTGTTATATCTTTTACAAATTCATTATGATGCCATCTTGTTACATTCTAAAATATGCCAAGTCCTTTGAGATTAAGAATTCTTCATTTTGGACTTAGGGAGTAATGTTTAACTCAGAGGAAGAGGAAGAAACAGCTGTGCTACTGACAATTTATAGCTGATTTACATATTTTGAAAGTCTCTTTATGGAAAAAAATATGCCACCAAGATGTCACCAGAAAAGAACACTAACCATTAGGGCTGGACTACCTGTGTGTCTCAGTAGATAATGGGAACTTAAAGGGGGAAACCTCAAGATGTCATGCAGTTGAAGAGTTCTTGTTTTGAGTTTTTAAATGGCGATCAATGAAGGGTGGTTGGGTGGTGGTGATGGTTGCTGCTGATGATAATGTTGTGTGTTTTTCTAGGTTGAAATATATAGGGTTTTATTAGGAAGATGACATATTCTTTTTATTAATTAAGAGAGCACAAGGCTCATTGCCAATGCTTTCTTTTCTGAGCAACTTGTATATAATTTTGGTCAAACTTTCAAATTTCTCTGCAACTTCTTGTTATGGTTGTGAAATTTGCTCAAAACATCATTAATTGATAAGTATTAATCTGCTAGAGTTGTGATCATAATAAAAAAAGACTGAAATAATTATTATGGTACTATTAGGGAAGGAGAAATTTGGGTAGAAGGTGAATCATAACATAAAGTTTAAAATCTTAAATTTAATTTTACAATAATCTGGAGAAAATACTTGGTTAATGGTGTCATTGATATAAAACAATTTTATGAAATACCTCTCACAATAGAATGAAATAGCAGCTTAACACTAACTATTATTAGTCTGGAAAAGATTTAAAAATGTATTGTTCATTGATATATTTTTCTAAGACAAACATACAAGTAATTAGATTAATTGAAATAACTACTACAAAGATAATGATAATAATGTATTAAATAACTGTATTAAATAACTGTATTCATCTTTGTAGGAAAATAAGCATTTTAGTAATACCCATCAGTAGTGTTTTTATTTAGTGAGGGCATGTGTCATTTTATAATGCAAGCCCCTTTTATGAAAAGCCACTTAAATGAATGAATGTTCTGTCTTTACTGGGACATTGGGCAATTGTGTGGGCACAAAAAAAGAAACATACACATCAATTCAAATAAATAACTACAACAAGTGAACTGGAGTAAGCTGACATTTCCTCACCAGCTCCTCTAACACAACACACTGCATTCCAGCAGTTACCATGTACTGTGAAGAACTTTTGTTACTTTCACAGGTATATTACTGATGAATTCTTAGGACAGGCAGCTCAATATGAATTTCAGGGGACCATGAAACAGTTGAAAAACAGTGGACTGAATTTAGATGACTGAGGTGTTTTTATTGGCTAGTTACTGGGTTCTTCAAAAAGTCTGAAGTGGAATGTCTTTATGGAGGCACCCAGTCTCCATCACCTCTCATATGTTATCTCCCTGAGCTGCTTTACACATCCCCAGGCCCTCAGAGACATTGGTGTTTGGGACCCCTGCAGAAAAAAAAAAAACAACAACAATTAAAAAAAAACACTATTCTAATGACTCTACTGCCATTTCACCCCTTAGCAGATTCTCAGAAGGATGTCATGCTGTCCTGTCAATCACAGTAACTCACTTGAGACTGCTGCCAAAAGTTTTTTAAAAAATCAATAGGTAAAACCTACTGGAGGTGAAGACAACTAACAAACATTATTGAAATATTATTAAAAATATAAAGGAGGCTTGAATAAAGATATAACATGTTTCAGGATAAAAAGTTCATTTAAAAAATTTCATTAAGGTGCCCTGGCTGGTGTAGCTCAGTGGATTGAGCATGGGACTGTGAACCAAAGGATCGTGGTTAGATTCTCAGTCAGGGCACATGCCTGGGTTGCGGGCCAGTTCCCAGTGGGTGACGCATGAGAGGCAACCATACATTGATATTTCTCGCCCTCTTTCCTTCCCTTCCCCTCTAAAGATAAATAAAATTTTTTAAAAATTCATTAAGGTATAATGAAAATTTAAATACCATAAAATTCATTTAAGTACCATAAAATTCACCCATTTTAATTGTACAACTCAGTGACTTTTAATAAATTTATAGAATTCACCTACCATAACCCAAGTTTATTTGTATGCTTACTACAATTGTATTTAAACTGCCAACAGGAATTTTTGAGGTGTTAGGGATGGATAGGATAGGAGCTTGACAAAATGATTCTAAGATTCATTTGGGAAAACAATGTGTGAAGGTAGACAAAAATGTTTTGAGAAAGAAGAGTACCCTAAAATAATATACTAAAAAAAAAACATACTGTAAAGCTGTAATAATCAAGGTTATGTGCTACTGCCCAAAATTAGTAAGTATGGTCATGAAAGGGATCTCAGAATATATAACAATTTTTAATTGATGAATGTAATTTTTAAAAATGTAATTCAAAACAATGTAATAGAGTAAATTTTACTTAATAAAAATGGCACTTATGCATTAAATTAATTTGGAACAATTTTTTTCTTTTTTTAAAGATTTTATTTATTTAAATTTAGAGAGAGGGGAAGGGAGGGAGAAAGAGAGGGAGAGAGACATCTATGTGCGGTTGCCTCTCGAATGCCCCCTACTGGGGATATGGCCTGCAACCCAGGCATGTGCCCTGACTGGGAATCAAACAGATGACAGACCCTTTGGTTCACAGTCCATGTTCAATCCACTGAGTTACACTAGCCAAGGCCAATTTTCTTCATTCTCAGTTTACATCTTTGATCCACATGTACTCTAAATCATTTAAAGAGTTGAGAATAAATTATAATATGGATTTTTAAGCATGAAAGCAATAACAATCATAAACTTGATAATTCAATTATTGAATACACTATATATATAGCACACTAAAACATAAATAGAAAAAAAGGTAGGAAATTTTTTATGATAAATAGGACATATGTTTATAAGCCTAATATAGAGAAAACTATAACAAATCAACAAGAAAAATACAGATCTCAATAGAAAAATAGGTGTCAGTGTTTGAGTTCTTCAGATAGCAATATGGAGACAAAGTTAAGTGTTTAAGATGGTTTTGGAAGTGTCTTTGGAATTGATATCTATGGAAGAGGGGACAAGAATGGGTTAGGAAGAAGGAGAAATCATCTTTTGAGATAAGCCTGACAGATAACCCAGCATTTGAGGCAGAGAGGGATTGAGCTCTGAAGCTAGAGTGGCTTCATAATTTTCCCAAGGTGAGCCAAAATGTCCATTTCTTTTTACCTCCATGTCTATAATTCCACAGTGGCAAGGAACATGATCTCTGGCTAGTCAACCTTTGCAGCTAAAGGAATCCCTGAAGGGGCTGACAGCTGAAGGGTGTGTACTGCCAGCACAACCAGCTCCTCCAGGACCAAGCCTTTGAAGTGAGTCCTTGAGCAGATCATCTTCATGCCTACCACTCAGTGGGTGAAGAACACAACCACAAAATTAGTAACCATAGAAAAATAAAGAAGAAACATGTGAAACAATGTTCAAATTCACTAATAAGAAGTTAATGCACCTCAAAATATCGATGATATAGCATCTTGCCTATCAAACTATGAATCATTTGCAATTTTAATAATAGTAAATACTGTGTATTTATTATGTTCAGATCCTATATTAAGAGCTTTAAATTTATTTTCCCATTTAATTCTCACAATACTATGAAATTTGTAATATTATTTTAATCCCTTTTACAGATAAAAACATAATACACAGAAAGTTTAATCAACTTGCTAGAGATCACACAGTCATTAAGTGGCAAAACTGAGGTCAGTTCTCTTAAGCAATACCCTAATTGCCTCCTTAAAATAATAATTGGTAATCATTGCAGGAAGCAGTAAGACCAGCACTGCCTAGTCTACTTCTGGAGAAAGAGTGCACAAGTACCAACATTTTGAACAGCTACTTAATATTATTGCCTTGAAAATGTTCATACTCAAATATTTATGGCAAGATTATGTCTAAGATGGAAAAAGTTTAAACAATCTAAAATAAATAAAATGTGGTATATTCACATGATGAAATATACTGCAGCCGTCAAAAACAATATCTTAAAAATATTTGAGATTGGGGAAATGCTTAGCTTATGATGCTTAGTTTATTTTTTTAAAAGGCACAGAGATGAGCCACTGCATTCAGTCTGGTCCTAAGTGTATGCATATGCGATGTGCACACACATACACACATGTAATTGTAAGAAAATATGCTAAAAGTCTGTGGACATATCCTAATAGTAGGATCACAAGTCATTATTTTTTTACTGTTCTATATTTTCAAATTTTCTACAATAAACTTAGATTACCTTCAAAATAAAAAATGTTATATTTTAGCTTTTAACTAAATCTTGTGATAAAATGTGAATATTCATATAAAATCATTGAGAACATATTCTTTTTAAAATATATATTTATTGATTTTAGAAAGAAAGAAACATCAATCTGTTGTTCCATTTATTTATGCATTCATAGGTTGCTTCTTCTATGTGCCCTGACCAGAGATTAAACCCACAACTGTGGCATATCTGGGCATGCTCTAACCAACTGAGCCACCAGGCCAGCACGAGAATATATTCTTGTCTTGTTTTGTTTGGCTGATTCTTGTGGTATTTTTTCCATTAGCATTTATCCCTCTTGTACCCTCTTCCACCTCCAGCCACCCCCTCCTCCCCACAATTACCACTCTGTTGTCCATGTGCTTTTTATTTTAGCTCGTTCCTTCCACCTCCTGACCACCCACCTCCAGGGCTGTGCCATACAAATCCTCAGCTAAATTTATGTAACTAGATGAAAACCAGAGCAAATCTTGACATAGGGTCATATTATTAAGTAGACACTCTGACTCTGTTATGTTGAATGGTAAATATTACACACTTCAGCCAATCTCCTCCAAGTCATCTCAAGGTGTTTTTTGGGGTTGACAATCCGCATAATTCTATTTCCTGGCACTAACAGGTGGCTTGCTTATATTACCTTGGCGAAGTACCTCAAAAATAGAGTCCTGAGGCCTCTGATTCTCAACTACACAGAGTACTGGATTATCTGAGTAGAGATAATATTAGAGATGATTAAAATGAAACAGATTTTTCTTTTCCCTGACAGATTTGAGATAATCATAGAAACATGAGCATGTGCTTTTAACCACTGATTATGCAGCCTACTACAAGTTTAAAATAATTCAGTTCATGATCTTCAGTGACAGTTAACTTCACTAATTTAAGTCACCATTATGAATCTGAAATATTGACTGTGGCAATAACAGTTAATAGGTCTTAGCAAAATGTGTACTACTCCATTCTGTAGACATTTCTCACATGAAGCTGGACAGCCTACCAGATTAATTTCCAAGGGCATTATGTTTCATGAGAGGTTCATTCTTCTTTTCTTCACTTACCTCCTAGAACAAAAGGAATGTTTCAAGCTTTCAAACGAGTTGATGCAGTGGCTGAACCAGAGAGTTCGAGCAGCCCCTCTGCTTGTTTAGAAGTCTGCAGGTTTGGGGGAGCCAACCTTAACTTTATGGAAAGCCAAGCTATGGAGCCTTGATGGCTTGAGTCACTTCTGGCTGACCCTTGTACTTTCTCAGTGCCCCACAGAGAGAGTGCCAAGTGTCTATTCCTCCCACATCTGCCAGTGATAGCTACTGCATGGGTCATAGGGATCATGAAAACTATTCAGAGTCCCAGCAACTGTTTTAACAAAGTTGCAAGGATATGTCATGGCAAGCATATTTATGGCTTATTGATAAACTGTGTCCAGAGACAAGTTCTACTTTTGAACTGTATTTTTTTTAGTATGAACTACTACATTTTCCCAAGCCCAAATATCAAAATTTCCTTTCTGTCAATAATAAAAATCATCTGTTTCTAGTTTCTGAATTTTACACTGCTGGATTTAGAACATCATCCTATGACAAGCAATTTATTTGGCAAAATCTGTATCGTGTATCCTTTAATCTACAAACTAATGATAAGTATTATTATGCCCCATAAACTGAACTGATTTGGAAATTATAGGGAGCATTCAGTCAGGTTTAATGGCTAGATTTAAATAAGGTTTCAGTTATCAGGTATTTCCTTTTTTGAAGATTTTATTATTTTTAGAGAGAGAGGAAGGAAGGGAGAAAGAAAGGGAGCAAAACATCAATGCAAGAGAGAAATACCCACTGGTTGCTTCTTGTATGGGGACTGAACCTGAAACACAGGCATATGCCCAGACTAAGGATCAAACCAGTGCAACTTTATTCTGCATGGTGGTGCTCAACCAACTAAGCCACACCAATTAGGGACTCAGGTATTTCTGAGACACACTTGTATGCAGTATCCCAGGTAAATCTTTTTTGAAATAGTAAAAATCTCAATTGTTCTTTTAAGACTTTATTTATTTATTTTTAGAGAGGGAAGGGAGGGAGAGAGAGAGAGAGAAACATCAATGTGCAGTTGCTGGGGTTTATAGCCTGCAACCCAGGCATGTACCCTGACTGGGAATGGAACCTGCAACACTTTGGTTTGCAGCCCGCGCTCAACCCACTGAGCTACGCCAGCCAAGGTGTTGGGAACCGCCCTGACTGGTATTAGAAGCTGAGACCCCCGCCTAGGCTAAGGCTAAGGGAACGCCCTTGGAACCGTGAGCCAGCAAGGAGACAAAAGCTTATCTTCCTGGCAGGAATGCTGTTTCTGCTGCTTTGTTCATAACTGAACCCCCCAAAAAGCTTGGTCGGTTAGCCAAAGACGGGTAAGATTCCCCACGGGGGGAACAACCCAAGCCAGGCACGATCACTTTTGGGAGGCCCCCCAAAAGAAGGACTTGGGGGGCTGCAGCAAAAGGGGGTGATGGACCCTCACTCCTCGGCTTTGACAAAGTCTGAGTTCTCAGCGTCTGGAAGAAAATCTCCTTATCTCTCGGTGGCTTTAGTTCCCGCGCTCCATGGTGGCTTTAGTTCCCGCGCTCCACCTAAGCCTGAAACAATGACGGGGAAGTACAGCTCGGTACTGGGAAGTGCGGATTTCCCGGGGTGATCAGGCCTAAGAAAGAACATGTAAATTACTGTGAAACCTTCTTTGTCCAAGAATGCTCTTAGTTGAATGAGGAGGGTCTTAGGAGGAAGCTAGTTTGTTCCTCAGCCTTACAGCTCTTTGACCCCCAACTCAATAGACCGGCAGAGTTCTTTGTTTTATATGTTCCTTACTTCCCCAAATGAGTATTGTACGTTACCTGAGTTATTATGTAGCATGAGCCCAATAAAAGCAGGTATGGACGGTAAATCAGGGCGCTCCCCACTAGGGGGGGTGGCCATTCTGTCCCTACTTCCCCACAGAAACTGGTTTGTCTCTGTGCATGTGTGTTTTTTCTCGCGTATTGTCGAGCCATCCACAGTGTGCCGTGGTCACTGCTGGCCGGTGACCCACGCGCAACACCAAGGCAAAATCTCAATCTTGATTAAACCAACAGGAGCCAATGGAGATCTCATCATAAATTTTATATTTAATAAAATCTTACAACACAGCTCAGAAAAAAAATAATCAGTGTTAACCCAATGACTCTGCAGTATAAGCAGCAAAAAGCCATGTCTAGGTTTACCCCTGTGCTCCTATATGAAATCATATAGTTCCTTCCTGGTAGCTACACTTTGAAAAGATGCTAAGCTCTTTCATTGCCAATAAGTAGCTCTAGGGAAGCTCTAATTCCAGGGAGTACATTAGAGCCCATGGGGAGATAAAAGCAACTGATGGAGGACATAATCTTAAAAATGCCTGTCAGCACCCTGGAAGGCTTCTAATGGGTCCAAGCTATATTGAATTCAGGTGAGAGCCTTTAGGAAGAACCCACCCACCTCCAAGACCTCAAGACCTTGACAAGCAACACAACAGACCACTGGGATGTTGAGCTCTTTTAATTGGAAACTTCTATTTCTTCCATGGTAACAGGGTGGGAGAAAAGATCAGAAGTAAGGGAAGGAAAAAAAATATTTAAAAGGAGGGAAGGAAAACTAAAGGGAAAAACCCACATTATTTTCAGCACAAAATTATATACTTATTAATATAATTTATTCATTTTATAGTGTTCCTTTATTTAATCCTCACATCACTCCTATAAGGTATTGGTATAACCTTCATGTCATACATGAGAAAACTGAAAGTCAAAGAGGTTTCTTAAAAACTTGCCTAATGTCAAATAGCTCATAAGCATCAACATCAGGTCTGTGAATTTTAACTACACAGCATCACCTTTCCCATCTGCCCTATTTGCTCTATATGACCAAGTGATTATTTGCTTGTTGCCACAACAAATTTCACTGTGTGAGTAGAATAGTAATTATGTTCTGAGATTAATGGTCTAGAGAAGCTGAATTGTCATCAGATGAGTTTCAGAAATGCAATACTTTATATTCTTTTGAATTAGTGTTTTGGGTTCCTTTGGATAAATTCCCAACAGTGGAATCACTGGGTCATGAGGCAGTTCCACTTTTGATTTTTTGAGGAAACTCCATATTGCTTTCCACATTGGCTGTGCCAGTTTGTATTCCTACCAACAGGTTCGTTCCCCTGTCTCCACATCCTCGCCAACACTTGTTGTTATTTTTTATTTATTAATGATAGCCATTCTGACAGGTGTAGAGTGGTATATCATTGTGGTTCTAATTTGAATTTCTCTGATATTAGTGACATTGATCACCTTTTCATATGTCTTTTGGCATCTGTATGTCCTCTTTGGAGAACTGTCTATTCAGGTCCTTTATACACTTTTAATTAAATTATTTGCATTTTTTTGGTGTTCAGTTTCGTAAGTTCTTTATAAATTTTGGATATTAATCCTCTATCAGATGTATCAAAAAATATGTTCTCCCTTTCAGTGGGTTGTCTTTTTATTTTGCTGATGGTTTCCTTTTCTATGTAAAACACTTTTAGTTCAACGTAGTCCCATTTGTCTATTTTTCTTTTGTGTCCCTTGCCTGAGATATATCAGAAAAAATATTGATCCAACCATTGTCTGAGATTTTACTGCCTATATTTTCTTCTTGGGACTTCTATTGTTTCAGGTCTAACATTTAAGTCCTTAATCCATTTTGAATTTATCCTTCTGTGTGGCATAACAACCCAATTAAAAAATGGGCAAAGGACTTGAACAGACACTTCTCCAAGGAGGACATATAAAGGGCCCAGAGACATATGAAAAGATTCTCAGCATCACTAGTAATCAGAGAGATGCAAATTAAAACCACAGTGAGATACCACTTCACATTGGTCAGAATGGCCATCACAACCAAATCAACAAACAACAAGTACTAGAGAAGATGTGGAGAAAAGGGAAGCCTAGTGCACTGTTGGTGGGAATGCAGACTGGTACAGTCACTGTAGAAAACAATATGGAGGTTCCTCAGAAAACTAAAAATGGAACTGCCTTTTGACACAGCAATTCCACTGCTGGGACTATATCCTAAAAACCCTGAAACACCAATCCAAAAGAACCTATGCACCCCAATGTTCATAGCAGCACAATTTACAATAGCCAATTGCTGGAATCAACCTAGGTACCCATCAGTAAATGAATAGATCAAAAAACTGTGGTACATTTACACAATGGAATTCTATGCAACAGAAAGAAAACAGTAGCTACTTCCGTTTGTGACAGCATGGGTGGAACTGGAGAGCATTATGCTAAGTGAAATAAGCCAGGCAGTGAAAGACAAATACCGTACAATCTCACCTATAAGTGGAATCTAATCAACAAAACAAACAAGCAAGCAAAATATAACCAGAGACGTTGAAATTAAGAACAAACTGACAGTGACCAGAGGGGAGGTGGGAGGGGATAAGGGGGGGAAAGGGAAGAGTTGTCAGGAAATATATAAAGGACACATGGACAAAACCAAAGGGAGTTAGGATCAAGTTGGGGAAGTGGGGATGGTTGGTGTGGGCAGGGGAGTGGTGCGGTGAAAATGGAGACAACTGTACTTGAACAATAAAAAAAAAGAATTTAAGCCTAAACTATTAATTCTGACTCAGGAACATCAGTCTAAGAGATAAGAAACAGAATATGCTTTATGTATTAACATATCTCAACTACACAAGAAGAAAATGTATTAAGTGCAATACCCACCATAGTTATCTAGTTCATTTCCTAAGCCTTAACACACTTTGAAATATAATCACCTCAAAAAATGCTGGTGTTATACTTTTCACTGTTAATTTCTTAAAATACATATTGTATGAATCATCTATTCCAAAAAAAGGAAGTTTGTCTAATTTCATTGTTGCATGTGTCTGTCCAAATTCCCAACACCATTTATTGAATAAACTGTCTTTAGTCCATTGTATATGCTTGCTTCCTCTGTCAAATATGAATTGACTATAAATGTGTGGGTTTATTTCTGGGCTTTCTATCCTCTTTATCTATATGTCTGTTTTTATTCCAGTACCATCCTGTTTTGATTAATTTGGCCTTATTAGGTATCATGATTCCTCCAACTTTGTTCTTCTTTCTCAAGATCATTGTTTCTATTTGGGCCTTTTGTGATTCCATATAAAATTTTAGAATATTTGTTCTAGTTCTGTTAAATGTGTCATTGGTATCTTGATGTTCATTGCAGTGTTATTTACAATTGCCCAGATTTGGAACTAGCCCAAGAGTCCATCAGTGGATGAGTGGATGAAACAACTGTGGGACATTTACACAATGGAGTACTACTTGGCCGTTAAAAGGAAGAAAATTTTACCCTTTGTAATAGCATGAATAAACCTACAGAACATTATGCTAAATGAAATAAGCCAGTCACATAAAGACAAATACCATATAATCTTACTCATATGTGGAATCTAATAAACAAACTGAACTAACAAGGAAAATGGGGACAGACTGATATAGAGTAGGATGACAGCTAAGGGGGCTAGGGGTAAAGTGATCATGCAAAAATGAAAAAGTGCCCATGGACATGGACAGCAGTGTGGTGGTTGCTGAGGGGAAGGGTTGGGTGGAGGTGGAAGATGGTAGAAGATGGACAAATGGTAATGGAAAAAAAGTACAATAAAAATAAAATTTAAAAAAGTATAATCTCCACTGGAGTGGCTGTGGTATGGAACGTTCTAAATACCTAAACCTAATTTTCCATCTTCACTGCTTAGCAATGCCTCTCTAACACTCTCTGCCAGATGTTTTAGCCCAAATCTCCAGATCTTAGCCTCACTGGTGATATATTAAATGGCTCTCCTAAAAAATATCATTTCCTACACCAAGATGTTTATCACTTTTTAAAATTTTTTCTTAATCATTATTTCCTCTTTTAAGCTTTTAGAATAACCTTCTCATGCTCTGTGTTAATACAATTTACTCACTTACACTAAAGGCCAAATCCATAAGCTAAATAACGAAGGAAGAGAAAAAAATGGCAAAGTATGAAAGGAGGAAGGGAGGAAGAAAGTAGAACAGAGCTAAAGAGAAGAAACAAACAGAAATGAAGAAATCAGAAGAGACAAAGGAGAAAAAAAGCAAGAGGGAGAGAGGGAGGAAAGCAAGAGGGAGGGGAGGGAGAAAGTAAGAAGAAAAGCCAGAAAGAAAATTAGGGATAAAGAGGAGAAAGGGGTGCAAGGGAATGGGAACTCAAATCTCCTGAACTGTATTAGATTACTTCCCCTCCTACAAATCTGTTTATTTTTTTAATCATAAATTTTTTAGAAATTGAATTTTAAATATCTAGTCCAATACTATATATAAGGAGAAACTTCACCAAAATCAAAAAATTAGTGGTAGATTCAATACCATCTTTTCATTATACACCACTGTGTTTTCTCCCTATTATAGGCATATTATAAGCTATATTCTCAAAAAAAATGACATCCAAGTCATATGTATATATGTATCCAAGGTTTGATTTCAGATGATTTGTTTAACTACTTAAGCATTACAAAATATATTACTTAACAAGGTTGCTTAAGAAATTATAGTGTTTTATTCAATAATATCAGTTGAATTTCTGATGATAATCTCAAAAATAATAAATACTTCAAGTTTAATCATCTAGAGTATGTTTTGGTGGAAGTAAAACTTTTATCCCTGGATTTCTGGATGAATTTACAGGCACAGAAAACCATTTCCTTAAGAGTTATAGTTGTGGTGGGGAGAAAATGCAGACAACTGTAATTGAACAACAATAAACTAATTTAAAAAACTTTAAAAAACTCCTCCCCCCCAAAAAAGACATATAGTTGTTTAATAGGACTACTCTAGAAGACCCTCAGGATTCCCTTTGTTTTTCTAAATTCTAAAATGCAATAGAAAATAAGAAATATAGTGTTTATATCTTTAAAGCAGGAAAAGTGACAGTGTGATACTTTAATTTTTTTGCTTTTTAGATGTAGTATTTATATAAACAATTTATAGAAGTAAAATGGAAAGAAAATCAGATCATTGTCAGATGCATGGCCTTAAAATGAAAAATTAATGAGAGTTGTAAAGGTGTTCCTCTGTTTTATGCTTACTTTATCATTAAGTTAACCCTCAAACAGAAGCTTTAGAACAACACACACACACACACACACACACACACAAACACAAACAGACACAACATAAACTACTGCATTCCATTGTCATCTAAAATGTAAAGCTTAGCTGTCCTGAGGGCAAGTAGAATGAGCTTCTCAGTTACTCATCTGGGTTTCAGTATGGCATCTTGACAAGTAGATAATCTTTAGTACACAAAACAACTCCACAAGTAAAAACCAGTTCAAAGACAACCTTTGCAGAAAGTCAGTTCTTATTTTGACAGAGCATTATTTTAGCACTGGATTAGAATCTAAATTTGTGAAAGATGTTCCAGTAAAATGTTTTTGCATTTTTTATGAAATTTTTTTCTTTAGGTGCTCTAATTAAATTAATTGCATATCAGAAATAGTTGTCATGATGTTGAAGTGTTATTGTTTGTCCTTCTCACAATGTTAAACAACATGTACATATTTGAAGTGTTAAGTATATTCTACCTGCAAAAAACTTAATAAAGAATGTGTGAACATTACTTGAACATAAAAGCTTATAAAAATGTTGCTATTGCGCCCATGTTTAACTATTTTTAGTAAAATATTTAAATAGCTCCAACTGAAGTCTTAGTAACATATCAAAGATTGTATGCTTCGTGATGACTATAGCTTTGTTGGACTATTAAAGCAATAGACTATCTTTCATCATTGAATTTGTTTTTGTTCAATTTTCTTCCTGCTCGATATGTCTTTATATGCTGTTTGAAATACAGATCTATTTTGTCACTTCTAAATTATTTTATAGCTTTCTGAGTTTACCTAAAATATTGTTTACTTCAAAATTGAAATACTTTTATTATTCAAGATATTTGATTCATGTGTATATGATTTTCAGATTTTCTAATATGTCATCATTATACATCATAAACGGACTAATGTTAACTCCAGGTGACTAATTTTTTTGTTTACTGTGTCAAGTAACAAAATTAACTATAACTACAATAAGTAGCTAGGAGATACACAAAAGAAAAAGAACTAAAATATAACATCAAAAATATAAAGTGTGGGGGGAGCAAAAATGTAGTGATTTTACAATGCATTCAACATAAAACCTATTAGATTAAGAGAATTATTATTATTATTATTAATCAAGGATTTTGAACCAATGTGCTGCAACAATTTTTAAGAAATGCGATACCTGACTATTTAGTCTTTTCCCTTAGATTATAAACTAAAAAAAAAGACAAGAGCCAACAAAAAAATTGCTATCTAGTGTGAATAAGTGAAAATTATATCTATTTTTGTCATATCAGAAAAAATTAATGTGATTTCAGTATGCCCCAGAATTTTAGTAATTAGTTTATGTGTACCTTGACATGAAAAAGATTAAAAATTGCTGATATAGAGTATATATATGTACATATATAATGACTCATGATAATAACTTAAGAATATACACACACACACATAAGTCATGGTAACCAAAAACCTACAAAACATACACAGAAAGTAAAGAGAAAGGAACCCAAACATAACACTAAAGAAAACCAGCAAACCACAGGAAAGAGACCAAGAGAAGAAGAAAGAAATAGAGAACTACAAAACCACCAAAACCAAATTAACAAAATTGCAAAAGTACACATCTAAATGTAAAAGAACTAAAATCCCCAATCAAAAGACTTAGGTAGTTGAAGGGATAAAAAACAACCCATCTGTATGCTGTCTACAAGAGACTTCAGATCAAAAGACACAGAGTAAAAACAAAGGCATGGAAAAAGATATTCCATGCAAATAGAAATGAAAAGAAAAATAAAATTTGGTTAGCAATACTGATATCAGACAAAATAGACTTTAAGACAAAGACTCTGAAAAGAAACACACCAAAAATAAGAGCTCCTAAATCTATAAAGCAAACATTAAGGACATAAAAGGAGAAATTGAGAATATTACAGTAATAGTAAGGGACTTTAATATTTCACTTACATTCATGGATAGATCATCCAATAGAAGAGCAATAAGGAAAGATTCACCTTAGAGAAGATGACCCTAATAGATATAGTAAAAAGTGAATTCCAAAACTGCAGAAAACATATTCTTTTTAAAGGCACATAGAAAATTCTCCAAGATAGATTATATCCTCGGCCCAAAAAAATCCTCAGTAAATACAAGATTAAATCATATCAAGCATCTTTTCTGACCACAACAGTAAGAAACTAGAAATGAACTACAACAAGAAAACTTTAAAAACAAAAACATGTGGAGACTAAACAGCATGCTACAAAACAACCAGTGAATCAAAGAAGAAATTAAAGAGAAAAATTAAAAGATATCTTGAGACAAATGAAAAAAAAAACATAACTCTCCAAAATCTATGGGATGCAGCAAAAGCAGGTCTAAGAGGGAAGTTCATATCAATACAGGTTTATCTTAAGAAACAAGAAAAATCCCAAACAATCTAACTTTCCACCCAAAGGAACTAGAAAAAGAAAAACAAACAGAATTCCAAGTAAATAAGTGAAAGGAAATAAAATTGGAGCAGAAGTAAATGAAATAGAGACCAAAGAAAAAATAAAAATTCATGAAACTAAAAGTTGATACTTTGAAGAGAAAAACAAAATTAATAAACCTTTAGTCAAACTCATCAAAGGAAAAAAGAGAGGGCCCAAATAAATAAAATCAGAAATAAAAAAAAGTTATTACTGGTACCACAGAAATACAAAGGATAATAAAAGAATACTGTAAATATGTATATGCCAACAAACTGAACAACATAGAAGAAACATATAAATTTCTAGAAACATACAACTTTCCAAGAATGAACAGAAAATCTGAGCAGACCAATTGCTAATAATGAAATTGAATCAGTAATAAAAAAAATTGCTATAAACAAAAGTCCAAGGCCAGACAACTTCACAGGAAATCTTACCAACATTTTAATAAGAATTAATACTCTTTCTTCTAAAATGATTTTAAAAATTGAAGAGGAAGCAACACTTTCAAAGTCATTCTACAAGGCCAGCATTAACCTGATACTAAAACCAGATAAAAACACAACAAAATTACAGCCAAGATTCCTGAAAAACATAGATGTAAAAATTCTCAACAAAATATTAGCAAAGCAAATTCAACACATTGAAGAATCATACATCATAATCAAATGGGTTTATTCCAGGAATACAAGGGTGGTCAATATACGTAAATATCAACATGATGCACTACATTAATAAAACCAAGAATAAAAATCATGACCTTTTCAATAGATGCAGAAAAATTATTTCATAAAACTCAAAATAAATTTATGATAAAAACTCTCAACAAGGTGGGTATAGAGGGAACAAACCTCAACATAATAAAGGCTACAAATTATAAACCCACAGCTAACATTATACTTAATGGTAAAAAGCTGAGCATTTTTCCTGTAAGATCAGAACAAGACCACAATGTCCCCATCACCACTCATACTCAGCATAGTGCTGGAAGTCCTAGCCACAGCAATTGACAAAAAGAGGAAAAGAAAGAAAAGACTTCTGGCCAAGATGGAGGCATAGCTAGACACACTGTGCCTCCTCACACAACCAAAATAAGGACAACAACAATTTAGAAACAAAAAACAACCAGAACTGATAGAAAATTGAACTGTATGGAAGTCCAACAACCAAGGAGTTAAAGTGGACATATTCATCCAGACTGGTAAGAGGGGCAGAGTCAGGTGGCCAGGCCAGAGAGGGGTCTCAGCAAAGTGGTGGCTGGCAGACTCAGTGAGGCAGCAGATTATGGAGGGGCGTGGCACACAAGGTGGCTGGTAGATGGGCCAGTCCCACATTCACCTGCAGATAAACTAGGCAAAGAAACTGGGGAGCAAGACAGACTGCCCTACCCAGGGTCCCAGTGTGGGGAAATAAAGCCTCAAAACACCCATTGAAAACACCTGTGGGGGTAGAGGTGCTGGGAGAAACTCCCAGCCTCACAGGAGAGTTCACTGGAGAGACCCACAGGGTCCTAGAATGTACACAAACCCACGCACTTGGGAATCAGCACCAGAAGGGCCCAGTTTGCTTGGGGGAAGTGGCAGAAGTGACTGAAATCTGACAGAGAGCAGAGCAACTGCCATTGTTCCCTCTTGGACCTCTACCCCACATATAGCATCACAGTGCAGCGAAGTGGGTTGCCCTGCCCTGGTGAACACCTAAGGCTCCGCCCCTCATACCTAACAGGTGCAACAAGACAAAAAAAAATGGCCCAAATGAAAGAACAGATCAAAGCTCCAAAACAAATACAACTAAGTGGCAAAGAGACAGCCAACCTATCAGATGCACAGTTCAAAACACTGGTAATCAGGAAGGTCATGGAACTGGTTGAATTTGGTCACAAATTAGATGAAAAAATGAAGGCTATGTTGAGTGAAATAAAGGAAAATGTACAGGGAACCAATAGTGATGGGAAGGAAACTGGGACTCAAATCAATGGAGAGGACTAGAAGGAAGAAAGGAACATCCAATCAGAAAAGAATGAAGAAACAAGAATTCAAAAAAATGAGGAGATGCTTAGTAACCTCCAGGACATCTTTAAATGTTCCAACATCCAAATTATAGGGATACCAGAAGAAGAAGAGTAACAAGTAGAAAAGTTATTTGAACAAATAGTAAGGGAGAACTTCCCCATTCTGGTAAAGGAAATACACTTCCAGGAACTCCAGGAAGGTCAGAGAGCCCCAAAGAAGTTAGACCCAAGGAGGAACACACCAAGGCGCAACATAATTACATTACCCAAGATTAAAGATAAGGAGAAAATCTTAAAAGCAGCAAGACAAATGAAGAGAGTTATCTACAAAAGAGTACCCATAAGAATGTCAGCTGATTTCTCAAAAGAGATCTCACAGGCAAGAAGGGGCTGGAAAGAAGTATTCCAAGTCATGAAAGGCAAGGACCTACATCCAAGATTGCTCTATCCAGCAAAGCTTTCATTTAGAATGGAAGGACAGATAAAGTGCTTCCCAGAAAAGGTCAAGTTAAAGGAGTACATCAACATCAAGCTCTTATTAAAGGGACTTATCTAAGGAAAAGAAGATAAAAAACATGTACAATAAAATGACACCCAACTCACAATTATTAACAACCACGCCTAAAAAAAAACAAAAGCAAAAGCAAACTAAGCAAACAACTAGAACAGAAACAGAACCACAGAAATGGAGATCACATGGAGGGTTAGCAACAGGGGACTGGGAGGAGGAGAGAGGGGGAAAAGGTACAGAGAATAAGTAACATAGATGGTAGGCAGAAAATAGACAGGGGATGGTAAGAATATTATGGGAAATGTAGAAGCTAAAGAACTTACAAGTATGGCACACGGACATAAACTAAAGGAGGGAATGTGGGGGTGCAGGGTGGAGGGGAGTGAAGAAGGGAAATTTACAACTGTAATAACATAATCAATAAAATATATTTTTAAAAAATAAATAAAGGACATACAAATCAGAAAGGAACATGTAAAGCTGTCACTATATCCAGATAACATGTCACTATGCAGAGAAAATCTTAAAGACACTAACAAAAAAACTATTAAAACTAATAAATGAATTCAATAAAGTTGTAGGATGCAAAATTGATATATAGAAATCTTTTCCACTTTATATACTAATAATCACCTATCAGAAAGAGACATTAAGAAAGCAATTTTATTTACAATTACATCAAAAGAATAAATTAATCAAGGAGGTGGAAGTTCAGTACTCTAAAAACTATGACATCGATAAAGAAACTAAAAATGGCTCAAATAAATGGAAGGATATATTGTGCTCATGGGTTGGAAGAATTAATACTATTAAAATTTCAATGCTACCCAAAGCAGTCTATAGATTCAATGCAATCCCTATCAAAATACCAATGACTTTTGCAAAACAGGAACAAATGTAAAATTTTTATGGAGCCACAAAATATCCCAAACAGCCAAAGCAATCCTGGGAAAAAACAAAATAGGAGGTATCATGCTCCCTGATTTCAAACCATGTACAAATCATATACAAAAATAAACTCAAATGGGTTAAAGACTTAAACCATAAAAATCATAGAAGAAAACATAGGCAACAGACACTTGGACACCAATATCTGCAATATATTTTTCAGTATATTTACCCAGACAATGACAACAAATGAAAAAATGAACAAATGAGACTACATCAAACTAAAAAGCTTTTTCACAGCAAAGAAAACCATCAACAAAACAAAAAGACACTTAATGAGAAAACATATGTGCAAATCATATATCTCATAAGTGATTGATATCCAAAATATATTGAAAACAAATACAATTCAACAACAAAAACAATCCAATTAAAAAACTAGCAGAGGACCTCAATAGTCATTTCTCCAAAGAAGGTGTACAGGTGGACAACAGGCATGAAAAGATGCTCACCATCAATAATCATCAGAGAAATGTAAATCAAAACTGCAATTAGATACCACCGAACCCTGTCAGAATGGCTGTTGTCAAAAAGGAAGGATGTAGAGAATAAGGAATCCTCATACACTGTTGATGGGATTGCAAATCGGTGAAGCCACTATGAAAAAACTGTATAGAGTTTACAAAAAAAAAATAGAACTAACATATGACCCAGCAATTCCACTTCTGAGTTTTATTCAAATAAACACTAATTAAAAAGCTATGTGCACTCCTGTGTTCATTGCAGCATTATTTACAATAGCCAAGTTATGCAAGCAGCCTAGGTACCCATCAATAGACGGCTGAATATAGAAGATGTGTTATAGGAACCCCTGTGCACTTTCAGTAGGATTGCAAATTGGTACAGCCCCTATGGAAAACAGTATGGAGGCTCCTCTAAAAATTAAAAATAGAACTACCTATGACCCAGCATATTCCAATTCTAGGTATATTTTTTAAGAAATCCAAAACACTAATTCAATAAGATTTATGCATCCCTGTGTTCATTGCAGCATCATTTATAGTAGCCAAGATATGGAAGCAACCCAAGTGGATGTGGTGCATGTATACAATGGAATATTATTCAATAAAAAATAATTAAATCTTACCATTTACAACATGAGTAGACCTATAAGGTATTATACTGAGTGAAATAAGTCAAACAGAGAAAGACAAATACCATATGATTTCACTTATATATGGAATCTAAAAAATTGAACAAAAAAAAACAAATAAAAGAAACAAACTGATAATGGCTGTTTGTTCTGATTAGCAGACCAAAGAACAAACTGATGGCTGCAAGAGGGCATGTGAGTGGGGTGGTATGTGAAGAAGGTGAAGAAAATAAAAGGCATAAACTTTCAGTTATAAAATAACTGTTTCAGTTATAAAACAGTTATAAGTGTCATGAGCATGTACAGCACATGATACTGTCATAATAATATCATAATAACTTTGAATTGTGACAGAGGGTTACCAGACTTATCAGGGTGATCACATCATGAGGTACATAAAGTCAAATCACTGTGTTGCACACCTAAAACTAATATAATGTACGTCAACTATACTTTAATGGAAAATAAGTAATAAAAAATAAAACATAAACTTAAAAAATATTTTATTTCATTTTTTAATTGAACTTGTTAGGGTGACGCTGGTGAGTAAAATTATCTAAGTTACAGGCATATAATTCTGTAATACATCACCTGTATATTGTGTGTTCACCACCCCCAGCCAAGTGTCCTTCCAACATCATTTATCCCATGTTTACCCTCTCCTACCTCCCCTCTCTTCCCTTTCTCCCTGGTAATCACTATACTGATGTCTATGAGGTTTGATTTGTTTGCTTAATCCCTGCAAAAAAATAATTTTTAAAAAAAGGACAACTCAGTTTCTCTTGGCCTACCTCACTCTGCTCAGACATTGAAACTTAGCTCAAGAGTCATGTCCTATAGAAAGTTACCCATATACCCCAAGTGCAGGCTATTTCCATTCTATTTGTCCTCATAAGACCAAGGTATAAGATCCTAGCATTAAAAAAGATTTTAAAATTTTTTAAAAAGACCCTAGCATACTGCAGAGTTCATAATAAGCATTCAATAAATGTTTACTGTTGAACTCTTTATTAATAATCCTAAAACTGGTACCTGAAGTAATAATAATAGCTAATATTTACTTTCTAGGTAACCAGTAATATGCAAATCAGTTATTATGAACTATTTTCTTTTACCCAGAGGGCCTAAATGTGAGTTTTCCAGACCAACATGTCAGCATTGTCTGGGATCTTGATAGAAATATAAGTTCTTGGGTGTGACCTCAGATCTAATAAATCAGGAATTCTGGGGTTGTGTCACTACAGCTTGTGTTTTATTTAACAAGCCTTCCAGATGACTCCGACACCTGCTAAACTTCTAGAAATGCTGCTCTAAGTAGACATGTGTATTTTGCTCCCCAACATAATTGTTTCATAAAAATGAATAGTGTGAAATGAAAACACACCTTCTAAAAGAATCAAAAAGATCCCTATTGTCTTCTAATTTTAGTCCACAGACTCATTTTAATAAGAGAAAAATGGCTGTAATTTAACTGGTCTTTTATTTTTTCATTGTAGTTTGCTAATTAGAGTTATTGGATTGTGTGCCCACCACCCAAACTCAAATACTTCTCATCACCATATATTTGATCCCCCTTATCCTTCACTATATAATTTAAAAATAAAAATAAATAAAAATAAAGTTAATATTTATACACTGGTTTCTCTTCGGATTGTATAAATCTTTCACCTTTCTAAAAAAATAAAGTTATCGAAACAAACTTGTAATATCTTTATACAATAAGAGTTTGTTTAAATTAGTGTTTCTTGTACTTGAACAATGATTAAAATAAAATTTAAAAAAAGGAAAAAAATTAGTGTTTCTAAAATCCATTCCAACTGTATTTTCTATATAAATGGCCACACAATGCACAAACAGCATTGTGACACAATAATATACTTGGTACCCTGTACACATTCCAAATTTACTGACACTGTTCACTATCAATTTAGCAGTCAACCCTGCAATCTCAAAGTGGTGTTGTAGAGTATAAGCATTAAAATATTGCAATTGTTTTCTGTTTTCCCTAATAGTGACAAGTTAACATTGCTACATTTTCCTCTTTTTTTATTGTTGTTCAGGTACAGTTGTCTCTATTCCCCCCCCATTGTTTCTCCCAACCCATCGACCCCCACCTCCTACCCTCAATGCTACTCCCCTTTGGTTTGTCTATGAGTCCTTTATATGTGTCATTTTCCTCCTAACAGTATGAGAAGCTTTAGAAGGTCAAATAATCAATTTCATACCATTTATTATGAACAAACTTCTTTGAAAAAAAAAGATTGCATATGAAGAATTACATATTGCTGTATAACAGATCACCCTACACTCTGGCCTTAAAGCAAAAAGATTAATGTAAACAGTAATACCATAAGAATCCTGAAACACCAATCCAAAAGAACCTATGCACCCCAATGTTCATAGCAGCACAATTTACAATAGCCAAGTACCAGAAGCAAACTAAGTGCCTATTGGTAAATGAGTGAATCAAAAAACTATGGTACATTTACACAGTGGGATACTACACAGCAGAGAGAAAGAAGGAGCTCCTACCCTTTGCAACAGCATGAATGGAACTGGAGAGCATTATGCTAAGTGAAATAAGCCAGGCGATGAAAGACAAATAACATATGATCTCACCTTTAACAGAAACTTAGTCAACAAAAGAAAAAAGCAAGCAAAATATAACCAGAGACACTGAAATTAAAAACAATCTGACAGTAACCAGAGGGGACAAGGGGGGGGAAGGGCTTTCGAGAACAACTATAAATGTCACATAGACAAAACCAAAGCAGGGTGGAAGCAAGGGAGGGAGGTAGATTTGGCTGGGGTGGAAAGAGTGATGGGGGAGGTAAATGAAGACAACTGTAACTGAACAACAATAAAATAATTTTAAATTTTAATATATATGCACATACATATATAAATAGTAAATGCACTTATATTTGCTCACAAATCAGCAATTTGAGTAGGGTTCAGAATAAATGACTGATATCCACTCTATGCAATGAGCGCTGGGGTAGCTGCACCAGAGCTTAGTATACACTTTTGAGGCGGCTCTTCACGTGGCTGGTTAATTGATGCTAACTCTCAACTAGGGGCCTCTATTCCTTTTTATATAGATCCCTTCACAGTTCTGCTTGGGCTTCCATTCCATACAACAGGGCAGCTGGAGCCCAAGAACAAGGATTCTAAGGAACAAGAAGCAAAAACGACCCTTCTCCTAAAGTCTTGTGCAGAAAACCACCACCACTCCACTGTCACTATGTACTGCTGGTCAAGCAGTCTCAGAACCTACCTAGATTCAAGGGAAGGAACACAGACCCTGACTTCTTGATGAAAGGAATCTCACAGAATTTATGGCTATCTTCAGCATGCCACAAATTATTCATTCACTTAAATACAGTATAGATTTTGAGCTAATGATATTTCAAGGCTTGTTTGAATATATGCTATTTGTTTTTAGGTTCTTTATAAAAGTATTTCTACTTTGAAATTCAATCAGAGTGAAAAAAGAAAAAATTTTAAAAACTCAATGTACTCAAGAAGAAAAAATATAGAGAAGAAATGAATACCAGCATCATCTACTAAAATTAAGCCTGTAACTGAACAAACAGTAAACAATTAATTCACAAAGGTCACCTGGTAGCCCTGGCTGGTGTGGCTCAGTGGGCTGGGCATCATCCTGCATGCTGAAAAGCAGCTGGTTGGATTCCCAGTCAGGGCACATGGCTGGGTTGCGGGCCAGGTCCCATTTGGGGGTGTGCAAGAGGCAAGCAATCCACGTTTCTCTCATACATCAGTTTTCGCTCTCTCTCTTTCTCCCTCTCTTCCTCTCTCTCTAAAAATAAATGAATCAAATCTTTTTTTTAAAAAAAGGGTCATCTGGTAAACTTATTCCTGTAAGACCTGAACACCATGTATCATGAAGCAAGCAGATCAAATTCTTAGCATTCTGTTGTCTTAGGGAAAGTGTGCAGATGTATAAACAGTTAGTCTCAACTCAAATTTTTTAAAAAATGAAATGTGTGCAACTATTAATACAGAAATACTAAATTTCTATGTTTACTCAATAATAGATGTTCAATTGTATACTGAGTTATCCAGAAATTTTTTCCTTAATTCTCTACTCCACTAATCTTTGGAGTACAAAATAGAGAAATATTTTCGATGAACTTTAAGGGTTACCAAATATACCAGATATGGAGCAAGAACGGGACTGCAAAAGAGAGCAATTTAAGGGAACAATCCCTTTGAAATTTAGAAAAAAATTAAAGTATATGAATATCAGAAATATTTGAGGGAAAACATATCACCCTATGCTGTCATGGCTAAAATTTAACTGCATAGAACAATTAAGAAATATTGTTATTTAAGAGGCAAAAGTTTGCACTGTAAACCGTAAGGTGGGTCTTCCGCTTGTTTTGTTATCGGGAAGCATTGCCAGTGAATTGGCAAATCGTTCATTAAATTTCATGAACACACAAAGTCTAAGAGAAACCACCAATTTCAAGGAGTAAATAAGTGAAAAGAAAATGTATTATTGATACATCTGTAATTTTACAAGGTGGCATTTAAGAGATATGCACTATTTTAACTATTACATTGTTGAGTGGTAATTAATTTGAAGTAAAAAAGTTTCTTGGAATCATTGCACATATGCTTCAGATGCAGTCAACTGCTTCCCTCTTCTGGCCAAAGGTGGAGGAAAGTTTGGGTTTTACTATCGAATTTGAACAAAATTGTCTTCACAATCAGCTTTAAAATTAGGTTTTCACAATGAAAATTTACTGTATTTTCAATCACCAAGATAAAATCAAAATAACTCAGAAATCATAGGTTAATCATAGGTATTTAGGAGTTATTTTGTAGGAAAGCCATTGAGCTTTTCATTAAGATTTTCTGTAGTGTATATGTGATGTAAATGTATTTGCTAAACAAGTCCTCAGACAAAGAAAAAAGGATTTCATTGCACTCAGGTCACTAGGGGTTAATATATTTTGATTGCCAACTAAAATTTTTCATAGATGGTGGAATAAGCACTGATGGTTCTTATAGGGAAAAGTGAGAAATTACAAAGATGAACTCCAGAGATTTCTACCACAGGTTCTAGAATGAAATGCAATTTCTCTCCCTAATCTGGCTAAGGTTTGCAAGTATTATGAAGGACAACAAGACTAAATCATGATATTTATAAACTCAAAAAAAAATTTAATTGGAATACTTTAAATTTCCTCATAGGTCCATCTATTTCAGACAAAAAATATATATATTAGTGAAGATTTCAAAAGAAAATAAACTTTCACAATAAGGTTTTTATAAAATGTTCTTTGCCTAATTTAATTATAAATCTGTGCACATGATAGCTATCTTTATTGATAATATTTTACTCCATATTTCATTCAAAGAAATAAAACCTAGGATAATAATGTTTATTAAAGATTTCTGAACACATGTTCTGTGAAAGATTAATAAATAAAAAGGAACTAAAAAAACTGAACTTACTGATTTGAGAATATATGAATGCAAATAATATCTAAATAAAATACCTTCTTCTTATTTACTTTTGAAAAATTAAGTTCAAAAGATCTTGGAATGAACAAATTATTAAAAACCAACAAAGATAAACTTGCACTGGTTTTCATGGAATAATTGACAAATGATCATTTTGTCTTCTTCCTTCTTCATTTCTTTTTTAAAATTATTTTATTGTTCATTTACAGTTGTCTGAATTTACCCTCCACCACATACTCATTTTTTTAAGATAAAAGATATTTGTGATTGTGGGCATCATGTTCTTACTCCTCACTTGAATGGGACTGCCATTAATAATAAGTACTGATGGCAGTTTCTGGTTTGAGACATTCTTTATATTAAGGAAGAATTCATACAAGTTACCAGGAATAGTTTTTCACATTTTATCTGTTAATTGTGTAACTTATGTAAACAGATGTTTGATTATTTTAACCATCCCTGAATTCCAAGAATAAAGCCTTAGTTACATGTCATCATTGATTTTAGTGCTAAAATTCATTTATTTATGCTTTATTTAGCACTTGTATACCTGTGCATAAAAAGTTTAGCCTATATTTTTCCTTTGTGCAATTTTTGTCATGTTGTAAGATTTTGCTAACTTTATAAAAGAAACAAAGATGTTTCATATATTTTTGTATCCCCTGGAACATTTTTAAACTAATGGAAATAATGTGTCCTCAAAGAATTTTTTTAAGTTGCTGATGTAATCACCTTGGTTTGATGTCCTTTTTAATGTAAATCTCTAAATTAAAAAAAAAGTTAAAATCCTATTACTCATTCAAAAGTTTCCTCTTTTTATTGACTCAGTAAATACATTTATTCCTCAACAATCATGTGATTTATTAAAATATTTTAATTTATTTGTATACATTAAAACATTTACACCTCTCCATGAGAGATGCTGCTGGTTACTTAAGCAATATCCATTGCTTCCCCTCCTTTGCTAATAATATTTTGTTAGGCATAACATTGTGTTCAATTAGAAATGCTTAATCTCCCAGCCTCCTTTGCAATTAGGATTAGCTGTGCAAAATACTTCTGGTTAATGAAAAGTCAGTAGGGAGACCTCTCTTCTTAAATCAAAAGGTACAACCTCATACAAATGAAACCTCTGCTTTCTCCCTTTTCCATGCTTGGATGGCAGGTTCAATGCCTGGGAGTAGACAGCAACCTTCTGATGGCAATGAGGGTGAGAGCCACAGAGCAAGAAAAGCAAAATAGGAAGTTACAGGAAGTCCTGGTGCTTTTTTCTCCAGTTTTATTAAGATATATTTGACATACAGTACTATATAAGTTTAAGGTGTACAAAATAATGACTTAATATCAAAAAATGATTACCACAATAAGTTTAGTTAATATCCTTCATCTCATATAGACTTAAAAAAAGGAAAAAACAAATTTACCTTGTGATGAGAACTTTCCTCTTAGCAACTTTTAATATGTGATAGAGCAGTGTTATAGTCATCATGCTGTTCCTCACAATCCCAGCACTTATTTATCTCTACAAGATGTTTGTACCTGTTGATTACTTTCATCCAATTCCCACACCTCCATCCCCCACAATCCGATCTCCTTTTAAATAAGTCATTGTACAATGTTTGTCTTTTCTACCTGACTTAGCACAATATCCTCAGAATCCATCTGTGTTGTTACAAATGGCAGGATTTCCATTTTATGGCAGTATAGTATTCCACTGTATACTGTATATATCAAGAAGTTCTGAGGTTCTGGTGCTTGATTGTAGTGTTGAGCTGCCATCTAGTTCTATATTGCTTACTTCTAGAGTCGTTGTTCCATATAGAAAAGATAATTCTTACTTATTTAAGCCATTATAGTAGACATAACTATTTGCATCAAATACTTTTCTAATAATACACTCTCTACCTGCAGCTTGGAACTTTTGTGAGGTACATACACTATGCCACATATTGCTGTAAGCATTTTATGTTGATCACATAAAGTCTTTATACTCTCCTATGAAGAAAATGCTACTATATCCTAACTTTGTGAAAGAAGGAGTAGAGATAGCGAATAGTTCACAGTGATAAAATTTAAATGCAGGAATTGTGACTTTAAATTCCAACCTCTTAACAATGTTCTGTATCAAGCCATCAGCACAGTATCCAGTCCACAATAAGTGCTCAAAAAATGAGGCTGTTGCAGATGTTTTAGATGATCATTATTATTGATGTATACTAACATACATTTATATCTTCTGGTTTTCCTGTTAGTCTTTCTGTTTGTTAATTGGGTATTTTAGGAAAATTGTTTTTGAAATACATTTACCAATTCAACTTTTTCTATTTTATAATTCATTGTTTTCTCCTCCATATTTTCAATTCCTGTGATGCCCTTTAACTTACTTTGTGTATTTATCTGGTTTTAAATTGATTTATACATCGATTTTAAATATATAATGAAGCTAATAAGAGCAATGTATTGTCAGCCCTGGCTGGCGTAGCTCAGTGGATTGAGCGCGGGCTGGGAACCAAAGTGTCCCAGGTTCAATTCCCAGCCAGGGTACATTCCTGAGTTGCAGGCCATAACCCCCAGCAACCGCACATTGATCTCTCTCTCTCTCTGTCTTTCTCTCTCCCACTCCCTCCCTTCCCTCCCTAAAAATAAATAAATAAAATATTTTTTTAAAAAAAGAGCAATGTATTTTCTTCTAAACATATGGTTTGGGTAGCAGTGTTAATGAAATAAATTCTAATTTTGTTCTTTTTGACTTAGTACATAAGTAGGAGAATTAAAATAAAGTTGATTTTTAAATAATTGAGTTGTGTTTCATGGAATTAAGTCTTTATTACTAATTTTCATTCTATTATGATAAAATTTTTATTATTTGGATAATTTTTAAGGTATTTCTTTCTGGCTCTATCAATTTTTATGAATGTCCTAATGGCATAAAAAGAGGTATATATTTACTTTTGTTGGCTACAGAGTTCCTTATGTATCTATTAAATTAAGCTTTATAATATTCCCATGATCCTTTATATATTTACTATATATTTATATTTCCACATAGACTTGGAAAAGTACTTAAAATCTCTGACTAAAAATGTTTCCATTATTCCTTCCATTTTAATAGTTTTACCTTTTATATTTTGATGCTTGGTTGTTCAGCACATAAAATTAGTGTTATTTTTATCATCATTGTGACTTGTTTGCAACTTGTTTAGCAACTTAAAGGGGTTCTCTTTATTCCATGACATTATTTCAGCCATTGTCTGATTTTAATGTTTCAAGCCCTAATTTCTATTTTTGTTTTGTTTCTTTTCATTTTCCTGATTCAATTGAGTCTTTGTGTGTTTTTAATACATTAATTTTTGTTGTGGTGAGTATTATATTTTGTCCTACTTTTGTCTTCTTGTTCTGTTTTCCATTTTTATGCTTCTTTTGCTCTGTATATGCTATTTTATTTTTTACATAGAAAACACTTGTCTGCTTTTTTGTCTGCTATTTATTTTAAAATATGTTTTCTAATTTTTAATTCAGCTAGTTATTCTTAAGATTTTCCAAAATATTTTAGTTTATGTTTATCTAAATGTCAGAGTGACAAGTGATCAAAAAAATGTTTAAGGAAAAAAATCTTCTCTCCACCTGTTGAAGTCTTTATAAATATTATGTTAGATTATAGGTCCAGGTTTTCATTATAACAACATTACTTTTGTTATTTACATCTTAAGAATAAATATTTTACTCCTTATACTATCTTACTTTTTTTACAATCTTGCACTATCTTAAATAGCTTTAAGTACATTGATTGTGTTTTTATACCATTATTACTCACTGATCTCTTAAATATTCTCACCTTCAGTTGGCAAGAAGATATATGCCAAGTCATAGATTACCTTGAAACTTGAAATATGCTATACCTCTATAAAACATTATGGTTCACAATTTTCCCCCTCAATATTTGGCAGAATTTCTCCTGACTTTGGAAACTGCAGCATAGAAATATGAGTCAGATTGTTCTGAGCTAATATTTTTAGAATATTTATTTTGATTAAGTTATAATTTATACACAAATTCACCATTTAAATTGCACAATTTCATATTTTTTAGTGTAAACACAGGCTGTGCAGCCATCACCACTATTTTTGAATTAGGTCCTGTGTAATAGTCCACAAAGAGTCATTCCTCACTCCCCACTCTCCTTTTTTCCTAAAAATCATAGTATCTGTCTTCTGTCTCTATGGATCTGCTTTTTCTGAAAACTTTATGGAGTAAAATCATGCAATATGTATCTGGCATAATGTTTTCAAGGTTCATCCATGGTGTAGCACAGGGATCCCCAACCCCTGGGCCACTGACTGTAACCAAGCTGTAACAGAGTGCAGCCAAGAGGGGGGGCCCAAATAGGGATTTGGAGCAGGGTCCAAAAGGGCTTGGAGATAATTGGCTCCACACCACAGGGCCACACCTGCCCGGAATGCTGGCAGCTGTGGCCAGTTGTGGGAGGAGCTGGAAATGGGGCTTCAGAGGAAGATTGACACTGGTATTTAAACCCAGGCGCAACAGCCATTTGGCATCTTTTGGGGACCACACATCTTTTCCGGACCACGAGGCTTTGGCAGAATGGAGACCATGGGGTTTGGGCGAAAGTTGGGACCACGCAGCTTTGGAAGTGCCCCTTTTTGCCACATGGATGGTGCCAGGAGACTGAATCATAGACTTCTACTTTCCTGAGATACGGTATCCCAGACTGAGCAGAGGGAGAGAAACTGTGTGTGTTTGTGGGTATTCTAAAGATCTTTGTATAACTTTTGAATAAATAATATATAATTCCTTTCCTTTTCACCAATCTCTGGCATTGAGAGACATCTTTCCTCTGGCGGTGGGCAAAGCAAACCTACTATGGGGGAGGAGCCCCCAGAGAAAAAGGGGGGGTCTTTTACATCGTTCAGCCCCCCCATCTGTTCTGTAACAAAGCCATACAGCAGAAGGTGAGTGGTGGGCTAGTGAGCGAAGCTTCACCTGTATTTATAGCCACTCTGCATCGCTTGCATTACCACCTGAGTTCCATGGTAGATTAGATCAGGGGTGGTATTAGACGCTCATAGGACCACAAACCCTTCTGTGAACTGCACATGTGAGGGATCTAGGTTGCATGCTCTTTATGAGAAAGTCTAATGCCCGATGATCTGAGGTGGAACTGAGCTGGTGATGCTAGTACTGGGGAGTGGCTGCAAATACAGATTGTCATTAGCAGAGAGGTTTGACTGCACAGAGACTGTAATAAATCAATTTCTTGAAGGCTCATTTCAAAACCCTATCAGTAAGTGGCAAGTGACAAGCTGCATCTGGTGGCAGGCTTTATAGAGACAAGTGAGTTGATGTACTTCAGTTGTACAGCGGCATCACGTGGCAGGTATTAAGTCAATTCGACTTACTGTAATCTGTACACGGCCTGCCCATTATTTTATTTACCACTTCCATCCGTGCCTGTTTCCCACACTGTGCACTTGTCTCAGTCAGTTTTAGTAAGCCCTCATGCTGACCCCAACCAAAATGAGTAAAATCAAATATCCCTGAAGAGCTTCTTTGAAAAGGGGGAAAGACCCAATGATGAGACAGCAGAAGACTCTAAGACCACCAACAAAAAGAAAGCTGCATTTAAAAGAAAATACCAAGAGTCATACTTAAATTATGATCTCATTGCAGCAAGTGATTCACATTTTCCAAGCCCACTTTGTATAATATGTGGCAACCAGCTATCCAATGAAACCTTCAAAACTGCTTTACCACATGGAGACCAAGCACCCTGCATTAAAAGACAAGCCTTTGAAGTTTTCCAAAAGAAAAAAAATGTGAACACGAGGAACAGAAGAAATTATTGAAGGCCACCACTTCATCAAGTGTGTCTCCACTGAAAGCATCATTCTTAGTGACTAACTGCATTGCTAAAGCTGAGAAGCCCTTTACTATTGGTGAAGAGCTGATCCTGCCTGCTGCTAAGGACATTTGTTGTGAACTTTTAGGAGAGGCTGCAGTTCAAAAGGTGGCACATGTTCTTCTTTCAGCTAGCACCATAACTAAATGAAATGTTGAAATAGCAGAGGATACTGAGGCACAATCATTAAAGAGGATTAGTGAGTCACTGTGATACGCAATCCACACTGACGAGTTTACTGATGTTGACAACAAGGCAACAGTGCTTGTTTTGTGCAATATGTTTTTCAGGAGGATGTGCATGAGGATATGTTATGTGCGCTTTTGTTGCCCACCAACACCACAGTTGCAGAACTTTTCAAGTCTTTGAATGATTACATATCAGGAAAACCAAATTGGTCATTTTTTTTGTCAGTCTATGAATGGATGGGACGGCTGCCATGACTGGATGGCTTTCTGGTTTCACTACTCAGGTCAAAGATGTTGCTTCTGAATGTGAGTCTATGCACTGTGTCATCCATAGAGAAGTGCTGGCCAGCTGAAAAATGTCACCTGAACTTAACAACGTTTTGCTGCATGTGATTAAAATTACCAGCCACGTTAAATTACATGCCCTTAATTCACATCTGCTCACGCAGCCCTGTGAGATGAACACAGAGCACACACGTATCCTCTTACACACAGAAGTAAGGTGGCTTTCTACAGGTGGATCACTGGCCAGAGTGTTTGAGTTACAAGAGCCACTCCAGAGATTTCTTTTAGAAAAACAGTCACCGCTGGCAGCACATTTCAGTGACATGTAATGAGTCTCAAAACTTATTTGTGTGACACATTCCACCTGCTCAATGAACTCAATCTGTCACTTCAGGGGAGAACGACCACTATGTTCATGTCAGCAGTTAAAGTGGCTGCATTCAAAACCAAGCTGGAATTATATGGGTGATGAGTGAACATTGGGATTTGTAATGTTTCAAACATCAGCAGAGATTTTGAAAGAGACTGAGCCAGGGCTTTCCCCCAGGTGGTGCATGATCACCTATCTCAGCTTTCAGAAGCGTGAGAGCATTACTTCCCAACCACAAAAGACCCCCAAACTGGGAAAGAATGGATCTGTGACCTATTGGTGAATTGACTTTGTCCATGCTAAAAGAGGATCAACTGCTTGAGACTGCAATGACAGTGGCCTTAAAAATATGTTTGAGACAACTTCAAATATCCATACATTCTGTATTAAAGTCCATTCAAGGTAGAACATCTTGAGATTGCCACAAAAGCACTGAAAAGCCTGCTCGTGTTTCCAACACCCTATTTTTGTGAAAAGGGTTTTCTGCAGTGACAGCAACCAAAACAAGATTATGGAGTAGACTGGACATAAGCAACACAATTTGGGTGTCACTGTCTCCCATCACCCCCAGATGGGACCATCTAGTTGCAGGAAAACAAGTTCAGGGTTCCCACTGATTCTGCATTATGGTGAGTTGTATAATTATTTCATTATACATTATAATGTAATAATCATAGAAATAAATTGCATAATAAATGCACTGCACTTGAATCATCCCTAAACCATTCCCCTACCCCACCTGAGTCCATGGAAAAATTATCTTCCATGAAACCAGTCCCTGGTGCCATAAAGGTTGGTAACCACTGGTGTAGCATGTATCGGTACTTTATTTCTTTATATCACACAATACTATTCCATTATATGGCTATAAACATTTGTTTATTCATTAGTTGATAAACAGTTGTATTGTTCACACTTGGTGACTATTATGAATAATGCTGTTATGAACATTTATATATGTTTTTGTATAATAATATACTTTTAATTCTCTTGATTACAGACTTAGAAGTGAAATTTCTTGGTCATATGGTAATTCTTTGTTTAAAGTTAAGGAACTGCTTGCCAGACTGGTTTCCAAAGTGGCTGCACCACTTTAAATTGCTACCAATGATGTACGAACACCACCCTTTCCTCACCAACACTTGTTAATTTCTGCTTTCATTTGTTTGTTTATAGGCATCCTAGGTGGTGTGATATGCTCTCTCATTGTGGCTTTGATTTGCATTCCCCTATAAAATTATGCATCTTTTCACATATTTAATGGTCATCTTTACATCTTCTTTGGACAAATATCAAACAGGTAAAACCTTTGCCCATTTTTTAATTGAATTATCTGTGTTTTATGGTTGTTATAAGAGTTCTTCATATATGTTGCACACTAATTCCTTATCAGAAATATTATTTATAAATATTTTCTCTTATTCTTCAGATTTTTTCTATTTCTTTACATGTTTAAAATAAGCCCAGAGAAGTCTTCAGTAAAACATAAACAAACAAAATCCAGCAGCACATAAAAAAGGTTATATACTATCATGAAATGGAATTCATCCCATTGGAATGGAATGTAAACTTGGTTCAACACATGAAAACAAACATAGAATAAAAGGGGAGAAAGCCCTTTATCATCTCAATAAATGCAGAAAAAAATTGACAAAATTCAGTGCCTTTTCATGATTACAATAACCTTTAATAGACTAAGAATAGAAGGAAACTTGTGGATTATTAATTCCTGGTGTACATAATTGCAAGTGATATTTGTATATTGGACTTGTATCCTACAATTTGCTAATCTCATTTACTGTATCTAATAGTTTCTCATGAACTTTTTATGGTTTTCTCTATTTTTGATTATGTCATCTAGAAATAGAAATATTTTTACTTGTTCCTTTTCAATCTGGATATCTTGTATTTCTTTTTCTTGCTACATTCCCCTGATTAGAATTTCCAATATAGTGTTGAATAGAAGCAGTAAAAGTGAACATCCTTATTTTGTCCCTGATGTAAATGAGAAATCTTCTAAGTCTTTGGCTATTAAATATGATGTTAGCTGTGGGGTTTTTTGTGGATGCATTTTATCCTGTTGTAAAAAGATAGATAATACAATATATTATTTTGATTGGTTTTCATACATTGAGCCAATCTAGTATAAATTCCATTTTGTTGTGGTATATAATCCTTTTTTGTATGCTTGTATTTTATTGAGGACTTGTCTGAGCTTGTTTTAAGTACATCAAGGCTGTGTTTGGTGTCTAAGTCACTGTGACCAAAGACTTGGTTATCATCCTGACCCTGACACTTAAATATTGTGAAACCTTTGATCTCATTTTTTCTGAGCCTCACTTTCTGCATGTCTAAAGTGGGAGCAATAACAGTACATGTAGCACAGAGATATTTTAAGAAAAAACAAATTAAGTTTCCAAAGAATTTAAATACGGTCCAGAGTATGATTACTAATAAATACCACATTATTACTCTTTTTCTACCTAAAAGCCTGTAGAATTTGATTTTAATGTAGTTATGTAATGTTTTTTCCTAGTCTGTTGACAAACGTGGCTCCTTATACTGATTTTCAACATAACATTGCAAATACTTTTAATTTGCATACACCTGCTTTCCTTCAGCTAAATAAAGTTATTGTTTATTATGTTCCTCTAATTTTTCTTTATTGCATTTGTGCCATTCTCAACATTCAAAAATTGAAATGTTGCTTTCACTTCTGTGCCTTCTATAGCTATCACATAATCTCTCCGTTTTACCTTTGTTTTTACCTCTGCTTTCTGAGAAAGGTCCTATATGTATTCAATTATCTGCTTTGTTTTTGTATATCTACAATATCATTGCAGTGCCTGACAGCCTCTAATGTTATTTTTGAACTGTTCTTATATATTTAGTTTTGTTGTAACTCTGTATTAGGTTTCTCATTACCTTTTTATTGCATTTTATTCTCATCTTAGTCTCATTTCTTTCAATTTCTGATTCTTCCTCAGTAAAACCTTTACTGTAAAATACTTTCATTTGCTTAGTCCCATGTTATTTTCTCAACAAAATTAAAGTATAAGAAATAATTATTTGCATTTTACTAATGAGACATTAAGTAATTGAAGTTGGTCACTGATCTAAGGCATGAAAGAATCTAAGTCTTTTCAACTTTTAAATAGTTTTTTTCCACTTGGGCTTTCCAGATTTTGGACTCTTTTAAAGGCTTTCTTGGAGTCCCAGCAAAATAATATTTGGTGTAATTAAACTGTTTGGGGAATAACTAAAATACTATTTGATTGGCCATAAGGTTCATCCAGTGTTTCTGTAAAATGGCCCTAGTAGTGTTTAATTGTCTTTAACTTCACTCAGGACAATTTTGTTAGATTATATTATGACAGCTGTCATATCAGCATGCATTTATCAAAAATGTATCAAAATTGGTGAATTTTTGCGTAGCCATTTAATATTGAAGATAGACAAAAATCTGCAACATTTTCAGCATATTATGCTTTATTATTTCAAGAAAGGTAAAAACACAACTGAAATGCATAAAAAAATTTGTGCAGTGTGTGGAGAAGGTGCTGTGACTGATCTAATGTGACAAAAGTGGTTTGCAAAGTTTTGTGCTAGAGGTTTCTCACTAGACAATGCTCCATGGTCGAGTAGACCAGTTGAAATTGATAGTGATCAAATAGAGACATTAATTGAGAACAATCAATGTTCTACCATGCAGGAGATAGCTGACATACTCAGAATATCCAAATCAATAAAGATATTGGTAAAAATCAAAAATGTGTTATTTTATGGAAGAAAACATACAAACTTTTTGGCCAACTCAATACTTTACTGATAGAACTGAAAGGAGAAATAGAACAATACCTAAAAATAGTTAGATATTTCAATATTCCTTTCAAGGTAATAAAAAAACAGCAAAGATATTAAAAAGTTAATACTGTCAATAAACTTGACATAAGTGACATTTACAGGATATTCCACCTAAAAATTGTTGAATATACATTCTTTCCCAGTATTCTTAGGAAAGTCATCAAGATAGACCATCTTTTAGGTCATAAAACAGGTCACAAATAATGTAAAATTATTAAAATCATACAAAAATTTTTCTTTAGTCATCATAGAATTCAAAATATACAATAATACACAAAAGATATCTAGAAATGTTTGGAAAGTAAAGTACACATTTATAATTAACTCATGAACAAAAGAAGAAATCATACAGGAAAATTTTAACATATTTTGAACTGAACTAGAATAGAAAACACAGTATATCCAAATTTATCTGTTATTTATACCAAAAAAGTCAAAGCATTAAATACATATAAAAAGAGTAAAATCTCAAACCAATAATCTAAGATTCTACTTTTAAAAACTAAACAATAAAAAACAAAAGGAAAAAATTAAACTAAATAATAGAAAAGGAGAAATCAAGAGGGCTATAACTACTGGTTATTTACAACAATAATTAAATATTATGAATGAGTCTATGCTAAAAATTTTACAACTCAAATGCAGTGGAAAATTCCTTCAAAAAGGAAAATACCAAAGTTTCCTCCAGAATAGGTAACATGAATCTTCCCACAACTTGATGAAGATATTGGCTTCACAGAAGTTTCCCTCAAAGAAAATTCCAGGATCAGTTGACTTCACCTGTGAACTCTACCAAATATTTGACCAAAAACATTACCAATTCTACATTACCAAAATCACTTTATAAGACCATTATTAACTTGAAACCAAAAAACCACAGTATAACTGTGTAGCAAAGAATTTACCCTCACCGGTAAGAGAGGTCTGGCCTTTGTCTTCAGCTCCTTGGAGATAAACCTCTAATCCCTTGGAATTCCCTGGTGATAGCAGTAGCTTTGTTACCCTTAGTGTGACACTCAGACCACTCCTGATGCTAATGCCGTGGCTCCTGTTGGGCCTTTCAGACCACAGGTGAAGTCAGGGAGAGCAGCTAGATACATAGTTTACCAAAATGGGCAGTGAACCAATCAATCATACCTCTATATATAATGAAACCCCAATAAAAAGCTCAAATAAGCTTCCCTGGTGGTTAGTAATTCGTGTGAATTGTCAGACACTGATGCTGAGAGGGAAACCTAACCTGAGGGCCATGGAAGCTTCCATGGAACCTGCCCAGACTTTGCCCCATGCATCTCTTCTGTTGGCTGATTAAAGGTCTCCTTTCCCTTTAATAAACTGTACCTGTGACTATACTGGTGTGCCTTTCAGTAAATTCTGTGACTTCTAGAAATCATCAGACCTACAGGTGATTCTGAAAACCCCTTAAACTTGCAGTTGATATCAAAAGCCCTGGAAAGACTTGGCAGTAGAGAAGGGTAGATCCTTGAAATTTGAATTCTGGCAACTCCAAAAATATTCAATATCTCTGAAGAATATATATACACAGAATACCTTCCCATTTGTATGGGTCTTCTTTAACTTATTTTAATAATGTTTTACAGTTTTTAATGTAGAGAGCCTTCACATACTTTCTTAAGTTTTTTCTAGGTATTTTATTCTTTTTGTTGCAATTGCAAATGTAATTTATTTTCCTGAAATTTGTTGTTATTTGTTAATTGCTGTTATACAGGAATACAATGGATTGTTATGTAGTGTGACCAATGTCACCACAATAAAATTTTTAAAAGGAGAAAGGAGAAAAGAAATACACTTGGAAAATTATTTTTAATAGAATATGTATGCAAATGTCTTTAACAAAATTTTAGCAAATCATCTTAAACATAGATAATTATTGATGTTCAATAAAGGAATCAAGGCAATTCAGTGGGGAAAAGAAGTTTTTACAACATAAGGTCCTAGAATGATTAGAAACTATATGTGTAAGTAAATAAACAAACAAAAAGTTTACTTTTTTACCTTTCAAAAGTGAACTAAAATTGCACTATAATATCTAACATAAAAGCTAAAACCATAAAAAGCCTAGAAGAAAATATAGAAAAACACCTTTTTGAACATAAACAAAAGCATTTTAAATGACAAATAGAAAACACAAATCATAAGAAATTGATACATTTAACTCTATCAAAATTTAAATAATTTGCTCTTTTAAAGAAAATATGTCAATAAGTGAAAAGACAAGCTTCAGACTTGGATAAAATATTGACAAACCACAAATATAACAGAGAACTTGTACACACAGAATATTTTTTTTAGAAAATTACAATTCAATAACCAGAAAATGAAAAACACACTTTTAAAATATAGGCAAAAAATATGAACTGAAACTTCACCAAAATAAATATATGGCTGGTAAATAAGTACATAAAAATATTATTAATTAGGGAAATGTAAAAAACAGAATTTAATAGTACTACACATGCTTTCGAATGCATAAAACTTAGTGTGCCAATATCAAGTATTGGTGAGGACATTGAGCATATGAAACTCTCATACCATTGTGGATGCAAAATGGTACAAATACTTTGGAAAGCAGTCTAACACTTTCTTATAAATGTAAACATACATACTAGTTATCAATTTACTGTCTCAATTTCAAATCCATGTTTTAAAACCTGCTCTGCAAACACGGACTGCACTCCTTAATTTTTGTCAGTAGAGGGTACTAGAGAGACACTGCAGTTTCTCTCCTTGGTTCTGGTCTGCTGTTTTGTTTTGTTTTATTTTTTCCTTGTTCTTACTGTACATCCCATTAGCATTACTTGTGTGGGGAAGTATCTATCCAGTGGTTTTTGTCTCAGCAGCATGTCCAGACATAAAATCCTTTAGCCTAGGCCAAAATACTACCTTGCCATGGCCCTCCCGTTGTGGACACCCTGTTACGAAGACCTCATTTTCACAACATCAGTCCTACTTCCTCTGTGCACCTGCCCCACTTCAGCTCACCTGCACCCCAGAATGTTATTTCCTGCTCGCCTAGAAGCTGTGGACCAGCCCTGGCCACAGCATGCAGTGAACTTTACAACCATCCAGCATGCTGCAACATCCCCTTCTCCAACGAAGTTTGACTCCAGTGTTGGGAATAGTCCCCGTTTTCCAACTTTATTATTCTGTGGGTATTCTCCCTCAATCCTTGAGTACCTCTTAGAGCTCCCTTTATATCTATGTAGTTGCTCTCTAATATAGTCTCCTACATAGCTTAGTAATTTGCTATATGTTACTGCCACAGCTTAAATTATTGTGTGGTTTCTTCTCACAATAGGTTCCTGATTAATATAACAGGTAACTGGTTAGCTGTCTTCTAGGTATCTACCCCATGAAAGACATGTGTAATTTTTATTCAGAAGCTTTCAAGATTTTCTTTTTACTTTTGGTTTTCAGCAATTGGACTAGATGTGCTTTACTGATGTTTATCTTGCTAGAGTTTAGAGCTTCTTGAGTCTGTATATTTAAATCTTTTAGCAAATTTGGACATTTTCGGCCATAATATTTTCCAACATATTTTTCTACCACATCCTCTTTTATTCTCTGCTTTCTAAACTCCAATCACATATATTTTAGACATTTTGATATTGTCTCTGTAATAAAGGTCTGGCACATTTTTTAATGGCTAACTGCTAACAGCTTTTAAACCAAGCCCTTTTATCTTTCCCTTCTGCCCTACATATGGAAAAGCTGATTTTAAATTAAAGCCTCTTTAGCAACAGCAGGAGATTCAAACCACTACCCTTTCCTTACTTGCTTTAGACTTTTTCAAATCAGCTTGAGAGGTCTTCCCAGGTCTCCCAAGCAGCCCTGTTCTGTGAGCAATGAACATATTCAGCCTTCTTGATGTGTGTGTATAGAGAATTTATGACCAGGAGGGAAATGATCCTACTCTGTCAGAATTATTAGTAAGAAAAAAACAGGAAATATGTGAGAAAAGCCTTTTAAACATTGACAAAATAAAGAAATAATATAAATTAGCTAGAGCTAAAATACTTAACAATTAAACATAATTTCAGAGAGAGATGATCAAAATGAATGTGTTCTAAAATGTTTATGTTGCTCAAGAGCAGAAAATAATTACTAATTCACTTTAGGTTTTGTTAAGAATTTACATTAAAACAGTTGCATTATGGATCAATAAAATAAACACAGAATCATCTTGAAACAGGTCCAGGAGGGAAAAAAAATGAATGAAAATGAACAAAAGAAATTTATGCAAAAGAAGATAAAGAACTAGAGATACAACAATAGAAACAGCAAGACACAACGGAAAGCAAAAGATGGCTTAACCAAATCCAAATACAGTAATGGCATAAAAATGTAAATGGATGGCACCCTTCAAATCAAAGAAAAAGATAGCCAGGTGGAATTAAAATTCATAATTTTGTATGCTGCTATTAAAAGACATATCTGAAACAAAAGGACACAGAAAACTGGGAAGTCTAATAATAGACTAAATATATATTAAACAAATACTAGTTAAAAGAAAGCTGCTATAACTATATATTCACAAAGCAAAATAGACTATCAAGTTAAACACATTACTAGAGATAAAAGGGTTGGTAAGTATTTGTTTCTTTCAATTCACCATAAGATATAACAAGAATGAACACTGATAACATAACCTGTATATATGTAAAGTTAAAATTGTCAAATCCTCAGTCATAGTGAGAGATCTTTAAGATAACTGTCTATAAAATCAATAACGGTATAGAAGACATAATGCACAGTTAGCAACCTCGAGCTAATGGCTGCAGGGAACTGTACTCCAGTCTGCCAAGGACACATTCTTTACAGGCCATACATGGACCGCCTACGATGCACCAGAATGCTGTGAGCCAGGAGTTGGGCCTCACAGCTAGTTCCCACAAATTGTAAAGAACATGCATCATGCATAGAAAAGTTCTGATGGCAACACAATTATCTTAACATTTGCTGCCAAAGGTAGCTAAGGAAATAACATTTGTCTGAAAATTAAAATGCCCTTCTAAACAATTTATATGTCCAAGAAGAATTCATAATAAAGTTGTAAAATACTTAAGATTGAAAAAAAAAAAGAATTCCACAAATGAAAACAAATAGGATGTAGTTACTAAAACATTAATTAGTGGGAAATTTATGCCATTAAATACCACTACATGAAAAGAACCAAAGAATAAGCCCAAGGAATTTAAAAGGCATGTGATTAATGATACAAAAAACAATAAAAGTTGTTTTTTTGTAAAAACTCACAAACCAACCATTTGCAAGAGCAGTCAAGATAAAAATATAGATTCTTAAATTCTATTGCAAATAAAAGAGGAATGTGACTTCGGAAATTGCAAAGGTGGAACAGATAATAAAATAATATTATGAACAATTTTATGCCAATAAATGTGAAAACTAGGTGAAATAGGTAGATTTGTTAAAATCAACTTACCAAAATTAAAACAAGAAAAACATATATTAATAGTTGTTACCATTAAGAAAAATAATTTGTAATTAAAACTTTTCCCACAAATAAAACACCAGACCTGGTGGGTTTACATGGGCTTCCAACCGTATAGTCATGGAAAAGGCAAATCTAATATGATACAAACACATTCACACCCTCACCCACACACATACAAAAAGAGTTACTGGTTGATTGAAAGTCAGTGTGAAAGAAAACAGCATAAAACTTTTAAAAGGTAATATAAGAAAGTATCTTTATGACCCATAGTGTGAAATATTTCTTAAGCAAGACACAAACAAGTACAATCTACAGAGAAAAATATTGATAAATTCAGCTACACTAAATTTGAAGATGTCTGATGATTAAAAGTTACCGTGGGGTGAAGACATAAGCCCAGGCTAGGAGAAGATGTTTGTAAAACATATAAATGAAAAGATCTTATATTGAGAATATGTAAAGCACTCCAATGAAACAAGAAGGAAAAAAACAGCCCAATATAAAAGATTTTGGCTGGCACTTGAAGAACATTTGTTTGACAATAAGTGTTTAACCTCATTAGTAATCAGAAAAAAATAAATATTTAACCACAATGCAATATTACTTTATACCCATGGATTGAAGAACAATTTCTTTTAAGTTCAGACAACACAGTGTTGGCAAAACAAAGAGCAACAAAAACTCCCACATTCTGGTAACTAGCATATAAATTGGTACAACCACTTTGGAAAACAGTTTGGCTTTACCTAAAAATGTGAGCACATGCCCACCCTCTGATTCAGCAATTCCACTACTTAGGACACACCTGTGAAGAACTCTCGCTTATGCATACCAGAATGTGTGTCCAAGCGTAGTCACAGTGGTGTTGCCGATGATTGCAAATCTTAAAATGGGTACAATATCAGTCAAGTCTATAATGGAAAAACAGTTCGTTATATTCACACAATGGAATATTATACAACAGTAAAACTAAGTTCACCACAGCTATTTATATCAACATAGATATAGCTCAAAAAGATAACATTTAACAAAGTAAACAAGTTACATAAACATATACAATTTGTTTTCACTATACAAATGTCATAAACATCTAAAAATATATTTTCACATAGATAGTATAACTAGAAAGAAAACAAGGAAAGATGAACATGAAAACTTTAATCTTGCTGCTATTAGGAGGAAGGGAGAAGTTGGGAGAAGAATGGAATCAAGGAATATTACAACAAAAAGAATATCAAGGAACTATTTTAATTCTTCACCTGGATAACAGATTCACAATGGCTGTCTTCATTATTACCCTTTACATGGTAAATAATTTTTTGTGTATTTTTTGTGTGCATTGTCAATTTAACAATAAAAAATATTTTGACAAAAAATGTAAGGCTCCAAGAACAGAAAACACATTTTGAGAAAGAAAAAGGAAAAACTCACCTTAATCAGACATTAAAACTTTATAAAATTATAGCATTAAAAAGTGTAAGAGTAGGATAGGGACAGGCAAATAAACCAAAGGAATAGCTTTACCTAGGAATGGAACAGAGCCTAGGAGCAGTCTTGCATTCATGTGGGAATTTGTTGCATGATAAGGCAGCATTACAAGTTCTTCAGAAAGGATTTAATGGTTGGAGATTAGGCAATAAATATACATTAATAATGGTAATTCTTAATCTGATTAACCTCTGTTACATCCTGCAGAGCAGAAGAGGAATGGTCAAGTACCTTGGGGCTGGAATTACGGCCACTTTCTAATCCCTCCTCAAGTACATTAAAAGTAAGGGCCAGGGCAGATTACCTCACATCTCCTTAACTCACCTCTCTCATGGGTGAACTGGGAATAGTACAATGATAGTTAATTTGTCTTACAGTTTTGTTAAGATTAAATATTCAAATAACCCTTTTCAGGGGCTTAAAGGAGTGTGTACTCTTGGTTGAAGCCTCAATAAACGGCTCTTTTCCAAAATTATCTAACTTTAAGTTTCAGAAGTTAAGGAATTAATGTGATAAAGAGGAAAAGACAGTTTTTAAAAATCTTTGTTACTTTTCTATCTCACTCAACAGACTTTGACTTTGAACAGCTTAAAAGTAACAATTAGGGAGGGAATTTCAGGGGAAAAGGGAAAGGATTTGCAAGAACAAGTATAAAGGACACATGGACAAAAACAAAGTGGGGGTGGAAACGAGAAGGAAGTGGGGAGGGCTGGGGGGTGAGCTGGAATGGGAGTAAAAGACAGAAAACTGTACTTGAACAATTAAAATTTAAAAATTAAAATAAAAAATAAAGAAAGTAACAATTATGCCTATTCAACTTCATACATTCAGTACCTAAAACTGAACTTGCCATGTAATGGATACTTAATAAATTAATAAATATAAACATATATATGTATGTGTGTATACATATGTGTGTATATATATACACACACACATAGATACACAGACACACATATACATTGTGTTGCCTTGATTTGGATTAAGAAGGGGAGGGAAAGTAGTACTGCTGTAAAAACGGAAAGAATCATAGAGGGTGCCAGAAAATGCCACCGCTTTTCACTACTGTGTGGAGGAAAACAAAGCAGTGTTTTAAAGGCCAAATTTAATGGATTCCCAAGGTTATGCTACTGTGAAATTATACTACTGTGAAACAGAAATTAGAATCAGTCAATCCAAAATGTAAAATACCATGGTAGATAAGGTAATAAAATATAGTATACTTTAAATGAATAGTTCAATTAGCCAAACACCAGGGAGAACTTAAATTAGAATGTAACTTTTATGAGCAGAACAAGGTGCAACTATTAATACCCATAGGTAAAAGGGACACAAAAAATGAGTTGTACAGCAATTATGTGGTAATATGCCCTCTCTTTGCACACTTAATCACCGAAGAAATATCTGTAGACTAATGCATCAATATAATTCCTTTGTAGGATATTTAAAGATATATATCCATAATCAAAATAATTCAAATCAGCAAGTAGCAGAACTGATGAAAACTGTATATTGTCCATCTTCAGAGAATATCTGTGTTAAAGTAGAAGTTTTATAGTAGAATAAAGATCATAACTGATTAATTCTACATGTGAATAGCCACCAATTTGAGGTTTCATCAAAAGAAAATAGATGTAGATGAAATATGACTTAATTGCTATCATCATTTCTAAAAATACTGAAGAAAATATATCTATTTTGAAATATATATCAGAAACAGTGTTTCAGGTGACATTAAAATGTTTCATAATTTTTCATCTTAAAATGTGATATGAATATACTATTTATAAAAATTTATAGCAAAATTACAAAATACTTTGTTTTCCTTTAGAAATATATAGCCAAGAGGTTTAAATGTCAGGAGAATTATGATGAGATACTTCTTTAGCCTCAAAAAAAGTGTGTATTTTCAGTTTCATAACCAAGAAGAGACTATAAAAAGCTCTGTTGCTTTTTGCTTTTTTTGTTATCATTCCAAAAATGATTGACTGTATATCAAAACTAGATCTTCCAAGCTATTACATTTCACCATCTGGTTAACCTTATCAGCAAAGCACTAGAAAACAAACCTCACACATTAGAATTTCATCCACTCTGAAGAGTTATCTTGATCATAAAGCCTTGCCCAAAACTGAGATAAATTATTATGGAGAGCAGAAATGGGGCTGCATTAACCGTCCATGCTTGAAGGCAGCTGAAACCCCACCTATAACCAGTCCTCACACATGTGTAGTGCTGCTGCTGGTGGGACCTATGCAGGACAGGAGATGTCCGTGTCTCAGCTCATGTTTACCCAGCGCAGCATAATTGATAGCAATATACCCAGATATAAGGACATTTAGAATTTTCCATTTTTAACAATGATTGCACTTGATCCACAGAGTATCTCAATGTTCAGTAATACCTTTTGTACACTTCTCCAGTATTTCTGGACCAAATTAGGTTTGAAAAGTTATCATGATCCTAAAATTATGACAAAACTAATGACCATAAATAACAACAAAAACTCATAAAAATTGTAGAATTTAACTTAGATTTTGGACAAGAGCCCAAATCATTATCCAAACTACAGTTCTAGGAAATACACATTTCAACCTGAAGAATTTATATAATGGTTCCAGGCGATTTTACTGGAATTAAATGGAAGATAGCACCCAATAGTCCTACATCTTTTTCATCCTTGCCCTGTAAGTATATGAAAGAAGGGCATGCACAAGTAAAAGATGGCACAAAGAAATTATTTGTGATCTAAAATATTCTGGGAATAATACACAAAAAAGGAAAAGTACATGTGATAAACACTCATGTTTCCTTTGGAGAATGTAGTTACTGTGGCCATGGTTATGATTTTTGATAATTCATAAACAATTACCTTATCATTTCTCCACACACAATAAAACAATTATTTGGTGTTTGCCCACAAAAGTGTTCCATGTCAGTCCTATCACAGATTTCCCTTCCATTCCCACAGAATGCCAAGAACTTCCAAAATGCATTACCATGCAAATGCCTTAGGTGACTTTACTACACATTTATATTGCAAGATGATCAATAAATTATTATTTCAATATTTATTGGAATCTCAGAATAAGAAAGAAGATAAATTACACAAATTCATCTTCTATGATTAATGGATGTTCTGGCAGAAGGCATACACTGATGGAGTAGGTCAGTATGCAGACTATATTACTGAATATTTCAACCCCGGTTGTAAATATAGTATCTGTTTCTCTTAGGGACTGTCACACTGAGTGCAGTATAAAATGCAATAAATTTCAACAGATTAATTAACTCTTTGGTTACTGGGGCTGTGTGTCACCTACCCTGGCACCTAATAAAAATTCCTTTAATGCCAAGACATAAAGAAGGGCCTCTTTGGAAATGAGTTATTAACAGCATTTCGTGAATAGATGGAGAAATTGTAGCCGAGCCATTTAAGTGTCATAAAGTGCAGCAAAGGCTGCTGGAGGCCTCTGAGGGACGCCAGGCAATACCATAACAATCAAATCTGAGATGGAAGAGGGATTGAGCTGTCCACTCAGAATTTTTATATTGTCAAAGAGCAGCGAGGAAATAATGTGATCAAGAAGTGAATTAACCTTGTGTGTGAAGGAAAGGGGATGATCTGATGGAAAAGGCAGTAAAGTAAAAATCACTCCATAATGCCTACATTGCAGGCGAGCCATGAGGGGCTCCTAATGTCTGCAGGCTGTCGGAGAACGGATCCAGGCCTCTAAGTACTATAAACCCATTACCTGCATTAGCCTGTAATTGGAATGCATTTATTCATGCTTTCTTAGTTCTTCAGGGTTGGCATCTTGTATACCCACAGAGCATTAATTCCCATAAATGTTCTATCTTTGCAGACAACTAGACAGTCTTGGGTGGGAATTAGCATTCAGCGAAGGAGGAGGAAAGTGCTGTGTGTGGAGTACAAGATTTGTATCCATCTTCTATTTCCTACTCTGTTTTAATTTAGCCCCTGACTGCTTGCCCTCAAATATTTTTGGATGCTTTCTGATACAGGTCTAGCTATCATATTTTCCTATTTCAAGACAAGAATTACAACAAGCAGAAAACAATAAACATCAAATACTAACCAATTGCTTTTTACTAATGTTCAAATAACTATCTTTCAAAATTCAAACTTCACTTTGTTACTTGAGGTTGCATCTCAATATATTATAACACCTTTTATAAAGTTCTACACATAACCCAAGAAGTATGTAGGAATAATAATAAAATTTAAATCATTATTTTTTTCCTGAAGATGGTAACGTTAGCCTGTTATTTAGCAGAACCAAACCCAGCAAATACTAGAAAGTAGGTGCCTGGCACATAGATCATCTACCGGGTACCAAACACTGCTCTAAATGCTTTACATATGTTAACTTAGGTCACTTTGCTGACAACCTTGTGAGTACGTACTTATATTACTCTCTCCATTTTATGAATTAGATAAATGGAGCAGAGAGGTTTATAGACATATAGAAATAGAGAAACAGAGAGGTTAGGGAAATTCCTCAAGGTCACACAGCTAATTTGAAACCCCTACAATCTGTCTGGAGAAGTCTGGATTTTTAGCTACTTCGCAAAACTGTTTCACCAAAAAAGAGTTAATAGATCCCACATACTTCTTAAATTACTCTCACCAAACAGTAGATATTCTACTTATATTCTAATAAATAATTAATCATAAAATTACACATGGACATGCATAAATGTGTGTGTGCTGTCCTCAGGAATTCTGCACCTTCATCTGTCCCTTGTTTCTCCTGTACTATCAATCATTCTCCTTTTTTAAGGGACAGTTCCTATTAGCATATAGATGTGCTTTAGGCTTTAGTGTCTTCTGGCTTTAGCCTCACTCTCCTTGACCCTATGTCACCATACAGCTATTGTCACCTCTTCACTGGCAAAACTTCTCTCAGGAGTTGTATTTTCATGCTGTCTCTGCTTGCTCATGTCCCATGATTTCTCCAGTCTCTTATGACTGTCTCCTTCCTCACCACATCACAGAAGCTGCTGTGTTAATTCAAAGGTCACCTTCATGTCTTTACTTTGTTCAACCTTCTTGAGAACAGAACACAATTAACTACTCCTTCCTTCCTGAAAATACTGCCTTTGTAGCCACCAGGACACCACTCTCGGCCTTCCCTCCCACTCCTCTGCCCTGGGTTTCCCTTCACTGGTGCCTCTGTACCAGCTCTGAGATGCTGAGGTTCTTCAGCACCTGGCTCTGGGCTCCTTCTGCCACCTCTCTCCCACCCCTCTTAGTCAGGTCATCTACCACATGGGTACTGACTGTGTTTGTATTTTTATTTCTTCTTTTTACTCCAGATGTAAATATCCAGCTGCTGCCTGACATCTTAATTTTATGTCTTACAGACATCTCAGATTTGATACATATAAAATGGGACTCTTGATTTTCTCACATCACCAAAACAAACAACAGCCCTACCTTATTTCTGAATGCTAAGCCAGAAATGTAGGTGTCATATCCAAAGCCCCTGCTCTCTCCATCTCATTTGCCAGATATGGGTTTAAGGGCAATACTTTATCCTGTTCTGGCCACCAAGAGTGAGGGAAAGGTTTTCCTTACCTGTAAAAGATGCACAGGAGGAAATGCCTCTCTCCTCCAGGTAATGACTGAAGCTGCTGCTACAAAGCCCTCCCTCTGAGTTGCTTCTTGTGTGCTCCAGTAAATTCCTCATTGTTTAAGATGCTTTTAATTTGAAGCCAAAATTTGACATACCTTTTTTCTAACAGTTATCTATCTGCATAACAAATTACCTCAAAACTGAATGGTTCAAAATAACAATGAATGTGACTTGCCTCACAGTTCCCTTGGGTCAGGAATTCAGAAATGGCTTAACTGAGTGGGCTGATTTGGGGTACCTAATGAGGTGGCAGATATGATGTTGACTGGGACTGCAGTCAGCTGAAGGTTTGACAGGGGCCAGGTGGATCCACTTCCAATCATTCACATTGACAACTTGGTGTCTGCTGTTGGCTGGGGCCTCAGTTCCCATGGGTTTCTTTCTTCACAGGCTTCTGAGTCACAGCATGGCAGCCAACTTCTCTTAAAATGATCGATTCAAGAGTGAACTCGCAAAGTAAAAACTATTCTTATTTCTCTTCCCCTTCTCCTTCACCTCCTCCCCTGCCCCTTCCCTCCTCGCTTCCTCTGCCTCCTCCGCCTTCTTCTTCTAATAAAGATGCCTCAGAAACCACACAGCATCACGTCCGCCACACTCTATTCATTAGAAGGGAATCACTAAGTCCAGCCCAGATTTAAAGGGAGAGAATAGGATTCATCTTTGTAAAAGACAGGCAGACATATTTTAAAACCACCACATGAACCTTTTCTCACTGCATCCTAGTCCCAGTAATATTCCTTCAGTTTCAGGAATTTGCTAAACACCTTTCTACCTCAGCATTCATGCACTTGTTAACACTATTACTGGGAACATTCTCCCTGGAGTTCCTTCTCTTCTTTGGGCATTTTTTCAGACTGGCCTTCCCCGAACACCTTTCTGAAGTGGATTCCCCACCCCATTAGTCTCAGTCTGAGCTCTTGTCTCTTTCCTTCATAAAATTTTTCACCATTTATAATCATTCCATGGAGGAGGGGCTCCACCCACTGGGCTTCCCCACACACACACACACCCTGGCTGCCAGGGATTAGAATAAGTCTAAAAAGACATGATCTGCTCAGGGAGGAAAGGTAGCCGATCTCTCAAAGGAGAAGGGCCAGGAACCAGTTCCTCAATGGACTTTTATTGGGTTTAATTTGCATAGGAATTCATTTTGCAAAATAATTTGCATTTGTATATGTAAAGCTCATCAATCATTGTCAGGCAGTAATGATCAAACAATAGATAATGTTCAAAGAACTCTGAGGGCTTATTCTGAGTCAGGGTCAGATAGTTAAAGGGACACAAAACTTTGGGGAACAAACTCACTTCATGCTTGTATCCTTATCATTTAAATTGAGGGTATTAGCAAAGTAGGTTTCATAGGATTTTATGCATTCTTTCTTAGGCCCCATTGCCCCAGAGAACCCACCCTTTTCGGAACAGGGCTTCACCCACCTACAGCATTGTTTCCGGCTTAAGGCATTGTTTCAGGCTTAAGTCAGGCAGGGGAAGTTAGGCAGCCAAGAGATTAGAAGACTTCTTGCAGACAGAATGAGGACTCAGGCATGTCAAAACTGAAGGGTGAAGGTCCATCACCCCTTTTTCTATAGCCCCCCAAGTCCTTCCCTGAGGTCCTCTTCGCAACTATGGCTGTCTTAGGTTGTCCTTCCTTTGAGGAATCTTACCCATCATTGGCTAACCAGTCATCCGCCCAGGGCCAAGCAAGGTGAAGTGAAAGGGGGCAGAGGCAGTGCCCCTCCAAGGAAGATAAATTTTGTCTCCTAAGTGGCTTATGGTCCCAAGGGCCTTTACTCAGTTTTAGCCACAGAGGATTGCAGCTTCTAAAACCAGGCAGGGTGGTTCCCAACATCTCCATTTTATTTTATTCGCTTTCATCCTTTGTTGGTCTACACTGACCCATTGGGGAGTATGTTTCATGATGGAAGGGACACTTTTTGTCTATTTACCATTATATTCCCAGGGTCTAACACAGTACATGTGAGGTAGTAGGCACTCAAAAAATAGCAAATGAATAATTATTAATTAAGGAGAATAACTTGAGTATGCATCCACAAAATGTTTTTGGAAGAGCAGCATTAACACAACCATTTAGAGGAAAATGTCTAAGATAATATTTTAACTATATTTTGAATATTCAAAGAGCTATTATTAGAGGGAAAAGTAAATTTATCCTTTATGATTCATAAAGTATAATTAGAATAAGTACATAAAAATTATGGGAAAACAGAGTTTTGTCCAATAAAAGAAAGACATTTCACCGTGGCCTGGTGGCTCAGTTGGTTGAAGTGTCATCCCATACACCAAAAGGTTGCTGGTTCAATTCCAGTTCGGGTCACATACTGGAGGCAATCAATTGATGTTTCTCACATCAATGTCTCTCTCTCTCTCTCTCTCTCTCTCTCTCTAAATCAATAAATGTATCCTCAGGTGAAGATTTAAAAGACAATTAAAAATAAATAAAAGGAAGACATTCCTAATGATTAGAGTTACCTAAAAAAGAGAAACCCATTGACTTATAAAAGAGTAATCTTTCTATCACTCCACATGTTCAAACATATGCTCTAAGACTTCTTGCCTTCAATGTCAGAAAATAAATTCAAATATATAACCAATTGGACCAGATAACTCTAAGCTTCCTTTGCACATTCTGGGACTCTACAATATAAACTTTAACAAAATATACATTAAAAATTTTCTTACCAACATTTTGTATGTGAAAGAGGTAATAATGAGTTAAACATCCATAAGAAAATAAGATTTCTCTCTATATTATCATGCTTTTGGAGATTTTGATTATGCAGAAAATAATTTTTAGGACTGTTTGTTTTTATTAGAAAAAAAGCATGTTTGTTTTAAAAATCTAAATATTGTTACATATTGCTGAAATATAAATATTTATCTCAGAGCTATAGCAATTTTGAAAGTTTTACTATGAGGAATATTCTCTAATATCTTTCATTTCTGGAAATAATGAACTATATTAGCTATAATTTTTACTCCTGCATTAATCTTTTAAACATTGCATCAAGAAAAATGTTTTTAGAAAATAACAGAAAAGGTCTTTAATAGGTAAATGAGTAAACAAATGGTAAATCCATACACTAGAATATTATTCAGCAATAAAAAGAAAGGAACTATCAACTATGAAAAGATATGGAAGAACCTTAAATGCATATAGCTAAAGAAAATAAGCCAACCTGAAAAGGCTGTATCTTTTATAATTCTGGAAAAGGCAAAACTATGGAAATAGTAGAAAATCAGTGATTTCCAGGGGTTCACAGGAGAGAGAGGAAAGATGCTCAGTGGAATGCAGAGGACTTGGGAGGCAGCAAAACTATTCTGTATGATTACCATAATGATGACTATATATTGGTGTACATTTGTCCATAGAGTATTCAATACCAAGAGTGAATACTAATGCAAATTATGGACTTTAGTTCATTATAATATACCAATACTAGCTCATCAATTATAATAAATATACCACTCTAAAGCAAAATGTTAATAATAGTGGAAACTGGCTGTCATGGGGTATGTGGGAACTTTCTGTATACATGCAAAAAGTGTGTGTGTGTGTGTGTGTGTGTAAAATAAAGGACTGTAATACAATAGTGTAAATTATATGAAGCAAGTATTGAGGTATCTAAAGAAAGAGAAGGGAAAAGAGAAAGAGACAATAATAAGATAAAAATATGAAGGATTATAGAATTTGGAGAAAATTAGAGAAAAGGACATAGTCTAGGCTAGTAAAGCAAAATGATGAAGGCTCAGGAGGATAAATAATACTGGGGGTGTTCTCCTACTAGTAATGAACATTATAAATATTCATTTGAATGCCTCAACTGATCATATGATTGATGTAGTCAACAAATATTTATTTGAACAAGACACTGTGATGGAATGATAGAGAATTTTAGATACATTAAACACCAAACCTGCTCTCAAGAAGCTTGCCAAAAGTTCAGAATTACATGATTTTATGAGATGAAAAAATAGATCAAGAAACCAGTTGTCTCTTGAACTAGCTTTCTTGTTCTACTATTCACTATATATGACATGTAACCAAGTACTCTTAATGGGAAAAATTATGTCCACATGGTGCTGTCTAGGTATGAAATGTTTCTTAGATTTTTCTGTTATTTCTAATGCAAAGGAAATCTTTTTTGTTCCTATCAAATTTATCTTTTGGTTTGTAAGAGCGCTATAACAACTCACTGCTGCTTGGAAGTGTGAGCTGCTGCTGGCATAGCTGATTTCTCAGTACTGCTCCCTCTGTAGGGAATCATACAACAGAGAAGTTTTAACTATCAAGCAGAACCATAGCTTGCCTTTGTCAGGAGCACTGGTCTAGAATAGAACACATCAGGGTTAGAAACACTTGGAGTCACCTAGTTCATGTCTACAGTGCAAGGATCCCTTGGAAAAAGCACCCCAGAAAAAGGCCATTCTAGTCTCTGTTGTGAGATAGCCTGTTTCACTTTGGGAAGTTAGTACAGTATGCTTAAAGTCAGGGGAACAGGAACTGATGTATCGCATATTTCAGTTCGGTTGTAGTTCTGTACCCCAGAGCCACATAAATCTAACTCTTTTTTATATACCAGGGATTTAAATATGTGAGGACAATAACTGAATGCTCATGTACTTCAATAGTTCCTCATTAATTCACAGACTTACATCTTTGAATAACATATTCCCTCTGTTCTGCGTGAACATTTGTGTTTGAAGGCCAAAGACCACAAAGACTTGTCCTTTGTTTTCCTCTCCCACAATCAATTTGAGGAATAGTTGATTGTTCTGAACACATCATGATTAAATGTATGATGACTGAGTAGACCAAAAATTATATATAATTAAATATATATAAGTAAAACACAAATGTAATAATATCAGCTATAAATAAAACATAACAAACATGAATAGACCAAAAAAGAAGTTGTATGTTTTATATAACCTGAGCTCCTATTTTGACTGATAACATTCCTAGAAATATATTAAGATATTGATAATATTGGTTGCCTCAGGAGAGAGGAACTAAGTAAATGAGATCATAGGTATGTGATTGACTTTTATTACATATACTTAGTAAGTTTGAATTTTTAACTATGTAGATATATTTCATAATTATAAATAACATTAAAACTTAAAGAAAACAATAAAAATAAAAAATATATAAAGGGCATTTTTCTGACCAGTTGCTTGAGGCATAGTCTAATAATAATCAAAAGAGAAAATGAACTAATCCCCGAGTTGAATTCAGTACCCAATTGCTGATTCTCTTCCAAGGTTCAAATCCAGATGAAGACCCATCCTTACATATATATGGAAATGGAGAAGTAGAATAATTCTCTTGTTCAAGTCTCACAATCACATTTCTATATTAACTATTAATACCTTCAGATTTTCATGTCTTCAGATATCTTGATTATCCAGAATTACATTGTGTAGGTAAGTCTTCATTGAGATTCAAAGAACATTTAAAACTATGGCACATCTTGACCATTTTAGCAATGTCAGTAACTAATGTGTTCAATGATCTAATAATATTAACAATTAGAAGTACATTTTTAAAGATATGGCAAAATAACTTTTTTTATACTGTTTCATGAACAGTCATAAAACAAATTTCTTCCATTGTTGGGGTTCACAATGTGACTGAATGACTATAAAATATGCCAATTTCTCTTAATAGTCACAGATCAATGAATAATATACCTCAGACATCCATGACAAACTTAGTTAATTCAGGAATTTATAATCTGGAATAATCCAATAATAGATTTGGGAATCATTCACTGAATTAAATATATTAAAGCCAATTTTATTAAATAACTGTACCAACTAAATATCAAGTTCTAAGGCAAAAACAATGAGTTACTAAAAATACTCCCTTCCAGACCCACAGGGTCCTAGAACATACTCAAACCCATCCACCAGGGAATCAACATCAGAAGGGCCCAATTTGCTTGTGGGTAGCAGAGGAAGTGACTAAAAGCTGGTGGAGAGCTGAGCAAGCGGCATTGTCCCCTCTTGGATGCCTTCCCCACTGACAGCATCACAACACAGCAACTTGGATTGCCCCACCCTGGTGAACACCTAAGGCTCTGCCTCATACCACAAAACAGGCACGCTGAGACTAAAAAAACAAAAACAAAAGCAAAAACATGGCCCAAATGAAAGAACAGTTCAAAGCTCCTGAAAAAATACAACTAAGTGACAAAGAGATAGCCAACCTTTCAGATGCACAGTTCAAAACACTGGTAATCAGGAAACTCACAGAATTGTTTGAGTATGGTCACAAAATAGAGGAAAAGATGAAGGCCATAAAAAATAAAATAAAGGAAAATGTACAGGGAACAAACAGGCAAGAAACTAGGACTCAAATCAATGGTTTGGAGCAGAAGGAAGAAAGAAACATTTGACCAGAACAGAAGAAATAAGAATTCAAAAAAATGAGGAGAGGCTGAGGAACCTCCAGGATGACTTGAAACATTTCAACACCCAAATCATAGGGATGCCAGAAGAAGAAAAGGAAGAACAAGAAATGGAAAACTTATTTGAACAAATAATGAAGGAGAACTTCCCTAATCTGGCAAAGGAAACAGACTTCCAGGAAGTCCAGGAAGCTCATAGAGTCCCAAAGAAGTTAGACCCGAGGAGGAACACACCAAGACACATAATGACATTACCCAAGATGAACAATAAGGAGAGAATCTTAAAAGCAGCAAGAGAAAAGGATATAATTACCTACAAAGGAGTTCCCATTAGACTATCAGCTGATTTCTTGAAAGAAACCTCACAGGTAAGAAGGGGCTGGAAAGAAGTATTCCAAGTCATGAAAAGCAAGGACCTGATCCAAGACTGCTCTATCCAGCAATGCTATCATTTAGAATGGAAGGGCAGATAAAATGCTTTCCAGATAAGGTCAAATTCAAGGAGTTTACTACCCCCAAGCCCTTAGTATATGAAATGTTAAAGGGACTTATCTAAGAAAAAGAAGAAGAAAAATATGAACAGTAAAATGACAACAAACTCACAACTATTAACAACTGAACCTAAAAAAATAAAAACAAAAACAAACAAAGCAAACAACTAAAACAAAAACAGAATCACAGAAATGGAGATCACATGGAGAGTTATCAGTAGGAGAGGGGATGGGGGGAGAATGGGAGTGCAGATACAGGGAATAAAAAGCATAAATGGTAGGTAGAAAATAGACAGGGGGCAGTTAAGAATAGTATAGGAAATATAGAAGCCAAATAACTTATATGTACAACCCATGGACATGAACTAAAGGATTGTGGGTGGGAGAAGGTGTGCAGAACAGAGGGAAATAAAGGGGAGGAAATGGGACAACTGTAATAGCATAATTAATAAAATATATTTTTAAAAAATAGTCTCTTTCAACTCACTCATATACAAATCTGTTTATTCAGCCCATATTCACTCAGTACTCCCCAACAGCAAGCACCATATTAGACAGTGAAGATTACACACATGACATGGTCACTGCTTTCTGAGAGCTCACAGCCCAGTAAAGAGACAGACAGACAGAAAGTAAGAAGCAAACTGCAAAATACTGTGAAATTGCTCTCACAGAAGCAAATAGAAGTGAGTATAAGAATTGTGATGGCCCAAGAGAGAGAACTGTTCATCTGCTTTCCAAAGAGGAGAATGGTGAGGGATCTTTAAAAGGATGTCGTAGTCACAGAACTTGACTGTAGCAGAGCATTCAATTCAGATTTTTGGATTTCCAGGTAGTATCCATTTTGTTACGCTTTTCTCTCACAATCTGATCAAAGATAATCATTGCTATAGTTATAGCAATCATATACAGGAACAAGCTTTATTTTAAAGCATGCCTTGCTAAAAAATTGCCTCATCACAGAATGAAAAAAGACCTATTAAACAACTCTAACCTTGTATTGAAAGCATTTAACACTCATACACATGCAAAGTATGATGTACATGTGCATGCATATGTAGTTTCATATTGAAATTAATAGATATGCATAGCTAGTGATAAGTGTTATCTCAAAACAAGTCCCATTCCATTTATTTACAAACATTCAGCACTGAAAAACTCATAAACTAACCAGCTGTCAGACTATGTTGGTACAAAATTCTGATCCCAGCAGGATACTTAAATTGAAAGCAAGAATGAATCTTTTCATTATTGCCACCTCTCTTATACAACAGAATGTGTTTCAGAGGGATCACCTTGCTTAGTGCAGCTAATTTATTACAAAACTGAGTTGGCTACTTAGATTTTCCAAATACCCTATGCTCTCCAAATGTGTGCGAAGCAATCAAAACTTCTCAGGTTGCATGTGGTAAGAGGCAAAGTACTCCTGTCTGCCAAATACCAACTCCCAACAGGCAGCAAAGGAAAAAAATAGGCCTTATACTTAAAGGTAACTGAAAATACTGTGGCAATCCATTGCCATTGAAGGAATAATGACACTCCTGTCTCAGAACCAACAGCCAAAAAAAAAGGGGGGGTGGATAATAATCAGTCATTATTGCCACCCAAACCATTTTAGTAAGAAGAGGCAGTTGCATACAACTCTTGGTATCTTCAAAGATTCTATCAAGAATGACTGTAAATATAAGAGCAAAATGTCATTTATAAAAAATACAGTGGACTTTAAGATCATGTGAGTACTATTTATTAAAGTGCGCGACATCTCTACAGAATCAAGGATTCCTCACAGAGGTTAAAGTGAGCAGCATGCCCTTGGAAACAGAGCTGGAATCTAATGCTTACGTGCATTGGATGCCAGCTATGCTCACTCCTGAGTCCCTCAGCTCTTTATGCTTCCACACATGTGGGTGCAACTTCTGCTGTCTTATAAGCCTAAAAAAATAAGCCTGTTTTTATTCCATTCATTTTAGCAAACCTCAGACCAAAATTGGGGGGGAAAGGTAAGGAAGAACACTGTCTTCTACATTATGACATGTTAAAATGGGATAAACCAAATGCTATGATTTTTCTCCAAGCTATGTTGGTCCTCAGCCATTTTTTCCTGATAATCTATAGAATATTATTATAAGATGTTGTAATTAATATTTCTTTTTCCATGTTAGACTTATCATAGATAATTCTAAAATAAAAGCTAGCTATTCTACTTCTAGAAGAATTCACTTTGCTATTAAGACCTAAATCACACTAAAGTAATCACACACAGTATAAACAGAAAAACAGAAAAATATATATAATTTTGGAGAGATACATATCCAAAGAAATAAAAAAACTTATTTTATGAAAGTCTATTGTGATTTAATTAAACTAAAAGCAAGCTAAATCATGGTCACATATTGTGTAGCTGTGATGAAAACTGAGAAGAACAGTTGCTAAAAGGGGATTTGGTAAAAGAGACTTCAGCTAGTTGCTTTCCATTTAAAAACAAAGCAAAACAAAAAAGATATTATATTATAAAAAAATTAACAATTGTGTTACCAATTCATGGACTTAATTGTCCACTCAAAATTAACAATAACCCAGTACCAACTCCAGTAGAGAGATACAACAAAGTTTACAATACAGGGTAATCAAGTTGGCACAGTAGGTATAATGGTTACACGACTCAAACAAGAAACAATTCATGGAAAACATAGCTGAGTAATCATTTCCTTACAAGAAAAGAAAATCTCACCTTACGACTAATTCAAAAATCTGAGAAAAACCTTCATCACATCAATCGTCATCCTTGTTTTTTGACTCTTACTCTGTATAATAATAATAATGAGAATATATATGAATATATTAAACAGATATGTATGTAAAAATGTATCTGATACTTTTAATACACTAAAGGAAACTAAGGGGACTCAGTCCTTACTAACATCAGTGATTCATAAAAACGGAGTTAACATTTTTCTAGGGTTATTAATTTATCAATATAGTTTTTAAGACTGCTTTTCTGGCCATTGGTTATAATATTTCAATTTAAAGGTGTTGGTTTTTAACCTGAAAGAAGTAATTATTTCCTTAAATCTTATGTATAGTATCTTAACAGATTAAAGGAAATAGCCACATAATATACCTCACCAGACTTCATTTAATTATACTTATTTAACTGTAAAACTTTTTTCTCTAGAGTACTTAGAAAATAAAAATATATAAATGCTTATCTTTTTTCATGAATTTATCCAATGCTTATTATAAAAGAAACAGACAAATTTCCTTCTAGTTTTTTTATTCTTTGTGTCATTGAAATATAAAAATATACATTTAAAAATATTTTATTTATTTATTTTTAAAGAGAGGGAACATGAGGGAGAAAGTGGGAGAGTGAAACATCAATGTGTGGTTGCCCCTTGTGCACCCCCTACTAGAGACATGGCCTGCAACACAGGCATGTGCCCTGACTGGGAATTGAACCAGCAACACTTTGGTTCACAGGCCCTGAGCTACACCAGCCAGGGCTATATAATGTATTTTGAAAGCAGTTTCTATGTCAACTATACAAGGACATTATATATTCTATTGTTTAATGTATATATATATCATACTATTAATTTCTTGGAAAAACTTCTTAACGTATTCCACATGTTAACTTTATTTACTTTCTAGTATTAAATATAGCAAATAGCCTTTTACTTCAATTATAACTAACCAAAAATTAGTGTAATTCTCACAAATCACACTAGTACCATTAAAAAATGTTTCACCTTATTTATCACCAGTCAGTAAAAAAGATACAAAATAAACTAGAATACATTTTATAATCAAACAAAAACTTCAATGCCAACTATAAATTTTTACTTTATTCCATTGCATCAGTGAATCAAAATTTGATTTTGAATCAAAATTTGATTCACTGATATAATTGAAAGTATCTTCAGTGAGCCCTGGCCAGGTGGCTCAGTCCATGGTGTGTTGTCCTGTTCATCAATAGGTTGTGGGTTCCATCCCTAGCAGGTGTGGCATGTGTGTGAAATAACCAATCAATGTCTGTTTGTCTGTCTGTCTGTCTCTCTCTCCCCCTTTCTCTCTCTCTAAAATCAATGAGCATGCATTCTATTTAGGATTAAAAAGAGAAGTATCAGCCCTGGCTGGCGTAGCTCAGTGGATTGAGCGCGGGCTGGGAACCAAAGTGTCCCAGGTTCGATTCCCAGCCAGGGTACATGCCTGGGTTGCAGGCCATAACCCCCAGCAACCGCACATTGATGTTTCTCTCCCTCTCTCTCTCTCTCTCTCTCTCTCTCTCTCTATCTCCCTCCCTTCCCTCTCTAAAAATAAATAAATAAAATTTTAAAAAACATTATTATTAAAAAAAAAGAGAAGTATCTTGGGTGCAGTTTTTTGGTGGTGATTTCAATACTCTTCCCTTTGGATAGATACAACACTAATTTGCCAGGTGTTAGGTTTTGCTAAGAAGCAACTGTTTTATTCCAAAGATGCAGAGGAACCCTGTCTAATCCCCAATGTCATGTCGTCTCCTAAAGCACCAACATGGCAGGTCCTGGAGTTGTATAATGTGATGACCTGGCTCAGAACATTTCCAAAATTAAAGGTACTTTATATATCTGGAGGACCATTTCTACTGAATTCACTTGAAAATACAGTGCAAACATTTTACACAGTAACTTAAGTTTAACTTGTTTCAAAATAACATACTTCCAGTTTTTGTGTCACAATCTGTGTCCAGAAAATATTTGAATGATGAGAATAATGTTCACCTTTTGTGGTCCTAAGCAGCAGGTTTCTCATTGGAAACAACACAAGCAGGAGGAGAGAGCAACAACATCTTTAAAGTTTCAGAAAAAAAAATCTATTATCCTAGAATTCAAAACCCAATAAAAATAATTTTCAAAAACAAAGTCAAACTAAAGACCTCATAAGCAAAAATTAACTCAAAATAGATCACAGACCTAGATGTAAAACTTAACATATAAACTTCTCAAAGAAAACAGAAGAAAAATCTTTGTGACATCGGGTTAAACAAAGAATAACTAGATACGACACACACACACACAAAAACAGAATCTACCAAAAATTAATAATAAACAATAAATAATAAATCAAGCAATATCAAAATTAAGAACTTCTACTCTTCAAAGACACTTTAAAGAGAATGATAACGATAAAAATATTTTCCTCGACACAGAGGAAAATATTTTAAAATTGCATTTCTGATATAGTACTTGCATCCAGAATATATATTCTCAAAACACAATAGTAAAAAAACAAGCAAATCAATTTTTAATGGGCAAAATATTTGAGCAGACACTTCACCAAGATGTACAGAACATATACAGAAGTCAAATATGTCTATGAAAAGATGTTCAGTATCACTAGTCATTAATGGAACTGCAAATTAAAACCATGGTGAGACACTACTACACACCTATTAGGCTAAAATTAAAAAGACTGACACTACCATGTGTTAGCAAGGATGGGGAGCAACTGGAATTCTTATCCAACGCTGGTGGTAGTATAAAATGGTGCAATCACTTTGGCAAACAATTTAGCAGTTTCTTAAAAAGTGAAATATATACCAACTCTATGGTCCAGCAATTCCATTTCTAGGTATTCACCCAAGAGAAATGAAAACTCACATCTACACAAACAATTGTACATGAATGCTCAAGAACAGCTTGATGCATAAGAGCCAAAACCTGGCAACAACTCAAATGTCCATTAACAAGTGGTAAATAAATTGTACAATTCGTATGATTGAATATTACTCAGCAATAAAAAGTAAGCTATTGATACACACAATGACATGGATGAATCTCAAAATAATTCATCTCAGTGAAAAAGGCAAACAAAAAAGTATATGATATGTTTCCATTTATTTAAAATTCTAAAATATTCAAACTAATCTATACCTGTATAAAGCAAATTAATGGTTTCTTGCAGAAGAGGTAGAGGCAGGGATGGGTGGGAGGGACAGAATACAAAGGGACAGGAGGGAATCTTTGGGAGCACTAGAAGTGTTCATTATTTTTATCTTGGAGGTTTGTGTATAGACATATACAAACATAAGCACTTATCGAATTGTACATTTTAAGTATGTGCAGTTTATGTAATTATTCCTCAATAAAGTTGTTAAAAACTATATCATCAATCTTGAACTGGTTACTAGTCTCAATTGTTCATACTTTTGCTTTATAATTATAAATTATTTTGATCATATTTATCTTTATCATTTATTTCATTGCTGTGGGTCTCTTTTAACCTTACTGCATATAATATATTTTTATCAACTGTATGTTTGAGCTAAATTTTTCAAATAGTAATATGAGTATATGTAGGCATTCCAATTCCAACATTAATCATGCTTATCCAGCTAAATCAAAACCTCCAGAAATGTGTTTGTGCAGTGATCCTACAGTTCTATCACCAGTTTCTTCAATGATTAAATCAGACAAGATATGGTACCTGAACCAAGGGCTCTTTTGTCCATTTAAAGTAGGATGTGGCCATACGTGTTCAAGCCTTATTCCTAGACCTAGGAAGCAGCAAGAAGAACGAGCCTGGAATGTTAAAGGTCCTATAAGTTCTCTGTGGCTGGGATTGAGAGATATGAGGCTTGTGAGGAAGTCAAGGTCAGATCCTACCAAGCCATCTATGTTCTAAGAATAGAATATACAATGTGAGTAAAAAGCAACAAAAATGAGTAGATAGGGGATTATAGACTGATTAGATTGGCTGAGGGGATGGGTTCCAAAAAATCAGATGAGACATAAATCTGCAGATTCTTAAGAGTCTTAAAAAGCAAGATAAGCATTCCTGGCCAGGTAGCTCAGTTGGTTAGAGCATCCTCCCAATATGCCAATGTTGTGGGTTCAATCCCCAGTCAGGGCACATACAAGTATCAACTGTAGAATGCATAAATAAGTGGAAGAACAAACTGGTTTCTCTTTCTGTCTCCCTCTCTCTCTAAAAGAAAATAAACAATTTCTTTAAATTAAAAAAAAAGAAACAGGATAAGAAAATTGAACATGCCCCCAGAGGAAGGGAGGCCAGTTATGGTTTTAAATCATGATTTGGTAGGTAGAAATCTAAGATGATCCTCAATGTCCCTCACCCTTGTGTGGGGTCAGAATCTCCAGTAGGATGGAATATCACCCCCAGGGTTGTTACATTACTTAGCAAAAGAGTCTTGTAGATGTCCTTAAGATTACTAATCAGTTGATTTTAGATTAATCAAAAGAGACATTATCCTTATGGGTCTGACCTAATCATATGAGTCTTTAAAATCTAGGTCTAAAGGTCAGAGGCAGATCCAATCAGGGTTTTAAAGCACAAGAAAGATCTGACACGCCACTGCCACTTCATGCATGGAGGGGTCTCAGAGACAAGAGCTACAGGCCTCCTCCAGAAGCTAAGACCAGACCCTCAGCTGACAGCTGGCAAGGAAACAGGCTCCTCAGATCAAAAATTGCAAGAAATTGGATTCTGCTAACATCTTAAATGTGCTTGAAGAAAGACCCCAAGCTTTTAGACAATATAGTCCTTGCTAACACTTTGATTTCAGCTGTGTAAAACCCAGCCAACCCAAACCTGGACCTGTGATCTACAGAACTGTGAACTCACAAATGAGTTCTGTTTCAAGATGCTAAGTTTGTAGTAATTTGTTTAGCAGCAATAAAAAACTAATATAGATGGTAAAGCTATGATAAAAGAAGTACTGTAGAAATATTCACCTCACAACACATTATACAATGGGTTAAGTCACAGGTAGCAGGGTGTTGGTGTCTTGGCCTCACCATTTTAGTACGTAACTATAGTACTGAGAAAGAAAAGTAGCCCCTGACAGCTGGGAGCTACCTGACTCTATGTACTTGGCCATGATGTCCTCCTAAACAATTTCATGGAATACTGACATCAGACAAGGCCATTCAGAGACCACAGCGGATCAGGAAAAAAACAAGAGTACTCAGTAATCATGTCTGAATTAACACAGAAACAAGAACATTCTCTAAACTCCAAAAATGGCCAAACATCCCCTATCTGAGATAATGTGACAGCTACTTCTCTACCGATTACAGGTTTATCTACCCTTTGTTCCTCCCTTCTTCTGGAGAAGAATTAAGAAGATACCCAGTCAGAGTGATGTTTCCTGGCAATAGACAAACTTCTGTTGGATTTCCAAGAGCAAGTGCCGACTTCCTGAAACCCTGACCCAGATCACCTGATAGCCCAAATTCTGTAAGTCCTTTCTAATACTCTCTTACTAAGATACCCCACAGTACGCATTCTCCTTCATTGCAATAAGTCACTAACAGAGTGTCATTCAACCCCAGGCATGTTACTGCTGGTCCTTGGTTGGAGGGCACTGACGGTATCTTACTGACTCCCTGCCCATTGCTTACCTTGGCTTTGCTTGTTGGCATGGGGAGGACTGAAGTAAACTACTAAGGCATTACAGCCTTAGAGAAAAGTCCTCATCCTATGGGAAGGAGTTGGAGGATAAGTATTCAGGCCTTCTCACCCTATGAGGAAAATAACTTGGAGGTGTGTACTATATTATCCCTCAGAGATCCCCAGTGGGAAGGAGCCCCAGTTGCCCACAGTGGTGACCCGCTTGATGTCACAGCCTTTATTGGTTTCCCTCCCTTCCCTGGCTCACTTCCCACTTTCCTACTAGTTTTTCCAAGAACCACCTTGCAAACAAACAACTTTCATACAAACCCTTGTCTTGAAATCACTTCTGGGAAGCACAACCTAACCCAGTAAGACTGATGTCCAGAAGTCCAGGCAAGGGGCAAATGTACTGCAGTATGCAGAATAACACCCCTCCCCCAGGATGCCCATGTCCTAATCCTTGTGACCTGAATAAATTATGTTACATGGCAGACAGGAATTAAGGTTGCAGATAGAATTAGGGGTGTTAATTAACTGGCCTTAAAATAGGGAACTTATTCTGGATTCACTGAGTGAATCCAATGCAATCACAAGGATCCTTAAATGTGTAGCAGGAGACAGAAGAGTCAGCATCAGAGTGATGTGATGTGAAAAGGACTCAACTGACCTTTGCTGGCTTTGAACATGGAAGGTGCCATGGCACAGGAATGCAGGCAGCCTCTGGAAGCTAGAAAAGGCAAGAATATAAATTCTCCCAGAGAGCCTCCAGAACAAAATGCAGCCTTGTTGACAACTTGATCTTTAGCCCAATGAGACCCATTTTGAACCTACAGAGAAAAACAAAAGAATCTGTCTTTTAAGCCACCAAGTTTGTGGTAACATGTTTGTGTAACCTATGTACAAGGTGGACCCAAGTGTGCTAGCAGTAAGTAAAAGAGAAATGAATAGAGGTAACAAATAATGAGAGTGTCATTGACAAATATAAAGAACTCAGGGAAAATACTGTTCAGTGAAATAAATTGAAGACAGGTTGAAGATGATCACAAGTTTATATTACTACATCCAAAGTCTAGTAAGCAATTTGAAAAAAAAATGAGACTCATGCACAGGCGAACAGTGAATTGTATAGGTATAAATACAAGAAGCAAGTATGTAGCCTTAAATTGAATGTATGAAAAAGATCAGGATGTATACAGAATGTATACAAAGATTGAAACATACATTAAGAAGCCAGAGGAGGACGGACAAGGAGTGAGTGAGGAAGGAGAACTGGAAGTACAGTGTTATAGAAGTCAGGAAAGAAAAAGTTTCAAAATGAATCTGGTTCTCAAAGGTTCTAGTTGCAGCCATGAAATAAAGAATAGGTTTCAAGAAGGTTCTGTAGGCTGAAGAGCTAGCTCCATGAACCCTTCAAGAATTATACTGGTAGAGGACTGGGAGGAAGGGAGATTCTTATCTTGAGCAAAACTGGAGTTGCAGTACTCAGTGTTCCACCCACTTGTACCTACATGTCTGGGAGCAGTCTCAATTACCACCCTACCCAAGCTGGCCACAGAATTTGGCCTTTTTTAAATTCACCTGAAATAATCCACCTGCTCATAAGAGGCATTATGAGCAGTGCAAACTTACTGAAGCTTTTCAGGAAGTTGTAGTGGTGGAATTAAAAATTAGATACTTAATTTATAGTTAATTAATTCCAATAAGATATCTGTGTTGCCCCCACAAGCCCTTCTCAGCCACACTACCCTGGCCATCTTCTTTTCTTTCTCCTTCCTCCATGCAGCTTTGATCCCTGGTTCTGAATTTTCTCTAGTACTTTAAACTCCATTTCCCTTCAAATGTATTATTGTAAGTCATCAAAATGCTCTGAAACTGTACTGTCTAATATGGTAGCCAATGATCACATGCGATATTGAGTATCTGCAATGTGGTTAGTCAGATTTAGGAAGTGCTAGGAGTTATAATTCACAATGGATTTTTAAAATTATTTTATTGTTGTTTAATTAGTTTAAACTTCATGTAAAATGTCTAAAATATCTCATTAATACATTTTTATATTGATTGCAATTGTAAGTAAAAATCTTTTGTCTATATTGAGTTAAATAAAATATATTATTAGAACCAATTTTACCTGTTCCATTTCATCTTTTAATATGGGAATTTAAATTTTCCTGCCAATATTTAAAATTGGCAGGAAAATTTAAATTACATATGTGTTTCACATTATATTTCTATTGACAGCACTGCTCTAAGAAATGAAAGGAACTTCATGTTAAGAAGATCAAAACTGATATGTATTTCATTGTATAAATGTACCACATTTTTTATATAATCTTCAGTCGAAGGACACTTAGGTTGTTTCCATGTGCTGGCCACCATGCATAATGCTGCAGTGAACATCAGGGTGCTCATATCTTGTAAAGAAATGTTTTCAGTTTTGAGGTTAGATATTCAGCTATAAGAAAAGATGAAATACTGCCATTTGCAACAATATGGGTGGACCTTGAGAATATCATGCTAACTGAAATAACTTAGAAAAACTTAAGAACCTTATGATTTCACTCATATAGGGATATGAAACAGAAAGCAACAAAGAAAGACCAATACTCCATAGAAATCATTTTAGGAATCATCTTCTAAGAGGCTTACCAAACTCCTTCATATGTGTGTGCATGTATGTGTGTGTATTCTCAAAAGGATTCTCAAACCATGGTGCTAAATACTTGAAATACTTCTCCATATCATTACAAATGCTAACTTTTTATGTAGAATTTTCACAATACCAATTATTTATGTTGGGAAAGAAGTCAAACGGGGCCTGGTGTTCACCAGTAGCCCAGCTCCATGAATCTCTGTGCATTTGGGAGAGAGTAGAGCAGAGACTGGAGCCTGAAAGTCAATCAACCTACAAGGGAATTGAATCTATAGCCACAGCCTCATTAGAATATCTATCACTCCCATCACATGTTGTAGCTAATTCTCTTATCATTAATACAAATGACATTGTAATTACTTGTGTAAGTAATTGTCTCTACCACAAGACTGGGAGCTTTGTGAGGGCAAGGATCTTTATCTGTCATTCATCAACATGTCCACAATGCCTAGTAGCATATAGGTAGTCAGTGCTCAATATTTATTTATTAAATAAATCTTTAATGAAAATTTAATTAAGTAAATTTTCTGTTCACTGCACCCTAAACCACACATTGATCAATCAACTGCCTAGCTCAAAAATGTTATCTAAGTTATTCATTATGGCAGAGATAGGAAAGAGGCAGCTGGGTGATACTAATACGTAAATGAAATGAAGTATAATGATAATAAGTCACATTAATAAAAATAATGGCTAACACTTACTGAGGGCTCATTGGATGGCATTGTGCTAATCATTTAACCCTTTTTCACTTATCATCACAACAACTAACCAGTTAACTACTACTATCATCCCCATTTTACACATAAGGAGACTGAGACTTAGAAGATTAAAGTAATTTGCCCAAAGACATCCAACAAGCAAGTGAAAGCTTTTAAATTTAGTCTTACTCTAGAACCTGAGTCTTAACACTAAGCAAGATGATTGACCCAGGGCATTGTGAACCTGAGAAATATGAAGAAGGCCCTCCAAAAATTGTCCTCCTAAGGGATAGAATGCAGGAGCGTTTATCCACAGTGCCCATCCCCCATTGGTGGATTGTTGTTTGGGGACGATAACTTCCCCAAGCCTTCCAGGGGCAGCTGTCTATGTGTATGCATGTGTGTGCAAGTACATGCAAATGTATGGGGGGTTGGGGGTGCACTGAGCTACTTCAGACCTCTCCAGCATCAGAAAAGCAGAAAACAAAAACACCTAATGTAAGCCTGAGTCACCACCTGTAGCAAGAAGTGACTGGGTGAGATTGAGAACATCCAGTCTCTACAGGGAATTTAATATCCAAGGCTTAACAGAATCAGCTAGATCACTTCTCATCCTTCTGGCTAAGATCAAGTACAGAATCAGCTAGAGATCCCACTGCAGCCACCTTTCCTGAAACTGTAGTTGATAGCCACTTTTCTCCCTCTTCTAGCACCCATTCTAGCTTTATCTCACCCTTGGCCAGCATTATAGCTGATTGCTGGCCAAGTGGGGTGACGAAGACATTGGACCCTTTATTGCTTTGCCCTTGTTAGACCATTGTTGCTGCAACTGCCTATTCACCAATTTTACTGAGCATGGAAACACTAAGAGACACTCCAGTGAATCCACTAGCTTTGCAGACACCCTCCTTGTCCACTCTAGGTGGAGCAGTATTTGTAACACTCAGGGTCTGTCACATAGCAGGTCTGGATAAGAATCCAGGCCTCTTCTCTTCCTGCTTGTATGCTAGTATAAGGCACACAAATTATCAAGTTGTAGCTATAATTGGTGGCTCCTGTCATAGTTCCTAATAGAAGAGTTTCTCTAATTAGTAGAGAAATGAGAAGCTTAAATTCTGCAATTGAGACACTGGGAAACATTATGAGAAAGGCCACTATTATTTGCATTTCTTGGTTCTCACACTTATATATCCTACTGATTGGGAGCATAGACCATATCTGTCAGCTGTGGATTCTGTGCATATAAGTATTCAGACAGTGGCCTCCCAACCCTATCAGTGTATTGTTCCTGAGCAGGAGACTTGATTTCACTAGGTCAAGCCAATGTCCTATTAGGCAAACTGCCTCAAGATGGCACAATATATAGTAGGACCAGTATAAACTATGATCACCATGTCCATTGTCACACCTCCTTTATCATAAAGTATGTCCCTCCACCAGAGGAAATATGTCAGAAAAATCAAGTATTTGGAAGTTTATCAGAGTATAGTTCTGGCAGAGGCACTGTGAACAGGACAAATTCATATCAAAAGAGGTGTCAATTCCATAAAAACAAATATCTCCTCTCTCCAGGAAAAAAGGGCTCTTACGTAGTCAATCAAGTAGCTTGCTTCTCTCTTTTTGGGATTTACTAACAATCTGTGCTCCTGACAGGCTGGGCATTCCAAAAGGCAGTAGTTACACCAGCTTTTGTAAGCAGGAGCTTTAGCTGCTTGGCTAGGCTTATGCCCTCTCCATAATGTGGTTTTTCTGTACACAAACATATCAGGTAAGCACTAGAGCAGCTGAGAACAAAGGCTAACACACATTGGACAAGTCATCCCATCTACTTGCTTACTGAATTCCTCCTCTGCAATAAAGGCTTTACATAGAGCATAAAAATGAGACACAAATATCCAGGATTTTGTGCCCACTCCTTAGGTACACCCGTATGCCTCTTCTCCAGAACTCTTTGTCTCCAACTGCCCATTTTACACCTTCATTACCCCTGACAAAAAGTAGACACTATTCAGGAGGCAGATGTTGTTTCTCCCTCCATACTAAGTAGATAATCAGTGCTCATAGCTCTGTTCAGGGGGAAACTGCACCCTAATGTCTTTTAGGACCACCCCTAAGTGAAGCTGCAATAGAGCAGTAATGAATTTTCAGCTTACACCAAGGTATCCAACCAAGTGATCTTTGAATAAGGTCCATGTTGTTGTTGTTGTTTTCTCTTTCATTAATTAGTCACAGCGAAGACCCTCCTGAGGCCATACATGTGCATTCAGGGAGAGGTATTGCTGCTATAGAGGTAAATGATATGAAAGGTTGGCACACTTGCTCACCTAATTTACTTTGCCTTCTAGACTTGCTCAGGCCTAATCCTTAATGTACTCTTTTCCTCTTGCAGCAGATTGCTGCTGCACCTGTCTGTCTGTTTGATTCATTGGGTGTGAATATGACCACAGCTAGATCATGATGGGCACCTGTAATTTCACAGCCACTTGATGATCCACGGTCAGCACCAAGTCTCAACCAAGCCCCAGGAGCACTGCAAGATCTTAAAGTTGAGCAGTCCTCTGCTACAGAAGGTGTGAGCTGGCGTTCTAATCCGCCCGTCTGCACTGTAATTCTTTTATTGGGGTTTCTAGAGGTTCCATTCAACAAGGCCTAGCACAGATCTCTCGAGCCTATTGAACCTACTGGGTCACACAACTCTAGTGACAGAGCAGTTGATAATCCAGTACACCTTTTTCTGCTACACAGTCCTCTCTTGCTCTCGGCTGCACTCAGAGCTGAAAGTTGAGTCACCTACCGCATGGACTGAAGCAGAACAATATTCCTAAGTGTGTTATATGTGGCCTGTGAAATCAAGGAGCTATCAAGTGCCACCTCTTTTTTTTTTTTTTTTTTTTTGCAATAGGGGCTACAAAGTGCAATAGCTTTTCCTTCACTTCCAAGGGTGTAGCCTGTGCTTCTGTGCCCCACATGACATCTCTTCAGCAAATCTCTGATTTAAGCCATAGCTCTGGTGAACATTTTTGTGGGCACTCTGATACAATGACAGTGTTTCAACTCAAGCAGGAAGTCTTAAGGTCTTCTTTGATACTCCAGATGTCCTTTAGATAGTGTCCATGTACATTCTAGAAATTTGAGCAACAGGAGTGTGGAGAAACGTTCCAAATTCCAGTCCTTCAGGCTTTCAGTTCCTGGTGGAATTGAGCACAACTGCCCAGAGAAACATCCTCCATATGAACCCTGATGCTGTCTTTGCTTTTCCTCTCTCTCTCTCTCTCCTTCTTGTTTACCTTCTTCTCCCTAGAATAACATTCCAAACAAACTAACTGTACACAACTTCTTGTCACAAATTCTCATTTCAGATAAAACCAAAAGAGGATGCCCAGCCTTTGGTAGATTCTGAATCCTTATGTTTTATCTCCCACTCTGTGGCACTTGTGCATCTTCCTAGAGTATCCAGCACTTGCCTCCTATTATCCAGGTCCAGTTAGCATGGTGTCAACAATATAGAAGATTCCATGAGAAGCAAGATTCCTGAAGGACTCAATGTTTAAAGAGAATGGAAAGGTAATCCTAGTCCTAGGGAAAGGCATTGAATGCGCACTGGAGTCATTTTCACAAAGGAGGAAAGTGCTTTTGTTCTACTTTACCAACAGGGCATTTGCCAGCTCAGTAACCATACAATGAGTATAAAAGGCTATTTTTATCTATTTTAGTAAAAATACCACAACTGGCACAATAGCAGCTGCTATTGGAGCCACAACTTGGACATAGCCTACTAACATACACCCTGACTCACCTAATTTTTTTCAAGGGCTAAAAGGATGGGTGAAATGGGTATGTGATGGAGGTCATCATTTCTACATTTTTAAGTCTTTGCTGGTAGTGCAATCTCTGCATTTCCCCTTAGGGTACAATACACTTCTGATTTACTATCTTGGACCAGGAAGAAGAGATGATTTCAGGAACTTCCATTGGCCCTTCCTACCATAAGAACTCTTATCACAGATGAGACAGGGCTCTATCAGTTGCTAAGCATATCAATACCGACTACACTTTGGGGAGTCCATAGACATATTGGATGCACTAGGAGACAGACTTTGGACATAACTCCTTTTAACCCCTGGCCTCCATTTTGAATGCTTAGAATCAGTGTCCATTTAGTCCTTGTGTCAAATAACCCTTGAATCTGGTAATTCAATTTGTACAGTGTACTTGTCTTTGAGTATATAACTTTTGGTCCCTTAGGGGATATATTAGGGAACACATTGTAGATAATTCATGATAGCATCACAAGGTTCTTCCTCAAGGGACTTGGCATCCCCCTGGCCTACAGAGGAAATTAAGCTTCTCAAAGATACCATTGTCCTTTCACCAGTGTATTCTGCATTGCATAATTGAAGGCAGTGTCCACAAAGCCTTCCCAGGAAACACAAACAGGTGTTGAGGCTTCTGATTCCTTCCTCAACATTCTGTCAAGGCTATTTCACTATCTCTGCTTCATTTACTGTATGTAGGCTTTCTGCATTCAAGCTTCAAGGAACCATTTCAGCAGGGTATTCAGACTGGCTGTAGGAGTCCTTGCCCTACTATTAAATTCAGAATCATGGACATTCCTCCTATGTCATTAAATGCTCCCTTATCCAACCTGATAATTTGTCCCCTTTTCTTCTCCACCTAAGTCTAATACCTACTATATTTACTCCTGGATTCTGGTATGTAGTCTCCTACTTGCTGCCACTAGGGTTATGTTGACAGCTGACTCTAATTTTTGGTCTGGAGGCAATAAGGAGAGGTTGGAGCGGACATTGAGGACAAACATGATCTTGTCAGGCACATGCCTCTGATGAAGTCTTTCTTTTTTCAAGTGTGGGAAAGTTGTTTTCCTGATCAAAGGGCAGGGGTTGCTTCTACCAGCCCAAAGGGCTCAAGAGGACTTAGGGACTCATGGTTCCTCATATTGCCCACAGTTATCTCCTTCCTGTATCTCAGGGTCTTCCCTGCCCCTATCAGGACCCTGACTTTAGCACAGACACCTGCCAAGGGTATAGATTTAATTACCTTTGCAGCCCTGCCAACCTTGTTATCAAATCCTGAACTGATATTCAGCAGTCTGTCCTGTGACTGCAAGACATGAGTATCTCTTTAAACACTGATATGGAGGCATTCCAGCCCTTGTGTTGATCCCTGAGTTGACAGCTGGCTGACCATAAAATTAAAAAAAAAAAAACAACAACTGCAAATTTCCTCATTCGTGTAAGTACCATTGCCCTTTCCTATTCAAGTGCCAGAGCTACTATGCAGGCTAATGTTTTATGTTCATCTTTTACCCACAACAGGTAAGAATAGTCTTAGTTAATTGTGATAGCATATCAAGAGATACTCCTCTTGTCATCTGACTGGTTAGTGACCCACTTCCAGAGACCTGACAAGCTGCTTTTGAGGCTTTCAAAGAACCATTTCAGCAACTCTATTGACATGTTTTGTTTTGCTTCATTTTTTCCAAAAGCATAACCTAAGATAACTACTTTGGTGTACTCAGATCATTTAGAAGGTAATCCTAGTGAGAAGCTATGAGGAAAACGAGGAGAAAAATATAAGAGATGATATAAGAGTATGTCAATGAAGTTACTGCTATGGGCAACCAGAACTCAATTTCACCAGGACTACCGTATTTTTAGAACTAGAAGACGCACCTTACCATAAAACACACCTAGATTTTAGGGGATGAAAATAGGAAAAAAATTTTGAAACAAAAAATGTGGTAAAATATTTAATAACCTGTGACCCCACTCCACCGTCACCCCCCCACCCCACAGCGAGCCAGGTAAGCTACATTCGGACTATAAAATGCACCCCCCCTTTCCTCCCAAATTTGGGGGGAAGTGTGTCTTATAGTTCAAAAAAGTTGGTACTTGAGAAGCGGACAAATGCCCTTACAAGTTGTCTTGCTAAGGGAAATTATTATTAGTCCTTGGTGAGGCAAGATGGATTTTCACAGATCAGTTCTTAGCAGTTTTCCTATTTCAGTTATGCTTTTTAGAAACCAGCCTATTGGCATTACTGTTGATTGGATTACTGTCTTATTTAATGCCTCTGTTTATTTTCGTTGACTCTGCTTGGCCTACCCTTTCCTCCCCACTTGCAAGCCCATTTGAATCCTCCTCATCATTTTGGTTCTGCCTTCTAAAGGAAGCCTTCATAAGCCACTCCAGCCAATATTTTAAATACTTATTCTGAATTTCCACTCTACTATCTTAACACTCATTTGGCACTTAATCTTAGTCATTCCCACAGTACTTACTGAGTACAGATTATGTACCAAGCACTCTTTCTTGATGGTGGAGATATAGCTGTAAGTAAATAAGACAAAATTTCTGCTCTTGTGGAACAAATATACAATAGCAAAAATAGGTGAGGTAGACAGACAACAAATATGTAGTAAGTGATCATAATTGCTATGGAGATAAGAAAAGCTGGGTGAGGATAGAGTTTGTGTGTGTGTGTGTGTGTGTGTGTGTGTGTGTGTCCACACAGGGGTTAGCTTTCCTAGACAGGGTTGTCAGGGAAGAACCTTTGAGTACTGGCCCCCAAAAAACGAGGAAGCATGTCTTGTGGACATCTGGAAGGGCAGCATTCCATGCAGAAGGAACAGTAAGCCTAGAGTGCTGATGCTTAATATGCACAGAGAGGGTTAGATGGCCTTTCAAGAGTTGCTGTGGATGTGGTCCATCTATATCAAGTTCTGTCTTAGATGTCACAGTAAAAATTTTTGCAATAGCATGGATGGAACTGGAAAGCATTATGCTAAGCAAAATAAGGCAGGCGGTGAAAGACAAATACCATATGATCTCACCTTTAACAGGAACCTAATCAACAAAACAAACAAACAAGTAAAATATAACCAAAGTCACTGAAATTGAGAGCAGGCTGACAGCGACCAGAGGGGAGAGGGGAGGGAATTTCAGGGGAAAAGGGTGAACAGTTTGCAGGAACAAGTATAAAGGACACATGGACAATGACAAGGTGGGGGTGGAAATGGGGAGGAGGTGGGGAGGGCTGGGGGGTGGGCTGGGATGGAGTAAAAGGCAGAAAACTGTACTTGAACAACAGTTAAAAGAAAAAGAAAAAAAGGAAAATAGAATAAAAATTTTTGAACTTTAACCTAAATAAAACAGTAAGCCATAAAAGTGTTCTAAGCAGAAAAATGTTTGGTCACAAATTCTGAAATGGTCATTCCAGCTGCTGAATGAATTTGGATGTAGAGAAATAAAAGGCGGTAGAAAGACCTATTAAGTTACTGCAATTGTGCAGTCATGAACAGATGGTGCCTCATGACACCTTTGTACTGTAAGTTGTTTTATACCAAAATTTACCTTTTTTGTCATATATATCCATAACTCATTGAGGACAGGGAGCTCATACTTGTAATTGATGGGTCATGAATATAACCTGTGTACATATCCATTTAATAGGGACTCAATAACTGTTGTTTAAGATATACTAACAGTATTAAATCCATATTATTTAGGTAACAGTGTGGCATCATTGAAAGCCTTTGTCATTTACTACTTCTTTAAGAAAATTTTATTCTCCAAGCCTTAATTTCAATATTATTTAAATATTGATAACACCTACCAACCATGTTGGTGAGGATTAAATGAAAATGCCTAACCCCACACTCACCACTTACGATGGGAGAGATCTGCCATGCTTCAACAGAAGTCCTAACACCCACTACAAACACAAATGTTCTTTCTGTATAGTGCCTGTGAAATTGTAAAAGCTATAATAACTGACTGCATTCTAACACATACTAGACCAATTCATGCCTTTCTGGATATCTAAAGAGTACACTCAAAAGTGTTCCAGCTTTGTTATAGCAATATTTGCCTTCCATATCATTTCAGTGTTGCTGAGAAACAACTCATCACCTATTCCATCTTGGTTTTTCACATCATTACACCCCAGTAAGTATAGCTGAAGCCCTAAACCCAGGATAAATGTTTAGGAGTTTGATGGCTAGTCAAGCGATGGGATTTACATTCTGAGCAGTAAGTGTCAAAACAACATGGGCAACACTTGTTACATTGCAAGGACCCGGGGTGTGGTAGCTACAAGCAGAATTATAACGTCCGAGGCAACCCAAGCGTTGCTTCAGTCCTCTTACACCAAAAAGCAGGTGCAAGTCAGGCAAAGGACATGGAAGCAGAGAAAGGTATGATGACTTTGCCCACTCATTATCATTAAGCAGAAGGAAGAGGGAACCCCAAGGGTTTCTAAATTTGGGTTCAACTTTCTTCACTTGGCCGAAGTGTCAAACTTCAGTGCAGGGCCATTGATGTGGACGTCTCCTTCTCCGTGGACTGCCCACGGGGAGTCGCAAGGCAACAGAGAGGCTACAGAAGCCCTCCTGGCTCGGACCCAGGAACGAGAGGAGCACCGATCGAAGGATGAGAACATCGACCCTATCGGCGATCACGGTCCCCACACAATTTCTAGTGAGTAAAGAAGTGCCGTCCTGCACTGTTGGTCTTACCATCACGGCACTCTTCCCACATGCCGAAGGAGAAAGCGCATGCGCGAGAGGAAACCGGGTCCCAGCCTCCAGCTGCTGGAGGCCTAGCAGGACGCAGGATCGTAGAGCTGCGCAGGCGCGCAGTGACACATAGGCGGAAGTGGCCCAGACGGGGCCGGCAAACAGAAGTCCTTTACAAGGAGGTGGCAGCAGTGGCGGAAAGGGCTGGAGTAGGCGAAGAGGAGGAGAAGCTGGAGGTGATAGCGACGGACCTGGGGAGGGGGAGACGCTTCTTCTGGCTGGCGACATCCAGCCTGGGGTCACCGTTCCAGGTGACACACCGGCTCAGGAGTGGTCGCGCCGCCAGGGCCTTTCTCCTTGTTTGGGACCCAGATCCCCTCTCCCCAGAGAACCTTCCCCTCATCCGTGATGAGCGTGCGGGGAGAGGATGAGGTCGGATTGAGAACACGGGTGACTTCATTTTTTAAAGAACGGAGACCTGTTGTCATGGTTTCCAGGGAGGAACTACTTCTTTTTCCCCTTTCGGGTCCCCTACTAGCCGGAACTCGCTCCAGCCCGGGTTAGTGGACTTGTAGGCTTGCGGCCACTTACAGGGGCGTCTTAGACTTATGGAGAAATATCAGTCGCCTGGTTTCCCCAAGGCTGCATTTTAATTAAGAGCTTCTTGTGGTTTCTGCCTTAAATCTGCAGTCCATTTGATTTGAAGTGCTAAATGATTGTACTGACCAGGTTATTAAATTCTTGTCATAAACTTCTTACAGAAGTTATGCTGATTAGTCCAATCTTTGCAGCTTAATTCTCTCCCCCAATTTATTTTTCTTTTAAATATCGAATGAAGACCGGATGATGTAGTGTGCTAAGAAGTGTGTGTTTGTCGAGAATTGATTTTTGGATAAACATTTCCTAAGTGAATTGGGATTATTTGGGAATTGGAAGAAAGATACAGCAGCATTTGAAAACAATTTAGCTAAATTTTTTGTACTTTATATATGTGACTAGATTAATAAATTTACTGTAATAATTTTGACTTCAGTAGGTCATTGTCACCAGTTATTTATAACTTTTAAATTTCACTGTGTGCTAAAGCTACTCTTTTAATTCACTTTGAGCAGTTATTTGTTCCTTCATGTTATTAAAGTAAAATATGTGTGTTGACTGTAGTAAGAGGACTCAGGCACTGATTCACAACTGGGGATTTTTTGTACTTAGTTTCAAGAGTTAACTGTGAACTTTTAAAATAAAGCAAAATGTTGATCATTTAATTTGAAAACTAATTTTAACTTTATGATTATTTTTTTTCCTGCACCACAAGGACATTGGCCTGATTTCTTTAGATGATGATTAGTAATCTCATTAATGTCTGAAATGGAAGGAATATGGAAAACATTTAGGATCACAGTTATTGGGTGTCCGAATTCACAGGGTCTTCCTTCATCAGTCACATGATGGGACCACTGATGTTCTGATTAATAAAACTGCATTCTAAATGCAAGGCCTTAAAAAGCAGATTTTCTGATGCTGGTGCCTTAAGTAAGCAAAGGAAATGAATTTACTTCCATGTGTTCATTTTAGATGCTTTGTGGAAAATTTTAGTCGAGATGTCAATATTTTACCACAGATGTCCAAGAAGCAAAAGTGCCAGAAGGATTTAACTATATGTCTGGCATAGATCTTTGGCTCATAAGATTGCCAATAGATGTGTTAGAAGTGGCAAAGTATTAGAAAGATGAGCAATACTATTAATTAAATAGTGTTTACTAAAGTATAATAGACTCCTTCATTTAATATTTTACATTTCTAAGTTTACAGTTGTGCATAGGTGAAACACAAAGTTTATTCTTGTATTATTATTTATTAATTATTGTATTATTTTCCATGCAAACACTGTAAAGGTACTTTTGCCCCACCCTGTATAAATACAGAGAGAAATTTACAGTCATCTATGGAGCCTTCATGGGTTTTTTTTACAGACTTAACAGAAATGATGTCTTTCCCAGCTTTTTGCTGTCCCAAAGATTTTTTGTTTTGTTTTTAAATAGCTTTATTAAGGTTTAATTGACATATAAAAAAACCTGCACATTTAATATGTACTATTTGTTGAGTTTGGATATATGCATGCATTTGTGATACCATCACCATAATCAAGGTAATAAACATATCTATCACCTCCAAAAGTTGCTTTGTGTCCCCTTTTGTGTGTGTTTATGTCGTTAAGAACACTTAATATAAGATCTACCCTCTGAGCATATTTTTAAGTGCCCAATACCGTGTTTTTAATTATAGACACTGTTATTTAGCAGCTCTCTAGAGCGTATTCATCTTGGTAAACTGAAACTTTATACCTATTGAACAATACCACCCCCAAAACTTTTTAAATTAAAATTATTTTCTCCAAAGAAAACATGTTCTTTTACCTAAGAGATGCTATTGCTAAAACATATTACCTTTCTCTAGTCTTATAAATCTACCTTTTTAAATAACTTACAGTTGTTTGATTTTATTTTTAAATGTCATTAGCACATATTTTCCATTTGTCTTAGAATTTAGAAGAGCATAGGTGCTTTTCTGCAAATAAGAATTGACATTACTGTTAAAGATGTTACATATCGAACTATTGTGGGCTTTAAAAATTATATCCTTACCACATATAAAAACATAAAGGCACATTTACTTCTTTGATGAAATAAATACAAGCTTGCCTTTTGGTTTGTTGCTGTGGAAATGAGAATGGTATATACTTAATTTAATGCTGTATTGCTCTTTATCAGGTAAAGATAAATTGGAGAGTTAACATTGTTTTTGGTTGATTGGAAGTTCAAATAAGGGAATTCAGATGTTTATATCCAGAGACAATGACACTTAACTGTATACTTTTAAAAGTGTGATTTGAAATGTTATTTGGAGCATTATACTTTATGATTCAAATGTTTTGCTTAAATTGCTTATTTCCTTCTTTAGGACTTAGCTCAACAAGCAAAAGAAAAACTGAACAAAGGAGAAGAAACCAAAGATAACTTTGGAAGCACTGAATGTGGCAAAATAAGAACAATGGATCTCAAGTTCAACAACTCCAGGAAATATATTTCTATAACTGTCCCATCCAAAACCCAAACAATGTCACCACACATCAAGTCAATAGATGACATTATAGTACTTGGCATAAATCTCAGCAGATTTAACAAAGTTACTCAATTTTTCATATGTGTTGCTGGAGTTTTTGTATTTTACCTCATTTATGGATATTTACAGGTAAAAAATAGTTATTTGTTTATAGTAATTATAACAGTTAAGATCAATAAGAGCACTTAATAGTTTGTTCAAGATGTTTTCCTTTATAAGTTACCAGTTTCTTCACAAATATGAGGTTTTCTGTATAGTAATAGAAAAGGGCTTTTTAAAAGTAAGTGCTGAAAAATGAGGTCACAGTTTCAGGATTCAATATTTTAAGGAAGGGAAAGGAAGCCGAGAAAATCTTAAAAAATTAATTATGAAAAAACATGAAATATTTAACAAAGTATAGATAATAACAAACATTACTGTTTAAAAGTGAATAATTCAAGTATTGATTGCTATTTTGGAACATAATTCTTCAATAAAATTGAATGACAGCATGAAAACCAGTTCATCTCTTCTTTTTTTTTTCATTTAAAAAATATTTTATTGTTTATGCTGTTACAGTTGTCCCAATTACATTCTTGATTCTTACAGCTTAATAATAACAGGTCATTTTTTGGAAAAGTATACCAGGATGTTTTGTATTTTTCCGGTGACTCTTTAATTCTGTTATCATTGAATCATCCTTTTTTGTGTTGTCATTCTTGTTCATTTCTTTTTCTAACTTTGCCAGAACCTTATGTTTTGTAAGATTTTTTTTTTACCTGCACAAAACATTTCTAACATTGCCACAGTTTATCTCACGTTTGCATTGTACTATGGCATAGATGTATATATTTGACCAGCAGGAGATTCCTGACCTTCAAAGATGTGGTCTGGATGGGAGGATCCAAGGTAGTGTAAACAGAATGTTTGAATGGACTAATATTATTGATGGTTAGTTCATTAGTATATTCAGTTCTTACCAACTTTACCTTTTTTAATTCAATTTCCTAACATGAGAGAACCTTTTATAATTCCAGGAAAGGAAAGTGATACATTTTTGTTCAAATGCAGATATTTCTGGTATTCTGAGTATTAATCAGAGTGAGTTTAATCATTGTACTTTTTTCCATTATCTTACAGAGATGAAATATAAAATTAAATATAAATAAAGAAGGTGATTTTTGACTATTCCTTAGCTTATAAAAATACTATAAAGAGTATTAGTGTAAAAAACATGAATTAAAAATCTTAGTATTTATAATAATAATTGACTTTGCCACTTGAAAATGGTGTAAAATTTCTGGTGTCAGTGAATAACAATAAAAAATAGTACATTTTATCAAGTAAATTTAGAATTCTTGTTAGAAAAACATTTTTTGTTGTTGAAATACAGCATTCTTACCAAATAGCTTGGGAACAAAGAAAAATGTTTGTTGCAAAGAAAAATGAATTAGAAATGTACCAAATGAATTTCATCAAATCATTTCTATTTATTAATGATCAGAGATTTTAATTTATAACTAATATGTACAAAATTTCTTTTGAAAGTAGATAAATCGCCATAATTGTGTTTGTAACATCACTATCATTTTGCGAAAACTTACATTGCTACTAACTTACATATAATTGCCTATTAAAATAGTGTGAAGAAAATGGTTGGAGTTTTGTAATGAAGTTAGCTATATATATAATCTGAATGCCAAAATATTTAATAAAACTACTTTCATGTTTCATAGCTCATAAACCAGAAAAATCCTAAAAACTTGCAGACGTACTTGAATATGAAGTCTAAATTTGAGGAATTATGCATATCCTAAATGTACAAAATCTAGTTCAGGGTCTATTTAGAGGGTGTGTTGAGTTTTTCTTTGAAAAGAAATTCATACATAATTCTCTTTTTAAAAAATATTTAAAATACAATTGAATATGTATATACTCAATATAGATATATACACTTAGAATATATATATATATGGGGGAAAGTTTGATTTTTTTTTAAGTAAGCAAGATAACTTTATTAGAACTCCTCTTTAATGCCTTATTAAGAATTAATGTAAATGTTACCTAATGGTATGACATTATGTTTAGGTGGAGTAATCACTTCCTCTAGAAAGAGAAGTTTTATATAATCTGTGGTACAAGTATTCCAAAAAAAATTTTTTTAATTGATTTAAAATTATTATAGTTATGTAGAAAAGCAGGCCTGAGATAATAGACTTATAATGAAATAAGCTTTTTTGAATAGTAGATGAGTTCTTGAATCAACTACCTTTCTCATTTTGAGGGCAACTTTTTAAATTTTTGTCTTAAAAAAAAAAAGCATAGAATAATGTAGCTTCATAGCTATCCCTTACCTTTTTAACTTTTCTTCTGATTTTTGTACCTGGATATCTAGTGTCAGTTCCTTGGGAAAGCCACGTAACTTCTCTAATTATACCCCTGAGAAGTTTCGTGATTTGAGTGTTTTTTAACAGTGTTGTGTTTATAGGAATTTATTGTGAGGAAATTGGTCTGCCTCTTAAAATTAACACTATTCATGTATCTTTTGACAGGAATTAATATTTTCAGTGGAGGGTTTTAAGTCCTATGGCTGGTACCTTACTTTAGTACAATTTGCATTTTACTCCATATTTGGCCTAATAGAACTTCAGCTTATTCAAGACAAAAGGAGAAGGTATGTGGTATGTTTGTTTTTATTTTTTCACAGTTAAGTTCACTAGTAGTGGTTAAATTTTTTGTTCTGATTTTTGGGTATACAGAGTATATTATACATGAAATATACATTTCCCATTAATAAAACATATCTAATACCCAAGCATTTTATCAGTATAATCAATTTCATTAAAATATTAAATATGATATTTTCATTACACATTGAAAAAATTATCTCTAAGTGTAAGTTATAAAAAAAATAATTTAGGCTCAACTTGTATTAAATATATCATCTTAAAATAACCTATTCAGATGTGCATGCGAATTTTATAAATGTCACTGAAATAAGTGTAACTAAAAGATTTACAATGCTGCTACATTAAAATATCAATAATATTTTATATTAAAAATATGAAAACCTGTGAAATAAAATATCAATACCTGTTTCCATAGTGGTTTTTAAAATCTGTAGTAATTTTTTTGTGAAATATATTTTACTTAACATTGTCATACCTGTACTGTCTAGTAGCTGAGATTGCATTCTCAGTAATCAGAGAGATTTCATAACATTTCTTTTTATCAAAACTGAAGGAGCTTGTTTGACAGTATATTTTAAATTGGCCATCTAGATTATAGAAATACCTTCATGTATTTTTAATGGCGTATAGAACAATATGCAGTAAAACCTTACCTCTGATTATAATTAGATAGTATTTAGGAAATTGAATATAAGTTTTTGGTAAATGTAAGTGATTATCCTGACATATCAGAGCCTAATGTGTGAATAATCAGGTATATATTGAACAGTTTAAAATGCAATAAGCTCTAATATTGATGTAAATGTTTAATCCCTGCCTGTCTTCATTGATGTAAATGTTTAATCCCTGAGTGAAAATAAAACATTTTCACAGCTTTTATTTCTTACGTAAATGTTTTTGATGTTTGTATGAAGATAACTATAAAATTTTAAATATTTAAATCTTTATCTCCAGTGTTTCTTCTCAGGTCTAATTTTACCTCTCAGTCTCTGTATATTGCCAATAAATTATTATAGCAGTGATATTAAAAGTGTTTGAATCTGAAGACATCATCTTCATTATTTTCATTCTCTGAAACTACAAGACTTAGCCATAGGTGATAGAATAGAAAATAATCAAATATATCTGTCGAGACTAGTATACAACAAACCCAGGTTCATTGTATGATTCATTACCTATTGCAAACTCCTGGACCTCTTTTGCTTCTAAAGTAAAAGACTCTAATACTATCTCTATTAAATGAAAAGTGAGAAAAAACTATCTCCTCATTGTTAAATTTTAAAAAGATACACCTCCCTCTCAGCTACCAAAATAAGATGGAGTGGGGGCCCCAAGCCATGTTTGTTTATCCCAACCTTTAAACCATACAGTTGGATTTAAACATAAGTGAAGGGATTTAGTAGAAGAATGTATAGATGTGTAATGAATACAATTATGAATTGAAACTTTTTATTCCAAAGCACATGCAAAACTACTTTAGAAAAAGTCTTTAAAGGTATGTTACAATGAAAATACACCTAATCATTTATTTCTGAGTATATACCCATCTCTGAACTTATTTAAGTGGCATTGCTCTTTAGACCTTCGCTTAGTTTTTGTCTTTCTTTCTATGTTTGTGTGAATACCAGTGTACTTGAAAGAGGACAGGATTTAGAGGCAGAAAACATTTGAGTCTTGCATTGCCTCTCATTAGCTCTATTGAGATTTCAGGGAAGTTTCTTAAATTCTCTGTTTTATTTTGAGGATCAAATGTGATAGTGTGGTGAAGCACATTGTAAAGTGTAACACTCTGAATATACTACTTATTTTTCAAGAAAGATTGCCTTGTAACTTCATTAATTACTTCATGTGACTTTGTAATAAAGGAGATCTGTCCAATTGGTTTTGACTGAGCTTTTTAAAATTAAAATTTTTCCACTATATCTAGGGAGGTAAGCAATTGGGGTGTTAAATAAAAATAGAAGTCTTGAGAGTTGTAGGGGCAAGATGATGAACTCTAACTTCCTCATTTACCAATGAGAAAACAAAGACCTAGAGGAGTGTTGGGATTTCATGAGATCATATAACAAGTTGCTCTCAAAGTTGGATCCTTTTGAATTTAGGTTTTCTGAGTTGCAGGCTTGGTTTTTCTTATTGTTGTTTTATTTTTTCCTACCTATACTATGCTGCTTTCTAATCATCATTCCTTTGATTTTTCTGGCTTGAATTTTTATTTTCTGGCCTATGTTCTCTTACCTAGTGAAGCAGAGCTATCCTCCTTCCCTGATGATACCTCACTGAGGGTTAAACTGCACAAACAGCATGAAAGTCAGTGTTTGTGCACAATGGTGGATACAGCATGCCAAATTATTTCCATATGGATTTTAAATGTTGACCACTGCATTAGTAGTTAAGTAGGAAAAGCCTCAAAATTGAAATGTAAGTGTAAATGTTGTATTCTAATAGAATTTTTCCAGTAAATTATTTTTGCCTTGTATCCAGCCATAATAAAAAATAAGAAAAATGTTATTGCCTTGATTTAAACATGAACACAAAGCCCAAAATAGGTACTAGATCTAGGAGGCAATATAATGTAATGATGTGAGTAGTGCTTCCTGTGTTAGTCACACCAATGTACAAGATTATTCTTTCCAACCATTAAATATGTAGTCAAAGTGAGCATATGCTCGCAATGATAGCTCAAAATTCTGAAGAGTCCAAGTGAGGAATTTCCTCTAGGAAATCCAGATCGAACTTAAATCCTAAAAGAACTCATTATTCTGGATCATAAAAAAAAGAGTCAGATTCCTCATCAGAAAGTTGATTTCACAGAATACAGAGTTGGAGATGAATCATAAGAGGTGCTAATAAAGATTATGTCCAGAATTTTAAATATGTACATTTTCTAGAGAAATTCTGCCCAGTTTACTCTAGCAGAATGGGTGAATGTATTTTTCCTAATGCTAGATGGAAATATCAAGAAACAGAACAATTTAGAAGTTAAAATTTTGTTAAGGTACCTTTTACCATTATAGAAACCAATTATTTTAAATATTTTTTCTAAATTTAGTCAAGATAGTTTTTATGCCTTCTCCGTACAGTAAGAATCTATGTGATTCTTGTATACCACTTTTTCACACAGGAGTTCTCACTTAAGATTGATTAAATAAGGGTGAGTTGTTATTTTTAGTGCCGTTAATTTATATAACTAGAGTGTTAAAACTTTAGTGATATTTTTACCAATATTTCTAGAAACATTAAATAAATAAAAAGAGTAAGTAGATATTTACACATTGTAAATACATTATCTAACAAGTATGAATTGGGTCCCAAAATGAAGATTTTAAAATTGTCTTTTACAGAATACCAGGAAAAACCTACATGGTAATAGCTTTTCTAACTGTGGGTACTATGGGGTTATCAAATACTTCCTTGGGCTACCTGAATTACCCTACCCAAGTCATCTTCAAGTGCTGCAAGTTGATTCCTGTTATGCTAGGAGGAGTTTTTATTCAAGGTACAGTAATGATATATTTTCATACCATTTGAAACTAGTAGGATATGTTATAGCATCTAGCATTAGGAAAAATATTAAACTTTGGTTAATTTAATGAACATTCTAAATATTGTATCAATTCTGAGTGATATAAAAATAAGGTATTATAAAAATAGTAATACTTGTGGTCTACCTTAATATCTGAAATCAATGATTTGAAGTCAGGTAAAATAAAAATGGTATTTTGCTTTATCTTTTAATCTGGAATCTACTTACATTCCCAGAAATACTGTAATCACATATTGAGGGCCTAGCTCAGAAGTACCTAAGTGCCTGGAAAGCTCCTTCCTTCAGCCCTTTTATTCTTGTACTCTTCAGGGCTCAGAGTGCTCTTTACTTCCATTATGCAAATGGACAGTTCTTACACTGAAGTGAAGCTTAACCTGAACAGCACTGCTTTTTCACCAGTTCTGCTGGCTTATTGATTTCTTAGCACTCCAACAAAGTTACAGGCTGTGTTGAAAGAGCAGTGGAAGAGGAGGCAATGGTAGCAACAAGCAGCAGAATAAGTTGTTGTTTGTATAAATGTCATGAGGAAGTCATGTTTTGATCATTGTTTCTACATCACTGATGTTCTTATACAGCCAGGCTTCATTTTATGCTTAAGATGCCTTCTCAAAAAAAACTTTTTAATGAAAGTATGTCTCTTAACTATTTTACATAGAAAAAACTAATTATCTCAATCCCTATTAAACATCACATTTAATATCATAACTAACTGGGTATATATATTCCCTTACAATCCTTCCAAAAAGTTACACTACATGGTTTTGTTATTTAACGTGGATATATTAAAATAGTTAATCCTCACTAACCTAGAAGTTCATTGATATGCAATTTCATGGTATTTGCAAACTTAAACAGTTATAATATAGACTGAATAATTACTCTGGTTACTTTATAAACTTATAAACCATAAGAAAATTCATAGCCTTATTTATAAAGAAAAAAGCATTCATTTCCACTAACTTTTTAAATGTTCATATTTATTCACCAGCATACCAGATAAAATGGAATCTCATATCTAATATATAAGGACACGGTGCTCACTAACAGTTTAATTTTCAGAATCAGTGTTCTTCATATATTTTGACATGAGATATAAAAAGCAGACCCCTGATCTACTTGGTTAAACACATAGATCTAAAACTACCTTGAGTGGCTCTTTCCATTGTGAGGTTGACTGCACGTTTGTATTGCACAGGCAAGCGTTACAATGTTGCAGATGTGTCTGCCGCAGTGTGTATGAGCCTTGGTCTGATATGGTTTACCCTCGCTGACAGCACAATTGCGCCCAACTTCAACGTGACAGGTAAGGAATTTTATTGTCTTCCAAGATTTTGTAGGCAGTTTGGTTTACAGTTTCATAAGGATTTTAATTGATGGTGTGACATCTATAATTCTCATATCTAACATAAAGCTTTCCATCATAAATAGTGTCCCATGTGGAATTTGTACATTAATTTTAGATTTTTTTCACAAGCAGAATAGATGCGATAGTATGTTTAGAAGTAAGAAAAAAAAATGTAGGTTGGAATCTTGTTTCTGTTTTACAGATTTAACAGAAATTGTTTATGTATACATATTATCATTCTTAACTATGGAGTTTTACTCATAAGATTATTGTAGTGAAAATATGAAAACTCTGGAAATGAAACAATTGTTTTTACTATTTATGTATTCTGACATGACAGAAAGCTGTTTGCTCAGTCAAAATTTTCTGTTACCACATACATGGTAGATCAGTTTCTTATGAGGTGAATTGAAAATATATACATGAATTATAGGAGAATCACAGTAATTTTGTATTCTCATTTTCTTCATGGGAACTCGCGCATTTACTTGTCATTGCTTTAGCTAAAGAAAGATAGATATGCTGTGCTATATTAATATGGTTATAACCTTAACATGCTTAAATTTTCCACCATAAATAGTGTGCCATGTGGAATTTTGTAATTTAAATTTAGGGGGTTTTTTTCAAAAGTATATTGGTTTTATAGTATGTTTGGAAATAAATAAGAATAAAAAATACTTGTTGGAATTTTGTTTTCATTCTGAAGACTTTATGGAGAAATTATTTATGTATACATATTGTCACTGTTGAGCTTTACTCATAAAATTATTTTAGTATCATCTCATCTCCTACCCTGCCAAAACAGAACAAGGTATTGAAAAAATATCTGGGTCTTTGCCCTGGCTCAGTTGGTTGGAGCATTATCCCTGTGCCATATACCAAAAGGTTGTGGCTTCAATCCTGGTCAGGGCACCTAACTAGATTGTGGGTTTAATCACATAGGTCAGGGTGCATATGGGAGGCAACTAACTGATATGTGTGTGGGTGTGTCTCTCTCTCCCCTTTTCCTCTCTCTAAAATTAAAAAAAATAAATACATTTAGGGAGAGTGGACTGGAATGTGCATGCCTGAACAATGACTACTTCCCTGTACTAGTCAGTGAGGGCAGTAAATGCCACTGAGTGAGCATGTGTACTGTGTGGCCATCACATTTGAATGAGTAGAGCAACAAATCTGTATCAAATTTTACGTTAAGCTTGATTGAATATTTCTCCATGGAAAGAAACTATTCGGATGATTCAGAAGGTCCCAGCTGTGGGTAACTGGTAATTGGCAGCTTCATCACAACAACATACCCTCATGCATCACGTCTTGTGCAGAGTTTTTGGTGAAACATCAAATCACCCAGGTGACTCAGCCCCCCTACAGTACAGATATGGTGTCCTGGGACTTATAGCTTTGTTGAAAACTAAAATAACCTTTGAAAGGAAAGAGATTTTAGAGCTTCAATGAGATTCAGAAAAATACTGCAGGGCAGCTGATTGAAGAACTGTGTGAGGTCCCAAGGTGCCTACTCTGAGGGGACTGAGGTGTCATTGTCCTGTGTACAAAGTTTCTTGTTTCTTGTTTCTTCTTCAGTGAAGGTTTCTGTTTGTCATAGTATGTGGCTGGATACTTTCTGGACATACTTAATATATATTACAAAATATAGTAAGTATAATTATTCGTGAGAGAAAAGTATTAAATAATGAAGAAAATCATATACATCAGCTTCACTGTTCTTACTACTGTTAGTCAACCTTTCTTACTAATTGGTTAACCAGGCCAAGTTAAGGGATTTAAATACAACTATTTCAGCCCCTTGGAGCATCCTTTTAAGAACTAGATCTGGTAGAACCTCTTACACCCATTCTTTCAACTTGGACCACTCGGAGTGCAAGAGGTCCTTACTTTAATGAGTCTTACTCTAAGAAAGCTTAAAGTTGCAGTTGTTTCATACATGGTTTAGATTTTTCAAAAACCGTTTTCATGTCCAGAAATTTAAAAAGTTTATACTTGAAAACTAGGAAAATTGACTCTTAATGAAAATGCCGTTTTAGACAAGGCACAGAATTTGCTATCAGAGACATGGCTTCAAATTCTGTTTGAATCACTTAACAATGTAATTGTGGCTAAATTGCTGGATACCTTTGTGCTTCACTTACCCAGAAATAATGGTGACAGTTTGCCTCATACCCAGGTAGTGAGAGGATAGAGTAAGACGATGAAATAATGGGTGTGAAAGCAAATGTACTTGGTCGGGTGAGGTGATGGAAAGAGGTGGTTCTGAAGTGCTAACCCTTTCTTAGTTCATGGAGATACTGGAACCCAACCATAATTTCTTACTGAGAATAGTTGATGAGCACTTATCACAATCCCTGATCTGTAAGAGTTATTATCTAAAGGAGATTAGATCAACTATTACAATGGTTGAGACAGATATAAATACAACTTTGAATGTATAGAGGAGTGTATCAGATTTACTCATTTGAATAAATGTTCACTGTAAAATATTCCCCTTAGTATACAATTAAGGTATTTTCATAAAAGTATTTCATGTTGTTGCCATTGTTCGGAGCAGTTTTGGAACATCTTTGAATGGCCTTGTAGGAGCGAGGCCATTGTTTTCAGATCTTCAGTAATAACATGTCTTTTTCTTTTGAGGACAGATTGATATTTGAAATAAGTAAAAGAGCATTCAGAATCAAGTTTGGTGAATAAAAATGCATGATTAGATAATACCCAAGTTAGGTGATAATGAGTCGAGTTGGAAAAGTATGAAAACTTGAAAATTCTGAGATAAGTGCATATATGAGTACATATATTTTCTGTTAGCTTTGATTCTTTTTATTTGAAAAAGTAAAAAGAAAATTCCTTTAAATTTCCTCAGACTCACAGATGTAACCAAGGCTGCTCTGTATTCTTTCTGTAAAGCACCATGACTGGTGATCGGGGTCCTAAACACTCGCAGTTAAGCACCTGCCTCTCTAGAGATGTGCATGTTTGTATGAGTGTGTTGATCTCTGGATTTGTTTATGCCAGTTGTACCTGTTGTTTTAACTACATAATAATTAAATATTTAATTATCCAAAACTGAATTTGAAGAAAGAATTGTTTCTATAAAAACTAAGTTAATTGAAACCATTTAGTTGACAAGTCAATAAAATCACTATTGAATTATGGGAGGATGGAAGAACTATAAAAATTGAGGGGTATCATAAAAATATGAAAGGTTTCTGTACCCTGATTGTTTCAGAAGTTCCTGAGTTTGTGGTATACTTTTTATTTCTGAGGTTCGTGAAATACATATATACATATATATATTATACATATATATAATACACACAGTACTTTTCAACCAAACAACTTGGAAATCAGAGAGAGTGTGTTTCATGAGAGGGTTAAACAAAAGAGAAAGTACAGAATTTTAGTTAGGACCCTCATTGAAAGAAAATACCTTAATAGTTGTATGCATGTTTATGTGTTTTAAATTAAACATTTAAAAAATAAAGGTAATTTTTTTATGGTTCCCCTCTTCATCTGATTTTTAAGTAACTAACTACCAATCCCAATAAATCTTCTGAGAATGTCTCCTATATGTACTTAATACAGTATTCTTCTCAAACATATAATCTAGTTTAAATGCAGAACTATTATTTAACAGGACAGTGAAACAATAATGGTGACAGCATTAATGTAGTTTATTCAGTTAGCTTTTTAAAAAATAACATCACCTATGTGACCTATGTGCCTGTTACAAGTGGCTGTAGATAAAAATACTCAGCTTTATGCAACAAATGTGATTAAGATCTGCTTTTGTTTTTTTAGCCCAATCATATCTGACAAATCTTGATTCTCATTCATGTGCTGAAATAAAGAAGTTGTTTTTTCCTGTGCCTTCTTGAAGGTGTGATCCTTATTTCCCTGGCACTGTGCGCAGATGCTGTCATTGGAAATGTGCAGGAGAAGGCTATGAAACTGCACAACGCTTCTAATTCAGAAATGGTAAACAGTCTAGCGTTTTTTCCTTCACATCAGACAGATACAAAATGGTGATAACTTTATTAAATAGTTATGGTATTGACTTGCATTGATAGCATTTTTAAACTAGTTTTTCACTATTTTCATAAAAGTAATGCATTCAAACATAAGAAAGTAAAAATGCTACTACCACTGCTGGTAGCTTATGGTATAGTACTTCATAAATTTTTCACCAGTGATTTATATTTTTTACATATAAAAATCCTTTGATACATCATTTCCCCTGTCTTTGTATTTGGTTATTATTTTCCACTTAGAAGTTGGTAGTTTTTATGTGGTCCAGTTTATCTTCTCCTTCACATTTCTGCTGTATATTATGATTAAAAAGGGCTTTCCTGACACTAAGATTTCAGAATTTTATCTATGTTGCCTTTTGCTTTTATGATTTCCTTCCTATTACTTCATATTTTAACGAAGGTCCAGAATTGTGTTCTTTTGAATTTATTTCTGCACCAAAACCATATGATGACAGCAACTTTATCATACATTTATCATCTATTAGGACTAGCCACCATTGTTCCTTTTGTTTTTCAGAATGTTACTACCAGTAGTTATTCTTGGGTGTTCATATCCCCAAATAAACTAGAATCCCATTGGTATTGTGATTGGTATGACATTGAATTATAAATTAAATTAGGGAGAATGGCATCTATACCCTTGATTCTTTCAATCCAAGAATAAGGTATGACTTTCCTTTTATTCAAGTGTTCTTTTTAAAATGTCCCTTAGATTTTAAAATTTTCTTCATATAAATCCAATATATTTCTTTTGAATTTATTCTTAGGTATTTCATCTTTTTGCCATAGTTACAGCAAATAATGCCTTTTCTTCCAATGTATCTTCTGATTGGTATTTTTATATAGGAAAGTTATTGTGTGTGTTTACATTAATTTTATAACCAGCCATCTTGCTAGACAGGTAGAGCAGACTGCATTAAGGATATATAGGACTGGCTTTGCTGGTTTTTTGGTCAATAGAGTAGGGATACTCTAAGGAGTCCCTAGGAACATAGGAACTTTCATCTAGGTCAGAGTTTTCTTGAACATCATCACCACTCGTCCTAGATAAGGTAAAAATAAAAGAATTAAGGAAATGTAGGTAATTAGAAAATTGATGTAGTACAGTGGTTAGACAATAGGCTCTGGTCTAAGATAGCTCCAGTTCATATCCTACCTGTACTAGCTCTGTTATTTGGGGCAAATGACAGTATCTCTCTGTTTTAGTTTCTTCATCTTAAAATTGGGAAATGATGATTAAAAGTACTTATGCCTAGGTTGGCTTTTAGAAATAAATGGAATAATCCATGTAGAGCAATTATTAGCACAGTACTTGAAATATAGCATGTATTGAAGTTTGATTCTGATTTTGCTTATAAGTGTAACAAACTGGAATAGAAAGATCAGTGGGAAAACTGGTAAATTAACCAATAAATATGCAATATACTGCTTATCTTTGTTATATTTTAATGTCTTCGCAAACTTAATGTTTGGGTTTTTGTGTTTAATAAGTAGCTATAAAATTTTTTTGTTTTGTTGACATTTTTAGAATGCCAATATTAAAAGCTAGTTTGAATTCAGTAATTAAGCCAGGAAAAAATGAATAATTTTGTAACCAGAAGGATCGGTACTGCTGTGTTATGTTGCAGATAAAATAATGCATAGACTTAGAACAGTTAGGCTCAACCATTATTTGCAGAAAGTTAAGCCATATTGAAACTATGATGCTACTCAAATTTAATTGACTAGGTTAATTGAGCCATATGTTGAAATCCTTTATTTTTTACCTTTGGTTTGATGTCACTTTTTTCCTCTTTATTTTTATCTACTCTAGGTATTATATTCGTATTCAATCGGTTTTGTATACATTTTATTGGGATTGACATGCACTAGTGGATTAGGTCCTGCAGTAACATTTTGTTCAAAGGTAAACACTAATGGCATTTTTAAAAAATAAACAGCTTCCATTAAATAGTTTCCTCTGTATTTCTAATTCCCCTTGTTAAAGACTATTTTTACATAATTTGATAATTCCTTTAGATGCAGATCAGAAATTATTTCATAAATGAAATGATTTATATTTAAATTTACTTTATCCTTGCTCTACCCTCTAAGTTAATGTTTAAGCTATTCATGATGTAAAAATTGTAGATTTTAAATTCCATCATTATTTTTCCATTAAATCAGAACTAAATAAGAATCTTTCCTTGACTGCATTGTTGAATGGCTTATTATTACTCAAGAAGTTGATTAAAATCTGTGGTTTGATTTCATTTGTAATACCTTAGGGTTTGTTTTCCACTTTTCTAACAGACTTTTTCATATGTTGCAGAATCTAATTCGAACCTACGGTTATGCTTTTCTTTTTTCCCTCACTGGGTATTTTGGAATCTCCTTTGTTCTGGCTTTGATTAAGATTTTTGGCGCACTTCTTGCTGTAACAGGTAGGAATGATATACTTGCTTAGATTATGAACTAAGCACTTAAATTTTCTCTGATGCTCTTTACCAAAAGATAAGGGCAGCATCTATTCTTTGTTAGAAAATTGTCATAGTTCACCAATTTATTTCTGGGCTTATGATATTTCTTTAAAATTCTAAAGAAAAATGTTTAATCTTAATTATTATTTGAAGGTTTAATTTTAAAATCAAATATATACATTGATCTAAATAGCAACTTTTAAATACATTAAAAGAACTTTTTATTAAAAAGTATAATGGGATGAATATTTTCATAGAAAAACAGTACCTTTGTATACTTTTTATAACTGAAAATTCCAGTTTTGTTGAACTTAAAAGTATGACAGATGTATTTTGGACCTTCCTTTTGTACACTTTCCAGGACATCAGATGAGCATCTCTTTTCACTAATAATTATTAGGCACTTGCCCTGTGTGGGGACTTTCCTCGCACATCAGAGGAATGGAATTTGTATTTGTTCTGCTTTGGAGGAGTGAGGGGAACAGATGAGGGGCCACAGGTGAGGCCTAATGAGGGCAATGGATGACTCCCTGTGCTACATTGTGGTGTTTGCCAAATGAGCAGTACGAGCAACCAGTGCTCTTGATGTCTCCCGTGTGGAGAGGGTGGGAGAGCTGTGGCTTGCTGCGTCAGAGGAGGTGGAACCCAGCCCCAGTTCTGATGGTTAATGACTTGTGACCTGGAGAGTAAGTCTCTCCTCTTCTCTGGTCTTCATTTCTCTCTTTTGTGTCTTGATTGTTTGAACTTGATCATTTCCACTAGAGATCTGCATAATTTGCATCCATTATGCATATATATTAGCCATTTATATCATTTGAATTTTCTGTGGTTTTAGGGAATACTTTAATACCACAGAGTAAATTAAACAAATGAACAAATACCTCTCTTTGTAAAAGTATATTTGCTTTTTAAATTTTCCCTTTATTTGCTCAGGTATGACTCTCCTTTTTAAAGTTTACATCCCAAATGGTAAATAGAGGGAATTTGATTGTAGAGTAGACCATATCACTAATCTTTCAATTCATCTCATGCTCTCAAGAAAGATTGCAAATTCATATACTTAGCTTGGGCTTTAATTTTGCCTGTAAGATATTAACTGTTTAAAAAGTTCTTAGGTCAATTGGTATGCATCAGTTGGGCCCTGTATGAAGAAATGTGAGATGCAGTCCTTGTCTTAAAGGTGCAGGTCAGTTTATTTCTCTCTCATAAAAAGAAATCCAGAGGTGGTAATAATAATTATAGCTAATACATACATAGCCTTTATTGTGTACCAAACACTATTTTAGGTATTATATATATCACTTATCTTAACTTTGAAATTATCTTAGCACTCACTATTATTTTTCTATTTTACAAATGGGTAAACTAAGGCCTAGGGAGCTTAAGTGGCTTACCCAATAGTCAAGCAGCTCATAAGTTGCAGAGTCAGGATTCCACCTAAGTCAGTGTGACACTAGACCTGTGCTGTCACTCCTTGTGCTGTACTGCCTCTCAAGCTGGTGTGGTGTCTCCATGCTCATTAGGAATCCAGGCTCCTTCTGCATGCTCTGCCTGTTCCAGGCAGTGAGATGGAGAGAAAATGAAACACATGCCTTTCTATTTATGGAAGCTTCCTAGAAATAGTACTTACCCTCACACTTTTTTGGCAAAACCTAATCCATGATCATGCCTAGCTGTAGGAGAGGCTAGAAAGCATAGCCAATTAAAAATAGGGGTCCTTTTATTAAAGTAAAAGGAAAGACAGATTTGGGAAATCAAGCTCTGACACGTTTCCAAAACAGTTTATTCATTTGGTATTCATTCATTCACATATTGAACAGTAAGTGCTAGGAACTACAGAGTCTGGGGATGTAGGGATGAATAAGACAAGGAACTAAGAAAAGCACACAGTCTAGTGCCAAGATAGCAACTGATAATGCAAAATGAGGGAAAACCTATAATGGAGATAGCAGTTTTCATCTCTATTTGGTAAGACAAGGGAGGAAGGTTTCAGGCCTTACAGTAGACTTTGAGGTAATAACTTAAAGGACAAGCAAAAGCAAAAGTTAATACAGACAAAGGATTATAAGGATTGCTCATAGTCTTATCCAAAGGTGATCACTATTAAGACACTAGGTTGCTTGCTCCTCCTAATCATGTCTTCTTTTAGAAAGCATTTCTTTCCTACAAAACTAAGTCTCTTTGAGGGATAACGCTCCTCCCTATGTAGTTGAGTATTTGTTACAGTTGTGCTTTAACATTTACTGTAGTATTTAATGTCTGTCCCCCTACTAGATTGTAAATCCCATAGTAGCAGCAACAGTGAGCTGTTTGTGTTTTGACTTGTACCTCAAATAGATCCGGGCACATAGCAGGCTTGGTAAATATCTGTGAATGAATGATTTCCAAAATATTTCTGGGACAGTAGACACATTCTAAACCAACCTTTTTTTCCCTACAGTGACAACAGGAAGAAAGGCAATGACCATTGTACTTTCATTTATATTCTTTGCTAAACCATTCACATTTCAGTAAGTATATTTGAATTCAACAAGTTTCTCAGCTTTTAGATACTTTGTTTCATTTTCCTATTAAATATCCTTAATTCTTTATAAAGCATATTTTTCATCTCTACCGCTAGTTTATTGATATGTCTTCTACTGCTTCAGAAATATGTTAATTATTTTGAAAAAATTATTTTGTACACTTAAGCTGTCTAACCAGAATCCCAGGGCAAATGTGATCCTGTTGGCAATATAAATGAATGTGAATTATGTGTTAAGAGTAAGGGATTCATTCCCCCTTGCCCTAGTGCAAATATATTTATATATAAAATACATAAATTTTATATAAATATTTATATAGTTATATATTATTATATGTATATATGAGGTCTCTCCGGAAAAAGTCCAGCGATTGTTAATATAATAAGAACAGTTTGCATGACATCAGTGTAACCTGGCAGCTACGGGGAGTGGACTGGAATGCACATGTGTGAACAGTGACAACTGCCTGTACTAGTCAGTGGGGACAGTAGACGCCATTGAGTAAGCATGTGTACTGTGTGGCCATCACATTCAAAATGACTGAGAGAGTAGAGCAACAAATCTGCATTAAATTTAGCATCAAGTTTGAACATTCCTCCACAGAAACTATTCAGATGATTCAGAAGGCCACAGCTATGGGTAACTGTGATTGGCAGCTTCATCATCACAGCACACCCTCAGGTGTCACGTCTTGTGCAGAGTTTTTTGATGAAACATCAAATCACCAAGGTGACTTAGCCTCCCTATAGTCCAGATTTGATGCCCTGCAATTTCTGGCTTTTCTGAAAATTAAAATCACCTTTGAACAGAAAGAGATTTTTAAACCTTCAATGAGCTTCAGGAAAATACCACAGGCAGCTGATTGGAAAACTGTGTGAGGTCCAAGGTGCCTACTTTGAAGGGGATTAAGGCATCATTGTCCTGTGTACAAAGTTTCTTGTATCTTCAAAAAATGTCTTTTTTATATTTACATGGCTGGATACTTTCTGGAGAGTGTATATGTGTGTGTGTGTGTGTGTGTGTGTGTGTGTGTGTGAGAGAGATATACATGGGATTCATATATATATATTAAAATTGATGGTTTATTTGCTTCCTTTTCTCACAAAGCAGTGAGGTGAAGTATTCTATCAGCTGTGCCCTAATGACTTAGTTTGTGGCCCTTACTGTTTTCTTTACCATCAAGATTTATTCAAAATGAGCATTATTTAAACTTATATTGGTTATTAGGAATTGAGAAGATTCAAACCTAGAAATTATCAATGTATAAAACTAAAGGTAACCACAATATAATTTGCCATCCATGTATTATTTATTTTCTGTATGTTGGTTTCCCAGTCTGAATGTGGTAGGTATACATTATAGTAATCTTAGCCAATTCCCTTTTCTCTGGATGTGTCCCCTTTTTATTGCTATTTATTCTACCCAACTGGGATAACTAGTCAGATGGCTGTATTGTATTTGCAAGATGGCCATTGGCAGGTTTACCAATCCAGCACTTTTACTTAAGACTTTTGGTAGGAGTTGGACTTTGAATTTTCTATTCTCAAAATTTAAATGAATTACATTTAGTATTTTGTAAAATATCTTATTTCTAAGATATAAAATTTTCTCTAATCTGATATAAAACTATGATTTTTGTTTTAGCACTGTTACTGTAGGCTTCCCATTGCAGAATTGTATTTTATTGCATAGCATAGTTTTTGTGAACTCATCACCAAATTCTGTGGCTAATAATGAATTGTTACCTTAATGTTAATTTTTTTTATATCTCTTTCTCTTAGGTACATATGGTCTGGTTTGTTGGTTGTCCTTGGTATATTTCTCAATGTTTACAGCAAAAATATGGATAAAATAAGACTGCCATCATTATATGACCTGATAAACAAAACAGTGGAAGTAAAAAAGTCAAGGACGTTGGCACAGACTGTATAGGTGGTGACTCCTGCTGTTTAACATAGAATTCTAAGGGACCAATTACCAATTGACTTTCCAAAGGGATTATTATAAACACCAAAGGATCTGACAGCATGCTCTCCATTTGTAACTGGATTACCCATGAAGTCAGCCCTTTCTTCAGAGCGTTGTTTGACTTTTTGACATCTGAAGCAGTCAGGAGAGCAATGTCTGTCACACCTTAGAACGGTATCAATATAAAGGACTGTAATTATTATAGTTTATTGAGAATTTAACCAGAAGTGGACCATGCTATAAAACTAATTAGCTATTGTCATGACATATCACAGAGATTGATATGTAATAGCAGATTTGTTGGTCTTTGTTCCATTTTGGTGGTGTTATTTAAATTGATTCTCTGTTATAAGAGTGAACTGATTTAAAGTCTAGAGAGAATAACTTCATTATAAATAAAAATTATTCTGTGATTTTTTTTAAAGAATGCATTGATAGCATTTTGTTATAAAGAGGGAAGTGAAGATTGAGTAAAGCTTTACATAAACTAAAACTTAGGACTTTTTCTGATAATTTCAAAATATTATTTACAGAAAACATGCTTTAAGTTTCCTGTGAAGCATAGACAATATAGTCAAAGGAGTCCTCACGCTGCATCCTGTAGGTATATATCACAAGGAAATTTTGCTACTATTTATCAAAGAGGTGCTAAAAGACTTAATCATTTAGATTTTTTAATTGAAAGGAAATAATTGATTCTTAAATTATAAAATAAAATTGTCATCATTTTTCTTACATATTTTTTGCTTCTTTTTTAAGTATATTTTATTGATTATGTAGTTACAGTTGTCCCAGTTTTTTCCCTTTGCCCCCCTCCACCCAGTACCCCCCTTTCCTCCAGGAGTCCCCCCCTGAGTTCATGTCCATGGGTTGTGCATGTAAGTTCTTTGGCTTCTCCCTTTCCTATACTGTTCTTAACATCCCCCTGCCTGCTTTATTCCTACCAATTATGCTTCTTGATCCCTGCACCATTTCCTCTTTTCTCCCCCTTTCCCCTTCCAGCTGATAACCCTCCAAGTGATACCCAAACCTATGATTCTATTCCTATTCTGGTTGTTTGCTTAGTTTATTTTTGTTTTTATTTTTTAGATTCAGTTGTTAATAGTTCTGAGTTTGTTGTCAGTTTACTGATCATATATTTGATCATCTCTTTTTTCTTAGATAAGTCCCTTAACATTTCATGTAATAATGAGTTGGTGATGATGAACTTCTTGAGCTTTACCTTGTCTGAGAAGCACTTTATTTGCTATTCTATTCTAAATTATAGCTTTGCTGTCTGGCGTAATCTAGGTTGTAGGTACTTGCTTTTCATCAATTTGAATACTTCTTGCCAGCACCTTCTTTCCTACAAAGTTTATTTTGAGAAATCAGCTGACAGTCTTATGGAAACTCTATAAGTAACTCTCTGCCTTTCGCTGGCTGCTTGTTAGATTCTTCATCTTTAACCCTTAACATTTCAATTATGATGTATCTTGGTGTGGTCCTCTTTGGGCCCAACTTGATTGGGACTCCGTGCTTCCTGGACTTTCAGGTCTATTTCCTATACCAAATTAGAGAAGTTTTCTTTCATTATTTTTTCAAACGGATTTCCAATTTCTTGCTTTATTTCTTCTCGTTCTGGTACCCCTATGATGCAAGTTGTCTGGTACCCCATTTCTTAAAGTTGTCCCAGGGGCTGCTTAAACTATTCTCATTGGGGGGGGGGGGGGATTCTTTTTTCTTGTTCTAATTGGTTCTTTTTTGCTTCCTAATATTCCAAAACATTTGATTTGATTCTTGGCTTCATGTACTCTACTATTGTTTCTCTATAAATAAATCATTATTTTAATTAGCGAATCCTTCGTTTCTGACAGGATCTTTTTTATGCTGCTGTGGTCTTCACTAAGTTCTCTGAGCATCCTTATAACCAATGTTTTGAATTCTGCATCTGATAGATTGCTTATCTCCATTTCATTTAGCCCTTTTTCTGGAGTTTTGGTCTGTTCTTTCATTTGAGCCACGTTTCCTTGTCTCCCATTTTGGCAACCTCGCTGTGTTGTATCTGTTGTATTAGGTAGAGCTGCTTTGACTCTGTGTCTTGGCAGTGTGGCCTAATGTAGAAGGTGTCCTGTAGGGTCCAATGGCACAGCCTCCCCTATCACAGAAGCTGGGTATTCGAGATGTGCCCTTCTTGTGAGCTGAGTACACCCTCCTCTTGCAGTTGAGTCTTAGTTGCTATTGGCAGGTCTATTGAAGGGATTTACCCAGGCTACTCAGCCTCAAGGATTTGCTGTGACCACTTACCGCCAACCTCTGCCCTCCATGGAGGATCAGCTGTGCAGGGGCAGGAGGCTGGTGTTCCAAAGTGGTTTGTAGCTGTCTACTGGGTATGCTGGCCCTGGGGTTTCCTGGGTGGTGCAGGCCAATGTAAGCCCCAACCTTTGTTTTGCCCAGGGCTTCCTTTCTGGAGCTACAAAGCAATCTACAAAGGCTGCTACTTGTGCTGGGCTTGGAGATCCCACATGAAGCCAAGCTATTCTGGCTGCTGCTAGTGCCCGGCCTGGTGCTTACTGAAGCCAGCTGTTGCTTGTTTGAGAGGATTTAGGAGGTGGTGAAGCCTGAGCCTAGCTAGACTAGCAGCTTGGGTGGGCCCATAAATTGGGTGGGGCGGAGTCTCTGGGGATCTCCAAGGCGGGTCAAACAGTGTTAGCCAGGTTGATGGAGTCTCAAATATGGCACCAGCCTGCTGTCTTTGTGGCTTTGCAGAGGGAGGGCTCAGAAAAGGGACAATGGCCTCTGCTCATGCCAATGCCTGACACCAGCCTCTCCCTGTATGCCACTGGTGCCCTTCAAGCTGCCATTCTGGCACTGGAGCTTGAAGGGAGTGAGTCTGATTAGGTGAGTCCCTGTGTGGGTTCTTGAAGAGGAAATGCTTGGAGTTCCAGAGGTTTCTTCCACTGACTTAATTCCCACTGGTTTTTGCAGCCAGAAGTTGTGAGGATTTAGCTTTTTAGCAGGCTGGGGGACCAGGTGTGGAGCTGGTCCTGATCACTGCTGAGATATCCCTCCCGAATTTTTATCCACACATGGGGGTGAGAGACCAGCCTGTTCCCCATCTGCACCCTTCCTACTAGTCTCAATGGATGTGGTTTCTTTTATTCCACAGTTGTCAGACTTCCATTCAACTCGATTTCTGACGGTTCTGCGTAATGGTGGTTCTACATTTTAGCTGTAATTTTGATGTTGTGCAAAGAGGCAAGCCATGTCTGCCTACACTGTCATCTTCCATATACAATTTAATTTGAAATTTAGTTTGGCAAGTTGAATATAAAATGAGGTAAATTTAAGAAATGCAAGTTAGATATAACATTTTGTAAAGTATGTTACTTGCACAGTTTTGAGTCTAAACTCATTGAGATTTTGGCCCTTAGGCTTTAGCAGTGTGTTTTGAAATTCCTTCCACTATGTTAAAAAATTTTCAGTGTAAGTAATATTGATTAAAACAATTCATTTTCTGTGCTATTGGTAGTATCACTTGTATTTCCTCAGTATAATATACTTCAATTCATTTCATCTCAATTCTGAAAGTTCCATTGTATGCTGATGATGACTTCATCTTGTCCTGGGCATATGTGGGTACAAAGAGCCCATGATCATTTAAGGATCTAGCATAAGGAATTCTGGCTGGTTTTCATTTGCTATATGTTGAAATACTGTGAGTTTTTTTCCCCAAATGGTAATCATTTTTAAGTTTCTATATTTTAAAATGAAAGGAATCTTAGTGTACTTTATTATGCTACCTTAAATTCTTAATAAACTAAGGATTATGCTTTCAAGAAAGTTAATTTTCTAAAATCCTTGATATTATAATTTTAACTTACCAGGGCCTCCTTTTACCCCTACTCTTTCTATTTTTTTACCACTGTCTGCCTATTACAAACTTACTGCACACCCTACCAATTTTAAATAGTTCAGCACTGTTTAAAAAATCAGTTTTCCAGCCTAAACCCTTTATACTCCATTTCCTTTTTCTACCAGCCATCGGGTGGAGATAAACTTAATTCACTCATTTGTATCCATGGAGTTGTCTTAAGAAATAGTCTGAAATACAGAATATTTTCTAGAGTAAAGGCAATCAACATTTGAATGTATGTATGTGCCAGATTTTATTATATGATCGTTCATTAATATGTCAATCCCAACAATGAAATAAATAATAACAAGGGAATTAAAAATAATCATTGCAGTTGCTAATGTTTAAGTGCCTAAGTGTCAGACACTGTTATAAGTGTTTTATATGTGATAACTTACTTAATCCTGACAACATCTCTATGAGGGTAAGTATTATTATCCTCACTTTACAGATGAGGAAGCTGTGGCTAGGACATCCTAGGCTTACGTAGCTGGAAAGAACAAGAACTGTCTGTCCAGCAGTCTGGTTCCAGAGTGCCTGCTCTGAACCGCTGTGTTGCCTATCTAAGTAGATGTGATTATTCGTGTTCACATTTTTGCAAATACAGAAGTTGAGGACCATGGTAAGTATAAGCTCACAGTCACATAATTACTATGGCATATTTTCTTTCCATTGGGCCCCACTATAAATATTTAAGTAAACCCAAAATAACAGGTTATGAGGTGTCTCTCAGTAAAGAATTTGAGACATACTTAAATGAATATGCAAGGATCTTTTTACTGGAACATTAATTAAATACAGATAGATATATTTGTATTATGGAGTATGTATATATAAATTGTTTCTTAAGCAGTATCTACTTTAAGTCCATATAATACAGTAGGCACCCAATATCTGTATTGCACAACTAAACATCAAAGAATATCATTGGATCAAAAAAGGTAATTGGATAATTGGTGTTCTGAATTTTGCCATATTATGCCCCCTTCTTTGGCATAATATTCAGTGCAACAAAGGAAAAGCAGAAAAATCTGGCTAACTCTTGTGAGTCACTGTATTAAGATTTAAAAAAAGGGTTTTTTTAACCTCACCCAAGGACATTTCTGCATTGCATGTAGACAGGGAGCGGGGGAGAGAAACATCAATTGGTTGCCTCCTGTATGTGCCCAGACTGCTGGGGATCGAACCTGGAACCTAGGTATGTACCCTGACTGGAAATAGAACCCTCACCCCTTCGGTTATGGGATGATGCTCCAACCAACTGAGCTACATGGGCCAGGGCAAAACACTGTATTAAGATTTAACCTAGAGGTAATCCAGCCTAGTCAGAGACCTCAGTAAGGCCATTTTGTATAATAAAGAAATTGGCTAACTTGTCTCTATTTCCTGGAAGGGAGCATCTACTCCTTGGAATATCCCAAGTGATGGGAGTGTCTTTGTTAATTCATGGTGGGACCCTAGACAATGGCAGGGTGGAGGCTGGTCATGCTGGACACACTGACCTTGTGACTTTAGGGTTGGTTCTTTGAGCCACATGATACTAGCCCAACCTTTGGGCAAAGGAAGGGTGTTGGAGATTGAATTGAATCATGTGGCCAGTGATGCCATGATTGACTAATCATGGCTATGTAGTAAGATCTCAGTCAAAATCCTGGACACCAGCTCTTGGGAGAGCTCACCTGGTTAGAGGTACACATCAGTATGCCAGGAGGGCGATGCATCCTAAAGACAGAAACAGTGTTTGTAACTCCCCCAAACCTTGCCCCATGGGTCTCATGAGGACCTGGGTTTTATTCTTTTTAGTAAAACTAATGGAAATCACAGTGCTTTCCTGAGTTCTGTGAGTCATTCTGACAAACTGAAACCTGAGGAGGTAGTGGGAACCCCTCGAAGTTGTAAGCAGTGGGTAACAGGTGCAAGTAGCCCAAGGACATCAAAGATTACAGCTGGTGTCTTCAGTGAGGGCAGTCTTGTGAAGACTGTCCATGACCTATAGAACTTGATCTAACTCCAGGTAGCTAGAATTGCACTACAGGCTTTGTGTTCAACAAATGCTTTTAAATAATTACTAGCATTCTCTGGACAGTTATTTATGTCTCAGTTTTCTCAAGTGATTTATCTTAAATCCACTTTACATTCTAGGTTCTGCATTGATCAAAAAGAATTCTAGTAAGATTTGAAGAGAATAATGGCTTAGCATAATGAAAATATTTGTGTATTTCAATATCACATTTGTCTACACTATACAGTTACCAAATTATCAGGCTATGCATATCAATACTCAGAACCTTTTTTGTGTACTTCCTTCCTAATTAAGCACATGACAATTGTTTCCTATTATGTTTGAGCAAACTTTCTCATATCTTCACTTGTTCTTTTCATATGTTCACATTGCAAGGCCTTGTACTTGCCTATTGAGCCAACCATCTTAACCTTTTTAACAAATTTTATAGTATCACTGACTTGACTACTCTATTTTTACTTAACATCACTTATTCCTCTTCTCATTGGGCCAAATATGAGGCAAGGGTTTGTATGAGATGCTGAGGGTGCAAAAATGTCAATTATAACTGTCACTCTTAAGAAATACCCATTCTAGAGAAGATTGTTGTGTTATCTATTTAAAAAACATGACTAAGTTGTTTTCTTCCCAGTCATGGAGTATCTCATTAAGTTTTCAAGATAATTCCCCACACTGGTAGTGAGTCTAAAACTTTAATGTGCATATGAAACACCTGAAGATCTTAAAAAGGAGGATTTTAATTCTGTAGCATTGCTTGGGGCCAGAGAGTTTGCTCCAAGAAGATGCTGATGCTTTTGGTCCATGACCACACTTGAGCATCAAAGTCTCAGAGTACAAACTCCAGACATTTTAAATATCAAGACATCTTGAATTATTTTAATAACGTTCACTTGATTTCCTTCCACTTGCTAACTTCCCATTCTGTGTAACCCAACTTGAGTTAAGAGACTCTGTCCAAACTGAACAGAGTTGCTTGCATAAGTGAAAAGGTTTCTTTAATCATTGTAGGTGTATAAGAGACTTAATACTCATTACTTTCTCCATAAATGTTACTTTTTTAAAGTCTTCATGAAAGTAAGATCAACCCATAATTTCCTACCAGTCATGGTCTGTTGTTTTAATTTCATGGCATGTAGTTAGAATACTTTTTATGCTATTTTGTAGTGACATTATGAAGAAAATGTTCACTTCAGTGATTTACCACTGCTTCAGAATGAACAGTGTATTATGGGGGTTCGTGAAGTAGGACTTAACACTTAAGGGGTTCTTCTGAGACTTTAATCACAAAATCTGTTTTATTAAATACCTTAATCCTGTGATACCCCCAACATTTCTAATATATAATTAGACCATTTCAATCAGTTGAATACAATTAGTAAGGCTTAAATTGACGAAACAAGTAAAGAAATGTGGATAATTCTTCATGATGATGACAGAAATGAGACCTTGGAGTCTGATTATTACAGACCTTATTTCCAGACCCATCTTCCTTTTTCCCCCCCCAATGCTGGGTACAATACAAGGAATAAAAGCAATCAATTCAGGTATATATTATGTTTCATTTTTGACTGAACAGAATATGAGCATTTGGGATTTGATTTTTTTTACCATGTTCTGAAAAGGTTTATTAATATGTACCTTAGTTGTGTAGGATATTTTTGTATGTATATCCAGAAAAACTTTATAAAGGCAGGTAATCATCTTTTCTCTAGTTTCTAATTAAATTTTAATTAGTATAATGTTCTATAATACCTGTGCTAAGCAAAACTAAATCATAAAATCTTAGGACTATATTGCTATTTATGAAATCAAAGAAGTTAATTGAAATGTCAGCTCTTGTGAAGGTTTGACCTGATAGGGTGGGGTGAAGCTGAGAGTAATTTAGTATAAAATGCCTATAGACACATCCACAGCCAGTTCAAGTCATACAGATGCCTGTCTTTGAACAGCTGGGAATTATTGCTGGAGTCAGGGAAGGCATGGAAGCAGAGGGTGCCACAGCACTGTTGACACAAGGCAGTTGATGGAGCTCGTCTGTTTTTCAGTGGGACTAGTATGAATGGTAAGATATACAGGTTGAAACTTATACCCGGAATCAACAGATTTATTCTTTTAAATATCCCAGACATTTCATGAATTCTGAAATTTAATGTTACTGGCTTAAATTATTTGTTCAGTCATTTCTTAGCAGCTTGCCATTCTCGTAAAACTGAGATATGATTACTGTGTTTCCCCTTTATTATGAGGGCATAACTGTTTTACAGAATTCATGAGAAGGCCTAATAGTTTATTCTTTTTTTTCCTCCCTTCTGGACCCCTATAAATGTTGTCACTTCTACTTTGGTCTCACACGTCCCTGAGCCACTCTTAGACTTCCCTTATCTTCACTGTTTTTCCTCTTCTGGGAAAGTTTCTCCATCTGATCTTTCAATGTAATCATTCTTTATCTATTAAGCCTGCTATTTATCTTATCTGTTGTGTTTTTGGTTTTTTATATTCTAGTTATATTTTAATAATATCTTCACTTGGATTCTTTAAATTATTGTTTGGTCTTGCTTTATGTTACTAGTATTTTCCCTTATTTCCTTATACAGTAGTCCCTCCACAGGTAGATTTGCCTTCCAAAGCTTCAGTTACCCAGAGTCAATCATTGTCCAAAAATATTAAATGGAAGATTCCAGAAATAATCGACAAGCCTTAAACTGTGTACCATTCTAAGTAGCATGATGAAGGCCCGCACCTTTGTGCTCTGTCCTGCCCGGGACAGGACTCATCCCTTTGTCCAGCATCCCCATGCTACGTACACTCCCCACCAGTTAACCACTTAGTATCAGATGGGCTGGCAGTATTGTGGTACTTGTGTTCAAGAGACCCTCATTTTACTCCATAACAGCCCCAAAACACAAGAGTAGTGATGCCAGTGATTTGTCTATGACAAAGAGAAGCTATAAATGCTCCCTTTGAGTGGAAAGGTGTGTATGTATAAGAGAAAACAGTCTATGTGGGGCTCGATACTACATGCCTGACAAATCCCTCCTCAGTAAATGGGGACTACTGTATTCATTATGATTATTTTAAATTCCTAGGCTCTCTCTTCTAATCATTCTTTTTTTATGGTAGATGTTTTTTAATTGTCTTTCTTTAACAGTGATTATTCACCTTAGCGTAGGCATTAGTTTCCCTCCAGCCTTCTCACTGCCCTCTACACAGTGCTCCATCCTCCACTTCCAGTCCATACTCCAAGGTCAACATGGCTTCAGCCTTCCCAGGACGTCTCACTTTCTGGTACAGTTTTGTTTTCCTAGAATCCATATGCATGTCTCCCACCCCCTCTCTCTTTCTACTTTCTCTTTATCCCCCTCCCTCTCCTCCTCTTTTCAATAGTTTCTCCAAGGTTTTAGGAAGAAGCCGGCAGCCTTTGCTAGTTCACTATCTTGAGAAGAACCAAGATTAATTAAAAGGGAATTTCTCTCAATTATTTGTCTTAGTGATTTAATTAACAATTCTCTGATTTACCATCCCAATCCATAAAAATAATAGCTTGCTGGCTGCTAGTTTGATTCAATTTATTTTTAAAATACTAGTTTATTTACCAATTTAAATTAGTAAAAATTTATATTTAAGCAGTATGATTTATAATGCTTAACAATTTAAGTATACATTTTAAATTTTCTGGAAGGAAAATTAACAAATAGAAAATAGAATTCAGTCATTACAATAAACAAATTTCATATGATTAATTATGTGATTGTTTTTAATATATGCATATAACTGAGATTGGAAAACTCCAGCTTAAAGTTTTAATTGGTGGAGTTTTAATTGGTATCATTTGAGATGATACTAATTCAAATATCTTGTAAGATTCCCCAGTTCTGCCATTGTCTAGTGCACAGTGAATGAGGCATCACTTGTACGAAATCCAGTGAAATACAAAAGATAGAAATGATTTCTATTGTGTAGACTTGGAACCAGACCTCAGCCACACAAATGGCATGCCTAAGGTTCACATGCAGGAAATGGTAGAATGGACCCAAAGCCAATTTCTTGACTTTAAATATTAATGCCTGTCTGATAACCTGCTGTCCCTAAACCTCCATCCGTTCCAACCACCTCATCACCAGGTTAGGATTGGCACACTCTCCACTTTTTCCCTGTCCTCCCAAAGGACTTAACACTGCCTTCATTCTCTGCATCCTTTAAACTGAGCAAAACTTTCCCCAAGGAAGGGCTTTCATGGACAATCCTGTCAGTGCACTTATTAACCCAACTCAGGATATTGACCTCCTCAATCAGGCTTTAGGAGGAATGCACAGACAGGGCTGAAAGAGCAAGGGATTTTCTGCCTGGTGTCCGTGGTCAGCCAAATTTACCTATGCATCAGTGAGGTGGCCCTGTTTTGCAGGAAGGCGTTAGAGCAATTTATCAGCAGGTAATGGAAATCGCCAAAGGGAGAAGTGTTTAGGGGCAACTGGAGTTAAGGAATAGAATCAAAGGACTAATCACAATTTGAATTTCAATAGAAGTGCTGAACAAAGAGCCAATGCAAGTGTGGTCAGGGCTGAGAAAAACATCATGAAATAGAACATACGGCAGAAAATTAATCATAGGGGGGAAAATAGAGGATGTAGCCTCCAAGGTTAGAGGTGAACCAAATGGAGTCTGACTTGCTAAACTATGAATCTCCAGGTCCATTTCTCTCACCCAGCAGGATAATGAGGTGGGACTAAACCTTAAATCTGGTGTAAGGATTAAAGGTAATCAACAATGGAGATTTCATAAATATGGCATGTAAGAGCCAGATCAGAAGTTATATTTAATGATTTTTACTCTCTATGTTAGCTTGAGATACTGTTACCACTATACGAAAGAGAATCTAGAATTGGGAATCAGTACTTGAATTATTGTCAGTAATGTGAGATTTAGCATAAATTGCTTGCTTTTAACAACTTTGTCCGCCATATTGAAAAAGATAATTAAAAACCCTTACTACAGAATTCAGTTGCTATTTTATAGTAGTTTTGTTAATAAGTGGTTTATACCTGGAAATTATAATATTGAAAACTCAAACTACATGATCTTAAGCTTTTCTAAGCATGCAACTTAAATAATATGATTTCACTGTTATGTTCCAAATAGACATAAATATTCAAATGAAGTAGCTATAATGTCAGAAAGCTTCATTATAGCTGTGTGAACACAGACATTTTCTAGAGAGCAGAAATGATCATACACAATTCAGCTCCATTTTAAAGTGACATTGACACAAGTCCACTAAAACTGATTGTCCCACCTGAACTGACTGCAGAAAGGTTAATAAATAACAAACCATGGGCCCACATGACCCTGCCACTGAAAGTATGAAGTGCCAACAATCATAAGTAGTGGCAAAATAGGAGGCTTTAATTTTGTGTAGTGCTTTTTTCCTTATGACACCTATTGACCCAAATGTCACATTGCTTCATTCATTCAACAAATATATCTCTGTAGTTTAGAGTATCATACCAAAGTTAATATCTGAGTTTGAGAAATGTTTGATATATTTGTTACGTTAATACTTAGGAAAGCTGGATGAAGTTATATGGGAATTATTTGTACTTTTTTTCTATTCTGTAAATATGAAATTCAAAATACAATTTTTAAAAATAAGAAGTTTTACTTATCAAAAGATACCACTAAGAAAGTAAAAAGTAAGCAACAAAATAGGAAAATAAATTTACCACACATATAACCAAAAAAGAGCTCATACCTAGAATACAAAAAGAATCCTTGCAATCAGTAAGAAAAAGGACAGCCCAATACAAAAGTTGGGATGACACTAGAGGCATTTTACCAGAGAAGAGCCAAATGGACATAAACATAAGAAAAGGTACTCAACCTCATTAGTCATCAGGAAAATACAAATGTAACCTCAGGTCAAAGTCTGCTACAAACTTACTGGAAAGGGTACAATTAAAGATGTCATAACTACTAAACATTGACAACCATGTAGAGAAGGTGGAATTTTCATACATCTTTGGTAGAAACGTAAATTGATATAGACATGTCACAAACCTGTTTGTCATTCTCAACCCAATTTGAATATGTATGTACCCACCCAGAAATTCCACTCACACACACACACACACACACACAGAATGTGTGCATATGTATATCAGAACACGCAAGGATATTCAGAGCAGCATCATTCATAAAAGTCAAAACTGACAGTAGCCACCTATAGTAGAATAAGTAAAAAATTAAAAATCCATACATGCATTGTGGCATATTCATATAATGGAATGGATATTAAAGACTTACAAGAATAAGTTTCAAGTTTGTAAAGACGTTACCAGCATTGATGTTCTTGGGTTTCTTGGGTTCCCCAAAATGGAAATCGAGAAAACCCTAGAGAAATTTTCAGACATTTTAGTAAGTTTTTGCTCGAGCGCACGGGAAGCAGCACAGAGAAAAGAAAGGTCCTCGGAAATGGTTTGGGGCCTGGCTCTGCTTGGCTGCTTTTATAGGCTGGGGACAAAGTGGGCTTGCGTAAAAAGACAAGCTTTGTGAAAAAGGCAAGGCTACAGAATTTTTTCCAGTCCAGGCTTGGGTGACTTTCCCAGCTGTGTTGCCTGGTAACTATGCTCGCCCTTCGTGGTGGGGGCAAGGGGGCAGACTGCTCGTTACCAGTGCCCTAAGTAGGTTGTATAGTGGTCAAACCTCGATGAACTGGGAATTTGGCTAAGTAGTTGAAGCAGGCAGACGGGAGATAAAATCAGCTACCTCTGCATTTTTAGTAGGGAGTGGAAGGGTGGTAACATTTTTTTCAGTCAGCTTATCCCTTGTTCCTTCTGACAGCCTGGTCTTAATTTGGCTTCATGGTCAGTTGGTGTTTTCTGTTCTCCTGCCCAAGTTCCTATGCTCTCAAAGTTGCATAAATGTAGAATCTAATGAACAAAATAAACAAACAAAAAAATAGAAACCAGACATAGATACAGGGAACAAACTGACAGATGTTATAGGGGATGGGGGTGGGCGGTCCAGGGGTGGTCTGGGTGAAAAAGTAAAGGGATTAAGGGGGAAAAACCTCATAGACACAGGCTACAATATGGTGATTACCAGAGGGAAAGCGGGTAGGGGAAGGTAGAGGGGGAACTCGTGATGGAAGGAGACTTGGCTGGAGGTGGTGAACAGATAAGACAATGTACTGATACCATGATGTATTATAGAATTGTACCCCTGAGACGTATATAATTTTATTAGCCAATGTTTCCCCAATAAATTCAATTTTTAAAAAAGAACCCTAACTGGTAAGACTCAGTTGGTTGGGTATCGCCCCTCAAAGCAAAAGGACTTAGTTTTGATTCCCAATCAGGGCACGTGGCTGGGTTGCGGCATGTGCAGGAAGCAACCCATCAATGTTCTCTCACATCACTGTTTCTCTCCCTCTCTTTCTCCCTCCCTTCCCCTCTCTCTTAAAAATAAAATCTTAAAAAGAAAAGAAAGACATTTTACTAGGGCTGTTGGACAATAATTACCAATGTGTGCTGCCTAGGAATATAAGTCATTCCTCATCTCACTGAAGTCACTTCTAGGTGAGGAGAATCTGAATGAACCAAAACCTATATTCCAATGAGTGTCCTTGATTCCTTATTACCAGAGACAGAAGAAGACTAGATTAAAAATATAAAAATAAAAAAGGGAGTCATTAGCCTGGAAAATTTGAGAACTCGAGTAAAGTTTTTCTAGTAAAATGCAACTAGTATCTGTTGATCTGATTTATCATCCCAAGCATTTGTGCAAATGTGATTTGTTTTATTACTGACTTTAAAATAAACAAGTTAGGCTTCAGAGGGAAGGTAACTTGGAATCAAGGAATAAAGATTCCAGAGCCAGGTCACAGCCAGCCTCATATATTATTGTCTCATAAAATTTCCTGTGCCCTCCATGCTTGTCCAATAGGTTTCCATCGTAATCATCAATTCAAGTAGAACAACTGAGGCCAAGTGTGCTCAAGGAATTTGAATTTATCACCAGTATTTGAGGAAATGCCATCTCATATAGCCACAAGGGCAGCAGTAGGGAAATACACGTGTTTACCCTTCAAATTAAATTGCCTGCAGTCACGGCATTTTGGGGCTGTAACATTTAACAAATTCCTGAGCTCAGAACTTCCCTCTTGTAAACAGCTTTAACCTAATTGTTATAACTCCATTTTCACATTCACTGGAATAAAAGCCCCATTTGTCCTGAAGCCATCGTGGCAAGACTTGATTCAGCAGCTATATCCCACAATGTTTGCACAGACAGAGACCTTCCCCTCTGTCCCCAGAGTCCAGAGAGAGAGCTGTACATAAAGGGATAAGGAAAAAGAGGCATCCAAAGGAAGACAGGTGGAGGGGTTTTAGGATTAGAAGTACAGAAAGATTCACTCTAATGTCAAGTAGGGATGTAGATATAGATACAGAATATATATTCAATTGGCAAATATCAGAATTCTGTAAATACATGAATACTCTGGACAAATATGTATTAGAAATATAGTCATGAAGTTAATGGGCCCATAATGTTTTATCTCAAAGTGTACCAGAAAAACATCTTGGTACAACATAAAATTTCAAGTAAAGGAACTACTGACATTTAATCATTGTGTGCAAAAAAGCATAAATACAAAAGAATATAAACTGTATGACTCCATTTATACAAAGTTCAAAAGGAAAAGAAACATAAAGTAAAGCTATAATGTTTAGGGACACATTAAATGGGTATATCTTGCCTACCTCCATACATGTATTTTTTTAAATCCTTTTTCAAAGATAGTATATTTGACCTTAAGAGATGTATTCAGCCACTAGATACTTTTTCATCAGATGCTGCGTTTAGTATTTTCATTTAGAAGACAGATCTAAAACACTAGTCATATCATTCTTATGTTTGCAATTTAAATATAAAATCCTCCCAGTGTTGCATCCATTAAAATAAAACAGTCTAGGAAATTAAGCGCTAATTCCCTCTTCAAATGGCCATTTCTGTTTCTTTCTTTCTAATTACCACAGTAATGAAGTGGCCAGTATTATGGTACGAAGTGATTTCAAAGGCAGCAATTTCTTCTTATGAATCATATATTTCCCCCTAATGTGAGTTGGCCCCAGTTATATAAAATGCATGTGCAAACTCCATCTCTGGAGATGGAGTTTATTTTATCTCTGCTGAAATAAAATAGTTTTAAATAGCAAATCATACTTTTAGCTCAAAGGGTAGGCTTTCCAGCATTTCACTAAAGCAAAGAGGAAGAGCAAAGCCATTATATTTTTACTCTCAGATCATTTCTGATCACTCTGATCTGTTCCACTGAGCAACAGATTTTCAATATTTTAAAACACTGCTATATTATTAACAAATCTGGTAGGAATAACTCTTACCAAAATATATGAGAAAAGGCACTGAGAAAACTACCAAGCACTGTAAAAGTACTCAGTTTTGTCAAGCTACTAGTCTGCTCACACCCTTCCATATCATTAGTCATGCCATTGACTCTGTTTCTAACACAGGTTCCCTTTTTGTTTCCCATAAAAGTGAGACTTAGCCAAAATATCTTGCTTTCAGAGTTAAAAGGAAAGTTCTCTTTTAACTTGGTTTATATCTCATGTGAACCTCTGATCCTTCTATGCCCCTTACGCATTTTTTCCACCAAATGACTACAGCGTGGTCAAGCGAAGGTCAGGGCTCCTCACTTGTGAATTGTGTGTGGTAACAGTGAGTCCAGCTTTCAGCTGCTTCATTACACTGCTATCATGATCATTTACCCCAAGACAAAGTGATAATCATGCATGCTCTTATTTTGTAAAAGACCATCAATTTTAAATGGGAACAGTATCTAGAAATGGGTTGTTAAGGTATCTATTTGAAAATGAGCAGTGCTGAAGTCCACAGTTTGAACTCTCACGACTGGGCTTTGTTCTGTTGGAAAAATATGGGAAATGATAATACTGACCAATTGCAATCACCTAGATTGCATACCAGATGATTTTATCATTGCTATAATGTATGAAAGTAATCTTTTACTAAGTTGTGACTCTATTGCTGGTTGCAATTGGTAATAGACAAAAGAAATCAGTTTTATGAGCATTTCTGGGTCTACCTGGACCCTCCTTTACAAGTTCTGTCCAGAAAAAGCCCAGTCATTCTTTATATAATGAGAATGGTTTGTGTGACATCCATGTAACCTGTCATGTTGGGAACTGCCCTCCCTGGTTTCAAAAGCTGTGACCACCCATGGCTAAGGCTGAGAAAAAGACCTTGGGACCATAAGCCACTAAGGAGATAAAACTTATCTTTCTGGCAAGGGTACCACCTCTGCCCCCTTTACTTCACCCCACTTGGCGCCAGGTGGATGGCTGGTTAGCCAATGACAAGTAAGATTCCTCAAGGAAGGGACAACCTAAGACAGGCATGGCAGCAAAAGAGCCATCAGGGAAGGACTTAGGAAACTATAGAAAAGGGCTGATGGACTCTCACCCCTCAGCTTTGACATAGCCTGAGTCCTCATTCTGTCTATAAGAAGTCTAATCTCAGCTGCCCGCATCCCCCACCTGACTTTAAGCCCAAAACAATGCCAGAGGTGGGTGTAGCCCTGTGCTAGAAAGAGTGGGTTTCCTGGGTGATCAGGCCTAAGAAAAAGAATGCATAAAATCCTGTGAAACCTGCTTTGCTAAGAATTTCCTCAATTTAAATGATAAGGGTCCAAGCATAAAATGAGTTTGTTTCCCAAAGTTTTATGGCCCTTTGGCTATCTGACCCTGACTCAAAATAAGCCCTCAGAGTTTTTTTTAATGTTATCTATTATTTGATCATTACTTCCTGACAATGATTGATGAGCTTTATGCCCTGTATTCCTATTCAAATTAAACTCAATAAAAGCCCATTGAGGAACAGACTCAAGGCCCTTCTCCTTTAAGAGATTGGCTACCTTTCCTCCCCAAGAAGATCATGTCTTGGTAGACTTACTCTCATCCTTGACAGACAGGTGGAGCTCTGCTGGGCAAAGCTACCCCACACTGGCAGCCAAGGAGAGTGGACTGGAATGTGCATGTGTGAACAATGATGACTTCACTGTACTAGTCAGTGGGGAAGGTGGATACCCTTGAGTGAACATGTGTACTGTGTAGCCATCACATTCAAAATGACTGAGTGAGTAGAGCAACGAATATGCATCAAATTTTGCATTAAGCTTGGACATCCCTCTGAGGAAACTATTCAGATGATTCAGAAGGCCGCAGCTATGGGCAGCTGGTGATTGGCAGCTTCATCACAACAATGCGCCCACTCGTGCATCACATCTCATGCAGTTCTTTTTTGTGAAATATCAAATCACCCAGGTGACTCAGCCCAACTACAGCCTATGTTTAGTGCCCTCCAACTTATGGCTTTTCCCAAAATTAAAATCACCTTTGAAAGGAAAGAGACTTCAGCCTTTTGATGAAATTCAGGAAAATGTGATGGGGCAGCTGATGGCAATTCCACAAAGGTTTTTGCAGAGTGTTTTGAACCATGAAAGAAGTGCTAGGGGAACTGTGTGAGGTCCCAAGGTGTGCATTTTGAAGGGGACTGAGGTGTCATTGTCCCATGTACAATGTTTCTTGTAACTTATTTTTTCTTTAATAAATGTGCCTTTTTCATATTACATGGCTGGATACCTTCTGGATAGGCCTCGTATTTCCCAAGAGTGGGTCTTCCTCCTATACCTTTAGTTGACCAACAATCTACTCACTGCAGGTAAATGAGAGTAGGCAATGCAACCTGGCCCTTGAGGAGCACTACAGCTAACTCAAATAATTCCATGTGTGAATATTTCCTAACTATGCAAAATAATGAGGATATTCTTTCTTCATTGTAAGAAAAAAGGGATCTGCCTAAAAAGATGATGAGATATTTGCTTCAAAGTAGAATTTGAGTGCAAAACTACAGTAACAAGAAAAAGATCAGTGGTTGCCAGGAGTTGAGGGGGAGGGGTGAAAAGGGAAGGATGAATAAATGAAGTATAAATGAAACTGTTCTGTGTGAAACAATAATGGTGGATACCTGTCATTTTAATGCATTTATCAAAACCCATAGAACTGTACATCACAAAGAGTGAATCTTAATGTAAGCTAGAGACTATAGTTAATAATAATATATCAAAATTGGATCATTAGTTATAACAAATATATCACACTAGTGAAAGATGATAATAGGGAACTTATGTGAATGTGTATATGGAATGCTGTGTGCTACCTGCTCTATTATTCTGTAAACATAAAACTGTACTAAAAAATAAAGTTCCTTGGGATCTGCCCTGTCTGGTTTCAGGAGCTGTAACCCCCGCATGGCTAAGGCTGAGTGAGTGACCTTGGGACCATAAGCCACTAAGGAGACAAAGCTTATCTCCTGGCAGGGGTACCGCCTCTGCCTCTTTTACCTCACCCTGCCTGGCTCCCAATGCTTCATCAGTTAGCCAATGACAGGTAAGATTCCTCAAGGGAGGGACAATCTAAGACAGGCATGATCATGGGGCCCCCAGAGAAGGACTTGGGGGCTACAGAAAAGGGGTGATGGACCCTCACCCCTTGGCTTTGACACAGCCTGAGTCCTCATTCTGTCTGCAAGAAGTCTCCTAATCTCTTGGCTGCCTTACTTCCCCTGCCTGACTTAAGCCTGAAACAATGCTGGAGGTGGGTGTGGCCCTGTGCTGGAAAGGGCAGCTTCCCTAGGGTGATCAGGCCTAAGAAAGAATGCATAAAATCCTACAAAACCTACTTTGCTAATATCCTCAATTTAAATGATAAGGGTCCAAGCAGGAAGTGAGTTTGTTCCCCAAAGTTTTATGGCCATTTAACTATCTGACCCTGACTCAAAATAGGCCTTTGGAGTTCTTTGTATATTATCTGTTGTTTGATCCTTACTGCCTGATAATGATTAATGAGCTTTACATATACACCCTGTATGCCTATGCAAATTGAATCCAATAAAAACTTCTCGAGGCGAGGGTCAGGGCACTCTCCTCTGGAGAGAGAAGTTTCACTGTCCCTTTTCCTCCATAGGACTTGGTATCCCATGTGAATTTATTTCATCTCATCCATAATGCCTCGGACACTGTGGGCCAGTGTCCACATCAAAAGTTCATTAGTTTTTTTTTTTCCTAAAGAAAAGCATGAAGAAGACTATTATGGTACACAAGGAATAGTCTAATCTCCTATTTGAGATCTGGGAGTAAATCCACAACCCCCAAGCTTGCTTCCATAGTGAGTCCCACATAAAATGGAAAACTTTGCAAATATGAATAGACTAAAAGGAACTGTAACTTTTTTAAAGTTTTACAATTCTTGTATTCATCTGAACTATATCAGAAAAAATAAAGTAGAAGAAAGAGAATGCCATTACTTATTCATTAAGGTATTTTAACAAAGGTTAGATGTTCTAATTTAAAAAGATGTGCTTGCTCAGTGTGAAAAATTGAGGGAAAGAACAAAGAAATAAAGAAAAGCAATATAACATTTGCTGAAAAAGTCCATAATGACAAGGACAGAAGGCAGAGACCTAACGACTTAGCACTAAGGGGTGGGGTGGAGAAGAAATGTAAGTGAATAATTGAGGATGATGATTAACAGCAAAGGGAGTGCAGACAGTGGCAGGTAATTCACTGAAACTGAAACTCAGATTTCAATTAGCTTTCAGTTGCAGAGGAAGGTCAGAGAGGCCTGGAGTCTGGGCTTTGCCTTTGGGAGTGGGAAGCCATTGCAAGACTTTTAGCTACAGTATTGGGGCTCAGCACTGTGCCTCGGGAATGACTGTGGGACACAACTGGAGGTGAGGAACTGGTAAGCAGACGAATTAGAGGCAGATTAGATTTGCTGAGGGCTGTGATAAGGAGATAGAGAGGAGGAGAAGACTATGAGAAATATAAAGGAGTAAGAATAATGAGAGTAGGTGAACACTCAGAGGGGAAGAGGGAGGAAAAGAACTTGAGAAGGACTCCAAGTATCGTGAACAACGTCGCGAACAAAGGAGAAGGAAGCACTGGGAGGTGCAGAGCAGGGTGTTGCGAAGGCAATGAACCCCATTTGGGGCATGTTGTGATTTTCTGTGGGTCATCAAGGCAGAATTGTCCAATAAGAAGAAATGGGGTCCATGGTTCTGTGAGTCAGAATGGTGTGTACCAAAGCTGAAGTCATCAGTCTACAGATGCTAATGGAAACTGAATGCTTGAGATCACCTAGGAGACATCATATGCACTGAGAAGTGAAGACGCCCAAGGACAGAATTCTGGGAAACACCAGCATCTAATGGGCAAGCAGAGGAGATGCTGTTCCCAAGGAATCTAGCAGGAACTGGAAAGAGAGAGCTAGGCTGGTCTGATGGGGGACAAGAGAAAAGAACAGTTATTCTCTGGTGAAAAATGTTACCAAGTATTTATCTTCCTCATTTCTAGAGAATTTTAAAAAGTCATAAAATAAAATTGTATGCCATGTATCTTCTAACTTTGAAATATTAAAAATGTAGCTGAGTTAAATCAATTTAATGATAATTGAGCACCAAATAAGAATTAATTTTAAAATTGTATTCAGCTTAGCACTAGAGTTCAAGAGAAGAAATAACCACTGGCATCTCTTGGCGTGATTTACTACACCCTCATGGTTTACACATCTGTAAACTTTTAAGAGAAAAAGTAAAGCAATACAATTTGCACTGACTGGCCCTAGAGCCAGAGGACCCAAGTTTAAATACAACTCCTGCCACTCACCAGTTGGGGCCAATTCATTTAACCTCTTCCAGTTCCAAAAGAGAGATGGAAAATTCAGGAAATTAAATACATGGAGTGTATGTTTTGTACAACACAATTAATATGTCCTAACTCTTTTGTATTATTATGTACTCCAAACACTAAAATATTTGATAGTGTTCTGGAGATTAGCCAATATTCTCTTACAGCATAATGCCTGCTTAGAAGCACACAGGTGTCCCTGAGATTATAGACATTTCTCCCTCCTCTGTGAAGATTTTAATGTGAACAAATGAATGCAAAAGCCAACTGGCTGAGAATGACTTACTCACACCCATTTTAAGTGCAAAAACTGGTGTGCAATTCAGAATCTTAATTAAATCTGAAGATTTTTAAATGAGATTTCTCCAAAAGCATAATCTGTAAACCTATTGAATTTTTTTGATCACATGGGTTATCTGATACATGTGTATATACAAGAAATATAACAAGGGTCCTCCTCTCCCCCATCTCTCCCAGTCTGTTAATATCTCACTGCAGCTGGGCAGGGACATGCAGTATATCCTAGCCTATGTAATAAACAATAGTGGGCATTGAGAGCCTCTTGTGACAGCAAAAAGAGTGGCACATAACACACTGTCCTCTCTTAATTACCACAGCAAGCAAGTCTGGCAATTCATTTATTACCTGAGTCATTTTGAGGAAAAAGAAAAACTTATTAGGTTCCTAGAAATGCTGGAACTGAAAGCAAAATGTGTATTCCTTGACACATTAAACCAGAAATTTGATTATCTTCATTTTGTTTTTCTTTTCAAATAGGTTTATTGAGGCATTATTTAGATATAGAAAAACTCACCCTTTTTCACATACAGATCTGTGAATGTTGAGAAACACATACATTACTGCAACATATACACTACCCAAAACTTCCCTCACCCAAAAAATCTCCTCACACCTTTACAGTCAACCTCTCTTCCCCACCAGCTCTTCATAACCAATGATATGTTTTCTGTCTATAGTTTTATCTTTTCCAGAATGTCATGTGAAATAGAATCAGAGTATGTTCAGCCTTTTCAGTCTGGCTGCTTTCACTTAGACTAATGCATTTGAAGTCTATCTCTATTGTGGCATGACAGCAAGCTGTCCCTTTTCGTTGCTGAGTAGTATTTCATTATATGGACATACCAAGGTTTAGCATTTCACTTGTTGATGGACATTTGGGTTATTTCTAATTCTGATGATTATAAATAAAGCCACTATAAACATTTATGTAAACAAGGTTCTTATATGAATATAAGTTTCATTTCTCTTCAGTAAATAAATACCAAAAGGGGGCTTTTTGTACCATAGGGTAACTATATGTTTAACTTTATAAGAAATTTCCAAACTGTTTTCCAAAGTGACACTCCCATCAGCAATCTATGAGAGTTACAACTATTCTGCATCCTCATGAACACAGTATTATAAGGTTTTTACATTTTAGCCATTTTAATAGGTATATAAATGTATCTCGTGTTTTCAGTATGCATTTTCCTAATGATTATGATGTTGAGTATTTTTTCATGTGCTAATTTGGCACCTGTGTATCTAGTATAATATCTGTTTAAATTTATTGCTCATTTTTAATTGACTCTTTATTGAGTTTTAGGAGTTTTTTAATATTATAGATACACATCCTTTATCAGATACATATCTTGCAAATTGTTCCTCCATTGTGTGGTTTGTCTTTATTTTCTCAACAATGATCTTCAAAGACCAGAAGCATGTATTGCAATTTTGATGAAGTTTAATTTATTATTTTTTCTTTTGTAGATCATGCTTTTTATTTATTTCCAGTGAATCTTTACCTTGCCTTAAATCACAAATTTTTTTCTTCTAGAAGTTTTATAGTTTCAGGTTTTATATTTAGGTCTAGCGATTCTTTTCAAGTTAATGTTTGCATATATAATGTGAGGTATAGGTCAAAGTTCATTGTTTTGTATATAGATTTTCAGTTCTTCCAGAACCATTTACTGGAAAGGAGTTACTTTCTCCACTAAACTGTCTTTGCACTTTTTTCCAAAAATCAGTTAACTGTATATGCATGAGTCTAATCTTGGACTCTCTGTTCCATCAATCTGCACATCTGTCTCTTTGCCAATACTACACTGTCTTGATTCTGTGACTTTAAAATGTCCTAAAATCAGGTAGTGTGAGCCCTCGAACTTTGTTCTGCTTCTTAAAAATTGTTTAGTTGAATTAATTCATGTGTATTGCAATGACATTTTAGAATCAGCTTGCCAATTTCTTTTTTAAAATTGCAAATAAGGTTTCAAGTGGGATTGAATTGAAATATACATCAAGTTGGGAGAATTGACAATTTAAATATATTGAACTTTCTAATACATAAATATTTTATATATCTCAATTTACTCAGGTCTTTGATTTTTTTCATCAGTCTCTTGTAGCTTTCAGCATATATACCTTATACATGTTATTTGATTTATATCTAAGTATTTCATGTTTGGGGTGCTATTATAAATTGTACTTTTTATACTTGACATTAGCCAAAAAGGAAAGAAGCATTAATAAATTGTGGTTTTAAAATTTTGAATTTCCAATTATTCATCACTGATATATAAAAATACATTTTCTTTTTGTATTTTCAGTTACAAATTTTCCGGTGGACAGTATATGTATATATTCTAAAACAGTGCTCCTAAACCTGGCTGAACTTTAGACTCACCTATGGAACTCTAAATACAAGGGGGGAATACAAAACAATATAATTTATTTATAAAAAATTGTATTTATTCTTACATGTTTAAACTTCAGTCACCTGCAAAGTACTCTCTATTTGATGCAATATACCTATTGAGACACTTTTTCCACAGCTCAAAACAGTTTTTGAACTCATTGATGTTGATGCATTTTAGTGCTTCTGCTGTTTTCTGTTTCACCTCTTCCTTATTGGCAAAATATTTCCCTTTGAGGACTGTTTTTATCCAGGATAACCAAAAAAAAAAAAAAAAACAACAACAACAACAACAAAAAAAACTTGCTCAGGGCAAGATCAGATGAGTAGGGAATGGGAGTCATGACGTTTTTTGGTCAAAAACTGCTGACCACTCAGCGCAGTGTGGGCAGGCACACTCATAAATCACCATCATGAAACAGGCAAACATGTGGAAAGAGTCCTCAAAAAAAGTTCACTGAAGTCCAACACAGCCTCTCACAACAGAACCAGCAGGTACACTGATACAGATGGGCTCCTACAGCACCCACCTAGTGGGGGAAGCTTGTACTACAAGGGGCCTGCCCTCCAGAAGATAATCCAGGTGGGGGGGGGTGTTCCTCCCAATAAAGAGATTCCTGAAACTTACCTCCCATGGGTTCTTGTTCTATAATTCTGGGACAGTCCTAAAAATTTATGTTTAAAAATATTCCCTAGGTAATTCTGATCTTGGTGAATTTTGGGAATCACTATAAAGCATTGTGGATGTAAATTTTTCAAAGATAAGACGGATATGACAAAAACAATTCATTTCCCATATTGAGACTAACCTACACTCATTGGGCATTTTTTTAGCTGGATTTACAGTGATAGATTTGCAGTACTATGTCTGTTCCGAAACCTAACTGATTCTTTTTTGTAACATTTTTTTGTTGTTCAAGTACAGTTGTCTCCATTTTACCCCCATCACTCCTTCTCACCCCAGTCACCCCCACCTCCCACCCTCAATCCTACTCCGCTTTGGCTAACGAATGACACGCACTTGTTGGAAACTGTGCCAAATTACAAACCAGGGTTAGAAGCTCATTATAATTCAGTCTATGGCCATGCTTGTCCAGATTAGCACAATATTGCTAACTATCTGAGCAAACTACATTTGTGGGGGAAGCAAATAAAAGGACACTGGCTTAAAAAGCAAGAAAAGGGGTTAAAATGGAGAAAATAAATGTGTGTTGGTTAGGCCACCTAGTCTGTCGTGTTGCATCAGGACAGCCTGAGCTGGCTGATAAATGAGCAAGGCTATAAACTACATTGTAGACAGTGAAATGTTCTGTGACCCACTGTGTAAGGTACCCCCAGTGAAATAAATGTCATAACTGCATCTCCAGAACTTACTATAGTACACATTTTTAATTTTTTTCATTTTTCAATGTCAGTATTTTTAAACCTTCTTAGAGTGCAGTGTATTTGTGCATTCTTGCTACCATAAAAACTTTTTCCAGATTTTTTACATGACCTAGGACAATTAAAGCATGTTTTATATTTTATTGTAGTTGTATTTAAGATGTACCACTCACTAACACTTTTTTATTAATCACGTTTCATATTTTTTCCAACAGTTTCTTTGAAGATTTCATTAAATATTTGGATCTTTAATCAACTCTTGCTAAACTCTTAAGTACTGATTTTTTAATCCTATTCTTTCAATTTATAAATTTTTCATTATATAAAATTTTTAGGCAATTTAGATTAATTTTATCTTGATCCTTTAAAATTCCTTGGAAGTAAGCTTTTCTGCCTGTGGCATAGCCTGTTATATGAAACAGATACTATTTGTTTTTTCTTTCACATGTCCAGACCTCACTCCTAAATTGTAGGAGGATAAGTACGGACAGTACTTATATGAAATATCTAAAGGACAGGACATTCCATTTTCACCAAAAAATCTTAAAAGCATGCAAAAAGTTGCCATTAGTTGCATTATCCACCTATAGAGTATTTGTGTGGGAGAGCTGTAAGGCCATTTGAAAGGCCTACAAACTGAGCAGCAAGATTGTGTGAATTTATTTTCAGAATCATGCTGAAAGATCACAGTGAAGCATTCTGCTCTTAGTACATTTCCACTCTCCATTACCTTGTTGTGAAAGGCCATACAAATATTCTTGATGGACTGAGATCAGGAAAGGAAGACAATGTCCACTGACTTTTCACAGTTTCTAATACATTGCCAGGCAAAACTACTCCTGAAGATTTTGAAAATATAAATAGAGATTAAAAATACCAAAAAAGTCCCAGTTGTGATGCTCAGATTCACTTTAGCACATGCTCTTTAAACACATCAGAAATTGGGACAAAGCATTATTTGAGAATGATCAACATTAGTTGAGATCACGAAGACATAGCATTAATTTTCCACTTGTCATCATAAAGTGATGTTTGCTAAATCATAGAGTATGACTTTGATTGCTCTCATTCACACAATCTGATTTGATTATTTTGATTGCATATTATCACGTGCACGAAACTCACATTAAATGAGTCTCATAAAAATAAATGCCAGAACAAGAACGTGAACCTGAAGTGGCTACATTACCTTCCAGCTCTACTCCAAACCTCTTGTAAAAATCTAGTCCTCAATTACTGTTCCTTTCCAAATTCTCCTCTCTCTTCTTCTAACCTCTGTGTAAGCCTAACCAAGCCTTCTTCTTTCTTGCCTTTCTATAAGTGTGGTATTCATTCCATGCTGTTTTTAGGGGGAAACCAGAATTCTTTACTCCAACTTGCTGGGTCTTCCTTAGCCCAGCCCCTGATACATGTCCACCCTCACAGCTCACTGCCACTGGCACACACATCTTGCTGCAGCCAAACTGATACATGTGCCAATCTCTCTTCTCTCTTTCTTGCTTGCCTTCACCAAATGATTCCATATGCCTGAATGTTCTCCCTCTCCTTCTTCCACTAGCTAATTCTTTCTGGTCTTAAGATTCCCAATAGCCATAAACAACTCTGGAAAGCTTTCCTTTGTCCTCTTGTGTCTCCCTCACACTGTGTCTCAAAGCCGTTCTCTGAGGGCGAAAAGCAGACCGAGCTCAGATCTGGCATGGCACTTACCATTCTTCAAGCACATTCTTCTACGGGCTGCTCTGCCTTTAACAGAAACCAGGAACAGAAACTACGTATTTTATCTTTGTGCCCCCTCACCTAGTACAACAAATGAAAGAGTAAATGTTTATTAAATAAATACCCAACAGTGTGCCTTTGTTCATACTCTTCCTCCTTGCCCTAAATACCCTCTTTCACTTTGCCCACCCATCCTAATCTTTTTCTTCTCCCCAAATCCCACTAAAGCCCATTCCTCCATTTTGTGAACGTGCTATAGGGCCAAACCTGACTAGAAGACCTTCTAAGTAGGGATTAAATCTTTATTACTTCTGTGCAGCCTGATGCTTGGACACATAGAAGGTTCTTAGTACATTTTGATTGATTTGCCCAAACAGGGAATAAAACACTCTGGAAAGAGGGTAGATGGCCTACTCCTTCAAAAGAATAGTGATGTGTACAAGTCTATGGCACCTTTTTAAAATAAAATAATTCCCATTGTTTAATATAAGCACTATTATCATCATTATTAGTTTTATTGTTATTATTTGCAAAATAAAACATATCTATCCTGAAGCCAAGAAAAGTAATAAGATTAGTGACATGCTTTGAGTGCTTTTATTAGTCAGAACACTGGTCTATTACATGCTCAACTCTTTAATATGCATGAAACAATATTCTCTGATGCAACATATGATTAAAGAAATATATTAAAACATTCATTCTGAATGAAAATACATCGACAAGGTAATTCCCAAGGCTCGGGGCAACTACAAGGAGGAATACAAGCTGAAGCAGTCATTTCTCCCCAAAGACATTCAATGGAGAATGCTTTCAATTTTTTGTTTTAAATCTAAGAAATTGTGGCATAAAGAGTTGAAAAATAAGGTTTCTCCTTGTTCACATGCAAGGTCTGGTTGATTTTTTTATATTTGTGGGGTATTTTGGGGGTGCAGGTAAGAAAAATATTCCTTTGTTTTTCCCTTATGAGGACCACTCATTAACAATTTCAGCAGAAGGCCTATCTGTTGTCAAAGTGCCTGGTGCCTCCCACTTGGCATTCTGCACAGCTAGTCAGGAGCCACACCTTTCAGAACCTCTGCTTTTTCTCTGTCAAACAGGAACAATGACATTTTCTTTGCTCACCTGAAATCATTGTGGGTGGACCAGGACTGAGACTGAATAAAATAAAATTAGGTATAATCTTGTAAAACTCAAACTAGTGATAGTTTCCCAACTCATAGAAAAGCAAAGAGTCAAATAAGTGGGGTTTCTCAGTTAAACATTTAATTTTTAACATTTTCTTTAAAAGTATACCATTTAAAATGAAAATACAAGGAGCAAGAAATTTCTAGAAAAAAAACCCTGGAAATATCCAATTATGCCCAGTATGATAATGTATTCTTAAGAAAGACATGTGCACATCTGTGATTTTTATATTATACACAACAGAAAACCTTCCTCCAACAAATGTTACTGTTCATGCATTTATTGGAATTAAACATATCATTACTTTATGGTGCTTTTCAGACAGCACCCAGATTCCCAGGCAAATAAACTGGCAACGACCCTGTAGGAAAAAAAGGACTACCAAAGGTTATTGACCAGGGTGGGTTTGATGAAAGCTGTGTTTGGGAAGGCTGAATATATGCAGGATGCGTGAGAGGAGGAAGGAAGGTTGAAAACAAAAGAATTCAGCCTGAAGTTTGTTGGGAACCGTCCTGACTGGTATCAGAAGCTGAAACCCCCACCTAGGCTAAGGCTAAGGGAACGCCCTTGGAACCCTGAGCCAGCAAGGAGACAAAAGCTTATCTCCCTGGCAGGAATGCTGCTTCTGCTGCCTTATTCATAACTGAACCCCAAAAAGCTTGGTTGGTTAGTCAAAGACAGGTAAGATTCCCCAAGGGGGGAACGACCTAAGACAGGCACGATCACTTTGGGAGGCCCCCCAAAAGAAGGACTTGGGGGGCTGCAGCAAAAGGGGGTGATGGACCCTCGCTCCTCGGCTTTGACATAGCCTGAGTTCTCATCGTCTGGGAGAAAAATCTCCTTATCTCTTGGTTGCCTTAGCTCCCGTGCTAAGCCTGAAACAATGACAGGGTGGTGCAGCTCTGTGCTGAAAAGGGCGGATTCCCTGGGTGATCAGGCCTAAGAAAGAATATGTAAATTACTGTGAAACCTTCTTTGTTTAGAATGCTCTCAGTTGAATGAGAGGGGTCCAAGGAGGAAGCTAGTTTATTCCTCAAAGTCTTAACAGCTCTTTGACACAGACTCAAAATAGACTGGCAGAGTTCCTTGTTTTCTATGGTTCCTTACTTCCCCCTAATGAGTACTGTACTTTACCTGAATTATTATGCAAAATGAGCCCAATAAAAGCAGGTATGGATGGTAAATCGGCGCACTCCCCACTAGGCGGGGTAGCCATTTCGTCTCTACTTCCCCACAGAAACTGGTCTGTCTCTGTGCATGTTTTTTCTCACATGTTTATCGTTGAGCCATCCACAGCGTTCCGTGGTCACTGCTGGCCGGGGACCCACGCGCATCAGAAGTTAGGAACTTCTGAGCAAGAGTGGTAACAAAAAGTAATGGGTGGAGGTGAAATTGTCTAGATTGGGGGCCTGCACTCTGTGGGTCAGTATTACAGGCCTTATGTTGCAAAAGCATGAATGAAGTGCCAACTGGTTATGTTTAGCAAGAGACCTCATTTAAGAAACTAATGCTAGGAAAATTGCTTCATAAGGCTTTATGGTGTATTAACAACAGTTAGAATTAACCTGGGAAGTGAATATGGTGGAAATATCCATATAAGTAATTGTAAAACTGCTTTCTAAATCACTACTTCCCTAAGGTAGGCTCCACAGAAAAAAAAAAAGGAGGTACAAGGATCCAGAAGAGGCATCATCTCCAAATCAATTAAATTTGGATAATGTTAGATACTATAGTCCCTCTTTAGAGATATGAAATGCACATTCAGTTATTTAAAGTTCTGAGAATCCCACTATTAAAAAACAAATACACTGAAAGCCCTATTGAGCTCTAATATAGCATTTCCTTAATTGATCACCTAATTCTTTTTTTTTGATAAATACCTCACTAACATCAAGCTTAAATAATGTTTTGAGAAAAAGTGGAGAAAACACTTTTTCTACATTAACTAAGTAAACAAATATTTTGTTTTTGTAGATTATATACTCATATAATTCCTCCACCAAATAATTTGGAAAAAATTCACAATTTTCTAAAATTTTATGAATAAGTGGGACCCAGACTAACAGATCTGAAACTCCTCACACTGCAAGTAGCTTCTTCTGTTTAATTTCTAGTCAGTCAGTCATTTATCACTCAACACATAGTTATTTAGTATTTCCTTCGGTGCAAGTCACAGTCCTAGGCACATTGGTGGTATCTGGTAAAGCCTAGTCTCTGTGTTTAAGAACTCAAGAAGGAAGAAGAGAAGACCATAAATAACTATAATCAGTAGGCCAAGAGAAGATGAAAGATGATGTGATTCTGGAAAGGAATAGCCCACAGCCAATCAAGAGGATCAGAAAAGACATGTGACTAGGATGATTGTGACAGATGGAAACTGGAGGGAGATGACAGTAAGATAATCATGTAACACCATCTAAACCTAAACACTGATGAAAGTGAAAGGGGACACTATTGACAATTACTCCAGGAAAATAAGCATAAGATAACCAAGGCAGGTTTGGGGGAAGAAATGAGTCATACCCTCCATTTGCAGACCCCTGGGCAGGGGAGAGAAGAGAGAATGGGCCAACCAGGCCAGGACATTAGGCAGCTGATCTGACTCCTGCTACCTCTGGACCTCATCTTCTACACCTCAGGTTTCACCCTCGCCACTGCCCCCAGACACACCAAACGAGCTCTTCTCAGGGTACCTGCACTTGTGTTCCAAGATACCCACATGGCTAATGCCTTCATTTCATTCATGTCCAAATAAAAATCTTTCTGGTGACCTGAGTGCAATGGTAGGTCACCAAAAGAGAGTGATGTGCTCTGACTTACAGTTTAAAAGAATCGTTGTGACCTCTGTGTGGGGAGCAGACAGGCCAGAGTAGAAGCAGAGATCCAGAGGGGAAAGTGGTGTGGCTGTCCAGGTTAGAAATAAAAAAATTTACTCTGAGAAGAAGGGTTTGGCAGCAGTGTGTAAGAAGTGAAGATTGAGACCAGTTGGCAGTATTGGCTCATTTAGACAAGAGGGATTGAAACCTAAATTAGGATTGTGAGAATAACAATGGGTGAATAAAGGGGTAAAAGTGACAGTATGAGCATCTGATTGTACACGGACAAAGGCAAAGTGGGGAATCTACATGTCACCAAGACAACACCCTTCTAATTGTGTCCCAGAGAAAGTTCCTCAGAAAGACATTTCTAGCTGTTGGTCAGATCCATTTAAAAGCATTGGTGTCCCAGACCACATCTTGGTGAGTCACGACACCCAGGAATTCAAGGTTCTGGGAAGTTCATCTGTGCAAAATCTTTTTTTCTTAAATTGCCTTTATAAATCTGTTTTATCTGTTTTACAGTGGAACTTCTTTAAAACAAATTAACAACTATGAACATCCTGTTACAGCCAGATTTTACCAGCTAGAAACAATAACTTTTTACCAATTTTGCAAGCCATAATTATTCAAAGCTTGCAACCAACCATTATAGAGTCATTTATACCAGAAATCAGTAAGCTACTACCTACGTACTTTGTACGTCTCTGAAGTCCAAATGATTTATATATTTTGTAATATTTAAAAATAATTAGAAGATTATATTAGAATATAACTTATATGGAAAAAATACAGGAAATCCAAATATCAGTGAACATAGGTAAAATGTTACAGGAACACGACCATGCTTGTTCATTGTGTATTCTCTACAGCAGCTTTCAGCTACAGCAGTGGTTAACCACTGCAGTTACTCATGGATTTTTGACTGCATGGGAGGTGGGCACCCTAATCCCCGTGCTATTCAAGAGTCGACCGTAGTTGCAGCACAGACCTGTGGCTTGAAAGCCTAGAATACTTCCTATGCAGTTCCTTACAAGAATAGTTAGCCAAACCCACACTTACACAGTGGAAGCCAGCAAATACTGCAAATCGTGGCTTTTGGGTGGAGGCTTTTACCACTGGAATATGCCCTTCTAGGATTTCTAGCTGAGGTACTTGGGGGAATATGATAATACCATAAATAGAAAAGTGAGAAGGATGACTTGTTTGGGGAGAAATGTGACAACTTTGGTCTGGTAAAAACAAAATTGTTCTGCTGGGACTAGAAATAAAAATTTTTGGAACCATTCACACAGAGGTGATAGTTATGGAAGCATAAGAAAAAGAGATCTAAGGGCAAGGCTGTGAATCATACCAATACTAGGAGAGTTTGGTTAGGAACAAAAAAAATAAAATAAAACAATACAATGAAAACCAGGTGCTTTTAGTTACTGTATGAGAAATGTTTGAGGGGAAGATGAGAAAATCCATCAGAAGTATTCATCCAGGTGTGTGTGTGTGTGTGTGTGTGTGTGTGTGATATGAACCACATTTCAATACAAATGAAGAATGATGAAGTAAAGTCAGGTGCCATGGACTGTTTTTTTTAAGAATCAGACAAATAGTGATGACAGTTTATAGAGGTTGAGTTTAAGAAAACAATATTCAGTCTTGGGGATAGCTGAGTTGCTTAAAGTCTATTGGGAAATTGTTTGTGAAAATAAGTAATAAAGTTTATACCTATGTCTGGACCCATAAAATAAAGGCTGTCCCAGTGGCCTGGCCCATGTCACAAATCTAAACCTAAGGTCAGCCTGCACTTACAGGAAACCTTGCCAGGGAAACCTAGCACACACCCATTGCAATCCTCCAGCTGGGCTTTAGCTAGCTTACCTTACCCTGGAAAACATGGTTCACCAGCATTCTCAGGAAGTCCCCAGCCTCCTAGTCAACTGGGCCTTGTTTTGGCATTGCATCTTCTGACTCTCCATAAAACTCGGTGTTACCCGAATCCCTCAGGATAGTGCTGCACTGCTTGGGAGGCAGGGGACTCCCAAACCCCATGGAGTATTTTTCTTCAGACACGCACTTCAAACTCGTTATTAAATTGTTTAAGTTTTGTCATTTTATAAAACACCTTGAAGAAGTACGAGAAATGAAACAAATGATGGAACAAAGTCTCAGGGACAGTGTAAACAAATCAACATGAATGGTGGTGGGGACCATTGTGGAAAGCAGACACTCCTTCCTCTGTCACAGGAGGGAGAGAAGAAAGGACAAGAAATATAAACAAAGCTGGAGGTGGGGGAAGTTGGAGTTAAGAACATCCACACAATCTTAAAGAAATGAGACACAAGGGGATCTGCAGAGAGGACAGGGGTGAGAGTAAAGTGAATGGAGAGCATGGAACAGCCCCAAAGCTCACAGGGAAAGCATGTCCCACCTGATACGCCATGTTCTGCATTCCTCGATGCCAGCCTGGTTCTCAGCCAAGTGGGCGGCACTTGTGCACCAACATCTGAAACACCCTCCTCGCTGTCGGAAGGAGGAGAGATAGAAAACAACGAATGCTACTGATGGATTTTCACAAAGTGATCAAAATAAAGCCTTTAGGCTGAGCAAACTAATCAATCCATCAGTAACAAGCACCAGGTGGGGATCTGGAGCTACAGCCCCCACCCTCAGGAAGCTTACAATTCATCCACAGTCTGAGCCCAAGCATCTGCTCAGGTCTTCAATGGTTTTTCATAGAATGTCGTGCACTGCAGATGAAAGCTGTAAGGAGAACAGTACACAGGAGCAGCATCCGTGAGTCACTGGGTGCCGAAGCTGGACACTGTGGCACGTGGACTGCCCAGACTGCATTTTATTAGATGTTAAATAATAGCAAGCTAAATTTATTGACTTGCATTGCAAATCATCACAGATATTTTTTTAATACACTATTTGCATGAAAAATCATATCTTTGCTATGCCAATCATTTCCACTGTAAATTATGTCCCCCAGTGCTTCCTTGTTGCATAGTAGAAAAGTTAAACTAAAAAAGGCCTAAGAGTAAATCATGAATTAAGACTGACTGTAAAGTGCCTTCTGATTTCAAAACCATGTGAATCTGGGACATTAATATTAAAATAAATGGAGATCTGTCCAGACATATCATTTTCCTAAAAATACCTTGCAAATATAAAGTTTCAAATATGAACAAAAAGAGAATGAAACACATTTACAACATTAGTCTGTAATGATAAATAATTTCCAGGTAATCAGAGTCACTCAGGTTTTTTCTCAATGAGAACACAAATATGTTACCTATTTTTTAAGAAAAGTTTTAGATGCACTATAACATGAAGGGGGAAAATGTGGTTTTGATGCACCCACTGTGTATATAAATAACTAAACTGGCATATGTTCAAGCAGCAACCCTTCTGGGTCCTCCCAGACCAAAATAAAACATTACAAATTAAATGCTGGTGAGGTAACAAAAATGCTTTCCATAGTCATAGATTGAGTTCCTCTGGGGTATTATTACGAGTGACTTTAGAAATGTAATTTCTGAGGGAGAAAGCTGTAACTTGGGTTTACACCTGGGTTTACATCAGGGTTAAAAATGTTAATCATAATAATAATGCCAGTGACGGTGATGATGATAGTGGTGATGACTTCAGAAATGACAAGTACTCCAGCACTCTTGGCTCGTTCTGAGCTGTTTCAGAAGCAGCTCCTCCGTGTTTGTGGTTTTGCCCTAAACACACAAAACCACACACACGTGCACACACACAGAGAAACAAATGAGCTCTCCACACTTCATTCATGTCAGAACTCAACAGCTTGAGTAGCACAAATATTCTGCAGTCACTCATGAAAAGAAATTTTTAATAATAAATATCTAACAATTAATGGGCTGGTAGCTGCAGTTGTCTTCAGGGCATACTATCTAATTTCCTTGCAATGTTTCATATCCTTACTTTTCACGCTGCAACAGTCTATCATTAAAACCAAATGCAGGTTTCTATCACTTTTATTTATTTTTCAAATCAACTTATAAATCAGTGCCAGGCCTTGTTACAGATGAGTTCCAATAAATTATCGGCTGTGGACAAATTCTGAATGTTAAACACTTCTTTCTCTCCCTCCCGCCCTTGGTCTCTGTCTGTCCCTTCTCTATTGTTTTTCTCTCTCAGGCTCTGAGAGAGGAGGCTTCTCACAGCCCCTGGGCCTGCATTCCTCACTGGCTGTGCTTTGGCTCCAAGTAAAAGGGAGCCCTTAGTACTTAGTTGTGTGCTATTTAAATAATGCAAAAAGACATTTATTTCTCAGAGAAAAATATCAATATAGGAGAAGAGTCGTTTTACAGTCCTTGGGAAATTTACCTTTCTGAGTTTCAAAAGTGAAATCCTCTTGTCAGAGTTTTACATGGTCTCCACAGCCTGAGACTGGAAACCTGAGGTCTGTTTTTCAACGACATCAGTGTGAAGCAGCCCACTTTCCTTGTCCAAGCTGCTCTTTGGCCTCCAGGACGCCCTTTGGCATTGCTGTAACAGGCTCCTGAGAAGGCTCCATGGAAGGGTCCAGGCACAGTGTCTGGGTTTCTGCTCTTGCTGACATTGGGGTCTGCAGGAAACATGAGACGTCCTTCCTGTACGACTGGGGAACAAAGATTCGAAAAAGACACAGTCTGTATGATAACCTGCGACAATCACAGGCTCACTCACAATCAAGTGTGAGTGAAATGGTTACATCTTGGCCAGAAACTAAGAAAAATGCTTTCAGATCCTTAAAAAGGCAAGACCCTTTAACGAAAGCCATAGTTAAAGTTGTGCACCTGGTGGCATTTTTAAGTGAGTAGTACAATGAACAATTTCACTTTATTTCATAGCTTTGTCATAATTTAGACTGCTGATCCATTTTATAGCAGGTGATACTACATTCGTGATCCCTTCTTGATAGTGTTCATTTGATAAGCTCTCTAAAATGTCATTTGTAAAACTTGATATTCCAGTAAGCTCTTGGAATGGACTTCTAATGTTCCTCAAGTGTTGGCAAGGTCTTCCTACTGGAAATGTTTAGCAGCCTGGTGACAAGGACCAGCTTTTTTCTGAGGCCTGGAGAGTGATCCTAGCAGGCTGGGGACAGGCCCCAAATATAATCCTGGGAGTAGCCCTGTGAGATGTGCTATGAAGGGCTCTACAGGGTGCCCCTGACTGTCCTTCACAGGACCAGAACTCCCCACTGAGAGCATCATGTGCCTGGGTGGAAATGTTGCCTTCAGACAGCCTCTGTTAAAATGGTCATATGTACCTGGAGGGATCACCCCTGGCAGGTATGGCCTCTTTTTCTTGCCTACAGAACACGGCCCACACCAGCATTTATCTTTATTCCATTCTTTGTTGGGCTGGTACGTGTCTCCTTGAAGACAGGCAATGTGTTAACTCATTTAAATTTTCTTCATAGCACCTTAGCTGTGTCTTGGCATGCTTGGTGCCTAATACAGGCCTACTATATTTGATAGGAGAGTCAGGTAAAAAGTTTAGAATAGATAATTTCTTGGGAAAATATATCTGAGTTTGTAAGAGATACTGGGTAACTTGAAGGAAAATTAAGAAGGCTGAGTCAAACCCTGTCATTTCCTCATTTGACCATCTCTGGAGTTTTATTTGTAATGCATTCAAAACTAGACATTAGCCCTGGCTGTTTGTGGCTCAGTGAATTGTACGCCAGCCTGCAAATCAAAGGGTTGCCAGTTCGATTCCCAGTCAGGACTCATGCCTGGGTTGCAGGCCAGATCCCCAGTAGGGGGCACACAAGAGGAAGCCACACATTGATGTTCCTCTCCCTCTCTTTCTCCTTACCTTGCCCTCTCTCTAAAAATAAATAAATAAAATCTTAAAAAAAAAAACAGTCAATAAACACACACCCAGGAAGCATGCTTGGTATAAAGATGAACAGAACAAAGTCTTTTACTTCATGCATGTAGAATTAGAGTCTAGAGTACAGGACCAAAAGCATACCTTATGAGAGTTATGCTCTAGGTTTATATATATAATACACAATGACATTGGAGTAAAGGTGAGGGAAAGCCGAGAGGAAAGAGGTAATGTCTCACGGAGAAAGGAAAACCTAACCTAACCCTTACAGAACAACTGGGGTTCAAATCATTGGCTGAGAAAATGACAGCAAATGTGGGGGAATAGATCTCACACACACACACACACACACACACATGCACACACACAAACATTACTTACATTCTCCCAGGCCCGTCCCCACTCCAACCTGCGTACTTCCTCCTTATCCTTCTGGTCTCAGAATAGACCTCACTTTCATCATGACTGCCCTTGATCCCCACTTCCAGTCAGGGACCCTCCTCAAGCTTTCTCTTTCCATGTTCTCTATCATGATACTCAACACACAGTTTTGTGATAGATTCACTGCTCCCTCAGTTCCCCATCACATGAATTTCATTCACTGTTGAATTGCTAGTGCACAGTGCTTGGCAGTGAGCAAGTTCTTAATAGTATAGACTACTAATGCTCCCAAAAGTGGGAGGCAGGGGGAGAAGGACAGAGGGAAGGAAACAGAAAATTAGCTGCTTCCAGTGAATTTGAAATGACTACAGTGATGCATTTGGAGCAGTGGTAGGGATGAGGCTAAATCAGTAGATTGTGGCTCTGGACACACAGCAGGACTATCTGTGAATCAGATGAAGATGCTACTGGAACTTGCAAACATAAAACTGAACCTTTAGATGGTGTCTATAACTCCCAGGGAAAAAAATCAGTATGACAGTCCATTAGGAAACCAAATACACAGTTTGAGAACTTGAGATCAAAATAAGAGGACAATAACCAAGCTTTGGTGGGGTGGCACACACTGTAAGTGTAATAAAAATTTTTAGAAGGAAGATATAGGGCTAGAATAATCAAGGAAGAAATATGACTTATTGGGCCATAGGCAAGGCATTTGGCTTAGGAGTAGGAGCAGTGCATGATGATAATAATAACAACAACAAGGACAAATTAAATTGATTGAGAACTATATGCAAGCATACCATATTCTTTGGCACTCAGAGCCCTGTGAGGTACATATTATTATTCTTCCTACTTTATAACTAAATTATAACTAAAGTTCCTGAATATTGGATGGGTCATAACTGGCATAGTTAGTTCTCCACCCCAGGGCTGCCTGTACACAAAAGGACATAACATGGCGACTGGGCTGCAGTGCCTCTGGGTGTAAAATATGCATTTTGCTGGCAAATAAGCCTGAGCTTGTATCTTCTCTCCGGCCCTGCTGTGGGATTAAGGGAAGTTGCTAAAACCTTTTAATTCCCAAGGAATAAATTATCTTATCCACATTTTACAGGATTTCTGAAAGCCCCCTGTAAATGGAGATAATACCTCTTTTTCAGATGCATTTTCAGGATTAATTAAGGTAATCTTAAAGTCCTAGCACAGGGCCTGGCAAATTGGAGGCACACAATGAATATGAACTTTTTCTAGAATAATTTGACAGGTGGATGGGATTTGCCAAGCAGTGGACAAGAAACACAAAAAGGCTGTGGGACAAAGCTAGCTGAGGTGCAGAGAAAGGATGCCTGCCCCACCAGGGTAGCACTTAAGAGAAACATGCAGAAGGCTTAGTGGAGCGAGGGCTGACAGCAAAGGAAAGTGAAGTGAGAAGCTCAAGGGAGGCAGAAACAAGACTGTGTTCACAGGATGGTCTGGAGGCCAAGACAGAAGACAGTGCTAAGAAATCTGACCAACAAGAGAATCAAAGGTTAGAGAAACATCAAGAAAAATGAAGACAGAGAAGAAACCATCACATTCAAAAGTGAGGAAGTTGGTGGTGAGTTTTCAGAGCAAATTCCAAGTAGAGAGGCAGAAACCATGTTGTGGGGGTTAGAAGGCTCTGGAAGGCAGAGTGATGGGCCAGATTACCAGCACTGAAGAGTTCAGAGAAAGGGAGACTGCATTTCAGTATGTGAACTAATTTTGAGAAAACCAGATGGTTGCTCATATGCACCCTGGGCATCACAGCTGACTAAGGAGTGGGAGCAGGAAGTGCTCCACCTCCATCAGTGGCTGGTGAGCTCAGAAGGAGATTCCGTGCGATTCCAGGCACAGGGAATTCATGTCACGGCACAAGCCCTTACCCATGTCACACAAAGAGCAACTGCCTGGTTTTTTCTGTTACTGTCCTGACGCACTCATTTTAATTGAGCACTCTCATGATTAATGCCTAAGCAAAGGACCAAAGGCCAAGGACCCAGCTTGCTGTGTCTCTTGGAGAACTAGGAGGCATATGTTAGTCTGAGCTCCAGAGATGAGAGGCAATGATGGTTTACTAACTAACCCACTGTGCCATCCAAAAATAGAAACAGGAAAAAAACATATTTTTTTAAGTTCAACCAGCAAAGATATCTTATGAGTTTACTTCCCTCAAGTGCATGACTTCATTAATGGGCAGAGGAGCCCAAAGTGCCTGATTACAGTTTAACAGAATGTGTTTACCAAACTTTCTGCCATGGGTCAGTTCCCCACAATGTGTGTGGAACCCCCTGAAGGGCGGTAGGGCTTGGCCACCTCGGGACTTCTGCCATGTTTGAAAGGGGTGCCAAAGCAGAAGCCGGCCTTTCCCCCCACCCCGGGCTGTTCCATCTGCATCCACCACACTTGGTGGAATTAGGAGCCAACAGCCCTAGTCTGGGGTGATGGCCGCTGCATTTAGGGAGTAACACCTTTCATTTTTCAGCAGTGTGCATCCATCCACCTTACTAAATATATAATTTCCCACACACACATTTGCCATTTGTGTGCTTAAGTGAATAAAACTTTCATCTTGCTTTGGGTCTGCAAAGCCAGGTTTGGGAATCCAACATCTGACTAGCCTGACATCTGGAGCTGAAGGCTGTGAAACTGGAAATAAGCCTATGGCGGTCATTGTTACTAAATTTGCAGGCACTCAGTCTCCACTTTGTTCAGATAGAGATGCCCTGACTAGAGAACTTATGAGGAGTGACTAAGGTGCTCTACACTGAGCTGGGTGTAGTGGTAGAAAACCAAGTTATTTACTCTGAAATGACTCTCAAACATTCTGTTATTGACTTTAAATTCCACAGCAGAGGACCTGCCATCTTGCTTCTAATGCATAGCCTTTACTCAGGGAAACCCTCTAAATTCTCCAAGTCCTTCCAGCTCGACTTCTGATGAAGCAGCATCAGTAGAGGAGGCAATGTGAACACTAAATCATAAAGAAAAGGGGCTCAGACCAGGCAGGAGTGGGCGTGGGGGTAGAAAGTTACTACAATAAATACCTAGCAGCTCATCACTGTTCTGTTCAGTTTTCCTAGGAGGCTTTACTAAGAGAATTTTGATGTTACTCATATCATGTTCCCAGTGTTTAATGTAAACACCAACAGCATTTAAAAAGTGTATAACAACTTACTGAGCACATGCTATGTTCTGACACAGACTCTATCTCCATAGGATAGATTGAGTAAATTTTAAATGTCAGGCAACTTATAATTGGAGCTTTCATTCTAATGTAGGAAACTGATAATAAATGAATAATTACACAAATTATCATTTACTTTCCTTTGTGTTAATGTTCTGATGGGCTGTTTAAGTTGAAACCCCAAGGAGCACAAGCTAGAATAAAAGCTGCTATTACAAGAATGTAGTAAACAAGGGGAGAAAGGAATAAGGTAAGGTAGAATGCTGGACTACTAAAGTGATGTGGATAGGTCACTCAGGATCTTCTGAGCCACAACAAGGACTTTGGATGTTGGGGTTGAAGAGAAGCTAGTGAAAGGTTTTAAGAACAGTCCTTTTTCTTTCTGTTCCTACCAGATTATTCTGGTTACCAGGTGAAGAATGAATTGGGAGCAGGGGAGATCCACACAAATTATAAGATTAGTTAGGGGCTTTTTCAGTAGTTAGTGCAAGTGAGGGACAGTGGTGGCAGTGGACATCAACAGAGTAGATAGGTTTTATAAATATTTTGGAAGTAGAATTGACAGAACTTGGTGATTGATAGGCTGAGGGGAAACGTAGAAGAGTACAGAGGATGACACCCACATTCTAGAATGGGCATCTGAATGGATGGTGGTGTTGTTCACAAAAATAGAAATGATGGAAAAATCAGGTTGGGAGAAAGATCATTGATTCTATTTTGGTCATGTTGAATTTCAAAAGTCTATGCGTAGAGAGATTGATTACATAACAGGATATGTGAGTTTGTAGCCCATTGGAGAAGTCTGGGCTGAAGACATCTTGGACATTTAGGGAGTCACTGGAGTGTAGGTGGTAACTGAGCTCAACAGAATCACTTAGGAAGAGAGAGTAGAGTGAGAAGAACATGGAGCCAAGCATGGAGCCCAGGAAGTCTGGCATGTGGGGGTGGGAGAGAGGACAGGCTGCTGGCAATGAAACTGAAAAGGATCAGTAAACAGAGAAGTATGGAGAGATGAACTGTCAGCAAACCTATAGGAAATGTTTTGAGAAAGCGGTGGGGGTCAAATGTGTCAAAAGCTTCTTGAAAGTCAAGTGAGATGAAGGGTTTTAACCTGGATTTTGTGAACAGGGATCATGGAGAACCTTGAGGGCTATCTTTGTGGGATGGAAACAGAAATTGTAGACAACTAAAAATATTTACTATGAAAAATTTTCAAACCTACAGAAGCAGAAAAAAATAGTGTAATAAACCCCAATATACCCAGGACCCAAATTCAGTAATTATCAGGATTTTGTTACACTTGCTTTACCTATCCTTTGTTCCTGTTTTTCCCTCTTGTTATTTCAAGAGTACTTTAAAGTAGGTCCCAGGCTCATGTTTTTGCCTTCATTGTGCATGTTTGAGGGTTATGTAGAACCATAATGCCATTAATACACCAACAAAATGATTACTAATCCCTTGGCACCATCCAATATTAAGGTCATATGCAGATCCCCCTGACTGTGCACACCCTTCTATACAAGTGTGGTTCACAGGCCACCACCTGGGAGCTTGTCACAAAAACAGAATCTCAGACCCTGCTTCAGACCAGCTGAGTAAGAACTTGCTCATTCACAGCATTCCCAGATGATTTGTATGCTGTTAAATGACTCATGTATGTGTGCAGTGAAAAGGCACTTGACCCTCTCCTGTCCTTTTTTGCAAGTTCCACTCCTATTCATGCACACATGCCCACATGCACACTAGGGACTACTGTTACTAGGTTTTGTTTTTTTTTTGCTTGCCAATGTTTTGTTTTGCATATAAAAACAAATGCAAAGATATGCAAATTATCCAAATTTTCCCACAGATATGCAAATTTCCCACCTTTTCCTACAAGTTAGCTTATTTGACTCACTTTTACAAATACTGCATTTTATCTTCTTAAAGTTAGTTTTAAAGAATTAAATGCTCTTCTTTTTATATTTAAAAATACTATAAACACTGTATTTTTTCACTGTTCTCCATTCATTTTTCTTCCTTCTGCACATATTTGTTGACCTTGATGACTAGCTGCTGTGAGGCATTTACAGTTTTTCATCTTAATTCTCCATATCACACAATTGTAACATAAATATGAAATCAGAAAAGCCAATACAGTAACTGAGCCTATCCCACTAGAAGCTTGCTTAATATCAAAAGACGTTTAAAGAACAATTAAAATCAAAAGATTATTCTCTGCATTTCAGGTCTGAATAGAAGGAAAGCTAGAGTTTGTGTTATCTCATGTATATGTATGTATCTCGTGTGTATGTATCTGGATTTTTCCACCCTCTGCACTTTTACCCATTCCATCACCCCTGTTGAAATTACCTACCCTTGAAAGCCCCCATCTATTGAAATTCTCCCCATATGTCAAAACTCAGCTCTATTACTACCTTTACCAAGAAGGCTTTCCTGACCACCCCAACCAGAAGAGCTTCTTCTATCTTTGAAACCCTATTGTTTTTTTCCTGTGAGCACCACCTTTCTCATCTTTCACACATTCTGCCTAATTGCCTATGAACGGAGTATTCCCTTTACTTAGCTGTGGACTTCTTGAGGTCGGAGACTGTCTCGAAAAGCTCTGTACTCACTTTTCTGTCTGCTATATTACAGAACGTAGCATACGTTTTTGATAAATACTTGTTAAGTCAAGGAGTGTAACTATGTAAAGCACCACATTCATATTGTCCTGTGTGAAGTTCTATATTATTTATTTCTCTATTGCTCTGTCCTGACCTCCAAATTTGTTCTAGCCTCTACAGTCACACCACATCACTCAGCTATAAGAACAGAGTAACTCTAATTCAGAATCTCTTCGATATTAGATTGTTAACCACATTAATATTTTGGATGCATATAGAAAACCTCCCCTACATGTTAAAATATTTTAAAGATTACTATTTCATTTTTCTAGTATCTCTGTGAGCTACAGTTCTTCAAATTTTACACTACCTTCTTTTAAAAGAAATTTGAAACTGCACTGTAGTTTGATTCATACAGAACCCCAAAATGTTGCAGAAATATGAAAAGTATAAGTATATAACTCTTAGTTCTTCCGATCTAAGATTCAATAATCTTTGATATGCTTGAACTAGACTTGTCATAATCTGACATTCTTGAAAGTCAGACGTGGCCTACGGTTGAGAAAATTGATAAAAATACATACAATATTGGATTCAGCACCAGTGTGTTTGCAGATAGCATGAATAAATACATATAAAATAAAGGTTAACAAAAAAATGCTTCAACAACTTGTTTGTCTACACAGCTATACATATATATATAATCTAAGAGGTGCCTTCAAAATGAGGAATGACGATTATACATGCTGTATAATTTGGAATTTGCTAGGTATCTCAGGGCCATTCTAGAGATATTTTTTACAATAAAATCCTAAGATTTCAATTTTCTGTCTACGTAGGAAAAACAAATAAACAAATATTCATGGATGCCATCACACACCTCAGCAGGAACAATGAACTTCCCAGCTATCTCCCCCCTCCCCCTAAAAAGCAATTTAATGCACCACTGGAGGTTGCCTATTAATTGGACTAGAAATAAAGTAGCCTGTGAGAGCTGGCCAGGGAAAATACAGTTTGTATGTATGGATATATATAATAATTCACTCACAAAGTAAACAAGCAACACTAGTACGTCATTTTCTAATTACAGGGCTGTTTCATAAACTGTAAATGTTAACATGGGAGAGGTAAATCATAGCAATTTAATTAATAAAACAATTTAGACACTTAAACCCATATGTGCACCCCCAGGGGCACTACATCAATAATAGAGGCTTACAGGCATATTTTAGAAATTTTATGCAATCATTTGCAGATCTTGTAGTCAATAATTGTTTCAAACCACATTAACTCTTTTCTTGCCATATGCAAGGAGTGAATTTTCATTTATTAAATGTTCTTTTCTCTTCCCATGGTCTCTCAGGGTTTCGAGGCTCAGAGGAGCCCAGAGTTTCTTTCCCTGAATTAGCAGGACTGAAGGAGATGAGAACGCCCCCCTTTCCAGCAAAACGGCAAAATGTGGTGAGGTTCCTGAAAAGGCAGGAGCAAGATTCTTCCTTTCCTTCGTTTAAAGGGAGAGATGGCAGATAATAAATGTCAGAGAATGGAAATTCAGTATTTGAATTTGCATATTTTTAGAACCTCTTTCTCTGTTAACCATTTAAAATTGTCCGTAGAACTCTTATACATTGTTGGTGGGAATGTAAACTAGTGAGGTTGCTTTGGAAAATGGTTTACCCAGCTTCTTAAAAACTTACATATAAATTTACCATATGACCTGCAGTTTCACTCTTAGGAATTTCCTGCTTTCTTTTCTGTTTTGTTTTGTTTTGTTTTGCGGGGGAGGGGCATTTTTAAAAATCCTCACCCAAGGACATTTTCTCATTTCTTTTAGAGATAGGAAGGGGCTGGGGTGGAGAGAAGCATTGATGTAACAGAGAAACATTAATCAGTTGCCTCTTGTAGGCACCCCCTGACCAGGGATTGAACCTGAAATGTAGGCCAGTGCCCTGACCAAGAATCAAACCCACAATCTTTTGGTATTTGGGACGACACTCCAACCAACTGAGCCACACCCACCAGAGTGAAATTTCCTGTTTTCTAAGATAATTGGAAATTATGTCCTTCAAAAAACCTGTGTGTGAATATTCAGTGACATTTTTCATAATAGCCAAAAAATGTTTATAACCCAAATGGCTATCAATTGATGAATGGATAAACAAAACATATGTAGCCATACAGTGGAATATACTGTTCATCAATGCAAAGAACAAAATACTGATATGTACTTCAATATGCTCAAAAACAAGTTAACTGAAAGAAGCCAGATGCATGCAACTACATATTGTAGAATTCCATTTACATGAAATCTCCAGGAAACACTAAGGACAGAGACAGGAAGTAGATCCATCAGTGGTGTGGAGCTGGGCATCAGAACAGGGATTGTCTGTCGGAGAAAGCACGAGGGACCTCACTGAGGTGATGGGAATGTTCTAAAATGTTCTAAACCAGAACAGCAATTGTTACACGATTTACTCAGTAAGTTTACTAAAAATCATTTAATTGTACACTTAATATTGGTGACATTTTTAGCATATAATTATTCTTCAAAAAATTCTTTAATAATTGTGCCCCTAACTTTTGATGACTCTTATCAATCCTGAAAAACAAAAGGAATTTGTCTTGAATTATATCCATATAAGATAATTAGAGAATTACAGTGTTTTGTAACTACATGACACTAAGCCTAAATAAATGTAGTCTTTTTGTAGCTGTGGTTACCATTGTTACAGTTTGTGTGCTCAGAGCCCCAGTTATCAACAATAGTTCTTTTCACTTTTGCAATTCCCATCAAAGAGGTAACAAACTATTATTATTGAGCACTTACTAAGTGATATGTGATCTATACAGTATTAAATTCTTAGTCAATGTAATAATTCTTATATATGCCTTTGGAATTCCCATCTACACACGAGTCAATTGAGGCAAGAAAAGCTGAATCATTTGCCCAAGTTTGGCAGTAAGTGGGGAGCTGGGATTTGAACACATTTGGTTGCAGGCTGCACTGTGACCTGCCTCCATCACTAATCCCTCTATAGGAGCAGAGTTCTCTCTTTTGGAATCTGGAGGTGGTCATCATCTGCTTGTGGGCAGCTCTAAAGGAAGCAAATGTGACTGAATGAGCTCAAGAGATAGTGTAGAGGTACACAGGCAAGTTGTCAATACTGGCTGCCTCAGGGGATCACTCTGAAGGATGAATGGATGCCTCTAAAGCTTTTCTTCCAAAGCCTCTTCATTGCTTGATCTATTATAATTAGCATATATTATTTTTTTTCATTTAAAAATACAACTAGAAACACTTTATTCCTTAAGAAAAGTAAATGCAGTTTTTTGGCTGATTGTTTCCAAATTTACCCAGATTATCATCTTCAGCAAAAAATATTGAACAACTATTTAAGCCACATGACCCATTCTTCTGAAAGATCATCAACACCTGAGAGAAAGCAGGCCATAAAAGATAGGACTGAATTTTACTAGAAATATGGAATCCCATCTATGGTGTGAGCCCTGCATTCCCCCAGCACATGCCTACTCTCTGGCAGGTGGCTGGGTGCTGGACAGCACTCTTTAAAGACCTGTGCTTATGGCTGAGAGTGGATTTCTTTTTTATTATTATTGTATTTTTTTCTACCATCTATCCCCCTTCTACCCTCCTTCCCACTGCAATCACCACACCATAAGCCCTTTTTCCTTTGTGGTCAATCCCTGCACCCCTATATTCCCCCCACACAATAGCTGTCCTCCTGTTCTCCATCTATGAGTCTGTCTCTATTTTCCTTATTAGTTCATTTTCATTAAATTCCACATATGCGTGAAATCATTGGATTTTTTTAAATGTCTGGGAGGGTCTTATGAAAATTCTAGCAAATCTATATTTTAGTAAATGTAAGGAAAGTTTCCATTTATAAATACATTAAGAATGTATTCAAAACATCTATCATATGCATGGAACATATTTTAATCTAAGGCACCAACATAAAATAGCAGGTTGGTGGTCCACAAAGGCTATATAGACAGACATGGAGAAGAAACATGTTGATCAAGAAAAGTGGTGGGAAAGAGCTATTGCAATGTCAGCAACTAAAGAAAACAGAATTTTTTCATCAATAACTATTTTTTATATTATATTAAAGGTTTACAGTTGAGGATCTTGTCATGACCTGGACCTGCTATATACTGAGGTGTAATCAGAGTGTTTTGTTATCACAGCATCCTTACATTTTTCTTATTTCCTCACATGTACTGAATTTTCTCTTCCCTTCTCAGTCACCTGCAGTCATTTAGCTCTAAACTCTACATCCATCTATCTATCCAGCCACCCATGCATCTGTTCCTCTATTCACTCATCTACCCTGCATCTTCCATCTGTCCAGCCCTTACTAGCTTCACTTGGTTTCTTTTAGTGTGGACAACATAATCAACCATTTTAGGGTGTTTTACTAGCACCCAAATATGTCTCACTCTCTTGTGCTTCTGCTGTGCCCTATACAATATAGGAGCTTGATAAATACTGTTGACTGGCTGACTGACTTCCCACCTCTTTCACAGAGAAAGTAATGTAACTGCCTTGGTTCAGTCATTTAACACATGCTGAGGTCTAGTGCCAGCTGAGCTTCTTCCGAACTCCTCCCATTCAACCCCAGATAACTTACCCTGACTTTCCATCAGGAATATACCACTATACTCAACCCTGTCTGCCTTTGAAAATACCAATCCCAGGTCCCATTCTAGACCAGTTATTATACCAGAAGACATCTCATAATGCAACAGCTTCCTGGGGCATGTTCACGTGCCCCCAAAGTACAGAAGCCCATGTCCCATCATTCATGTCCTCACTCTGTAGAGTGAAAGGAGCAAGATAGGTCTTCCTGTGGTTTATATTTCTTCAGTTCCCTCTTGACCAGAATATCTTTTTAGACCAGTGGTAGGCAAACCTTTTTCTATCAAGGGCCAGATAGCAAGCATTTCAGGCTTTCAGGCCAAGAGGTAATGTCTTCAACTCTTCAGCACTTTTATCACAGTTAAATGTTTTATATTTTAAAATGTGAAAACCACTGTTAGGTTGTGGACCATACAAAAACAGGAAGCAGATAAAGTTGTCCAACCCTTGTTTTAGAGTCACTGATGATCTCCTTGACAAGTCCTGGGGCTATTTGAATGTTCCATATGCCTTGATCTTTCATAGCTCTTGACACCTTTAATCATCCTTTCCTTTTTAAAGCCTGACTTCCATGTCATTAAACCCTCTTGGTGATCCTACCTCCATCCTATTCTTTCTCTGTCCCATTCACCACTTCCTGCATTGCACATGTGTGTTATACATGGGTGCACATGTGTGTGAGAGCCTGTGTTTGTGTATGTGCATGTGTTGTATGTGTATGTCCCAAGGTGCTGGCCTAAGCTGCTTCTACAGCCATGTTGTCAGCCAAGCTGGAGATGCACTTTTTAAAAAAATCCAGGTTGTGCCTCACCACTGAAGCCTGGCAATGCTGGCCCCAACTGCTCCTCTCGCAGACTGCTCCCATCACACTGTGCTGCTCCTGCCAAGTAGGAAGAGCACCTCTGTCTCTGTCTGCAGTGAGTGCTGCCATCTGAGGCTGCCTGACCCAGGTTTCCTGCTCCACCTAATTGAAACCCAAGGCCATGCCAGTACAATTATAATTGGTAAGAACAGCAGTGGCATCTGATGTTCCCATAATACCCCATGCTGCAAGAGTTTATGTTCTTATCAAGGTCAGCTGAATGAACAAAACTTATTTCCTAATGTGGAAAAACTGACATAAAATGTGTACTAAGAATATTTGTCAGTTGCTCAATATATTCAAATCCATATTCAAATGCCATCTCCACCTCAATCAGTTAGTAGCAGGGACAGCTGTGCAGGGGGAACTGCTCTTCCAGCTGGGACTGAGCCCAGGAAAGGACTCAAGCCTGATTTTGAAACCGCTAAGCATTCTAATGAAGTTGACTTGATTTACATTTTAACAATATCACACAAATGTACAACATGGCACTTTTCCAATAACCACTTCAACATCATTCATTTTGACACCCCCCATTGTTATGAAAAGCAGAATGAATCAAGCAGCATTCTGTAATAGGGTGTGTGGGGCAGGGAGCTGGGTTTCATATGATTTCAAATCAGCTAGGCCAAGCAAGCACCACCTTTGGTGAAATGCCAGGTTCTCATGACCGAAATTCCTTGAGTACCTCGCCCATCCGCATGAACCTGAGTCCTGAGCTCTTCCTGCCCACCTGCCATTGAGATAGCTGTGCACTAGTTAACACTCAGCTCCTGACTCGGACCCGTTCTGGGAGCCAAGTGTGTCATGCTTCCCCTACTACCTCAGCAGCAGTCGGTCTTGGTTAAAGGTGTTGCTTCAGGCTACAGTAGTCCCCCCTTCCTGACAGTTTCTCTTTTCACTCTCAGTTACCTGGAGCCAAAGAAGGTCTAAAATACTAAATGAAAAATTCCAGAAATAAACAATTCATAAGTTTAAAATTGTGTGTCATTCTGAGTGGCATGATGAAATCTCGAGCCATCCCACTCCACCCTGCCCACGACAGGGATCATCCCTATGTCCAGCGTCTCTGTGCTGTGTGAACATCCTGTCCATTAGGCATGTCATAGCCTTCTCTGTTACCAGATCAACTGTTGTGGCATCACAGCGCTTGTGTTTAAGTCATACTTATTTTACTTAATAATGACCCCCACAGCAAGAGTATAGATATGGACCATTCACATATCCCAAAGAGAAGCTGTAAATTGTATACTGGTAGATGTAGAGTAAAAGATGCAATACATACAAGAATTGGTACTATTCATGTTTCAGGCATCCTCTGGAGGGTATTAAAATGTATCCCTCAACAATAAGGGGAGACTGTTATACTTACTTCCCTCTAGTGAAACAGCCTGGTCAAGGCTTTTTGCTTCTTGCTTTTGAATCTGATCAGGAATATGAAAAAACAATTTACTTTCCTATTAGCAGTACCCAGAGCAACTTAAATGTGTCCCCTACAAGGTTTGATCAGAAATGTTCCCAAAGTTTGGTGTCTCTAATGAAGCAACACTCTTGACACAGATGGTGTTTGTGCTAAACTGTGCTGACAGGGAGATCCTCCTGTTCCTTTTCTATCCCTTCTCTAGCTCTAGAGGAAGGAGATGGGCATTACTCATCCTGTCTCAGGAAGTAACCATTTGGATGTTCCTATGGTTTAAAATGTCAAAAGCCTAGGCCAATCTTTCCCTGCACACCCTAGACATAAGTGTCTGCCTCCTCCCAGCCATGAGCTCCAGCATGGATGGCTGAGGATTAATGTTTGACTCTTCCTTAGGCATGTCCTTTTCCTTCACAAAGCTGGAGATAGGATGCCTGTGTGATGACCCCTTGGTGATTGCTGGAACATTATCTCAGCATTAGAAGGGACCAAGGCCAGGCCACCTACTTATCCCTCATGTGCTATGACAATCCCTCTACATTATCTTTAGTTACTGGTCATTCAGCTTCTGCTTTGATATCTCCAGCAATGAGAAAATCGATGTCGTGTGTAGTGTCATTCAGAGTGTTGACAGCACCATCTTTCTTCTCAGTCTTCATAGGGAAAAAATAAAACAAAGATGAGTAGTTGTATTTTAATTATACTTCTTATTTTTAAAAAAAAAACATAGCCATGGTTGGTGTAGCTCAGTAGATTGAGCACAGGCCTGTGAACCAAAGGGTTGCCAGTTTGATTCCCACTCAGGGCACATGCCTTGGTTGTGGGCCAGGTCCCCAGCAGGGGGCACACGAGAGGCAACCACACATTGATGTTTCTCTCTCTTCCTCCTCCTCTTCCCTTCTCTCTAAAAATAAATAAAAATCTTTAAAAAAAACTAAAGAAAACCACATAAAATTGGCCCTGAAGTGTGTTAGAGTCAAGAGGAACGTAGGATCATATTTTGAAATCCCACAGCATAGATGGGTGACTTTTAGCAAATTTATTTTTTATCTTAAAATAATTAAAATTGCATTCCCTATTTATCTCATTTATTCAATATTTTTTTCAACAAATATTTAATGAATATATAATATGTACCAGGCACACTCCTTGATATTGAGGATGTAGCTGTTAAAAAAACAGATGAAATTCTTCCTCATAAAACTAGCATTCCACTGGGGAAGGGGTGAGGGTCAGAGAAAAAAAAAGAGTAAAGTATATAATAAGGTGATAGAGCTATGAAAGTAGGGAAGGAGAATAAGAAATAGTAAGTTAATATTTAAGAAAATATTTAAAAAGAGAGTAAGCCATAAGGATATCTGCAGAAAGAGTGTTTTAGGCAAGGGGGGTGGCAAGTGTAAAGACCCTGAGGTGCAGAGTGCCAGGCAGAATCCAGGAATGATAAGAAGCCCACTGTGGCAGGAACAGAGAGAATGGGGGCAAAGGAAGGCAAGATTTAAAACAATGAAGGTAGTTGAATTCTGGATGTATTTTGAAGGTAGAGCCAATTGACTGTGCTGATGGATCAGATGTGGGAAGTATTAGTTATGTGTTGCTTCAAAACAATTTAACCCAAAACTTAGTGGATTTAAATGACAAATAGTTATCATCTCAGTTTTTGCAGGCCAGGAATTTGAGAGAAGCCTAGTAGGGAAGTTCCAGCTCAGCATCTCTCCTTTGATTGCAGTGAGGATGGTGTCATTGCTACTATCAACTGAAGGCGTGCTTGGGGCCCAGTGATCTACGAGAGCTAACTGGCCTGGCTTCTGCAGGAGGCCTCAGTTCCTTGACAGACGGACTCTCATAGGCTACTTGAATGTCTTCATGACATGAACACTAACTTCTCCCAATTTTGTAAACTGAATGTTTGTCTCCCCCCAGCCAAAAAAAAAAAAAGTGTATGGTGAAGTCTCAACCTCCAAGGATTGTACTTGGAAGGAGAGCCTTTGTGGATATAATTAAAGTTAAATGAAGTAACAAGGTAGGGCCTTGATCCAATGGGATTAGTGTCCTTATAAGAAAAGATGCCAGACAGCTTGCTCCCTCTCTGCCACCCTCTCTCCCCACACAAGGTGAAGACAGCAGCTGTGTCCCAGCCAGGAAGAGAGCTCTCACCAGAAACCAGGCCTGCCTGTCTTTGATCCGAGACTTCCTGAATCTAGTACTGTGCAGAAACAACTTTCTGTTACTTAAGCAACCAAGTGAAGGGAATTTCTTTTTTATGGTAACCTGGGTAGACTAATATATCCAGGATGAGAAAAGAGAAAACAAAGAGGAATATAAGGCCTTTTATCATCTAGTCTTCAAAGTTGACACCTTTACTTTTATTTTACTTTGTTTAATAGAGGCAAGTAATTAAATCTAGCTCATACTCAAGGGGAAGAGAATTAGGATCCACCATTTGAAGAGAGGAGTAGCAAAGAATTAATGCATATATTTTAAAAGCACCTTACAAGGAATAAAAGAAATAGTGGCAACAAGGGTCATGCCAAGTAACAGGTGGGGAGGGGGAAAGTGGTGGCTGGAAAATAGGGACAACTGTATTTGAACAATAAAAAAAGGAAAAAAAAAGAAAAAATTGTAAGAGTTAGTTTGGGATATGTTAAATGGGAGTTGCTTGTACAGATTTAAATGAAAGTGTCAAATAGATAGTTGAATATGTGAATTTGGAGTTATATGAGTAGTTTATGCTAGAAATATAAGCTATGAACCTTAGCGAGGGAAGAGGAAAGGAGAGAAAAGGAGTAAAGGGAAGGGGAGGGGCCTAAGGCCTGCGGCCCCTCTTCCAGCAAAACAGCAAAAAGTGGGAAGCGAGCTCCAGGAGAATTGTACATTAATGGGAAGAATTAAGTGGGGGAACAAGAGAAAGAGTTGTGAGTGAGGTAAGAAGAAAACCCAGGAGAGGAACATTTTGGAAGCTAAGTGAAGAAAGTGTTTCAAGGGATAATGATAAAGTTTATTAAATGCTATAGATGATGTACAATAGACTAAAAATTGGCCATTGGATTTAGTAATGTGGAGGTCACTGGTAACATTGATGAGAACAGTTTCAGTAGGAGATTAAGAGGAAGACCGCATTCTTTTAAATTTAAGAGATAATGGGAAGAGAGGAGTTACTGAAATATATAAGCTATCTGAGATATGTTTCTTCACTTTACTGAGATTGCTTTATAAAATCACTGAAGGTCTGCTAGTTGACAAACCTGGGGTTGTTTTATTTGTGTGTGTGTTTTATATACCTTAATCTTTTTGCAGCCCTTTGAAACCATTGGTTATCCTTTTCTTATTAATCCCTGATCATCCAGAAATTAAACCATCTTGGTTATCCCACCTCTGGCATATTCCTCCTCGATCACATTCACCCATGTGTGGTATGTATATCCTTGTGCGTATGTGTATGTGTGTGGTGAGTGTTTGTGCATGTGTGTACCTAGTCCCTTTTGCTGCCTGAGCTGCTTCTGTGACCATGCTCTCTGTCAAGCTTGAGAAGTATTTATTTTATTAACCCAATCACAGCTTGACTGATCCTCTTTGGAAGAGTTGTTAAGAGAAATAGAGAAATGGTATAGAAGAGGAAGGGAAAAAGGGGGCCCAGGCAGAGTTTTTTTTTTCTTAATTGGATGGGAGAAATACTGAATGTTTAAATACTGATAGAGCATAGAGAGTTAGTAAAGTAGGAAAAAGTGCAGTGAGGAGGGAAGGGAATGCAGATGGTTATGCTGAATGTACTCAGTGAGATTATATTAAGTTCCATTTAAGTCCCATAGTGTTAGATATTATGTGAAATACTTTAGAAATACTACCTCATTATATTCTAACTGCAGTCCTATGAAGTAAAGCATTATTGTACCCATGGCACAGATGTTGACTCTGAGGCAAGATGGGTAAGGTCACGTGCACAGTGTCACCCAGAGAAAAAACAGCAGTGGGGATGCTCACTTCTGCCCGATCAGGCAGACTTTGCACAGCACTGGGCTCGCAGTAGGTGCAAAGAGTATCCTTTCATGCTTCTTTTATCTTTTGTCTTTTTTGCTTCTAATATCTTTCCTTTTTGGTAGCTATTAGAATGCATGCAGTAAATGCTCAGTAAGTGTTTGCTAAATAAAATTTGCTTAAATGAATATAAAAATGAAAAATTTTTATGAAAAAATGAGTAAAAATATAGAATTGCTTTTGATTCTATCCATGAAGAATATCCTGCTGTTAGAGTTACCCCAAAATTATATCTTTCTTTTAAGAAATTAAATAACTGAAGTATTTCATTTAATTTTTCTAATTTAAATTAGGCTATTGAATGTACACTTACATTCAACCATCTCACAATTCAATTTTTAGAGTAAAATTTCTAACAATCATACAGCAAATAATTATTTTTCTAGAATCATTAGGCATCAGGAAACCTGCTTGGTTGAATAACATGAATAAAATTTTATACCATTTTAGGAGTACCAATTTTCAAAGAAAATAAACTCAAAACTATCTTTAGCACCAACATTTACTCTGAGATCTTGATTTGCTGCCTATCAATGAAGTATTTCCTGGTTTCTTCAGTGCTTCAGGGATGTGGTTATGAAAATAAATTGGCATCGTGTATTTCCATGGAAAGGAAGTCTGCTTGTTTAGTCTTTCTAGGTTTCTGATTTCTAAATCAATGAAGAAAGTTTTATTAGAAACAAAGACGAGAAAGCTAAGCAGCCAAGGGGTACAGCTTAGAGGACACCCCATGCACCCTGAGTGGGCACAACGAGCCCAGAGAGTGAGAAAGTGGACCCAAGAGCAGCAGGTTCTTTCAGAAGCAGCACTTGTGCCAGGAATGCAGCCTTGGCCATCCCAGGTTTGGGAAGGTTTTGGGTGAAGCCACGAGTCATAGTCCATTTGCAGCGCTAAAATGCCATCCACTGGGTGTCTTAAACACAGCAGAGGCACCCGGACCATTGTGACTCAGTTGGTTGGGCATCTTCCCACACAGCGAAAGTTCGCCAGTTTGATTCCAGTCAGAAAACATGTCTGAGTTGCAGGAGTGTGTACAAGACCGATCGATGTTTCTCTCACGTTGATGTTTCTCTTCCTCCCTTTCTCCCTCCCTCCCTCTCTCTAAAGAATAAATAAATAAAATCTAAAAAAAAAAAAACTGGTAGGGGCTGGAAGTCAAGATCAGGTTGCCAGCATGGTCAGGCTCTACTGAGAGACCTCATCTGGGCTACAGCCTGCACACCTCATTGTGTCCCCACATATCAGAAAGAGGGGAAAGAGCTCTCCTTTATAAGGGCACTAATGGCAATAACCAGGGCTCTGCCTTCATGACCTCATCACCTCACAAAAGCCCTGGCTCCTAATATCATTACCTTTGGAGTGAGCTTTCAACATGTGAGTTTCAGAGGAACACAAACATTAAGTCTACAGCAACACAGTCTCTGTAGTTGCTCTAATGAAACAATAATCACTTCTGTGACATCTCTTTAGAGTTCAGTGTAGCAATATAATTCCTATCTCTATTGTTGAGCTTTTCACCATAATGTGGGCTGTAAGCACCACCTATTCTAACAAGCCTGACACATTTAGCAATAATTGCTATTCTGGTAAAACTTTCCCTTCTTAGTCTCAACTGAAGGCAAGTCTTTGAGAAAAATGTAACTCAAATTAGTTCAACTGCTTTTGAGTTATATATGAAAGTGGGGTTGGTGGGAAACTACAATTTCTCTCTATTAAAAAAAGTGTCCAGTATGATTTATTTCTTTTTATCTATGGTACTATAAGGTAGTAGTGCACTTCATTGAATTTAATTTCTTTTACTTAGCTTTGTAAGTTCACTTTAAAAATATTTGAAAAATATGCTAAGCTGTTCAATAAAGCTAATTTTTTATGATATTCAAGAGATTTTCCTTCAGTTCCCTAGTCGATGTCAGTGCTCCTCAATGAAGAGAAAAATCAATTCAATTATCAAAGCACAGTTAATTGCTTTCAAGATTAGGGTAATTTAAAGAGCAGCGAAGTATTTTGTCTGTACTCAGCAGTTTTGGCTAAGGATAGTCTCCTAAGCACACTAAAAAGAGAAGTTTAAGATTTTGTCAGCTCACTTCTTACATTCCTCCCAGCTTTCTCCACACTTGCTATTAACAGAGCCAATGGCAGGGGTTTGGCACCCAGAGCCACAGCACAGGGTATTATTCTCAACTAGTATAATGTTTCGTCTCTCCAAAGGCTTTGGTGCTTGGCCCTCCAACTAGTTGAATATTTAGCCAAAATAGTTTCTTGAGCATGCCTACAATAGAGAAAAGAAGTCTTATTCTAAGGATTCTCCCATCCCATATATTTGTTGATGGCTAAAATTCTCTTACCAGTGTCACTTGAGTTTAGTTATTTTTTGAGGCTTATATTATATTGAAAGAGCATTCTAGAAGCTATTAATGTGAAGATGAGTAAGATATGACTCCTGCCCTTAGGAAGCTTACAGTTGAGAGAGGGGTATAGACAAGAGCACAAATCATCATTGCTGGGGGTGAAATGCAGTTTGGCTACAGAAAAGGCTGCCCCAGGGAAGTTCCTTGGGGAGCAGCTGCCTGCTCTCAGTAGAGGATGACAGACATAGAAATGGGACAGAACCTCTATCCTTGGCAGAGCTAACCATGTGAGCAAAGACAAAGACACATGAGAGAGCTTGATGGTGCAAGAAACCCTGTTTGGTATTATCAGGGCCTGCACTGTAAGTTGGACAGTGGTGGGAGATAAGACAAAAGGAGGTTCTTATGCTAAGCACTGGTGTTGACCCTGCAGGCAATGGGAGACCACTGAAGGTTCTAAATGGGTATGTGACATGGCAAATATACGTCTAATGCATTTTACATTTTAATGTATTTTCATGTTTAAAAACATGATATGTGCACCATAGAAAATTTGGGAATCACAGAAAATTATAGAAAAAAAATAATTATGATGTAGTCTTATCACCCAGAGACAACCAGCCCCAACACTGGGCTGTTTTTCCTAAAAATCTTTCAGATGTTTACATACATTTTATGCACATGTATATGTAAATTAATTACATGTGTGTGTATATATGTATCCTTGACAGACGATCTATGGAAGAGAGAAGCATCCTCATTGAAAAGATGCTTTGACAAGCCCCTGAAGGGTGGAAGTAAGTCTTGGGCACCCCGCACTGTGGAAGAAGGAGGGGGATAAATACTCTAAAGGAGGATGAGAAAGGGGCAGCTGAGCTCTATGTGAGGAGAAAGAGTCAAAAAGAGAAAAACTCCTATTTGACTGCATGTTATTTAACTGGGATTAACTAGGTTGTTTGTGTGGTGTAAGTCTACTCCCCTCTCTTATTTAAATATCTTGAGTCAAGTCTGTGTGTGCATGTGTGTGTATGTATACACACACATTATATATAGCTTCTCACCTAAAATTTTTACTTTGATTCTATCTCTATTGACTAGATAATAGTATACATCTTTGAGTATTTTTCTCAGAAAGAGTAAATGAACAGTCATAACTAATATTTACTTAGCACTTACCATGTCCACATGGTGTTTTTATCTATATTAAAGATATGATTTATTTGATTTATACAACAACCCTAGGAGTAAATTATTATTATTATATGCTTTATACAGATGAGAAAATTATGACACAGAGAAGTTAAGTAACTTGCCTAAAACCCCACAGCTATCAAGTGGCAGAGCTGGGATTTGAGCCCATGTAGTATGTGATACCAGAATGCAAATGCTTAATCATTTAACTGTGCTTTGTAATATAACTTAGGGACCCCTGGACATCTGTGAAAACTTTTACTATTACCATCACTTTTAAGGAATGAGAGTAGGTGTAAACAATTAAGATTAAAACTTAAAAAAATTATGGAATTTGTCAATTAGAAAGTCATCAAATGGGAGGGTTGTTTTCAGAGGGGTGATAGAGATAGAAATCAGATCAATGTGGGTTTTAGAGTGGAAAATGAGAGGAAACTACTAATGGACTATGCTATAGGTTCAAAGAAGTGAGTATGTTTAGATATGTAAATCTATCTACATCTACCACCTATCCATCTATCCACCTATCCAGTCAACCATTCATCCATCTACCCACCCATTTATCTAGCTATTTTGTTATCTATATGAATATATATGTATATATATACATGCATATGTATGTATATGAGTGAGTGTGTAGATGTAGCATGCCATATAAATGGCACCTTTCCTATACATAGACTGAGGAAAGAAAGTTATATGTGAAGTTATGTATAAAGGGGAGAGTTTATTATGTTTATAGGCTGAAAGCACCATAAAAAAGGTTAAGAAAAATATAAATAATTAAGGAGCTAAGTCCCAGGGAAATGAGAAAGTAGTGGAATCAAGAGCATAAATGGAGAGGCTAGCCTTGGATAGAAAGAACTCCTCATTTTCTGAGCCAGGAAGAAGTGGTACAGGTGGGCACTGGTATGGTCTACATCTGGGGATGCCTGGAAGCTCCAGGAGCTCTTACCTACTACCACCTTTGTTGAGAATTAGAGGTCTAGCAGGGATGGTGAACACTTAGAAGATGTTCTGAGAAGAGCAGGGGATGCTGTGACAGAATAAGGAAAAGGTGACCAAGTTGTGCTGCAGGCTTAGTTGAGGCTGGAGATCAGATATTTGGAGGAATTTATTTTTTAGGGAAGGTCTACTGCTCTTGTTATCATTCTGATATTGTTAAATACTATTATGTATGAAACTTGGAGCTAACTTCTCTTTAGGCAGTGTTACATTTAACAACTTCATGAGGCAGGAGTTACTACCTCCATTTAAAAGGTTCAAGAGACTGAGGATAAGGAGTTATCCACAGCTATTAAGAGAGTGAACCATAGGATTTGCTATTCCCCCAAGTATCCAGAGAAAGCTGAAATCTAAACTCCTTGAACTCAGAATAAATTATAGTTTACTGAGTCTATTAGAAGAAACTGTGTTAGGAAACACTGGCTGAAAAGAACGCAACAAGATGTGCAGTAACAGAGCATCTCACAAGTGCTTTCTCACAAGAGCTTCAGGCTGAACTTGTATCTAAGTCATTGGGTCCCACATGAGAACAGGTTCTAAAGCAACTGTCTACACAAGCCCACATAGGCACGTTTACCGAGACCTTACCCAACTTGTCATCAACATACCTTGCTAGACTCAAGAGCTACTGTTCTGCTCATCATGTATTTTTAGCCAAAATGATGGGAAACACCAACAGCTAAGAGTCCAGTTTAAGAGGATAAGTAAATGTCATATTGAGAATTGATTTTTGGTCACTCATTTGGGCCATCTGGCCATCTGGGCAAGGTCATTAAGGTTGTCTAATCTTATTGATCCTGCAGTATCCATGCCACATTCTTATTTCAGCATCTACCACATTCTTCTACAACTGTTGGTTTACATAGTTCTCCTGAGTTCTCAGGAGAACTCAGTGCATGGAGGATAGAGAAAGCATCTTATGATTATATTCCTGAGACCTATAAGAATATCTCCTAAATAGTAGGTAATCTGTAAGAATGAAAAAAATAGATAAAGGAATGAATGAATAAGCCAATACTAGTTTTTATCTGAACCAAATGTGGTTGCATGAGTTACTTAACAAGATATTTTAAAATGCAGTTTGCTGTATGAAGTAGCTTTAAATTTAATGTTGATGAAGAAGTATCAAGTAGAGGTTCTGATGGGCTTGCAATGAATAAGAGTTAGTTCTTTATCCCAACATTTGTGGTCATCCAAGATTTGAGCTCAGACCATGTTTTGTATGACATTTCTCTATATTTCCCTTAAAATGCCTATCAGTCCAAACAATAACTATTCACTGATCCTCTCTATGTTTATAAATTAAAATTTACCTAAATTCAAAGCTCAAATCCAACCTCCTGTAAGCCTTCTGATGTTAATGTGGTGAGAAGAAATCTCTGTTTTTTCTGTGTTCACATAACCCCTAACCTTTCCCACTTACTGTACTTGGAAATCTCATTGTGATGTTGGCAAAGCATGGGTAAATCCTGGGCTTTCAGCTCAATAATTGGCAAATTATGTCACCTTAAAAAGTTACTTTAGACTCTCTGAGCCTCACAATATTCATCTTTGAAATAAAGAATAATATACTTACCTCTCACTGTAGCTGTGAAGACTACAATATTGAATGAAAGTAAAATGCTTTCTCTTCCTTCTTACAATTGCTTTTGTTTGGATAAGCTTCTAGTGTACTAGACTCAAGTTCTCTAAAGGCAGCAGTACTCTTTGATGCATCTTTACAATACTCCAAACACACTGCTCAGTAAAAATGAAATGAATACACATTCTATCTCCATCCTTTTAATATAAATTGATACTGTGAAGGTAATTGGAAAGGGTTTTTATCCTTAGTTATGTTAGCTATTTTCTCCTATAATCTTTATCCCAAATTATTTTACATCAAAGCCCCTCTAAGTAATACAAAAAAGTTAGACTGTGTTTAGTTAGTCATTAACTCTAAATTAGTCGTGATTTTATTTACAAGGTTTTTATTGTACATATCCTCCAGTGTCGAAACGATTAACAGCTAGATTCTTTGGTGATAAGCTTTGGAAATTAACTCTGCCTGGTTTTAGCAAATGGTTCCTTATAGTTTTTAGAATTAGAGAAAGAACCAAAAAATCAGGACAGAAATCTCAGTGGCCAGAAAGCACAAACCATACCTCATACCAAGGGCATTGTCATCAAATGACCATCCCCAACTTCCCTCCAGGAACAAATACCTTCAGTCAAAAGTTTCTTTCTGGGAAAAAGAATTAGTTTGGCTTCAGTTGGACTTTGCACCCATCCACAGAAGCAGGGGCTCATGATTGGCAGCCCCTCTGAGCCAAATATTGGCAAAGGCAAAGGGCAAGTAAAAATGGAAACAACTTACCATTATATAATGCTCTGTTTTGTGATTTTTTATGAACTCCAGCTGTGTTTTTTCAATTACAACCTCCCAATTTATGAGAATAGAAATGTGGAAATTGTAGGCTACAAATATGGACTTTGTTCTAACAAATAAGAAGTTTTGTTAAATATTATTTAACTAAGGAAAAAATCCTTAAAGCTAAAGCCATTTCATATATGTTATTAAGGGAGACTGACACTCTCTCATCCAGAGGCATTGTCTGATCTTCTCTCTTTCCAAGACTTACAGTGCCACTCATGTGCTCTGAAAAGTCAAGTTAGTGCAAGTTCACATTTTAGTGAAGCTGATTCCTCTCCAGGAAAGGCTGCGGAAACAGTAACTGTTTTAGAATGCATCTCCTCTGCTAGCCTTCCTTAGATAGGAATCAGCAAGTTCCAAGATGTGTATAATCTTTTCCTCTGCATTTCCACTGTACTTTATATGCATCCTTTATGGTGCTTCTCATTTTTCTTATTGTGTATTCCATATGCTTCTGTCCATATATGTCTTTGACACTCTCAATTTCTTCTTTGAGTTTCTCGTCCTCTCCTCAGCACTACAGTTGGAATTTCCTAAAGCTCTGTCTTGAGTCTCCACTTTATCTCATTCCACACATTCTTTTTCAGCAATCTTATCCTTGCCCATAAATCCACTTAGTGGCTGTAAATGACAACACCCAAATTTATATCTTCATTCCAGACTCTTTTATGTTCGGACCTATACATATTATGGCTTGCGTGAAATCTCCAGTTGAATATCATATAGCATCACAAGTTTAACAACTTTAACACTTGACATTTCCTTCAGGATTTACTGTTACTCCAGTGATCATACTTCAGCTAATGACACCCCATTTATCCAGTTTCTCATGACAAAAACCTGAGAGTCATCCATTCTCAATAAAGTTGCATGAAGTCCTACAGAATCGATTTCCTAAAATGTATCTTGAAACCCTACCTTCATCTCCACTATCACTATCATTATCTCCCACTAATTTAGAAACTTCTTTGATTACACAATATAAAGTAAACTTTCCACTCATATTTTTCATAGAAACTTTACTTTTCCTTCATAGGATTTGTCCTTATCTGTAACTATATATTTACCTTTGTGATTATGGTGTTTTCTTTTCATCATGAGTTTGTAAGATGTGGGAGCACAGGTCTCATATCAGTTTTGTTTGCCTTCATATTCCCCACTCCTCCCCTATGCACACAACAAGCATATATTGAATGAATAAGGAATGAATGAGTCTTACAGGAATTATTTCTTATTAATATTGCCTATCACTGAATAGACTTTACCTTGAAACCTTTGTGCCACGGATAATAAATCTTATTGTCAAATGCAGAGAAAAGCAATAATGCAGTTATAAGGTTAATTGTATGTGAGTGTCTCCCTAAATAACCTGCATGAAATGGTTTTAAGCTTTAAGGTGTTTTTTCCTTAGTTAAATAGGAAAAATTTAGGACCACAAATGTTGGGATAAAGAACTAACTCTTATTTATTGCAAGCCTATCAGAACCTCTACTTGATACTTCATCATCAACACTAAATTTAGAGTAGATACATTCTAAAACAGTTACTGTTTCTCTCCGCAGCCTTTCCTGGAGAGGAATCAGCTCCATTAAAATGTGAACTTGCACTAACTTGACTTTTCAGAGCACATGAGTGGCACTGTAAGTCTTGGAAAGAGAGAGGATCAGACAATGCCTCTGGATGAGAGAGTTTCAGAAGTCTCTCCTTCTAAACCTTTTTGTTACATATTTATGAAAATCAAATTGAGTTAAGAGGCAGCAGGTAAAGTTATACCATTTTTTGTTAAAAGGTATCTTTTGCATTCAGTGTGAATGAGGCCTTTCCTCACATCTTTTGGGTAGAGAACACAAAGTGCCATTAAGTTGTCTTAAAATCCAATGACACTCAAATGGCCATGGCCCCTGTAAAAAAGGAAGATGGTTTTTATTGTGCATGACATACACGTCACAGTGGGAATGCCATGAGAGCTGATATTTGAAGCATGGGTAGGCTGGGACATGCAGACATGGGGGTAAGGGAACAATAGACAAAAGGTGCCCTGTGCAAACATGTGTATATGGAAAGGCAGAGGATGATCACAGAAAAGAGTGAGTTACTGAAAGTGGTTTGGAACATCATGATCTGAATGAGGGCAGAGTAAGATAAAACATGAACAGTTGTTTAGAGCCAGGCTACAAACATTCAATGCCAGGCCGAGAGCTTTACTAGTGGGAAGCAGTAGGGCAGGGCATATTTTGGGAGGAGGGGGATTGTGTTTTTAAATTGATCTGTATTTTGGCTTATTTCTGTTGTTGCCTTTTGATAGAGAGAGAAAGAGAGAGAAATGGTATCTCAAGCCAAATAATGTCTGGGAATAATGCTCCTGGTCAAAAACAGCTAGTGACAAGGGAGGGGCAAAATCGTCAGCAGAGCAGCACAGAGCTGGTGGCAGGGCAGGCGGTGCACATAAAGAATTTCACTTGCTAAGAGCCCATGCTGACAACCACAGGCCTAAGTCCTTTCCCAGATCTAATGACTGGGTGCCTAAGACCACTGGACTTGGAAGGAAAAAAAAGCAAATCTCCATTTTTCCACTTGCTTTGACTTCACTCTTAAAAGCAATTAATATGCTTTTTGTTACCAATCCACATTCTGTTCCATTCCCAAGTCCTCAAGGACTATTTTTGAGTGAAGAAGTGGCATGATTAAGCTGAGTCATAGAAAGATTACTAAGCAGTGGATCTTGGGATGGATTGAGGGAAGAATTACTAGAAATAAGGAGGTTAATTAGGAGGGCATTATAGGAGATCTGATGAGACATAATATAGAACTAAGCTAGGGTGGGATAAAAGAAAGAGACAAATTTGAGAAAGATTGTGGAAATGGACATGAAGCAAGTTTCTGGCTACTTAGACATGGTAGCAAGAAGGGATAGCAGTAGGGTGGCCAACCCTGGTTTGCCAGAGACTCTTGAAGTTTCAGCATTAACAGCCCCACTCCTGGACAGCCTTTCAATCCTTGACAAACCAGGATGGTTGGTCATCTTTAAGACACAGTGACTGTTGGAAGATTTCAGTTCTGGGAGGCTCAGAGAATTATTGTGTCTTTAGCAAAAATAGAATACAAAGGAGAAAGGAGGGCTGGAGGAGAATGATAACAAGTTAAGGCCTTAGACTGTTAAGTTTAAGGTTCGTGTGGTGCATCTAGCTGTGGGACCCAAGCTCACAACAGACCAGACCAGAGTTAGAGTTCCAGGTGGAGAGTCAGTCAGCTGAAGTTTGGTATTAGGTCAATGTGCCAAGGGAGAGCATTTAGAGAATGATAACAGAAAAACAATGGGTCCTTGACTGGCACCATTTAGAAGGTGGGGAAAGGAAAAGGAACTTGGGAGGGACAGTAAGCAGGAGCAGATCATGGAACAGAAGATTGAAAGAAAAAAGAAAATAAAGAAGGATCTTCCAGCCAACTATTCTTCCATGTTCCAAGATTGAAAAATGTAATTCAAAATATAAATTACAAAATAAGAGAAGGCCTTTGGATTTAGTGACTAAGCTGTTATTGATGACCTTGGTGGGAGCATTTTAGTGATAGTAAGGGCTGAAGCTATATAGCTAGAGATTTCAGAATAAATGGGTAGCAACAAGGAGGAAGCGTGACTATAGACTCTCAAGGAGCTTGGTGATGAAGAAAATGATGACGACAAGCAAGTAATTTGCTATTTGACATTACTTTGACTTTTAAAACACTAATGGATAATTTATAAGCCACCTTTGTGAGAAAGAAGCACAATATAAAGTTATGAAATGTATACAGTAACTAGTTATAGGACTTTTGATATCCCTAGCCCTACCCCAACCATCCTCCCTGAGGACTGTAAAGCAAAGGGTTCATCTCAGGTGATTTCCAAGGTTTTCGTCCAGCTTCATTGGATCTCATTTCTAGAATTCAAGGCCATAAAACAAACAACCATTTTTCTGTGATGCACAGTTGTGGTCTTGGAACTCCAGATGGTTTTTGCAAATTATTGAAGGCAACAGTTTCTAACTGAACTTACTATAGTGACAGAAATGTTCTACATCTATGCTGTCCAAAACAGGAACTACTAGCCATTTGTGGCTATTGAGCACTTGAAATGTGTCTAGTGCAACTAGTGGACTAAATTTTAATTTTTTAATTTTAATTAATTTAAATGTAAATAGTCACATATGGCTTGAGGCGACTGTACTGAATGGTGCCACTCTAACAAGCAAAATAGAGACAGATTCATAGACAGAGAGCAGGATGACAGCTATGGGGTTGGGGTTAGGGAATGGAGTGAAAAAAAGAAAGGACTCATGGATATGGACAACCATGTGCTAACTCCTGGAAATAAAAGATATAAGGGGGATACATGGTGATGGAAAAAAATACTGTAAAAATAAATAAATTTTTAAGAAAAGAAAGCTGTGTTGGCTGCTACTACTGTCCTGGCAGAGAATGAATTTTACTGCTGAAGGAAAATGCTCCTGAGAAGGTTATTTTCATTTTTTATTCCTACCAAAAGTAGCTCCAAATTCCTTAGGAGACATGAGCTGGATGGGATAGAGAATTAGAAAGATGCTGAAAATAAATCATGACATACTATATCTAGAGTGTGCCTAAATTAGTCCTGATTGCTTAACTGATTACAGTGGAATAAACGCTGTACACAAAACATTATTATCTCAATAAAACTGATTAAAAATTAAAAGTTGCCCTTCCAAAAGTTCTCCTTTGATCACCTCTATTAGCTGTAACTGTTAATAAAAAAATTAAGTATTAAATTACAGAAAAATCAGCCTTTTGTTCTCTTTGTAAGTCAAGATATTAATGAGCAAAGTTTTTTTTCTTGTAGAGAGACTCCCCTCTGATCTCACTATGAATAAAAGCACAAACAAGGTTGGAACTTAATAAGATGCCACAGGGAGAAATCATCACTACCATAGTTTTCTGGCTACAGATGTGAAAATGAGACCAGTGTTCATGAATTCATCAGTGTCAGCATTTTTCCTCCAAGGTTGAGAGAACCGCTTTCATGAGGCACACCAGTTGCTCAGTGTTCAGAGCATGGGTAAAGTTCTAAAATGTTGGTAAGTAATATGGTCACAGAACACTTTTGTCTAATTGCCACAAACCCTCACCACTCATTCCCCACAGTAGCAATGGTGCCATTTGTCATAAGCAACTAAAATGGGAGACAACTGTATTCGAACATCAATTTAGAAAAAGTAAAAAATTAAATGGATGACTCAGAACTAATATTGTCACTCTAGGGAAAAAATAAAGAGAAATAAGAACAGTATAAAAGCACTTGAAGTAGGATACTTGGATCTTGTCCTGAGCATAGCACTTACCTGTTAGAAAGGGAAGCTAAGCTCTCTGGGCCTCAGTTAGCTCATTTATAAAATGAGTACAATATTAGCTTTGCTTCTCAGCCTGAATTGTTGTAAAGCTCAAATAAATAATTACTGTTAAAGCATGTAAAAAACCATAATGTACTTGACAAAGGTAAGCATGATTCTAAATTAATGGCAATAATTCTGATTATTATTACAGAGTCCTGGAATGCCCAACTCTGCATTTCTATTGAAGTTGGAAGCCTCTCGTACACATTACATTAATGATTCTCTGAAGAAACATTCACATGGTCAATGTGACACCCCCATTTAGAGGGTCCTCATTAAACATAGAATTATCATATGACCCAGAAAATCTCCTCAAAAGAATTAAAAACAAGCATTCAAAAAAAAAATCTGTACAAGAATGTTCATAGCATTACTGTCTACAATAGCCAAAAAATAGATAAATGTGGCACATAAATATAATGGAACATTATTCAGCCATAAAAAGGAAAGAGGCATTAATGCACAGTTGGTGGTGGGGGATGTAAAACCTTGAAAACATCATGCTAAATGAAAGAAGCCAGACATAAAAAAGCCATATTACATAATTCCATTTATATGAAAGGTCCAGAATAGGCAAATACCTACAGACAGAAAGCAGACTGGTGGCTGCCAGGCCTTTGGGAAGAAGTAGTGGAGCATGATTGCTAATGGTGCGAGGGTTTTCTTTGGGGTGATAAAAATGTGGGATCGGACAGGGATGATAGTTGTACAACATTGTGAATGTACTAAATGCCACTGGACTATACAGTGTAAAATGATTAAAACTATAATTTTATGTTATGTATAATATATCATATCACAATAAAAATTTGTTATTAAAAAATGTTGAGCCCTGGCTGGGTCGCTCAGTTGGTTAGAGTGCCATCCCAATACACCAAGGTTGTGGGTGTTACCCCAGGTCAGAATGCATACAAGTACCAACCAATGGATGTACAAATGACTAGAACAACAAATCTCTCTCTCTCTCTCTTCTCTTTCTCTATCTCTATTGATATTTTTAAAATATCAGTAAATAGAATTACACATTTCTAAATTGAATATAATTTCAGGGCCTTAAAAAACATTGAACCTCCAATTTAAAAGTGGATTAAACTTAGAAAAAGTAGATTCTCCTGTGGGTTAACAGCCATTTCACAGAACACTAATTAGATAATCCAGTAACTTACTCTAAGCATTCTCCAGAGCTGTGACCAATGTATGAAAAGAGGACAATGAATTATGTAGATCAGTGGATCTCAGCCATGATGTCAGAACACAGGAATGGCTTTCAATCAATTGTATGAAAAGGCAAGAACTACAAGTAGTATCTTGAAATTGTGTATAATCTACACTGCATCTTACCCATGAGAAAGTCTGCAAAATCACTGTGTAACTACCTAGGAAGGAGCATGCCTTATGAGAAAGAGGTTTGGAATAACTGATCTATATTATTTGGTATGAAATAGCTACAGTCCAGATAGTTCCAGATGGTTATCAGATATTTCCAGAATAATGTCAGGACAATTTTCTTGGATCAGAGAACACCATGACACCATCACCAAGAAAATTAAACAAACAAAAGTTTTTTTCAGACCTATTCAAGATTATATCAAGAGACTTAAGAATTATTCTTTCATCCCACCCACTGGGAAATTCTACAGGCCACAGAGCTTTGACAACCTCTAGCAAAGTAATCAATGGCCCACTAAACACCCAAATAAAAACATTTCACAAGGAAGATACAGAGGAGATGAGACCAAGGCCCTATAAGCAACTCAAAGAAAATGGAAGAAATAAAACAGAAAAAAGGAAAACAAAATGTCAGAGGCACTAAAAGAATGACTCAAAAGTTTTTCAATGTTCTAGAGAAAGTCTGTGATTTTTCTGGAGAAAATTTTCAGCATAGGCATGACTAATTTCTCAATGTATGGATTTTCTCCCCTAAACCAAATTTTGCACTAAATGCTTCATTTACCATTAACACAGGTAAATAAAAGTATTTGGAAATGCATTCCAACTTTTGTAGTAAACTGAAGGATCTCCCAAGAAGTGAGTCAATATCTTCATTCCTATATATAGCTAAATTTGTACAATTTTCAAGTAGATGTTAAAATTTGGAGATATGTTTTATTTCTTTATTCATACAAAAACCAGACGGTAAAAAACTCAGGCAGGTCTATACATTTAAAACTTCAGTCAGGGAAGGGAGACATCTACTGGTGGATAAAATAAAAAATGTTAGATATGTTTATGGATAGATGTACTTATATCTATAAATAGTACTATAAAATATACAAATTCTACATATATAATATTTGTATATATGTAGTATTTGTACATATTAGTATATTTATGTGTGTACACACACACAATACATAAAACAAATACTCAAATAAAGGCATTTTGTAAATAGTAAAGGGGACACAGTTAAAACACACTTTCTTAACACATGAACTGTGACCTGGTGTATGATAAATGGTAAGATAGAAAGGAAAGATAGAAGCAAGCCCAGTCAGTGATGGTAACAGAAAACAGCTCAGAAACCTCTGTTGATGAATAAGGTACAATGCATTTCTTCCTAAAGAAGAAATAATTTTTCAACTTAGTAAATTTTGATGTTTCATGTGATTTTACTCCAATAGAGGAACTATACCAGATTACTATTTTTTGTTTACCCCTGACATTATTTTGGGTCATCTGTGCATTTTACTTTGGTAAATATTTCTGTGACTCTTCATGTGTTTAATTCAGACTGATAATGTGCAAAAGACGTAATTTTTCTGGGTTGGTGTTGGAGAACGTCACTGTGCCAGCGTGGACCAGCACCACAGCCCTCCACTGGCTGGACAGCCATGAAGCAGAATGATCCCTTCTCAACACACCAGGCCCCACACCTTCTTGCCAGTTCTCTCTCTTTTCTAAAATGGGAGGAACAAAAAAAAATCCTTTCCCCAATCAGCAGTAATCTCTCTAAAGGTCTTTTAATTTCAAAAGTCATAAGTGTTAATTAGCTATTATTAAGTGCCCTCTGTATAAATTAACGTGATTGATGAAAAAATTAAGGCTAATGAAAAATGTAGCAATGCATGTATGTTTAAGTGACTATATTAAAAAGATGGTGGTCCCTCTGGACAGTAGCTAAGGCCCTCTGTTCTGTACCCTGACTTTATTATTATCTGTTACTATCTTTCCTCCCACTGTCTTTTTTTTTTAAACATTAGGGGAAAGGCAGAATCTTTAGCTTTTTGATTCAATTACTTTACAATTTTATTTTTTTTTAACTTAGAACACTAAATTGCACACCTTATCCGATATGATCTTGTGAGGTAAAAACATTCCTCGTTTTTAACCCTCTGACTGGAAGTAAATGTCCTTTCTGTTTAAAAAGGATCAAATGCCTGTCTTCTCCAGAACGACTGGGAGGAGCTGTGTGTGGCCCAGCAGAGGGCCCACACTGTGGGTGTCCAGGCTCGGGAGGCCCCACCCTCCCTCCTTTCATTTCCTTACCTCACTCTGGAGTACTTGGGACATAGTTCAAAATTAACAAAAGTTTTTCACAAAAATTAAAATGAAACCTACACACCAATACTTTACTGAAAGTTAAATAATGTAAATTTGGCACTGAAGACTATTAGGGTAATTTGGAGGAGGTTCTTTGTTTTTTACTGAAATATGTAGGATTGTCACAATGAGAACAGTTCTATAATTGAAGATTTGGGGCATCTAAAGACTACACTATGACCTAATTCAATGCAGATATTATACCATTTTCAAGAATAAAAGGTGGTGTAATAACTGTGTATGTTGTCAGGTGGGTTCTACACTTTATAAGGTATATAAATGTCTAATCACTATGTTGTACACCTAAAACTAATATAAGAATGTATGTCAGCTATAATTGAAAATAAATTAAAAATAAATAAGGATAAAAAGTGGTCAAAAATCATGAGATAAAACTGCTAGCACCTCGGAGATAAGTGTTCATTTAAAAGTATAAGCAGAGCTCTGATAGGTGTGGCTCAATTGGTTGGGTCTTGTCCTGCAAAGCTAAAGGTCTCCAGTTGGATTCCCAGTTGAGGCATAGGACTAGGTGGCGGGTTTGGTCCCCAGTTGGGGTGCACAGGAGAGGGAGCCAATCAGTATTTGTCTCTCACATCAATCTTTCCCTCCCTCCCTCCTCTCTCCCTCCCTTGCCCTTTCTCTAAAAAAAATTGTTTTAAGTATAAGCAGGGATTCTTTCATACAATGCATGAAATAAATTTTAATTTTATTCTACAGATAATTGGAAAGGGAGGCACAATGATATTCATAATTTCTTTAAAAAATCACACTTTATCCAAAATCAAGTCTTACTGACAAAATATAAAAATCTTTGTCTTATGATTTTGGTAAACAATGAAAAAGCAACTACTTTGTTTCTTAAAGATTACACCATTTTGCAAATTTGCCAGCCTTTTTAAAGGCATCAAAATAACTTTAAATTTGGACCTTTAAATTCTCTAAAATGGTTCTGAACACCCAAAATATCTTCACAATGTCAATAGTGATATATTGTATGTAGACAATAAACAGCTTGCCTGTCTGTCGAATTGATGGTTTGGGCAGACGTGTTTCCATCTTCTTTATCAATCTCCCTCCCTGCCTCCCATATCAGTCTCTCTCTTTATGAATACTTAAGAAGCCAGTGATGGTGAACATTTGCAATGCTATGTACTACCTTGCATTTGCTTTTTGGGGTAATGTTTCCTTTGACACACAGCACTTCGGGGTATTGTGACTTGCATCTAGTTAACCTGTTCCATTGCATTTTTATGTTCTCATATAGCTCTGCACTTTCTGTAGATGGTAACTCCTTGTTCAAAGGTGTCCTAACATGCATTCAGGGGGACTGCTACACTTGCTGTAGAGGTGGCTGCATTAATTAGCTGGCTGCCTTTTCAGTGGGAGAATGTTCTGCAGCTGAGAACAGCAATGCATGTATGAGGTACATTAACATATTGCTTGTAGGGACAAAAGGGAGAAAGAGAGCTGAGTGATGGGAGACAAAGATGGGTTCAAAATCATTTCAAAATTATTGACTGGTCTGGTCAGATGCAAGGACACTGGGTGCTAGAAGGATCTGGTAATTTGTGCCAGCCTCTGCTGCCAAATGAGGGAGCGAGAGGAGCCCCTATTCAAAGGAAGATGCTGTAAAAGAATCCATTTAATAGTTAGATTTGGAAAAGCAAAGGAATTTAGTGTTATTTCTGCTTTTATATAATTTATAATGCCTGTATATCTACAATTATGTCTTATTATGGACACAAATAGTGCAAGATTGATGTAGAATGTACTAAATGTCTTTCTCAAACAAATTCCTTTTAAAGTGGAAGCACTGCAAGATTAGAGAGACACACAACTCTACTTTTAAAAAAGAACAGATTGGCTGTATCGTAACATGGTATTTGAATGTGAAAAATGCTTCTGGTGCTCTCAAGTGTTTTCATTAACATTTTCCCCCAAAGGAAGTCATAATTAAGTGATCAATGAGGTCGCAACACTGCTACTGTGAGAAAGTGAAAAAAACCTTCCAAGGCAGAGAGATATATTTATGGTAAATTTCAATGAAATGTAATTTAAAATGAAAACTAGAAAAAACTGAGGTGCTTTAAAAATATCTCATTCTGGTAAATTATTGTGGAGAAAGAACATGTCATAGAAATCCCAGCTGGGCAAGCAAAAGTATCTGTCTCAGCACAGTTGGCCATGGCCCAGATGCATTCTCTTAAATTTTATACTGTTGAACTCTACTCCGTGTAAATAAACAGGTATTTAGACCTAACACTTTTCAGTGAGCTTGCTAAGGCAGGCAACAGTTTGGGAAAAGAAACTTAATGTACCTTCCTATCTTACCTTTCCACACACATGCACCTTCTCTCTGGTTGGCCCAAGGTATCCATTCTATCGACTGGGATGGGATGGCAGGTGGACATGATTACCATTGCTATAGATGAGTGGTCTCCATGTGTGGTCCCCACACCAGAAACACCAGCACCACTGAAACCCATTAAACATGAAAATTTTCAGGCCCTTCCCAATCCTAGGAACCAGAAACTCTGAGGGTGAACTCTAGCATTATGTGTTTTAACCAGTCATCCAGGTGATTCCAATTTGTGTTCAAGCTTATCTATGATTATAACAAAATCAAAGAAGAAAGAGGAGTACACATGGAATCACTATTTTATTTCTGACACCAAAAATAGAATTTGGCAGAACAACAGTCCTGAAAGGCTAGTGTGTTTGAGGACAAAAAGATTTTCTAAATCTCTAGATCTCGTTTAACAAGTCAAAGGTTCAGCCAAGTGAGTAGATCATACTTTTTTTTTTTAATTAGGAAAGTCACAAGTAAGGGAAGTAAGAAAAAATTCCTCCCATTGCTACCTTAAGAGACCATGGAAAGAGAAAGTCAGGCAGAGAAAGAGAAAAGATATGCCTGGATATCACCATCCCAGGGCCTCTGCAGACATGGCTCTTTGAATGCTGAGAGCCAAAAGGCTCTTGCTGTACCTGCAGAGCTCACCTCATCATAGTTAGGAGGATGTGATGTTGTAGGTGGGCAGAGAGAGGGTCTACTTTGCATTCCCCAGCTCCCCCAGTCTCCATGTAGTATTGACACTGGATTGAGAACCAAAGGGCTTTCCATGAGGCCCAGCATGGTTGAGAACAAGCTGACCTCGAAGATGAGCCTGCAGGGTGTTTAGCCTGAGACACAGCACCACTCAAATGGGTCTGCTGCACCCATAAGGACAGGGAGCAGGCTGAGTTCATGGGGAAGTTCACAGGCTCCAGTCCTGAACTTACACCATGCTTTGAATGGTACAGCATATCACAAACACACATACATGCACACTGAGGCAGATACACTGGCTAAATAAGGAATTAAAAACAAAATATGCAGAATTAAATCACATAAAATAATTGTTAAGCATAACATACACAAATAAGCAAATATTATTTTATATGGAATATAGAAATTAACACTGGAACATGTTAATGCACTTAATTCTTCCAACAAAATATTTCCATGGTCAAAAAAGACCATATGCCTATGCAGACAGCTTTATGGAATAGAAAACATGGGCAGCTCCATTACCCGGGATTTGGGCTCAGAGCTGAACATTACACCAAGCATCTGCTCTAAGGGTTAACACTTTTCAGGCACCAGGGAGACACCTCACTTGCTTTGTTGTGTGTCCTTAAAACAAGATGACTGCTGCCCAATGCTGTGATGATTTGAGGTGGTGCCACTGCTGATGCTAGAAATGGACACGGCTTCACAGCAGGGGCGTTTTGAGCAGAAGAAGCACTTAGTGTATCAAATTCTTCTTGGTAAGAATACAATAGAATTCCTGCCTAATGAGGTGCCATTTCCTGGAAGAGTCCATTTTCTTGCCTCTCATCCTGCTCCAACTTGTGACCCCAGAGCACTCAAGAGCAAACTCAGTATCCACAGCAGGTGTGTATGATGAAGGGGACACATAGCAATGATGTTCTTTGGAGCAATCATAGATTATATGCAATAGTTCCTGGATATGCCCAAGAAGAAAAAATATTATGGTGAAAAGTGTTTATTTTGATCTTACAACCACTTTAGTAGCACAATGTTAAGCAAAACAATACAAGATGCTCAAGAGAAATGTTCCAGTAAAGAGTGGATTGTGATCTTGCAGGAAAATGAAATTAATTTTGAATTTACAGTATTCACTGTTTGTGGTTTGAATTATCGCTTGCTAGAAATGTTAGCAATAAAAAAGAACTTTGGTTATTTCACCTTTAAAAGATTAAAATTGCTTTCTTTAATTTTAGAACAATATGGTATGCCTAAATTGAAAGCAAACTGCATGTGAAATGTGCAAAAAATGTGACATTTTATTGTGTTGGCCAAAAAGTCTATTACATTTTTTCCATAAAAGACACATTTTTAATTTTCACCAATAACTTTATTGATTTGGATATTTTGAGTATGTTGGCTATCTCCCTCTATTGACTACTAGTGAGTAGAGGTCAGAGGTGCTGCTAAACATCTTCCAATGCATAAGACAGTCCCACAGCAAAGAATTATTGGACAAAATGTCAATAATACCAAGAAACTTCACAAACCACTCTTGGCACATTTGATCAGTCACAGCACCTTTTCCATATGCTGCACAAAATTTGTGTATGTGTTTCAGTTGTATTTTTACCTTTCTTGAAATAATAAATCATAATATGCTGAAAATATTGCATATTTTCTTCCATCTTCAATATTAAAATGGCTGCACAAAAATTCACCAATCTTGATTTTTTAATGCACACTGATATGACAGCTGTCAAATACAACCTAACAAAATTTTTTTGAATGAAGTTAAAGACAACTAAGCACTACTAGAGCCATCATATGAAAAAAACCTAACAAACTTTTTAGCCAACCCGATACAAACAGCCCACCCTCCAGAAGATAATTCTGCTTTTGGTGGGGGGGCCCCCTCATATTTATATGTTACTGGATCTTGCCTCAGACCCCACAAATGTTACAGGCAAAAAGGTTAGGCCCTACTCATTTTGAGAAACAAGAAACCATGGTATTATCAGCCCCAGATGTCAAATGTGGACCCTGCAGAGTGTCCAGGGATGGGCCACACCAAACATACCTCAGCAGATGCCAGCAGAAATACACCAGTAGCCGATTCAAGGCTGAGCAATCCCTTGCTCCAAAGCGAAGGTGGTCATGGAGCTGCTTTCCCAATCTTCATCTTAGACATCAGCATGCACCATCTTGGGCAACAGCAAAGTGGAATCCGAAAGACTGAGAATTGATCCCAATTTCAGTCTGAATTAAACCTTTTTCAAAAAATTGTTCAAATGATTAAATGAGGCTAAGGGTTAAACTGGGCTGTACCACATGGGTTTTCTACCACCACCATCATTACCAAGAGCTGGTAAGGAATGTGGCATCAATGATTGAAACATAAAGCAGTTGAAATTTCTTTGCTCATCCAAATGGTATTAAGAGTAAATAAACCCTCCTAAATGTATAGATGAAGACAGTTGGCAGGTAAAAACAATGGATATGACCACTAAAATGGGCACACTATGGCAGGAAAAAGGTACACCACAATCACAGTCGCTATCATCTGCTTTCTGTCCTCCCACTTCATTGGACGAATTCCCATGCTTTCAAGACCCCAAGTGTTTGTCTCTTTGACCAGACATCTATACTGGCCTCTAGCTTGATGGATGGCTGATGGCACTTGATTCAGGAACAATGGTCCTCCAATTTTTCTCCCTTTATTATGGCATTTCTTCTCTCCTGCATCCCATTTATGGCAACAAAGCACTAGCCAAAGCAGCTCATTTGCTGAACTTAATATTTGTATTTTTGTTCTTAATACAGAGGGGTATGACTTCCCCTCTCAGATGACCTGTGTGAAGGGAGGAACAGAGGACACTTCACAAAATTTTTGCAATGCTTAAGCAATCCTCTCCTAAATCTTTACACACTTATGGGGGAGCCCCATTAGTGAATTTGTCAGTTGAGCAGGATAAACTGGAAATTGATTAACTGGACTAACAAAATAAATCCTATGAAATGTCTTTCATCTTATTGTTTTCATAAAATTGCTACACTATCATCAGCATGATAAAAATCTCTTAGAAACTGAAAATCCTGAAAGTCTGAAAGTTGAAAGTAAGATACCATTGCGTAAGAGGAGTGGAGGGAAAACGCTCTGAATCACAGCACATAAGTGGTCCCACTCTCTCCCAACTTAAAAATAATCTATTTTACAAAACAAATGCCTCTGCAATACAATCTCAAATTGACTTCAAGCCTAATTTGCTCATTCAAAGGGCTCTATACATAATAAGCAAATGTGTTGACATATTAATCCCATCTTTTTCTTTTTCTTCTGCCTTTTGCAGCCAGAAATGTTTAGAAATAATGTTGGAGTAATAAGCAAACAAACAACAAAAAGCAGTCATCTTCAGTTTTAGTACTAAAAATTTAAACCTTGAACTGTAAACACAAAAGAAATCAAAGTGAATAAAAACAGACCATGTAGTCAGGATGATTAATAAACAGTTTAGTACATAATGAAGTCACAATTGCAAGAATCAAATCCTCAAGATAGTCTCTAGAGTGTATTTTTTCCATTATAAAACGGGACCTTAAAACAACAACATATGTGATCATTAAAATGACTTTTTACTATGAAAACATCATCCTAATGAGTTTCAGCACTTGCTTTTTTAAAAACTTGAAACAACAATGCTAAATGATGGTGTGGGAAAGTTTACAACTTTGATGTAGTAATAATGTTTATTTGGTTTTCTTCCAGATTTTTTTGAGAAAGACATGTTTTAACAAACTATGATTACATGAAGGAGCTAGATTTGGGGAAGAAAATTTGGTGAAGTGAAGAAATATGGGGACTATATTGTGCTAATGGTATGTATTAAAATCCTGAGGTATAGAGAACAATAAGAGATCCTAATTAAGCCTTTCCAAATTATAGTTTCGTTTCTCTGGAGGAACAGCAAACCATTGATGTGATTTCATAAAGGTCTTTGAAAAAAAAGCTCTGAGTAAATAAAAAACAGGACTGCATCTGGAAAATGGAACAATGGAATAAAGACCAAAAGAGGAAAATGCTGTCAAGAAAATCAATAAAAGCTGACTTGGAGACGTCAGTGGCAGAATGGAAGATTAAGTCTATAACAAAGGGAATAACTAAATGAAAATAGAAAGAGAAGGAGAAAAATTATGTTCATTAATGTTTATTACAAACTTTACCCTTATAATGGAATTATTCTTTTTATTTTGCTCAAGCCTTTCTTATTTTAACATCTTTTAAAAAAATACTGTTACTATTAACTGAAACCCAAGAGTTAACATGGAGATGGTATTACCACCTCCCTTGGTGCATCTGTTTATGACTTGGACAAGAATATATAAACAGAACGCTGTGTGTCATTACCAAACCTCCCTTCAACCGATGATCAGCTCAGTTAGGAGTTCACCTCCTCCATGATCCCACTGAACAGTCACTTGCATAAGGAAAGAGGATATGTGCCCCCTACTGTTCAAGTTTCAACAATGTATGGTGTTCATAAGGAAGGACCCCAAAAGAAATGAAATTATCTTCTGATGGGTGGGTCCCTTGCACAGACTCCCCCAACTAGGTGAGTGTTCTAAGAACCCAGCCAGCTGTATCAGTGTGCCACCTAGTGTTGTTGTGAGTGGCTGGGCTTCAGTGAATCTTTTTTGGAGACTCAACACGTTTGCCCATTTCATGATGAGTGATTTACATGCACAGACATGCCCCACCCTCCCTATTCACTCCTCACCCTGAGTGAATTTTTTTTTCACTTCCCTGGATGAAAAAAGCCCTCAAAGGGAAACATTTTGCCAATGTAGAAGAGGTGAAAGAAAAAACAGCAGAAGCACTAGAAGGCATCAAAATCGAGGAATTCAAAACCTGTCCTGAGCAGTGGAAAAAACATCTCTATAGGTGTATTGCATCAAATGGAGAGTACTTTGAATGTGACTGAAGTTTAAACATGTAAAAAAAAGTACACAATTTTTTATACATAAATTCTGGGTTTTTTTAGATCTCCCTTCATGCATTACCATTAAACATTATATCTCTTCAGTCTCTTTTAATCTTTTGCTTTTTCCTTGCAATTTTTTGTTGCAGAAACTTGGTCATTTGTCCTACAGAGGTTTCATCTGTTTTTTACATTATACCAAACAAATTTAAATATTCTCTTAATTTTAATGATTAGAAACAAGTTATTCTTTTCTTTTTAATAACCAAGCATGTGTCTTTTTGGATATAATTGCCTAAAATCCCACCTATGACCAGTGCAGTCATAACAATAATAACTCTCATCATTGAACACTTTGCATTTGCAGAGCACTTTAAGACATTATCTCATTTTAACCTCATAATAGTCCTAGAAGGATAATAAAATTATTCTCATCACACATGTAAGAACATACAGAATGGATAAATGGCTTGTCTCAGGTGAGGCTGCTGAAAGATAGGATGCTTACTCATACTTTCTGCCTCTACTTTTTACACCCAGTAGGACCAAGAGAGTTCTGTATTAGAGTTGCCCCCACCCAGGGGTCCAGGAGCAACATTGTGAGAGGTCTGTCCTTCATTATTTTGTTTTAATTATTGACACTATTACAGATGTCTCCCATTTTTCCCTTTTGCCCTCCTCCACCCAGTTCCCAACGCACCTTCCCTGGCCTTCGCCACACTATTGTCTGTGTCGATAGGCTATGCCTATATGTTCACTGGCTAGCTAATCTCTTCACCTTCTTTTATTCAGCCTTCCCTAAAACCTGCCCTTTTGAAATCTGTCCATTTGTTTCAAGTGTCCATGACTCTGGTTCTGTTTTTTTTTTTGTCAGCTTATTTTGTTCATTAGATTCCACATATAAGTAAGACCAATCATATGGTTTTGGCTCTTCTTTACATCATTCACCCATCTGTCTGGCGAGTCAACATCATATGCTAAGTGCCCCTGACCAGGACATTCTGAAGGGTTACAAAGAATCAGAAGCACATGACCCTAACTTTAAACAACTTAACCTCCAATCAGGGATGCACCACTGAACAAACACAAGCTGATTTTTAAAAAGTTATATTTAATGAAACATCTCAAAAAGAAGGCTATTTAATAAGAGAATTTATTATTTAAGAAAAGTTGCACGAGTGGTGAAGACAAAATAATGGTAAGGTTCTATTCTTTAATAATATGGTAATCCAATATATTAATGACAGGTCCCAGAAGGACTTTCAGCCTAGACGGAGGCATAGGTAAATACACTTTGCCTCCTTATACAAACTAAAGAATGACAACAACAAATATAAAAACAAAAAATAACCAGAACTGCCAGGAAATTGAACTGTATGGAAGTCTGAGACCAAGGAGTTAAGGAAGAAATATTCATACAGACCCATAGGAGGGGCAGACAATGGCAGGCAGGGCAGAGAGAACTTGTGGCAAGACAACAGGTGGAGGACCAGGCTGGGCCAGGTGGCAGCTGGCAGACCAGGTGGTCCCACATTTGCATGGGAATAAACTGGTAGGATCAACTAGGGAGCCAGACAAACGACAAAACCCAGGTTCCCACATGGAGAAATAAAGCCTCAAAACCTCTTACTGAAACAACCTGTGGGGGTTGCGGTGGTGGGAGAAACTCCCAGCCTCACAGGAGTTCATTGGAGAGACCCACAGGGTCCTAGAACATACACAAAGCCACCTACCCAGGAATCAGCACTAGAAGGGCCCAATTTGCTTGTGGGTAGTGGAGGAAGTGACTGAAAGCTGGCTGAGAACCCAGCAAGCAGGACTGTTCCCTTTTTCACCATTCCCCGACACACAGCCCCACTACACAGCTATGTGGGTTGCCCCGCCCAGGTGAATACCTAAGGCTCTGCTTCTTACTGGGTAATAGGTATATGAGACAAAAAAGAAATTGGCCCAAATGAAAAAATAGTTCAAAGCTCCAGACAAAATACAACTAAGCAGTGAAGAGATAGACAACTAGCAGATGCACAGCTCAAAGAAAAAACACTGGTAATCAGGATGCTCACAGAAATGGTTGAGTATGGTAGCAAACAAGAAGAAAGAATGAAGGTTTTCTTTCTTGTTTGAAAGAATGAAAAGTGAAATAAAAGACAATGCACAGGGAACCAACAGTGATGGGAAGGAAACTGGGTCTCAGATCAATGATTTGGAGCAGAAGGAAGAAATGGACATTCAATCAGAACAGAATGAAGAAACAAGAATTCAAAAAAATGAGGAGAGGCTGAGGAACCTCTGGGACAACTTTAAACACTTTCACATCCAAATCATAGGGGTGCCAGAAGGAGAATAGGAAGAGCAAGAAATGGAAAATTTATTTGAACAAATAATGAAGGAAAACTTCCCAAATCTGGCAAAGGAAATAGACTTCCAGGAAGTCCAGGAAGCTCAGAGAGTCCCAAAGAAGTTGACCCAAGGAAGCACACACCACAATTACATTACTGGGTAATGTAATTATGTAATTACATAAGATTACACAAGATGGAATTACACAAGATTAAAGATAAGGACAGAATGTTAAAAGCTTCAAGAGAAAAGGAGACAGCTCCCTACAAAGGAGTTTCCATAAGACTATCAGCTGATTTCTCAAAAGTAACCATGCAGACAAGAAGGGGCTGGAAGGAAGCATTCCGAGTCATGAATGATTCATGTCCATGGGTTGTACATATAAGGTCTTTGGCTTCTATATTTCCTATACTATTCTTAACATCCCCCTGTGTTTTCTACCTACCAATTATGCTTCTTATTCCCTGTACCTTTCCCTCCATTCTCCCTCCTTCCCCTCCCCACTGATAACCCTCCATGATCTCTATTTCTGTGATTCTATTCCTGTTCTAGTTGTTTGATTAGTTTATTTTTGTTTTTGTTAGGTTCAGTTGTTGATAGTTGTGGGTTTGTTGTCATTTTACTGTACATGTTTTTTTTTATCATCTTTTCCTTAGATAAGTCCCTTTAACATTTCATATAATACAGGTTTGGTGATGATGAACTCCTTGAACTTGACCTTATCTGAGAAGCACTTTATCTGTCCTTCCATTCTAAATGAAAGCTTTGCTGTATAGAGTCATCTTAGATATAGGTCCTTGCCTTTCATGGCTTGGAATACTTCTTTCTAGCCTCTTCTTGCCTGCAAGGTTTCTTTTAAGAAATCAGCTGATAGTCTTATGGAAACTCCTTTGTAGGTAACTGTCTCCTTTTCTCTTGAAGCTTTTAACATTCTGTCCTTATCTTTAATCTTGTGTAATTCCATCTTGTGTAATCTTATGTAATTACATAATTACATTACCCAGTAATGTAATTGTGGTGTGTGCTTCCTTGGGTCAACTTCTTTGGGACTCTCTGAGCTTCCTGGACTTCCTGGAAGTCTATTTCCTTTGCCAGATTTGGGAAGTTTTCCTTCATTATTTGTTCAAATAAATTTTCCATTTCTTGCTCTTCCTATTCTCCTTCTGGCACCCCCTATGATTTGGATGTGAAAGTGTTTAAAGTTGTCCCAGAGGTTCCTCAGCCTCTCCTCATTTTTTTTGAATTCTTGTTTCTTCATTCTGTTCTGATTGAATGTCCATTTCTTCCTTCTGCTCCAAATCATTGATCTGAGACCCAGTTTCCTTCCCATCACTGTTGGTTCCCTGTGCATTGTCTTTTATTTCACTTTTCATTCTTTCAAACAAGAAAGAAAACCTTCATTCTTTCTTCTTGTTTGCTACCATACTCAACCATTTCTGTGAGCATCCTGATTACCAGTGTTTTTCTTTGAGCTGTGCATCTGCTAGTTGTCTATCTCTTCACTGCTTAGTTGTATTTTGTCTGGAGCTTTGAACTATTTTTTCATTTGGGCCAATTTCTTTTTTGTCTCATATACCTATTACCCAGTAAGAAGCAGAGCCTTAGGTATTCACCTGGGCAGGGGCAACCCACATAGCTGTGTAGTGGGGCTGTGTGTCGGGGAATGGTGAAAAAGGGGAACAGTCCTGCTTGCTGGGTTCTCAGCCAGCTTTCAGTCACTTCCTCCACTACCCACAAGCAAATTGGGCCCTTCTAGTGCTGATTCCTGGGTAGGTGGCTTTGTGTATGTTCTAGGACCCTGTGGGTCTCTCCAATGAACTCCTGTGAGGCTGGGAGTTTCTCCCACCACCGCAACCCCCACAGGTTGTTTCAGTAAGAGGTTTTGAGGCTTTATTTCCCCACACCAGAACCCTGGGTTTCACAGTCTATCTTGCTCCCCAGTTGTTTTTCCCAGTATCTGCATTGCAAATGTGGGACTACCCACTCCACCAGACATCATCTTGCCCACCCCAATCTTTCAGCTGCCACCTTGCTGTGAGTCCTCTTCACCCTGGCTGCCCCTCTTCACCCCTCCTACAGGCCTGGATGAATGTCTCTTCTTTAACTCCTGGGTTGTTGGACTTCCATACAGTTCAATTTTCTGGCAGTTCTGGTTGTTTTTTGTTTTTCAATTTGTTGTTGTCCTTCTTTTGGTTGTTTGAGGAAGCGCAGTGCATATACCTACACTTCCATCTTGGCCTAAAGTCTCCTCTGCCTATTTTTTAATTGAATTGTTTTTGATTTTTCTGTTGTTGATTTGTGTGAGTTCTTTATATATTTTAAATATTAACTCCTATCTGAGGTATTGTTGCAAGTATCTCCTCCCATTCATTTAGTTGTCTTTTTGTTTTGTTAACAGTTATTTTTGCTCTGCAAAAGCTTTTTATCTAGTCCCATTTGTTTATTTTTTCTTTTACTTCCCTTGCTTTGAGGTCAAATCATAAAATCCTCTCTAAGACTGAAGTCCATAAATTTAGCACCTGTGGAGTTTTTTCTATGTAATTTATTGTTTCAGGCCTTACATTTAGGTTTTTAATTGATTTTTAGTTAATTTTTGTTTATAGTAACAAACAGTGTCTAGTTTCATTCTTTTTGCATGAGGCTTTCAAATTTTCCAGCACCATTTTTTGAAGAGGCTTTTTTTCCTCCATTGTATGTTTTTGACTCCTTTATCAAAAATTATTTGCCAATATACATGTGGAATTATTTCTGGGCATTCAATTCTGTTCCATCAGTCTGTGTGTCTGTTTTTCTACCAGTGTCATGCTCTTTTGATTATTGTCACTTTGTAATATAATTTGAAGATAGGGAGTGTGATACCTTTGGCCTAGTTCATTTTTCTCAGGATTTCTTTGTCTATCCAGAGTCTTTTGCAGTTCCATACAAATCTGATGGGAGGTTTTTGTTGTTCTTGTTGTTCTATTTCTTTAAAAAATGCCATTGGTCTATTTATGGAAGTTGCATTAAATCTGTATATTGTTTTAGGTAATATGTCCATTTTAATCATGTTGATTCTTCTAGTCCATTAACATAGACTATCTTCCTATTTCCTTGTGTCTTCTTCAACTTATTTTAATAATATCTTTTAGTTTTCAATGTATAGGTCCCTCACATCAGTATTTACTATTTAAACATGTCTGTGAGTTTTTGTGGGTGTGTGAGCATGGGTAAAAGAGGGAGTGCCAATATGTACAGGAACCCTAACCCTAACCCTAACCCTAACCCTAACCCTAACCTTTCCAGTCTCTTCAGTGCATGTGGGAACATTAGCAAACATGTTGAATGGATATGAAGAACCAATTCTTTATCCAATACAAAGGCTTTACAATAGTACCTGCCTACTGCCTACATTGTAAGTGTATATTTGAATGATTCACATTGCTCCTCAGTATTTGACAACTGGATTAATGTTCCTTTTAGATGTACAAAGACTCTGAGATGGGTCTAGAAACAGGACATAAATTTTGTTTAGTTGCATATTTATTGAGTGGGACACTGAACTTAATGACTTCTGATTATCCTCTTACCTTAATGACACGGGTTTAGAGCAATGTGTGCTTTTATTGAGTTTTATTTAAATTCAAGTTCTGAAATTGTCAGCGAACATTGAAATCAGGGTAATCCAGGGCCATTTAGTCCATAAATCTTCCCTTTCCATTCATTAATGAAGATAATTCACCTGAAATGCCACACACCTGGCTTTTTATTATGTTTATTGGTAATAAACAAATGTCTTTGGAATTGCCCACCATCCTTTGGGGAAAGATAACTTCAACTGTGCTACCGGAGCCTAATAGGATATTTTTATTTATTTAGCAAACACTTCCTAAATATATAATTGGTAGCTGACACTATGTAGAGAACAACTAGTTTTCTGTTTCTCACTTGGGTGGATGACAAACCCAAGGTCCCACATATCTCCAGCCATAATGTTAGCAGGAGAATTGATTGGTTGGTGCTTATTTGCAAAGTTCAGATCAGAGAAATTTGGAAAATCCCTTCAACTCTTAAAAACCCATTTAAGTTCCATTGCAACCAGCCTCAACAGCCTAAGTTAATAGTAATATTAATAATACTATGCTCCAGACTAAAGAGATTTTTAAAGATTCCTAAGGTTACATTGCCTTACTCCAAAATAGTGTATTTTAAACCTCCCTCTGTCTTATCTCTTGTGTTCATAAAAGCTGGACATGTAGCTCTCGTTAGCATGTAAAGATACTGGAGTTAACTTTGTCCTTCATTTATTTGCCAACACTTCCCAATATTTTTATGAATTCCCCCATCCACCCCTATTCAATTTATACAAGCCATCAAAGGCAACAATGTAAGAGAGAGAAGCAAAGAACATTGGCAAGACATCTTGATAAAGGACAAATGAGAATAAATCATGAACTTCCTATCAATACACATTTAAAGCACAATTTTTTTCTTTTTAATCTGTTGCTATAAAGTGTCAGCCATCTCTAGAAATAGAGTGAATCTGACATCTTTGTGTTGACTCTCACATTTCTCATTGTAGAAACCTCACATGTCTGTCCTGAAGCAAAAATAAATTTCGCTTTTTAAGTTTTTGATGATAAAAATCTCATCTGAAGCCTCATAAATGATCTTTTATTATCTATATTAATAATGAATAAATGCCTTTTGAATACCCCTGATCTTTTGCATTAATAGCATAGGATGTATTATAGATAACCTTTTGATTTAACAGCACAAACTCTGAAACAATATTAAACACTAAAGGACTGATCTTAGTGGAGTCACTGAGGTCAGAATTATAAACATTTCTTTCAGTTGCATGTGCCCATTATTTTTTGGATGAGGTGAGTTTCTGGGTGTGTGTGTATGTGAGAGAGTGTGTGAGAGGCAGACAGATAGAAAAAGCCCTAGAAACCAAGCTCATAAATTTTTACTTTCTGCAGCCTTTTACTCTTCACATATTCATGTTCCTTCTCTAACTTTTTCTGTAGTGTGAGCTGAAGAACACAGTGGAGACAGAATTTAAGGCATTCCTATAAGTTTTTGCTCCATTTCTAGCCTTGTTTTTTAAGTTAAAAGTAAATATTTTTTTTATTTTTTAAAGAGTTTTTTAAGATTTTATTTTATTTATTTTTAGAGAGGGAAGGGAGGGAGGAAGAGAGAGAAAGAAACATCAATGTGCGGTTGCTGGGGGCCGTGGCCTGCAACCCAGCCATGTGCCCTGACTGGGAATTGAACCTGCGATGCTTTAGTTCAAAGCCCGTGCTCAATCCACTGAGCTACTCCAGTCAGGGCAAAATAAAAGTAGATTCTTGTTACTGAATTCCCAGTTATAAAAACTCAGTTGGAAAAATGTGTATTACAAAATAAGGGGGGATTATTAATGAAAAATTTAGCTGCTTCCCCTTCAAGTTTTTTACTCTACTTCACTGATTATTCTTATATTCCTAAATGCCTTCTTCACACCATCACAGACACATGTAGATGGAGTGTCGGAGGCCAAAGTGGAATGAATTGTCAGGTCACAGATTTAATCAGGGCAGAATCACAATAATCACCCAGCTTTCTGACTAAAGTCACACTTGTTCACCATGTTCTAGGTTCAACCCCTTCCACATACTTCAATTCTTGGCCTAGGAGCTGAAATGTTACAGAAAACAGTAATGCATTTGTGGACTCACTCTGGGAATAAAGGCTAGAAAATGGAAAGGGGACGGACAAGAAAGAATGGCCACGCATTCCCTTTGGAAACTTGTCACAGTGGCCTGACATCATGCAATTACTTACCATGGGGAATTTTTTTTAGTCTCAGGTATGCATATATTCACTATCTAGGAATATAATGTGTCGGAAATCTGGGGAGTTGATTTCTTAATGAGAAAGTGGCGTGTAAACTTGGAATTAAAATAAGAAGAGATAAATTTCCTTAACACAAATTCTTGCTTTTTTACCCCAAATTTCCTGGAAATAAACCAGCATTCAAAATTAAAATTTACCTTAGAATAAATTTAAATCCATGTGTTGCTTCTCTCAAGATGACATTTTTTAAACTTTTAAAAATAAACTGTTCTGGAATAGATTTAGATTTATGGAGAGTTGTGAAGGTAGTTGTATTAATCAGCATTCTCCAGAGAAACAGAACCAATTGTATAGAGAGATAAATAGATACATACATAGATAAATAGATGGATTATAGATAGATAGGTAGATGGATGATTGATACATAGATGGATAGATAGATAGATAGATAGATAGATAGATAGATAGATGATAGATAGATCTATTATGAGGAGTTAGCTGACATAACAATGGAGTTGAGAAGTTCAAAATGTGCACAGTGATCTGGCAGGCTGAAGAACCAGGAGAGCTGATGCTACAGTTCGAGTCCAAAGGTAATAACTATATAACAAGGAACAATCTATGTTGCAGATGAAGTCCAAAGGCAGTCTGTCAGAGAAAGCCAGTATTTTTGTTTTATTCAGACCTTCCACTGATTATACAACATCCACCCACAAGAGGAAGGGCAATTGACTTTAGTCAAAAGACACTGATGTAAATGTTAATCCCATTCAAAACACCTTCATAGAAACACACAGAGTAATATTTGACCAAATATCTGGGCAGCTCATGATCCAGCTAAACTGGCACTTAAATTAACCATCAAAGTACTACAGAGTTCCTGTTTACTTCACACCCAGTGTCCCCTATGGTGAACATCTCACATTAGTATTTATATTTGTGATGATTAACTAACCAGTGTTGATACATTATTATTAACTAGGGTTCATATTTTATTCACAGTTCCTTAGTTTTTATCCAATGTCTTTTTCTGTTCCAAGATCCCATCCAAGATATCACATTACATTTAGTTATCTTTATCTTCTAGCCTCTTTCTGGCTATGACAGTTTCTCAGACTTTCCTTGTTTTTGATGATCTTGACAGTTTTGAGGCGGACTGGTCAGGTGTACTGTTAGAATATCTCTCTGCTAGAATTGGTCTGATGTTTTTCTCGTGATAAGACTGGGATAATGAATTTTGGGAAGGAAATCACAGAGGTGGAAGCTGTCATTTTTATCACATCAAATGAAGGGTGCATGATATGAACAGGATTCATAACTGTCAATGCTGACCTCGGTCACCTGGCTGAGGCAGTGTCTCTCAGGGTTCTCCACTGTAAAGTTACTCGGTGTTCCCTGGCCATACCATGCTCGCCCAAAGAGACTGCTAAGTGAAGCCACACCTAAGGAAGGGAGAGTTATGCTCCACTCCCTTGAGGATATTTATTGATATATAAAATTATAAAATCATATGTAAAATTATCTGGAATTCTATTGCAGGGAAAATTATTGTCTATTTTTAGCTATTTTCTTTTTAAAGCTAAGGTAGTTCACTCTAAAAATAATTACACTTTGTAAAGTGCAATAGCAACCTTTAAATACAAAGTTGTCATCTGGAAGACAGCCTATATTCCTTTTGTATGACTCCAAAGGGTCTTGCTGGAACTAACAGGTGGAAGTTAATTGGTTCAGAACAGTTAATTTAGAAAAATATAACCCTGAGATCTCACTTGCCCCCACCCCAAGTTGAATAGGCTGCATGGAATGGCCTGCTTGAGTTGAAACTGTTCAGAAAGAAGCCCCATGTTCACTTTCAAAGGACATGGTGGAGGGGATTTACACACTGGGCAGATAATTCGGAACGTGGACAACTTTCAAAGGCTCCTTCCAACTCTAAAATCTAATGTTCTGGTTATGCAGGTTTCCTGGACAGGGTGACACTGGATAAATAATAGGCAGAAGATCATAAATATAAGCTGACATACCTCACAGCCAATTTCAGGTCCTGTAAAGCATCTGTGACACCAGGTACGCAAGATGAAGACTGAGTGTCAGTTTCAGACAAAAGAAGAAAAACAGGAACATGATACTGACCTGCCCAGATTTTAACTTGTGAGTACTTTCTCAAAAATAAGCCTCATCAGGAAAAACCAATGATGATACTTGTTATTTCCTCTGTAATTCACCATCTTTAAAAAGCACTTAGCATTCCAAAGTTGCACTTGTTGGTGCAAAGATCACTTTCCCTGGGCTTCCTAGAGCCAAATCCTGCACACTTCATTCTTTCTCTACTTCACACTTTCTACAAAACTCAGTCTTTGACCAAGTTTCTTTTGCTTCCTACCAAATCCAGTGCCTGAAAACTGTTTCAGGGATATCATTAAAATTCCTACCTCAGTTTTGACATGAGTTCATTAATATACTTGCTATAGTTGTAGAAGAGAAAATTATACAAAAAACAGTGTTGGGGTTTTTTTCATGAAATAGCCAATAAACCATTTTTGGAAAATAATAGTTAGAAAAGATGCTTCTTAGTTTTAAGGATAACCAGAAGAAAAAAAATATATACAAAGATGGAGTGCAAAGAATTTATTTACATAGTATCCTGAAACATGAGCTCTGTTAAAAGACTAATATTTAATAGAAATATTTTTATCTTCTTAGGAAAATTTTTGAAAAATGATAAACTACCTGGTTTAAAGCATGTGATTTATGACCTTTTTCATGCATTCCCTTTGAACTGAATAGTTGAAAAGTTTTGATGGGAGATTTTTGTAACCTTAAATGTTAGTCTGAATGACTGAATAAGTGTATCCAGGGTCTACAGGTGCTAGGCCTTACCCTCAAGGAGCTCATAATTTATTGGAGAAAAATAAAGGATAATTCCAATATAGTGTACTGAGTGCTAGGGGATAAAATGTAGATTTGTTGCAATTAACCATAAAGCTGGGTCAGATGAGACTGAAGGACTAATTCAAGTTCTACAGGTAAACACAGTTTGGAAATTATATTCCAGGAGAAGGAAAGAGAAAGACAAAAGGGCAGAGGTAGGAAATATAAGGCTGGTATGGAGAATCACACACAGGATAGGTAACCAGGGCTCAACTTGTACTGATGATGGTGTCGACCTGGGTGGAAAGTTCAGATCCTTAAGAGCCTTTGTGTAAATAACCCATCATAAGGGAAAAGTTGAGGAGGCCCATAACTTCAGTTCAAAGACAATGTATCGGTGGATTGGCCCATCTTCAGGAGACATAAAGGACTCAGGACTTCGAGAGGCACACAGCCACCCAAATTTCCCACTGACCAGCCTCTGGAATCATGCCTGAGATATTAGGTTGTCCAAAAAGTTAATTTGGTTTTTCCATAAGGTGGCTCTAGTAGTGCTTAGTTGTCTTTAACTTCATTCAAAACAATTTTGTTAGGTTGTACTGTGACAGCTGTCATATCAGTGTGCATTTAAAAAAAACTCATCGACATTGGAATATTTTTGTGTAGCCATTTTAATATTGAAGATGGAAGAAAATAAATGGCATGTTTGGCATATTATGTTTTATTAGTTCAAGAAAAGTGAAAATGTAACTGAAACACACACAAAAAAGATTTGTGCAGTGTATGGAGAAGGTGTTGTAACTGATCGAACATGTGAAGAGTGTTTTTGCAAATTTTCATGCTGGAGATATCTTGCTGGACAATGCTCCATGTTTGGGTAGACCAGTTTAATTTGATGGCAATCAAATAGAGACATTAATTGAGAACTATCAACATTCTGCCACATAGGAGTTAGCCAGCATACTCAAAATATCCAAATTAATAAAGTTATCGGTGAAAATGAAAAATGTGTCTTTCATTTTACAGAAAAAAAATACAGACTTTTTGGCCAACCCAATTCATGCAGTATGGAAACAATGGAAAGGGCATTAAAGCTAAAAAGAACATTTCATCACATCTCTAAGGGTCTCTGGACACCTGAAGACTCTGGTTGGTGATCATAGGAGTGACAGCCACAGTCAAAGTGCCAGGGGCCATGAAAGCAGTAGTGATTAAGGTTGTGGTAATGTCAGCAGCAGAACTTTTATTGCCAGTATCCTCTCAAAATGTAAGCATGGAACTTTAGAACATGGGGGAAAGGAAACCCAAATTTCTTTTGTAGTTTCAAAGACGAAGTCCCTGTGACAGGAGCTGTCCCAGCTGTCAGAGCACACATGAGATAGCTTTGGGGTACTCCTGGAACCATCTGGGAGGAGCTTGGTCATTTGGACCTTCCGCAGAAAAGGCAGAGACAGTCAGAAGGTATTTTTGGTGATTGCCTTTGTCACCCTATTTTCAAAATTTCTTTGAAGACTTAAAATGTGTGACATCTGGAATGGTAATAGAAGCAAGCAGAATAGGATATTAGTCAATATTTGTAAGTTTTTATCAACACATTACCCATTTACCCTTTTAATAGTATCTTTCTTAAAATTTTTACTTATTTATTTATTTTTAGAGAGAGGGGAAGAAAGAGAGAAAGAGAGGGAGAGAAACATCAATGTGAGAGAAAGACATCAATAAGCTGCCTCTCACACCTGCCCCAACCAGGTACCAAACCTGCAACCCAGGTATGTGCCCTGACTGGGAATCAAACTGGCTACCTTTTGCCTTGCAGGATGATGCCCAACTAACTGAACTACACCAGTCAGGGCTTTAATAGCATCTTAATTTCTTTTTGAGAAATTCTTTCTTTCCCATTGTGTGGCATCTTTGTGAGACAATAAATTCAGATGTTTGCCTCTATAGTAAGAGGTTGGCTCCATAGTACGAAGTTGACTGGGAAAATTCAGATAATTCACACTGGAGGATGGGTAGGCAGAAAACACTGTTTTTGTGATGTCATTAGAGAGTAACACAAGAGCAAAAGAAATGGAAGTCACATGGGTACTAGTAGAGGTTCCAACTACAAGCTTAACCTCCTATTATAAACCTATCTGTATGGTTTCAGCTTCCTAACCCTCTGGAGTTGCCTTGCCCTTCCCATTGCCAATCTTATTTCTCCAAATCCCCCATTACTGTTGTGACCTTCTGACATCCTTCTATTATAAGGCTTTAGTTTACATTCCCCAGGGTTAAGTTTAGCTTTGTGTGCCCCCAAAGTTCTATATGATGCAGTTGTGTACACCATGTTCATCCTTGAAGTTGGGCTTTCTAATATAAAAATGGTGGAAGACAAGAGATCAATTATCCTTGTAAGGTAAACCCTACTGAAGTAAACCTAAAGTACAATAGATGAGTAATCAATGCGAACCACTCCAATGTGCCCAAATGAAGTCCAAATTCTCATCCTTGTGCAGCATCTCAGGTAGACTTTGGCACTATGTATGATGGGCAAGTGAAGAAGATAATAACCCAAAGCTGAAAGAGATCTGCATTGTAGAGTAGAAGGTGGGCATAAGCACTGATAACTGAAAAAGCCACCAGTGCAGGGTCTGTCCAGAAAAATTCCAGTCATTGTTAACATAATAAGAACTATTTATGCAACATTGATGTAACCTGGCAGCCAAGGAGAGTGGACTGGAATGCTCACGCATGAACAATGACAACTTGATTATACCAGTAGTAGGAGCAATAGACACCCTTGAGTGGGCATGTGTATTGTGTGGCCACTGCATTCAAAATGACTGAGCAAGTAGAACAATGAATTTGCATCAAATTTTGCTTTAAGCTTGTTCATTCCTCCATGGAAACTATTCCAATGATTCAGAAGACTGCACCTATGGGCAACTGATGACCAGCAGCTTCATCTCGACAATGCACCCACTCATGTATCATGTTATCATGCAGTTTTTTGTGAAATACCAAATCATTCAGATGACTCAGCCCCTCTACATCCCAGATTTGGTGCCCTGTGACTTCTGACTTTTCCTAAAACTAAAATCACCTTTGAATGGGAAAAGATTTCAAACTATTGATGAGGTTCAGGAAAATACCATGGGGCAGCTGATGACAATTGGGAGAACTGTATGAGGCCCCAAGGTACCTACTTGGAAGGGAACTAAGGCACCATTGCCCTATGTACAATGTCTCTTGTATCTTCTTTAATAAATGTTTCTATTTTTCATATTACATGGCTGGACACCTTCTGGACAGACCTCATATATGTAAGTTTAATAAGGCCTAGTATTATAGACTTATTCTTAATTCTATAAGTGATTATTACCAAAACATCTAATTATCATTTCAGCACATAGCAGGTGCAAATCCAGCCAAGAAGCTACACAGGTGTGGGAACAGTTAGCTACAGGTAGTAAGACCCAAATTGGGGGAAAGGAGTGACAGCCCTGGAGAAGAGACTGTTAAGAACTATGCAGGATTTCTTGATCCAGCTTAAGTGGACTAGAATATACTCCTAGAGGCCCCTGTGCTACCAGGCACGACTGGGCAGATTATGGAAGATGGAGCAAGTAGATACTCAGTTTGATTAACATGGGTCTGAATAAAGTAGGGAGTTCTGTGATCTCTTTGGGTACCAGATGTGCAAGCAGGCTCTGGGACTCTGGATTCTGGGCTCTCCACATATCAGCAGCAGAGACTTGGTGGATCAAGAAATGTGCATGTTGGAGTCCACCAGTGGGGCTGGACTTCTCTGGGTTCTAACTATAGGAAACATGATGTACATCCAAACCCAAATGGGTGAGAAAGTCTTTTACATATTCTCACCAGATTGGCTCTTGCGTGAGGCCCCAGAGGGAGGCTAGCAGTGGAATGCCTTTGAGAAAGTGGAGATGAATAGAAAAACAAAACTATGAGTAACATCTAAGGTCTTCACTGATTGCCCTCAACCAACCATTACCACCTTATTTTTTTCTAATTCCTTATCCTAACTCATCTTTTGAATAAACTGGACAGTTAATATTCTCCATAAACTCTTATTTCCTAATTTATTTTCCATTTTCTTTTGCTATTTCTGCCTTACCCTCACAATGTCAACTTGACAAAATTTTCCCAGTTCTACAAGGCTGATCTCAAATTCCATGTCTTCATGAAACCTTGAATAAAATTTAATTCTTTCTCTGAACAATCACATAATTTTATTTGTATTTCTATGTCATCACTTAAGATCACATTTTACAATAGAGTTATTTGCATATGCCAAGTTACATGAAGTGGGCCCAAAACTTACTAGGAACACTTACAATACATATATATCCTGCCACATAATCATATCCTGTCCATCAGGATAAATTATTTATCCTGTAGGGACTTATAGATTCATAGGGTGACTTTGGACCTATGCACAGTGTGAAAGCCAAGCCCACGTGAATTAATCCAGCCTTCATTCCATTGCTGTTTCTTTAATACTGGATTCGGGTGTGTTTTTTCTTTTTCTTTCTTACTTTTTTTTTTTATTAGGGAGTAGGGGGACTTTTTTTTTTATTAGGGAGTAGGGGGACTTTCTCTGACATTTTGACTCTCACCATTCTTTGTGATCAGTATGCTGCATGACTGTTCTTTCTAATAGGTGTTGGGTTTGCTTTGCTGCCTCCCGCAACTCTCTCCCTTTGTCCACATTAACCTGCATTTTCTGGGTAATGGTGCAGTTATCAGCAGCATTAAAGATCTCCTGTCTGTGCATCACTCCTCTCATCTTGCCATGATCCCAGTGGGACTTCACTGGAATTAGCCCAGTAGGAGCTCAGAAGTGAACCTATATCCACACAAGCAAAACCAAAAGGGAGGACTGTTCATTGAGACAGATCAGATCCTCAATCTTCATGTCTAATGAAAAATCAATTTCTTAGGCAAAGATTGTTGCTTGATTACTTGAAATGACCAAACCTGTCGGACTATTGGGAATTTGTTTTCTCTATTATAAAGCCATTTATTTAAACTCAGTTCATTAACAATATCTTCTCATTCTACATGCCAAGGTTATGGAGGTACCTCAAATAAAAAAGAACAGATTACTGACTTCATATGTTTAAAATATTAAGGAAAATATAGAGCAACATTTTCATACAACCAGATGTCAAATATCTGAAATAAAAATGTTTGTATACAGGCACATGGCTATAGTAATTATGTTAATTATATAAAATGGCTACAGGATTATAGGAGTGGTCAGAGACAGAGGAAAATAGTCTTGAAATGTTAAGTAAGGGAAGTAACTTTTAAGAAAATAATGCATTCTAGCATTTTAAAGTCAGAACTCCAAACTCTCAATTTTATATAATAAACACTGAGGCACAGAAAGAATGGTTGTGAGTCACACAGCAAATGATAGGCAAGGACTTAAATTATGTCTTACACTTCTAAAATAGGTGTATTTTCACATGCAATTCATCGGGGAAAAGTGCTCAGAGGCAGAAGCAAAGGAATTCTTCCTGAAATTGTATGAATTGCAATTCACTAATAAAGCTACTTGCTTACAGCCAAAATCAGCTGGCAGCAATTATTAATTATTGGGTTGGCCAAAAAGTTTGTATGGTTTTTCCATGAAATAAAAGACAAATTTTTCATTTTCACCAATAACTTTATTGATTTTGATATTTTGAATATGTTGGCTATCTTCCATGTAGTGTAATTAATGTCTCAATTTGATCACTATCAACTTCAGCTGGTCTACCCAACTGTGGAACATCATCCAGTAAGAAATCTCCAGCACAAAACTTTGCAAACTTTTGAAACATTCAATCAGTCACAGCACTTTTCCATACATTGCACAAATCTTTTTGTTTTATGCATTTCAGTTGCATTTTTACCTTTCTTGAGATAATAAAGCGTAATATGCCACAAAAGTCACTTTTCTTCCATCTTCAATATTAAAATGGCTACACAAAAAAATCACCAATGTTTTTAAAAAAGATTTTATGAATTTATTTTTAGAGGGAGGGGAAGGGAAAGAGAAAGAGAGGAAGAGAAACATCACTGTGTGTTTACTTCTCATGCATCCCCCACTAAGGACCTGGTCCATAACCCAGGCATATGTCCTGACTGGAAATTGAACCAGTGACCCTTTGGTTCTCAAGCCAGCACTCAATCCACTGAGCCACACCAGCCAGGGCTTAATGTTTGTTTTTTGTTTTGCATTGTTTTTTAATGCATGCTGATATGACAGCTAACACAATGCGATTTAACAAAATTGTTTCAAATGAAGTTGAAAACAACTAAGCACACCTAGAGCCATCTTATGATAAAAAAACAAACAAAATTTTTGGCCAACCCAATATATAATTCAAGGCCCAAATTTTAACCTCTTGCAAAAATTTTTATGATTGCAAATGGTATATTGCTCATCTCAAGTGATCAAATTTATTGGATGATTAGACAAAAAACTATAAACAGATGTGCTTCTTTAGAATAAAGAGTCCAATTGCAATTGGAAGGTGAGGACTATTATAAAGAGAAGAATCAGTTTACAGAAGACCCTATAAATACCAACACTTTAGCACTAATTTCGGTATACTGTATTAGCTTATCTGTTTGTCTGTCTCCACCACAAAAATCTGATCTCTGTGAGAACAAGGATGGGTCAACTGTTTGTTGCAGTTTTCATGGCACATTGTAAAGCTCAATAAACACTGGATGAATTAACCCAATAAACTAAATGAACTAGGCTTGGTATTTGAGATGAGAACCTGGGAATGAATATATAAATAGCTCTAAGTGAGCCATGTATTAATTAGATACATGGAAGAAAGGAGGTACTGCTACCACCCCACTGTAATTAATTCAGAGATATGATGTGAACAGCTAAAGAATAAAAATGTAGATCAAGAGGTACGCATAGCAAAGAAATGATGAGGTAAGTTTAAAAAAAAAAGAAAAGGTTGTCCCTGATAATCATCAGGAAGTTGGGTTCTAAAGCTAAGGTCTACTTTGCAGAGTTTGGTCAGAGCAGCTGTAACCAGTGTGTTCCAAGTTGTGAGCATAAGCATCATCAAGGATAAGTCCCAAGTGTCAAGCCTAAGATATGTGTGAGACTATAAAATACAAAGAAAGTCCCCACTCAATCAAAAAAGAAAAGAAATAGGATCCATGCCTCATACCATATACAAAAATTAATTCAAAAAAGATCATAGACATAAGTGTAAAACCTAAAACTATAAAATCTCTAGAAGAAAATCTTTGTGACCTTGGGTTAGGCAAAAACTTCTTAGAAATGACACCACATGCACAATACATAAAAGAACAAATTGATAAATTGGATTTTGTAGAAATTAAAAACATCTGTTCATCAAAACACACTGCTAAAAATATAAAAAGACAAACCACAGACTGTATGAAAATTTTGCAAAGCATATATTTGCTAAAAGATTTGTATCTAGGGTATAGAAATAATGCTCAAAATTCAACAAGAAAAAATCTAATTAAAAATGGCCAAAAAATTTAAACAGACATCTTAACAAACCTGTATAAGGTTACAAATGAGCACCTGAAAAAATGTTCAACATCATAAGTTATTAGGAAAATACAAATTGGCCCTGGCTGGTGTGGCTCAGTGGACTGAGCACTGGCCTGTGAATCAGAAGGTCATCAGTTTGATTCCTGGTCAGGGCACATGCCTGGGTTTCAGGACAGATCCCCATTTGGGAATATCCAATTGATGTTTCTCTCTCTCTTTCTCCCTCCCTTCTCCTCTATCTAAAAATAAATAAGAATAAAATCTTTTTAAAAATTTATTTTTAAAAAAGAAAATACAAATTAAAACCACAAGATATATTACTGTACACCTGTTATAAAGTCTAAAATTATTGCCCTGACTGGCATAGCTCAATGGATTGAGCATGGGTGTGCGAAGCAAAGGATCACAGTTTCAATTACCAGTCAGGTCACATGCCTGGGTTTTGGACCAGGTCCCCAGCAGGGGGCATGCAAGAGGCAACCACATATTGATGTTTCTCATCCTCTCTTTCTCCTTCCCTCTCCTTCTCTCTAAAGTAAAATAAATAAAATCTTTTAAAAAAAAAAACAAAACAAAAAAGGCTAAGATTCAAAGGGGAACAGGAGGAAAGTTGGAAAAGAATAATGAATTCACACAAGGGCATATTTAGTATTGTGCTATATTTATATATTTATCATATTAGTATTTAGATTTATATCAAAATAAAGTTCTTAAGTCTATGCAAAATGTCAAAAATATATTGAAAAGAAAGGAAGATCCATGTTGGAAATTAATTTTCTATGGTATGTATATCATCAGGTGGTGGTTGATTTCAACATGAGATGTAATGTTATCTAAATTCTGGGGATTGCATTTAGAGGGAGAAACCTAAATTGATCTGAATTCTTACTTGGTTATTGAAGAGAGGAAATAAGAGAAATCAACAAAGAAACAAGAGATATTTCAAACAGGCAACTAACTGCATGCAGAAGTGGGGGCAGGGGAGAGTGAGGCCACTGAGGAGAGAATGTATTTAGGCCTCTTAAATAAATCTCAAAAAGATGAGAGAAAAGAAGACAGAAATTTTAACAAGGAACAAGATGTCAATCAGCTTAGCAAGTATAGTTTCCATGGAGAGGTGAGGATAAAATAAATATAATCTAAGTGACTATTTTATCTGGTGGATGAACAGACAGTGCAATTACCAACTTTTGCCTCACAGGTCCTTCAATCAATAACATTGATCAAGCAGCTACTATGTGTCAGCTAAGCTCCAGAAACACTGTGTGCCAAAAGTGGACTCTGTCCTTGCAGTTTCATAGCACTAACATCCTAAGGAGGTAATAAATAAATGACTGCATATATAATCATAACTGTGGTAACTATTACAAAGGAATATCACCTGGAAAATCTGTGGATATCATTAAACTCTGTCAGTTAGTAGTAGGATATGATGAAGAGGTGATTGGTCCTTGCCAGTGGCTTAGTTTGTTGAAGGGTTGTCTAGTATGCCAAATGGTAAAGGGTTTGATTCCAGGTTGGGGTGTATATGGGAGACAACTGATTCATGATTCTCCCTCACATTGATTGATCTATCTCTCTCTCTCTCTCTCTTCCCATTCCTCTCTCCCTCCCCCTTCCTTTCTCTCTAAAATCAATTAACATGTCCTCAAGTGAGGATTTTTGTAAAAAAGAGGCAATTGAGGAGCACAGAATCACATAGGATGAGATCAGAGGGAGAACATCAGAAAGCCTGGGACAGAGCTTTGAGGATGCCAACATTTGATGTCCAGGTTAAGGAAGGTAAAGCTGCCAAGGAGAGTGAAGAGCTGGCAGAAGTCAATAGTGTTGAATGTTGCTCAGAGGTCAAAAAAAAGGAAACCTAAAATATCAGCTGACTTAGCTACATGGGAGTCACTAATGATACCACCAGGAGCTGTTTTAGTGGAATATATGAGAGGTAAAACCAAACAGCAGGGGATAAGCTAGAAGTGAGAGGTGGGGAATAGAGACAGCAGACACAATTATTTCATTTAAGAAGTTGTACCGTGAAGCGGGTGGGGAGAGAGCAGAAACTGGAGAGAGGTGTAGGGTTGAAAAACAGGAGTTTTGGTTATCTTGTTTTGTTTTGTTTTGAATGGTTATAAACAAATTTTAAGTTAGGATGCAGGAATCAAAATTGAGAGGAGAATCAACAAAATAATTCTAAAGTTTATATTAAAAGACAAAAAATCTAGGGTAGTGAATACAACACTGAGAGAAGAGAGCAATTTTGGAAGACTGACACTACCTGACTTCAAGCTTTTCTATAAAGCTACAGCAAATCGGCAGTGTGATATTTGTGAAAGGATAGACAAACAGATCAGTGGAACAGAAAAGAGAGCCTAGTAATAGACCCACAAAAATATAGTCAACTGACCTTTGACAAAGGAACATAGGCAATACAATGAAGATTCTCTTCAACAAATAGTGCTGGGACAACTGGACTTCCATATACAAAAGAAATAAATGTAAACACAGGCCTTATACCCTTCAAAAATTAACTCAAAGTGAATCATAGACTTAAATATAAAATGCAAACCACAAAACTTCTAAGACATAGGAGAAAATTTATATGACTTTGAAGATGACCATGACTCTTTAGCTATAATACCAAAGGCACATCCATGAAAGAGTCAATAACATGCACTTCATTAGAATTAAAAACTTCTGCTATACAGAGGACACTATGAAAGAATGAGAAGACCACTTATAAAATGGGAGAAAATATTTTCAACAAACATATCTTCTATAGAGCTATTATCTAAATTATACAAAGAACTCTTAAAACTCAATAATAAAAAACAAACAACTTGATGAAAACAGGGCAAAGAACTTAAGTCACTTTACCAAAAACAATATACAGAATATAAATGATCATATGAAAAGATGGTCATCGTAAATCACTAGTGAATTTTTACATTAAAAGACAATAGATGGCACTGCATGTCTATTTGAATGGCCAAAATCCAAAACACTAGCAACACCAAATGCCGGTGAGGATGTGGAGCAACAGTCACTCTCATTTATTGCTGGTGAGAATGAAAAATGGTGCAGCCAGTTGAGAAGATAGTTTAGCAATTTCCTACAAAACTAAATATATTCTTACCATGTGAACCAGCTATCACACCCTTTGATATTTACCCAAAGAAGGTGAAACATATGCCCACCAAAAAACCTGCACAAAATGTTTAGAGTAGCTTTATATATAATTGCCAAAACTCGTAAGCAACCAAAATGTCCTTTACTAGGTAAATGGATAAATAAACTGTAGTACATGCAGACAAAGGAATTTTATACAGCACTAAAAAGAAAGAAGAATCAAGTCATGAAAAGACATAGAGAAATCTTACATGCATATTATAAAGTGAAAGAAGCCAATCTGAAAAGGTTACATGCTACACGATGCCAACTACATGATATTCTGGAAAAGGCAAGACTATGGAGACAGTAAAAAGATTCACAGTTGCCAGGGGTTTGGGGAAAGGGAAGGATGAATAAGAATGCAGAGGATTTTTAGGGCAGTAGAACTATCTGTATGATACTATAATGGTGGATACATGTCGTTAATACATTTGCCAAAACCCATAGAATGTACAACACCAAGAGTGAACCAAAAATTTAACTATAGGCTTTGAGTGATAATTATGTTAGTGTACGTTCATCTATTGTAACAAATATACCACTGTGGTGGAGCATATTGATAGCTGGGGGAGGCTGGGCATGTGAGGGGAATTGTGGGTATACGGGGAATCTCTTCACCTTCTGATGAATTTTTCTGTGAACTTAAAACTGCTCTAAAACAAGAAGTCTATTTTTTCAAATATTTAAAGGAGAGGTACTATCGAGTTCCTGAAAAATGGGAGGCAATCAAATCCAATGCACTTGGAATAAACTGGATTTAAAGAAAAAATAAAATTTCTATTTTCATAAATAAGAAGATGTTATCAAGATGTAGGTAGATTCGCAATAAAGATATAAATAGACATAGATAGATTTGAGAGTGGACAGTTGGTGAAATGTTCCTGGTTGAAATTCAAGAATTTTGTTCACCATAATTCAGTGAAGACAGGCTCACTAGCCTTCCACATCAGGAAAAAACACCACCTATGGGATGTGTGGAAAACTATCAACACATTGGAGTAGCCAATATCTGCTGCTCGTTGGGGCCATAGAAATAAAGTTGTAAACTAAATATCATCTAAGTTATTATCCTAATTAGAGACTTAGTCTTTTTCCGGTAGTAAGTGAGGCAAATGTACATCCTCAAGAATATTTTTTGTAAAAATAGGCGTTTATGGACCAATGATTGAAGTTACTGAAGGCTGTGAAAAGAAGCAAAGGTGTTCAAGTGGTATAAGAGTGGGGACGTGGGAGTGCGCATGTGCATGTGTGTTGTCTCAACAAATAACCCTAAATAGATTTGCTGGCAAAAAATGTATTTTAACTATCACATATTACGGAACTGATATTGTCATTTTCACAGCTGTCATTTAAGAACACAGAAGTCAAACTCACTTGATGGCCTGTGAAATATTGAGTGATGGTTTCACTCAGGTCATAAGAGGACCATTCAATGCATTCTTACATTACCTAAGCAATCTTTAAACTCTGCTACACTTTTCCAAGCCCCACTTGCTCTCACTAATACACATTCAAATGCACATATAACCCCAAAATTTGTCACCTTTCTGCATAAATGACTTGAAGCTATTTAATAAATCTTTTACTTCCTTTTCCCCAGTCTCCTATAACCTACTGTAACTATTCCTTAATGGGCCAAATTTCCACTTTATCATCTGCCTACTGAATACATATTTGAGAAAACCCATTTTCTCTTCGAGTTATTTTTATCCTCTTCAACTTCAGCATTTTTTCTTCCTCTAATTGTTCCAGTAATTGTTTTTTATCTTTTTGTCACTTCTGTTTCATATTATTGGACTTTGTTCTCAGGTCTGACTGGGGTGCTGTGATCCTCAGATTTTGAGATGGCCTTCAAGAGTTAAGGGTCAACATAAGAAAATAGAATACATTGCCTTTTTTTCCTGAAAATATAGATTCTGTATCCTGAGTGAACATAAGAGTAAATAATGGAAAGAGTTAAAAATGGAAATTCCTAAGCCCCATATACAGAACTCATACTATGCATCTGGAGAGGACTCTTCTTGCTAACAAGTATTCCAGAGGGTTCTGATGCAGGTTGTTCATGGGCCACAGTCAGAGAAATTCCTCAAAATAAATTCAAATGCTTGGTTGCTATTGCAAGGATCCCCAGGTTTCCACTTCAGAAAGTTAGTAGAGGTAAGAAGGCTTTAGGTTTGGTACATTCTGCACTTCTACAGTGTCTCCAGGGACTTAGGTTTCTCCCATTTTCAACTCTGCCATGCTTGGCTAGCTGGCTTTGTCCTGAGTGGTCTCCCTCAAGTTGCCAGGTGGGTGCACAGTGCCCGATATCACATCTCACATCCAGAAATGACAACTTCACAAGAAGCCATGTTTCCTTTTGCTTCTTCTAAAAAAGGAAGGAGTTCTTTTCCAGATGCATGCACAGTAGGTCAGTAGATTTGCCCTCACACCTTTCACCGACTAACCTGAGTTCCCCATCCATCCCTAAGCCAATAGATGACACACAAAATGGGACCACTGTGATTGCCTCGGACTTGTCAGGAGCTAGGATGCATGGCAGGGCCTGTGAGCAAGTAAATCAGAGGGAGAGGACAGAAGTTAGAAAGGTCTTGAAGAAGTAGCCCTTAATGCCCAAACAATATTTTACCTATTTTCCATCATTTATTTTCACAAAATTCCTCCAGAATAGAACACTGTGGTTTCAATGATAACACCAAAGTATCCCCCTTGTCCATGAGGAATACATTCCAAGACCTTCAGAAAATGCCTGAAACCTCAGATAGCATTGAACCCTATATATACTGTTTTTCCTATACATACATGCCTATAATAAAGTTTAATTTATAAATTAGGTACAGTAAGATATAATAACAACTAAAACTAAAATGGAATAATTTTAATAATATACTACAATAAAAGGTATGCCAATGTTCTCTCTCTCTCTCTCTCTCTCTCTCTCTCTCTCTCTCTCTCTCTCTCTCTAAATATCTGGAATTTTAGAGTTTGCAAACTCAGACAGAAAGTAGAATGGTGGTTGGCAGTGGCTAGGGTTGGTCAATGAGTACAGAGTCAAGAAAATGAAAAAGTCCTGGAGAGGGATGGTGGTGACAGTTGCACAACAACATGAATGTATATAATACCTCAAAAGTGTACACTTAAAAATAATTAAAATAACCCTGGCCAGGTGGCTCAGTTGATTGAAGTGTTGTCCCATACACCAAAAGTTTGCAAGTTTGACCCCTGATCAGGACATATACCTATGTTGTAGGTTCAATCTCCATCAGGATGCATAGAGGAGACAATTAATCAATACTTCTCTCTCTTTCTTTCTGTCCCACCCCTGACCACCACCTTTCTAAAAATCAATAAATATATCTTCTAATGAGGATTTTAAAAATGGTTAAAATAGTAAATATTTATGTATATAACAATTAAAACAAATATAAATTTGCTAAGATAAAATCATGGCAAATAATCTTATTTTCTCTTTGATTGAGCTGATAGTCCAGGGATCAAAGGAAGTTTCCTAGACATTGATCTTGAATGCAGGAAATCTGTAGACAACCTCTCCTTGCAGACAAGAAATGAAACCTTGATAATAGCACATCTTGGTAGAATCAAAACTAGTTAAACAAGCTCATGAGGGTCACTGTCTAGTCAATTGGTTGTTTTTCAATTCTGGCTGCACATTAGAATCACTGGATGATTTAAAGTTTTAAAAATTGCTGGGACCCTAACTGATAACATCTCTGGGGCAGGGGCAAGGGCCATGAGATTTTTAGAAAGTTTCCCACTAATTCTGTTGTGCAGTCAGTGACCACTGTTTAACAGAGGTCAGTCTCAAAGAAGGTATTGTGACATGGCTCAGTATGAGCCAGCATAGAAAATTTGAAATGAGGAAGGTTGAAAATTAATCAGACCTAGGTTTCACTTCCAGGCTCTTCATTTTCTGGGTGTTACTCCAAAACCTTGGGCAGACCACATGACATCTCTGAGTTTCAGGTTGCTTATATGGAAATAGGATTTAGTCTGTTTACCTTGCAGGTGAGTGAAAAAAAGAAAAGTCATGTAGACTACAGTTATCAGAGAAGGATTCTGGGTGTGGGGCTTGCAAATGGCCTTGAATAGTGGGTACAATTCCCATAGGAGCAAATTTGGGAAGGTGGGTTGTCAGCAGGAGACCAAGCCTCAGTGTAGCTTGGAAGTAAAAAGGAGCATGCCGCATTGCGTATAGTGTTACATGAGATAGACAATGCCATGGAGCACCATGAATGGCAGTCTGAGGAATTTAAATAAGCGTGCCTTTAGCTGCCTTGTCTAAAACATTCCTGAGCCAGCTAATGGCAGATCCTAATAAACAACTATAACACCATTACAATTAATTCAGTTCAACAAAATTTATTGGTGTCTCCTCGGTACCGACCACTTTGCTGAAAACTATTGCAAATATAGCAAATTGTATAACCTACAACTACTCTGATCAATATTAATAAACATTTTTCTGGACAAGTAAACAGAAAAAAACTAATCAACAAACAATAAATATTTGGGCAAGAGAATAGAGGGTAGTCTCATAGGAATAACCTGATGAAGTAAAAGTTTCAAGAAGAAAGAGATGACTATTTTTAACTATTAGTTAGATCTGATCTAAAGATATAGCCAATACATAGTTAAAATAATTAATATCTCTTGATAAAATAAAATAACTATTTTAGTATTATCCAAAACAGTGTTTGGCTAAATATTTGACCTCTCAAATTTTCTAGATTCTGTTATATTATTGATTATTTAATTTTTAAAAATTTACAGTAAGCCTTATAAATTGAAGAAAAGTTAAATAAATATAAAGAGCCTAGATATACTTTCTGAAACAAAAAGTGGCACAGATATTGTCTTATCATGGTAGGAATAATATGCACATTGCCATTAAAGTGCCCTATCAACTGGTTTCTAGTCAAATGAGAAAGAAAAAAGAAAGAAAATAGTGGGGCAAGGAAAGGGGGTGGATGGGATTGATTCATTCATTCAATGTAAATAAATTTCACTGAAACCAATAAAAATCTATGAAATCATTTCAGCATGAGAAGGGAAGTTGAGAGTACATCCATTTAGATACAAAATCATGACTCACACAATGCTGTCCTTTCTAAAGACGACAAGTAAGCCAAAATGTTTTCAAAATTACATTTTCCACATCACCTGAGCTGATACACCAGAGTAATATGAAATATTATAAATTTGACTTTCAAAGGTGGCGTTTCAACCTGCATTTTCCAGTGTGGAAAATTAAGCCAATCCTACTGAATTGATTAACTGCAGAAAACAAACCTGTGGGGGGAAAGGATATGTTTTCTGATCTCTAGGCTATTCTTCAGGGGAATATGTTTTTGATGTTCTCTTGGGAAGCAATGATGTAGGGTTGTCATTAAAAAAATCAAACACCCCATTTGGTTCCACACAACAGTGGCCAGACTGCCCCCTCATTTTAATTGGAGCGTCCATGCAGCTCCTTTGTGATTGTTCTAAAGGCAGGTGGGGCATGTGTAGCTTTTTGTTTATTTGTCCTGCATGAGCATGGCATAAAGGGAACATGTAACAAATACATGTTAAAGAAAAGGAAGGGGAGGACAGTTTAGAGCAAGGTTAAGTAAAGAATCACTTGTTTGTATTTTCACTGAGCTCCTCCAGAGATTCATCCCATGGCTATCCTCTGGCTACCTAGCCATCAGGAATCTTGTTTATATCCATCAGCATTTTGCACAAATGCCTGCAAACAGTGTTTCAAGGAGGGAGAAATGAGGAATACCCCTATGGATTACTTCCCAAGAAGCAAGACTGTTTAATGTACTTTGAACAAGAGCAGAGGGTAAGTGGCCCCCAGTACCATTGCTTGGCCCTTTGGCTGATTCCAGCCTGTCTACCACACAGATCTGAAACATCAAGAGACAACCCTATAAATGTGAAATGGGAGAACTGGCTGTTTGGCTCTCTCCCTTCATCCACCACTAGCCCTTTTCCATTTCCTCCACCAACCATGGACATTCTTTTTTTTTTACATTATTATTTTTTATTGCATTTTTTCCATTACCATGTATCGCACTTATACCCTCTTCTACCACGACGGACATTCTTTTGATCATCTTCCATAGGTTGTTGGCAAGAGGAGTTTGAGGGAGAGGAGGGGACAATGCACTAATCGTCTTCAGACAAAGGCAGAGAAGGAAGAGGAACAGAGAAGACAAAACACAGAGCCTCATCTGTAATGCAGGGCCCGCCGTCCCCAGAGGTTACTAAAGCATCAGCATCTCTCCCTGCAAGAAAAATTGGATTAGTCACTGCCTTGTCTCCTAATGGACATACTCTGTGATCTTTAGAGCTTCATTTACTGGGTTAATAGTGCTTTGCCTGAGTTCCTTTGCTATGGGAAAAAGAAAAAAAAACCTGTGAGGAGAAATATTCTGGGTGCCGTCCGCAACCACTGACACGAGTAATATCGTATTCATCACAGACAGACCTCGTATCTCATTACTGCTGAAGAGTTGCCCTGGAGGCATCTGAGCTTGGCCAGGCCAGGCCTCTCATGTGGAACCGTTCAGGTATATTGTGAAATGATTTAATGCGATAATAATGTCCACTTTGTGAGATAGATTATGTTTTTCATAGTGGCTGATGGTTAATGAATGATACATTAGCAAACATCACTAAAACATTATTGGGAAATTCAGATGAAGAGATGGAGTTCTTTTTCCTTCTTCTTCTTGGCTTTCTCCCCAAGCGGTCCTACCCTCACCCTTCCCCCACTTCAATGCATAAAGATGGAATGCAGAAGAACTTCCAAGATTCAGAAAACTTAATTTATTTAAAAGGAAAAAAAATCCCAGTGTGTGTTCCTGCCTCTCAGCCTCTCCTTACCAGAAGGAAGGATGAATACTAAAAACATTCAAACATGAGCTGAAATATCTCTTCTTAAATCAAATGAGAATCAATGAAAGTGCGAACCCGAACAAATACATTATATGTTGGCCCAGTTTATTAGATGAAGCTGTTTACCCTGATTTGATTTATCTGGCAATACACAGCTCAGCTGTGAAATGAGATAAGCTGAGCCCATTCACCTTATTGACTATATTATCGCAGCTCGTGCTAGCACTGCCATGGTTAAGGGTCTGTCAGCATTTCCATTACAAATCCCTGTTTTCAGCAGCTGCAAAGATTCACTCCCAGCTGCTACATGGCATGGCCAACCCTAACCCATGAGCACAGCCTCTGAAAAGATGGATGTAATTCCATTTTATTATTCACCACCTCCGTGCTGAATAACTAGAAGGAATGTGCATGTCCCCATGTCCATGAGGCTTGTTTTCACCTGCTGAAAAGGTCAGGCATGCTCCCATTCATATTTTATTTTGATTCTTCTTTCATTAACTTTTCCTATATAGGTATTTCCAAACAAAAATGTTCTCTTTTTATTCCCATTCATTTTGCAATGCAAAATCCTCCACGTATCCCAGCATCCATGTTCACCATTAGTAGGTCTTCATGCAGACAGCAGTGAGGAGCTGCAATAATACAAGACAGATGCACTGCAGGATTAACGGGTGGACCTGCCCAAGAGGCAAGCAGACAGACTCTGTTATTTTTAGTTTTTCAATGAACATCTACAATCCAGATGTCCATATTCAATGAAGTTATACATAGGTGGAGAAAGACATTTCTATTATTAAAGTTTTGTTTAAAGACATAATAAAAAAGCATTCTTATTGTCTTTCAGCCTCATTTTTGTTCCAGCTCCACAGAGCATGCAACCCCATGAAACCACAGTTGGGTGAGATTCTTCCATTTGATCCTTCTTGACACATCTCCAGACTGTGGTGTGTGGCACAGCAATGCACAGCAGAAAGCAGGGGAGCTGATGTTTATCATGAGCGCCATCCCCTGCTCCCTTAGTAAGATCCCCACTCATCCCAGGTCTGAATCGGTTATAACCTCTGGGCTGAGAGAAGAGCTGAATGTGAAAGCACAGTGACTCCTGGGTAGCGTGTGCTCTGCTGGCCCCATGCATCATCCCTTCTCTCTCCTGCAGTGCCATTGAAATAAGAAATGGAATAAAACAGACTTAAGCTTATAGGGACAAAAAACAGGAGAGGATGCATCAACAGATGAGCAAGTTTAATCAATTTGTTAGAAGCTGGAAAGACAATGGAAGGATGGTAACTGACTTAGCAAGTCAGAGGAAACTGCTTTGCAACTAGAACCCTGACAATACCACCCCACAACAGAGCAGGAAATACAGACTTAGTCTCTGAGTAAATTCACCTAGACAGGCTCAAGATGCTGGGCATAGTAGACAGTGGGTGATCCCACCCAAAAAGCAGAGAGATCATGGAAAGTCTATGGAGTGAGTGATGGGCCCCTTCCCTCACTCTGCTTCCCAAGTGCTGGTGGCCACACAGGTGCTCTCAATGCTGGAGGGTGGTGCTATTGTTGGTTTGTTTTTTGTTTTTGTTCTCAGATTTGGTGGGGAAACATTAGGGATGGGGTAAGCAAAGGCAATGACCAAATGAGGCAAAGTATCAATTTAAGGAACTCCAAAAACTATACAAGGAAAAGGAAAAAAACATAATCCCAGTATACAGTAGGCTCAGCAATGAACAATATTCACAAAGTTCTTGATCATGAACAATGTAAAAAATAGTGACTATAAGCATGTTGAGTAGATAGGGAGAGTGCAGTATGAAAGACAGTGTAAGAGAGCTAAGTCTTCACCTACACAAACAGAATATAACAAATGGGTCTACAATTGGCAGATGAATAAATAAAAATAAGCATATTTAGAAATGTAAGAATAAAATAAAAATACAGGGGAAAGAATTAAATGTCATTAATTGCTCAGAAATGAAATTCCTCTAGATAGGTCAACTCCAGCTTTCTACTTTCCATTTGGATTTATTGATGAACCTGAAAATGGATTCGCTGTGGGGAATAAGAAGGATAGGGACTTGGAAATGCCAGTTCTCCCTCAGGGTCCCCCTCCATCTCTGCTCTCTACCCATCTGTCCTCCTTTCATTCCTTCCACACTTAAACCTTCTTTCCAACACATACCTCATATCATGAGGGGTTGCACAAACTGTTATCTCTCCTTGATATATTCCCTCATCTCCCTTTCTTTCTTCCCCTTCCCACTCTTCTTCAGCTTTTGGCTCATAATATCTTTCTCATGGAACCCTGTGCCATCCAACCTCAGCTGAAAGTCCTGCTGCCAACTTTCATGTTACCCTAGTAAATACCTCCTGATTTCTCTGCCACACACCACAGTCTGGAGATGTCTTCAAGAAGGATCACATAGGAGGTTCTCACCCTTGACCTTCTCTTCTGAAGCCAACTTCACAGTAGCTTTGATCTTTTCATTCATGTCTCTCTCTCCCACTTAGGTTATAAGCTACAGAGTGTCTATATTTTTTTCTTTCTCCTCATAATGCTAATGACTAGCACAGTACTTGCCCACAGAAAACTCAAAAAGGTGCTGAATGAATGAATAAATGAGTAAGTGAACAAAAACAAAATACAAAATATGGGCTTAATGAAGCTCACACTCTTCTAATGGAGAAGCCTGATACTCCCAAACTTTTGTAAATTCAGAAAGAAATTTCCTGTGAAAAGTTATGCTTCTTCAGCCTTGGAGCTCACATATAAAAATATTTTGAGTAAAAAGAGAAACTATTTTCTTGGCTCTGTTATTAAAAAGTTCTCCCTATGAACCCTTTTATACTACTGGTGGAAATGTTAATTGGTACAGCCACTAGAGAGAACATACACCTCAAAATATTAAAAATAGAACTACCATGTGACCCAGCAATTCCATTTATGGGTATACCCAAAGGAAGCAAAACCACTATCCTGAAGAGATGCCTGCAGTGCCATGTTTAATGCAGCATTATTCAATGTAGCTGAGATATGGGAACAACCTAAATGTCTGTTGACAGGTGAATGAATAAAGAAAATGGTTAATAGTTAATGTGGGATACCATTCAATCTTTCAAAAGGAAATCCTCCCTTTTGAAACAACATGGATGAACCAGAGGACATTGTGCTAAGTGAAGTAAGAAAGACACAGAAAGACAAATACTGTATGATCTCACCTATATGTAGAATCTTAAAAAATAAAAATTGAACTCAAAGAAGCAGAGAGTAGAATGGTGGTTACCAGGAGCTGGGGGGTGAGAGTGACAAAGAGATGGTTGTCAAAGGGACAAACTTTCATTTATCAGATGAATAAATTCTGGAAACCTAATGTACAGCATAATACAGTGATGGTTATTTTTTAAGATTTATGTATTTATTTATAGAGAGAGGGTAAGAGAGGGAGAAAAATATCAATGTGAGAGATAAACATTGATTGGTTATTTCTCACATGCCCCCAACTGGGAACCTGGCCCACAATACAGGCATTTGCCCTGACCAGGAATTGAACCTGTGACCTTTGCTTCATGGGACGATGCTCATCCAACTGAGCCATACTGGTCAGGGCTATGATGGTTAATTTCATGTACCAACATGACTGGCCTGAGGGTTTTCCGGTAACTGGTAAAACATTGTTTCTGAATATGCCTGTTTGGGTATTTCTGGAAGACATTAGCATTTGATTCAATAGACTGAATGAAGAGATCCACCCTCACCAGTGTAGGTGGGCATTATCCAATCAATTGGGGGCCCAAACTGACCAAAAAGGCAAAACAAAGGAAAATTTACTCTCTCTCTTCTTGAAGTAAGACATCACCTTCTCCAGCCCTTTGACATTGAAACATCTGGTTCTTGAACTTCCAGACTCCAGGACTTACACCAGTTGTCCCCTGGTTCTTAGACCTTTGATGTGGGACTGGGAGTTATACCACTACTCTGAGTCTGAAGATTCTCAGGCTTTCAGTTCAGACTTGGTCTAAATTATATTCCCTCATTTCCAAGTTCTCCAGTTGCAGATGACATATTGTGGGAGTTCATAGCCTCCATAAACACATGAGCCAGTTCCTATAATAAACCTCTTTTTATATCTATATGTATCCTATTGGTTCTGTTTCTCTGGAGAACCCTGACTTATAATTACTGTAGTTAATAACAATGTACACTTGAAATTTGCTAAGAGGGTAGATTTCAAGTATTCTCACCACACACACACACATATGCATGCACACACAAAGATGAGGTTATGGATGAGTTACTTAGCTTAATTGTGGTAATCATTTCATAATGTGTATGTATAGCAAAACATTTTATACTTTAAATATGTATAATTTTTATTTTTCAATCAACTCATATGTCAGTAAAGCTGGGGGGTAGGAGAAATGCCCCTTATATACTCAGTATCCTTCCTCAATGGCAAATCATCAACAGCACTCCCATCATAGCTCAAGAAACAAAAAATAAGCAGCAACAATACTGAATGATTCCTTGAGTTGTAGTAGTTTGAAAACAAGTACTCATATGGTATTTTAAATTCTTAAATATATCCCCAGGAAAAAATCATCTTGCCTATCTTAAAGGCAAACTACATAATATGCAGGAGATAAATTTTATATCTCCTGTGATTGAACCTAAAAATAAATCTCAAAGTACTAATGAGAACAAGTCACTGGTTTGTAGACAGAGGATTTCTTTAGGCACTTATGAGATTCAGAGGTTCATTTTGCTCAGTGTTCCAATTTCTATGGTTTACCAGTTTTCAACAATACACCTAGTCAACTGACTCCCTTCCCATGAAGACTCACTATTTTTCTGCTCTAAGCAAAAAGTTCAAGACCTTGATCTTTTTTACCTCACTGTTTTCACCTCAGACTGGAACTCCTTTTGAAGTCTCTGATTAGGTGAAAAGAGCTGGGTATAGGCCAGAGATGATTCAGAAGTCCAGAGATGGTTCCAGATGATCTAGCGGCCTGGGAGCAGATGGTCCATCAAAATTCAAAATGTCTTCCATATTGCTAGGTCACACATGGAAGGAACTGTGGGGAATCTGGCCTTATAAACAGTAAATGTATATATTTCTGTCATGACAATATACTCAAATCTACTCTTGAGATGAAATCTGGAAGAAAGTGTTGTTAGGAATCTGCTGAATTTAAGGCTTAATTAACCCTTTGCATACTTGATTGAGTTAGAATGTTGATAAAGAATAGCACTTGACTTCTAAGGGTTATGTTGATTCCAACACTGTACTTAACCATCTTTATTCAATAACATTTTGTCATTTGAATTTCTTCAAGTGTATTGTTTTTAAAACATATATTCTCCAACACCAAACTAAGCTGTGTTTCTACTTGGAGATGCTTTTCCCCTTCAATTTACAACAGATTTAAATGGTCCAAGGTTATTTTTCACATCTATTCTGCATCCTAGAATATGCAGTAGTATTTGGAAGCACAGAAATTCTGTCTGAATTGTTTATACCAGCTGCCTATCAGGCTGTAACACAAAATACAGGTGGAACCTACTATGTAGCTGTGTGAAATCAACAAAACCCTGCAGGAAAGGACCCAGGAGGCCATGGTACTATTCCTTTGTAGTGACACAGAATTTTCTCACCAGGACAGACTGGGCTAGTATTTCATTTGCAATCTCTTTTCATAGTATGTACCACCATCTTTCTCAGCATTAAATTTCCTCTGTCTCCCCCCAATCAATGTCCTAGTACAAGGGAAACAAAGGAGAGCCTCGCTTGCCTGAAGTCCACAGGTTTTGGTGCATTTTAAGGAAATCTGAAATATTTTGAAATGGCAAAAATATGGATTTTGAAGAGAGATACATCTTGATTTCAAACCTGGCTCTGAATCAAACAAGCTGCTTAACTCTTCTGAGCCAGGAGGATAATATCCACTTCTTGGATTTGAGGTAGTAAATTCAATGAGATATTTACCACCTTTGCCTGAATATAAGATACTTGGCAATTTTACTAGAAAAAGATTTTAGGAAAAGTACACATGCATTAAAATTGATTTTAATATGAGTTTTGAAAGGCAGGCATGACTTGTTAACATGTTTGTATCATATACTGAAATCCAAATGAAAATCAGGTCATTCTTTTCTCTGATCCCCATGTTTGTATATCTTCTTGCAGATGTAGCATATGCCACAACTGCCCATGTTCTAGCCACTGTTGGGTTTCCCTGTCGTCAATGCCTACTGAAACTCTGGGTTTTAGACTTCTGGCCAAGATGGAGGTATAGGTAGGTACACTTTGCCTGCTCACACAACCAAAAGAAGCACAATAACAAATTTAAAAACAAAAAAAATAACCAGAACTGCCAGAAAGTCAAACTGTATGGAACTCCGACAACCAAGAAGTTAAAGAAGTTAAACATTTTTTCAGACTGGTAGGAGGGGTAGAGACAGGCAGCCAGGGCAGAGAGGATACACAGCAAAGCAGCAGCTGGATGACTGGGCAGTCCCACATATACATGCAGATAAACTGGGAGGAACAACTGAGGAGTGAGACAGATTGCTAAACCCAGGGTTCCAGTGCCAGGAAATAAAGCCTCAAAACCTCTGGCTGTAAAAACCTTTGGGGGTTGTGGCAGTGAAAGAAACTCCCACCCTCACAGGACAGTTTGTTGGATAAATCCACAGGGTCCTATAATACACACAAACCCACCCACCTGGGAATCAGTACCAGAAGGGCCCAATTTGCTTTTGGGTAGAGTGGGGAGTAACTGAAAGCTGACTGAGAGCCAAGCAAGTGGTATTGTTCCCTCTCAGACCCCTCTGCCACATATAGTGCCACAAGAAAGCATACACCAAGGCACATCATAATTACATTACCCAAGATTAAAGAGAAGGAGAGAATCTTAAAAGCTGTAAGAGGAAAGGAGACAATTATCTGCAAAGGAGTTCCCATTAGACTGTGAGCTGATTTCTCAAAAGAAAGCTTACAGGCAAGAAGGGGCTGGAAAGAAGTATTCAAAGTATTCAAAGTCATGAAAGGCAGGGACCTACATCCAAGATGACTCTATCCAGCAAAGCTATCATTTAGAATGGAAAAGAAGATAAAATGCTTCCCAGATAAGGTCAAGTTCAAGGAGTTCATCGTCACCAGGCCTTTATTTTATGAAATGTTAAAGGAACTTATCTAAGGAAAGGAAGATGATCAAAACAAACAGTAAAATGACAACAAACTCAAAACCATCAACAACTGAACCTAAAAAACAAAAACAAACTAAGCAAACAACTAGAACAGGAAGAGAATCACAGAAATGGAGATCTCATGGAGGGTTATCAGTGGGGAAAGGAAGAGGATGAATGGGGGAAAATGTACAGGGAATAAGAAGCATAACTGGGAGGTACAAAATAGACAGGGGGAGGTTAGGAATAGCATGGTAATGGAGAAGCCAAAGAACTTATATGTATGACCCATGGACATGAACTAAGGAGTCGGGGAATGCTGGTAGGAGGAAGGTGCAGGGTGGAGGGGAATAAAGAGGAGAAAAAAATGGGAAATTATAATAGCATAATCAATAAAATATATTTTAAAAATAAAAGTAAAATCTAGAATTCTAAAGAAAAAAAAAGAAGCTCTGGGTTTTAGCAAGGCACATACTCACCCAAGTTAAACATTTACCCCCTCATAGTTCTTTTGCCAGGTATAAAAGTATCAGTAAGTGTAGAAGCTTCTAGGATGCCCCTTAAAGATAGCTAGTTCATGTCCTTACCTACTTTTGTCCTTCTCTCTTATCTTCCTGGTGGACAAAATGCACCTACATTGGCTGGAGTTCAGAAAGGCTTCCTAGACCAGGAGACATCAGACCAAGGACAGTGGATCAGTGAGAGGAAACAAACCGGATCCCCAACAATTAAGGAGCCACCATACCAGGGCTTACCCTAGGGCTTCTTCTGCAGTGAGAAAAACTAAACTACTATCTTGAATAAGACAGCACTGTTTGGGGGTTTCTGTCACATGCAACTGAACCAAATCCTACTTGATACACAGCCTTCATTCTGAGGGTAGTTTGCTATATCTAGTAGCTTCCAACATATTTCTTATTTTCATTTTCTTGATTGATGGTAAGACCAGAATACCACTCTACAGCCCATTTTCCTTGTTTTTTAGTAAAGTCTATAGCACTGAAAGTCTGAACTTCAGTTGCTTTTGAATCTTAAGTTATAGTAATAAATTGATTCTAAAATGTTATGAGAATAACTCATTTTCCATCACTTTTTTTCAAAATTTCTCTCATCATTTTGTCTTCAGTGGTCAGCAGCCCTCTGTAATGTGGGTCACTAGACAGAAGAGAACTTAGAGATACTTTCTTTGGAAACGGTTTTGAAAAAAAATGTATCTTTTAAACCAAGAGAAAAATTATAGGTAAAGGACCTGAATACAGTGCCTGACCTACAGTCAGCTCTTAGTGAAAAGTAGAAGTGGATGGTGGGGAGAGCAAAGAACCAGGATGCTAGAAACCCTTCCCATCACAAAGTGAGCCTGAATGCAGCTCAGAGTTCTGGATGTCTAGTCATCATTCTCATATGAAAAAACTGGTTTCACAAATTCATAATCACAGAATAATCCCTTACCTCAGAGATCTCCAGTTGTTGCATGAGAAGTTTCACCTTCATTATCATTCATATTGTTATTATGATTTCCTAAAAGCCTCATTACCTCACAGAAAGCTATGAACTATAGCACTTCTCATGGACTGCTGCATACACTCACACATACTGTAGACCAGTGGGAAGGCAACTGAGCTCCTATCAATATGGGAAGTTCAGCCCATGTGTTCTTGTGACCTAACTACAGATCCTTATTGTCCTGACTGAATGATTTTCCACTGCAGCAGAAAATACAAAAAGATCAGCCAGAGTACACTGGACAAAGCTGATGCAAAAACCCCATCTCAGATTTGTCTCTATCCCAGATGCTCAAGCACTTGAACATCTGTCAAGTCAGCCAGTTGTGTGAAATCAGCAAGCTTTTGCAATAATGAGGAAATGCCATAGGGAATGTGTGGGGAACCCACCTCTCTGTGCACTTTCATGAGGTATCCATCCCTGAGAACCTCCTCTCAGGAGTAAGAATGAGAAAGGGCAGCCCTGAGTCTTGGCTCAATCATTTACTTAGCTAGGTAATTTTTCTCAGACTCAGTTTCCTGTTATTAGAAATAATAATCTAAAACATAATATCTTATGAGGATCAAAAGAAATAATGTATGGGAAAGTGCCTGAAGCACTCTGAACATCATCCATATAATAGCTGGGATCAAAAGTAAAGGTGAGAATAGTACTTTGTGAGAAGCTGCAATATATTCTGTATACTTCTTCAGAATCATTCTGCTCAGACCAAAGAAGAGAGAAAACCAAGATTCCCACTTTGAAATCAGTCTTTCAATGAAGATTTTTCAGTTTTGCCACAATGCCTTCTTCATTACTGATCACACTTGCTGATACATTGCCTGTCTTCTAGTAAATTATGCAAAAATACTATGAATGAGGGAGAGAGGGAGGGAGGGAAGGAAGGAAGGAGGGAGGGAGGGAGGGAGGGAGGGAGGGAGGGAGGAAGGAAGGAAGGAAGGAAGGAAGGAAGGAAGGAAGGAAGGAAGGAAGGAAGGAAGGAAGGTCATTTGAAAAGTTCACTTTTTTTTAACCTTTTTTACAGTGACAAGTCAATGTGACTTTGGACTCCATAAGGAATACAAAGGAATCTCTACCACTCTCTGTTTTTTAACATCAAACTGATAAATGATTTTATCTACCACAGAACTAGGATTTTGATAGTCAGCAAATTGAATAAGCACACAAACATGATGTTGTTGATCCAAAATCAGAAGGACATGAGTCTTCAAATTATTCTTTCCTGAATCTGGGAAGGTTATGTGGTAGATTTGTCTGAGCGTTTAAAAATTGGAAGCTTCCACTTCTTTCTCTGGGGACACTCAGAGAGTCCTGACTGCCATGTAAGAAGTTCTGCGGCCAGCTCCCATGCTGCAGAGGCTACCACAGATACTCTGGTCGACAGTCTCCATTCAGCCCAGTCTTCCAGTCATCCAGGCTATATGTCTCCTATGGCTGCTGTACCAAACTTGATAGTTTAAAGCAATACGAATTTATTTTCTTATCGTTCCAGAGATCAGAAGTCCAAAATCAGTGTCACAGGACCAAAATCAAGGTTTCAGCAGAGCCTCCTTCCCTCCAGATGCCCTAGAAGACAACTGATTTCCTTGCCTTTTCAAGCTCCTAGGGCCACAAATATAACAAAATGGTTACTTTTTGAAGCAACTAAAGTTTCAGGGTAATTTTTTACATAACAACAAGTAAGCTAGAACAAGTAATGACAGATTTGGGTTGATCGATTCTACTCCTCACCAAGAGATTCATCATGTACAGAAGCACATATCTTTGAGATAGCTTTCAAAGTCAAAAACACTTAGAAAATTACTCCAGTTTCCTCCATCTTCACTGTTTGAGATGAAGAAGGAAAGGGAACAGTGCTCCTGTTTTATTAAATGAATTGGTGCAGGTGAACAGCAAGCACTCTTGAGCATCTTCCCCCATTTTGTCTCCAGACTCTTTTTTCACTTTCTTCTTTTCTCCACCTTTCTACTCAAAGCCTAAAGTAGAGGTATGCTTTGAAATTAAAGTGGAAATCAAGGGTCTGAGAAAGAGCATTTTCACTTCCTTTTTCCTTCCTTTTATGAGCAGTAACAAGTTCACTACACACCTCCCTGAGAACTGCCAACCCATAGCTATTCTTCAGGCTAAGCTCTAATGGGTCTCCCTTCTCCTGACCTGCGGAAGCTTGTCAGGATATCTTTAATTTTCTAGGAGATGAGTTGTCCTAATGGCATTTGCTTTTACTCTTTCTCAATGGAAACAAAACATGCTTTACAATTTTCTTGTTTGGAAGACCACAATCCCTGATACTGGCTCTTAAATACTCTGTGTTAATAAATACTCCTTAATGGTTCAAAGTAATGGAGAGTCTGTTTAAATTACAGAAGACTTCACAGGTGAATTACTGAGTTTGTTTACTTGAGTGCGACTCAGAACATTTCATTCCTTGGGAGCCACTTCATTTCTCCAGGGACACAGATCATACATTACTTAGAGAGACATTCATGTCTCCAGGGATTGTGGGGAAAGAAGGGACATTGAAACAGAAATAAGATGTCATCACAGACTAACCCTGGCCACCCTAGAAGTGCTCATGTCTGCCACTGTTTGTCCTGGAGCTGATAGTCACCCTACTCCATTTCAAATTTGTAGCAAACAGAGCTTAAGGTAATCTCCTACCAGAGTATTTGCATTTCATTAGTTAATTTCTAAAAGCTTTCTCAGGAAGGTGAATATAATTTACTAGTGGAAGGAACCTAGTGGAAGGTGAGGGTATTTTGAGGATAGGCATAAAAATGAAGTTCTATTTGCCAAATTAATGAATGAATATACCCATACTCCTCAGATCAGCCATATATATTATCTTACTATATGTTTACAGTCTTAAATCCACTTACTGACTTTCAAAGTGAAAGTTTGAAATCAAACACCCATCATCATTTTAATCAGTGACTTTTAGCCATCTATTTTGTCTTCTCAAATAATGTTTGTTGAAGTCCTAAGGATACTGAGAGTAAAAGGACATACTTCCCCTTTTACCTATACTAAGCACTATGCAATGCTGTATAATGCAAGTATTTTGAGCAGGCAGTGTGTGCCAGGCACAGTGCTAGATCTAGGGTATGGTATGACCATATGGATGGCTAAGATAACCAACCATCCTGGTTTGCCTGACACTGAGGGGTTCCCAGGATATGGGTCACAGAGCTGTAAAACCAGCTAAGTTCCAGAACAACCCAGATGAGTGAATCACCTCTCTGCCACTCTAGAATTAGCAGTAGAAAATGGAAAACTGATAGTAAACATGAAATTTCAACTGTGAGACAAGTTTTTAAGTTAAAGGAGAGGACAAATGATCTCTAGTTTGAGTAGAAAAGTTTTCCCCAAAAGAGACCTGTAAGTTGATACTAGAAGAATCAATAGAAGTTAGCTGTTAAAGCAAGAGAAAAAACTATTCTAAGCAAACCCAAGAGCATGTGTGAAGGCCTTGATGCTAAAGAAAGCATGGTGCATGCAAAGAAATTGGGTGCTTCCTTTATGGCAAAAGTGAAGAGAAGGTAGGAAAGGTTGCCTCATGAAGAAAATGCTCCAAGGCCAGACTGTGAAAAAGCCTTGTACATCCATATATTGTGGATTCTAGATTGTGCCCTATAATGGCTATCGAAGTCAAAAAAAGGCTTGAAGGAAAACTACAAATAAAGTTTTCGTACTATCAGATTTTGCTAAAGGCATATACTGCCAAACCATTCATTCTCTGTAAGGGTGCCCCTCATACTCAGCTCTGGACCTGAACCAAAGCCCTTTTTAGGCAGAGTGAAATGAGCTGCCTCTGACATCAACAAAGTTAGTTATGCCAATATCTAACAGAAAGGAACCAATGTTAAATAACTACTAATGGATAAGTGTGAAGTGCCTGTGCAGACCTCTATAGGTACTTGACAACACTCAGGAATCCATCCACCTCCTCCCTCCCCAGCTGCCTGAGAATGCCTTGTTCTCCTAAATTACTGTTTCCTCAAAGGGTGATCCCAGGACCACAGCACAAGCACCACGCAGGAGCTTGTCAGAGAAACAGACCTTGGGGTGCCTGCCAAACCTGCTGACTCAGCATCTCTTGGGGTAGGGTCAAGCCACTCGGGTTTTAACAAGTCCTCCAGGAGATTCTGACTCATACTGGTGTTTGAGAACACTGTGTCAGGTGAAACACTCCACAGCTACTCCAATGGGGACTGCTGCACTCTCCTCAGCTCACAGACCGTGAAAGTAGAAACCACTCCAAATTTAGAACCCTCTCTAGCTCCTCACTACTTCTGAACCTTTCCCTCACCTCTGTGGTAATCTCTAGCCCACTAACCTTACTTTTCCAGGTCTGTTCATCTCTTCCTCAATGCACTAGCCTTCCTCATTTGCCAAGACCCCACATTTTAACCTGCTTTTACAGACAGCCAAAGTTTCCTCCATTCCTTGAGTCTTCTTTACTCTATCTTTTTATTTTCCAATTATAAGTTAGTATAACTTCATCTTCGCTGCTTTGTTTCCAGATTGCTGAACTTTATTGAATACAATCATACAACCAAACATAAAATCTGAAGTAGATCCTCTGAACCAAAAGCATTTCTGCCTGTCCACTTCCTCCTTTCCTTTCTTCCTTTCCTCCCTCCCTTCCTCTCTCCTTCTTTCCCTTTCCTGCCCTCTCTGCCTTCCTTCTTCCTTGCTTTCCTTTCTTCCTCCCTCTCTCTATCCCTTCTTTCTTCTTCCATCTTGGTTGGCTCCCTATTGAATTTTTTCCACAACTCATTCAATCTCAAGCACCCAAACTATTTTATAAAAATCTGGATAGACCCTTCCCCAAACTGGAAGTGCTCCAGCAGTTCACATCTCACAACAAGGTCCACACACTGTCTGCTGCAGAACTGCCTAAGAAGTTTGCTGAAGATGCAGGTTCCTACTCCAAAACAATGTAAGTTTTAGTCCTCTTCAAAACATTACTGTAAATATTTGCGACAATCATCACATCCTCTTGAAGACTGCTTCACCAAGTCAATTCACTCATTTTTTTCTCATACTAGGTATCTCACACCTTATATAGTCCTTGTCATACTCCTCAATATTTTCTGGTTTTTCATACCCCATTTTACAATGTGTTGACTAAAATCATTGCAAAGTTAATATTTCAATTTTCCCTTTGGCTTTCCCTGCATAAAGTGTTAGCCTGGGTGAAGGGCCTTCTTTTTCTTGATTTGGTCATATTTTGGAAATGTACCAATTTATTGATTAGATATAGTTACCAGATATAACCAATTACCCATAGTTGCTTGAGGAACTTCAAAATATATGTATACATTCAGAAGTTGCACCTCATGACTCATAATTTTTAGAGAGTAAGTCCCAAGAGGTAGGAACTTTTTTAAGCTCTCTAGGCAGTTCTGTTACCATCAGCTTTGCATCACTAGCCTAGACCTCTGAAAAACTGTGGGCATTGAACTCTGAAAATTGCCTCTGTCTCAAGTAATTATCCGTTCAAGGGTAACAAACAGGGGAAGGGTGCTAAATGAGAGTACTTGTTGTATAACCTGAAATTAAAAACAAAATATTTCTTTTTGTTTCTTTTCCCTAGATTATAGACATTTTCAAACCCTGTCATATTTTTTTAATCATTTTCATTTTTCAATTATAGTTTATAGACCATATTATATTAGTTTCAAGTGTACATGCCAGTAATTAGGTATTATATAATGTACTAAGTGATCATTCCAATAAATTTCATGCCCATCTGACACCATGCATAGTTATTACAATATTATTGACTGTATTCCCTACACTATACTTTACACCCCCAGGGCTATTCTGTAACACTAATTTGTACTTCTTAATCCTTTCACCTTTTTCACCCAGTCCCCCAATTTCCCTCCCATCTGGCAACCATGAAAATGTTCTCTGTATCTATGAGTCTGTGTCTGTTCTGCTGGTTCATTTATTTTGTTTTTTGGATTTATTTGTTGACAGAAACGTATTTACTACCATTTTATTGTTCATATTTTTATTTTTTTCTTCTTCTTCTTAAAGAATATTCTTTAACATTTCATGTAATACTGGTTTGGTGGTGATGAACTCCTTTAGATTTTTATTGTCTGGAAAGCTCCATATATGTCCTTCAATTCTAAATGATAGCTCTGCTGGATAGAGTAATCTTGGTTGTAGGTCCTTGCTTTTCATCACTTTGAATATTACTTGTCAACCCTTTCTGGCCTGCAAGGTTTCTGGAGCTTTCTTGTAGTTAACTACTTTTCTCTTGCTTTTAAGATCATGTTTTTGACCCTGGCCAGGGGCTTAGCAGTTTGGAGCACTGTCCCATGCACCAAAAGTTTGCAGATTCAATATCTGGTCAGGCCACATATCTAGGCTGTGGTTTTCATTCCCAGTCAGTGGGTATACAGGAGGCAGTTGATCAATACTCCTTCCTTCCTTCCTCCCTCCCTCACTCCCTCACTCTCTCTCTCTCTCTCTCTCTCTCTCTCATCTATAAATCAATAAACATATCCTTAGGTAAGGATTTTTTAAAAGATTCTTTTTTGTCTTTAATCTTTTGTATTTTAATGTTTTAAATATATTTTATTGATTATGCTATTACAGTTGTCCCATTTTTCCCCTTTATTCCCCTCCGCCCTGCACACCCCCTCCCACCAGCATTCCCCCCGACCCCACTGCCACCTTATTTCATGTCCAGGGGTCATACATATAAGTTCTTTTCCTTCTACCTTTCCTATACTATTCTTAACCTCCCCCTGTCTATTTTATACCTACCATTTATGCTACAATTCTCTGTACCTTTTACCCCTCTCTCTCCCTCCCACTCCCCTGCTGATAACCATCCATGTGATCTCCACTTCTGTGACCCTGTTCCTGTTCTAGTTGTTTGCTTAGTTTGTTTTTGTTTTAGGTTCAATTGCTAATAACTGTGTGTTTGTTGTCATTTTACTGTTCATAGTTTTTATCTTCTTTTTCTTATATAAGTCCCTTTAACATTTCACATAATAAGGGCTTGGTGAGGATGAACTCCTTGAACTTGGCCTTATCTGGGAAGCACTTTATCTGCCCTTCCATTTCAATATGAGAGCTTTGCTAGATAGAGTAATCTTGGATGTAAGTCCTTGCCTTTCATGAATTGGAATACTTCTTTCCAGCCCCTTCTTGCTTGCAAGATTTCTTTTGAGAAATCAGCTGGAATTCTTATGAGTACTCCTTTGTAGGTAACTTTCCCCTTTCCTCTTCCTGTTTTTAAGATTCTGTCCTTATCTTTAATCTTGGGTAATGTAATTATGATGTGCCTTGGTGTGTTCCTCCTTGGGTACAACTTCTTTGGGACTCTCAGCTTCCTGGACTTCCTGGAAGTCTATTTCCTTTGCCAGATAAGGGAAGTTCTCCTTCATTATTTTTTCAAAAAGTTTTCCATTTCTTGCTCTTCCTCTTCTTCTGGCACCCCTACGATTCAGATGTTGGAATGTTTAAAGTTGTCCTGGAGGTTCCTCAGCCTCTCCTCATTTTTCTGAATTCTTGTTTCTTCATTCTGTTCTGGTTGAATATTTCTTTCTTCCTTCTGGCCCACACTTTTGATTTGAGTCCTGGTTTCCTTCCTGTCACTATTGATTCCCTGTACATTTTCATTTATTTCACTTAGCATAGCCTTCATTTTTTCCTCTAATTTGTGACCATACTCAACCAATTCTGTGAGCATCGTGATTACCAGTGTTTTGAACTGCACATCGAATAGGTTGGCTATCTCTTTGTCACTTAATTGTATTTGTTCTGGAGCTTTTATCTGTTCTTTCATTTGGGCCAATTTTTTTTGTCTCGGTGCACCCATTACCGTAGTAAGGGGTGGAGCCTTAGGTGTTCACTAGGGTGGGGCAACCCATGTTGCTGCATTGTGACAGTCTGTGGGGGAGGGACCCGAGAGGGAACAATGCTGCTTGCTCTGCTCTCTGCCAATTTTCAGTCACTTCCCCTACTATCCACAAGAAAAGTGGGCCCTTCTGGTGCTGATCCCAGGTGGGTGGGTTTGTATATGTTATAGGACCCTGTTGGTCTCTCCAATGAACTCTCCTGTAAGGCTGGTAGTTTCTCCTGCTGCTGCCTCAACCCTCACAGGTGTTTTCAGTCAGAGGCTTTATTTCCCCACACTGGAACTCTGGGTAGCACAGTGTGTCTAGCTCCCCAGTTTTTCCTCCCAGTTTATCTGCATGTCATGAATGTGGGACCACCCCATCTGCCAGCCGCTGCCTTGCCTCCAGTTCTCTCCTCCAGGCTACCTGACTCCTCCCCCTCTACCGGTCTGGATGAATATTTCTTCTTTAACTCCTGGGTTGTCAGACTTCCATACAGTTCAATTTTCTGTCAGTTCTGGTTGTTTTTGTTTTTAAATTGTTGTTGTCCTTCTTTTGGTTTTGTGAGGAGGCACAGTGTGTCTATCTACTCCTCCATCTTGGCTGGAAGTCTGTATTTTAATTATGATGTGTTTTGGGGTGGGCCTCCTTGGACTTATCTTGGAAACCCTCTGCACTTCCTGGACTTGTATGTCTATTTCCTTCACCAAATTATGGAAGTTTTCTGTTATTATTTTTTTAATAGGTTTTCAATTTCTTGCTCTCTCTCTTCTCTTTTTGGCACTCCCATGATACAAATGTTGGTATGCTTGAAAATTTCCCAGAGGCTTCTTACACTATCCTCATTTTTTAAATTCTATTTTCTTTTTGCTGTTCTTTTAGTGTCATTTGCTTCCTCATATTCCAAATCATTGATTTGATTCTCAGCTTCATTTATTCGACTGTTAATTCCATGTAAATTACTCTTTATTTCAGTTAGTGTATACTTCATTTCTGACTCATTCATTTTTATGATTCCATGGCCTTATTTATGCTGTTGAAGTTTTCACTAAGTTCATCTACTCTTCCCCTAAGTTCACTGAGCATACATTTAATCAATGTTTCCAACTCTGCATCTAATAATTGCTTGTCTCAATTTTGTTTAGTTCATTTTCTGGAGTTTTATTCTGTTCTTGCACGTAGGACATGTGGTTCGTGTGTGTGTGTGTGTGTGTGTGTGTGTGTGCGCGCGCGCACATGTGTGTGTCCTCATTTTGGCAGCCTCCCTATTAGTAGAACTGCTACATCTTCAAGGCTTAGTAGAGTCATCTAATATAGTAGGTGTCCTGTAGGGTCCAGTGTCACAGCCTCCCTATTCACCAGAGGTAGGCAATCCAGGTGGGCCCTTGTGTGGGCTATGTACACCCTCCTATTGTAGTTGAGCCTTGATTGCCATTGGCACATCAATGGAAGGGATTTAACCCCAGGCTGATTGGCTGCAAGGAATGGCTATGACTACCGTAGAGGATTAGCTGTGCAGGGGCCTACCCCACAGAGCAGGACTCACTTTGGTGGGCTCTAGTGCCCATTGAATCCTCCCCTTGAGCGTGTCCCTTGTAGAGGTGGTGGTCCAGACATGGTCAGACATCATATGAGTCTGTATCCAGATGCTATGGCTCTGGGGCCTCCTGGAAGGTTCAGGCCAAGGTTAGAAGCCACCTGTGTTCTTCCCAGCATCACCCAGCATGAGCTACAAAGTGATATGCAGATGGCTGCTGTTTGTGCTGGGCATGGAGGTACCCAGCCAAGGCAAAGCTTTGAAACAAGGCCAGTTGCCACTGATACCTGGCCTAGCACCACTTATAAATATGTACATGGAAAGCCAAGGCCAGATGCAGCTTGTGTGAGAGATTCTAGTAAAGTCTGAAGCAGGAGCCAAGACAGGCCATTTGTATGGAAAAGCTACTGGAAACAGTTTGGGCAGGCCTGAAAGTTGGGTGGGTGGAATTTCAGGTAATCACCAGGTGGGGTAAACAGTGTTAACCAGGTTGATGGAGACTTATATATGGCACCCTTCTGCTGGCTTTGTGGGGAGAGGGCTCAAAAAAGCAACAATGACCTCTGTCAGCACTTCTGTCTAGGAGAGAGCTGTGCCCACAGCTCTTGCCCTGATGCTAGACAATTCAGTTCCTCCTTCCATGTCCCTGCTGGATTTCTAACAGCTTCCCCAGTGCATACCTCAGAGGGAGGGAGTCCAAGTAAGTCCACATGCAGGCCCTTTAAGAGGAACTGCTTGGGACTCCAGAAGACTTTCTCACTTAGCCTCAATTCCCAATGATTTTTACAGCCAGGAGTTATGGGGACTTTTCTTCCTGGTGCTGGAACCCTGGGATGAGAGGCCTAGTGTGGGGCTGGGAACTCTTGCCCTTTAGAGGGGATCTCCACTACTGAGATATCCCTCCCAATTTTTGTCTACCACACATGGGTGTGGGACAAACCAATTCTGCATCTCCAACCCTCCCACCAGTCTCTGTGTCTTCTTCTTTATATTCCTTAGTTGTAGGACTTCTATTCAGCTAGATTTCAGGTGGTTCTGAATGATGGCTGTCTGTAATTGAGTTGTGATTTTGATGTGGTTGTGAGAGGAGGCGACTACTGCCTGTACCTGTGCTGCCATCTTGACTTGAAGCTCTGAAACCTGACATATTTTTGATGTGATTTTAAGTAGAAATATAATTAAGTACACAGGAACTTATCAATGCCTTTTTTCTCATTTAAATGGCATCACAGAAAACTGACAATTTGGGAGCCTTAACAGGAAACTTTGGCCTGAAATTATTTTTTAAAATCTTTCCATGGGAAATTATTCTTAAAACCTTATCCATAACATAGACCCATTTCTCCCTGCTCCTCCCAGCCAAGTACAATTGTAAATCCTGGAAACAGCATAAGAAGCAAGCAAAGGAAAACTCCAAAAGGTGGTGAAATAAAAGCCACCCGGTTTGAGACCCAAGGCCTAGAGGAAGAACACAGGGCAAGGTGTCCCATTTCCCCCCACCAATGGAAGCAGGTGACCCAGGCTGAGCATTTCCCAGCCACAATCTAGTAAAAGAAGGCAGTCCAGGTAATCTCATTCCTCCCCTGGAACAAGTAGGAGGCCCTTCCAACAACCAGAGGAAAACCAGCACCATCCCCAAGGAGGTTAAACCACCAGGAGAGACACTCTCTGGGCAGGGATGCAGACCCCTCCCCGTTGCTGAGAAATACCAGAGCTACTGGTAGCAACAAGCAAGCTCTCCTCCCCACCAACCAGAGACTCTGATCCCCATTAAAGCATGCAGCAGAAAAGGGACTCACCTGGGGAAATCCCCTGTCAGCCCCTCAGGCAGCACCATCAGGGACCAGTGAGAGACCTCACGGCACAAGATAAACCAAGCAGACAAAAGAACATTGTCATGGTTCAGAAAATTAAACTGCCATTGGAAGGAACCACAACCTACCACAATAGGCCGAAACCTGGCAACTCACCTATACAAGATGACTGCCTATTAAAGTAAAATAATGGATTTAAATAAGATCCAGAATCTCTTAATATAATAGCTAAAATGTCCAGGATACAATGAAAAATTACCTGACATATCCATGAAATCACAACTTGAATGAGAAAAGATAACTAAGCAATACCAATGTCAAATGAATCTAATGTTGGAATAAGCTGATAAGGATTTTAAATCAGCCATTGGTTTTTATGGAGTTTTTTTTATGCTTAACATTCAAATGTTCTTTTAAAAAATAAAATATTAGAAAATCTCAAAAAGAAAAGTTACTTTTTAACCAAATGGAAAAATGATAGACCTAACAAATAGAATAGCAAAATTAAAATCTCTCTCTACTCATGAAGAAATAAAAAAATGCAAAACAAGTTTTTGGAAAGGTTATTAATTTTGCAGCTCCACCTCTGGGCGTGACTGATATGTAGCATCAGGCGTTCAATAAGGCGTGGTGGATGGGTAAATCATGTAACATTGCAACTTCTCTTCAGAATTTTAGAGTGCAGCAATGTGCAATTTTCAACAAGTAAGCATAAGGGAAATCTTGAAGAGTATAATGGTTAATTTTATGTATCAATTTGACTGGCCACAGGTCCCCAGATTAAGCACTATTTCTGGGAGTTTTTATGAGGGCATTTTCAAATGAAACTAGCATTTGAATCAGTGGACTCAGTCAAGTATATTGTCCTTCCCATTGTGGGTGGGCCTCATCCAATCCTTTGAGGGCTTCAATAGCACAAAATGTAAATAATAAAGTCAATCACCCCTCCTTTTTAAAAAATGTTCTTTCTTTTTCTCCACCACTTGAGCTGGGACATCTTATCTCATCTTACCCTGACCTTGAACCCGGAGTTACACCACTGGTTCCCCTGGTTTTCAGGCCTTCGGACTTGGACTGAACTACACCCACAGCTTTTCTGAGCCTCCTGTTTGCAGACTGCAGATAGGGGGACTTTTCAGCCTCCATAAGCACATAAGCCAATTCCTTATAATAAATAAATATACCTTTTCTATGTCAACATAGATGTACAGGGTGAGGCAAAAGTAGATTTATAGTTCTTTGTATGGGAAATAATACAGTAATTAATAAATAATAAGAAAAGAATTAACTGTCTTGCATACAAATAGCTGTAAACCTACTTTTCCCCCACCTTGTGTATCCTATTGCTTCTGTTTTTTTGAACAATAGTGACTATTACAGAGGTAAGAACAATTTCATAAAACACCAATAATCTGAAATTCATTCTACAGGTGTTTCAATTATTCTGAATCTCACCAGTGATGATCGTGTTTCAGGATGCCTTTAAAACAGAGGAGGTCCAGGACTCTCATCCCAGAGATCTGATTCAGGCTGTCTATCCTGGGCTCTGCATATGCTCAACAAGCTTCCCATGTGATACCCAGGAAGCTGGTCTGTGGACTGATTTGGGAAAAAACAAACTTCAGAGACCATCACTCTTGGGTGTAAGTGCCTGCCCCATCATTCACCCTTTTAATAAAGCTGTCCTGCAGTCCTGAAAGCCTCAGTAACTCTCCCTGGGCCATTATATAAAATATAACAATCTCAAAAATTGTACAGTATATGCTTTGTGCTGTTTTACTAAGAGTTACCATGACCCATTCTCTGACCACCCCAACAGGATGCACTGAAACTGTGTTAGAGGACAGCTCCTTTTTATGTGAAGTTCTCTAAATCATTTCTCCAAAAATGGGTGCCAATATAGCAGAAAATACAGTTATATTATGTTGCAGTATTACCAGGTGGCTGGAAAATCATATTTCACAGCACATAAAAGAAAATATTTGCTATAGTTCTACTGCGATATCCTTCTCCAAATTTAATCATATGCCCCACATTTTAAAAACTTAAAGCATTTATGACTGATTGTTGAAGATATTGACAAAATATTCAACAAGAGTTGTTATTCATGCAAGGTCCTTTGGGGATAATGGGGTTCTTGGGCTGGTCCAGATCTCATCCTAAATGATTTATTGGCTTCAGGAAGGCCTTGCCTTACATTCTCAAAACCACACACTCGAAGAGTCCTCGATTACTATAACTCATTTTCATTTTCATTCATCAGTTTTAGTAACATGGGTAAGTAAAGAAGTGCTACACAACCATATTATGGACACCAAATAGGATCTGTCAAATTCTTTTAAGTTTACATTTTTCACTTTACAAATTACTCTTTCCTTTCAAAAAGGAAAGTTGGGAGGGAAGGCTCCTGGCAATGAGCCCCTTTCCTGGACTGCACAATGCCTGACAGAGGACACTCCAAAATAGCACGCTCCTGAACTTGATCAGGCTTGTTTTGTCTGGCAAATGAATTATGTAAACCTTATCCACCAGAAACTGTTTCAAGTCAATTAATTGTTGTAATTACTTAAAATTTCTTTTTAATGAATATGGCTCTCCAGGGATTCGATGATATCCTGTCATCTGTAGGGCCTGATAAATGAAATGTGATTTGTGGCTCACTGCATACTGAACCCTTGTACTTGAACAATGTCTGCTTCCCTGCGTGCTTCTTAAATGGAAGAAATGCCCTTGATGGAGGCAGGGACTTTCATTAGAAACAGGTCCCAGTTAGCTTGAAAGTGAGGGACTGAATGGCTGCATTCACCCTCTTCCTTCCATCCCTTTGAAAGGGAATTAACCAAGCCCATGACCTGCACATTAAAATCATTATCAGTCTCACAATTCTCTCAATTCTATCAGGTTCAATAAATTGAGGTCTCAAAGAGCTATTTAGGGGTGATATTGGAAGCTAATATAAGTGGAAGATTATTTTCCCAGCCTCTTCTCCTTCTCTCCCTCTCTCCTTCTTCCTCTCCCACTTCCACCTCCACTATTATTTTTCTCATTTTAAAGGATTCAAATCTCCAAGGGTTGGTGAAGTAGGGAGGCTTCTCTCTTATGTATACACCCCATTTCCCAGTGATTAGTATACTATATATAATGGAGATGAGAAAATCTAAAATTGCAAACAGAATACTGGAAACCAGTTCCAAGTTTTTGAAATATAGATGTCATCTATACTAGTAAACAAAACTCTATTAGAAAGCACAATTTTTAAGCATATATGCTGTCTTCAGCATTTTATTTTAGTGCAGAAAATTATTTAGTCTACCCCAATAAAATAATGTTTTCTGAAACATTTCTACTTGGTAAACATTGTAATCGTAAAAGCAGTCTCTAGCCAAAACTTTCAGAAAATATTAAAACAAGTGAACATTAGTGACCCACAAAACTCTTATAAAATAGTATTGCTATATTTGTTGTTCTAACTCAAACATTTGATTCACAATTGAAAACAGTCATATTATGAAATACTGCAAATAAAATATGTTTGCTTTGGAATCCATCATTTTTGCTGAAATTTACAATTTCACCACATTGTGTGAAACTGGTTACAATGAATATCTGCAATAAAACACATGAACCAGAACTGGAAAATAATCAGTTACTACTCCTAAACATTCAAGCAATGTTTGTTGATTCAAAGTTTCTAAACCAAATTTAAATAAGAAATACTGTGTCATAGACAAACACTGATTTATGACTACAAGTATCTTTCACTGTCTTACAATCATCATAACTCGAAGAAAAGCATGAATATCAAAGACATTTGAAGATTAGAGATTTTGCTAGAGCATTCATCAACAATAAGTATTTATTGAGTGACCGATAATGAGTTAGGCACTTTGCTACATTTATTAATTGCCATGGTGAACCTCACCTATTGCATGTTTACCATATACCAAACACTGCCCTAACTGCTTTACAAACATCTTGATTCAAAAATGCCTTGAGCCTTTAAAGTGCTCTTTGTTTAAATAAAGCTAGTGTTATAGGGTGCAGCCTAGTGGGGGGACCCCAAATGGGCATTTGAAATGGGGTCCAGAACTTAAGGTGTCCAGGAGATTTTAAGATGTCTCCATCCCCCCCCCCCCCACACACACACACACAGTGTGGGTTGGAGGAAGGGACAAATGGAGCAGGGCCATGGAGAGCTGTTTTGCATAGCAACAGCCTTGCAGCTAACCTCTGGTGTGGTCATTTAACATATCTATAGCCTTTGGCTGGTCGCTTAGATATGTTAAATAGCTGTGGCCATGCCCTGAGCCAGGGGAATGGAAGTAACTTCCCCACCAAGATGTGACTGGGGGCAGATCCCCCAAGCTACAGCGTCTGCGTGGGAGCTCGGAGAAGATTGGCTCCAGGACATGAGGCCACGCCTACCCAGACTCAAGATGGCAGCCCAGTAAAGCTGGAAGGATACAGTTCTGGCATGTGAAGCCAAGTGTGGGAGGAGTCGGAAATGAGGCTGCAGAGGAAGATTGGCCGCGGGGATTTAAAACCCAGATGTGGCGGCCATTGAAGAGAGAACCATGCGGCTTTAGCAGAATGGGGAGGATCTCGGCCATTGAGAGGAGGAGAACCATGCTGCTTTAGGAAAGAGAGCCATGTGCAGCCCTGAGGGAGAGAACCATGGTGCCCTGAGAAGGTGAACCATGCGCAGCCCTGAGAGAAGGGAGAACCATGCTGCTTTGAGAAGGAGAGCCATGCGCAGTCCTGAGGGGGAGAACCGTGCTGCTTTAGGAGAGAGAACCACGCGGCTTTGGCAGAGTGGGGACTCTCCCCTTCCCACAGCCCTGAGAGGGAGAACCACGTGCCTGTGCCAGAGTGGGGACCCCTGCAGCTTTAGAAGGGGGAACCACCACCTGGTTTTAGCAGAGATCCCGGCAACTCAGCTGAGGGTGCCGGGAACGCAGGGAGGTCTCCCAGTCGAGATGGAGGACTAACTAAGAACCAGAGGACTGTCTGAGCCATGGACTTCTATTTTCTTTCCTGAGATATGGTACTCTGGACTGGGCAAAGGGGGAAGGAAGGAAGGACTGTGTGTTTGTGGGTGTTTTTAGGGACTTTGGGATTTTTGATAAAGACATTAGGTCACTACTTTAAGTTTGTAAAGCATTAAATAAACATTTCCTTTCCTTTTCACGAATCTCTGGCATTGAGAGACGTCTTTCCTCTGGCGGCGGACATAACGGACCCGGGGCCTTCTTTCGATAATAGTATATTGTCCCAGGCCCCCCTTGTTGTTGTGTTCTGTAACACTAGTACAAGACAGAGTAGATAGGGCACGGTGTCCAACTTCTACTTACTGCCTCCGTAATGTGAGCTGCCATATTTCTCTGTCCTAATCTGGATGCAACAGTTGTTTATCACATGCCTACCCTTACACAAATAACAGTACCTTGATGGTGAAGAGCTGCCTGAGGGCTGATCCTGGTGTCCACATTAAATAGCTGGGTGACTTTTATCAAGTTACAGAAATCTTTTTATCTGTTTCCTCATCTGGAAAATACAAATAATAACATGATGATGATAATGATGGTATGTGCCTCATAAAAATTAAATGATTTAATGTATCATTAATACTTTGTGCTGAGGACAGAGTAAATAATAAATTATTTATTGTTCACCTATCATCATCATTATCTGAATATTAGTGGTAAGAAAATAATGACACACTGAAATTAACATCCCAATATTGTATAGCTAGAAAGAGAGACCTAAAATCCAGAGCAGCTTTCTTTCCCCAAACTGACCACGGTTTCTTGGCTGAACTGCTGTGTGGCATTCTGTAGCATATCAACAGAAAGTTGTATCCAGTTATGAGTTATCCTGTTCCTCAGCATCATCATTGGTAATCAGCAGCATATAGATATCATGTGCTACAATCCTAGGTGATGTGCCTCTCTAGGGACATTGGATTTAACATCATTTTAGTTAGAAATCTTTTACTCTAAGAGTTTATCGAAATGTGAAGTAGTATGGAACAAATTCTGATTCTTCATAAACCCTTATAATGTATGTATTATTGGCTGACTATTATGATGCTCAGATTAAATCACTAACCTACGGTCTCCCCAAAAGTGGTTGAATTAGAACCTTCTATGTTCCCAAAATCCTGTGACCTAAAAATACTTAGGAAGTATACTTAGGAAGCAGAATGGTTGGGCACAGTTTCAATTACACTGTCTCTTCTGGACCTCTCCCTTTAACTGACAGCACCTATAATTAAATATCTGGTAGACCAAGTTCTTCTTATTTCATGTATTTTTTAAAATTTTTTCCAATTATTTTTTCAAAGATTTTATTTATTTTTAGACAGAAGGGAAGGGAGGGAGGAAGGGAGGGAAAGAAACATCAATGTGTCATTGCCTTTCACGTGCCCCCTGCTGGGGACCTGGTATGCAACCCAGGCATGTGCCCTGATTGGGAATTGAACCAAAGACCCTTTGGATCACAGGTTAGTACTCAATGCACTGAGCCACATCAGCCAGAGCTATTTCATTTATTTTCAGATATATTTTCTTGAAATTTTCTTCCATTTATTTTTTAGTGTCATCGTACATTTCAGAATCATCCTCTCAAACACACAGAGTTAACCTTGTTGGAATCTATTAGTATTGCATTACACCTATCAATTAATTTGAGAAAATTGGAATGCGTATTTTTTTAAAACTCAGTCTTTCCATCTAGCACTTTTGCTTGTTTTTCCTTTAATTTGTCAAATTTTTACTTTCTTCAATATAATATTGATATATATATATTTAATTTTCTTTAGGTAGGTTCTGAACATTTCTGGTTCAGAATTTTCTAGGTATTTATTAAAGATATTTTGTTATTGTAAAGACCCATTTTCCATTATATTTTCTAACTGGTAACTGCTGATATTCAAGAAACTTGTTTTTTCTTTAATTCTTATTAAAGAATTATTCTTATTCTTGATCAGTAAGTTAAATTTATACTTGTCCCATCCAAGGATAGTCTTCCCTTTTTCTTGGCTACCTAGATTTCCCAACCTCCCTTGCAGTTGTGCACAGGCAGGTGACTGTGGCCAGTGAAATGTGAATGGAACTGGTATGTGCATCTGTAAAGTCATCTCCAAAATCTGTGTATTTTTCTTCTGGAACACAGACTTGAGATGAATTACCTTTAACCATGAAAAAGACAATACATTATAAAGCTGGAGTTAGGCAATCTATGGCCTCTGGACCAAATCTGACCTGTGGCCATATTTGTGCATGGCCCATGAGCTAAGAATGGTTTAATATTTTTAAATAGTTGTTTTAAAAAAGAAAAGGAAGGAGGGAAGGAGGGAGACAGAAGGGATGGAAGGAAAGAAGGAAGGAAGGAAGGAAGGAAGGAAGGAAGGAAGGAAGGAAGGAAGGAAGGAAGGAAGGAAGGAAGGAAGGAAATTAGATTGTCAAAACCTCGAAACCTAAACTTTTTACATTCTGGCCCAGTACAGAAAAGCTTTGCCAATCCTTTGTTCTAGAGGACTATCAGACAGGATAGAAGGAACCAGGGTCTCTCACCACATAGAGCAGAGCAGTTCTACTATTGTTGACCACTGACTTCTGGATTGTTGTGAGAAATGAAATTTCTATCTTATTTAATCTATTATATTTGGAGTCCTTTTGTTACAACATCCATTAACATACTTAATCAGCTAACCAACCTTATTCATGCTGACAGTTTTTCAATTGATCTCTTGCAATTTCTAAAAAGACAACTATGTCATTTACAAACAATATTTTTCTCAGTAACAAATACATTACCTCTTGCATAATTTTTGTCTTATATGTAATATCTGGAACTTTCAGAACACCATAAATTAACAGTGACAATAACATACATCCATGTTTTGTTCTTAATTTTAATGGCAATGCCCCTAGCTCTTTAGCTGCCTAGTAAACTATTGCTTTTTGATTATAGATGTTTTTCATTATCTTAAACATATTCAAAAGAAAAACTGTTCAGTTGTTTTTCTCCACTTTGATTTATTTTTTGAAGTTTTGGCATTAAATTTACACTATTTTATTGGAACGCTTCCTATCTATGCTGAGAAATGCCTTGTGTAGCATACAAATAAGGTATGTTTTAAAAGTTTGATAAAAATTACTTCAAAATAATCCAGCCCTAGAACATTTTAAAGTAATTCTTCAAAAATATTTTTAATTTCTTGCATGATTATTTTTAGCTATCAATTTATTGATTTAGTTACGATCACTCAGATTTTCCTTAAAAATAATTTTGCCAAGGTTTTCAAATTATTAAACATGCCTAAAATTATCTTCATTTTATTTATCAATATCTAATGTTACAATTGCTTTCTCATTTTGCTTCTTTGTGTTTTCTCATTTTTGTTTTGTTAATACATGCCATATAAAGTTTTGACCACCAACAGTCTGCATATACAACACTGGTCCCGTAAGATTGTAATGGGGCTGAAAAATTTCTATCACCTAGTGATGTTGCCATCATAAGGTCACAGTGCAACATGTTACATGTTTTTTGGAATGTGATGTAAACACACCTATGCATTGCCAGCCATATAAGAGTTAGCACATACAATTATGAACAGTACATAATACTTAATAATGATAATAAATCATTGTTATTGGTTTCTGTATTTACTGTACTATACTTGTTTTTAAGTGCACTATTTCTACTTATAAAAATAGTTTGCTATACAACAGTATGCCTGCCCTGGTTGGTGTGGCTGAGTGGATTGAGTGCTGGCCTATGAACCAAAGGGTTGCTGGTTCAATTCCCAGTCAGGGCACATGCATAGGTTGCAGGCCAGATCCCCAGTAGGGTGCATGTGAGAGGCAACCACACATTGATATTTCTCTCCCTCCCTCTCTCCCTCCCTTTCCCTCTGTCTAAAAATAAATAAATAAAATCTTTTTAAAAATAAAATAAAACAGTATGCCTTGTTATGCCAGCGGCAGCCTTATATATCTCCTGTCTACTGTCTACCCATCTCTTGAGTTCATCATTTTCTCTTCTGCTAGATTTAATCTTGTGTAGTTTTGGATACTAATATTCTGTAAAGGCTTGTAACCTAAGTTTGTGATGTATACTCTATGATGTTCACTCATTGACAAAATTATCTATGGACATATTTCTCAAATTTTATCCCAACATTAAGGGCACATGACTGTTATTTACCCACATTTCCAGACATTTGCTAGTATTTCTTTTTTCCTAAAAACACACTCTTGGGCATGTCAATTAATTTTATTTTTTATTTGCTTTCTAACAAATTTATTTTACGTGCATGTTTCTCTGTATAATTTTCTAATTTCTACTTAGGTATATAAGGAACTCTGTCCAGAAAAAGTCCAGCCATTGTTTATATAATGAGACTGGTTTGTGCAACACTGATGTAACCTGGCAACCAAGGGGAGTGGACTGGAATACACATGCATGTACACCAATGACTTCACTGTACTAGTCAGTGGGGGCGGTGATGCCATTGAGTGAGCATGTGTATTGTGTGGCCATATCATTCAAAATGACTGAGTGAGTAAAGCAACAAATCTGCATCAAATTTTGTGTTAAGATTGAACATTCCTCCGCAGAAACTATTTGGATGATTCAGAAGCCTGTAGCTATGGGCAACTAGTGACTGGCAACTTCATCATGACAACACATCTGCTCTTGAATCACATCTCATGCAGAGATTTTTGGCAAAACATCAAACCACCCAGGTGACTCAGTTCCACTACAACCCAAATTTGGTACCCTGTAATTTCTGGCTTTTCCCAAAAATAAAGTCATTTTTGAAAGGGAAAAAATTTCAGACCATTGATGAGATTCAGGAAAATATGATGGGGCAGCTGCTGGGGATTGGGAGAAGTGTGAAAAGTGCCAAGGTACCTATTTCGAAGGAGACTGAAGCACAATTGTCCTATGTACAATGTTTCTTGTACTTTTATTGTTTCTTTTTAAATATATTTTATTGTTTGTTATTATAGTTGTCCCATTTCTCCTCTTTATTCCCTTATGCCCTGCCTCCCCTTCCCACATGTATTCCACCCCCACTTAGTTCATGTCCATGGGTTGTACATATAAATTCTTTGGCTTCCACATTTCCTACACTGTACTTAACCTACTCCTATTTTCTATCTACAATTATGCTACTTATTCCCTGTACCTTTTCCCCCATTCTCCACCTCCCCTTCCCTGCTGATAACCCTCCATGGGATCTCCATTTCTTTGATTCTGTTCCTGTTCTAGCTGTTTACTTCCTTAGTTTATTTTTGGTTTTGTTTTAGGTTCAGTTGTTAATAACTATGAGTGTGTTGTCATTTTACTGTTTGTATGTTTTGTGTTCTTTTTCTTAGATAAATTCCTCTTAACATTTCATATAATAAGGATTTGGTGATGATGAACTCCTTGAACTTGACCTTATCTGGGAAACACTTTATCTTCCCTTCCATTCTAAATGATAGCGTTGCTAGATAGAGTAATCTTGGATATAACTCCTTGCCTTTCATGACTTGGAATGCTTCCTTCCATCCCCTTCTTGCCTGCAAGATTTCTTTTGAGAAATCAGCTGATAGTCTTATGGGAACTCTTTTGTGGGTAACTGTCTCCTTTTCTCTTGCCTTTAAGATTCTCTCCTTATCTTTCATCTTGGGTAATGTAATGATGATGTGCCTTGGTGTATTCCTCCTTGGGTCCAACTTCTTTGGAACTCTCTGAGTTTCTTGGACTTCCTGGAAGCCTATTTCCTCTGCCAGATAGGGGAAGTTCTCCTTCATTATTTTTTCAATTAAGTTTCTATTTCTTGCTCTTCCTCTTCTTCTGGCACCCCTATGATTCAGATGTTGGAATGTTTAAAGTTGTCCTGGAGGTTCCTCAGCCTCTTCTCACTTTTTTGAATTCTTGTTTCTTCATTCTGTTCCAGTTGGATGTTTCTTTCTTCCTTCTGGTCCAAACTGTTGATTTGAGTCCATTTTCTTCCCATCATGGTTGGTTCCCCATATATTTTTTTTTGTTTCATTTTGTAAAGCCTTCATTTTTTCATCTATATTGCTATCATACTCAGCCAATTCTGTGAGCATCCTGATTACCATCATTTTTAACTGTGCATCTGATAGGTTGGCTATCTCTTTATTATTTAGCTGTATTTGTTTTGGACCTTTGATCTGTTCTTTCATTTGGGCCATTTTTCTTTTTTTATGTTGGCACACCTGTTATGTAGTAAGGGACTCAGCCTTAGATATTTGCTAGGGTGGGGCAACCCACGTCACTGAGTTGTGGCACTGTATGTAGGGGAGGGGTACAAGAAGGAACAATGCCACTTGTTCAGCTGTCAGCTGGCTTTCAGTCACTTCCCCCACTACCCACAAGCTAACTTGGGCTTTCTGGTGCTGATTCCTAGGTGGATGGGTTTGTGTACATTCTAGGACCCTGTGGGTCTCTCCAATGAACTCTCCTGTGTGGGTGGGAGTTTCTTCTGCTGCCACAACCCCCACAGGTTTTTCAGTCAGAGGTCTTGAGACTGTATTTCCCAGCACTGGAACCCTGGGTTGCATGGCCTGTCATTTTTCTCTGGTTGGTTTAGATACATTTTATTTTGTGCTGTATACAGCTACCTTTTTGCCACTTCTTCCTCTTCTTTCTTTCTGTGACTCAAATTACACATCTGTCGAACATTTTTATATTTTCCACAGTTTCACGTGGTTCTATTCCTTTCTATTCAAATTGTTATATCTTGTAATTTCTGTTAACTTCAAAGTCAGGACCTTTTACATCTGTTATACCCAAAATGTTGTTAAGTGCATACAGTAATTTTCTTAAAATTTTGACAGTATATTTTCAGTTTCAGACTTTGTATTTGGTTCTCTTTTTTATAGTTTGTAATTCTCTGCTGAGATTTCTTATATTACATTTATTTTGATCATATATTTCTTTATCCACTTGAGTATAATTATAATAGTTGCTTTGAAATCCTTGTCTCCTAATGTCAGCATCTGGGTTATTTTGAGGTCACTCTGCATTGATGTCTTTTTTGCTTGAGTATGAATTACATTTTCTTCTTATATCTAGTACTTTTAGATTGCATCTTGAACATTAGGAATATTATATTAGAAAAACAAGAAATTTTGTTTATTTCCCTAAAATGTATTTTTTTAAACAGGTACTTAAGCTAGCTGAGCTCAAATATCAAACTCTGAAACAATAGATTGGATCTTTTTTTTTTTAGCTTTAAATTGTCTTCTTGAAATATACCCTGTAGATGTGTTGTTTGTGTTTATCTAAATATCTAAACAGAGTTTTCACTTGGATTTGAAGGATCCCACTCTTCTCTGACCCCCTTCTTTCACAGATTTCTCACCTCAACTTCCATGTGTTTTAGAACTGAAATTCTATGCTGGGGTTCTTCAAACCAGTAAAGTGATGAGTTCCTATTCATGTTCTAGAAACACCACATGGCACCAACTGGGACTTGCCCCCTGCTAAAGCCTAAAAAATATGAGACATTCTCAGTTTCATTCCCTTGTTCCAGTTTTTAATGTTCTACTACTATAAGCCTGCTTTAATAACTCCCAGTGCCTCCAAACAGTTGCCTTTTGTATTTTGTCCCTAGCTTGCAATCATTATGTGTAGGAGAGCTGACTTGGTAGAAACTACTCTACCATTACCCAATTAATCACTTTTGATTATTTTTGCATTTGCAATTCTTATAAATTGGAGAAATACCACACAACTTAATAGTCACAATAAAAGAGGGATTTCCTAAAACTTAAGACAAAGAGCCAATATGAAAATATGTAACCAAAGGAAAACTATATCCTTCTACATGAATATTAACCAAGATAACTTAGCAACACAGCCCTTGTAGAGGATATATTGCCTTTAATAATGTACTACTTATTGAAGGAAGATGGCAGTGTGCTAGGAGGGAGCGGATTCCCATTCTCTCTATGCATGGGAGAGAAACTGGACAATCTGCAGAGGAACAGATCGAGGGACCAACAATACCGCAACACTTATGAAAATAAGACATCAAAAATTATAGTGGACATTGAAAAACCAGATGGTAAGGAGACTGATTCAGGATAATAAGGGCCCAGGGATCAGCGTGGGGACCAGGGAAGTTGCAGCCCCCAAGTCTGGTGCTCCCGGGTCTGCCTCAGGGCACTCAGGAGAGAGTGGGGTCAACCGCTACTTCTCTGGCCAAACAAGGATTGAGCAGCACCAGGAGAGGCCTTGTTGCTTGAAGGCACAGAGAGGGGAGTGAGGACTGAGAGACAATCACACAGGGGGTGTGAGCAGCCAGGCATAGCCCTGGGAAGAGTGTGCACCCCAGCCTGTGTGACCAAGGGTGGCCTGGCCGTGCACCAACACCCCCAACACAGAGATAGTATGGTTTTCTGGAAGACCCAGACCCCACAGCCCTGAACAAGGAAAGGGCATGGGTGCTCACAGGATTCTGGAGCCCGCAGTGGTGAACTCAGGGGAAGTGCACCCCCCCTCAGGATCCCCAGAGCTCACACCCTGAACCTGGAAAAGACAGGGGCTCTTCACAGGAACCTAGAGCTCAAGGCAGTGAAATTGGGGGAAGTACACACCCCCTCGCAATCCCCAGAGCTTACACTGTGAACCCAGAGAAGACGTGGGTGCTCTGCGGGACCCCGGATCCCAGGAGCCTGCAGCAGTGAGCTCCAGAGAGTGTGCTTGGGAGCGCCTGGACCCACACCCAGGGCCCTGCGGAGAGACATCAGAATGGCTCTGGGGAGAGTACGTGGCTAGCCCTGGGGACAGTACTCGAGAGACTGACTGAGTTCTGACTGGGAAGGGTAAAAATCATTCCAATCGCTCCTCAGCCTGCTCAAGCCAGCAAGACCAGAAAAACTGGTTTGGCCAGTTAGAAACCAACAAGAGGTTTTTTTGTGTTGTTGTTGTTGTTGCTGTTGTTGTTTGATAGTTTGATTTTATCTTTTTTTAAGTAAGTTTATTTTTTAATTCTTATTATTTTTATATCTCTCAATTCCTTAAGCTTCTCCTCCTTTCATCCTAGTGTTATTCCTTCCTTTCCAAATTTATCTCTCCTGCATTCCATCTTCTGCTTTTTTCCTTTTTTTTCTTGAACTTGAAAGTTACTGCAAATTTGTATTATCTTTTTCTCATTATTCTTAGATTTTTATTTCAATAGTATTTTGGTATTCCTTTTCTTTCTGTATAGTCTTCTTTGCTTGGCTGGTTATACTGTATTGTTTGATAGGTTTCCCCTGTTATCTCATTCATAATGTATTGCTAATTTACTGTCCTTCATTTCTGTTCCATTAGAACACTACTCAAGGTTCTATACTCCCTATTCTTGATATCTAGATCTCATAGATTCTGCCATATGATTGTTGCTCTAATATTACTGTAAATAAGAACTAGTTCATACAATTGTAAATACTACACAACACCCCTCCCAGATCTTAGCCCACTTCATGGTTTCCCGAACTATATTATTATAGTGGTTAACTCTATTCTCTTACACACTACTCCTATTTACTATTCTTTACTCCCACCCTACCTCAGAATCTGACCTCCAACAGCCTCACTGCTTTCTAGATCCAACTCACAATCCTTTCCTCCCCAATAAGAGTCTTATCTTTTTTCCATCCTTTCTAAAACGTGGCTTGTGGAGTGGAAGATCACGATTAACACTATACATAGCCAAAGGATCTCCTATCTCTTCTCTACTGGCTGCTACTGTAAATGTCATAGAATGCTCTCTTGCTGTCTTAAACCATTTTGCCTTACCCCTCCAAATGATCACAAAAAAAGAGTAGGGGGGAAGCTGTGAACACCAGGACACCTAAAAGAGACTGCAGCACTGAATCTCACAGGTATTCTATGACTGAAGTTCACACCATAAACCCAGGAAACCAGAACAGATCACTTTAAGAAACAGAGGCTAACAAGAAGAGTCTCACAAACAATGAGAAGACAAAGAAACAATCCCCAAATGAAAAAAAAGGAGGAAGCCTCAGAAAGAATGCTAAATGAAATAGAGGCAATTCAACTATCAGATATTGAGTTCAAAGAAATGATTGTCAGGAAGCTCAATGAGCTCACAATGAGCTACCAGAAACTACAGGGAAGCTACAATGAACTCACTGCAAACTATATCAACATGAACAAGGAAACAGAAACTATTAACAAAGGCCAAGAGGAAATGAAGAATACAATTTCTGAACTGAAGAACACAGTAGAAGGAATGAAAAACAGGATCGATGAAGCAGAAGATTGGATCATCAAATTGGAGGACAAAGTAGAAAGAAACACCCGGAAAGAGCAAGAAAAGGAAAAGAGGTTCAGAAAGAATGAAGAGGGATTAAGAGAAATGTGAGACAATATGGAACATAATAATATCCATATAATAGGGATACTGGAAGGAGAAGAAGAAGAGCAAGGGATAGAAAACCTATTTGAAAAAGTAATGATGGGAAACTTTCCTAATTTTATGAGAGAAAAAGTCACAGAAATCCAGGAAACACAGAGAGTCAAAATCAAGAGGAACCCAAACAGGCCCATCTCAAGACACATCATAATTAAAATGGCAAAATTTCAAGACAGAGAGAGAATCTTAAAGGCAGCAAGGAAGAAACAGGAAGTAACATACAAGGGAGTCCCAATAAGGCTAGCAGCTGACTTCTCAATGGAAACACTCTAAGCCAGAAGAGAATGGCAAAAAATATTCCAAGTAATGAGAACCAGAGGTCTGCAACCAAGGCTACTTTACCCAGCAAGGCTCTTGATCAAGATAGAAGGCCAAATAAGAAGCTTCCCAAACAAAAGAAGTCTAAAAGAATACACCTCCACCAAATCAGCTCTGCAAGAGATGCTAAAGGGACTGCTTTAAGGAAAGGAAGAAAAGAGGGAGGGGGGAGAAACACAGATACGTAAATGGCAATGAATAAGTACCTATCAATAATAACCTTAAACATAAATGGATTAAATGCTCCAATCAAAAGACATAGAATAGCTGAATGGATAAGAAAGCATGATCCATACATATGCTGCCAACAAGAGACCCACCTCAGAATAAAAGACCTACACAGGCTGAAAGTGAAGGGCTGGAAACAAATTTTCCAAGCAAACAGACAAGAAAAAAAAAAAGCCAGGGTAGCAATACTCATATTGGACAAAATAGACTTCCAAAAAAAGGCCATAAAGAGAAACCCAGAAGGTCACTTCATAATACTCAAGGGAAGAATCCACCAAGAAGACATAAACATTGTAAATGTATGTGCACCCAACGTAGGAGCACCCAAATACATAAAGAAAATCTTAGAGGACTTCAAGAAAGATATTGACAGCAGCACAATTATAGTGGGGGATTTTAACACCCCACTATCAAAAATGGACAGATCTTCCAAACAAAATATCAATGAAGATATTGTGGCATTGAACAATGCCCTAAATGAAATGGACTTAACTGATATATACAGAGCCCTCCCTCCCAAAGAAGCTAAATACACATTCTTTTCAAATGTACATGGGACATTTTCAAAGACAGACCACATGATAGGACACAATCAAGCCTTAAGAAATTCAAGAAAATTGAAATTATACCAAGTATTTTCTTGGATCACAAGGGACTGAAACTAGAAACCAACCCCAGGGAGAAAAACCCAAAACACTCAAAATTATGGAGATTAAATAGCATGCTATTAAACAATGAATGGGTCAAGAATGAAATTAGGGAAGAAATCAAAAGGTTTCTGGAAACAAATAAAAATGAACTCACATTAACCCAAAACTTATGGGACACAGCTAAGGCAGTCCTAAGGGAAGTTCATAGTGATACTGGCATACCTAAAATAGATAGAAACATTTAAAACAACCTAACTCTATGTGTACAAGAACTCAAGGAACAACAACAAAGACAGCCCAGAGCAAGCAGAAGGAAGGAAATAACCAAGATCAGAGCAGAATTAAACGACATAGAGACTAAAAGCACAATTCTAAGGATCAATGAATCCAGGAGCTGGTTCTTTGAAAAGATAAACAAAATCGACAAGCCTTTAAGCAGACTCATCAAGAAAAAAAAGAGAGAAGACCCAAATAAACACAATCAGAAATGAAAGAGGAGAGATTACAACAGATACCACAGAAATACAAAGGATTGTAAGAAATTACTATGAAGAACTGTATGCCAAGAAATTTGAAAACCTAGGTGAAATAGAAAAATTTATAGAAAAATACAATCTTCCAAAGCTCAATGATGAAGAAGCAGAAAGCCTGAACAGACCAATAACAACAAAAGAAATTGAAGCAGTAATCAAAAAACTCCCAACACACAAAAGCCCTGGACCAGATGGTTCACAGGAGAATTCTACAAAGCATTTAAGGAAGAGCTAACCCCTATCCTTCACAGACTATTTCAAGAAATCCAAAAAGATGAAAGTCTTCCAAACTCTTTGTATGAGGCCAACATCATTCTAATCCCAAAACCAGATAAAGACACAACAAAGAAAGAAAACCTCAGGCCAATATCACTGATGAACATTGACGCTAAAATCCTTAACAAATTACTGGCAAACCACATCCAACAATACATTAAAAAGAACATACACCATGACCAAGTGGAATTCATTTCAGGGATGCAAGGATGGTACAATAGTCACAAATCAGTAAATGTAATACATCACATAAACAAAAGCAAAGACAAAAATCACATGATCATATCAATAGATGAAGAAAAGGCATTTGATAAGGTACAGCACCCATTTATGATAAAAACACTCAGCAAAGCGGGAATAGAGGGAGCATTCCTCAACATAATAAAGGCCATATATGAGAGACCTACAGCCAACATCATATTCAATAGGAAAAAACTAAAATCTTTTCCACTAAGATCAGGAACAAGACAAGGTTGTCCACTTTCACCACTTCTATTCAATATAGTACTGGAAGTTTTAGCCACAGCGATTAGATAAGAAAAAGAAATAAAAGGCATTCAAATCAGAAAGGAGGAAACAAAACTGTCACTGTTTGCAGATGACATGATAGTGTACATAGAAAATCCTATAGACTCCACCAAAAAACTGCTTGACCTAATAAATGAATTTGGCAAAACAGCAGGATACAAAGACAATGTCCAGAAATCAAAAGCATTTCTGTACACTATCAATGAAACAGCAGAAGCAGAAATCAAGAAAAATATCCCATTTGAAATAGCAAAAAGAAAAATAAAATACCTAGGAATAAACCTAACCAAAGAAGTAAAAGACCTGTATTCAGAAAACTACATAACAAGGAGGAAAGAAATCAAGGAAGACACAAACACATGGAAACATATACCATGTTCATGGATTGGAAGAATTAACATCATCAAAATGTCCATACTACCCAAAGCAATTGACACATTTAATGCAATACCTATTAAAGTACCAATGGCATATTTCACAGATATAGAACAAACACTTCAAAAATTTATATGAAACCATAAATGACCCCAAATAGCTGCTGCAATTTTGAGAAGAAGAGTAAAGTAGGAGGGATCACAATACCTGATACTAAACTATATTACAAGGCCACTGTAATCAAAACAGCCTGGTACTGGCATAAAAACAGGCACATGGACCAATGGAACAGAACAGAGAGCCCAGAAGTAAACCCAATTCTCTATGGTCAATTAATATTTGACAAAGGGGGAAGCAACATAAAATGGAGTAAAAATAGCCTCTTCAACAAATGGTGTTGGGAGAACAGGACAGCTATGTGCAAAAAAATGAAACTCGAGCACTAACTTACACCTTACACAAAAATAAATTCAAGATGGATAAAAGACTTAACTATAAACTGTGACACCATTAAAGTCCTAGAGGAGAACATAGGTAGAAAAATCTCAGATATTTCACACAGAAACTTTTTTACTGACATGTCCCCTAGAGCAAGGGACATAAAGGAAAGAATAAACAAATGGGATCTCATCAAAATAAAAAGCTTCTACATGGCTAAAGAAAACAGTATCAAAATAAAAAGAGAACCAACTGTATGGGAAAACATATTTGCCAATGATACCTCAGACAAGGGTTTAATCTCCAAAATATATAAAGAACTCACACGACTCCACTCTAAGAAGACGAGCAACCCAATTAAAAAATGGGCAAAGGACTTGAACAGACACTTCTCCAAGGAGGACATACAGAGGATCCAGAGACACATGAAAAGATGTTCAATATTGCTAGCTATCAGAGAGATGCAAATTAAAACCACAATGAGATACCACTTCACACTGGTCAGAATGGCCATCATAAACAAAGCAACAAACAACAAGTGTCGGAGAGGTTGTGGAGAAAAGGGAACCCTAGTGCACTGCTGGTGGGACTGTAGACTGGTACAACCACTATGGAAAACAGTATGGAACTTCGTCAGAAAACTAAAAATGAATCTGCCTTTTGATACATCAATTCTACTGCTGGGACTATATCCTAAGAATCATGAAACACCAATCCAAAAGAACCTTTGCACCCCAATGTTCATAGCAGCACAATTTGCAATAGCCAAGTGCTAGAAGCAACCTAGGTGCCCATCAGTAAATGAATGGATCAAAAAACTATGGTATGTTTACACAATGGAATTCTATGCAGCAGAAAGAAAGAAGGACCTCCTACCCTTTGCAACAGCATGGATGGAACTGGAAAGCATTATGCTAAGCAAAGTAAGCCAGACAGTGAAAGATAAATACCATATGATCTCACCTTTAACAGGAAGCTAAACAACAAAACAAACAAACAAGCAAAATGTAGTCAAAGACACTGAAATAGAGGACAGGCTGACAGTGGCTGAAGGGGAGACAAGAGGGAATTTCAGGGTAGAATGGGAAGGGTTTACAGGAACAAATATAAAGAACACATGGACAAAAACTGGGGCGGGGGGGGGCAGTGGAAATGGGAGGGAAGTGGGGAGGGTTGGGTGGGTGGGCTGGAATGGGAGTAAAAGGCAGAAAACTGTACTTGAACAATGATTAAAATAAAAAAGCAATAATGTACTAATTATTTAGCATATAATGGGATTTATGTGATTATGAGTCTTTCAAATTTGGGTAATGTACATGAATAAAATGATTTAATCATGTTTTGCTTGAAACTGTCATTTTGCCTGTGAGCATCTTATAAACCACCCTGGACTATCAGAAGTCTATAGAGGATACTTTGAGAAACTCATTGGTCTGTCTATATAATAGGTATACCTTTTTATATTTTTCCTCATCACATTTCACTCTTTGTTTTTTCTCATGTCAAATAAGATCAAAAGCAAGACAAGAATGTCAACTTTCACCACCTTGTTCAATATAGTATTAGAAGTTCTAGCCATAGCCTTCAGACAAGAAAAAAAAATAAAAGATATCCAATTTGAAAGGAAGAAGTCAAACTGTACCCATTTTAGATGACACAATACTATATAGAGAGAACTCTAAAGACTCCACCAAAAAGCTATTAAGTTAGTAAATAAACTCAATAAAGTTACAGGATAAAAAAATAATATACACAAATTGGTTGCATTTCTAATAACAAACTATCAAAAGAGATATTAAGAAAACAATTCTGGATCGTTCTGGCCAAGATGGAGGCATAGGTAGAAACCCTTCATTTCCTTGCACAACCAAAGGAGGATCACAACCACTCTAAAATCAATAAACAACCAGAGGTGCCAGAAAATCAAACTGCATGGAACTCTGACAACCACGGAATTAAAAAAACAGTCAAAAAGAACAACCAGACTGGTAAGGCAGCAGACAGAGGGAAACCATAGCAAGATGGCAGACTGTGCAGGCAGGGCTGGCTGCTGCAAGGGAGTGGGCAGGGTAGGCGGGGTTGACTTAAGGGGAAGCTGAGACTCAGAGGAGGCTGGGGGCTACAGTGGTTGCCGCGGTGGGAGAAACTCCCAGTCTCACATGAGAGTTCATTGGAAAGTGGGCTAGAGATGAGCAGGGGAGCTGCATTGTTCCCCCTCTGGCCCCTCCCCCACAGGCAGTGCTGCAGCACCGCGAGGAAGGTTGCCCTCCCCAGGTAAATGCCTAAGGCCCTACCCCTTACAACTTAACAGGTGCCCAGAGCAAAGAAATAGAGCCAAAATGAAAGACCAGAGCAAAACTTCAGAAAGAGAGCTAAGCAATGAGGAGATAGCCAACCTATCGGATGGAGAATTTAAAGCCCTGGTAATCAAAATGCTCACAGAACTGATCGAGCTTGATCGAAAAATGAAAGAACAAATGAAAGACACCCAAAATGAAATAAAGCAAAATATTCAGGAAAGCAACAGTGACAGTAAGGAAACCAAGACTCAAATCAACAATTTGGAACAAAAAGAAGAAATAAACATCCAACCAGAAAAGAATGAAGAAACAAAAATTCAAAAAAAATGAAGAAAGACTTTTGAACCTCTGGGACAACTTGAAACATTCCCATATCCAAATTATAGGGGTGCCAGAAGGAGAAGAGGAAGAGCAAGAAATTGAAAACTTATTTGAATAAATAATGAAAGAAAACTTTACAAATTTGGTGAAGGAAATAGATTTCAAGGAAGTCCAGGAAGCCCAGAGAGTCCCAAAGAACTTGGACCCAAGGAGGAACACACCAAGGCACATCATAATTACATTAGTGAAGATTAAAATGAAGGAGAGAATCCTAGGAGCAGCAAGTGGAAAGGAAAGAGTTACCTACAAAGGAGTGCCCATAAGGCTATCAGCTGATTTCTTAAAAGAAACCTTACAGGCAAGAAGGGACTGGAAAGAAGTATTTGAAGTCATGAAAGGCAAGAACCTACATCCAAGATTACTCTATCTAGCAAAGCTTTCATTTAGAATGGAAGAGCAGATAAAGTGCTTCCCAGATAAGGTCAAGTTAAAGGAGTTCATCATCATCAAGCCCTTATTATATGAAATGTTAAAGGGACTTATCTAAGAAAAAGAAGATAAAAAATGAATGACAACAAACTCACAACTATCAAATAAACCTTTAAAAAGGAAGAAAGAAAAACAATGAAAACAAAAACTAAGCAAACAACTAGAACAGGAACAGAATTAGAGAAATGGACATCATGACATGGAGAGATTTCAGTGGGGAAGGGGAAGGGAGGAATAGGAGGGAAAAGGTACAGGAAAGAAGAAGCATAATTGGTAGGCATTAAATAGATGGGGAGAGGTCGAAAATGGTATAGGAAACAGAGGACTCGAAGAACTTATATGTACTGCCCATGGACATGAACTAAGGTGAGAATGCTGGAGGGTTGGGGGGGTGCAGGGTGAAGGGGGGATAGAGGAGGAAAAATTGGGAAAGCTATAATAGCATAATAAATAAAATATACTAAAAACAATTCTATTTATAATTACATCAAAAAATTTAAATACCTAAGAATAAGATTAACCAAGGAGGTAAAAGATCTGTACTCTGAGAACCATGACATTAATTAAAAAATTGAAAATGACACAAATGAATGGAAGGCTATACAGTGCTCATGGATTGGGATTACCAATATAATTAAAATGTCCATACTATCCAAAGCAATCTACAGACCCAGCATAATCCCTACCAGTGGCACTTTTCACAAAACTAGAACAAATAATTCTAAAATGTATGTAGAATTACAAAAGACCTCAAGTAGCCAAAGCAATTTCAAGAAATAAAAACAAAGTTCGAGGTATGATGCTCCCTTATTTGAAACTATACTATGGAGCTATTCTAATCAAAATAGCCTTGTACTAGCACAAAAACAGACACATTAATCAATGGAACAGAACAGAGATCCCAGAAATAAACATCCACTTATACAGTCAATTAATTTATGACAAAAGAGACAAAATATACAATAGAGAAATCCAATTCTCTTCAATAAGTAGTATTGGGGAAACTAAGCAGATACATGCAAAAAATATGAAACTGGGCCACTTTTTTAAAACAAACTCATGCTTAAACATAAGACCTGAAACTATAAAAATTCTAGAAGAAAACATAGGCAGTGAACCCTTTGACCTCAGTCTCAGCCATACTTTTTGATATGTCTCCTCAGGCAATTGCAACAAAAGCAAAACTAAACACATGGGACTACATCAAACTTAAAAGCTTTAGCACAGCAAAGAAAACCATCAACAAAGAAAAAGACAACCTACTGGATGGGAGAAGATATTCGCAAATGATATATTCAAAATATATAAAGAACTCATATAATTTAACATCAAAAAAACAAACAACTCAATCTAAAAATGGGAAAGGGCCTCAGTAAGTTTTTATCCAAAGAAGACATACAAATGGCCACAGATAAATGAAAATATGCTCGACATTGCTAATCATCAGGGAAAAACAATCAAAATCACAATGAGATATCATCTCACACCAGTTAGAATAACTAACACCAAAAAGTCAACAAACAACAACTATTGGCAAGGATTTGGAAAAAGGGAAACCTTGATGTGCTGCTCATGAGATTGTAAATTATTGCAACCACTACAGAAAACAGTAAGGCATTTCCTCAAAAAAATTAAAATAAAACTTACATGGCCCAGCAATTCTACTTCCAATATTTTTCAAATAAAACAAAAACAATGATTCAAAAAGATATATGCACACTTATATTCATTCATGCATTAGTTCCAATACCCAAAATGGAAGCAAACTAGGTGTCCATCAGCAGATGATTGGATATAGAAGATGTGGTACATATATGCAGTAAAATATTACTCAGCAATAAAAAAATGAAATCATACCATTTGAAACAACATGGATGGACATAGAGGATATTATGCTAAGAGAAATAAGTCAGAGAAAGGAAAACACTTAAGATTTTACTTAAATATGGAATCTAAAATGTAAAAAAATGTCTAATCACTATGTTGTACACCTGAAATTAATATAATATTGTATGTCAGCTATCCATTAATTAAAAATAAATAAATAATAAACATGCAAAGTAGATTTTTAAAAAAGACTAACATTCTGACATGTAGATACATTTAATAAATACTCAGATGAATGAAGGAAGCTTATCTATTATTATGCTTCCATAAGTTTTATTTTCTTGGGCCACTACTTCAACCATGAAACTCCTTTGTTAGAGGTAAAATTGCTTCTTTAAATTTTCTGCATTGCCTCAGGTCTAAATCTCAAAACCCAAATAAAGTTTCCTTAACTTTCCTCCTAGGAAAAGGATCTAAATCCCAAATGTAATTGATAATGAACTAAAAACAAAGAGGCTCAGAGCTTCCTCAACAGGCATTTATTGTTTTTCCCTATATCCTCCCCCAATTCTTGGTTCACTTGGTGTCAGCCAAGGAAGGCTCACAGAGGGGTGATAGAAAGTCTAACCACTTCCCGGGCAAGTGGACAGATGAGCAGACAGCAGGAGTGTGCCTCAAGGAATTTGGAAGTGAAAGATGTCTGAGATCTGCTTTGATTTGCACTATGTTTTGGATCCCTCATCATAGGAGTGTATTCTATTATATACAATAATAGTGCAGGAATTGATCTCTTCCCAGAAATCTGTTCTCTGGTGTCAGTTGCTGAATTATTTGCATCATCTTTCTTCTCATCTGGCTGGGAGGTACCCCACATGGATAAATGTCCTCCAGTAGCCAGAACCAAAAATCAAGTCTTCTGTCTCTCATTTATTTGCACTCTTCTTTGATGTATACATTTGCTTTTTTATATGACTCATTTTTCTGAAGCTACTTTCTCATCTCCCAATTACTAAATAATTGTGTTAGGTTATCATCTTCTATGCTGTCGCATAGATAGAGTAGATAGATAGATGATAGAGATCCATATAATTAAAGAAATATTTTTTACCTCATCGTTACCAATCTGTGCTCAAATATAATATTTCTGTAGACTCTGAGCAGGAAGTTGAACTGATACCAAAAATTATGAGCAGTAAAACTTGTTTATAGAAAGTGGGCTCCTGCATCCAAAGGCTGTCCCATAAACTATCTCTACAACATTCCTTAAATTCAAATTTCTCTGCTCAGCCTCTGCTCCAAGGTTTTGAGATGCCATACAGCTCTCTGAACCACATGTCCTCTAATTGCCCCAAATGCCCACACAACTCCTCACGTCTCTTGCCCTCCAGATGTTTGAATTCACAAATCCTTTCCCTGCACATCTTTCTTTTTCAAATGTTCTGGAATATATTGCCACCTCTTTCAAAACTTTTCCTGCAGTCTCCCTTTAATTGTGTGCTTTGTTTGTATTGTTTCACAGAATCTACTTAAGTTTCTGTACTTTTTTTGAGCCTGCACTTCATATGCAATGAAACAATCACAAAATAACCAGTCAATTCAGGAAATCCTGAGATAAAGCACACAAGCAATGACAGCCAAAAGAGGCAAATTGCATTTTCTCTTTAAGCCTGTTACTTGTAGATATAAATCCTAATTCTCTATTCACATATAAAATCATTGTTTATTTCGCTGAGGTTTCACAGCCACGTCTGTTAAAACGTGTGTAGTGCCATATTTTATGATGATGATCATTGTAAAATAGATTGCTAATACCTTCCCCCAAAAATCTGTCACAGATATATTAGGTATCACTGCACCACTAGCTCAAGCTGTTCATATAGATTGAAAGTAATCAGAATTAAAAAGAAAACTAGGAAAGAAAATAAGAACCATTTTCTAAAAGTGTAGAAGCACATGAACACTTGTCTACCTAATCATCAAGCATGTAAAACTTTTATTTCTCAGTTAATAAGCACCACCTGTGTTTATAAAAGTCTCTGATGACTTGTTTTGTCTCTCACAAAGAATATAAAATGTTCTTAGAATGGATTCCATAGAGTATGCACATATTATTAATGTACTCCAAAATCCTTCCATATGACTGAGGTAACCTTCATTATCCTCTTCCCACTCCCTACTGCATACTTTCTTCTTTATTTTTTTTACTGAAATGATATAATATAAAAAATCATTGACTACATATAAATCAATTGCCTGTGACATGTTACAGGGAAAAAGAAAACATCAAGATTGCCAATAACAGGCACTCAGTCTCATAAAACTTGTAATCAACTTCCAAGCCAAGGCGTAAACTGTAATATATTGCTAAAACGTATAACAATAATAAGCTATTTGAATTGCACCTTCACATTCCCTGGCGTTAATAACAAATAAGCATGAAAAAATTTTGACAGTCATTCACTTTAATGGGTGTCTGCTTGTTTATCAGGTGTGTCATCTGGCATTATAGAATATAGCCTTATCCTTGGAAGGGTATGAGAAGAGAATGCCTGAGTTTTGAATTCTAACTACAGACAATGAGAATTATATCCACAGCAAAATTCTAAGAGTAATTTCTTTTTTTATCTCAGCCCCAACAAAGCTTGTACCAAATCTTTCTTTGGCCATAAATGAATATATAAAATCAAGTTCCCCATCTGATTATTTTTTTTATTTGGACTCTTCTAGACATCTATTGCTGCATAAAAAGCACTCCAAAACAGTAGCTTCAAACAATAACAATCGCTTATTTTGCTTATAAATCTGAGAGCTAACTGAGCTCAGCTGGGCAGCTCTCATTTGAGGTTTTTCACACAGTTGCAATCAATCTGTGGCTAGAACTTAGGTCTGACTGAGGTCATCTTGAAAGCTTTTGACTGTGTTCAGTGCGTGGGCTGGGGCTATTCAAACAGCTGAGTATGGACTAGCTGGGGTTCCTTCTGCATCTCTCCTCCCTCCTTCCCTATCCCTATCCCTTTGCCTCTCATCTCTCTATGTGGTCTCTATGGAGGGTAACGAGACTTCTGGTGTGGTGAAACAAGCTCAAAGCAAGCATCCTGAGAGAGAGCAGGTAGAAACTGTATTGCCTTTAATGACCTCACAATTGCATTCCCTCGGTGCTCTGCTCATGGAGACTGTCACCAAGGCACAGGTTTGAGGCAAGGAAACATAAATGCCATCTCACAATGAGTTGTCGATAAGGTTCTTAAAGGTTCCCATACAGGATGTGGTAGATATTTGTGCAAATAACCGTCTGCCATACAGTTACACACTCCAATGCACACTTACATACTCCAATGCACACATGTTCATGCAAAATAAATAGAATTCTTGATTGACAATGAAGTGAACTTCAATGAGATTAATAGTGTAATGTTTCTTATTGTGTTTCTAATAGTATAAATTCTCTCATTTCTGTTCCTTAGCTAGGCAGTTCATATTAGGCAAAACTGGGTGAATTAGCGGAGGATATCTTAGCACCTTTAGAGACTAAGAGGTAGAAAGAATCTGGTAATCTCTGTTCTTCAAAATGGTGTTCATGGACCAGCACCATCACATCACCTGGGCACTGGTTAGAAATGCAGAATTACAGGCCCATTGAGTCAGCATCTGCATTTTAATGAGATCCCCAGTTGACTTGCATGCAATGAAACTTTGAGAAGCATTGTCTTAATGGATTTTGTAGTGTGCAGTGTTTTACAAACAAATTTGTCCTTGGAGCCCTAATTTTACCCTGAGTATTTCTTGCAATCACTGGGGAATCATTTAGAGATTGTCATGAGTGTGGCTGAGGAACTGCATATACACACACACACACCACCCCTAAAGGAGCAGGTCACTTTGTCCAGCTCTCTCAAACTTCTCCCAAAAGAAAGGATAGTTTATTGGACTCTCAATCTCAGGCTGGAGAAGGGTGAAGAAAAGGTCCTGACCTCCACCCGGCACCCTGTCCTTCAGGCATTCTCTTCTCCCACTCCCCACAGGCTCCCCCTCCAATATGATGGGACTTTTCCCTACACCATAATCTAATTCATACCTTTGTTTCATCCTCAGCTGTATCCCAGTGCCCACAACAGTGCCATTCACACAGGAGGGAATCAATCAAAATCCTCAGAATGAAAGAACAAATGAGTGCATGTTAGCAGAAAGGAAGCAGAGGAAAAAAAAGCAGTTGTGAATTATGAGAGCACAAGTCAGGAGGAGCCACTAATCTGTTCTCTTTCCTGTGTATCCATGCTGTCCACCCAGAAAGACTGAAGCTTCCTGACAACAAGCCCTTTTCTTACTCAGATGGAAGTTCTTTTCCTACAGCAGCCAGACCAGTAGGGGATCAGTGGTCATGTGTTCATTGATATTGACAAGGTTGTGGGAACTCTGGCAGCTTTTTAAAAATCTCCATACCCTTCCTCCTCCTCCTCTGAACCCACAGCAAGAGATCCACTTTACTTTGCTAATTGTGAGGAAGGAGGAGAGAGAGGAAGAAGAGGAGGAGGGAGGAAAATAGGAGGAGGAGGAGGAGGTCAGGGGTTGGAGGAACCTGGAGCTGATAGAGGAAAATGACATAACTGTGGAGGCAGTACATAATGCACACTTTATCAGGTGGCACTTGCTTGGAGAGCTGTATGTGGGGAAGTCTCTCACAGCATGGGGGTCACCATACAGAAGGAAAAAAGAACAAAGTGACCCCTGGGAGAAGAGGAGCTCACATGGCGCTCAGCAGCACAGCGGGGAGTCTCTGGGACAGAGAGCTCAGAAGGGCAGAGCAGCTTGAGATCCATCACTGCAGGGTCCTACCCCTTCAATAGGTGACAGCTGTAGGGGAGGTGACACTGGATATGCAAAGTAGAAAGTCTCTCAATGGCTGAAAATTTTTGTTTAGGCTATTTTTTAAATAATTGGTGTGTATAAATTCGAGTTTGGCATGTGTGGGCTTTTGAGCTAAAGATGAAAAAATAAAGAACCTAGGAGTACATACACAGAGGCCATCTGTGGCTCATTCATATCCCAGGGGAAGAGAGTGTCTTTCCAGGAGTTCTCCACTGCAAAGCAGAGAAACGTGGAAGAGGCCGAGGGCTTCTTCTTAGAAGCTAGGACTAACTAACTATCATCAAACAACCCAGTTTGGCCCAATCCATATTATCCTGTAGTGGCAATTCAACAATCATTAAAATCAATCAAATCGTCAAGAGACACAAATTGCTCTCATTTTTAAATTCTTTGGAAATGGTTATAATATGCCAAATTCTATCAAAATACTAGGCTGGTTGAGGAGATCTGATTTTTCTGCTTTTGTTTTATCCTTTTCTATAAACTTCAAAATGTCAACCAGAATCTCTCTTGCTTATGAAAATAGTATATACATGGAAATGTGTGTGGTTATGTTGACACTAGTGACTGGATTTTGGTCATGCATTTTTTTTCAATAAGGAAATCATTTTAATGGAGTTTGTGTTTTATTTATTTATTTAAAAGGCAGTATCATTAGTCGAGCACTCAGACTGCATAACCCTTCTCACAACAGGCTGGCTCAGTCACCAGGAACTGCATAGATTGGAAAGAGAAACACATTACTGCACACCCATGCAAGGCGCCTTTGTAAAAGCACGGGGTGGGGGGCAGTGAATCCAGATCAATCAGCCTCAAACTCAGGATTAGGTAGCATCAAAACAGATTTCACTCAGGCTAACAGTGATCACCTCTCAAGTTCAACTGTTTTCTAAATACATTGAACTTTTCATTAAAAGGTAATGTTTGGCAGCATTGAGGGGTGGAAAGATTATGAAAAATAATAATTTAGAATGTTCATGTCTCTCTTCAAGGAACAGAAGGATGGTCCTTTTTTACCCTGGTTACCCATGCACTTTGAAAAAAATAAAGCCTTTTGTGTTGGAAGAAAACAAACCAACTTTTATACTCGAGAATACAATGGCTGTTTCCATTTTCAACCCGGTGGTTTGTTTAAACTGTAGGGATCATTAGAGATCTCCTGCAAGGCAGATAAAGTAGATTTTAGTTTTTCTCTTATGATCCATATTAGCTTACAAGAAAGAGCAATTCCCCTCCTACATCAAGTTTGGCTAAGTGAGGAGACAACATGAGGGAATTTATGTGAATATGGAATGAGTATATAAATGAATTGTTTAGGCAAAAACCACTTGACGTTAAGCTACCTGTTCTTTCAATTCACCAGGATTGAATAGAGTTGCAAACTCGTTTAAGGATGCTAAGCAATTTGATCCAAGGTGACCTGTATGGTCACTACTCAGAAATACATACTTGTTATGAAGAAATTCTAACTTTGAGAACAATTAATCCTAACTACTAATACAAAGTCTACTGGTAGGGGTAGACAATGTAAGTATTGTATTTCTTTTTAAGAAAACAAGTCACAAATTGGGAAAAAGAATTAAGAATGGTAAGGCTAGTGGTTAAAAAATGGCAATGCCATCATTCCAGTCTTGGTCAGTTCCCTCACCTTACTAAGCTGTCCAAGAAACAACTTAGCTGCTCTGTGTTCAGGGCACCTCCCAGTGCCACATAGATACACAAATCAAGAGCACTCCCTCAAGGTGGGACTTTGATGTCTTGAGCCAAAGATTTTATATCCAAAAAACTTTGCAAAAGCTTATATCAAAGGTCAGAAATCCTTTCTTATGTCCTCATAAAATAAATAATGGTAATACTAAAGGCTCAGGGAATTTCTCATTTTGCATAAACATGCAATGACACACACACACACACAAGTGTTTAACGATTTAAAAACAACAGCATCATTTAATATTCATGTGAAACCTTCTCTGGAAAGCAAGGAGAAAGTGGAAGATGTAAGTCAGATGTCCCACTGCCTCAGCCCCTTCCGACTCCCCAGTCCTGAGTCCTCACTCATCACGCTAACCCCTCTCTCTGGGTGCAAATCTCTGAGCATGTAAAAGCTGGTCATGCAGGTGTGTTTCCCATACCTGCCACAGTGTGAAGCCACCTCGTTTCTGGCCCTGAGGAGAGTTCTTTTTCCTTACAGCAAGATAATGTTTTAAAAAGCTGACTTTTAAACCTCTTACTGAATTTTTTAATGGATTAAATTCATCATGTCACCAGCTGCTGTGCAGCTAATAGAGCCATAAAACACTGTATTAAAGGATTACCCATGCAAAATTTCCTCTTGTGCTAATGTGAATTTTAATACTTTTAACATTTAGTTGAGATGGGAATGTCCAAGAACAGCTTGTTCAATAGGTTGTTCTATAAAATTAAGTTCCTCATCTCATCAGAAATGCCAGGACTCCATTAAGTTAAAATTTTACAGAGAGGCCGAGATGATTCACTGTGCAGCTTTGTGAAGGGGAGACAACATCTGCTTCTACACTAACGCTCTTGAAAGAAAGAAGGGAAAAAATGAAGGAAGGAAGAAAGAAAAGGAAAGGAAAGGAAAGGAAAGACAAAAAGGAAAAGATGGTGAAAAAAGCAAAACAGTTGTGAATCCCATATGTTCACAAAGATGGGGCTGAGTAGAGAAAAATGCTAATTTGAGGTTTGTGAAAGGTCAATTTATACAACCCCAAAATGGTGCTAATAATTGGGAACACCTAAATTTATGTCCTCTTCAATGTCATTTGTCAGAAGTTCAAAAATTCTTAAAATATACAAAGTGGCTATTATGCAAAATCACATAAATCATACTTTGCATAAAATGTGATTATGTGTGTCTAGATGGCAGAATAGAGAACAGAGAAAAATGTAGCTGATAGAGGACAAAAGAATCACAGGAAGGGACACTAGCAATTATGTAGTTCAACTTCTTTTTATAGGTTGGGAGTCAATGTGGAGACCCCAAGAGTTGCCAGCTTGTCCAAGGTCACATGCTACTCAGTACAGAGTGAAGAATGAAACCCAGGTCTCCTGACACCCAGACAAAGAGACCACGTGTGTACCTTACATATGTAGAAATCTGTGCATATCAATTATGTATTCATGGAATGGCTTGTACATTAAAAACAACAATAAAAAGCAATAAGTGAACAGTGATAAGATCACCTTTCCTCCTTTTGTAAATAAGGGAACGAAGCTGTATGTGTTGCATATCATTTCCAAAATACTTCCAAATCAGACCACCTTCTGAATATTTAACTTGAAATGTTTTATTCTTAGTTATGTCTCCTTAGCCTGTTTTCATGAATGACCCTTCAAAGCCTGATTGTAATTATTACCTGTGCATTGTAAATGTTACAGCATTTCATTATTTTCTAAAGAATTATATCTTCAGTGAGGTTGCTACAAAACAAAACAGATGTTTTTTTCTTAATGTTGTCCAATAATTGATCTAAATCATGGACAGAGACTCCAAATTCTCAACACGATTAAAGTGACACACTGCGCCTGATTTGAAAATGCGACCCAAGGATGATTGGTTTTAATGGAATTTCTCCAAAGTCAGTGTTCTTTACCCCAGCTGAATTTTGTCCACAGCTCCATATTTTGTACTCTGTATGTATTACTGCTCTGAGAGCCTGTCATTTCTTATCAGAATGAGAAAGGCTAAAGAGATAATATTTCAATAACATACTGGCCTGATCATAAAATAACTCAATGGAAATGTGTAACTGCCTCAGGCAGCCCGGCAGGGTACTCAGCACTCAGATGATTTCTATTCTGTTTTTTTTTTTATGGTTACATTTTCTGTTATATCAGACATCCCCTCAAGTCTTAGTTATGCTTTTATTCAAAAGGGAAAACCATAGTATAAAGACCTACAAAACTTATTATGATATATTACTACAAAGAAATGAAAGTGGCTGCCATGGTGGCATATTGATAAGGACAGGCCTGCCACATTAATTGACCTTTGTTCATCTACCCAGCAGGACTGAGGCCTGAGTTTCTCAGTTGCTAGGCAACGGAGGTCACAGTTTTCAGGTCTTAAATGCACAACCTAGTCTAAAAGATGATGTGATCTTCAGAGGGAAAACAGATGTTTGGCAGCAGTAAGAATTTCAATAGGTGCAGAAGTTTGGGGTTTTCTTTTTATCATGCTGAAGGCTTAAAGAGAGGAACTTTAACTTGTCAGAGATTGTGGGAACAGATTTTTAAGTTGTGGTGATTAGAATCTATTGCTGAAACAATGTGAAGAGAATATAGTCAAGCTTCTTTTTGATACACACACTGACATATGGCTTAGGGTTTTAACTGCTGGTAGAACAACGATCAAGCTCTCGCTGGAAACATGCATACACATGCAGACATGTCAAAAACACAGAGTGATCTTGGGAGATGAATTTGGGGCTGATTTGGAGGTGAGGGTCTTTTCTTTTTTTTTTTTTTTAACAAACATTACTCTATCCTGCCTTGCTTAATGACAGTGCTGCAGGCAGCACACAGGGCCCTGAAAGATCAGCTGCAAGAAAGCTCACTCCCTATCCCTTTCTCTACTGCCAAGTCAACACTTTCTTTAAACTTTAATAAAGGGCATTAGAGAGAACCTATTTCTCAGCCAGGAAGAAACACTCCATCCATATGTAATTGCATTTGAGAATATATTCCACTGATATGTATTTAACTTTTGTTATATTATCCTAATAACATTTTAATAATGACAAGTTTTTAAACAAGAAATTTGGATTATTTAAATAAGTGTCAAGATTATGTAAGAGAAGGGTTTTTGAACTTACCATTTCATAACTTATTTATTACCTTAAAAAAGAGCAGCTATTTTTATTTTACTTTATTTTAATACCCACTCTGTAAGTATAATAATATCTTGTGACAGAGACATGGTAATTAACTCCTAAACATTTACTTTGCTCAATGTAATGTTTGGGGGAAGAGAGGAATAAAAATGTAAAAATGTGTGAGTATGAGTGTGTGTGTTCATGTGTACTGGGAAAAGAGTAACAATAAACAATAGGTGAATAATTCGGAATCCAGAATTTAAAAAGACAGATATAATGCTTGCAGGTTTCTTTCACTCTGGTCCATATCTAAGTTCCTTCCTACTATAGATTCCACCTTCTTTCAGCCCTGGGTGCTAGATAGATATCCTGACTCATATAAATAGCAATGAGACAGCCAGGGGGCAGGTCATGTGCCTGGAGACTGAGGCTGTCAGATAGCTCTAATGATTTCTTTGGCCCTTCAGGGTGAAAAATTTACTTCATACGTTTTTTTGTCTAATATTTGCCATTTTCCTTTCCCTGAAGATAACTGTCATTTGTAGATATTTTCACTGCCTTTTCCAGGTTGTCAGCATTGAAAAAACATAAAACAAAGCCTTTGGAAAAGATACAGACCCCATTCCACTGAGTCAGACGCATACCCATGCCCTGAAACAGAATAGGTGAGAGTCTTCTCAGCTATGGCTCAGAGCTGTTTGGCACATTGTTCTTGCTGATCCACAGATCCTGCTTTTCATTAAACCTTGGTTAAGGCTTCCAGAAATTCACAGGTCAGAGGGCAGGAGTGGGAAAAACAAGCTTCCGCCAGAGTAGCCTCCTGAGATCGTAAGGACAATCTCAGTTGTATATCTAAGTAAGGGTGGACAGTAGACCAGAAACTGTTTAGAAAACTATTGTATAAATCTACAATAAGTACAAAACAGAAAGTAAGAGTAGAGTCATTTCATGCCTATAGAATCTAATAAAAAATATTGGAACTGGTGCTTTGTATGTCTTTTTCTATTAAACTTTTAAAAATGTATTATATTTTACAAAAATATGAACCCACAATGGATTGGTAGAATAAAAAAATGGTGCCTAAGGAATACATTCCTCAGCTGAGGTCATTATACCCTACTTGACATGGTCCTGGTCAAAAATGTGGCAAATCAAACCTCGATGCAGAGTTCTTTACAGAGGGGAGGCAGGACCCATAGTGGGTCCCAGCAGAAACTTTCTGCAAAAAAAATCTGTTTTTACAGTGCTTTCAATTTATTACTTTGAGCTAGGCATTTCTTCTCTGATAATCTAAGAGGCCAGTTGATGTGGACACATTGGTAACATGTCTGGATTCACTTTAGGCTGATTTCCTCTGAGAGCAGAAGGCAGATACTGAGCTCTGCTGCAAGACAAGAAAAGTTAAAAACAAATGAAGTGAAATTGGAGCTTAGTAGAGAATTGGTTCTGAAAGAGGACTTGGTAGAACTGAGCCTCAGCACTGCTTTGGCCTCCATCCCCCAGCTGTTCTCCAGGAGGTACAACTCTTCATGGTCCACATGAGGAGGGCAAAATCCTGACCTCTACAACTTTCTTACTCTGAAGCAACAGGCAATCAATTCCTTCAGAGGACAACTGAGTTTGCCCATTACACTATTTGTTCCCTGATCCATCCCCCACTTCTCTTGCTCTGCTCTGTCACAGAAATGGTGGTTCCCAGACTCCTTTTTCCTCTTCGCTTCTCCTGAGGTTTGTCCAATGGGAGGCACTGGCAGGAGACTGGAGTGGACTTCTACATGCTACTCCCAGTATGTAGACGAATCACTCTGCACAGCACTCAGCAGAACCATAGTCATCACCTCCAGCAGACAGTTCATCATTACCCTGTCAAAGTGGCCTGGAAAAGAAATGTGGTCAGCATTCTTCAACCACACTCCAAGCACCCAAAAAAGAGGCAGATGTGCAGCTGGAAAAGAGAGCTCATGGCAGCTCTGAAGAGTTGAATCAACAACTGAGAGACATCATAAACATCCCCAGTAAGGGAACTGCTGAAGAGACTAAAAGGAACCCCAGGTTTCCTTTGGAGAGATACCCACAGTCAAATAGCCTGTCAGCAATAAATAGCAAATGTTAGAAAAGAAATTTCTAAAAGAATTAGTCAAGTCATTATGTTCTAATAAATGACTTTCTGTTTAATTATCCTAAAAGAGGCATTTCTCCAACCTTTACTAAAAGCCATATCTACTATCGGAATAACTCCAATAGCCTCCTGCAGGATCTTCCTACATTTTCTCTTGCTGTACTTGTCCCCAGACACTTCTCAATGGAGCTAAAATGAACTGTTCAGAATATTACCCAGGGGGAAACCAAGGATTCTCTCCTTCTTGCTCTACTCTGACAGGCATCTCTAGCAGCAGCTGCAACTGTCCAGGATTCCAGGTCCCACAGGGAGGTCCCCATTGTGGTCCTAAACCACCCAAAGGAGCCAGCTTCTGGAGTCTGATAACACTACTATCCCCAGAGTTCCTCTAGCCCTTCCTGGTGTTGCTAAGCTCTCAGTACCTCACTGTCCTATCTCCTCAGCTCTTCCATTGCCTATGGAAACAATGCCCTATCTTAAATCCCTCTTTTGACATGCCTCAAAAGACAGTTATTCTCTTGATATATGTGTTTGATATTCTTATGGGTAAGTCTCTATAAACAACTACATAACTACTATCCAGGCATAGCATGGACAGAAAAATCTCTAATGGAGTACATAGCACACATAGTACACACATGTTAATTATGACTAGAAGCTCTTTGGTAATCAAAATCCTGTCCTGTTCATCACCATATCCCCAAGATGTAACACAGTGTCCACATGTGATTCATAGACAATGAATATTACTTGAATGTTTTGTTTCCTTTTGAATATTTTTAAATGAAGAGTAAAGAAGATTGTACTTAAAATATTTTCAAATGCAGAAAGAATTAATATGTTTACTGTATACTATGCAAAAGTAAGATTAGAGGTCTTCATTTGATGTTTTTAAACCACAGGAATCCCTGGTCATACTGTTTTATTGACCAATACTTGGCCCATTCTTTTAGTAATGCTGTGAGCCCAAAGGAACTTAGTTTTCTAATCAAAAATTTAAAAGTCAATCAGATTGGCCTTCAAAAAAGCAAGAGAAATTGTTTCAGTAGAATTCCTTTCTGAAACCCAAATTCAGCCGTTATATTCTACCTGGGCAAAATGTACTTACTTGTAAGAAGTAAATTATCACATCATAAAACTGTCTGGTGGGATTCTCCCTGTTTGAGGTGTTAAATACCTATGTCACTTTCAAAGAAAACTACTTTTGACATTTACTTCTTAGAAGAAAGGCAAGAGTTGGCCTAAGGCAAAATTGGGAAGTCATAGAGATTGTTCTCGGTTCACCTGCCTCCCTTTCTAACTCCACAGATCCTTTCACTCCCTCCAGAACTTACACTAAGCTACTGATAACAGCTTAGAAATCCATCCCTGTCTGGAATATGTACATTTTTATAGTAGTCAATTATATTACTTAAATTTTAGCAAACATTAGAATCACTATTTAAAGACACACACACACAGTAGCTAAACATGTTTTTAAAATACAAATTCCTCTAGGTTTTTTCACAAGATTCTAATTTATTAGGGGTATGATAGAACTTTGAAATCTGTTTTTTTTAAGATTTTTATTTATTTTTACAGAGGGGAAAGGAGGGAGAAAGAGAGGGAGAAAAACATCAAGGTGTGATTGCCTCTCACATGCCCTCTACTGGGGACCTGGCCCACAACCCAGGCATGTGTCCTGACTGGGAATCGAACTGGCAACCTTTTGGTTCAAAAGCCAGCCCTCAATCCAGTGAGCCACACCAGTCAGGCTGAAATCTGTGTTTTTTTTAAATATAGATTTGCTGCTGAGGCTCAAGCCTTTGGGAACCCCTCTGTTGGGTGGTCAGTGTTACAGGGGAAAAAACCTCAAGAAGACAGTCCCATTTCTTATCACCAATAGAACTTTTGATAAATTATAAGTTTCAGTGTGTTGATCATAAAAATGTTATCTTTAGCAGTCTTAAATTGCCTCATGTTGTTAATCTCCTGCCCTGCCTACTTAGAAAGCAGCTCCCAACTCTTGATTATGTAAGAGAGGAAAAAAGAATGATAATGCAGCTGTGACAAAATTTTAAATTTGTGGTCCCCCACCAAATTATCAAGAGTGAAAAAGGAGGAAACATATCTTTTATTCATTTTAGTTGCAAAAAAAACACTTTGCCAGTGAGTGAAGAATCAGTTTCCTTGAACAGTGGTAGCCACATGGGCAATCAACATACACCATCCTATAGACTCTTTAACTAGACTTATGGTCATGTTTCTTGATTACTTTTAACAAGGGGCTTTACTTGTGCAATTGTCCCAGCCCCCTGCTACCCCCAGTCCTATATATTTTTTTAACTGGAGAAAAATCTATTATCAAAAACACTTTGGAAAAGGAACTGGATTCATTATTCTAAATGGTCACATTGATTAATAGATTTGTCTCATGTCACAAGAAAATAACACGTGACTTAGCAATTCACTTAATTTGTTCAGTAAACAGTTTTCTGGGTACAAGGCACAAGGACTATGAAGATGAATTAAGCCAAACTTTCAAAACCCTCATAACCAATCAGAGTAATGGTCTTTTCAGCAAAACTCTCAAATAAAAGGTAGTAGGTACCCAAATAGAAGCAGGTAGAGGATTCAGTGTCTTGATAAACAGTGTGCACAGTTATAGCCCATGGAACATGATGCCAAGTATGTTTCAAAAATCAATGACCCAACTTCGAGCCACGATGGAGATGTAGGTAGATGCACTGTGCCTCCTCCCACAACCAAAAGAAGGACAACAACAAATTTAAAAACAAAAAACAACCAGAACTGACAGAAAATCATATTGTATGTAAGTCCGACAACCAAGTAGTTAAAGAAGAAACATTCATCCAGACCAGTAGAAGGGGTAGACAATGGCAGCTGGGTGGAGAGGACTCTTGGCAAGGCAGTGGCTGGAGGACTGCGGCAGGCAAGCCCGTGGCTCATGGACCAGGCAAGGCAGCTGTTGGCCAAGCAGGCGATCCCAAGTTTGTGCGTGGTCCCACATTTGTATGCAGATAAACTGGAAGAAACAACTGGGGAGTGAGACAGACCATGCAACTCAAGGTTCCAGTATGGGAAATAGCCTCAAAACCTCTGACTGAAAACACCTGTGGGGGTTGAGGCAGCAGGAGAAATTCCCAGCTTCACAGGGGAGTTTGTTGGAGAGACCGACAGGGCCCTAAAACTTACACAAACCCACCCACCTGGGAATCAGCACCAGAAGGTCCCAATTTGCTTGTGGGTAGCAAAGGAAGTGACTGAAAGCCAGCAGAGAGCTGCACAAGCAGCATTATTCTTTCTCGGACACCCCCCCCACACACACACATACAATGTCACAACTCAGTCCAGTTAGTTGCCCCACCCTGGCAAATACCTAAGGCTCCACCCCTTAATACATAACAGGCAAGGTGAAACCCCCCTTCCCCCCAAAAATAGCCCAAATGAAAGAACAGATCAAGAATCCAGAAAAGAATTACAACTAAGCAACGAAGAGATAGCGAACCTATTAGATGCACAATTCAAAACACTGGTAATCAGAATGCTCGCAGAAATGGTTGAGTTTGGTAGCAAAATAGAGGAAAAAGTGAAGGCTATGAAAAGTGAAATGAAGGAAAATGTACAGGGAACCAACAGTGATAGGAAGAAAACTAGGACTCAAATCAATGGTTTGGACCAGAAGAAAGAAATAAATATTCAACCAGAACAGAATGAAGAAATGAGAATTCAAAAAAATGAGGAGAGGCTGAGAAACCTCCAGGACAACTTTAAATGTTCCAACATCCAAATCTTTGAATCATAGGGGTGCCAGAAGGAGAAGAGGAAAAGCATGAAATGGAAAACATATTTGAAAAAATAATGGAGGAGAACTTCCCTAATCCGGCAAAGGAAATAAGACTTTCAGGAAGTCCAGGAAGCTCAGAGAGTCCCAAAGAAATTGGACCCAAGGAGGAGCACAACAAGGCACATAAATAATTACATTACCCAAGATCAAAAATGAGGAGAGAATCTTTAAGGCAGCAGGAGAAAAGGAAACAGTTATCTACAAAAGAGTTCCCATAAGGCTATCAGCTAATTTCTCAAAAGAAAGCTTACAGGCAAGAAGGGGCTGGAAAGAAGTATTCAAAGTATTCAAAGTCATGAAAGGCAAGGACCTACATCCAAGATTACTCTATCCAGCAAAGCTATCATTTAGAATGGAAGAGCAGATAAAGTGCTTCCCAGATAAGGTCAAGTTCAAGGAGTTCATCATCACCAAGCCTTCATTATATTAAATATTAAAGGGACTTAACTAAGAAAAAGAAGAAGATCAAAACTATGAACAGTAAAATGACAACAAACTCATAACTCTTAATAACTGAACCTAAAGAAAAATGAATAAGCAAACAACTAGAACAGGAACAGAATCACAGAAATGGAGATCACATGGAGGGTTAACAGCAAGGAAGGAGAGGGGGAGAAAAGGGGGAAAGGGACAGGGAATAAGTAGCATAAAGGGTAGGTACAAAATAGGAGGAGGTTAAGTATAGTATAGGAAATTTAGAAATCAAAAAACTTATATGTACGACTCATGTACATGAACTAAGGGGTGTGGGGGAATGCTGGTGGGAGGGGGTGTGCAGGGGGTAGGCAAATAAAGGGGGGGGAATGGTACAACTATAATGGCATAATCAATAAAATATATTTTTAAATAAAAACAAAAATCACTGACTCATTGCAGCATTATTTATAATAGCCAAGCTATGGAAGCAACCTAAATACCCAGCAATAGACAAATAAATTTTAAAAAGCTGTGATACATATATACAATGGAATATTACTGAGCCATAAAAAAGAATGAAATTTTATCATTCATAACAGAATGGATGGGCCAAGAGGGTATTATGCTCACTGAAATAAGTCAATCTGAGAAAAGATAAATACTATATGACTCCACTTATATTTGGAATTTAAAGAACAAAATAAATGAACAAGGAAAATGGAAACAGACTCATAGATACAGAGAAAGAACTGGTGGTTGCCAGGGAGGAGAATGGTTTGAGGCACTGGGTAAAAGATGGAAGGTACTAAGAAGCACAAATTGGTACTGACAAAATAGTCATGGGGAAATAAATACAGCATAGAAAATATAGTCAATAATATTGTAATGACTATGTGCGGTGCTAGTTGGGATACTGGAAATGTCGAGGGGAATGCTATGTAAAGTGCAACATCTATCCACAAAGTATCCAGCCATGTACTGTGACAATTAGAGACTTTATTGAAGAAGATACAATAAACAATGACACCTCAGTCCTCTCCAAAGTAGGCACCTTGGGACCACACGTAGTTCTCCCAGTCAGCATCAGCTGCCCCATTATATTTTCCTAAATCTCATTGACAGTCTGAAATCTCTTCCCTTTTAAAGATGATTTTAGTCTTGGGAAATCTGGGCTGTAGTGGGGATGATTACCTGGGTGATTTGATGTTTCATAAAAGAAAAAAAACCTGCACAAGACATGATGCATGAGTGGGTGCACTGTTGTGAAGAAGCTGCCAATCACTAGTTGCCCATAGCTGCAGCCTTCTGAATCATCTGAATAGTTTCTGTGGAGGAATGTTCAAGCTTAATGCAAAATCTGATGCACATTGGTAGCTCTACTTGCTCAGTCATTTTTAATGTGACAGCCACACAGTATACATGCTCACTCAAAGGTGTCTATCACCTGCACTGACTAGTACATTGAAGTCATCATTGTTCATGCATGAGCATTCCAGTCCACTCTCTTTAGCTGCAAAGTTACGTTAATGTTGTGCCTATCATTCTTGTTATAATAACAACAGTTGGACTTTTTCCAGACAGATCCTATATGATTGTCTAACCACTAAGCTGTACACATAATAATTTTTTTAAAGAAAAATAAACTAAACTAAAAGTTTCCCTCTCTAGTTAAAAAGAATAATGTAAATGTACTTAATGCATATTATCCATACTTTACCCCACAAAAAGTATACCTCAATAATGTTATTTTACAAAAATGAAATGGGATCTCCAAAACAGAAGTTTGAAAAAGAATGAAATACAATTGTAAAAATAAATATATAATATTTGAGGAAATATTTCTGGCAGCTGTCTAAAGAACAGATGGAATGATTCATGTTGTGATTTGGCAGAGAGACTACCAAAGACAGTGCTGAGTTCAGCACACAGCAGAATCGCCTAGAAAGCTTGATTAAAACCACTTTCCTAGGTCTTACCTTAGATTCAGAAAGTCTAGGGAAGGCCCTGAGAGTGTGCTTTTCTACCACATTTCCAGGTAGTGCTGATGCTGCTGATCCTTGATCCACACTTCACATGATGAGCAATTAGAAGGGTGTTGAGAGAGTGTGGACAAAAGGACAAAAGGTATTGAGGGGGTTGCAATCAGGTGATCAGAACCTGGAAGGCAGGGTTACCTTCAGAAAACAGATCACTCACAGTGCAGGAAGCATTCAGTCAAACACTGAAGCACTAAATTCTAAGGGTGATACAAAAATTGAGGACAGCCAAGCACAGCAGAGAAGTGTGGACTGTACAATCAGAGACCTGAATTCAAATTTCAGCTCTGCCGCTTACTGGCTGAATGATTTTAAAAGCCGGTTACCCAAACTCTTGGACAATTTCTTTATCTATAAGATGAGCAAAACAAAACCAAACTCCCAGAGTTTTTATAAGAGTAAAGAACATGATGCGTCACAGTACTGTGGCCAGCACAGAGTAGGCCACAGATGATAGCAGACGTTCTGCTCTCTAACTGCATACAGTCTAAAGGTGAAGACCCACATTTACAAAATAAATTTAATACAAGGATGACTATAATAAGCACTATATTTTGGTTAAAAAAATAAAGTTTAATGGAAGAACAGATTATTAATACTAGCCACCTCACAGAGATACTTTGAGGATTCAATAAAAGAATGCATCAAAAGTCCCTAGCACATATATTTATTATATAATGGGCATTCAACAAGTGTTCATTTTTTCCCTCCTCCCCTCAATTCTGAGATTTCTAAGAGAGGCTCATGAAGTGGCTGTGGTTTGAGCAAAACTTAAATTCCCCCAAGCTGCCTATTGCTTTTGTGCTTTCCCCCCAACATTTGAAGAGATGATATCCTATCAGATTGCCAGATCACTCAGATAACATTCCCAAATGCTTGCAGACCCTGAGAAGTTCAGCATCACAGACTGAAAAGCATTGTTATTCCCTGTTAATAAATCCACCACACCAACAATTGCCCCATGTCTGTGTGATGAAAGGAAAAGGGGGACCTGCTGAAGTGTAATATTTAGGATCAGAAACTTGAAAACGCTTTTAAAATTCTATCAGAAAAAGCATGAAAGCTGCTTTGGTCAAATTCACTGTGCATGTAAAGGTCTTTTTGAACTTTTTACCTTTTGGTGATGCTTTTGATCTGCAATGCACATGAGCTCATTAAAAGCATATTATTTAGCTTAAACTTCAAACACCATTTTTCCCAGTAGCCTGGGGCTCGGGGCAGTGTAATGCAATTAATGTGAGTTTATGTCATGGCAACATGTCATAAAGTATCTTCCAGGATATTGCTGCAAAGGTATGCTGAGGAGGGGTGGATTCTGGCTGACACTTGAGAGTTTTGCAAGGTGAGGTCAGTAGGTATGCCAATGAAGTGACTCCTAATTACTCAGGAATGCACAGCCTGGCCTCATTGACATACTGGACAATAAATCTTAGTGGAAAAACCAGACACCTGGTTCTCAGATCAGGATGACTTTCCTATGTCCAGTTAAATTAATTGTTTTGTGTCTCAATTCTCATACAATCCTTGGAGAAAAAGTACAACCAAAATTACGAGACCAGTCCCTGATTTGTAGCTTGGCTTCCTTTAATGGGCTGAAGGTGATGGGGGCCTTACAAAGCAAAGCAAGCTATTGTTAATGTGACTACAGTGTGCATATATAATCACTCCCATTATTTGTAATTATATTTGATAGAGCTCGCCGTTTGTGATTCTTTATGTACTCCAATGTGATGGGTAGAAAATAAAGAGAAAACAAAACCTGCAGGGCACAGACCTGCTCCACTCTAATCAAAAAACACTTTAAGACAAGTAAACAGAGGACACCAGATGATGTTGGTTTGTTTGGTGATAAGGAGTTCCTATTATAATGCAGCCCAGCGTCAAGAACTGAGCAGGAACTGATACAACAAAATGTCCAGAGGTCAGAGGTTGAGAGTAATCTGAGGGCCAATGAAGTGAAAGACACAGGCTCCTTCAATCTTTCCTCACTATCCCTCTGACCTCTCACCTCACACAGATATTATATTCCAGTTAGAGGCAGGAAGGTTCAGGAAAGGGCAAAATGAGAAGAAGTGTATCTGCTACTGATGTCAGCATTTCCCCAGAGAAACTACCACAGATCTCCTCCTGTCTTATTTGCTGGAATTAGGGCACACGGCCACAGATAGCTGCAAAGGAAGCTTGGAAATTGGAGAGTGATGCGGACCCTGGCCAGCAGAATCCATGTGTTGTGGCTGCGAGAGACAAATTCACACAGATTATGAAGTCCTGTGGAGAAAAAGGAAGGCATGGCCACTCTCTAAGTGAAAGAGAAGGCCCCAACACCTGGGGCCCTTTTCTGGGTACATTACATTGAGGATGGTCCTCATTTACTATGCATAGGTTCGTTGTAGGTGATTACCTTTTACAGATAACAAAGGAAGAATGTTCCCAATAGGAGTGCAAGATTATTAGAATTGCTTGGATCAATCATGATTTATCCCCAGGAACTGGACACATTGTAGACAGGATTCCATTGGCCAGAAAGAGGGGAAAATTGATATTAGGAGGATAACAAACAAGGTGTTCCCACACTCTCATTTTTTGAGGTAATTAAAACTTCTTTATAACATCATACGTGAAACAGAATAAATTGACTCATGGAGGGTAAAGAGAATCTTCTAGATGTCTTTATAAGGATTTGGATTGCTTACTAATTTGAGTTGTATTTTTCAAGATGTGGTTATTGGAAGAAAAGCTTTATCTCAGTTATGACAACAGCCTCCCTATAACCCTTACAAAAGAGACCAAGGGCTGAGTATCTTCTTTAAGCCCAAGCATCAGGTCCTAGAGTGAACCTGGTGCTCTGCTAAGCTTTCTGTAAATGCAAAGGGCTTCTCATAGCTTTTTTATCAGGACTATTTTCTTTCCTTCTTTATTTTTAACCTCAAATTCCTATCATCCCAACTTCCCACTGGCTCTCAGTATGAAATGTTCATTGGCTTTCTAGAACAATTTTTGAGAAATAAGAACTTGGTATCTTTTTTAAGCTTTGGCAACATTACCAGCTTCTAGGATTTTATAAACTGATGGATAAACTTATTTATGTGCCTAAGAAGCAGTGTGGAGAAAAAATGCAAAACTGCTAGGCTAACTCCAGTGCACTTCCTCTAATAAATTACCTAAAAATGAATTTAGGCCACCTTCACTATTAAGGCTCATGTGATAGTCGATAAATAAAGGCTCCAAGTTCAATGCCTCACCCAATAACAACATTTCTCCTAGCAACAGGAGTCTCTGAAAAAAAACTTCACAGTAAATTAAGTACAATTAGCAGAGCAAACATCAACACCACCAGCCCAGTAAAAAAGTAATCACTCAGCTTTCATTCTCAACATCCATTAAGACTAGAACCATTTCTCAAATCAGTGATCTTTTTAAGTGATCATTATCATGAACACCCTCCTAAATTAGGGATTCCTCATTAAGAAGCACCATAATGATATTAAACTCCAGTCTCTGCTAAGAAGTGGAGGTAATAAAGCTTCCCAAGAAATGACAGCTTATATTTTTGATCCAAGCCATAAAAATAGCTAACTACTTTCTAACGCTTTGATAAACTAGGCTTTTTAAAATGTTCTTTAAGAAGCATTGTCTTGAATGGTAGACATTTAGAGCTGGAAGGAACTTTTGAAAGCATATAGTTCTGCTCCCTCATTTAACAAATGAGAAGATTGAGGCCCAGATATATCAAATGATTTACACAATATCTTACATCTAGTTATCTTACAGAACTGGTTTAACATATGCAAATATAATCAGAAATAAACTTCATTGAGACAGAAGCCTAAAAGCATTTGCACTTCTCTGCTTTTGCCCCTTAAGTGGGCACCAGAGAATCTGCTAAGTCCCTGTAAATTAACGAACGTGATTGTGACAAATATTACCCTAGAAGACTCTCATCAGATTTAGCAAATAAAAATACAGGACAACCAGTCAAATTTGAATATCAAAGAATAATGAGTGGCTTTCTAGAATCAGTATGTCCCAAACAGGACGTTTTGTTTTGTTTTGTTTTGTTTTATCTACAGTGTTGTTTTTAGCTGAAATTGAAATTTAACTGAGCATCCTGTTTCTTATCAATCCTCACTCATGAAGATGATAAAAAGAACTAATGAGAACTGTCAAACTTGTAACATTGTATTAGATGTGTGTTAGGGTTGTCATAACACAATACCACCGACTGGGGGCCTGAAACCCCAGGAAGTTGTCACTTCACAGTTCTGGACGCTAGAAGGCTCACATGAACCAGCCCAGCCCAAGGCATCGGCAGAGCCGGTTCCCTCTGAAGGCTGAGAGGAAGCATCCATTGCTGGCCTCTCCTCTAAATTCTGGTAGTTTACTAGCAATCTTTGGCATTCCTTGGCTTGTAGGATCACTCACCCCAATCCCTGCCTTCATGTTCACAGAGTGTTTTGCTGCTGTACCTATCTGTGTCTGAATTTTCCCTTCTGAAAAGGACACCAGTCATATTGAATTAGGGGTCACCCCAATGATCTCATTTTAACTTAACTACAGTTGACCCTTGAACAACACGGGTTTGAAGTGTCCAAGTCCACTGACATGTGGACTTCTTTCAAAATAAAATCAGTAAATGTACTTTTTCTTCCTTTGATTTTCTTAATAATATTTTCTTTTCTCTAACTTACTTTATTGTAAGAATAGAGCACATAATACATGTAATGAGAATTACATATGGCTTATAGCAGACCTGTGAGTATGGGTAACCCCTGAACAACACAAGTGTGAACTGTGTGGTCCACTTATTCATAGGTTTTTTTTAATAAATACACAGTGAGCTTTCTGTATCTCTCAGTTTCACATCTGCAAGTTCAGCCAATCATGGGCAGAAAACAGTTTTTGATCCACAGTTGGAGACCTATGGATGTGGATGTTGTTCTATGCCACTTTATGTAAAGGACTTGGGCATCTGTAGACTGGAGTAATCATGGAGGTCCTAGAACAAATTCCCCAAGAATACCGAGGTATTATTGTTTAATTTGGGGGAATTCAAAAGTTATATGTAAATGTTTTAATTGCAAGGGTGGTCGGTACCCCTCAGCCCCACACTATTCAAGGCTCAGTTCTACATAGTCTACAAAAGTCACACAAGATCGTTCTGGCAGCAATCACTGTTTCCTCCTCACTCATCACAAGTGATAACAATCTATTTTGGTTAAAAATATTTCAAAACTACCTGGATCTTCTTCTATCTCTTATTATTTTTCTCTGAATGTGGCCTTCTTGCTACTTATTGCCAAGAGCAGAATTGGTCTTCAACTTTGCTTTTAGGCACTGTCCTAGGGATGAGAATGTGATTTCTGAAGAGGAGTTTGACTCCCTCCAAAGGTTGGCTGCTTGCTCTACTTACTAAGAAAGATGACTGCAGGGGACTGCTACTCCCTGCCACCTCCTGTCTGAGCTCTTGTCCTGTATCTGTGTAACTTGAGTGGCCTTGTTCCCTCTGACCCCACCAGCTGATGAAGAGGAATGGTATTGAAGGGGTATGTGAAAGCCCTCTTGTCAAGAAGACTCACTTCCCATTTAAAGTTCGAGCTGAAAGTGGACCACAGAGTCTGGTAGGTGTAATTACTGTTTAATTACTTTGCCCCAAATCACTGTATGCTCCATATGAGGCCCAGATATGTCAAATGATCTGGCTCACTGTCTTAAAGAGCTAGTTTAATATATAGGAAATCTAGTCAGAAATAAGTCTGAAAACATTTCTACCAACAAAGCAAGGCTCCAAGCTAAATGTTCTTTTCTCTGCACCATGTGGACTCCTACTATTTCCTGAAAAGTCCACAAAAGATGTAGAACTTAAGTGACTATATCCTAATAAAGAGAGTTTCTCTGATGAGTAATAACTTTGGACAGGGTCTTTTATCCATATGACTGCTTAAGTTGTAGTATTTGCTTCAATGATTACACCAAATACTGGGGATGCCACTCCCTAGCAACATTTAGTCATTGGACTTTGTGCAAAAAAAGAAAAAAGATGGGAGGAAGGACTTATTATAATATAATATGACATTTCACTAATGCCATTATGTTAAAAATGGAGCTAGATTAACAAAATATCCTTTCTTTGAATGGACATGATAATCTAAGAATAAATAATATCAAAGTTCCAAAACCAGAAATGAATCATATTTTCTATTTTACATTCCTACACAAAAAAGGATCATTATCCACAATTAATATTTTTAAGCAATCAGATTAATGTATTTCACTCTTTATCTACCAGTGTCTTTGCTTCTGCTAAGGGAGAATATAAAATGTATGCTGTAACTTCTATGATTACAACCTATTGAAAAGCCTTCATAATCTCAAAGATTCTGAAGGGTAAGACAGGTTAAGTAAAAGTGTCATTGTTTTTTAACTAAAAGCCTGTGTAAAGCTAAAGGAAAAAAAAAGTACAATTTGACTTTCAAAAAAAAAGTTTAAAAGTTTCTAAGAGAACAAAATTAGAATTTGATTAGGAATAGGAGAACATGTAATTTCAACTTCAACTTTATACAGGGAACTTCAGGACACTATATCATGAGGTTGGTTTAGTTGCACTGTCTAAAAATCTTTCAGCTCTTATTTTAAAGGCAGTCTTTGCTAAAAGACAAAAGACCTAAGGATATACCCAAGTCTGTCACAGTAAATAAATAACCATTTTGGGAATTTCTCTTCCATGGTAATGATTAGGATACAACCACTTCACACTCACCAAGACTTCAGCCAAGGTTTTAGCTGTATGAGGCACAGCACAAAGCAGAATGAAAATCTTAAAATCCTGAACTAAGCTCAAGAACAGTTCAACAACAGATTCCTTGTGCTAGAATTCTATAATAAATCTGCTATACTCATGATGCCCATAACCATAGTCTAGGATATAAAAACACCCACTTGAGAAAGGTAAGGTTAAATATGAAGAGTAACAGTTTATGGTCGCTATTATTTGTATTATATCAAATAGATAAAATATATATGAGGAAGCTAAGCATTTGATTAAACATCGAGTTATAGAAATCAATGTTTATTTGAAAAATGAACTGGTAGTCCACAGAAATGAAATCACTTCTGGTATCCTAATATAAAGCCACTAACAATTAAGCAGCTGAAAATGGTATTATTTTTAATATATAATTCTTAGCTGTATCTGAATTTAATTAAATACAATTTATTGATATAACTCAGTGGCAAATGTCCATGAATATACATTAGAGGAGCACATTAGAGGTGATTACTTATTTAAAATAATTTTTAAATTATTTATGATCTTCACACAGAATAATAATACCTGATGAGGGCTCTCTAGACTAAGAAAAATAAATCTAAGGAGGAAAGCATTGGCGTTTAAGAACATGTTGATAAGCTACAGATTCTGTAAAATAGGATTTGCAGAGTCCACCATGCCAATCCATGTTCAACCACTAGGTGGAACACTCCTGCCTCCTTTCCACTGTTCTACTGTAGAAAAAGAAAATAACCATTGGAAGATATTGGGTTTAGTTTACTGTTTGTTGTTTTTTGTGCTGAATACTCACCAAAACCTATTTAGCATTATAATTTAGCATTATAAAACTATACATCTACAAGCAGTTCCTTCTCAGCTTTAAGATTTTTATTACTACCAGTGGAAGTTATTTTGCTCTGCTTTTTCATTAAGCTTACAGTCAACAAGATATAAACACACCAATGAGCGGAAATGTTAATAAAATAAGCCTACTAATTACTCTGTATGAAGAAACAGGAACAACTGAAAAAATAATTTTACCTTTCAGGATACTCAAACAAGAATTACTGTCATTTAATATTTTATGCTTGTGTTTTATATTTATAAGTATACGCCTATAAATTCACAAGTGATTACTCCAAAAAGTGAATATGATAAAATAAGAGAAATATCATATACATATCATAGTTAGAATTCTGAACATTGTCAAGATTTTGGTAGATTTTTTCAACATTTATTAAATTACTTTATTGCCAAAATCATCCCAATTTTTTAAAGTTTTAAACAGAGTCTCCATTTATACTGATTCAGATTCAGGGACAGAAATTGTTATAATGTCTTAGAAATAATCCTTCTTGTCCAAAATTAAATATGTCTTTAACTTCAATTTACTGAAAAGAGTGCCCTTTTTGTTTACTGGGTTATAGCAAATACATTTTGAGTTTACCCCAATTGACTAAAAACTAACAAGCATAGGTTAAATAGCACTTTACACAGAACTTTTAATGCCCATTGATCAAATGCACTACACAAATAGGAATTTTGCTTCTTCCATTGTAAAATGATCACAGGACAGAATCTGGTAAATTCTAGTCCCAGTTTTGCCAATAGCTAGCTTGAGCAAATCATTTAAACTCTTTATATTTTTTCTCAAATTAAAATTAAGTAAAGTAGACTCTGAGCTTCTATTTCACTTAGAAATATAAGTTTTTATTATCTAAGACCAACCCTAACAAAGATAACAGTGTACAGATGGCCTCCCATCTTCCCCACCTTCTCTGATGAGTAGAACCAAGAGCTCTAAATACACAAAGGAAAGAGAAAACTTTGGTTTAGAATTTGTTTACTTACTTTGGTCTAAATGACATTTAGCCACCTGAAATGAATTCGCTGTGCTCTTTCTCTAGCCATCTTGCACAGAATCTTCAATAATGCAGATCTGCTCCACAGATTCCATTTCCTGCAATGCACAACTTAAGTTTCTAGTAGGAATGATAGCCACAGTTTTAGGACCATGTGTTATGTTCATTTAAGATCATCTGTAAGAACTTAGCTCCTTTTCTTATAACGTGTTCTTGAATTACTCTGTTAACTTAGTGCTCCATTATATCTTTATATTGAGTTTACATAAGTAAAAGTTCTGAATTCCTCAAATTTGAGAATGATTCTATTGCATGTATGTGCTGTGTACAAAATCTACACTGAGCAAACAGCAGATCCATATTTTTACTCACAGACTTGACTTACATTGCCATCTCTTCCATAACAAGCTAATTACTGCATAAATTTATAAATTTGTCCAAGAAACACATTTAAGGGGCCAACCATGAGAGAAACTGTTTCTTTTTTAGCATGCAAGCACTTCTTTCCCTCTTTATTGTGCACTTCTGATGGTACCTTTAAAAAGATTTTCATGAGGGATGTGTCTTTAATTAAGACTTTAAAATGAAAGCAATAAATATATTTTATAATACCTTTAATCGGCTATAATACCTTTTTTCTTCATTAGAAAGATAACAGATTGCTGGTTAACTGGTCATTAAATATTAATTAAAAAGAAAAATATATGATGGAAGAAATTTATTTCAGTTGCTGCTAACTCATTTTTTCACTTGGATTTTTTTCTGCATAAAATTAAATGCATATGGACCCAGTCATGTCATCCATGGAGGAACACCAACTGGTCTTGCAGCTTTTGCACACACCTACTGCTCGCCCAGTGACAGCAGCTCAAGAGCTTCTCTGCACTGGTATCCAAGACCCACAGAGAAAGTCTCCTTTGCACATTAGCAGCCAGGAATCATGCTCAGGACAAAGCATTCACCGCAGAACTTCCCACAACAATGCTATGAACACAGCAGCTCTGTGTAGGACCATTCTGTCCCCCCTGAGCAATGGGAGACCACAGGGAACTCTTTCTGCCCCAGGCACCTACCTCTGCTAACTAGCACCTTCTATAACTTCCAGTTAAGTACCACTTCTCCCAGATTCTACCCACTCCCATCAGCTTGCTCCCCTCAACCAGGTCAAGAAGATGATATAAAACTTCAATTTAAGAGAAAAAGCAGATGTTTTAGGGTAACAAGGAAAAATAATCCTTGAATACTGCCTATGGTATTAAAAATGTAATTAAGATAAACTTTTTGGGAAATTCCAATATAGTGGTTTCATTTTGCTCGAAGAAATCCTGGAGACTATGCCCTCACTCTCAGCTGCAGACAACAGTGGAGGTGTGTGTGATGGTAGTCAGCCTCAGAAGAAAAATTTACTTTAGGCCTCAGTAGCAACCTCCAAGGCAACCAGCTACCTCCAGCCAGTGATTCTCAAACTTTAATCTGTATCTATTGTAAAAGGCAGCTTCTGATTCAGCAGCTTCTGTGGCAGCAGTGAGGACCCTGGGAGTAAAGAGGACCCTGTCCTTCTCTCCACGAAACTTTGAGCCTTTGAAGCAAAGGGAAGGAAGAACAGCAAACAATAGTGTTCATAACCAGCAACTCCAAACTTGCTAAAAATTCATATTCCACCCTGCCAGTATGGTTCCGTTGGTTGGGCATCATGCTACAAAGCAAAAGGTCGCCAGTTCAATTCCTGGTCAGGGCACATACCTTGGTTGAAGGTTCAATCCCCAGTAGGAGCATGTATGAGAGGCAACCAATCAATGTATTGAAAAATGAAATCATCGTCTATAGTAAAAAGTATGTGTTTGATTACTTCTTTCGAGCTATACTGTTTTTGCTTTTTCCATGGAATATCATGTTTACTTGAAAGGATGAGAGATAAATGAAAAATTTTTATTTGACTTGAATATTTGACAGACTTTTTCCCTTAAAAAATAAAGAAAATAAAACTGTTGCTTAAAAAGGTGACGGCATTTGTTGTTAAGGATAAAGTTATACTTTTCAAGTGAAAATTAGATTTTTGGAAAACTGTATCTACCACCATTATCCTAACAGTTGATAGTTGAAGACTTTGTGAGATTATTTGTGATTTTTTACAGTAATTTTTGAGACTATATCACTAAATATGTAATAGGTGGAAGATCTATATAACTCAATGAAGCAGTAATATTATTGCATAATATTACAAAATAATGCATGAGTAAACAATCTACTCAAAGTTAAAACAGACCAATATATTTTAGTGTAACAAGGTATAAAAATTTTGTTCATATGGTTTCAGATAAGCCACAAGGAATTACCATTTATTATGTTTTGTGTAGTATCAAAAAGTCTCTACAGCTGAGAAAACTTCAAATATGATTTTATTTTAAACTATAGGGTACAGCAGAGGTAACACCTGCTTAAGTGTGGTTGGTAGGGTAATAGCATGGGTCCAATAACTTATAGTTTTAATTTGAACATTTCACCTAAAGTGTCACATGATATGCTGGAATGTGATATTGTTATGTTACAGAATTACATGCTGATGACTTTGTACTAAAAGATTTTATAATAAAAAGGGGTATTATTTGTGCTGGACTCTGTATATATCTGTGTAATGCAGGTTTTTCTCTTTATATTTCAACCAGTTAACATATTGCAACAGATTGAATGAAGAAGGAAACATGAGAATCTATTTTCTATTAAGCCATATCTTAAAGAAATAAAGAAGTACAAAACAATATGACTCTTCTCATTTTTTTTGTTTCGGTAAATAAAATTATTTTTTAAACAAAAAAAAAGGGGAAGGAAGAACAGAACTTGACTGAAGCCTACAGAATTTCTAAAATACAAATAGGTGACCTTATATAGTTAGAAGATTCTTGGCAACTTTTTAAAATCTGTCTTTACAATATCATTTGTATAAGAATTTTTAAAACATTTTAAGATTTTTAAACAACTTTCAAAATAAATGATAATCTCAAGGTACTCTTTCTTTTTCTTTTTCCAGAATTTTCCGTATTCATTCACTGGCTTCTTTACTTTCAACCTTCAACAGGACTGAGTGTTTTATTTGCCCCCTGATTAACAATTATTTTATATTTAAAATTATAACACAGTGAAATTGACCTTTTTTTTTCTTTTGGCATACAGGGCTATGAATTTTAATACATTATAGGTTTGGTTAAATACCATCACAACCAGTCCATTTACACACAGTCCAAAGACAGGATTTGGTTCCCAAATTTCTATGGTTTTCTCTTCTTTCGTACTTTCTCTAGTTCCTCTCTTTGTTCCCAGACTCTCAGACAGCATTATAAGTGGGTTTTAAAATTGAAGTAAAAAGAATTAAGTATCATTTTAAGAAAATTTCCAGAAAATTTACATTCTCCTTGAATTAGCAGGAGCTACTGGAAAGCTAAAACTCTGAGGCTCAGAACCACTGTGACAGAAGCATGAAGGTCACCGAATCCAGAAGCAAACACATCTTCCTGCCTCAAGCTCCCAGACAGGGACAAATTGGTCTCCACAGTGGGCCTCCCTGAGGATGCGTGATTCTCAACAACTTCTTTATTTTACTGCCTGAGCCAGCCCAGAGGAGAGTCCAGGCTGTCTCGGAGCCCAGAGTGACCTATAAACTCCAATCCTCAAGGCCAGAGAACACAGCACCCTGCTAAATGGGAACTGTGTCACAGAGCCCAAAACAACAGGTCACTAACAGAAGGAGTAACCAGTTAGGTGATTTATTCTGTTTCAGCTTGTAGGGCACTGGAAACTTGAATCTGTAACCCCCCAAAAAGTTTCAAAGTACAGGTCTTTTCTGGATAGATGATTCTTCAATGATTCATATTTAAAAACTACAAGTAAAAGAATAAACCTTCAGGAGATGACAAATGCTTTAATTTGGGGGCTATTTTCAGCCCCTGTATACTTGTAGCTCCATTCATGCTACAAAACTAAAGGTCTTATAACACCATGTTTGATTTACGGAAGGAAAAAAAGATGACATTACTGAAAAGACCCATTACTCCTGTGCCTCCTCATGTAGTTCAGAGTTAAGTACTCTACAAATCTGAATCCTTGGTGGAATGCAATTCTGTAATTCAATCGAGAGATCTTGCTAATGTCCCAGTCTGCAAGAACATAGCTTAAGGGTTTAGGTTTAGCAGGAAACCTTGCAAACCAGGAACTGAATCACAGCCTGCCTCCGTCAATCAGGGATGAGTGAGCGTTGTTGGCGATGTAATATTAAACAATTATTAAGATTTTTAAAAGGAAGAGCAAAAATTATAAGGTTGTCTCAATCAGAGACTGTGGATTGTAAGGTAAAGGATGAAAACAAGACACCAAATAAACAAAATATTGATAATTGTTAAAGTTGGATGATTAGTAAATGAGAAACAACTACCATTTTCTCTATTTTTGCATATGAAAATGCCCTTAATAGATAGTTTCTTTAAAATGACACCAAAAGTATGGTGGGAGAATAAGGTTTCTTGAAACTCATGGAATTTGTAGCTGTTTTTCATTTTATATATTAATGTAAGTATAATAAATATTGTGTGATAACTTTGTAAGATTTTAGGTCAATTAATAGGTATAAATGGAAATTTACTATAAATGCAAGAGTAGGGCACCTTCTGGATGCACTGAGGAAGCTCTTACGTACTGAAGTGTGTGGAGCTGTGTCAGTCATGTTATTCGTGCACACACACACACACACACACACAGCATTACATATGCAGTCAGACTTCCATGTGGAAAATCAGGACTGTGAAAACACTGACTATTTGTGTCACAAATGGGTCACTGTAGTATTTCTTTAAACATTGCTTATCAATAATGTGGCTCAAGAAAATTTTTTTATGTAACAAAATTTCAATGTCTCACTATAGTTATAATCATTTAAGGAGTATTTGAAAAATACTTATTATCTGACCCTAATCCAGATCAGTTAATCAAGTTCTCCAAATTTTTTAGTGCATTGAGAATTGAGAGGTACTAGCCTGCTGTTTTCAGGAGACTAAGACTTAAAGTGAGGGAACATCTTCAAAACCGGGATCATCATATTATTTGGATAACCTCAGACGTCCATGCTAAATAAGAAATTAAATTATAATCAGAGTCATGTTACATTCAATATCAAGTAAAACAAAATGAAGTAAACAGAAAATAAAAATGTCCTCAACAATGGAGTCTGGTCAATATTGGATTGGGGACCCACTAGCAAAACGTGCAACATGAGGGAAATTAAGACGCAGTAAAAAGGCCTAGGACAGGACTACCTAACAAACATGGAAAATTTGCCCAGAGCTGAGCAAATTGTATATTTTCAACAACACTCTCTCCGTAATACTTTACGTTACCAACTACTTCAAGAAACTCCTTACCCAGAGAATTTTCTTCCAAGGAAATTCATGCCCTAGAGACCTGGGTTTGCTGGGATTTGCATAGCTTGTCAATTTTTGTCTCTAATCTGAGCATAAACTTTTATTTGGATGAAGGTGCTTCTTATATTCAAGGCTGTCTGTTCTTGAACCAAGTCTCATGTATCACATAATATCTGAAGGAAAGATGAGGCACCCTGGCTTTGGACAAGCCTGATCCCAGTTGCAAACAAATCAAAAAACAGTATTAGCTCACCTCTAATCCATTAAGCTTTCAAAGATCAGTTCTTTCCTTAGAATAGGAATGCTTTAAGTTCAGAAATGATCATGTAGGCATACTACAATCACAGCTAAATTCAAGAAGTAGTTGCTGGAACACTTTAAACACAAATAGTAATTTAATTGATTCTCACAAATCCAATTCATTGGATCCTGTTATGCAGGTAGCACATGAATTAATATCTGTTTCACATATGATCAAAAATGAGGCTCAAAGATTCTGGCTTACTCACTATCACACTGCACATCAGCACACAGACAAATGTGATTTCCTGATCCTTAATATAGTGCCCACTCTACCAGGTCTCAGTTCCTTTCCACAGTCACAAATCAACATATATAGGGTCCGGCACAAATAGCACCTCTTTTTTATTACAAAATCTTTTATTACAAAATCATAAGCATGTAATTCTGTAACATAACAGTATCACACTCAAGCACACCATATGCCATTTTAGGTGAAATGTTCCAACTGAAACTATAAATTATTACACCTTTATTGTTACCCTACCAACCATACTCAAGCAGGCCTTACTTTTGCCAGACCCTGTACATGTATTGAGCAAAGCATTTCACTGGATGCTGTAGAAGAGACAAGAGAAAAAGTCATTGTCCTACAAGAGCTTGAAATCTAATTGTGAGAATAAGACGTTTCATTTTATGAACAAAATGAAAAAAAAAAAAACCTCTAATCTACAGCCATACCACCTTGAACACTCCCAGTCTCTTCTGATCTCGGAAGCTAAGAAGGGTCAGACCTGGTTAGCACTTGAATGGGAGAAAAAACCCTAATAACCCCATTAACTGTTGGAAAATAGATAATGAAAGACAGTACAGGAAAAGAAAAGCTATGTGGCCCGATGAAACAGAACTAAAAGGAAGACTGAACAAATATTTATTGAGCACTTACTATGTGTTGGCACTTTTCTAAGAGAAAAGACCTTGTATTTTTCTTACCCAGATGCTCACAGAATTTGGAAAATTGAGGTGGGAGAGATACTAGAGGATCCCCCAGATGACTTTTCAGGGCTCAGGGCAAGCAGAGCTAAGGTGGCTATCCTCAGACAGTGAACAGTGTGGGGCTGGGAACCAGGGAATCATGCTGAACTACATGTGTCCAGATGGCTCTCTCACACCCTTGCCCCATCCCTAACTAGTTAAGCAATCTGTACCTTGATAAAACCACTCATAAAACATTCATGGGACTAGATTAGGTTTTAAAATCTGCCTCATGTGGTGTGAAATGTGTAGTGTCAGCTCCCGCAATCAGAGAGACTCATTCTACTTTGTAGCCACTCTGAACTGCCAGGCTCTGGAGCCATGTCCTTCTGGTTTTACTATTTCATGTCACTGAGAGGAAAGAAATCTCTGTGCAGCTCCTTCTGTCTCATCTGTCTTACAGCTCACCTGCACACTCACCCTTTGTTTTTCTCTTTTGCTGGGATAGTTTCTTCTACATCCCATTCTAAGCCTACTGCCAACCATGAGAGCTAAGGAGGGAGTGATCACAGAAAAAATTAGGCAATATTATGTTTAAGAGGGACTGTGTTTATTTTAGTTAAATATGTTTATTTTGTTACTTAGCAATAATACCTGCTAAAGGAAAGTTACATGTATATTACTGGGCTCTGAGCTGACCTTAGTGGTTTTTCATTTAATTAAATTAAAATGAATTAAGTGTCCTCCTCACACATGCTGCTTGACCCCTGAGTCTATAGGGGTCTAGAGCCCTGGCTTGGAATGTCCTCACAAATGGCTATTCACATCCCCCTTATCATTTAGGGCAGGGGTGTCAAACTCATTTTCACCGGGGGCCACATCAGCCTTGAGGTTGCTTTCAAAGGGCTGAAATAATTTTAGGGCTATATAAATGTAACTACTCCTTAACTAACTGTTAAGGAGTTGAAATTACATTCAGTCCTTTGAAGGCAACCATGAGGTTGATGTACCTCCCAGTGAAAATGAGTTTGACACCCCTGATTTAAAGCCAAGTCAGTTCCCAAATCTTATTAAAATTTCCTCTACCATTGTGTCCTCAAATTTCTCCCTCTCATCTGAACTCTCTCCTATAGCAGTTGTAGATTTAACACAAACATTGCATTCTGGAGCTTTGAGGGTTAGTGCCATGCACTGTATTGAGTACCACTCACTGTGCTGTGCACATACAAGGAACACAATGAATTCTTGATGGAGTGACTGATTGTAAACCAATCAATCTCCTGTGTTGTTAGACAAACTGAAAAGAAAACGTGGGTCCTATAAATCTTTATTTTTTAATAAATCTATTTTAATATTCTTATGTTAGAAGATAGTAATTTAAAATATCTCCTTTTTGCATTCTATCTTTTGGCACAGTCTCCAAAGCTCAATTATGGATAATGTTCTTCTTTTCTCTTTCTTTTTACCCTGTCAGTAAAAATTTAACTATTTTCATTTCTTGGACCAAATGCAAAATCAGAATTTGGTAATTCCAATCAATTATAGGGTGTTTGAATGATCCAAATCAGGGATTCTCTATCCAGGAACAAAAACCTGGTAGAAGACTTAAAATCTACCAAACTGATCTGCAACTTTTTATGCTGCTCAATTCCCAGTCATATCTCAGCTGTAATCAGAACTGCATTGTCTTTGTTCCCTTGGAAATTGTCGGCTGACACCCATCAGCCTCATCAATGTGTACACTGAGTTAGGTAAACCAGGAGCTGGGAGCTTTCTGCATGCCATTCTTTGTGTAGCATAACTATACATGATTTTAAAGATTTTAACCCACCTCTCCTTCTCCCTGCCCCCCAGAACTAATCTATATGCTAATTTGCACTTGATAATACCGCCCCACAATATGGTAATTGCTGTAATGTTTTCCAGGGAGAAAAAAAAGGAGAAATTGAGCTGTGGCTCCATCTCTGAAGGCTGTGCCTTCATGAGAACCTCCACACAAAGAACAGGTTATAAAACCTCAGCCCACATCAGTGGTTTGCCACATTGAGGTCAAAGTAAACTCATTCTAGAAAAACTGCAAATATTCTCCTAGGCTACAGTATTTTGAAATGATCCCAGAGGCAGTAATTGTATGGAGAGTCAGTGAGCTGTAGCCTATTGCAGATGAGTTCAAAATGGTTGCAGTCCCCCACCTGAGAGCACTTCTAGATTTACAAGAAATCTGAAACCCCTGACTTAACAGCTCATCTCTTAAGAATGGCCAAGTTTTCTGGCTCCTCCACATAACCTGTATCTGGACAAGGGTCCTTGGCTTCCTACCCTGTTTTCCTACATGTGCCTTCCAATGTTATTAAGATATCAAATGCAGAAATGACGACAAGAAAGCCCTAATTAAACAGCAGCAGCAAAGGCCCTCAAAGGAACAGCTTGAACCCAAATAAAAGGAGCTTGGGACTGGAAAGGGGGAAAAGACAATGGGGGCTTTGAAATCAGCTGGGTTTGAAGCAATGAGCTTGTTGTGTGTATTTAAAGGGCCAGATGACACAAAGGGCTCCCAATGCTGTCAGGCCAGAGACCAAGCTCAGGATTCTCCAAGACAGAAGGGGTAATACTCATTGAGTCCTGTGACCAGAATCGAATCATAATTGGCCTCAGAGATCACTTATGGCAATCAGGGAAATAATATGCTTCTGAATAATTATGAATAATTAGGCACATTTGTGAATAATTATACTGATAATAACTATCTAACTCATTCCATTTTAAAATTGTAATTCAGTCATTACGCATTGAGTAGTCATTCCCTTCATCCTGCTTTCAGCATATTCATAGCCTAATCCATCTGCCATTCTTACAGTGACTTGAGCCTCTCTCCAGGTCAGGACTGTCCCAGCAATAGCCAGGCCCTGGACTCACCCTGGGGACAAGGGAACACACTGGTGCTTAGGGTTGGAACTGCATATCCTCCTTAATTGATTGGAGAGGACTCTGGACAGTATGAAGCAACAGAAAGGACGTAAGGAAATATTTTCCTAAAACTCCGGAGCTTTGCCATCTTGTGACTCGTTTATCAATTTATACATGACTTCAAAGTAATGTCCAAGAGCTCATTGCTGTTTTTAATAGTGTAATATAAATACGAAGCTGTTGTTTCTACATATCATTGTAAAGAACTAGTAAGTTGTAAAATAAATAAATAAATAAAATGTGTCTTTTTATAGTGTCTTCTGATCAGAGTACTAGGTTATTTAGAAAATCAGAAGTCCCAATTTGAAGATGGAGTCTTAAAAAAGTGTGCTTTCTCAAGGCTTTAACAAAACAAAAGGTGCCCTTTCCTTATTGCCATACTCTGTTCTCCCTCACATCTTACCTCTTTTCCCTCTTTCCATTATCCTTCTTCTCTCTCCCCCCGCCTCACCAACTTCTCTCTCATCTTCATGTCTCTTTCTGCTGCGGGCTTAATGGTGACAATCATAAAAGCAAGCTTATATTTTCCTGATTTCAAAAGTAATATGTTAACTCAGAAATTTGAAAAGTATCAGGGGGAGAAAAAATAGTTTAAAACAATAACCGCAGCACCTGAGAGATCCAATATTAACCTCAAATTCTAAAGTTTCTTTTTCTGTACATATTTCACACCACAGAGATATTACAAAAGCAATTTTGCATCCTGACATTTTCTTTAACACTTTCCATATGATTGCATTTTCCCTATTATTAAATAATAAGTATTTGTCATGTCATTAAAACTCATGTTTTTAAAGTTTCATGTTTGGCTCTTTCCGGGACGAAATGGCGCCGTCCACACCGCTACTAACAGTCCGAGGATCAGAAGGACTGTACATGGTGAATGGACCGCCACATTTTACAGAAAGTACAGTGTTTCCAAGGGAATCTGGAAAAAATTGCAAAGTCTATACCTTTAGTAAAGATGGGACCTTGTTTGCCTGGAGCAGCGGAGAAAAAGTAAATATTATCAGTGTCACTAACAAGGAACTGCTGCACTCCTTCGACCTTCCAAAGGCAGTTTGCCTTGAATTCTCGCCAAAAAACACTGTCCTGGCCACCTGGCAGCCTTACACTACTTCTAAAGATGGCACAGCTGGGGTTCCCAACCTACAACTCTATGATGTGAAAACTGGCATGTGTTTAAAGACTTTCATCCAGAAAAAGATGCAAAACTGGTGTCCATCCTGGTCAGAAGATGAAACTATTCGTGCACGAAATGTTAACAATGAAGTTCACTTCTTTGAAAATAACAATTTCAACACAATTGCATATAAATTGCATTTGCAAAAAAATTGATTTTGTGTTATCACCTGAACCTCAACCATACAAAGTGGCTGTTTATGTTCCTGGAAGTAAGGGTGCCCCTTCATTTGTTAGATTATATCAATACCCCAACTTCGATGGACCTCATGCAGCTCTAGCCAATAAAAGTTTCTTTAAGGTAGATAAGGTTACAATGCTATGGAATAAAAAAGCTACTGCTGTGTTGGTGATAGCAAGTACAGATGTTGACAAAACAGGGGCTTCCTACTATGGGGAACAGACGCTGCACTACATTGCAACAAACGGAGAAAGTGCTGTAGTGCAGTTACCAAAAAATGGCCCCATTTATGATGTAGTTTGGAATTCTAGCTCTACTGAGTTTTGTGCTGTTTATGGTTTTATGCCGGCCAAAGCAAGTTTTCAACTTGAAGTGTGATCCTGTGTTTAACTTTGGAACTGGTCCTCGTGATGCAGCCTACTATAGCCCTCATGGACACATATTAGTGCTGGCTGGATTTGGAAACCTGAGGGGACAAATGGAAGTGTGGGATGTTAAAAACTACAAACTTATTTCTAAACCAGTGGCCTCTGATTCTACATATTTTGCATGGTGCCCAGATGGTGAGCATATTTTAACAGCCATGTGTGCTCCCAGGTTACGTGTTAATAATGGGTACAAGATTTGGCATTATACCGGCTCCATCTTACACAAGTATGATGTGCCATCAAACGGCAGGTTTCTGGCAGCCATTTTTAGATGGAGTATTTCCAGCAAAAATAATAACTTACCAAGCAGTTCCAAGTGACGTACCCAGTGAAGAACCTAAAGCTGCAACAGCTTATAGACCCCCAGCTTTAAGAAATAAACCAATCACCAATTCCAAACTGCATGAGGAGGAACCACCTCAGAATATGAAACCACAACCAGGAAATGATAAGCCATTATCAAAAACAGCCCTTAAAAATCAAAGGAAACATGAAGCTAAGAAAGCTGCAAAGCAGGAAGCAAGAGGTGAAAAAAGTCTAGATTTGGCACCTACTCCTGCCCCACGGAACTCAGCACGGAACACTGTCTCTCAGTCAACCTCCGGAGACCCTGAGGTAGACAAAAAAATCAAGAACCTAAAGAAGAAACTGAAAGCAAAAGAACAACTGAAAGAACAAGCAGCAACTGGAAAACAGCTGGAAAAAAATCAGTTGGAGAAAATTCAAAAAGAGAAAGCCCTTCTCCAGGAGCTGGAAGATTTGGAATTGGGTGTTTAAAGATTCACAGACAACATGTTGATTAGCAGAAATAGTGAAAACACATCTTCTGTTAAGTTCATTGGTGTATACAGAATATTCATGTGCCCACATTTAACATCCATGATTCTGTATGTGTGAAATTACTTAATAATGCCAATTACAATTGATTTTTGTATCCTGCATCTTATATCATGTTAATATATGATATAAAAAAGAGACATATGAATTTTCTAGCTAAGTGAGACAGATTGAAAAACAATGTCATTGTTTTTTAGTGGGGGACAGTATTTACCCTATACATGAATAAAAAGATTTTAAATTAAAAAAAAAGTTTCATGTTTGATGTTGCCAGATGATAGATGAACACGGACATGAGAATCAATTTCTGAAGTTTTGGATACCCATGTTTCTTTTTTGTAAGTGTATTTTATTGATTATGCTATTACAGTTGTCCCATTTTTTTCTCCCATTTATTCCCCTCTGCTCTGCAACACCCGCCCACCCACTTCTCCCCCCCCCCCCTTAGTTTATATCCATGGGTCGTACATACAAGTTCTTCGGCTTCTACATTTCCTATACTATTCTTAACCTGTTTATTTTATACCTACTAATTATGCTTCTTATTCCCTGTACCTTTTGCCCCATTCTCTCCCCACCCCCACCCCACTGATAACCCTCCATGGGATCTCCATTCCTTAGATTCTGCACCTGTTCTAGTTGTTTGTTTACTTTCATTTTGCTTTTGTTTTTGTTTTCTTTTGTTGTTCAGTTGTTGATAGTTGTGAATTTGTTGTCATTTTACTATTTATAATTTTGATCTTCTTTTTCTTAGATAAGACCCTTTAACATTTCATATAATAAGGGCTTGGTGATGGTAAACTCCTTGAACTTGACTTTATCTGGGAAGCACTTTATCTGCCTTTCCATTCTAAATAATAGCTTTGCTGGATAGAGTAATCTTGGATTCATATAAGCTCTTGCCTTTGATGACTCGGAATACTTCTTTCCAGCCCCTTCTTGCCTGTAAGCTTTCTTTTGAGAAATCAGCTGATAGTCTTATGGGAACTCTTTTGTAGATAGCTCTCCTTCTCTTTTGCTGCTTTTAGGATTCTCTCCTTATATTTAATCTTGGGTGATGTAATTATGACGTGCCTTACTGTGTACTTCCTTGGGTCCAATTTCTTTGGGACTCTCTGAGCTTCTTGGACTTTCTGGAAGTCTATTTCCTTTGCCAGATTAGGGAAGTTGTCCTTCATTATTTGTTCAAATAAGTTTTCAATTTGTTGCTCTTCCTCTTCTCCTTCTGGCACCCCTATCATTCACATGTTGTAATGTTTAAAGATGTCCTGGAGGTTCCTAAACCTCTCCTCACTTTTTGAATTCTTGTTTCTTCATTCTGTTCTGGTTGAATGTTTATTTCTTCCTTCTGGTCCAAACCATTGATATGAATCCTGGTTTCCTTCCTGTCACCATTGGGTCCCTGTATATTTTTCTTTGTTTCACTTTTCATAGCTTTCACTTCTTCCTCTATTTTTCAACCATACTCAACCATTTCTGTGAGCAACCTGATTACCAGCATTTTGAACTGTGCATCTGATAGGTTGGCTATCTCTTCACTGCTTGGTTCTACTTTGGGAGCTTTGATCTGTTCTTTCATTTGGGCATATTTTTTGTCTCTGTGCTCCTGTTATATAGTAAGGAGCTTTAGGTATTTGCCAGGGTGGGGCAGCCTGCAGAGCTGCGATGTGGCACTATATGTGAGGGAGAGGTTCAAGAGGTAATACCACTGATTCAGCTCTCAGCTGGGTTTCAGTCACTTTCCCCACTACCTACAAGCAAATTGGGCCCTTCTGGTGCTGATTCCTGGGTGAGTGGGCTAATGTATGTCCTAGGACCCTGCAGGTCTCTCCAACAAACTCCCCTATGAGTCTGGGGGTTTCTCCCACCGCTACAACCCTTACAGATTTTTACAGCCAAAGGTTTTGAGGCTTTTTCTCCCATGCTGGAACCCTGGGTTGCAAAGTATGTCTCACTCCCCAGTTGTTCCTCCTGGTTTATCTGCAAGCAAATGTGGGACTGCCTATCTCTGCCCCCCTGCCAGTCTGAATGAATGTTTTTCTTCAACTCCTTGTTTGTCAGACTTCAAGTTTGATTTTCTGGCAATTCTGGTTGGTTCTTCTTTTAAAATTTGTTGTTGTCCTTCTCTTGGTTGTGTGAGGAAGCAAAGTGTATCTACCTACACTTCCATCTCAGCTGGAAGTCCAGATGCTCATGTTTCTTATTTCCTTCTATTTTGCCATATTATCATGTTGGTAGTCTTCTTTTGTTATTTCTCACCCTATTATTTCCACATTCCCCTCTCTTCTTCTTAAATTAAGACTTGACTTGGGCCTCAGGAGGGATATGCTGCTCAGAAAGAGGAAAGGAGAATAACATTGTAACTGGTTTAATGAACAGGCATGCTTACAACATACAACCATTCCAGGTATGAGCAACATTAATATCCCACAGTTTAACTCTAAAAAAGACTTTCAATGCAGAAATAACCATAATAAGATTCTATCCTGGATGCAAACTGAGAGAGCTCAGTAACTGAAATATGTTATGATGCATCCTCTCCTTAGACTTGATTACAGAAAAATGAAGGCCCACATGGCACCATGTTGAGCTTCTGGAAGAGGAGTTTCCACACAACTGCATCAGATGCACAAGAACTGCCCGCAGAGGTTGTTACAAATATATCTGTGTGGATTCAGTAGACTCAGGAGTAAGGGTCAAGCTGGAAAGAGAATCAGGCAGCAAGTGATGAAGCACCACGTACACCAAGCTTCTGTGGTACACCCTGAATTTTACCACAGAAGCAATGTGGTTCATGACCAGATGAGTGACATGGTCAGATGAACATATGGTAAAATTGATTCCAATGTAAGTAAACAGAACAAATCGAGTGGTTGTGAGATCAGACAGGATAAAGTACAAAGAGAGGGACAGATGTACATTGGATTAGTGGCCTATTGTGATAAAGGAGAAATCTGGTCAACCAGTAATGAAAACATGGCTGAAGTAGTACAGTCTGGTAGGGGAGTAGAAAAGTAGGTAGATATGAAAGCCATGTATGGTTGGATTAACAAGATAATGTGAATGTTGGACCTGAGAACTAAAAAACAAAGCTTCGGTGACTCCTGATTATCTGGTTTGGAGAAAAACACAGTAGTGGGGAGGGGGGAGCAGCAGTGTGCAGAAGTGGGGGAGACGGAAGGGTGATATGCATTACAGGGCTATGATGAATTCACTTGGAAACAATAAGTTACAAAAGAAAAAAGAAAAGCAGCATCTTGTTCAAAAATAATCACCTTCTCTAATCGTTGCTTGAATGCTTAATAATTAAAATAAAGTTTTTGCTTTCTTCCCCGTATGACTATTGCTGTCATGACTGCAGTGCAAAGGCACCCAGAGAACATACAGCATCTTAGATGGTGGGCCTTTCACAGGGAAGCCCAACAGTGAGAGGAGCTCTCATGGCAGACACTTTGCATCACCAGCTTACTGTACAATTCAGAGAGCAGAATCAAATAATTCTGTGACTCATCTCCCCAGGTCATCTGGGGACAGGAAAAGACACCCATCTAATTCAATTGTACCTCTATTGCAGGTCTTTGCAAGTTCTCTTCACTGCACGGTCAGACATCTGTAGATCCTGCATTAAGCAGCTCCACATAGATCCTATATCTCAATCTCTGTTGTACCAGCAGAATTTCCTGCAGGCACTGGGCAGAGTGGACATCTAAGCAATCCTAAGAGCAAAATTCAAGGAATGTTTATTGGAATATATTAAAGCAAAAATTGGAAGAATTGAATATTTTACCTCAAGTATATGGCCACACAAACTTTTATAAAGAATCAAACAGGTTTTGGGTTTGTTTGGTTGGGGTTTTTTTGTTTGAGTATTTTAGCTCCAAGGGACTGGGCTACTTTCCTATTTTAAAAACAGAAACTACCCAATATTTCAACAGGGGAAAGTTCAAGGAGGAAATTTCAGCAGAAAAACTGTATCTCTACTCTAGTTTTTTTCTAGGTGGAATAAATAGAAATAAAGCCATTAAAAATAATGGTTATGAAGACAATTTAGCAACACAGAAAAATGCACAAAAGCAAGCTACAAAATTGAATACTCACTATGGTTGCAACTATACTTTTAAAGTGTATAGGTAAGAATGCAGAGAAATGCAACAAAATACTAACAAGGATTCTGATGATAATGCATTTTTTGCTGACTTACAATTTTTAAATAATATGGTCATGTCAAATAAACAAAACAGCAGTAACAAGTAAACAAGTAAAATAAATAAATAAGTGCTCTGGCCAGGTGAGGAGAAACTAAGAAGAGGGGAATTTTTTTTTTTAAAAAACCAGAGAAGTTAGAGTCATTCTACAAATCAGTCAAAAAAGCTGAAAGTAGAGCATATAAATAATGATGAGAATTACACCATCCCTTGATCCAGCAACAAGAAAGATGCAGTCTAATGGGACCAGTACCAAATCAACTATCGCCTTGGACAGAGGCCCCTGCTTGGAAAAGCCACAGAGATGGGCCCTGAAGTATGTGGAGGTCCAGCCCAGAGAAGAGAGGCCTTTCTCTCCTTACTTAGCAAAGGGACTGGCACCAATGTGTGAGTGGTAATTAAACACCATCAACATCTTGAAAATAGCTTGAGTCTGATATCTCAAGGAGGTCCTATCCTCCTTTCTCCCTCAGCACACACAAAAAAGCCATTATCTTTTGTTTTTTTGAAGGAGATATTTGGGTAATAATTCTCCTCTCCCCACTTCCCTGCTGCCAGCTAAATTCCAATGAATAATGGGGGCAATATTTTGAAATTTTGAGACATGGGGGACTAGAGGGGAGCAGGGAGGGAAACACAGTGGATAGGAAAGAGGCAGGAGGGGGTGCTGCTCAAGTGCCAGGGACATTAGGACATGTCAGGGCTGGTGAATGATTCATTGAGGTAATGATGATAAACATTTGTCTCTGAGCATATATGTGCATTTTACCTAACAATCTCAGGCATCCACAAGTGAAGAAAGACCCAGAATCAATCATATAAACAGGCCCTAAATGGGAATTCCCTAGGAATGGGATCTGAATTGTAAATGCCAGCCAGAATTTCACACATCAAATTACAGTAAATAGAATGATATTTTTAAGTAGCTTGGTACTTAAAGGCTACTGTGTGGAGTCTTGGAGATTCTCTTCTACTGTAGATTTCTATCTGCTGATAGTTGGAGCTTTGCATATCTCTCACTCACCCTTGCACTTCTGTAGTGGATTCTGAAGCTGAGCATAAAGAAAAGTTTGTCAAATTCACTCATAAGTGGCCCACTGCTCTTGTTGCCCTAGCTTAGTTTCCCTTAGGTTGAGTATCTTTGTTATCCAAGGATAAAGCCCAAAATGAGTTAGAAAGTTTTATAGAGAAAGAGCTAATCAAACCAGTCTTTGAGTAACTGAAAAGCATGCTGTGGACTTTGACCTTTAACTCTAAAGGCTTATTTGAATCACAACATGGCCTACAATAACCACTTTTTTGTTTTACTTCTGCATTTTGCCCATAGTGCATTACCTGAGCTGTGGGAAAATGTACACATGGAGACACTCTCAGGAAAGTAGCTTTATAATGTCTCCTAAATTGTTAATTAAATCATTGAGCCAGGGCTGTCTCAACCATCACCATAAAATAATCAGATTCTTAGATACAGTTCAGCCTTAATCTTTTGCTCAGTATCATAATTCCTTATAATCAGCATCAAGCACATTAAAAAGAATGCTGGTATAGAGAATACCATATTTTGCCACATATAATGCACACTTTATTGTCCAAATTTTTTAGGGAAAAATAAGGATGCTCATTATACATGGGTATAATGATTACATACCATGGGTATAATAATGGGTATAATTCACACAAAAATGTGGGTGTGCATTATACACAGCAAAATAATATTAATCTTGTACAATTGTGATTATTAAGGTACTAGGAAGTTTACTTTGAGCCCCATATTATCTCCTCAATGACTTTCCTGTTAACGTGTCTGAATTTTCCTCATTAGAAATAAATTTCTTTGGGTAAAAAACTCTTTAGGACCTCTACAGCCAATAGACTGGCAGCACATCACAACATCTTGGAAATCTTTAATATATAATTGCTTTTTACTCCTACCCTAGACCTATTTTCTCTCCCAGGATGTGGTCTAAGAAACTGTACTATTTGAATTCTGAGAGTAATTCCTATGTATAAGTAGGTTTGGTAACTAGACTTGCCCCACCTCCAAGATATGGGTATATGATTTCTGTTAGGATTCCCTATGTCTAGCTAATGTGCCTAGCACAGAGTAGATTTGAAATAAGAGTTTTTAATTTAACAGAATAGAAACATCAGCCAATAACATTTTCCTGTGAAATTTCATCATGCAATTGCTTTCTTATGTAACAGAAGGAGCAGGGGGCAGTGAGTGCCCTGCGAGGCAAGGAGAAACTAGAAAGAGCAGGCGGAAAAGGGAGAGTCAGAGTAGAGAGAAGTGAAGACTAGCACTGCCTTACCTGAAAATTTTGTCCAGAGTTTCAACAGTCTTTATGATGACCATCACATGTCATCTAAAATTTAAGGTTGAAAATACAGGACCAATCACTTTTTTGTTCACAAAGACTATGAATAAGTATTCCCATCTCCATAAACATTTTCAGACATAATGGACATAGACAGGGTGGCCCCAAGAACAATTGTATTATAAGCAAATGCCTTAGGTTGGGTTCCCCCAGCAGTTGATTTTGAGAGTAAGTAATTTATTTGGAATGTGATTCTAGGAAATAACTGGGGAGAGAGGGAAAAGAAAGAACTAGAAAGAAAGGAAGTCAATAAAGAACGTGCTGTGGAACAGGTTACCAGTGGGGCAGCTGAGGTTCAATTCCACCAGGAAAATCAGGAAGGCAGAAGAGAGCCAATGGTACTCAAAGTGCTGTCCCCAACCAGAACATTAGCACAACCTGGTGTGATCTTATGTGTCACTTGACTGGGCCACACGATGCCCAGATATTTTATCAAACATTTTTCCTGATGTGTGTGTAAGAGTGTTTTAGGGTGAGATTAATCTCTGAGTCAGCAGACTGAGTAAAGCAGACTGCCCTCCTTAATGTGGGTGGACCTCATCCCATCAGATGAAAGCCTGAATAAAACAGAGAGGCTGGGTATGAGGGAATTCTCTCTCTGCCCAAATGTCTTTGAACTGGGACCTTGATCTTCTCCTACCTTCAAATTTAGACCTGTTCCTGCCAAATAATACTGTATTATATATGTAAAGTGAGCAAGATATAAACTTTTATGTGTTAAACCACTGAGGTTTAGACTCATAATGGCCTACCCTCGCTGATACAGACATGTCCACCTAACCCCCAAATAGTCTGTTCACAAGGAAATTACTTTGCCAGATTAATAATATAGCACTTTAGCTAGCCAGCTCTCTCTCAAAGGTCAAAAAAAATATTATAGACAAGCTTTGGCCAGGTGGACTACTTGGTTGGAGCATCATCCTATCCACCAAAAACTTGTGAGTTTGATCCCAGGTTATGGCACAGGGTACAAACTTGGGTTACAGTTTCCATCCCCAATCAGGGCAAGTATGGAAAGCAACCAATAGATGTTTCTCACTCACATCAATGTTTCTCTGCCTCCATCTCTTTTTCTCTCTTCCTCTCTCTTTAACATCAATAAACATAATCTCAGGAAAGGATTAAACATATATATATATATATATGTATATATATAAAATAGACAAAAGAAAATGTAGAAATAACCAGTTTGACCTTATTGTATAATTATTACCAACATTTATTAATATCATTTATAATTATTATTTGTAGATTTTACTCACTATTTATAACTGAATCATAACTTCTCTCCATTTGCCTGATGATACACAGAAAATAGGAAGCAAAATTATTCAGCCTAGTCAGATGTTTGATTAAATATTCCAGTAGACAAAGGGTCATTATTTATAGCATATAAATAAACAATTTTTAAGAATTAGAATATACTATAATATACATATCACTCAAGCTATACTGCACAAAATGTAACTTTCTTTTATAATTCAAGATAATTCAGAATTTTCCATGTCTTGTGATCATTATTTTGAATGTTATTTATTTTAGGGATATTCATCATCCTTCTGTGACAAAGATTTACAGATGACAGAGAGCTTCAATACAAGGGTAAAATGATAATCATAATGAACATAGCAACATTAACTAGTAGTGTGAGCACCAAATACATGCCAAGCATATAAATCATGTTCTCCCCACAATCGTCCTAACAGATTTTTCTATAATTTACTTTTACACTTGGAGATTTCAAGAGATGAGAAAGCCTGCCCAGGTCATGCACCCAGTAAAAGGCAGAGATAGGAATTTGAACCCTGACCTATCCACCCCAAAGCTCTTTTACTAAAAGCTCAAGAGCATCCACAACTTTCAACATGCAAAGAACTAAAAAAAAAAAAAGAGAAAAAGAAACTGTATTGATAAGCAGGCAGAAAAATAGCCTATTTTTTAAAAACACTAAAACTATAAAAACATTTTTTCAAAGAAAAATAGCTAAAAGAAAACCAGATTATAATTTAAATGATGTTTTTAAAAAGTGCTTCATTATCTGATCAAAGACCTTATAAAACATATTGTACAATCTATTTACAATGATATGGAATTTATAACCTTACTTTTTGTTGTAAAAATTGGAGCTAAAATTGTGGTAAGTACTCTTTAAGTTTTTATTTCTAATTAATGACTAAATTTCATTTTACTGTAGTTTTTAATCTTCCTAAATCCAGAAGCTAATGGAAAAAGATGAATTGAATGTGATCAGATCAGTAGAACTTTGAGTAATGTCAAAAAATGCCTTATGTGTTGTTTCTGTTTTAATTGTATAGTATCTTATAGACTTTGGTCTCTACCAGAATGAGCAATCTGTCACTTGATTTATTTCACTATTGATTAATTTTCAGAAATGTGTTGACATAAGTCTTTCTGTAAAAAGAAAATCACTTCCCCTGTCTCCTACTACCAGGATTCTGAGTCTCATGTCTTTGCCTTTTTGCATGATTAATGTTGTTCTGAAAAACCTAAAGAATCAATAAACATTTTCTGAAGCAGAGATATCTACATCCCCAAAGAGGGTTGCCTATTTAGTTTCCAACTCGATCTACAAAATGTATTACCCTTTGGAATGGAAGGGTCAGGCAGACTTGGCTGGTTGATGAGAATCAGAAATTTGTTTTCTGATTTGTTTATCCTTTTCAGTGTGAAAATCCTATGACTAGGAGTACACCGTGGTCTCCCTGGTAGCTTAGAAGAATAATTACACTTACACAGGTTTAGACACATCCCTGAATGACCCAAGTTAATGCTGCTGATATTGTCTTCTTAAAAGAACAAATCTGGGAGAAATATCTCTCTCCCTCTCCCTCTTCCTCCCCCTTTCCTTCTCTCTGTCTCTATCTCTCATAGGCAGGATAATCTCCAAGTGCTTCAAGACCCATCTTGTTCCAGAAAACATCATTCACTCAGGTTGAAAAGCAAACTCATTTGTCTATTCAGTGAGGAAAAGATGTGGCCTTGTTGTGTATAAACACAACTGTGTCCAACAGGCAAGGGCCCAGGAAAGAACAGAGCTAATGAAGCAGTAGATGTGGAAGAGATGAGAGAGGAGATTATTAGGAATCCTCTCTTCTCCACACCATTACATGGAAATGTATTCAAGGATAAAAGATTTGATGATTTCAAATCTTTTCAAGGTTAGGGCTCCTTTCTAAATAAAATGAATGAAATAATTTGGGGGCGAGGTTTAAAGGTATAAAAGAAAAAAGGGAATTCACTACAAATGCCAAGCACTCTTGGCTCCCCTGCACCCTATCCCTACATCTGCTCAATCCTATCCCCTATGCCAAGGAGCTTGACCAGAAGTTCCAACCTTTAACATTAGACACAAAGCCCCTGTCTCACTCCATGTCACTCATGACCCAGGGTAGAAAGAAGAAAAAATGGGTGAGTGAATGCACGGCTGAGCCCTTTGTCTAGTGGAAATGAGATTCATGTTGAGATTCTGGTCTCCTGACTTGGGGCTGATTTGCAAAATAAAACAAGACAAGGTGACCATGATCTGATAAGCCATGAAATGACTCGGCCAATTCACTCAGCCTGAAGTTACTACTTGGACCTTGTCAACACATTACACTTAAGTTCAAAAGTTGCAAGCAAAGGCTTTTCCTGTGTGCTTCTCCTGAGTCACCAGGGCAGAGAGGAAGAATGGGAAGACTCGGTTTTCTTAAAGATGATGCTGTGACTCTGCCTTGCACAATGATTCCAAACTCAGCAAGATTTTGAGGCTGTTTGTGGCACAAACCTTCAGAGAGAATATTCTCTGTGCCTGGAAAGAATAAAAATTAGCAGTCCAACCATGTCATGGAACCAAACTGGGAGATTATTTAATATATCTAATTACATAAGAATAATTTTATTAGCACCAGCTTTCATTTGAATATGCTAAAAATGATAAAAAAATTTGTATTTCCTTATTGGAACATATCCATAATAAAATTATATGGCTGACAATTTACTCCATATAACAATTATAAGGTACTAAATTTTGAGCTAAACAAACACATTCAGTAAATAGGCAGTATTCCTTGGTTTCCTTTAATTATCATTATTTACAAAGTATTCTTATAACCACCAGACAAATGTCATTAAAGTCACATGTGCCATGTCAGAGAGAAGATCTAAGTGATAGACACTTTTGCAGAGATTTCTTATTAAACATAAGGGTTCCTGTTTTCTTATTAAACAACCATCTCTACCAAAGTGGAAACTAGGATTAGGATGTGGGCGAGTCTCATGTTTCCCCACCCTGGCCACCTCACAGGGCCAAGGAAGCACTTGTTCTTTCTTATTAGGGTGCAGTGGACTGAGCTTACTGCTCTGGAAATGTGTCACAGGTAAAATGGGACCAAGAGGGAAAAATAAGGCTTTCCTTCCTTCTTTCCTCTTCTCTCTCTCCCCCTCCTTTTTTCCTGTCTTCTTTCTTTTCTCCCTCTCTTCCTCCCTCTTTCTCTCTCCTACTTTCTCTCCCTCTCTTTTCCTCTCTCTGTCCCTCTGTCTCTCCTTCCTTCTTGTCCTCCTTCCTTCTTCCCTTCCTGCGTTTCTTTCTTTTTCCTGTCCCTTATGCCATCCCTATGATATTCTCCACTCTCCACATACCAAACAGTAAACATTCGATAATGAACCTCACTACCTAATAATGAAAACATTCCAATTTTTATTTTAACCCAGCTCAGAGTCTCGGGTATTTAGCTCACTGTTATTTATACAGATATAATCATCCCATGACACCTTAAAGGCTAACCAATAAATATGTAAAAATACAGTTTATACAGCATCAGATTGCCCTCCTGGGAAGTTATCATTAACACCATTTTTCATTAACTTTCTGTAACAACCAAACTGTCTTCTGCCTCTTCAGGCCCCTTCTATTACCAGTGTCCCTCCATGTTTTATTTTTTCTGCACCAACTTGAAGCATGCTTTCTGTAAATTGCCACCAATTCCTTAATTACTTAACCGTGTCCAGCACACAGTAGCACTAAAATGCCATTCCATTGGAATCAGCAGGAAGGGGACTGCTGCTACAGATGAAAGCAGGCCACCAATAAAGCCTCATTAATACCTGCAGCTTTAGAGAAAGGAGGTGAGCAGTGGCCATGTTTCAAAAATGTCAAGAATACAAGAAAACAAGGGAAGCCTCTCCTCACCAGACCTACCCCCACAAACAGACATGTTTCATCCAGGTTGAGTAAGAAAGAAAAGGCATCCCCAAAAAGAAACAAAAAGAAAACAAATGCCCTAAGTTCAGTCCTTTTCCCTACAAGTCTTCTGTCATAAGCATGTTCATTTCAACAGAATCTCTAGTAGCACAAAAGAAAGAGCTTCAGGTGAAAGGTTACCTGCAATAATAATGTCAGACACTGAGCCTGCTGAAGTAAAAGGTAAATGGTAATTTTATCATTAGCATGCCTGACCCCTTGGCCACACCATATCTCACAGGAAACTCTAAGAACGGTTCACCTGTCAAGACACAAACGCTTAAAGGTCAATGTGCACAGAAATCTTCCAGAGCTTACAACTGAATTGCTGACACCTTTTATTATTGCTACTTAAATAAATGATTCAAGGGGAACACAAAAAAAGACTGGATTAATGTCAAGATTTGCATGGAGGGTACTTGAGGGTTTTGTTTCAAAACTATAAAAAATACTTTTACTGTGTTTTGGTATCAAAGAGCAAGCAAGGCCTTGAAAATTCATAAATATTCCTGGACTTGGAGTACTTCCAATATTCCTCAAAAGCACATTATCAGTTTTAATGTAATTTTGCAAGGAATTACCCTTTATGTTTTGCTTTTTATCTTATATAAACACAATTCCAATTTTTTCCTTTTTATTAGTAATAGAAGGGCAAATAATAAGAAATTTTTTCATAGCATGACATGAACATTACTCAATTTGAAAAGCAAGAAAAATGAAAGAGATTTAAAAGATTGTTGCATTTACTTTTTAAAATTATAAATAAAAATATGTTGAAAGTAAGCAAATGGTTAAACATGGAGTTATGACATGACCCAGCACTATATACCACTTCTGGGTAATTACCCAAGAGAATTGAAAGAAGAGGCTCAGATATTTGTATACCCATGTTTCTAGCAGCATTATTCACAATAGCCAAGAGGTAGAAACAAACCCAGTGTCCACTGGTGGATGAATGGATCCACAAAATGTGATATGTACATACCATGGAGTTTTTATTATTCAGCCTTAAAAAGGAAGGAAATTCTGACCCATGCCACAATATGGATGAACCTTGAAAGCATTATGCTCAATGAAAGAAGTCAGACACAAAAGAATAAATATTCTATGATCCCACTTATATGAAATGTCCAGAGTACAAAAACCTAGATAGAAAGTAGGTTGGTGGTTACCTAAGATCAGGGGTAGAAAATTTAGGAGGTGACAGATCAGGAGTACTCAGTACCTTCTTGGGTTAATGAAAATGTTTTCAAATTGTAGCAACAGTTGTACAACTCTTTAAACATAGTGAAGGCCATTAAATTGGGCACTTAAAGTGGATGAATTGTAGAATATGGAAATCATATGGAATAAAGATAGAACTGCCAGTTAAAACACCAATCTTTTTATTTCCTAAATCTCTCAACCCTCGTTAAAGAGCTCTGACAACTGTTATTTAAAAATGCCTTATTATTCATGTTATGCCTGTTTGATTCATTCTCAGAATATTTTCTCTGAACTTTCTCCATTTGTTGTTATTAGAGAACTGAGCATCCCTCTAAATTTGTGTCTGAATAACAATCATCAAGCAAACAGACCATGGCAAAAAGACCACTGAAGCAAGGTCAGAGCAACAGACATCTCTACCTCTCCTCCAGCAAGTTGTAGGCTAAACTTACAAGACTACTTTTCCTTGAACATAGAACATGGAGTCAAATTCTCCATTTCAATGCACCATTTGTGCACTAGTCACTCAGGACTTATTTATTAACTTTAACATAAATAAGAAAAATAATCATTTTAACCACACTTCATGGTTGCTTTTAAAACAAACTTCTTCTGAGGTATCACTGGCAAATATATTTTCCCATACAGTTGGTTCCCTTTTCATTTTGCTGATGTTTTCTTTAACCATGCAGAAGCTTTTTATTTTGATGAAATCTTGTTTGTTTATTCTTTCCTTTATGTCTCTTGCACCCTGAAACACCAATTCAAAGGATCCTATGCACCTCAATGTTCATAGAAGCACAATTTGCAATAGCTAAGTGTTGGAAGCAACCTAAATGCCCATCAGTAAATGAGTGGATAAAAAAACCTATGGTACATTTAAATGATGGAATATTATGCAGCAGAAAGAAGGAGCTCTTACCCTTTGAGACAGCATGGATGGAACTGTAGAACATTATGCTAAGTGAAATAAGCCAGGCAATGAAGACAAATACCATATGATCTCACCCAGAAGTGGAACCTAATCAACAAAACAAAAAAGCAAAACATAACCAGAGACATTGAAATAATGCAAAAACTGACAGTAACCAGAATGGACAGGGAGAGGGATAATTGGGGAAAGAAGAGGAAGGGTTGTCAAAGAACATTTACAAAGGACACATGGACAAAGCCAAAGAGGGGTATGATTGAGGGTGGGAGGTGGCAGTGGGTGGGCTGGGAGGAATGGGGGGGGGGGCGTTGGATGGATTCATCTGTAACACAATTAAAAAAAAAAAACTTCTTCCAGACTGCGATCATCTCTCAATGTTTTTTGTGGGTGTCTATTTAATGAGGACCTCTTTATAATTTTCTAGCACATTGTTAATTCACAAGAATTTATATCATTAAGGTCAGTAAACAATGTTATTTGCTATGGGTTATTAAAGGGAATGCTAATAATTTAAACTTACTCCTGATCCTACAAAAACAATTGATGTTGCATGTTGTTTTATCATATCTTCATTGTGGTCTTTTTTAAAACTAGACATTTTTATCTTTAATTAATGTTTTCAATTTTTCAATTGTTATATTGTTTAATGTAAAAAGACACTATTTGGCTGGGAAAAAACCTTCAATTTAGATTTTTAAAATCCTGCCCAAACATTAGTAATAATGCTTTATTTCACTCCACTAATTATTTAGAAGGTTATATTTACACTTGTCATCTTCCCTTTGTCAGGAAGTGAATGCAGCCTCATAAAGAGAGTTCACAGAAGCAAGTAAGTTATCTGTGTTAGATTCCATTGGTTTCCAGAGAGCTTCAGACAAGGGACACAAAAAAGGCTGGCAGTTTGAGAAGCCACTAAAATTTTATACTTGACTTTGTGATTGAGGATTAACGCATTTTAGCAAAACTCTAATGCTGGCAGTTCTGCTGTGCGCCTTTCACAGCCTCAGAACTCCCAGTGTGCTGGCTTTCCTCATAAACAGTAAGTATATTGTAAATCATTTATAGCCTCTATAAAAATATTTTTACTATTTTACCCAGCTACCTGGGTAAGACACATGAAACTAGTTAAGGGAAAAGAAAAAAGATTCCCCTTTGTAGACAAGCCTTCCAGAATGCAGGGGAGGGTAGAGAAGAGGAAAGCCACTTTTCTGCTAAAGGTACATGCAGGCTGCACATCTGTTATAATGTCTCATCAAAACATAGTCTCTTCTTCTCATAGTCTTTACTTCCAATAGCAACAATAGGTTTACAGCTCCTGGTTTCTATTTGAGAGACGTCAACCATATTACTGTGACAGAGTCCAAACTACTGTCTATCAAAAGAAATGAAGATATCAAAAAATCTATATAGGACATTTCCAGGGATGTCTTAACCAAAAACTCTGAGCCTTAAAAAGGTGCTGCTTCCTCCAGGGCATGCAGCCCTAGGAGCAGTAACCTGAATTCAGCCCTACTCCAGTCCCTACAGCCTAGCACCCAGTGAGCAAGCACCTGACACACCTTGGCCTTGCACACTTCCACTCTATATGCAGCTCCTCCTACATTTTTTCTATCCCATATGCTTGTGCATTTGCCAAACAGGCTCTACTCTTGGTGTCAACTAGTAATCCAGAAGCCAGGCTGCATTTCATAGATATGGACTGAGAGCCTGTAAATACAAATGGACAATTCAATGGCTAGACCATATATAAAAATAGAACTCTGACACACAACATGCAGCAACCAGCCCAGGAAACCAACACATTACCTACAGTAACCAGCCCAGGAAGCCAGCCTGTTAACTTTAACTCAGACCACTATCTCTCATAATAATCTATGAAGCCTAACAATAAACCTTGTAACAATCACCCCCAATTAGTCAAGACTTAATTAATAATTGACAACTTCCCTAATTTTGTCTGCACTTCAAACTTAGAACCAGCCAGGAAAGTCAAAATACCAGGGGTGTAAAAAGGTAAGTTAAATTACAAGCCATCATTAGCTAAAAGATAAATCATAAGTAAGAATACAAAACAAGAAGGAAAAGAGAAGAAAAAGAAGATAAGTAATACAAATAAATAGTACAATAATCAAGAAAGAAATAATAATGCAAGAATAAACTCTGTGTTTCACATACTAACACTACAAACCTACCTTTTCCCACCCATGTATGTATCCCTAACCAATTGCATAAGGTGTCCTGCCTAGCTAACCTACCTACAGCTTCTCCAGGCCAACAGCTTCCAATCATGGCAAACCTGAAGTCTCTTTTCCCAGTAGAAAGTTTTCCCACTCCTCCACCTGCCTTTAAGTCTCTGCCAAACACAAGTGATGGTGGTTGACTCCCTTGCTGGAGCAAGGCCAGAATAATAAATAGCCTTTGCTTGTTCTCCTTGGTCTTCATTTATTCCTGCAGGACAAAAGAAATTCCTTCCCAATGACTTGAGGCATTTCTTCAAGGGCAATTCTGTTAACTGTGGATAAACCCAGCTGTGGAAAGACATTCTTGTATCCACTGCAAGTAGAAACAGATTACTCCCAAATTTCTTTACCATTTTTCCAGAAGTCTACATGAGGTGAGTGACTTGTTACACTGGCCTGTGAAAAATATGGATGGGTCAAGAGAGGAGAATGAAAGTGTAGATTTTACGGCCTTGATAACCAGTTTCAACTGTTAGCCTCATGTGACCATTCAAAATTTTACTCAGACTCCAAAAAATATTCCCAAGCCCTTCTTGAAGAGAAAGTTGAATGCTAAGACTACCCTCTCAGTCTCAGCCATCACACCACCCTTTAAATCCAGCCATTCTTGCCCTAATGTTTCCCAAATATGAAGGCCCCAATGTTCAGGGTCAAATGAAATGTCACTTCCTCTCTTTATCTTCTCCTAACCTCCCCAAGCAAACTTACTCACTCCCACAACTGTATTTGTAGACTGTATATAAACCTCTATAACAGAACTTGATCTAGGGCATCATAGCAATTTGTTTATATGGCCATCTGCTCAAACTGAAACAGCTCAAGAGCAGGCACTGTATCATTGTTCATCATTTGTAAGTGGAATGAATTTCCAAAGGAAGGAGGGAACAACAAGAGGAAGGAAGGAAAAAAGAGGAAAAGAAAGGAAGGAAAGAAAGAAAGGAGGAAGGAAGAGAGAGAAGGAGGGAGGAAGATAAACTTTAAGAACGTCTTAGCTCATCCCAATTTCTTCAGTGCTCTAGTTTTTTATATAAAGCTTCTGTCTTCCCAGGCACCATTTCTGTCCACACATACCAAATAACATTGCAGTCAGATTAGAGTGGTATAAAATTTCATGTTAGAACAACATGAGATTTTAGTGCATACTTCCCCACAGTCAGTGAGATACCAGCCCTTTCTCTCTGTACAGTATCCAGTCAGGTGGATTTAGTTTGAATCCGGGGACTCCACCCTTCATTGGTTCTGTGGTCTACGTCCTAAACTCCCCAAACCCTCACTTTGGCATCCATGACATGAGAAAAATAATATGACTCACAGGGTAGTTATGATACAATTAAACAAACTAAATAGGTAAATTTGGAGCATCTAAAAAGCAGTGAATTTATGTTAATTTCTTTCTCTACTTTGATTATTCTCACTTTTACTCAAGGATCCAAGATCAGAATTCAGCAGCCCTGGTTGCTTTAGTTCTGGGGTGCTTCAGGTACCCAGTCAATCAAGTTAGCCCACATATTTTAAGTTTTTATTTTTTTATCAACACCTTCAAAATAGGAAGTAATATTTTCAAGCAAATCTATCTTCAGGAATGAAATGGGGTCACCAATGTCAGAGATGACAGCCAGCTCAGTGCTGTTGTCTTAGAGACCCACGTCTTGCTCTACACTAGATTGATCCGCTTTCCTTCCCGCCCCTGCTCCTCTCGCCGTGAGAGGAAGGTTATCCAGATAGGGTTCCACAGATACAAGCCTCTGAAAGAGCTCCACATTCCAGGGAGCTGAACAACAGTAAAAACAAAAATATTGCCTGAGGTGAGGATAACAGCACAGGGACATTGGGGCGTAAAACAGGCTGTCAGTTTGACTCCCAGAGAGCCGAGTGGAGCTTTCAAAGGGCAGCTTTGTGACCTCGCCCCTCCACTGAAATACCTGCTGCCTCTCTGGTTTTATTTATAATGGTTGTCTTCAAAGCAAACGGTGAAAAATGGTTTAGGCAGTTTGAGGGAAAGGTGGGGTGGGGAGAGTGGGAGAAAGATTAGCAGTCCCAAGAAAAGCAGTTAAATTTGTACTAAATAAGGGAGGGGGTAATTCTACTAGGAAACAATTTAAGTGAGAGCAAAGAAAGGCTCCAAAGAGTAGCTTGAAGTGAGTCTGAATAGGTTCATCCTGGTGCCCTTCCCCAGCACTCTGTTTGGGGCTATTGACCATGGAATTTAGCTCAGCAAGGCAGAAGCATGGAGGGCTCTGAGGATAAGGAGATCACAGGTCACTGAATGCTGGTATCAGATTCTCCGGCATGTGCACACCTGTGAGCTGAGCTGCAGGCTCCTTTAAACCCAGAGAAAGTGCTGTGTGAAATCTATGGGCTCTCATCCTAACAACTGCCATTCTGCCCCAAACTAGGAAGGGGCACAGGCAGACTCAAACGCAGAGTCCATCTGGTTGAGGCAAAGTTGAATTCATTTCAAATTTTCCCTAGAAGCAATGTATGTGGGAAGCCCAGCAAGCAGGTGAGCACAGAGCCATTTGACATTAGTTCTGAAACATACTTGTCTTTTGAGCAGACCCTGAAGAAAAAAGGTGGAGTGGCCCTGAAGTTGTCAATGTAACACAAAGGAAAGCCTGGAGACTAACATGCAGAAAAACTTTAGGCAGGACCCTTCATCACCTTCAGAAATCTAGCTTGACCTCAGCAAAGCTGAATTTCCCTCTTCTGTGTTTTCTCATAATGTAATCCATGTCCTGATTGTATCATAGCTCACATGTATTATGATCTATAGATATGTACATCTGTCTGTTCAATAGACTGTGCAACTCAAAGGCAAGGAGTATGCCTCATCCAACTTTTTACTTCTAGTGCTTAGCACAGGGCCTGGTGTATTATATTTATTGATTGATTTTTATCCTCACTTGAGGACATTTTTTCATTGTTTCCAGAGAGAGAGGAAGGGAAACAGGGGAGAAAGAGAAGAGAGAAACATCGATGTGAGATTGGCTGCATCTTCTATACACCTGAACCACGGATTGAACCTGCAAACCAAGCTTGTACCCCACCCAGGAATGTAACCTGTGACCCTTCAATCCACAGGTCGACACCCCAGCCAATTGAGCCACACTGTCCAGGGCAAGGGCCTGATGTATTATAGATATTCAGTTAATGTTTGTTGAATGAATAGATTACATGAAACAAATTCTAAAATAAAGAGCCTGTTCCTCAGTTGCTCCCTACCAACACCAAAAGCAAAATTACAATGAATAAGTCAATAATTAATCCACCTTTATATTTCTACCTTACAACTTTGGTTGTACTTATTAAGGACTGCCAACATAATTTTAAAAAGTAAGCTATAAATATCAACAATTATTGTGGCAAATATAGTGAATATTTTCACTTAAATTTATTTGTGTTGCTCCCCAAACCAGCTGTGATTCTTAGACTTTAATCAAGAATTCCAATGGTAATCTTCAAATACAATGGTCTCTGCTAATTATCTAAGGCCAATCTTTAAACTACAGACTCCTGGACCCTCACCCAGTGCCACTGTGTTAGAATTAAAAATAGAAAGATTTTAGGTAAACATATGTTTTTAACAACCTCTCTGAGTATTAAAATTCTTCAAGTTTAGGTAGTATTGTCTCAGAGAGTAGCACTCAGTCATAAATTGCATAAGGACCTCTCTGATGACAGATCACATATACAACAGTGTCCCACAGAATTATAAAGGAGCTGAAATACTCCTATTTCCCAGTGACATCATAGGTGTCCTATATGAAAGTGCAACATGTTACTCACATGTTGTGGTGATGCTGATATAAACAAACCTATGGTGCTGCCAGTCATATAAAAGTATAGCACAAACAATATGTAGTACTTGATAATGATTATAAATGACTATAGAAGAGATCCAAAATAGCAGAGGAATGAGTTAAAGCTACACTAATCTCCTCTCAGGACCAATCTGGAATTACAACTAAATTGTAGAGAAATCATATTGAATAACCAACTGAACACTAGCTGGAGCAAAGCCTTACAACCATGAAAAGACAGAAGAAAACACTTTAGCACAATGTGACTGGTAGGCAGTGCAGAGGAGAAAGGAGGGGGTTAGCTGGGGTCACACGGGTGGCAGCTGAAGTACCAGAGGAATATTTCAGTGGCTGGGGATTTCCCCTGAGAACTATGGAGTCTAAACCCCAAGCTTGGCTCCTCAGCCTAAAGCACTGGAGCTGGTAAAGAACCTAGAAACATCCACCTGTGAAAAGCAGTAGGCATTCTATCCATTAGGGACAGACAGCTAGAGATGCAGAGAGCCTTTTAAAGGGCCAAAGCACCAAAACTTTAGAAGCCACTAGCCCTGGATGCCAGCAAAGAGAGGGCTAGAGATGCTTGAAGAGAATCTGGAGTAGGTGGCTCTGGGTAGAGAACTGAAGGAACAGCCTCCAGGATCCATGTGCTGAGTCATCCCCCGCAACTACAGGAGCCATCTCTCTCAGTCAGAGCACTCCTCTCCAAGTGGCATCAGCCTGAGGGGAAGCAATAGCCCCACCCACAAGAGTTACTCTGCCCCACCCTGTGGTGCTTAAGCCTGACTACAGGTTGCAAATTTATTATATTAATAGTCAATTAGATTAAAGGCTGATTAGTTAAACACATAAAGTGTAAAATACAAAGAAGCAGCCAAAATGGGAAAAAAAGGAAAATAGACCCCAAATTAAACACCAAGAGAATTTTCCAAGAACTAGATGAAATGGAAGTAAGCAATTTATCAGGTAGAGAGTTCAGAGTAATAATTCTAAAGATACTCAACAGCATGAAAATAGATAAAGAAATCATGAAAAAGGATCAGTTCAGAAATAAAGAATGCAATATCTGACATAAATAATGCACTGAAAGGAATAAATAGGTTAGATGAAACAGAGGATCAAATTAGTGTTTTGGAAGACAAGGTAGAGAAAAAGAATTAGGCAGAGCAGCAAAAAAAAAATAATTTAAAAATATGAGAACTTAAGAAACAACTTGGAAAACATGAAGTATAACAACATCTGCATCATGAGAATACCAGAAGGAGAGGAGAGTGAGCAAGGGTGACTAGGGAGTAACCAAAAACTTCCCTAGTCTGATGAAGGAAAAAGTAGCACAAGTCCAGGAAGCTCAGAGAGTTTCTGAGACTTATGCACCTAATGAAATTGAAGCAGTTAAAAAACAAAACAAAACAAAAAACAAACAAAAAAAACACTTCCCAGCAAAAGCCCTGGACCAGAGAGCTTCACATGTGAATTTTACTAAACATTCCAAGAAGAACTAACACCTCTCTTTCTCAAACCATTTCCTAAAATATAAGAGAAGGGAAGGCCCCCAAACTCATATTATGAGGTCAGAATTATCCTAATTCCAAAACCAGATAAACATATTACAAAAAAAAAATCATAGGCCAATATCCCTGATGAACATAGATGATAAAATTCTCAACAAAACATTAGCAAACCAAATACAGCAATACATCAAAAATATCTATACTATGATCAAATGAGACTTATTCTGGGAAGGCAAGGATGGTACAACGAGGATGGTTGCAAATCTATAAATGTAATTTACCATATGAACAAAATGAATAAAAACCACATGAGCATATCTATAGATGCAGAAAAAGCTCTTGATAAAACTAGCACCCATTTATGATCAAAACTCTCAGCAAAATGGGAATACAGGGAACATATCTAAACATAATAAAGTCTATATATGATAAACCCACTGCCAGCATCATACCCAATGGGCAAAAAAGTGCTCCCCTTAAGGACCAGAACAAGACAGGGATGTCTGCTTTCACCACTCTTACTCAACACAGTACTGAATGTCCTAGCCATGCCAGCCAGAGAAGAGGAAGAAGTAAAAGGCATCCAAATTGGAAAGGAAGAAGTAAAACTGTCTTTATTTGCAGATGACATGATACTGTACAGAGAGAACCCCAAGGATTTCACCGAGGAACTACTAGAACTGATAAATGAATTCAGCAAAGTAGCAGGATACAAAATTAATATCCAGAAATCAGTTGCATTTTTATATGCTGATGCATGGGTCACCGGCCAGCAGTGATCATGGAACGCTGCAGATGGCTCGTTGAAACATGAGAAAAAACATACACAGAGACAACCAGGTCCTGTGGGGGAATAGGAACAGCAGGGCCACTCCTCACGTGGGGAGCGCCTTGGCCACCCTCTCTCTTGGAGGGCACCATGGCCACCCTCCCTGGTGGGGAGAGCACGCCCTTCCCCCTCCAGAGAGGCTTTTTATTGGTTTCATTTGCATAAGAATTCAGGTAAAAGCTCATTACTCATTGCTAGGAAGTAAGGATCAAACAATATATAACAAGGAAGTCTGAGGGCCTATTTTGAGTCAGGGTCAAACTGCTGTAAAACTTTAAGGAACAAACTAACTTCCTCCTTGGACCCTTCTCATTCAACTGAGAGCATTCTAAACAAAGAAGGTTTCACAGGAATTTACATATTCTTTCTTAGGCCTGATCACCCAGGGAACCCGCCCTTTTCAGCACAGAGCTGCACCACCCTGTCATTGTTTCAGGCTTAGGTGGAGCAAGGGAACTAAGGCAACCAGGAGACAAGGAGATTTTCTCCTAGACGATGAGGACTCAGGCTATGTCAAAGCTGAGGAGCGAGGGTCCATCACCCCCTTTTGCTGTAGCCCCCAAAGTCCTTCTTTTGGGGGCCTCCCACGTGATCGTGCCTGTCTTAGGTTGTTCCCCCCTTGGGGAATCTTACCTGTTTTTGGCTAACTGACCAAGCTTTGGGGTTCAGTTATGAATGAAGCAGCAGAAGCAGCGCTCCTGCCAGGGAGATAAGCTTTTGTCTCCTTGTTGGCTTACGGTCCAAGGGTGTTCCCTTAGCCTTAGCCTTGGCAGGGATTACAGATTCTGATACCAGGCAGGGTAGTTCCCAACAATCTGCCAATAATGAACTAACAGAAAGTGAAATTAGGAAAACAATCCCATTCACAATTGCTTCAAAATGAATAAAACACCTAGGAATAAACCTAACCAAGGATGTAAAAGACCTGTACTCAAAAAATTATAAGACACTGAAGAAAGAGATTAAAGAAGATACAAAAAGTGGAAGCACATACTATGTTCACAGATAGGAAGGATTAACATTGTTAAAATGTCCATACTACCCAAAGCAATCTATAGATTCAATGCAATTCCTATCAAGATTCCAATGATGTATTTCACAGGACTAGAACAAATATTTCAAAAATGTATGTGCAACAACAAAGGGCCCCACAGAGCAACAGTGATCCTGACAAAGAAGAACAAAATTGGAGGAATCATGGCACCTAATGTCAAACCATACTACAAGGTCACTGTAATCAAAACAGCCTAGTATACTGGCATAAAAATAGCCACATAGATCAATAACAAAATAGAGGGCCCAAAAACAAACCCACACCTTTATAGGCAATTAATGTTTGACAGAGGAAGTAAGCATACACAATGGGCTAAAGATAGTTTATTCAATAAATGGTGTTGGGAAAATTGAACATATACATGCAGAAAAATGAAACTAGACCACATTCTTACACCACACATAAGAATAAATCCAAAATGGATTAAAGACTTAGGTGTCGAACCTGCTGCCCAATACAAAATCATAAATTTACTTAAAATATTTTGAGATTTTTTTTGTAATTACATATCACAATGTGTTGGGAACTGCCCTACCTGGTTTCAGAAGCTGTAATCCCCTATGGCTAAGGCTGAGTAAAGGACTTTTGGACCATAAGCCACTTACGAGACAAAGCTTAACTTCCTTTTAGGGTCACCACCTCTGCTCCCTTTCTTTTCACCCTGCTTGGCCCTGAGCAGATGACTGGTTAGGCAATGATGGGTAAGATTCCTCAAAAGAAAGATAATCTAAGACAGACATGGTCATGGAGGGGCCCTCAGGGAAGAACTTGGGGGGCTATAGAAAAAGGGGATGATGGACCCTTGCCCCTTGGCTTTCACATAGCCTGAGTCCTCATTCTGTCTGTAAGAAATCTCCTAATCTCTTGGCTGCCTTACTTGCCTGACTTAAGCCTGAAACAATGCTGGAGGTGGGTGTGGCCCTGTGCAGGAAAGGGCAGCTTCCCTAGGGTGATCAGGCCTAAGAAAGAATGCATAAAATCCTATGAAACCTACTTTGCTAATATCCTCAATTTAAATGATAAGGGTCCAAGCAGGAAGTGAGTTTGTTCCCCAAAGTTTTATGGCCCTTTAACTATCTGACCCTGACTCAGAATAAGCCCTCAGAATTCTTTGAATGTTATCTATTGTTTAATCATTTCTGCCTGACAATGATTGATGAGCTTTACATATACACCTTGTATTCCTATGCAAATTGAACCCAATAAAAGCTTGTCAAGGCAAGGGTTGAGGTGCTCTCCTCTTGACAGAGTGGCTGAGGTGCTCTGAGGTGCTCTGAGGTGCTCTCCCCTTGAGAGAGAAGCCACACCGTCCCTTTTCCTCCACAGGACTTGTGAGTCCATGTGAATTTGTCTCGTCTTACCCATAATGCCTCGGACACTGTGGGCTGGTGTCCACATCAACAATGTATTTAATATATGACCCAAAACAACTCTTCTTCTTCAAGTGTGGTGCAGAGATGCCAAAAGGTTGGACACACCTGAAAATGTTAGACCTGAAACCATAAATATCCTAGAAGAAAATACAGGCAACAAAATCTCGGACATTGCTTGTAGAAAGATTTTATCCAATATATCTTCCCAGGCAAGGCAAACAAAAGAAAAAAATAAACAAATGTGACTACATCAAACTAAAAAGGTTTTGCACGGCAAAGGAAATCATCAGCAAAATAAAAATTATCAGATGTGCTAGAGAATATTCTCCAGCACATCTGATAAGGTGTTAATATCCAAAATTTACAAAACTCAACACCAAAAAAATAAACAACCCAATTAAAAATGGGCAAAGGACATGAATAGATGATTCTACAAAGAAGACATACAGATGGCCAATAGACATATGAAAAGATGTTCAATGTCACTAATCATCAGAGAAATGTAAATAAAAACCACACTGAGATATCATCTCATACCTGTCAGAATGACTAGCATCAATAAATCAAGGAACAGCCCAGGCTGGTGTGGCTCAGTGGTTGAGTGCAAGCCTGCAAACCAAAGGGTCACCGGTTCGATTTCCAGTCAGGGCACATGCCTGGGCTGTGGGCCAGGACCCTAGTAGCGGGTGCCTGAAAGCAACCATACATTGATGTGTCTGTCCTTTCTTTCTCCCATCCCTCTCCCTAAAATTAAATAAATCAAATTTTTTAAAACATATATTTAATAAATAAATAAATAAATAAATAAATAAAACAAGTGTTGGAGAGGATGTGAAGAAAGGGGAACGCTTTTGCACTGCTGGTGGGAATGCAGACTGGTGCATCTACTGTGGAAAACAGTATGCACATACCTCAAAAAATTAAAAATGGATCTGCCTTTTGACCCAGCAATCCCACTTCTGGGAATGTATCTGAAGGAACCAAAAGCAGTAATTTGAAAGAACATAAACACCCTTACGTTCATTGTAGCATCATTTACAATCCCCAAGATATGGAAGCAGCCCAAGTATCCATCAATAGATGAGTGGATAAAACAACTGTGAGACATTCACAAAATGGAATTCTACTCAGACATAAAAAAGAAGAAAACTTTGCCCTTTGCTACAGTATAGATGGACCTGGAGAACATTATGCTAAGTGAAATAAGCCAGTCAGAGAAAATCAAATACCAGATGATTTCACTTATATGTGAAATCTAACAAATAAACTGAACTAACAAACAAAACAGAGATAGACTCTAGGTGGAGAATAGATGACAGCTAGTGGGGCAGGGAGTTTAGAGGGTGGAGGGATTGGGCAAAAAAGAAAAAGAACTCATGGATACAGACAACAGTGTGTAGATGTCTGGGGGCTGGAGGAGTGGGGTATAAGGGAACTAAATGGTAATGGGAAAAATATAATAAAGATTATATATTCAAAAAAGAAAAAAAGCAACTGTTACAGGTTTATGTGTTTACTATATTATATCTTTCTATTGTTATTCTAGTGTGTACTCTTTGTGCTTAATCTTAAGAGAGTTTGGTATAAAACAGTATGTTATGTTACTCTGGCAGCAGCCTCAGACATCTCATTTACCATGTCTCTTGACTGCAACATTTTTCCCTGCACTTGATTTAATCTCGTGTTGCTTCATGCAGTAACATGTTGTACAGGCTTGTAGCCCAGAAGCAATAGGCTATGCCATGTAGCCCAGATGTGTAGTAGGCTATACTATCTTGATCTGTGTAAGTGCACTGTATGAGGTTCACACAAGGGTGAAATTGCCTAATGACACATTTCTCAGGTCACCCCATCATTAGGCAAAGCATGACTACAAGAAACAAAACTAAACCAACAGTCAAGACCTGACATTTGTCATTTATTAGATGTATAACTTTATGCAGTCATTCAATATTACTTAGTTTACTGCCTTACCTGCAAAGTACAGGAAATAATACCTGCCCTACCAGCTTGCAGGGTTGTTAGATCAAATGTGATGCTGTGAGAAAGAGACAATGTGCTGGAAAATTGCCATTCAAATAATGGACTCTGCCTCATAATTATCCAACTTATTCATAAGTGCACATTCTGTCTCCAAGATAGTCATCAACTCATAGTTGAGAATAAGTGGACATTCAGCACTTAACAATTGTCAGGAATCCCCCCAAACATGCAAATGGAACAGTTTTCTGTAGTGTGAGTGACAACTCAAAAGCAGAACTATTGCCTGGCAGGCAAGGCTCAGTTGGTTGGGCATCATCCCATGGAGCAAAAAAATCTCTGGTTCAATTCTGGGTCAGGGCACCTGCCTGGGTTGTGGGCCTGGTCCCCAGTTGGGGGCATGCAAAAGGCAACCAATTGATGTTTCCCTTGCATATCAATGTTTCTCTCTCCCTCTCTCTTTACCTTCCCCTCTCTCTAAAATAAATAAAATGTTTTGTAAAAAGGCAAAACTATTAATGTGCAGGGTTCAAAATCTTATTAACACAGAATAAGAGCAGCAGAAGCAGGCAAATGAGAGGTCCTACCCTTCTACAATCTTCCAAGGGAGTCAAGAGCAACACCTGCTATAAAATGTTGGTGGAAAATGAAACATCTGTTCACCTACAGACATGAGAGGAAAGGGAATGCTTTTGTCTGCCATCTGTTTTAACAAACTGGTCATCTTTGACAGTTCTAACTATGAATCACACAAATTAATTAACTCATTTCACTTAGTCTAGTTGGGGGAAATGAAAACCAAGGTGCTCATGCTGCTCTCTTTTAGAGTTAATGGCACTCTGTGTAAATTGTTGACATTGTAAAATTAATATCTCAATCATTACTCTTCCCATGTAGTTCTCCAAAAGATGTTTCAATTGTTACTAAATTTTTCTGCTTAAGTATGGCACCCAATTAAGTAGAGTGGACTTTTTGTAATAGCACCAGTTCTAAGAAGGTTGTTTTACAGAACAGTCACTGCCACACAGGAAACCTGAGAGACAAAGAGAAATTAGCATCACTGGTATTGCATGGGACCAGGATATCATGGGGAGGGAAATATGTCATTTGGAAATAGTGATTCTAACAAGGCTAACATGCGCAGAATAACTAGAGTTGCCATATTCAGCAAATAAAAATATAGGAGACCCAGTTAAATTTGAATTTCAGATAAGCATGTAATTATTTAGCATTAGTATACTTTATGTAATATTTGGAATGGGCTTATACTAGAAAATTATTTGTTGGCTATTTAAAATTCATATTTAACTGGGAGTTTTGTATTTTATCTAGCAAACATGACAGTTAACACTGTACTCTCACTATTTTTCTGCGTGGCGATTCTCAGTCTTGACTGCCCATTAGAATCTTTGGGAGAGTTTTGAAAAGTCTCGATGCCCAGACCACATCCCAGGTGAATTAAATATAGAATCCTTGGAGGATTCTGGAATTTTAAAACTTCCCTTGCAATCCCAAACCTCAGCCAAGTTAAGAACCACTGTGAGACCTTTATTTTTTAGCTAAAGGAACTGTATGAAGGATAAACAGATCATTGCTATTAGTGTTTTCCAAGCTTTCTTTAATTGGGATAAAGTTTGAGCTTCTCCTTTAACTCTGCCTTACCATGAAAATATGAGCTATGAACCATTCAATAAATAAACATTGATTGAGCATTGTACTGGGCACTGGAGAAACAGAAGGGGAACAGACATAGTCCTATTTTCAAGGATCTCATACTCTAATTTACTTTTATTTAATTTATTTTTTACATAAAGCTCTTTCTTTCCAAAGAAGAAACCAGTGAGCAGGTTTAGAATGAGATCTGAAGATGTCCTATGTATTTGATTTATGATAGAGATGAAGAGTGGGGAGGAAAGTGAAAGGAAGAAAAGAAGGAAGGAAAGGAGAAAGAAAGGGAGGGAAGGAAGGAAGGAAGGAGGGGAAAAGGTAACTGTTTCTGCCTCATAAAATACATAATTCAGGAGTATTGTAGATTAAATATGAAAAGCAAAATATAAAATAATATAGAAAGTAGAGAAAGATTTTTAAGGACTAAAATGCAGAAACCATAAAGGAAATCATCAATATATGACCACATTAAAATTAAGGCTATCTGATCTTTAAAAGACATCAATAAGAGAATCAAAAGGTAAGCAAGAGAGTGAGACAAGGTATTTGAAATTTATATCCTGTTTATATCTTTTTTAAATTTAATCTTTATTGTATTTTTTCCATTACCATTTAATACCCTTATACCCTCCTCCTCACAGCAATCACCATATGGTCATCCATGTCCATAACTCTTTTTTCCTTTTTGCTCAATCTCACCACCCCATTACCTCACCCCACCCAACTGTCATCTGCTCTCCATCTATGAGTCTATCTCTGTTTTGTTTGTTAGTTCAGTTTGCTCATTAGATTCCACACAGGAGTGAAATCATCTGGTATTTGTCTTTCTTTGACTGGCTTATTTCACTTAGCACAATGTTCTCCAGGTCCATCCATACTGTTGCAAAAGGTAAAATTTTCTTCTTTTTTATGGCAAAGTAGAATTCCACTATATACACTTACCAGAAGGGATGAGGGAGAGGGATAATGGGGGGAAGAAGGAGAAGGGTCATCTAGAAACAGGTATAAAGAGACTTCCGGCCAAGATGGAGGCATAGGTAGACACACTGTGCCTCCTCGCACAACCAAGATAGACACAACAAAAATTTAGAAACAGAATAATAACCAGAACTGATAGAAAATTGGTCTGAATAGAAGTTGAACAACTAAGAAGTTAAAATAGACCCATTCATCCAGACCAGTAGGAGGGGTGGAGATGAGCAGCTGGGCGCGGTGCGCAGTGCGGAGAGCAGAGGGTGTTGGGAACGGGCATGTAAGGCATCCAGGGTGCACAAGACTGCAGTGGGTGGACCCTGAGCATGCAAGTGGCAGCCGGCAGACCCAGCAAGGCGGCCATTGTGAAGCAAGGCACTGCACGGCAGCCCAGGATCACAGTGCTGGGAAATAGAGCCTTGGGTCACTGATTGAGAACACCTGTGGCGGCAGTGGGAGAAACTCCCAGCCCACAGAAGAGGTCTTGGAAAGTCCCACAGGGTGCACAAGCCCACCCACACGGGAATTGGCACCAGAGGGGCCCAGTTTGCTCGGGGGAAGCAGGGGAAGTGACTGAGGTCCCACAGAGAGCAGAGCAAGCGCCACTGTTCCCTCATGGACCCCGCCCCCACATACAACATCACAACTCAGCGACTGGGGTGCCCCACCTGGTGAACACCTAAGGCCCTACCCCTCAATGTAACAGGCGCAACCAGACCAAAGGAGGGTGGGGGGAAAAGATGGCTCAAACAGAATTAAAAGCCCCGCATCCAGTTTTTTTAAGCAACCGAGAAATAGCCAACCTATCAGATGCACAATTTAAAGCACTGGTGATCAGGATGCTCACAAAACTGGTTGACTTTGGTCGCAAATTAGATGAAAAAAATGAAGGCTACAATAAGTGAAGAAAAATGCACAGGGAACCAATAGTGATGGAATGAAAGCTGGGTCTCACATAAAGAGAGTGGACCAGAAGGAAGAAAAAAACATACAACCAGAAAAGAACGAAGAAATAAGAATTCAAAAAAAATGAGGAGAGGCTTAGGAACCTCCAGGACATCTTTAAATGATCCAACATCTGAATTACAGGGGTACCAGAAGGAGAAGAGGAAGAGCAACCAGTGGAAAACTTATTTGAACAAATAATAAAGGAGAACTTCCCCATTCTGGCTAAGGAAATAGACTTCCAGGAAGTCCAGAAAGCTCAGAGAGTCCCAAAGAAGTTGGACCCAAGGAGGAACACACCAAGGCACATCATAATTACTTTAGCCAAGGTAAAAATGAAGGAGAGAATCCTAGAAGCAGCAAGAGATAAGGAGACAGTCACCTACAAAGACTGTCAGCTGATTTCTCAAAAGAGGTCTTATAGGCAAGAAGGGGCTAGAAAGAAGTATTCCAAGTCATGAAAGGCAAAGACCTACATCCAAGATGGCTCTATCCAGCAAAGCTTTCCTTTAGAATGGAAGGGCAAATAAAATCTTCCCAGATAAGGTCAAGTTAAAGGAGTTCATCATCACCAAGCCCTTGTTATATGAAATGTTAAAGGGACTGATCTAGAAAAAAGAAGATAAAAAACATGTGCAGTAAAATGACAGCAAACTCACAATTATTAACAACCACACCTAAAAGAAAAACAAAAGCAAAAGCAAACTAAGCAAACAACTAAAACAGGAACAAAACCACAGAAATGGAGATCACATGGAGGGTTAGCAACAGGGGACTGGGAGGAGGGGGGAGGGGGAAAAGGTATGGAGAATAAGTAGCATAGATTGTAGGTAGAAAATGGACAAGGGGAGGGTAAGAATAGTATGGGAAATGTAGAAGCTAAAGAACTTATGACACATGGACATGAACTAATTGCGGGGGGGGAATGTGAGTGGGAGAGAGGGTGCAGGGTGGAGTGGAATGAAGGAGGGGAAATGGGACAACTGTAATAACATAATCAATAAAATATATTTTAAAAAAGAAACATGTATAAAGGATCCATAGAAAAAACAATGGGCAGGGGGAGACGATTGAATGTGGTAGGTGGGGGGTAGGTAGGACAGCAGAGAGTAGTGGGGGGAAATGAGGACAACTGTAATTGAACAACAATAAAAAAATGAAAAAAAGAATCCCATTGTGTAAATATCCCATAGCTGTTTTATCCACTCATCTACCGATGGACACTTGGGCAGCTCCCATATCTTGGCAACTGTAAATAATGCTGCAATGAACATAGAGGTGCTTATGTTGTTTTGAAATAGTGTTTTGGGGTATTCCTTCAGATACATTCCCAGAAATGGGATTGCTGGGTCAAAAGACAGATCCAATTTTAATTTTTTCAGGTATGTGCATACTGATTTCCACAGTAGCTACAACAGTCTGAATTCCCACCATCAGTGCAAAAGGGTTCCCCTTTCTCCACATCCTCACCAGCACTTGTTTTTTGATTTATTGATGATAGTCATTCTGACAGGTATGAGATGATATCTCATTGTGGTTTTAATTTGCATTTCTCTGATGATTAGTGACATTGAGCATCTTTACATATGTCTATTGGCTATCTGTATGTCCTCTTTACAGAACTATCTATTCAGATTATTGCTCATTTTTTTATTCTAATATTGACTGCCTTTTAAAATAGGTAACAAAGGTCCTTTGTCCATTTTTTAATAGGATTGTTTGTTTTTTTGGTGTTGAGTTTTGTAAGTACTTTGTAAATTTTGGATATTAACACTTTGTCAGATGTACCAGTGAATATGTTCTCCCTTTCTGTGCGTTGTCTTTTTATTTTGTTGATGATTTCCTTTGCTGTGAAAACCCTTTTTAGTTTAATGTAGTCCCATTTGTTTATTTTTTTTCTTTTGTTTCCCTTCCCTGAGGATATGTAACCAATAAAAAATCTCTACAAGCAATGACCAGGATTTTGCTGCCTATGTTTTCTTCTAGGATTTTTATGGTTTCAGGTCTAACATTTAAGTCTTTGATCTATTTTGAATCTATCCTTGTGTAGTATAATAAGGTAGTCTAGTTTCATTTTTCTGCATGTATATGTTCAATTTTCCCAACACCATTTATTGAATAAACTATCTTTAGCCCATTGTGTATGCTTACTTCCTCTGTCAAATATTAATTGCCTATAAAGGTGTGGGTTTGTTTCTGGGCTCTCTATTCTCTTCCATCAATCTATACATCTGTTTTTATTGTCACAGACCAGGCTGTTTTGATTACAGTGACCTTGTAGTATAGTTTGACATTAGGTGCCATGATTCCTCCAACTTTGTTCTTCTTTGTCAGGATCACTGTTGCTCTGTGGGGCCCTTTGTTGTTGCATGTACATTTTTGAAATATTTGTTCTAGTCCTGTGAAATACATCATTGGAATCTTGATAGGAATTGCATTGAATCTATAGATTGCTTTGGGTAGTATGGACATCTTAACGATGTTAATCCTTCCTATCTGTGAACATAGTATGTGCTTCCACTTTTTGTATCTTCTTTAATCTCTTTCTTCAGTGTTTTATAATTTTTTGAGTACAGGTCTTTTACATCCTTGGTTAGGTTTATTCCTAGGTGTTTTATTCATTTTGAAGCAATTGTGAATGGGATTGTTTTCCTAATTTCAGTTTCTGTTAGTTCATTATTGGCATATAAAAATGCAACTGATTTCTGGATATTAATTTTGTATCCTGCTACTTTGCTGAATTCATTTATCAGTTCTAGTAGTTCCTTGGTGAAATCCTTGGGGTTCTCTCTGTACAGTATCATGTCATCTGCAAATAAAGACAGTTTTACTTCTTTCTTTCCAATTTGGATGCCTTTTACTTCTTCTTCTTCTCTGGCTGGCATGGCTAGGACATTCAGTACTATGTTGAGTAAGAGTGGTGAAAGCAGACATCCCTGTCTTGTTCTGGACCTTAAGGGGAGCACTTTTTTGCCCATTGGGTATGATGCTGGCAGTGGGTTTATCATATATGGACTTTATTATGTTTAGAAATGTTCCCTCTATTCCCATTTTGCTGAGAGTTTTGATCATAAATGGGTGCTGGATTTTAACAATTTTTTTTTTAACTGCAGTGTCCCCCATAGCTAGAAAGAGTACCTGGTATGTAGTAACTGTATAAGTAATATATGTTGAATGAGTGAGTGGATGAATTAACGAATGAATGAGATAAAGAATTTATCAAATGGAACTTTGAAAAACTTGAGAAATGTAGCTACCATCTGAGAAGCAATCTGCAGATAAGATAACCAAAAGGATGATATTGTCAAACCAGTCTGCTAGGAGTTAGTTCAAGGAATTTTACTCAGTATCAAGTTTTATTGGTCATATTAAAGACACATGTCATCAAGAGGCAAAGATGAGGCAGAGTGAGGTCTGGAATCACTATCACCCGTCTTCAGGTCCTTCTCACCACATCAGAAGCTCTCTGGCTTAGATTCATGTGAGGTCCCTAAGCAATGTGTATAGGTCAGATTACTTACAGAAGATTTCCATCTCCTATACAACACATCCAGTTTTTATTCAGTTTATGTGGTATTTTCTAGGGAACTACACTCCATAAATGCATATATTTCATGTTAATTTATGATAGGCAATCCTAGGCAAACAGCTACATCCTGCTTAAAACATTCCATAGATAAGGACTCTCCTGCCAGCAAATACCATTAGGTTGTTTGCCAGGAGGTCTGACATTACCCAATATGCAAGAAAATTAGAATGAGTTATCTGCCTTTTTCTTTTTCCTGGAGACATTTACCTTATACACTCCTCATAACTCCCATAGTAAAGTGAGAGAATGTATTGAAGATCTGATTCTGAATTATTTTCTTGCAAGTTGTAAAAGTAATACAGAATTATAATTTTTATGAAGCCATCCCAGGTTATTTGAAGTGAGAAAAAATGGGAGAAAAAAGGGCACCTGAAACAGCCTAATGATGTCACATGGGCTTTTCACCTATTCTGGATCCAGCTAAATGTCTTATTTCCCATCCCTCATTCCTACATGTTGGGTCCAGAGATTGTATGGGTGATCAAGGGTCATTACTCCAAATAGCTGTGTCAAAGGAATGACTCTGAATTTGTGATTTAGGTCTTGGGCCACAGAGCCACTTTGAATTCTTAGGATGTGAGCTTAGAGTAGACCAGCTGTACCATATGCACTCATGTTATACTACAGAAAATCTCAAATACTCACATGAAAGACCTCTCTCTATTTTTGGAGGGCCTCTCCAGGAGGCTCAAATAGGACAATTGGTCAGTAGGTCATCTAGTCAAGAGTATAGGCCAGAGCAAGTGGCAGTCATACCTGAGCACATTTCCCCTGCAAAATTATATACCCTCTCTTTATAATTGTGTGAGATCTGAGCAAGCCCTCCCAGCATTTTTCCTCTCAGTATGGGTTGGAATGGCCTCAAAAAAAAAGGGAAGCAGGGGTTCGTTGTAAGAAAAAAGAAGAGAAAAATGCATTTTTCTGTCTCTGTGTTCAAAGAGGCACATGCAGCTAGTCCCTGTGCATGTCAAAAAGAAATAGAAAAGAAACACTCCTGGTGCAAGTTACTCCTTAGCTATTAATCAGCCATTTTTGGAAATGACCTGAGCCCTTTCAGACCCTGGAGTAGCCCTTCATGAGTGATTGCTTCTCTGTACTAGTGACCTGGAAAAATGCAGCTTCTTAAAAGCTTTCATTTAACCAGGGGCTCTTATGTGAAGTTTGCCCCAACTCTAGTTGCATTAAGAGATATTTAAGGCCAGTCTTGACATGACATGATCTCAAAAATTCTGATCAAACAAACACAGACCCCCAAATACACTTCTGTGTCCCAGCAGATGTTTCAAATCAAGTTTCATTTCTGCAGTGTAAAGCTTTGTTAGTTCTTCTCAAGTTTCAATGACATACTCGAAGGTAACATTTTTAGCCTAACATTTTAGTCTACACTTAGCCTAACATTTAGCCTGTCTTTTTCACCTTCATCATAAAGACTAAAATTTTTCTAGAAATTATGCTCCCTAGTTCAACCCCTTTATTGTGTAAATGAGGACGTTGGAGCCCGAAGAGGTGGCATGGTTTACCTGATATTTGCCCCAGAACAAATTGGTAACCAAACCAGCACCAGGCCTGTGGCTTTTTATTCTCTCTCCAAGGTTCTTTCTATGATGAATGTCTTGGCTTCAGTGTAAATAAATTTAATAAGGTATTTCCTAAAAGCTAAGTGAGAGAGAGAGAAAGTAAGGGGGTATGGATTCCTGAAATAGGCAGAGAGGAGCAGAGAAAATGAGTAGACCCAATTCATGAATTTTGCCTGGGGCTAGACCTTTATACATTTAATATATGATAATAATAATAATAGATCCACTCAGTCATTCTTTTCTTCTGAGGGACTAAATTTGCCAGTTCTTTTTGATGGTCAGATAGGAATGATATTCGAGGGCAATGACATTCCAATACATTATGCCCTTGACGTCCCAGGGTGCACCTTCCTTGAGGGTTATAATTCTTTAGCTGACTTCTAGTCTACTCCTGGTTCTCACACCAATGACTTACACCCAAGAGTGTATATCTATTATAATTGCTACCTAAAGAGAATAAGAATTACAGATAAGTAATTTTCTTTTTCTAATCTAACCCCCTGGAGGCATTTTAGAAGCTAATACGGGTGATGACAGGCATTTCTGCTAAAATTTATACAATTTCATTTTTCTTAATCATGGATTTTAGTCCTCTTACGTCACCTCCCTGAAATAGCAACAAAGTTTTTTTAGTCATTGCTTTTACATTTATAGTATCCCTTGCAAAATGCTTAAAATGTCCACACAGTGATGAGAACTTGAAATTAGCATCTTCTCTGAAATATCTTTCCTCTAATTGCTTGCAAATCCTCTTAAGACAATGCATAAAGCATAAATTGAGGTGCTTCAGTGGGACACTATATTTTGAGTGTTGAAGAATACACATAACAAGTTACAAAGTGAACTTGTCCACTTTGTAACTAAATGTCCATAAATGTCCATTTATAAATAGTTATTTGCTTTGGCAGAGAAATTGATTATTAAGAATGTACATTTAAAATAACTTGTATTGTACCACATAGAAGAGAATTTAGGGAATGCCTGAGAGTAGGTTTGTATATTTCATTTTTTTGGTTCTCATATCTAATAAGATGTCTGATACATGGGAAGATATCAGTAAATATTGATAATTTACATTTAATTTAAGTAAGAGGTTATCAAATAATGTAGTGTTCTGATCACACCTCCCCATCAACTCCTTCAAAGCCAGTTCAGTTTAGCTAGCCAGCCAAAGACAAGCTGATGTTCTCTAATCAAGAGGATATAGACATTCTGATACAGCCCAGGATCATCTAGGATATAAAATTGTGGGTGGCAACACCATTAATGGGTCATGCAGATCAGCAAACAGGACTTTGTTGGGATGAAGTGCAATGGTATAGAATGGAATGGAACAGCATGACCTCACATGGTAAGAGAAAATATCATTTTGCAAAATTCTTTATTTCCCTGTTTATAATGGGGCTAGGTTATATTGTAAATATATTTTCCCACACAAATTTGAAATCCACTGTAGTAGACTGGATGGAGGCTCCCGAAAGTACATGTCCACATCCTAACCCCTAGAACCTGTGACTTGTACCCTATTTTGAAAAAGAATATTTGACGGTGTAATTAGGTAAGAATCTCAAGATGAAGAAATCACTCTGAATTATACACATAGGCCCAAAATCCAATGACAAGTGTCTTTATAAAAGAAAAGGAATGATAAATTTAAGACAGAATAAAGGGGAGGAAACAATGTGACCATGGAGGCAGACCAAAGTGATGTGGCCACACATCAAGAGACAGATACCTGCAGCCACCAGAGGAAGAAGGAACGAATTCTCTCAAGAACCTCTGGAGGAAACATGGCCCCGATGGAACATTGATTTCAGACTTCTGGCCTCCAGAGTGTGATAGAGTAAGTCCCTATTGTTTTGAGCTACCAAGTTAGTGGTAATTAGTTATAGCAACCACAGGAAATGAAAACAGCCATTGAGCTAGATATAAAAAATCCTGGGTATTTTCAACAACTTAAAATCAGCCTTATCCCACCCTAGTCTACACTGAAACCCCAAAGTTTCCCAAAGAATTAACTTCATTCTTTGGTTACCCAAAGCTCACCAATATTTTTAAAAAGCTTTTTATAGGAAATATAAATATTCAAGGCCCCACAACCAATATAGCCCCAGGGAGAGATAAAAACCTGGCACACTCAGTCACCAAAACCAAGTAAAGACAATCCTCAGTCTATGACTCTCTAACAAGGAAATTTTATTAATCTCAGTTTTCTGTGCAGTAGGTATTTTGTTTAATTTTCCTAATATAAATTTATAGTAATAACTTTGCTTTTTCAAACTTAAAGAATGGATCAGAGAATCACTACTTTAGACTTCTCCTTACTCACTAAAGCCAGCCAAAAAAACGAACTTGGCAAGAATGAAGGAAGATGGCTCATTTAATAACAATGTAATTCTAAATTTTCTCTATATTCTGTCCAAGACTGGCTTAAAGAAGTGTCTCTAGAAATGTCATCATGTCAATTGACATAGAACATGCTACCAATTGCTGATGTCACTCATGAGCCTTTAGCAACTGTAAGATATCCAAGCCATAAGGCTATACTTTAATTAGAACACAATAAAATGAAATTATAAGAGCTTATATGTAACTAATCCACTGTACTATTTGTATCAGCAGTAATTAATACTATGAATTTCCAAGTATCTAGAGTAATTTTAAGCTACTGATTTTCTTTGGCTCTTCTCCAGCTTTCCAAGTAAATAACATTTATGTGAAAAACACAAGAGGCAAGACAGTCCAAATCTCATTCATTCACTTAGTTGTTGTCATCTTTCCAACTTAATTGTAAAACACCTAGTAAATGCTTTGCACATAGTTTTTACTCCACTAATACATCCAACCTAATTGAATTATATGCAGGTTGGGGGGAAAGTAGGTATACAGTTGTTCAAATGGCAAATAATGGCAATAATTAGTAAATAATAATATAAGAATAATCTCTATGTTTCACTTACTCAACTATAAGACTACTTTTGTCCCACCCTGTATTTTTAGAAGGTAGAAAACTAGATATTAGGGATGATCATCAAGTGAGAAGAAAAATAAAAAGAGACATAAGATAAATATGTCAAAAATCATCAATTAGATCATTGCATTTCTGGCCAGTATGCCCTTTACATCTAAAAAAAAAATTAAGACACACAAGATTTTCAAACTGGCATAGGCCTCCCATAATAATGTCTTGGTTGAAGTTCAAAGCCTCTCACCAGCCATAATCCCTCCAATCCCCAGCAAGCCACAGCAAGTTGAAATTCACTAGAGACTCTCAGGCCTTGCAAAGACTCATCACACTTCACCAAGGAAATGTCAGTATTGGTGAATTTCTTTCTTCATACTCACAAGACTGTGAAAGTGATTTGTGGATATTAGGATAGATATAAGAGATAGCATGAGAAGCCCTTAGGAGTGAACTAATGTAAAGAAGAGGAGAGATGGCTGGTAACAGTCAAGGAGCTGGCAGAGTTGGTGGGGGACAAATGTTCACTGGGGTCGAGGAGAAGGCCACTTTCACAAGTGGCAGGACTGAATGAAGTCATTTTTTAAATCATTGTTTTGGCTTCTTAGGCAAATAGCAAGAGTTAGAAGAGTGAAAACTTAAGGAAACAAACAGTCCTAAGTTTGGAGACTGCCTGCCCTTATTTAACTCCAACCTTGAATAAGTAAATTAATTTCTCTAATCCTTGGTTATCCTTTCTGTGAATTTAAGATAACACCAAACTTCAGGTTGTTATAATTATTTATTGAGATGATGTCTATAACATGCTTAGTACAGTAATTAACCCTACATTAAAAAAAAGTTACATTTTTTAAATGTAACCTGTTCATAGCTACCCTGGGTTCACTGGAGCCTACTAGCATCTAGGAAAAGGTATATAATTAAGTTTTCATCAGACACAAATTAGCACATTCCTTTAGTGAGAACAAAACCAATAAGCCATATTTCTCCAGCCCAGCCCACACACTACCACCAGTTTCCAGAGCAGAGAGCTCCAGTCCTGCCTCTCTTCTGCTCAAGATGTCTTCAGAGGCTCTTTACCAACCATTTCATTAAAATTTCATTCAAGAAAGCATGGCAGGCCCTGGCTGGTGTAGCTCAGTGGATTGAGCACAGGCTGAGAACCAAAGCCTGGGTTGCAGGCCATGACCCCCAGCAACCGCACATTGATGTTTCTCTCTCTCTCTTTATCCCTCCCTTTCCTCTCTAAAAATAAATAAATAAAGTCTTAAAAAAAAAAGACAGCATGGCAAAAGGGAAAAAATATGTACTGAAGAATCCATAGGATCTGAATTTAAATTCTAGTGCTGCCTCTTAGTAAGAGGTTACCTCTAGCAAGTTCCTTAATTTCTCTATGCCTCAGTTTCCCCATCTGTAGAAAAAGAACAATAACACTTTATGAAAGAGAAATAACACTTATTTGGGGACAGTAGTTTTAGGGATTAAACACTATCATATCCTCAAAAGGAATTATCAATGCCTGGTACAAAGCAGGCACCAAATAAATTTTAATACTTTCAATTTTTTCCAGCTTTATTTCACATCTCCCATTCTTCCATCCCATATTCCATTCAAATTGAGATACCTCCACCCCTTTCAATGTCCTAGTCACCTCTTCTTGGCTTTGCTTGTGTAGTGCATTCTGCCTGGAGTGTATTCCCCATCTCTAAATATCCAAATCCTGCCCATTCTTCAAAACTCAACTTAAACACCATCTTTCCCACAAAGGCTCACCTCTTTCCAGAAAAAATAATTGCCTCCTCTCTGAGCTTGCCTTCCTCTCTGAACTAATACATGTGAATTTTTTAACTTGTGAATGGAAAACAATATTTTCCTTCAAGGAACCCAAAGACCAAGAAACTGAGCCCATCAGCTAATTTCAACCATCAGTGATAGAATGGCATGTCCAACCATCTTGTGTAATTGGAACCAAACTCTTCCACCTCACTGTATTATCCTGAGTATGAAAAGCAAACTCCCCACTAGGGACAAAGCAAAATAAGTCTATTTATAAGGACAGTACTGCCTCATACTTTCCCCTGGCCTTATATAAGAGTAGAGAAAAAGAAGGCTTACGGCTGTTTGTATGAAAAATAATTCAATAATTAATTAATAATATAAGAATAAACTGTGTTTCATGTATTCATAACTGAAAGTGACAGAGAAATTATTTGAAGACATAATGATTGAAAATCCAAATTTGAGGAAAGCATGTATTTATAAATCCAAGAAGCTCAACAAATTTTAAGTAGGATAGATAAAAAAGACTCATACTGAGATACATTGTAATCAAACTACTAACATTCAAAGATAAAAAGAGGACTTGAAAAGAGCAAGAGAAAACCGAATTGTTATGTATAAAAAATGTATAATAAGAATTTTTGTGGGTTTTTCACCAGGAACTTGTAGGCCATAAAGCAGTAGGATGATATATTTAAAGTATTGAAAGGGAAATCCATCAGGCAAGAATTCTGTATCTGGCAAAAATATCCTTCAAAAATTAAGGGAAATTAAAGCAGTCCCCAATAAGCAAAAGCTGGGAGAATTCTTTACCACTGGACTTGCCCAACAAGAAAAGCTAAAAGGATTACTTCAAATTAAGAATAAAAGAACACTAGACAGTAATTTGAAACTGTATGAAAATATAAAGTTCTCCAGTAAAGATAAATACATGGACAAATATGAACAGCAGTATTATTGTAATTTTAATTTGTAACTCTACTTTTTATTTCTATAGGATTTAAGAGACAGTAACCAGAGACATTGAGATTAACAACAAACTGACAGTAACCAGAAGAAAGGGGAGAGGGAAATAACGTGGGAAAGAAGGGGAAGGGTTGTAAATGAACATGTATAAAGCACCCATGTATAAAGGACCCATGTATAAAGCCAAAGGGGGGTAGGATTGAGGGTGGGAGGTGAGGGTGGGTAGGATGGGGGAAAGTGGTGGTGGGAAAATGGAGACAACTGTATTCAAATACCAATTTTTTTTAAAAAAAGACAGGTGTGTAAATAATAATTACAAACCCAAAGCTAAAAAGAGGAAGTAAGTAATAAAAATTGGAGCACAGATCAATAAAATACAAGATAGAAAAAATAGAGATAATCAAATAAACTGAGAGCTGAGTCTTCAAAACAAATCAAGAAAATTGACACAACTTTAGCTAGATTGATAAAGAGAGGAGAGAGAGAGAAGAGACAAATAACTAAAATCAGAATACAAAGAAGGAACATTTTATCCATTTGACAGAAATAAAAAGGAGTATAAGAGAGAACAATTAATAGTTACACCAACAAATTGAACAATCTAGATGAAATTGACAAATTGCTAGAAACACTCAACATAGACAGACTGAACCATGAAGAAATAAAAATATCAGAATAGATTTATAACTAGTAAGGAGATTGAATCAGCAATCAAAAGCCTCACAACAAAGTCCAGAAATAAATGGCTTCACTGCTGAATTCTATGAAACATTTAAAGAAGAATTAATACCAATTCTTCTCAAACTTTTTTAATAGTAACTAAAAAAGAGAATGTTGCAAAACTCATTCTATGAGGCCAGCATTACCCTGACACTAAAACCGAAGACATTACAAGAAAAGAAAACTACAGATTAATATCCTTCATAAATATTGATGTCAAAATCTGTAAGAATATACCAGCAAATAGAATTCAAGAGCACATTAAAAGCAATTATGCACCATGAATGAGTTAGATACATTTCTGCAGTACAAAGTGGTTCAACATAGGGAACTCAATAAATGTAATATACCACACTTAAAAAATGAAAGAAACTATGATCATCTCACTTGATGTAGAAAAAGAACTTAACAAAAATTCAATATTTCATAATAAAAACACCCAACAAAGTAGGAATAAAGAGAAACTATCTCAACATAACAAAGACCATATATGAAAAAATACTATGCTCAATGGTGAAATGCTGAAGACTTTTCCTTTAATATTAAGAATAAGACAAGGGTGCTTGTTTTTGTCACATCTGTTCAATATAGTACTCAAAGTCTTAACCAGAGCATAGGCAAGGGAAAAAAAAGGCATCCCCATTAGAAAGAAGTAACAATATCTCTGTTCACAGACAACATGTTCTTATGCAGAAAAAAACATAAAGATTTTATCAAGCAAAAAACCCCACTGGACTTAAGAAAGGAATTCAGTGAAGTTGCAAAGTAAAAAAATCAGCAACAAAAATTAGTTGTTTCTATATATTAACAATAAAGAATCTCAAAAGGAAATTGAGAAAACAATTCCATTTGCAAAAGCACTGAAGAGAATAAAATGGTCAGAAACAAATTTAACCTAGGAGGCCAACAACTTGTACACTGAAAACTACAAAATATTGCTAATTGTTTTTATATACACAAATAAATGAAAAAAATCTGTGTTAATTAACTGGAAATATTAACATTGTTAAGATGTCTATACTACTGCCCAAAGAGATCTACAGGTTCAGAATAATTCTTATCAAAATCCCAATGAGGTTTTTTGCAGAAATAGAAAATTTCATTCTAAAAGTCATGTGGAGTCACACACTTTATGATTTCAAAACTTACTATGAAATCACATGAATAAAAATAGTGTGGCATTGGCATAAAGACAGATATATAGACTAATGGAATAAAATAATACAATAGAGATCCCAGAAATAAACTCTCATTTATACAGTTAAAGAATTTTCAACAAAGGAGCCAAGACCATTCAATGAGAAAATGACAGTTTCTTCAACAAATGGTCCTAAGAAAGTTATATATACATGTGCAAAAGAACAAAATTGAACTCTTATGCTATATGAAAAATTAAGTCAAGCCCTGATCAGTGTGGGCATCATTCCACAAAGGCAAAGGTCACAGGTTTAATTCCTGGTCAGGTCACATGTCTGGGTTGCAGGTTTAGTGTACAAGAGGCAACAAAATGATGAAACTGTTGTGGGAAATAGTATAGTGATTGCTCAGAAAATTAAACATAGCATTGCTGTACAATTCAGCAATTCCAATAGAATTGGAAGCAGGTACTCAAACAGACATTTATACAACTATGTTCATAACAACATTATTCACAGTAGCCAAAAGTTTGAGACAACCCAAGTGCCTATGAAGAGATGAATGGATAAACCAGATGTGATATATACATACAATGGAATATTATTCAGCCCTAAAAAGGGAGGAAATTCTGACACATGCTATAACATGGATGCCTTGAAGACATTATACTCAGTGAAACAAACCAGTTACAGAATGACAAATACTGCGTGATTCCCTTATTTGAGGAACCAAGAGTAGTCAACTACATAGAAACAGAAAATGGAAGGATGGTTGCCAGAGGCAGGTGCATGGACAATGGGGAGTTATTGTGTGATGGATACAGAGTTACAGTTTGGAAAGAAGGTGAAAACATTCTGTGTATGGATGCTGGTAATGGTAGCACAAGAGTGTGAATGCACTTAAGGCCACTGAACTGTACACTTTAAAATAGTTGAAGTGAACAAACTGTGAAAGAAAGATAACTAAAAGATCTTGTTACAGGGTGCAGCCAAGAGGGGGGACCCCAAATGGGCATTTGAAATGGGGTCCAGAACTTAAGGTGTCCAGGAGATTTTAAGATGTCTCCAAACCCCCCCACCCAGGGTGTGGGTTGGGGGGAAGGGACAAATGGAGCAGGGCCATTGAGAGCTGTTTTGCATAGCAACAGCCTTGCAGCTACCCTCTGGCGTGGTCATTTAACATATCTATAGCCTTTGGCTGGTCGCTTAGATATGTTAAATAGCTGTGGCCATGCCCTGAGCCAGGGGAATGGAAGTAACTTCCCCACCAAGACGTGACTGGGGGCAGATCCCCCAAGCTACAGAGCCTGTGTGGGAGCTCAGAGAAGATTGGCTCCAGGACATGGGGCCACGCCTGCCCAGACTCAAGATGGCAGCCCAGTAAAGCTGGAAGGATACGAGTTCTGGCATGTAAAGCCGAGTGTGGGAGGAGTCGGAAATGAGGCTGCAGAGGAAGATTGGCAGCGGGGATTTAAAACCCAGACTTGGCGGCCATTAGAGGAGAGAACCATGTGGCTGTGGAGGTGCAGAGAGGATCACGGCCATTGAGAGGAGGAAGAACCGTGCTGCTTTGGGAGAGAGGACCACGTGCCTGTGCCAGAGTGGGGACCCCCACAGCTTTAGAAGGGGGAACCACCACCTGGTTTTAGCAGAGATCCCGGCGACTCAGCTGAGGGTGCCAGGAACCCAGGGAGGTCTCCCAGTCGAGATGGAGGACTAACTAAGAACCAGAGGACTGCCTGAGCCATGGACTTCTATTTCCTTTCCTGAGATACGGTACTCTGGACTGGGCAAAGGGGGAAGGAAGGAAGGACTGTCTGTTTGTGGGTGTTTTAAGGGACGTTAGGATTTTTGATGAAGACATTAGGTCACTACTTGAAGTCTGTATAGCATTAAATAAACATTTCCTTTCCTTTTCACGAATCTCTGGCATTGAGAGATGTCTTTCCTCAGGCGGCGGACATAACGGACCCGGGGCCTTCTTTCAATAATAGTATATCGTCCCAGGCCCCCCCTTGTTCTGTTCTGTAACAATCTGAATCCTTTTTGCATCATCAAAAATACTGAATGTAAAATACTGCTGAAAGGAATTTTGTGGTATAAACATTAAAGATTCCTTAAGAGATGAATGAACATATCATCTCTTACACACATTTGTTTATACTGATCTTGGCTGACTCTGACTCTATCTTGTTCTACCCAAACAATGGTCATACCAGCATTTTTCATTTCATCATACTTTCCTCATTTTTTCAAACATTTTTATGAAACTATTATCCTGAGTCTAAGACTCCAAAACTTAAGAGCTAGGTAGCTCTGAGTTATTAAAATCAAATGAACTTGCAGAATTTTTAGTAGGTGGAATAGTGGGAACTAAGGAAAGTTAAGTCCTAAAATAAAGTTAACAGACTACTCAGTGGAGAAACATCAGAATCAAGTTTTAAAGACCGTGACGATCAAGGGGTAGCACCTTGGAGCTGGGATGGTGATGAAATGTTTTGTATGTGGTTGTGGTGGTTGTTACATGAATCTATGCATATGTTAAAATTTGTAAAACTATACACAAAAAGGAGTCAGTAAATTTTTTTCAGCAACACAGATCCCTATGTCTCATTTCATTATTTCCATCTTTGTTCATTTCCTCCATCATAGAATCCTCATCCTAGAATTGGATTCCTAGGAATCTTCTCCATTAACCACTAAAGTGATATTGTACTTGTAGAAGCTGAGAATAGCTAATAACCATCTTCAAGTGTTAAACACACAATTGTATCTGTAAGCAATTGAAAGAAAGTTCATGTAAATTAAGCATGTGGCATGACATTCCACCCTTGGTCTCTCCCTAGCTGTAGGAGAAGTGTGCAGCCAGTAAATATTTACCAACAGACATAGACCAGCACCTCCCTGTTACAGAATATGCCTCTTGTCAGCCCTCCCCAGCACATAATCAGACCTGTATTTAATAAATTTAGAACAATAGCAAAGTGCCTCCAGGATACCATGTGAAAAGTGTAAGTCAGAAATCACTTTTCTTTACTTATTATGCTGTCATTTATTGTCATGTGGTAAAGGTCAAAGAATCTAATACCCTTCACTAGTAGGATTATAGCAACTTGTCTTCTTTTATGCAGATTTTATGTTTGAAGGATGCTTACCTGGGCTCCCATTGTTACCTGATTGCTGGCCTGGTCTTTCTTCTGCTGTCTGAGTTCTCACAGGAAGAAGAGGGAGTTCAGCGCAAGTCATCCTGCTGTTACTTAGTCATCTCTTTTGGTGTCTGCCTGAGATAAAAATTAAAATAGAGTGCTTTTTATGTAGGGATATGTTTACATCTGCATCCTTGACTATATGCATTTCTAAACTTAACTTGCGTTATTCCAATGTCAACTGAAGTAGCACCTTGCCAGGCCACACTGAGGCAAAAAGAAAAAAAATCAATAATACTGACTGTGCACTTAAAATTTTGATATTATGTTAATCATGGTATTTTTCTTTATTTTTATTTTTTTTAATATTTCCTCAGAATGTTATTTACTTCAACTACTGAGTCTTGGGCAGCCCCTTAAATTTTGTGGCTGTGGAGAATGTCTCACTCACCTCATCTTAATCCCAGACGACAGCACAAAAAAAAAAAAGAAAAGTCATCAAATTTCCTTAAGAAAACATTCAAAAGACTGGGAAATATAACATTGACTCCATCCATTCAGAATTATGTTTTACCAACTATACTGGTTTTACAGGGCTGCCATTACAAAATACCAAAAACAGGATGGCTTAAAACAACATAAATTTATCATCTCACAGTTTCGGAAGCTGGAAGTCTGAGATCATGGTGTCAGCAGGGCCATGCTCCATCTGAAGGATATATGGGAGGATCTTTCCTGGTCTCTTCTTAGCTTCTAGTACTGGCTACAGGATTCAACATTTCTTGACTTGCAGCTGCACAATTCCACTTTCTGTCTCCATCATCACATGAGGTGTATCTTCACCTCATGTTCCTAAGGACACCAGATTTATTAGATTAAGGTCCCACCCTACTCCAGTATAATTCCTTCTTAACTAGTTACATCACCAATGGCCTTATTTCCAAATAAGGTCACATTCCGCAGTTCCGGGGTTAGGGCTTTAAGGTATCTTTTTGGAGAACACAGTTCAACCCATAACACCAACCAAAACAGCTGGCAATTCTTATTTTAATTCTTGGCCTGTGAGCACATCGAGTTGCTTGTGTGGGATGTGGTAGTGTGTGGCTATAAATGAAGGCCTCACTGGCCATGTGATGGCCCCACTCTACTGTCTCAATTACCAAATGATTTCCCATCCTGCTCACTCCTACTCACTTATTCATCTTCTCCTTCCTCCCTCCATGACCACCATCCTCTTTTGCTTTGGTCTTACCCACAGCACAGATGCCTAACTTCTCATCTCTTTCCAGGTCTACTCCATACTCAAATACCCATGGATGAAGGCCTATGACCTAAACAGTTGGTCATTCGTTAACCAGCTAGTCCCTATCCTCCTGCAATTGATCTGAGTCTCCTACTCATCGAATCTGCCTAAATTTGCTAAAGGGGAGTGTGGGAGACCTCATAGAGGTGATTCTCAGGCAACATATCCATTTTCTCATGTTTTTTTCCCTCCTTGTGTAGGCAATGTCTGTAAACTTCCTAAAGTAAGCCACCATTCATGGGGGTTGGGGACAGCAAGAAAAGAGAGAGGCTAAGAAATTCAGCATTTGTTTATCAACCCCAAACTGCAGTTTTTATTCTTCTTGGGCAGCCACCACCTCAGAGCAGTAAACCATTTGTTTAATCACTCTGCTTTTCCCTGACTGCTAGTAATGAAATGCCGCACTCTCTAAAATAATTTCCTGACTATTTGCTAAGATTCATCTCTGACATTTCATTAAATATGATCATTTAACTGTACAAGTACAAATGCATTTTTAATTTAGCTTACTGCAGATATTACAGATGTGGGGAAATGAATTCGTATTGCTCTGGGACAAATATATCATTCACATATGCATGCAACAAAAGAACAAATTATTAAAAATTACTGAAACTTCCATGAAGATTTATATTTAACTTTTACATTTTCAATTTCCATGTCATTGTGAAAACATATAGCATGTCATTTTGTCAGCCATGACTCTATGAAGAATGTGAGGGTGGTTCCAGAAGGATCTTGATCAATAGCCTTCGTCCCTGTCATTGACATACTGTGGCACTGAAAGAGATGTTGAGTTATGAAGCCTTATCACTAAAGGAGCAGGTTATTTGCCTTCTTCGTCAAAAGAAAACAGCAATAAGAACCCGTGTTCTATCCTGTGTACTACAAGTCCAACCATATATATGCTAAAGTTTTGTTTATAGAAAAGTACTCAAAACATCAATGGACATTCTTGAATGTATTCTTGGTATTTATTGTAATTGAATTCAAAACTGGCCAATGAGAAAAGAGTCTCGGTTTTTGGCCTTGAACTAGGAAACCTAGAACTTACAAGTCATGGGCTAACAGTTATTATCTTATAGGATATCAAGTGTTTCCACAGAATGTACTTCATAATTGTGGGAAAAAATAAAATTATTTTAAAAATCTTTATGGTATAGTTTAAACAGAGAGCAAAAGCAAAATAATAGAGGTTTGAGGCAGTTGTGTAAAAGACAATTTATTCCAAAAGTAGAAGTTGGAAGCTTGTCATTTTCAGATACCAAAAAGTAAAAGAGCTCAAATATCCTTCCCATTTAACACACCAATTAAATTAAAATAGTAGCTTCCAAGTCATCTACTAATCATTTTCTAAGTCATTCACTACTTATGAGATTAGAAGTTTGGAAGGGACCTTTTGAGACCATGTGAATTACACCTACTTCTGTTATTTTACAAATAATAAAAATGAGGCTCAAATAATTTGTATGAACACATATGAAGTTGGTGGACAAACCCAAACTAAAAGCCAGGACCCAATTCCTGGCCAGCACATGATCCTCAAGAATTCCTAAAAGTCACATAGTCAGAAATGTAAAATCCACCATTTATATGAAGACATTAAACTTTACAGCAAAAGGGCCAGTATGTAGCTGAGCAAATGACATCAACTGGGGGAACCATGGCTCACCTCTCCACCCTGGACAGAGATAAGAAGGGTTAATGATAACAGGACATTAGAGGAATTTGCCTCCTCTGCCTTATGAGCTAACTTCACAGATCCTCCAACTCCCAGTTTACTACTTTGTCAGTTGACATCTGTGATGGATGATTTTATGTGTCACTTTGACTGGACCATGGGATTTCCAGATACTTGGTGGAATATTATTCTGGGTGTGCCTGTGAGGGTGTTTCTGAATGAATTAACATTTAAATCAATAAATTTAAGCAGAGCAGATTGCCCTCCTTAATGTGGGTAGGCAGCATCCAATCAGTTGAAGGCCTGAATAGACTGAAATGGCTGATGCTCCCCTGATTTGCAGGGAATTCCTTCTGCCTGGCTGCCTACAGACTAGAATATTTGCTTTTTCTTCCCTTCAGACTCAAACTGGAATAACAGTTCTACCTTCATTCTCAGCCCTGGAACTATACTATAGGCTCTCTCAGTCTCCAGCTTGCCAACTCCAGATCTCAGAACTTACCTCCTCGATAATCACAAGAGCCAATTCCTTATAACAAAAACTTCTCTCTCTCTCTCTCCAGATAAATATACATATAGATGATATAAATATAGATAGATACCGATAGATATAAATAGATATAGATATACATCATATTGATTGTGTTTCTCTATAGAACCCGAACAAAATGTCCCTGGCATATTTAAATTTCACATCAATTACCATCACTTTTTTAAATTGTCAATTCTCCATTGATAAGAAACTTTAGTTCAGGCAAACAATATAGCCCCAAAGAGTTTGCAGAAATACAAAAACCTGTGTGCCAGAGCTATTGGATTATATTTCTAACATTGATGAATGTAAGCATCCTCTGTGTTACAATAAAAAGGTTATCATTCTTTAGCATGAAACTGACCAACACAGTCATCTTCTTTTCCCAACAGAGGAGGTTTTGAAATCTCACACTGAGTGATCACACCACTTGCAAGATTACTGACACTGCCTCACTCACTCACATTTGATTTGGATTTTCTCTTCTAATGAACATAATGTCTTTCTTCCTTGCCAACCTGTGAAGAGTGATGTTTCCAGGCACAGTGTGTTAAAATACAATTGGAGAGACAAAATTGCCCCCAAAGTCCTCTTCCTTTTGAGTTGTAGCATACGATTGCCTTGCTACTTGGTGAAGCAATTAGGCCAGCCAGTAAGAGCTTTGATTCATGTGTTCCAGGCTTCTACAATGCCACCATTTCCTAATGTTATTATTCTGCTCCTGTTACAAGTGATGGCATTGAATGAGGCTGTGTGCCTGCAAGGACTTTGACTGCTCATTAGCAATAAGGGAAGACAAGGGATGTGGGAGCATCCCGAAGTGGTAAGGTTGAAAAGAGATTATCACTCACAAAGATTTTTTTAAACCACAGGAGCACACATGTCATTTTCAAAAACTGCACTATAATCTGCTAATTCAAATATATTTTGACAGTGTTTGTTTGCAAATGCTTCACTGCATAAATCTGCCATTGGGTACGACATTGGGACACATGTGGTGATGTTTTGCATCACACCTTTATTTTAGAAAGACTGGTGGCATTCTATTTTGTCTTCTGTGATAACAAGATAGTATTGTTTCAGTTACTTGTAGCGTACAAAAGGCATCAAATTATCTTTTTGTTCAAACAAATACTCTGCTTTGAGTAGGAGCATCTGTATTCTGACAAAGATAGGAAAACAGAAATGATACACTCACTGGAAATGAGACACAGCTTTGGCTTCCTAAAACAATCATCTAAGAAGACATACTGCATTTCCCTTCTCTCCTCCTAGGAATTTGGTTGCCAAGCAGAGCTTTATATGGGACGTCGAGCTTGACCCCTTCACTAACCCCACTCAGCAACAAACAAGCCTTGTGTAAAAAGGATACCTACAGTTTCTCAATCTTTATGCAAATTGGCCCAGAATCCCCATATTTACTCAGTTTCAATCAATTCCATATCTTGACTTTACAGATCTCCACATATTTGGCAATTGCCCCTCTGGTGCCCATCCCTTGGCACCAAGTTTGGTGTTCAAAATGGCCACCAACCATCTCCATACAAGACTTTTGAATGCTGATCTCCTTTCTCCCCATCCATGAACTAAGACTAATAGAAGCCTCACTGTTTGGAATCAACCTGCCCACTGGACTACTATGCTTGCAGGTAACTATCTCCTTTTAGAAATGAGTCACCTGGTCACAATGGCCATCACGAACAAATCAACAAACAAGTGTTAGAGAGGAGGTGGTGAAAAGGGAACCCTAGTGCACTGTTGGTGGGAGTACAGACTGGTACAGTCGCTTTGGTAAACTGTATTGTATGGAATTTCCTCAGAAAACTAAAAATGGAACTGCCTTTTGACCTGGAAATTCCACTGTTGGGATTATACCCTAAGAATTCTGAAACACCAATTTAAAAGAACCTCTGCACCCCAATGTTCATAGCAGCACAATTTACAATAGCCAAGTGCTGGAAGCAACCTAAATGCCCATCAGTAAATGAGTGGATCAAAAAACAATGGTACATTTACACAATGGAATACTACACAGCAGAAAGAAAGAAGAAGCTCCTACCCTTTGTGACAGCATGGATAGAACTAGAGAGCATTGTGCTAAGTAAAACAACTCAGGAGATGAAAGACAAATACCATATGATCTCACCTATAAGTGGAACCTAACCAACAAAACAAGCAAGCATGCAAAATATAACCAGAGACATTGAAATAAAGAACAAACTGCCAGTAACCAGAGGGGAGAGGGGAGGGGGATAACGAGGAAAGGTCATCAAGGAACATGTATAAGGACCCATGGACAAAGTCAAAGGAGGGTAGTATTGAGGGTGGGAGGTGGGGGTGGGTGGGGCAGTGGAGAGTGGCAGGGGGATGGAGACAACTGTACTTGAACAACAATAATGGAAGGAAGGAAGGAAGGAAGGAAGGAAGGGAGGGAGGGAGGGAGGGAGGGAGGGGAAAAGAAAAAAGAGAAGAAAATTTAAAAAGAAAGAGAAAAGAAAAAGAAAAGAAAAAAGAAAAGAAAAGAGAGTCACCGTTTGGACAATAGACGTGAGGAGTCACAGTTGATGGCAGTGGACTACTGGAAGGAGATAAGTGATCTTCTCATCCAAGCATAAATCCACACAAGGTTCTCCCACACATTTAAGCTAGCCATACAACCCGGAAAATGTGCAGCAGCAGCAAAGTTCATCTCCATAGGCCCTACCTCTCTTTTCTGTGACCCTATTCATCCTCCAAAGCCTGCCTTTCCCCATTCCTCTTGCAGCCACCAAGACTCACATTGTCTTTCTGCTGATCCTTCAACTTTCTATCAGCTTCCACTTTCAGTAAAGGGTGTACTTTCAGTTCTTCACTCCAGTTGTGTTAACTCTAATGAGCGAACAATTATTCAGGGTCCAGTAAGTGCATGGTTCTAACTAATGAGAGAAGGAGCAGGCTGAAGAACAGAGAGCACCTGGCTCAGAGCCCAGAAACCCAAGCACAGGCTCAGCCACACTAGCCAGCTCTGTGACTTTCCCTTCAAAGACTTTAGTTGCTTATCTCTAAAACAAAAGCATTGGATCAGGTGACATTTGACAGATATGAAATTTTATGGACCCATGGACTTACATTTGCACAGTATTTTATACTTTCAACAAATTTTCATGCATTCATTCAATATACAATATAAGATCCTTAGCTACAAATGGCCTGTGGAGTGAATCAGGAAGATATTACTATCTCCCATATTAGACGTGGGGACTTTAAGGTTCAGTGAGATTAAATTACTTCCACCAAGTCATGGCTCTCTTGAAGAGACTTAATATGTGTTTAGATAGACAGAAATTAAACAAAAAAACCATAAAGAATAATACAAGATAATATCTGTTTTGTGAGGTAGTAAATACTATGGGAATTCCATAGGACCATCCACATTCCCAACCCCTAGATATCACTTAAGACAATTCTATTTGATAAAAATACTTCTCAACAAAGGAGCAACTTGATTGGACCAGAATGAAAAAGCAGGTTTTAGTAAATGATGGTTATCCAAAAAGGCACTTCTGGCAAGGAAAACATGAGTTAAAGTCTAGCCAGTAATTATCAGTTATTGGCAGAGGATCTTGCTTTCGGTTCCACTAGGAAACTTGTTGATTTCAGAAAGGTAGTAACTGCTAAATGCTATTTCTGGACCATAACTAAGAGAAGTGCTCACTGAGTTCTAGAGTGCTGTGGTTCTCAAGATAAATGGAAATCAGCAGGAGAAAAAAAATTTTCACTGACCCAAATCAAGTCAAATACCTTATCCTATATAAGGGCCACTCCTGAGGACCAAGGAAATGTCCATTCCAATCTTATTTTTACTATTGTCCAGGATCAGCAGAAGAAAATAATCTTACTTCTGTTAAAATTACCAAAGTACAAAAGTAATTTTAATAAAGGTATTAGTACACTGAAATACCCTATCAAGCAAAACATCTATTTCCCTTTTCTTAAAATAATCTCACCTCTTCCATAATTCTCTCTCTGACAAATTGGAGGGAGTAAAAACATTCTCTTGACTGTGCTCTAGATGAGGTATCCAGCATTTGTAGTTTTCCTTTATGTCTCATACTTTTTAAAAAAACTGTTACGTGTAAAAGCAATGTTTCAGTTATTTTTGCTGTCTAAGCTCTTGTTTACCTTTTACTCAAATTTTAACATTTTACTGTGAGTGTATGTTTGAATCTTAATTGCCTTAAAATGCATGACTTAGAGAGGCAGGACTATGTATATTTAATTCCATTTTTAGGGCATTCTAGTACTCCTTCACATACACACAAGTACCTGATGGCAGTGAAAACAAGGATAGTGCAGGTGAAGGTGATAATTGATTAAGATGATGATAATGATGGTGATGATGGTGGTGTTGATGATGGTTATCATCAACCATGATAAAGGTTGATGAAGGTGTCAAGGATCACAGTGATTAATGACAAATTTTTCTCCTTCAATAACTTCTGTATCAGGTATAGCCATTGTCCTCCTCCTTGACACATTTTCTTTCCTCTTCAGTGATTTGACGGGATGAAAGAAAATTAGAGGAATTCTAGCTTTATCATAAGGGTACTCAGCAATAAAATATGTCAAGTGGGATAGAGGAGAAATCACAGAAAAACAGTAAAATTATAATAAGCCTCAGATGCAAGGAAGTTAACTTTTGTCACTAAATGTTTGAAACTTGAGCATATCTGAGAAGATGCTGGAGGCACAAATGCCATTGATAACAACGGTTGGTCTGAAAAGGCAAGGCTAGGCCACCTCTGTCCATTAGGTGGGCCAGACTGATTAGCCATGACAGGTAACTGAATAATTGCCCTAATCACTTCAGTGAGCCCTCTACCTTGTTCCAGCAAAGAAGTGATGCCTTAGCCAGCTTCAGAGACCAGATGCTCCTAAACCTGACATCTCTAAGCAAGATGGATTTATCGTAATGGAAACATTATTTCCAATGTTGTTCATCAGAAGAAGAGATGAGAGAGAGTTCAATGGAGACCTCAAAGTTTGCCGTAGGTAAGGACCTCATTAAATGGCTCAGGAGTTTGCATTTGCAGGTTAACTTGATATGATGACCCATTAGTGGAGACTGATAAATAGCAAGAAGGGCAAAAATATGTCACCCAGAACTGGGTTGTGGATTCAGCTCTTCCAGAGGGTAGGGGACAATTAGAGCAGTGTGTCATCAAAACTTTTCATGTCAACTATGGAACACACTCTCTCTAAATAAGAAACTGTCAGATGTGCTTAAAGCTATGAGCAATGGGACCTTCTCTCCAGCCCGTACCTACTCATTGGAGATGCCAGCTTACTTTAGAGGGCTACATGGTCAGATGCCTTCCTTGAGTCTTATTTCTTGTGCATTTGTTTGTTTTGCTACAAAATAAAACATAAATGATAAAGCTTTTTAACCCTTGAGGAAATTGATTTTCTATGACTTCCCCGAATACTCTAGCATTTTACCTCACTCAGAAGTTTTAAAGAAGCCAAGATAACTTATTCTGAGCCTGAGCAAACCAATTACCCTAACAGTCCACCCGATGGCAAGAAATTTTCATGACAGAAAAACAATGCATAAAAATCTCTGTAATGTGCTAGAGACTATAGAAGCTTGAGGAGCTTAATATAAGTAATCCTCTTAGTGGAACAACATCACCACCCATACACCAATGTGCAGAGGTTTCTTTATTATAGAAGTTAACATATCTTATTAGAGATCGTTACTTTTCTGTCGGTTTCCCCACATTAACCTGAGCTTCTAGAGGGGCTGGAATCAGTGTGCTCACCTTTTAATTCCTTAGTACTTTTCCCCATACTTGGCAATTAGCAGGTACTGAATAAATGTTATGCAATTGATTTTTATTTAAAGCCTGAATAATTACTTAGGTTAGCACAATGCCAAATAATCATTTTAACTAAAATCGTGTTTCTGAACTAATTTTCATTTTATATTGATACAATTTCTTTACTCTTTTTCTTCTCTTTTATTAAATCTCTGTCTCCCTTTCTTTTTCCATCCTTCATCTATTCTATATTATTCACTGTAAAGCTAACATTAAGATTTTCCTTAAGGAAAGAGTATGTTAGAGAAAAAAGGTGAAAAGGTGAAAAGGGATATTTACTGAGTGACTACCATGTGTTTGATGGGATGTTAACTTTTAATACATTATCTCATTCAACCCTCACAAACATATAGAGAGTCAGCTAATATCTCAGTTGAGGAACTGGAGCTCAAAAAGGCAGGAAATTTGCCCCACATCTATTCTAACTCCAAATTGCATAAACCTTTCCCTGTACCAAACTGCAAGGAAAAAATAGGAAAGTTTCTAACTGATGCAAGGTAGATCATGTTCTAAAAAATACTCAAAGTCCTAGTGGATTTCTTTAATATTCAAGTAATAGAACCACCCAAATTTTCTGTACCACTCTTCTAAGGAAACTACATTTTTGACCAACCAAAACTCTTCTCATCTGCCGTAAGCTTATTCACTACATAAATGTGGAAGCTGGCAGAGACAGCTCCATAAAAGAATGTTTGGGAAAACATATACATACCCACACACACCTCTGCCCTTCTTCCCAGAGAATATATGAGGTCTTTCCAAAAAAAATTCCAGCCACTGTTAATATAATAAAAGTTTGAGTGACGTCAATGGAACCTGGCAACCAAGGAGAGTGGACTGGAATGCTCACACATGAATAATGACAACTTCACTGTACTAATCAGTGGGGGCAGTGAATGTCATTGAGCGAGCATGTGTATTATGTGGTCATTGCATTCAAAATGCCTGAGCAAGTAGAGCAACCAATCTGCATCAAATACTGTGTTAAGCTTGAATATTCCTCTGTGGAAACTATTTGGATTATTCAGAAAGCTGCAACTGTGGGTAACTGGTGATTGGCAGCTTCATCATAACACACCTGCTCATGCCTCACATCTCATGCAGAGTTTTTTGGCAAAACATCAAACCACCCAGGTGTCTCAGCCCCCCTAGAGCCCAGATTTGGTGCCCTGTGACTTCTGGTTTTTCCAAAAATTAAAATCACCTTTGAAAGGGAAGAGATTTCAGACAGTAGATGAGAGTCAGGAAAATACAATGGGGCAGCTGATGGTGACTGGAAGAACTGTGTGAGGTCCCAAGATACCTAATTTGAAGGGGACTGAGGTGTCATTGTCCTGTGTACAATGTTTCTTGTATCTTGTATCTTCTTCAATAAATGTCTCTATTTTTCATATTACATGGCTAGATACCTTCTGGACAGACCTTGTATAAAGAATCTATTTCCTTTTTACAGAGGGAAGAAGGGGAAAATGAAGGAAACCATACAATCCATCTGCAATTTTTTAAGAAAACACTTTAATTGTAGAAATAACAATTTTAGAGCATAACCCTAAAATGTTGTCAAAGCTACTTTTACAAGTGTAACACACAGTGGAAAATGGATACTGTTTCAGGAATGAAGAAAAACAAGTCATTTTCGAAAGGAAACATGATAGTGACTCAGAGCTTTAGCCCAAGGATTGGAAGAGCTGTAAATCACAAAGAGTCTGTGCTCACCGGCAGCATGACAAGACTGCTTCTCAGATGAATGAAGCCAGGCCTCGAATCCCATTGGACTAACAAGCAAAATAGAGACAGACTCATAGAGAGCAGGCTGACAGCTGGGGGCGGGAGGAACGGGCTGGTTGGGAGCTGGTGGATTGAGCAAAAAGAAAAAAAAAGAAAGCATTCATGAATAGGGACAACAGTGTGGAGATTGCAGGGTGAGGGGTGAGGAGGGTGGAGATGGAAGAGGGTATGGGGGGACACATGGTGATGGAAAAAATAAAAAGAAGAAAATAAAGGATCTCCACTTTCTTTTCCTGAGAGAAAACAATTTTTGGACTCTTTAATAAGCAATAAATCAATGCTAGTTCAAATTTTTAAAAATCCCATTGGAATATTTGTTTTACAATCTGACAGTTATGTCAAGAAATGGATATAAAAAAACATAATCTTTAATGAAGTAACTGCATTTTCTCTTCAGCTTGGGAAGGCAGCCTCTAGGTCCCCTCCAGCAAAGAAACACAAAAGAAACAAAACTTTGTGCCTCTACAGAAACCCAAACCTTTTCACTGGGATTTTACTCCAGTGCCCAGCGCTCCAACTTCAACACTGTCTCAAAGAAAACACATGTAGTTGTAAGCTACTTCAACAGAAATTCTGATGAATTAATGGCAAGATAATCTGTCTTTTAAAGGTAGCAATCGGCTTTATTCTTCTGTGGATGATAAGCCTAGACAAATTCCATTAATATTTAAATAAAAAGATATTAATTAATGTATCTTTTGTACATACACTGAGTGGCTAAAGCTGAGCAAGGTAGGCAAGAATGTGAAAAGTTAGGACCTTTACTCACAATTCTTATGCCATGACCTCGCAGGATATTTTTTAAATCACTAAGACAAATATTCAGAAACAGATTCAAATAGTTTGGGGGCAATGAATGAATAAATTAAATATCTAAAAATTCGGAAAATGGAAAGCAAGGTCTCTGAGAGAAAACACGCTTCCCTGTGATACGGGAGAGAAGTGACTTGTGAGCCATGTTCCCCTTTCATAGATTTCCCTGGACACTTCCCTCCAGAGAACCTAAGGAAACCAGATGCATGGGAAGAAGTAAAAGAGCACATTTAGAACCAAGAATTTTATAATTACCACCAAGGACCAGCTCCCATAAGAGAGTAATAAACAGCATGCAGGGAATTTTGTCAAACAGACATCCAAAGCACATTGAGACAGTTAAATACCAGAAACTAAATGTTACAATTCCTTAAATGTAACAGAAATACTGACACATTGGTATAAAACAAGAATGCATTTTACTTGCTTGAGTTTTGCAGACTTTCATTGAACTTTCTGTTCAACATTGTGTCATTTGAGCCCCTGTGAAGGATTCAGAGCCCTTCCTGGCAACCCAGTATGGCACAGAGCTTATAAACTGATCAACTCAAGCTAAGAAGCATCTTAAAGCAAACTGCCCAGGTACAAAATTCAAGTCAATTCATTTATTGGAAACTAACAAATTAGTGCATTATCATGGGAATTCTTCAAACATGACTCCTGTTAGCTTAACAAGGGTTCATATAGGAAGCTGGAGAAAGGAGACGAATGGGGCCACAGGGCAAATGCAAGAAGAAAACACAAAGGGAAGGTCCCTGGGCCAGATCTTTGGCTGGAGAAGCCATCGCCCCTTTCTCTCCTTGGCTGCCTTATTTCTTCCAGAAGTTACTTGAGTGCCTGCAAAAGCAAATTCATTGTTTTCAGATTTTTCATTTCCATAGGAAATTGAGATACTTTAAAATCTTGTGTTTGACAGACTCATAGACACAGAGAGCAGACTGGCAGTCGTCAGACAACTGGGTAAAAGAGGTAAAGGGATTAAGAAGTACAAATGGGTAGTTACAAAATAGTCACATGGATGTAAAGTACGGAATAGGAAATACAGTCAATAATATCGTAATAACTATGTAACGTAGCAGGTGGGTATTGTAAACATAGGTGTAAACATTTTGTAAAGTGTATGATTGTCTAACCACTTTGCTGTACACCTGAAACCAATACAAAATAATATTGAAAGTAAGCTGTAATTAAAAGTAAAATTTAAAAAATAAAAATCTCATTTTGGTACAAAATTATTCTATGATGTAATAGATTATGTTTATCAGACCAGGTTATGCTAGGATAACAAACTTTCCCCCAAGTCTCTGTGTCATACAGTATCACATGTAACTTCTGATCATTTAATTGTCAAAGACATGTCACATGAACACAGGGAGATTATGACCCCACCCCAGAAAGGCAGTGCATATTTGTGAACAATAGTAAGATACACTATAGTGACAGACCAGTTGACAAGATTTTAAATGTCTGCATTTTACTCTTTTAGTCATTACTCACTGAAGTTTTTTTGTATCATAATTTATTTTTCAATGGAGTGTGGATAGAAAAGAAACCATGAAATATATAGAATTTTCTTTCAGTTAAAATAGGATACTTTTCTGATAATATTTGAGTGCTAGTGTCTTCTATTTAATGATCTTGGATGCCAACCCATGGCATGAAAAGGGGATTTTGCAGTTTGTCATCTTCCTTCTAACAAATATCTAGGCTACTTCAGTGGACAACTCTAATCATCCTCCATGGTTCAGCCCAGTCACCTTTACACAAGACAAGCTCACTATGCTTACAAAACTTCAGTGGTTTCTCACTGCTCTCAGCAGTGGTTGGCTATGGTCACCATGGTTCCTTCTGATGTGGTCCCAGCTTCCTTCTCCAGTCTCATCTTTTGCTGCTCTCAGCTCTACCTACACATACCTGACCCTTACCTTTCCATGTCCTAAATAAGCCTGCCACTAGGCCCTTTTACATGCTATTACCTGTGTAGAACAAGCACCCCTCCTTTCCATCACAACTCTCAAAACACTCTCTGACCTTGGGCTGGGCAACATCTTCCCACACAACCTGCAGTTGCAGTTTGAGAGCAGCCTTTCACAGGAAACCTTTCCTGGGAATCTGAGCCAGGGTTCAGTGCTCCTGATTTTAAACCTCCATCCCCCACGCTTGGTACTTGCTCTATCACAGCACTTATTACACTTTGTTCTAACTCTTGCTTAGTTGTTTGGTTCCTTCAACAAACTCTTAGGAGAGAATGGACTGAGAGAACCAATGGCCCATGGAGTTCTGGAATCAGTTGAAAGAGATGTCGAGTTCAGAGACCACAGAATTCCCCATCAGGCACTAGGAGGATGTGCTAGGAGGGTGCTCAAGGCCCACACAGGACCTACCCTTCTTCGGCAGATCCCTGGCAAGGCACAAAGTGACCAGGGAGGAATGCCTATATCAGCTCTGAGGGAATTCCTGAGCTGACCTGGTGATAAAAACATGGCTGCCCAGATGATATTAACCAAGCCTGGGCTATAACAAATATACTGATTCATTCAGATGCCATCCTCAAGAGAGTGAGTAAAGGGTGGGGAGAAAGACCCTCATAGGGAATCTGAATTTTTTAATTGAACCAATATATCTGAAAAGGGCTATTTTTAAAGAGAAAGAGGTCATTGTCTTCAGTTGTTGAATTTAAGCATCTTCTGGCAGCAATGAGAATGGGGGCTCAGGAGTAATGCATGTTCAAGTTAAAAACAATAAGGAAAATGACTGTTTTCTTTTACACATCTCCATTATAGCATATAGTATTTGACCCTACTTTACCAATGGGCAAATTATCACCCTGACATCTCTCACCAAATTACTGTGTGTTAACACTACATGTGTGTGAAGATTAATTAAATAACACTTTTAAGAAATACTCATCATCCTTAACACGAAGTTTCTTCATTGTGATCAGTTCATGTGATATACTTAGAATTATACAAACAGTAATATTTACCTAGTGTCTACTATCTCTTAGTACAAGCACTTTCATGTTATAAATGAAGAATTTCAGATGGGGAAGGGATTAGTACCTTGTACAAGATCACACAGTAACACATGAACTTTAAGTCCAGTTGTGTCCAACTACAAAGCCTATACATGTTCCACTTTTTAGAAAGTTTGTAGCAGAAGTCTGTCTTTAAGACATGTAGTAAAAAAATAATTTTTAAAACATTTAATGCAAGATTTAAAGTTCTATAAATATGGAGTGTCATCTATATAAATAAACAAGTATGGTTTTCTAAAAACTAAATGAAAATTTTGATTTTAGGACTCAAAAGGTTAACTCTGGTATGTGAAACCTTGAACAAATGATTTAACCATATTGAGCTCAGTGATTCCTCAGTGGTAAGAGGAGAGTAAAAATGCCACCATCAAAGGGAGTGCTTGAGGTATAAACATTAAACATATTCGTCATTTAGCTCTTCCTTTTCCTGTGGGAGTAAAGAGGAAACAGACATTTCTTTGAGGAGAATGGAGGTGGATGTGCTCTATGGATGGCTCCCTCCAGCCATTTGTGCTGCTTTGCACAGGTTGTGAACATGGCTGGTGTTGCCGCAGGAAGGGTGTTCTTTGATGCCCTTCTCTCTCCACCCTCTTCAGCTGCACTATTTCTCCCACCACTGGTCTTCACTGAAGCCCACAGGCAAGAGCAAAACTTGGCAACAGGTCCCTGGAATTAGAATGACAAAAGAAGCCCTTGTACCTGTGCCTGCAAGAATTCCAGAGCGATGATGCTGCTGTTCACAGTAGACTTCCATTCCATGAGCATCAGAAGGCAGGACCAGAGAGTAAACGCAGCTGCACTTCAGTACAGGAGAGGGCAGCACTGGAATACTGATATCTTCATTGATCAAACCTGTTAACAGTGAAGCGATTGTATCTGGTCATTGTTCATTGTTGAGAACATAGTTTTCCAAAACTTTACGTTAAATTAAGCTGACTTAGTGGTAAAAGCACAGTTACCCAGATGACATTACCCAAGCCTATACTACAACAAATACAGAGCACTGTTCTTCGGGACGGCAGGCACCGCCTGTTGTCCAGAGTCCTTCTGGCTGATGGTAGCAGTGAAGAAAAAGGGACAAATTCTTTCAAAATTAAAAAAAAAATTGCTCTGATCTTTAAATCCAGAAATCACAATTTTTCTTTAAATAAAATGAATCACCAGACATGAGAATAAAAAGGAGTATAAGTTAAATTCTATTTTATATCTATTATTTTCAGGGGTATTTTTAATGCAAGCTTCAACACATAGATATTGCCTTGCTATTTAATAAATATTTGAAAATAAAAGTTAGAAGCAGCTCAAACAATTTAAGTATAAATAAAAGTCTCTGGAGTTAGAATCAAGGCCCTTGCTGTTAAGAATCAAGGACCAAATTTTCCCTGAAAATGTATTTAAGTTTGAGGAGTGTTTGATAAATAATTTACTTATTTGTAGTAGAAAGTGAATAGAATAACAATAACAATGAGAAAATTTCCCAAAGAAGACCTGACCTTCCTGGAGGATGAAGTAGTGATTGTAACTGTGGTGGTTTCAGTTTTCCTACATGGCCTCTGAGTGAGGAGTGGGTGGCGGTGGAGACCAAGTTTTTCTTTCATGATCATGATCTAAAATCCATTGTAAAAGCATTACTTATCATCTCAAACCACTGATCCCATTTTAAAAATGTTGCATCTGGTAAGGGTTATACCTTAAGATTTTATCAGTCATTGACCACTTAGTACAAGTTATCTCCTAAAAGCAAGTTGGAAGTGAAGGGCCTGTTTGTCTAGGAAGATCCAGTGCTGAACCCCAAGCAACTTCAGCAAGAAGCATAAAAAATCCATTTAATAGTGTCCGTTTATTTCTTTCAAACATGGCTTAAACAAATGATGAAAAATTGTCACACCCTTTCTGACACCCTATGCATAACTTTGTACTAGTTGGGAAGAGGAAACAGGAGGAACTGGAAGAGGTCCCCCTGAGAAGGTAGGGGAAAACTGGGTTGGTTCTCCATCAGATAGGGGGTTACCCCCCACCTCTGTAGGGAGGTAACATCTCCACCTTCTTCAATGCTACACTCCCGATACCAAATACAAACCTGGGACATGGTCCTCAATGACTGACTACATGAATAAATATCTTATGACCATCATCAAACCCCTATGAAATATGCAGGGCAGGTATCACTTGGCCAAAGAGGAAACTGAGGCTGAGAGAAGTTAAGACATTTCCCCGAAGTCACACAGGACAAAAATACAGGTGCTCTTGGTTCCTCCTGAAAACCACTTCTATCCAACCAGGAGTCTCTCCTGATGGACTGAATCATTGCAATTTTTCTAAAATTCATACATTAAAGCTCTAAACCCCAACGTGATATATTTGGAGGTAGAGTCTTTGGGGGAATCTTAGGTTTAGATAAGGCCTTAAGAATAGAGCTCCCATCAAGGAATTATTAACCAAAACATTCACATTCTCTCTCTCTCCCTCTCCCTCTCTCTCTTTTCCTACTTCCCTGTCTCAGATACAGCAAATAGGCAGCCTTTTAATTGCCAGGAAGAGGATCCTCCTTACCAGTAAGTAACCAAATCTATAGGCATCTTCATCTGCACTTTGGCCTCCTGAAGTGTGAGAAATAAATGCCTGTGATTTAAGCCACTCAGTTTATGGTATTATGTTATAACAGCCTGAGCAGACTAATACAGCTTCTATGTTTACCTTGAATTTATTTAAATCACTCATCACCTGATATAGCACCATATTTCCTAGAATCTAAAACACTGTATATTGTGATACACACAAGTATTTCATGTGTACCATTAAGAGAAAAACTACCTCTGATTCCACTAGGACACAATGCTTCTTTATCACGTAGGAAATCATTTTATACTCATTAAGAGAACTTTTAAAGATCTAATCAAGCATATATTTTATCATGTATCCCCCTGAACATACATTTTTAAGTAAAATAAATCAGTTAAAACATTTCTAGAATATTTCCAGACACCAACTCTTGAATTATTTTTTGAGCCTGAGGCATCTTATGCTTGCTTTGCCACACAGTACCATCTTTGGTGCCTTAAGATCACTGGTCATGCAGCATTTCTTAAAATAAATCCATAAGAGACCTTAAACCCACCAGGGCTGGGCTCCCACCAGCTTTGTGTCTTGTGATATGTGCCTATTTGGACTCCACCTTCCAGGAGGTAACTACTTTCCTCTGATTTGTCAGTGCCCCCTCTCCCACCCAAAACCATTTGCTCATGGAGGCTAAAGAGTGATATACACTGTCTCTAGAATTTTCTTCCAAACTCTTGACACCCATTGTGAAATCTTTGAAGTCACATGTTTCAGGAAGTGACCACTACAGACCAGTGACTATATGAGGCATCTCAATATCAGAGATGTTTTTAAAATATATATGCATTTAGAATCAATAACATGCAGCTTTTTATGGATTTGCTATTTGCTCCACTAAAATGTGAGATCAGAGGTTGTGACTAATTGTTTATAGCTTTGTCTCCAGTCCTAGAATGATCCTGGCATGCACTGTGCTCAATAAACATTTATTGAAGACATGATTGGATTAATTCATTCATGAATTCCATTAAGTTACCATTGTGAGAGAGTTTCTTCTTTCAGTTAAACTTGCTCTCTTTGTTGAAAAACGGTATTTATAGCATGATTTTCCCAAAGAAAAATAAATGACCTTATGTTAAGAATTACAGTTAAATTTTCTTTCTTTTATCTATACTTTCTAAATTTTCTAACAAGACATTATTATGTAATTAATTTTATAGTAAAGTATAATATCTATACATTATTTTAATTCATGCTGCTTTATTTTTATGTAGTAAATGGTTAAAGCCATCCCTACTGCATAGCAAAAGCACAACCCCAATTTGATTATTTTTGCATTAACTCTATTTTCAATACTTTAACTTCTAGAGCATCTTAGTACAGCGTTTCTTAAAAATGCATATCTACAGCCTGAGAATAAATGGAAGGAGACCAAGTTAAGTTACTTTGGGATCAATCAAAACCTCTTTATAAACCCCAGGCTTGGGCCCTGGCTCCTATGGACTTGAGCAGATCCTTCTGTTCTCCCAAGTTCTGTGGTCTTCAGGGAGGCTCCCTGGATGCCCAGAAGTTCTCTATGATCTCAAGGTTCTGAAGAAAATTGAAGGCTATTAGCAAGCTTATAACATGCTACTCAAAGAGGCATAAGAAAGTTAATGGAGATTACTTGAACAACAATAAAAATGCAAAAAAAAATTTAAATAAAAGAAAAAAGTTGGGAAAATATTTCAGTCAAATAATCAGCATCCCAGACTGGTCAATTTCAGTCTAGATAGTGAGGTGGTGGAAAGGGTTCTATGGATTGAACTGGACCCACCACACACATCCATGTTGTTTGGACCCACCATACACACCCATGTTGTTTTGTGTGTTGCAGCCCTAACCCCAGTATCCCAGGATATGACTGTATTTGAAGATAGGGCCTTTACAGAAGTGAATGAATTAAAATGAGCCCCTTACAGTGGGTTCTAATTCAATCTGACTAGTGTCATCATAAGAAGAAATCAGGACACCCACGAGACACCAGGAGTGCACTGCTGCCCAGAGGGGTGGCTGTGTGAAGACACAGGAAGACAGCCACCTACATACTGAGCAGAGAAACCTAAGAAGGAACCCATACTACCTCACTCCTTAATCTTGAACCTCCAGCTTCCAGAACTGTGAGGAAATTAATTTCAGTTTCTTAGGCCACCAGTCTATGGAATTTTGTCACGGCAGCCTGGGCAAACTAATGTGTGTTATGGAGTCAGTGACCCTGAGCCAGAAGGACTCTTCTCCTTACACAACTTTAAATTCATAACATTTTGTCTGTTCCCCTGTGTTCCTGAGAGTGTGTCCATGATTTGTGGTGGGAATAGGGAATGGGTGGTATAAATGCCTTACACTTACAGATAATTCAAAAACTCTTATTAGCTCTTACTCTGAGCTTTCCTCCACACCCACCTCCATGATCTGCTAAAAATTTGTGACCAAGAGACTGATTTGAAATTCCAAGTTTAGCTGGGTCTCTATGATGGTCCAAACAGGTCAAGGGTAGGCACAGAAAAGGATACAGGAAATAAATCTAGAAAAATACATCATCCAGTTAATCAACTCTTTTATAGACAGTTCTAAGTTAGTTGTATCTAAAAAGATGGAAATGAAAGTGTACAGCATAGGAAAAGAAATGAAGAACTATTAACCCGACACTCTGCATTTGCTAAACATAGGTAATAGATTCATTATCTTACCTCCACCCACCCCACTCCTTAACAGTGTGCGTTTGATTGCCCTCTTACCTATAGGTGATTCTCTATCAAAATCAAATCTGTCAGCTATTTCTCAATTTCATAAACTATGAAGGTAAGAGGAAAGAGGAGGGCAGCAGAGGTTGTGTTGAGTGGGAGCAAGGCTATTTTTCCCACAGCTGCTAAAACGCCAATCCAAAACTTCTCCCAGCAAGGGTCTCGAAATATGCCTGCATTCACGGTGCCATAGTGACATCAGCTGGTCAGTTTCCAAACAACACCCAAGCTAGGGAGTAACAGGCTAAGAAAAACATTTAAAAGTCAACGATAACCAAGTAAACCAGACAACTGGATATTTTTAGCACCTGCACATCAGCTTGATTTTTTGAAGTACTTTTTATAGTAATTCTTCCAAATATGTAATATTAATAGCTGGTGAATGTAAGCTTTTAGACATGGGAACTTAAAACATTCCAGTGGCAACAAGTATGATAATAAATATAATAAACACAAATACAGTACATACATTTTAGATCATGAATAGATTTTAGTTTTACAAGATAGGGTGGAAACTAAAATACAGTTTGGATGGTTTTCCATATGATATTAAGACATAAAGTGACTCCTCACAGAGAGTTACACAGCTCTGTCAATTGGCCAGACCAAATGTGAAATACAACAAAATTAACAGTACAAGGGTGTGAGCATAATAAAATAGAGTAGAATCTATCTTAGTTAGACTTCTTTGATTGGGTTATCAGATGAAGGACTTTGGTAGGAATTTTGGCACTGTGCTAATAGTTTCTTAACCCTGTGGTTTGCACTTATCTGTAGCAGTACTGGAGATTCCATGGTTGAAGCAGAACAAGAATACAGGAGTGGAGGATGAAGAGAGAGATGGAAGGAGAAACTAGAGCACCATGCCTGTAATTCATGGTGGAAAGCAGAGAGAAGATTAAGAAACATTCTTGGAATCCACAAAACACAGTTTGAAAATAACTGCCTGAAACTTACTAGTGTTCTAAGGGGAAGAAATCAGATGACCAAGTTTTCAATAAGATATCCTAGAAACTAAAGAAATTAATTTTTAATTTAATAATTTACATTCTAATGAATAAAGAATTTAAATTCTTTTTTAAAGTAAAGGAAAGGTATTGGTAAAGAAAGAATAAGTATTGGGTTGGCCAAAAAGTCCATATGGTTTTTTTCCATGAAATAAGAGACACATTTTTCATTTTCACCAATAACTTTATTGACTTGGATATTTTGAGTATGTCAGCTATCTCCCATGTGTTATACTGTTGAATGTTCTCAATTAATGTCTCCATTTGCTTGCTATCAACTTCAACCGGTCTACAGACTATGACATTGTCCAGCAAGAAATCTCGAGCACAAAATTTCACAAACCATTTTTAACATATTCGATCAGTCACAGCACCTTCTCCATTAACTGCACAAGTCTTTTTTTGTGTTTCAGTGTGTGTTTACTTTTCTTGACATAATAAAACATAATATGATGAAAATGTTGCATATTTTCTTCCATCTTCAATATTTAAATGGCTACACAAAAATTCACCAATTTTGATAAGTTTTTGTAATGCACACTGGTATGACAGCTGTCACAATACAGTCTAACAGAATTGTTTCAAATGAAATTAAAGACAACTAAGCACTACTAAGCATCTTATGGAAAAAAACAAATGAACTTTTTCAGCCAAACCAGTAGATTGATTAAAATTGAAAATTCCAAAAATGTAGATATTGGAATGTTGTATTATCCTAAAAACAACCAATTATTCAATAATTTGAGTTGATTTTCTCACGTATGGAGAAGCTGAGCTCTTATTTGTAATGACTGCCCACAATAATGAAGATTTCATGCTTACTATCCATGTCAGCCACAGGTCAGCAGTCATTCTGTCCCATGTGCCTTCATCCCTCAGACGCAGGCTTAGGAAACACCCCCTGTGTGGGGTACAGTAATCTGTGGCAGAGAAAAGAGCTAAGCCCAAAGCACTAGTGGTTCTTCAAGCTTCTGTTCACATTTAATTGACGGAAGTAAGTCAAATGTCTGCCCCTAACATCAGTGGGAGAGGGAAGTACAGAGAGAGGTAAAAATAGGTTTACAGTTATTTGTACAGAAAAACAATACAATAATTTAAATAATAATACAAGAATAAAGTCTGCATTTCTCACACTCACAACTATAAACGTGCTTTTTTTGCTTTTGTCCTCCCTGTATATTGCTCTTAAAGGAAGACCCTGCAGACCACATAGCTTCAGACAGGAATGTGTAATGCTCTGATAGAGAGGGCAGAAAAAAAATTAGAAACAATAGCACATTCTACCACCCCACAAAATGCTCCAAGTCTTGTATGAAGTAGATGCTTAATAAATGCTTTCAGTTAGTATGTGAAGGACTTAATGTTGAGATGATGTCACAGTAAATGTACATTGATTCATCTTTTCTGGTATAGAGTTTTATGCTTTGGAGTATTACATAGTAACTCCCTCTTTTCTACCACAAATGTCTACTATTAATAAATCTCACAAATATAATATTGGGCAAAAGAAGCCAGTTTCCAAAAAGTACTTAGCATGAGGTGAAAAGATAAAGAAATTGTGGCATATTCATACAATGGAACGCTACTCAACAGTAGAAAGGAATGACTCATCGATATACACAACAGCATAAATGAGTCTCAAAATAATTGTGGGGAATAAAAGACAAAAAAAAGAGTATATTATGTATGAGTCCATTTATATAAAATTCTAGAAAATGCAAACTAATCTGTGATGACAGAAAGTGGTGACCTGAGGAGAGGAGAGGCAGAAGTGGAAGACAGGGTAGATAAGGAATCTCTGGGGTGGTGGATATGGTCATTATCTTGATTGTGGTGATGGTTTCATGAGTGTTTTCATATGTCAAAACTCATCAAATTGTACACTCCAAATATGTGCAATTTATTGTATAGCAGGCCTCAATAAAACTTGAAAAATGCTTTTTAAAAGTATGTCCTATATGATAATATTTAGACAATGTTTAACAGCAGGGAAAACTAATCTTCGGTGGTCAGCATAGGTCGCGCCTAGAGGGATTACAAAGGGGTGCAGGAAATGTTGCTGCAAGTGAGAGTTATGCAGGGTGTTCTATTGGTCAAATAGATTAGGTTAGTGCACTTTTCTGTAGGCAAGTTATGCTGCATAAAAAGGTTTTAAATGTGCTGCTACTTTTAGAACAAGTATCAACCATTTTAAAAATACCAAAGAAAGTCACCCTCATAAAGAATTTATTTATGACAGTAAATAATAGTTTTGTGACTACATTCATTTATCATCTACTTTTGAAATTTGAGGGCTATATGTGGATTTTTTTCCCTGCAAGGATCTATGACTGAGGACAGACCACCAAGCCTTGTAGGCTAGACCCTGGGAGTGAGTAGTCATGGGGGCTAGTGGGGAAATGCACCTACATGTGGACATGCTGCCGAGATCTGTCCCCCAAAGTGAGCAAATGTTGGTGCTTCTGCTCTCTTTTGTGTCCCTAACTTGCATTATTGTTACCTGTCCTATCTTCTTATGCAAGGACACAAGGGGAAGCCACAAATGATGCACATACATCCACACAACTCCAAAAGAACAAGGCTAATAAACTCCCACATATGGGATGATACCATCATTACAAACAGCTGAGATAAGAAATGAAAACTAGACACTTGTATGAACCCATCATTTTTACCATTTTAATATATTTTTAAAAATGTATTCCCACTGAATGATTACTTTAATGAATAAATATAATGTACAGTCAATGATTTAATAGTTGAAGTGGATTAAATTTCCCTTGCTGGCAAGAATGGTCTTTTTTAAAATAAGTGTCTTTTATTTACTTAAATGTTTATTTATCTAGCTATCTTATCTTTAGGTAGAGGGCAAGGGAGGGAGAAAAAAGGAGAGAGACATCAATGTGTGGCTGCCTCTCATGCACCCCCTACTGAGGACCTGGCCCACAACCCAGGCATGTGCCCTGACTGGGAATCGAACCAGTGACCCTTTGGTTCACAGCCTGGCACTCAATCCACTCGAGCACACACCAGCCAAGGTCGCAAGAATGATCTTACATTGAAATTAGTTGACGGTTTATCATTTCCATCAATCCCTCACTCCCAGTCCCCCAAAATAGAAAATGAGGCTGATTTTCAAATGACTTTGATTTTTGTGTTTGTTTTATAAACTATTACCTGGTCCCATTAATGCCTCTATGGAGTAAAAGTACATAACATAGTCTCAAACTGTGTGCTTAAGTAATTTTAAAAGAAAACTTTTCAAAATGCCATTGATCTATTGAAGAAATGACTACTCTCCCCTCATTCATAAAACTTTAAGATCCACCATTAGTTCTCATACAATAAAAGAAAAATGAAAATAATCATAACCACGTATGATCATCATTTACAATATAAACAAGATAAAAATAACTGAAAATCCAATTCCACATCAAATACCTTCTATGTACTTACTAAGTGCAGACTCCTAGAACCTATGCCAGTTTTCAGGATCAAGTGGCTGGTAGAAATCCCAGGGCCTTCAAAAGATTAACAGTATGTTGGTGATGGTCCCCAAAAGGCCACCAGTGAGAGCTCCAAGGAAAAGGATGAAAATGTCATGGGAAGCTAGAGAAAAGGGGAGGCTTGAAATGCAGTTAAAGAAAATTTAGTAACACTGTTGCTGTGGGAACATGGTAATAGAACATGCACTTCGGAAAGGAATACTCTAGCTAAGGAGATTTCCAAATGGTGCGTTGAAAGTGTCGTCTGCCTCTATTAGCTGCTTACAGTAAACTGTGAGTAGAGAAGCAAGGTAAACCAAAGAACTGCTAACTGTAAAGGAACCAGGACTTACTAGGTTCATAAATAGAACTTGTTCTCATTCCCAGCCTTTCCAGATAGCAAGCAGTGCTCACATTAGAAAACACCATCAGAGAAACCTGTCTAAAGAAGAAACTGAGGGTGTAACTGTACAACCTTTTGTTAAGATCTCAGAAGGTAGCACCGCTTCCAAATAGAAAATAGTCTCTCTAAGGATCTTAAAATTATAGTGCCTCACCTGCCTTATCGAGAACCACAGATGCAGAAGTATTTATTCACGAAATTTCAGGTGTTGCTTTTGTCTAATGGAATGGCTTACAAAGCAATGAGCAATAAAACCTGTGATTTTTTAAAGAATTATATTAGTTTGAATTAAGAAGGATAAACAGTACAAAATGAAACAATACCTCTGCATGCTATAATTTCTATGGTTAGGAAGTAGACTGAGCTATTACTCCGCTTCAAACAGGACCACATTTTATAAAAAAGGAAGTCTATTTCAGAAGATGGAGCCAAGAGCCATAGTGGCTCATTCCCAGGTGATAGGATTGAGCCCTAATCATGGAGCAGGCAGCAAACAGCATATGCCCACGTGAATTTCATGATTAGTATGACCCATAACTGCTGTGCGCCTTCACCTCCTTGGAACAAGAATGCCTATAATGGTTTTCCCATGCCCACCCCATCATTATATGTCAGGTAACTGGGGTCCAGATGATTTAGCAGGTTAGTTCACAGTCCCTTCCATCAAAAGGAACAGTTTTCAAGGTGTTGTTCCAGAGGAGTAATGTTCAAAAACATTCATCCTCACCTTGACCCTTCAGTAAGGTAAGGAAACAAAGGAAGAGAGCAGAAATGCATGTGGGGCCTGCTCATCTCCACTTCTGCACAGACTCGTACAGAGGGAGCAATACTTACCCAGCAAAGAAATGAGCAGTTGTCCACAGAAAAGCTGAAAGCACAGATGAAGAGAACCAGTGGCCAAGAGAACAGGGCAGGAAGGGGCACAAATTAAAATTTTCTCTTTCACTTTATACCAAGAAAAAGGCCCTTCAAGACAGGAAAGCTTATGTTGTCTATAAACTGGAATCATGGGGACTTCAGACATCATCTAATCAAGCTATTCCTCAAAAAAGGAAATTTTATAATTGTCAAAATTGGATGATCAGTAATGGTAACTCATTATATTATTCTCTCTAGGCATGTGTATGTCTTTAGTTGTGTGTATATTTGAAACATTCCATAATAAATATTTCTAAATAAATATTGCATTGAAGTTTAATATATGAAACAGATTAAATGCATGCAGTTTAAAAATGTCTGAAGTATTTTTTCAATATTCTGCATACTTGCTAAGAATCACTTCCAAGGAATTCTTTGCAGATGATCAGCCATTGCTTAAACACTTGTAATTACAAGGAGCACACTCATTTTGAGGCAATCAGAGCTGGATGGTTCTGCTTGTGAGAAAATAATTTTGATATTCATCCAAATACAACCCTTTCTAACTTCAAGTGAGAAACTTACAATTCCTCCACCAAGAAAATATATTTATCCTTTTTATTTTCTTCAGCTCATTTTCAAATAACTACCAAAGTTTGGTATTCTGCATCACAACTAATACATGCTACAAAGTCTGCTAGAGAGATGCTAAGGGCTATGTTTCCATCCTCTAAGTTAAAAAGATGTGAACAAAATATTTAAGTTAAATTAAGATACCTACAGGCAAAACCTGACAAAGTATTGCACATTGTGCTACATAATAGATTGAGATTTTTTTAATATCACGGTACCCTCCATTTTCACCTACCTGTCATCTCGACATCATTTGTTATTAATTTAACACCAGAGAGGCTGGAAAGTGCTGCAAGCTACTGAGATCACACAAATCAGGAGCAAAGACAGCAAAATCTCCTTGGAGATTCTTGTTCACAAACTTTAAGGGAATTTGAAAAATGCCCTTCAATTTGGAGGAAACTTGATATAAAAATCTAATAAAGTATAGAACACAAGTTTCAGGTGCCTAATTTAAATGCAGAGCCCAATACTAAGATACGGGCAGCCAGGTTATCTATGGAATTCCAAGCAGCATCTCCTCCTAATTATGTGGACTAATCCCCAGCATAATATGATGATAAGACAGGGAAGTCTAAAGTACCTCAGCAGAATGTCCTGGAGGGGAAAAATGTGTGTCGTTTGCAGGCTAAGTTTTACAGTAGTGCTCCCTCACTAATAATCACATTTGACTTTACAATGAAGAATTATATAAAACTTGCTTGTCCCATATTAGCCAAAGTCCAGTCTCAAGTGAGTATTCTTTATCCCAACACATATCCAAGTGTCACCCTACTCTCAAAAATGTTTTAAAGCAAATGTCACTTTAATGCCCACTACATGAAAAAGACCCTCCTCTACTAAATTTCTTAATTAAATCCCATTTACTGAGATGGGTACTCATATACACCCATATCTGTTGAAAAACAGTGATAAAATCCAAAGTTTCACACTGGCCACACTATGAAAGCAACTGACTAAATGCTCACCAAACCTGTTTCTTCCTGTTGTTACTAGTCAGGTTTCTTGTAGAAAATAGAATCCAACTCTGATGATTCAAGAAATTTCCGTGAAAGGACTATTTTCAGGAGCATAGAAAGGAATAAGAAAATCCACAGGGATTCTGAGGCAACCAGAGGCAAGCAAGAAGAGACCGTCATTACCACCCCAGAGGTTTCAACTACTCTCAGATAACATTGCCTGTCTTCCGGTCATCCCAGGCTTAGGAGATAGACTCCTCTCAATTAACAGGCTAGGTGTCTTGACTGATGACACTTCATGTATCAAAGGGTTTGAAAGAAAGTTTATTACTCACACACAAGGAGCTTCAGGGGAGCAAGGCAGTCTGGAATGGCAAAGAGCAGAGAGTGGGTTTGGCCTTCATCGGGCCTGGAGGATCAGAGTGGAGAAGGGTTTGTAACAGGGTGCAGCCAAGAGGGGAGCCCCAAATAGGGATTTGTAACGGGGTCCAGAAGAGCTTGGAGATGATTGACTCCACACCACAGGGCCACACATGCCTGGAATGCTGGCAGCTGTGGCCAATTGTAGGAGGAGTCGGAAATGAGGCTACGGAAGAAGATTGGTGCTGGGATTTAAACGGAGGCAAGGCAGCCGTTTGGTGGCTTTCTTTTGGGGACCACACGTCTCTTTCAGGGGACCATGTGGCTTTGGAAGTGCACCTTTTGCCACGTGGAAGGTGCCAGGAGGATTGTGTGCATTTGTGGAGAGCTTTAGTTTGTATTATTTCAAATAAATAAGAAATTCCTTTCCTTTTCACTGATCTCTGGTATTATGAGATGTCTTTCCTCAGGCAGCGGGCAAAATGAACCCAGTAGTTGGGGAAAAACCCCTGGAAAAAGGGGGGATCTTTTATATCGTTCAGTGCCCCTGCCGGTCTGTTGTGTAACAGGTTCCCATGCCCAGGCTAGGACCAAGAGATCCAAACCTCCCATTGGTGTCAGGAACTCAGAAGGTGTATGGGGTTTCCTTATGTAAAGCAGCAGAAAGGATGTGGTAGAAAGGGCGATGGTGGATGCCTAAATGTTGTCACCCATCAAGCACCAAAATAGAGTCAGACTCTTTTACACAGTGAAATGCAGCAATGTAAGAGAATAAAACCCTCAAACTCTAGCTCTCCGATCTCCTGCCTGTGCCTCCCATATTGAATCTATCTGGAAGTAAGAGATCCTGGGTGATGGTTTCTATAGGTGATGTCAGTCTTCTGAGGCCCAGAGCAGGACCAAAGACAGTGGAGAATTGAACTTGGGGACAAAGGCAGAATAAACAGCAGGAAGATTCCAGGACTCAGCCTCCCTTTAGTCAGGTTTGGTTCATGGCTGAGTTCTAGCCAGTGGCATGGGACAGAAGTGAGCTGCAACCTTTTCAGACCTAGTCCTTAGCACTTGGCATGACCCCCAGGATTCCTCCTTTCCCTTTGTTTACAGTTCAAATTGAAAAGGTCCAGAGGAGGACTTTGAGGCCTTAGAGGGGGATGGAGCCACTAAACTACGTGTTTAGTCCATGTTCCTAAATAACTGTGGCTATCAGAGATCCACATTGAATAGTTACATGAGTAAGAAATCAGTTTTTATGTTCTAAGCTTCTGAAGTTGTAAAATTGCTTGTTATGTAAACAACTGTAACCAATATACACATGAATATTGTTGGGAAAGAAAAGGTCTTAAATGAGCTGAAGTTAGCAGACAATTCTAAGGATAACTGTTTAAAAGCCAGTAAAAACAACTTACAGTATTGGCAGAGAAGGGCCATGAAACAATAGGTTACCTACTATTTGGGGCCACAGCTATTCTAGCTGTGTTATGGAAGGTGTGCTCTATTATATGGAAGAAAGGAGAGGAAAACAGCTTTGGGGTAAGAACCCAACAGTATCTGCAATACCTGGGGACAGGTGCAGCCCTTCGACACAAGCATGTGGATCGCTAGTCCTTGTGCATTGCGTGTTTATAGTTTGGAGCCCTGTAAGGTCCACCCTTTTCCTTCAGTGCTATTCTGCCTCCCTAAGATTTCACTCCTATAATTACTAACCATTTAATCTTCATTCATTCATTCTAGAAACATTTATTGAATGGCTATTCCATGCCAGTCACCTGTCATATGACTTAGAGTCTACTGGGAAAAGTCCTAAACATGAAGAAATAAGTGCTTTGTTGGAAGTATGTTTGAGGTTCAATGGGACCCAAAAGGTGTCATGGCCGGCTCTCCTGGATTGAGGGGGAGGACAGGAATGAATTAGGATAGTCTTCAGAGAGAAAGTGAGCCTGAGCAGGGTCTGAAAGGAAAGAGCTGTGTGAGCACACATCCTTCCAATAGCCTGTCCTCAAACAGAGGGAACTGACCTGTTCCAGGCGAAGGATCTGTAGTACATGCTGGCCACCGGCTAACTCTTCACTTTAAGGGTAGTACAGAGGACATGCTTCACCCTTAGCCCTTCCTCCAGAGAGGGTGGGAAGATAGTCAGTCAGCTGCTAAAAGTCCTGTGATTTTCTGGCATCACCACCCCCAGGGCCGTGGTTAAAGTTGTGCCAACAGCTCTTTCCTTACACATCCTCAACTCAGCGGCAATCCCAGTGCTAGCAGCGGCTGCTGGCAGGAGAGCCACCACATGCAGCGGTGACCCTTGGATGGCTCTCAGTCCAAGCTCTACTCAGAGTCTGATGAACTGGTGTCCCTAAGAAGAGCCTGGGACTTCCAACTGAGTAGCCACCAAGTCTGAGAGCTAGGAGGCTGCAGAGGACACGTCAGACTGGGGCAGACCTCAAAACATGGGGGGAATCAGATCCTTTTATTCTTCTAAGGTACTTTGCTTTCTGAAATGCTCTGAAAATTCACTTTCTTGCCTTCTTTCTTTCTTATTTCTAAAATGGGAATAATAGGCTTGGGAAGATGGCGGCTTTACTCTAGGCAGTGTTTTTCTCAGCTTCTGTTAAGAGGGGGGAAACTCGAGGATCGGTGGAGAAACAGAGCAAGTGGGCTAGGTTACCGAATCACTTTTGAAAGCAGGACATCAAAAATTATTGCACTCACTGGAAAACCAAACGGTAAGGAGACGGCTACAGGACAAAAGGGGCCCAGGGATCAGCGCGGGGTCTAGGGGCGTGCAGACCCCAGGCCCGCCCGGTGCTCTGGGGTTTGCCCCACGGCTCCCGGGAGAGAGAAGTCGCTGCTCCCTCCCCCGAATATGGGGGGGTAAGCAACTCCAGGGGAGAACGTGTAGAAGGAACAGATTGGCCAGTTGGACTGGGAAAAAATCGCCCAGGGACTATGAACATCCGCCCAGAGACCTGGGAGAAATGAGGGCCTCTAGCTGACAGGACCAGGGGCAGCCTGGAAGAGCACCCGCACCCCTAGCCCGGTGGAAGTGTGGATCGGTGGAGAGTACAGAGCAGGGCAGTGCTCGGCTCACGCCCCATAGGGAGGCCTGAATCGCTCGCTGCAATCCCAGGAGGGACGTGGCGCTTGGTGCGTTCCTACAGTAGTGGCTCAGAAATTTCCAGCCAGCACGACTGGGGGATCTGTGAAAGGCGCCAACAGCCAGTCGGAGTGCAGTTCGGCGGGGAACACGGAGCTGGAAACGGCTTGGCTCGTGCACCGTCGGGAAGACTGACTCTCGCGAGCTTTGAACCCGGAAGGGTCACGGCGAGGCGCTTAGGGCGATCCTAGACCCCAATCTCAAAAGTTTGGGGGAGGGGCACGCCCTTTTACGATCCCCGGGAGGGTGCAGTGAATCCCAAAACGTCGCGGGTGCCTCCTGAAATCATAGAGCTGGAACCCTGCAGGACCCCGGAGTCCGGAAGAACATGGAAGTGAGATCCAGAGACCCAGTGTGTTCGGGAGCACCCAGGGTACCTGACAGACTTGCTGAGATCTGGCTGGGAGAGAGAGAAGCATTTCAAAGACCCCTCAGCCAGCTGAAGCCAGCAAGATCAGAAAAACTGGTCTGGCCAGTTAGAAACCAACAAGAGGTTTTCTGTTGTTGTTGTTGTTGTTGTTTGTTTGTGGGTTTTGGGGGGTTGATTTTGTTTGGTTTCTCTGGCTGTTGTTGGTTGATTGATTTTATCTTGTGTTTTATGTGACATTTTACTTTTCAATTCTTATTATTTTTATCTTGCAATCCCTTATGTTTCTCTTCCATTCATCCTAATATTATTCTTTCCACTCCAAATTTATCTCTCCTGCACTACATCTTCTGCTTTTCTTTCCTTTTTTTTAATCTTGCAAGTTACTGTAAATTTGTATTATCTTTTTCTCACTTTTCTGACATTTTTTAATTTTAATAATATTTTGGTATTCTTTTTCTTTCTGTATAATCTTCTTTGCTTGGCTGGTTATACTGTCATTTGATAGGTCCCCCCTGGTATCTCAGTCACAAGGTGTTGATAAGTTACTATCCTTCATCTGTGTTCCATTAATACACCTCTCAAGGTTCTATACTCTTTATTCTTGTTATCTAGACCTCATCGATTCTACCACAAGACTGTCACTTTACTATTACTGCTAGTAAAACCTAGTCTATACGATTGTAAATGCTTCTCAATACCCCTACCTGATCTCAGCCCACTTTGCAATTTTATGAACTATACTATTGTGGGGGTTGTCTCTATTCTTTTACTCACTACTCCTATATACTAATCTTTAGTCCAACTCTACTTAGAATCTGACCTCCCACAGCCTCACAGCTTTCTAGATCCAACTAAAAATCCTCTCGTCCCCAATAAGAGTCTTACCTTCTTTCCATCCCTTCTAAAACATGGATAGTGGGGTGGAGGATCACGGTTAACACTATAAGGTGCCAAAGGATAACCCATCTCTTCTCTACTGGCTGCTAAAGTAAATATCATAGTATGTTAGACAGTAAAGGACATAAAGACAGTAAAACTGTCTTGCTGTTTTAAACCATTTTTCCTTACTCCTCCAACTGATCCCAAAAAAGAGTAGGGGGAAGCTGTGAACACCAGGATACACGAAGGAAATTGCACCACTGAATCTCACAAATATTCTACCACAGAAGTTCACACCATAATTACAGGGAATCAGAACAGATCAAATTAACAAACAAGAAGAAGAAAGAAGAAACCCATGAACAATGAGAAAACAAAGAAACAACCCCCAATTGAAGGGAAACAAGGAAGCCTCAGGAAAAATGCTAAATGAAATAGAGGCAACTCAACTATCAGATAGTGAGTTCAAAACAATGATTACCAGGAAGTTCAATGAACTCACAATGAGCTTTCAGAAATTAGAGGGAAACTACATCAATCTCACTGCAAACTATATAAACATGAAAAAGGAAATAGAAACTCTCAACAAAGGTCAAGAGGAAATGAAGAATACAATTTCTGAACTGAAGAACACAGTAGAAGGAATGAAAAGCAGGACTGATGAAGCAGAAGATCGGATTAGCAAGCTGGAGGACAAAGTAGAAAACAGCATCCAGAAAGAGCAAGAAAAGGAAAAGAGGCTCAGAAAGAATGAAGAGGGATTAAGAGAAATGCAAGACAGTATGAAACGTAATAATATCCAAATAATAGGGATACCAGAAGGAGAAGAAGAAGAGAAAGGGATCGAAAACCTAGTTGAACAAGTAATGAAGAACTTCCCTAATTTGATGAGAGAAAAAGTCACACAAATCCAGGAAACACAGAGAGTCCCAATCAAGAGGAACCCAAAGAGACCCACCCCAAGGCACATCATGATTAAAATGACAAAATTTCAAGACAAAGAGAGAATCTTAAAGGCAGCAAGGGAGAAAAAAGGAAGTAACATACAAGGGAGCCCCAATAAGGCTAACAGCTGACTTCTCAATGGAAACACTTCAAGCCAGAAGAGAATGGCAAGAAATACTCCAGGTAATGAGAACCAGAGGTCTGCAACCAAGGCTACTATATCCAGCAAGGCTCTCGATCAAGATGGAAGGCCAAATAAGAAGCTTCCCAGACAAAAGAAGTCTAAAAGAATACACCTCGACCAAACCAGCTCTGCAAGAGATTCTAAAAGGACTGCTTTAAGGAAGGGAGGGAAAAGAGAGAGAGAGAGAGAGAGAGGAACACACATACATAAAAGACAATGAATAAGTACCTATCAATAATAACCTTAAACGTAAATGGATTAAATGCTCCAATCAAAAGACATAGAATAGCTGAATGGATAAGAAAAAATGACCCACATATCTGCTGTCTACAAGAGACCCACCTCAGGCCCTGGCTGGCGTAGCTCAGTGGATTGAGCGCGGGCTGGGAACCAAAGTGTCCCAGGTTCGATTCCCAGCCAGGGTACATGTCTGGGTTGCAGGCTATAACCCCCAGCAACCGCACATTGATGTTTCTTTCTCTCTCTCTCTCTCTCTCTCTATCTATCTCCCTCCTCCCTTCCCTCTCTGAAAATACATAAAATATTAAAAAATCTTTAAAATATATATATAAAAAAAAGAGACCCACCTCCGGATAAAAGACCTACACAGGCTGAAAATGAAGGGCTGGAAACAAATCTCCCAAGCAAATGGACAGGAAAAAAAAGCCGGGGTAGCAATACTCATATCAGACAAAATAGACTTCCAAAAAAGGTCCATAAAGAGAGACCCAGAAGGTCACTTCATAATACTCAAGGGAAGAATCCATCAAGAAGACATAAATATTGTAAATATATATGCACCCAACATAGGAGCACCCAAATACATAAAGAAAATCTTAGAGGACTTCAAGAAAGATATGGACAGCAACACAATTATAGTGGGAGATTTTAACACCCCACTATCAAAAATGGACAGATCTTCTAAACAAAATATCAATAAAGATAGTGTGGCATTGAACAATACCCTTGAGGAAATGGACTTTACTGATATATACTGAGCCCTCCATCCAAAAGAAGCTAAATATACATTCTTTTCAAATGTACACGGAACATTCTCAAAGATAGACCACATGATAGGACACAAAACGAGCCTCAAGAATTTCAAGAAAATTGAAATCATACCAAGCACTTTCTCGGACCACAAGGGACTGAAGCTAGAAACCAACCCAAAGGAAAAAAAAACAAAAACACTCAAAATCATGGAGATTAAATAGCATGCTATTAAACAATGAATGGGTCAAGAATGATATTAGGGAAGAAATCAAAAGGTTTCTGGAAACAAATGAAAATGAACTCACAACAACCCAAAACTTATGGGACACAGCCAAGGCAGTCCTGAGAGGGAAGTTCATAGCGATGCAGGCCCACCTAAAAAGGTTAGAAACATTCCAAACAAACAACCTAACCCTATGTCTACAAGAACTCGAGGAACAACAACAAAGGCAGCCCAGAGCAAGCAGAAAGATGGAAATAACCAAGATCAGAGGAGAATTAAATGACATAGAGACTAAAAGCACAATTCTAAAGATCAATGAATCCAAGAGCTGGTTCTTTGAAAAGATAAACAAAATTGACAAGCCTTTAAGCAGATTCATCAAGAAAAAAAGAGAAGACCCAAATAAACACAATCAGAAATGAAAGTGGAGAGACTACAACAGATACCACAGAAATACAAAGGATTGTAAGAAATTACTACAAAGAGCTGTATGCCAAGAGATTTGAAAACCTAGGTGAAATGGACAACTTTCTAGAACAATATAATCTTCCAAAACTCAATGAAAAAGAAGCACAAAGCCTGAACAGACCAATAACAACAAAAGAAATTGAAGCAGTAATCAAAAAACTCCCAACACACAAAAGCCCGGGACCAGATGGTTCACAGGAGAATTCTACAAAGCATTTAAGGAAGAGCTAACCCCTATCCTTCACAGACTATTCCAAAAAAATCCAAAAAGATGGGAGACTCCCAAACTCTTTGTATGAGGCCAACATCATCCTAATTCCAAAACCAGATAAAGACACAACAAAGAAAGAAAACTTCAGGCCAATATCACTGATGAACATTGACGCTAAAATCCTCAACAAAATACTGGCAAACCGCATCCAACAATACATTAAAAAGATCATACACCATGACCAAGTGGGATTCATTCCAGGAATGCAAGGATGGTTCAATATTCGCAAGTCAGTAAATGTAATACATCACATAAACAAAAACAAAGACAAAAACCACATGATCATATCAATTGATGCAGAAAAAGCATTTGATAAGGTACAGCACCCATTCATGATAAAAACACTCGGCAAAGTGGGAATAGAGGGAGCATTCCTCAACATAATAAAGGCCATATATGAGAGACCTTCAGCCAACATCATACTCAATGGCCAAAAATTAAAATCTTTTCCACTAAGATCAGGAACAAGACAAGGCTGTCCACTTTCACCACTTCTATTCAATATAGTACTGGAAGTTTTAGCCACAGCAATCAGACAAGAAAAAGAAGTAAAAGGTATTCAAATCGGAAAGGAGGAAACAAAACTGTCACTGTTTGCATATGACATGATAGTATACAAAGAAAATCCTATAGACTCTACCAAAAAACTGCTTGACCTAATAAATGAATTTGGCAAAACAGCGGGATACAAAGTCAATATCCAGAAATCAAAGGCATTTCTGTACACCAACAATGAAACAGCAGAAACAGAGATCAAGGAAAAAATCCCATTTGAAATAGCAAAAAGAAAAATAAAATATCTAGGGATAAACCTAACCAAAGAGGTAAAAGACCTGTATTCAGAAAACTACACAATACTGAAGAAAGAAATCAAGGAAGACACAAACAAATGGAAACATATACCGTGTTCATGGATTGGAAGAATTAATATCATCAAAATGTCCATGCTACCCAAAGCAATTGACACATTTAATGCAATTCCTATTAAAGTACCAATGGCATATTTCACAGACATAGAACAAACACTTCAAAAATTTATATGGAATTATAAACGACACTGAATAGCTGCTGCAATTTTGAGAAAGAAGAGCAAAGTAGGAGGGATCACAATACCTGACTCTAAACTATACTACAAGGGCACTGTAATCAAAACAGCCTGGTACTGGCATAAAAACAGGCACATAGACCAATGGAACAGAACAGAGAGCCCAGAAATAAACCCAAGTCTCTATGGTCAATTAATATTTGACAAAGGGGGCAGCAACATAAAATGGAATAAAAATAGCCTCTTCAATAAATGGTGTTGGGAGAACTGGACAGCCACATGCAAAAAAATGAAACTTGAGCACCAACTTACACCATATACAAAAATAAATTCAAGGTGGATAAAAGACTTAAATATAAAACGTGACACCATTAAAGTCCTAGAGGAGAACGTAGGTAGGAAAATCTCAGATATTTCACGAAGAAACTTTTTTACTGACTTGTTCCCTAGAGCAAGGGACATAAAGGAAAGAATAAACAAATGGGACCTCATCAAAATTAAAAGCTTCTGCACAGCTAAAGAAAACAGTATCAAAATTAAAAGAGAATCAACTGTATGGGAAACCATATTTGCCAATCATACCTCAGACAAGGGTTTCATCTCCAAAATATATAAAGAACTTACAAGACTGTACTCCAAGAAGACAAGGAATCCAATTAAAAAGTGGGCAAAGGACTTGAACAGACACTTCTCCAAGGAGGACATACAGAAAATCCAAAGACACATGAAACAATGTTCAATATCGCTAGCTATCAGAGAGATGCAAATTAAAACCACAATGAGATACCTCTTCACACCAGACAGAATGGCCATCATAAACAAAGCAACAAACAACAAGTGTTGGAGAGGTTGTGGAGAAAAGGGGACACTAGTGCCCTGCTGGTGGGACTGCAGACTGGTACAACCACTATGGAAAGCAGTATGGAACTTCCTCGGAAAACTAAAAATGGATCTGCCTTTTGACCCTGCAATTCCACTGCTGGGACTCTATCCTAAGAATACTAAAACACCAATTCAAAAGAACCTATGCAGCCCAATGTTCATAGCAGCACAATTTACAATAGCTAGATGTTAGAAGCAACCAAGATGCCCATCAGTAAATGAATGGATCAAAAAACTGTGGTACATTTACACAATGGAATTCTATGCAGCAGAAAGAAAGAAAGAGCTCCTACCCTTTGCAACAGCGTGGATGGAGCTGGAAAACATTATGCTTAGTGAAACAAGCCAGGCAGTGAAAGACAAATACCATATGATCTCACCTTTAACAGGAACCTAAATAACAAAACAAATAAAGAAGCAAAATATAACCAAAGACACTGAAATAGAGGACAGGCTGATGGTGACCAGAGGGGAGAGAAGAGGGAATTTAAGGGGCAGTGGGAAGGGTTCACAGGAACAAACTTAAAGGACACATGGTCATAAACTAACAGAAGGGTGGTAATGGGAGTGAAGTTGGGGGGGGGGCCCTGGATTGGGAGTAAAAAGGAGAAAACTGTATTTGAACAATGATTAAAATAAAAAAATTAAATTAAATTAAATTAAAAACAAAATAAATAAAATAAAATGGGAATAATAACAACAGTATTTGCTTTAAAGGTTGTAAAGATCCACAAGTTAATACAAGTAAAGACCTTAGAACAGAATGAGGCACACAGCAATGATCAATAACTGTTTGGCCAATGATGAGGATGAGGATGAGGATGATGCTAAGATAATAAATAGCTATTTCCTGAGCCCAAAGAACATGGTTCAGGAGATCAATGAATGAGTAGTTGGGGACTGGTCAAAGGAAGTGATTTTTTCTTTTAGTAAACTGGTTGCCAACTCTGCATCATTTCCATTTGCACTGGCCTACCCACCAGACATGATTTGCTTCTTTATAGTTTTAATATAACTTAAAGGCAAATTACAATATACTCCCAATTTGGATGTTAGTTGTTTTGATCCACTGGCCTAGCTTTCAACCTCATTCTGTATCTTTGTATGTTCATTTATTTATTCAATAAATTAATTTCTTGAGTTCCCCTCTGTCCTGACCCTCATGCCAGGTGCTAAACAGGGCATAGTCTATGTACTCAGTGGGCCTACCAGTGCAGGGCAGAGAGACAAGAAGACTGTTTCAATACAGTGGGGTACTTCTTGTGCAGGGAGTGTTACCATGGCTGCCATGAAAGCTCAGGTCTCAGCTCTAAGAGAGGACTGGGGTAAGAGGATGGGGGCATCCTGCTGGAGAGAATAATAAATGCAAAGGCCCAGGGGTAAGCAAGCCCATGGGACTTTCAGGAGTTTTAAGGAAACAGGCATAGGGAACACAGAACACCAGGCAGGAAATGCAAAGGTGAGTCTGAAGAAGTCAGCAGAAGTCAGGTTATTAAGGACCTTAGTTGCTGGGCTGAGGAGTCTGGACTAAATTCTAAGTTCTATGAGAGACCATGGGTATGTTTTCAGCAGAAATGTGACAAAATAAATTGGCAGCTTAGAGAGATCTTTAGAGCTGCAGGATGGAGGACAGATGGGAAGGAGGCAAGATGGGTATTAGGATCCTATCCAGGAGACCACTAAAAAATTTCAGATGGTCTATGATGGTGTTTGTGTTAAGACATGAGCATGAGGATAGGGAGAAACGCACATAAATGGCAGCTTCCAAGGGGTAGGTAGTCTGGGCCCAAATACAAATGCAGTGAAAAGACGTTTAGCCAGTCTTCCCAAGGGGCTTCAGTTCACTATCAGTTGCCTGAATGTGGGATGTGAATGGGAGGGAAGAGTCAAGGGTGGCACCTAGACCTGCAACTTGGGCAAATGTCTGAATGTCATTCAGTGAGATAGACACTAGGAGAGAAAGGCCAGGTCTGGGGAAAGGACATGAGGAAAATACAGTGAGTTCAGCTCAGACATGTTGAGTTTGAGGTGTCTAAGAGACTTTGGAGTAAAGAGCCCTTAATGCATGTTACTGACCTCCTCTGATCCAGTATCTACTTACCTGTCCAGCCTCTCCTCTCACCTTTTCAGCCTGAGCGGCTTCTGCAAAGAATCATGTTCTCCTCACTTTATTTATAGCCTTTGCACATGCAATTCCAACTCAGATCTGTGCCCCAACCCCTCCACCACTCTTTTACCTCTTACCTGATCAACTTCTTTTCATCCTTGAAAGTTCAGCTTGGACAGTATGCCCTTCTGACAACCTTCCCTTACTGCCCCCAGTTCCAGATTAAGTGTCCCTCTGTGCGTTCTTGTCATTCTATTTCTTGATCATTGCTTATCACACAATTCTACTTGTCTGTTTTTAAGTTTCTTCCCTCCAAATGCTATGGTTGGATGAGGGGTTGCTCATCAATATGTCCCTGGTGCTCAGTTCAGTGCCTGGCCCATGGTAATGGCTTAATGAACACGTGGGATAAATTCAGGACATATGTAGATATGAGAAGTGTCTGTGACATAGAATAAAAGCACACATAGCACGTGCATTGCCTTATTTACCACACAGCTGATGTCACTTAAACACAGGTTTAACCCCAACATATTCTGAAGTAGGAAGATGAGCTCTCCTAAAATTGAAAATTTTCAGATAGGCACTGCTAAGAGCAATCTGATACAGTAACAGTAACAGTTTTTGATATATGCAGTTCATGTTAACAGATGCCCGTATGACATACAGAAAGCTGTCAGGCTTGCTCCAAAAAGCAAAGTCAGTCAGTTCACTTCCACTTGCCAAATTAATTTCATTTGATGTTTAATTTGTATCCTAAGGTGCCGTGGATTTAAACCTTGACTATGATAATAGAAGATCACAGAAGTGTTCCATTAGACAAAATCAAATCAAGTTATTTTTATTATGAGTAAGGCTGTCTTGATAAGGATATCTCCAAATCACATGGACGGGTCACCTAAAATACATTTATTGATTATTTTAATTTAAATACCTTCCCCTTCTTTCTTATGTCAGCTGTTGAGTGAAAAGCATGCATTGGCTCAGCATAACCACGGAGAAAGGAGACAGCAGGAATTTGGAAGTGTGTGAGCTTGAGAACCAGAAAGTTGAGTTGAAATCTTAGGCCCTCCATCTACTGAAGGGGGTGTCAACCCTGGCTACACATTAGAATCACTTGGGGACTTTTATTTTTAATACCAATGCCTGGTCCCAGAGACAAAATAAATCAGAATCTCCAGGAATAGCGCATGGCATCTGTATTTTTTTAAGTGATTCCTGCTTATATCTAGTAACTACGTGATTACGGGTAAGTTACTTAATACTCCTGATATATGAAATAGAGTGTAGTAGACATGGGCCATTGTCACAGCTGATCATCAACATTTTTTTAATTTAATAGCTTATTGCTAGAATTAGGCTTGAAAAAATTCATACACTGCAATTGGTTGATATGTCCTTATAACTCTTTAAATTTATATGTCCCACTTTCCCTCTCTCTTCTTTTTTCTTTTCAATTTATTTATTGAAACAAATTATTTGTTCTATAGTTTTCTATGGTCTAGAATTTGCTGGTTGCCTCTTCATGGTGGCATTTAACATGTTCCTCTTTCCTGCTTTAATTTGCTGTAAATTGGATTTTAGATCAAAAGGCTTAATCCGATTCAGGATCAGTTGGCGAGGCCACTCCACAGGTGATGACGTGTACCTCTCTCAGAAGCAAATTATGTCAATTAGTCTCTACTTTTATAATGTGAACAATGATTAGTAATCATTGCCTAGATCCATTATTTCATTGGGGCCTGCAAAATAGTGATATCTTATTGTTTTATTTTCATTTACCAGCTAGAGCACTTTCATAAAGAGAAACTTTACTCTCACCAGTGTGGGATTTCCCTGAGATAGAGTATCTAAAGGATAATCAGGAAAAAATGTTTCTTCATTTGTTCCCTTTATCACTTTTCAAAACAATGAATTGGATCTGTAGAATCCTCCAAAGGTAGCTGATGAAGATTGTTTCGATTTTGTTCTTGTTTTTTAGTATAGTTATGAACTCATACATTTAAACATATTTAAATTGTTTTAATCCATTGTGATTATTATTGACCTTTAAATGATTCTATCCTGTCCTTCAATGCTCCTCATCACCCTCTGATAACCCCTTTGCTTTCTGCTTTGACGAGATGACCCAGCTTATCTTTTACACCTATCCTTCCCAGATCTGGAATCAACTAGTTCTTCAAAGAACATTGATTCATGGAGTTGCCCTTGTTTCTAAGGCTTTTAAGTAAGCAAAACTAGATAGGAAATACTTTTTATTTTCTTTAAGATAAAAACCATCATGTGTGTATATTGATATTTAATTCAAATTCAGAGCTGAGGAGTGTTGATTTAAGTTCATCTATCTCACAGTTGCTTTTCTTTTCCTGTGATACCCCAATCCCTAGTTCCCAGCATCACCACGTAATTGCCCTTTTCCTTTGTGCCACAGTGCACTGCCTTTACATGGGGCAAGTGTCCTGGCTTTTTCAGAGGCAGAGAAACAATACCAACACCAACACCAGTAAGATGGTAAACAAAAAAAAATATATTTTCCATAAATCTTTGTCCTTAGAGTATATCCCAAAAAGAATGTGCAATTAATTTATTGTTATAAAGTTGCTTAAATGAGTTCCACGCTATGTGATCAAGTCACCAACTTGATGTGCATTTTGTTTTATTTTGCTTTGAATTCTTTAGGGATCTCTTATTAAATTTAATATGCTCATAATTATGTAAAAATATATATCCTATTCCAAAGTCAAATCTATATGAAAAGGTAGAGTTAGAAAAGTTTGGTTTCTATTTCAGTCCTTGCCATAACATCTCCTCCCTCACAGGTAATTGCTTTTTTATTTTTTAAGTTTTAGTTTATAATTCCACTTTTTAAATAAAAGCAAAAATTTGTGTATATTTTTACCACCCCCATCCTTATTAATAAATGAGAGCATGCCATAAACACTTTCTCCCCCTTGTTTTTTTTTTCACTTAATAATATGTCTGGAGATTATTCTATACCACTACATGGATATGTTCCTTCTTCCTCCTTAGAGCTGCATAGTACTCCACCATGTGATCCTACCAAGATTTATTCACCCAGTCCGCTATTCAAGAACATTTGAGTGGGAAGACTTCTGGCCAAGCTGGAGGCACATGTAGACACACTGTGCCTCCTCACACAACCAAGATAGGGACAACAACAATTTAGAAACAGAATAACAACTAGAACTGACAGAAAGTTGAACTGTATGGCAGCCGGACAACATTAAAATAAACACGTTCATGCAGACCGATAGGAGGATCAGAGTCGGGCAGCCAGGTGGAGGCGGTCGAGGCACAAAAAGCAGTGGCACTGGGTGCATGAGGCATCCTGGGCACACAAGACTGCAGCAGGCAGACCCTGGGTGCACAGGCAGAGGCTGGCAGACCCATGGCATGGGGTGGCTACCAGCAGACCCAGCAACTGTGAAGCAAGGCACTGCATGCAACCCAGGGTCTCAGTGCTGGGAAATAGAGCCTCAGGGCACTGGTGAAATCACCTGTGGGGGTTGAGGCACAGGGAGATACTCCCAGCCCCACAGGAGAGTTCATTGGAGAGACCCATAGTGTCCTAGAAGGTACACAAGCCCACCCACATTGAAATCAGCACCAGAAACACCCAGTTTGCTTGGGAGAAGTGGCAGAAGGGACTGAAATCTGACAGAGAATGGAGCAAGCACCATTGTTCCCTCTTGGACCCCACCCCCACATACAGCATCACAACCCAGCCATGTGGGTTGTCCCACCCTGGTGAACACCTAAGGCTCCACCCCTTATACATAACAGGTGGGACAAGACAAAAAAAATGGCCCAAACAGAAGAACAGATCAAAGCTCCATAGCAAATACAACTAAGTGACCAAGAGATTGCCAACCTATTAGATGCACAGTTCAAAGCACTGGTGATCAGGATGCTCACAGAATTAGTTGAATTTGGTTGCAAATCACATGAAAAAATGAAGGCTACAGTAAGTGAAATGAAGGAAAATGCACAGGGAACCAATAGTGATAGGAAGAAAACTGGGACTCCAATCAATGGAGTGCACCAGAAGGAAGAAAGAAACAACCAAACAGAAAAGAAGGAAGAAACAAGAATTTAGAAAAATGAGAAGAGGCTTAGGAAGCTCCAGGACATCTTTAAATGATCCAACATCCGAATTACAGAGGTACCAGAAGGGGAAGAGGAAGAGCAACAAGTGGAAAAGTTATTTCAACAAATAATAAAGGAGAACTTCCCCAATGTGGCAAAGGAAATAGACTTCCAGGAAGTCCAGGAAGCTCAGAGAGTCCCAAAGAAGTTGGAACACACCAAGGCACATCACATTACTTTAGCCAAGGTAAAAATGAAGGAGAGAATCCTAGAAGCAGCAAGAGATAAGGAGATAGTTACCTACAAAGGAGTTCCCATCAGACTGTCAGATGATTTTTTGCAAGAAATCTTGCAGACAAGAAGGGGCTGGAAAGAAGTATTCCAAGTCATGAAAGGCAAAGACCTACATCCAAGATGACTCTATCCAGCAAAGCTTTCATTTAGAATGGAAGGGCAGATAAAGTGCTTCTCAGATAAGGTCAAGTTAAAGGAGTTCATCGTCACCAAGCCCTTATTACATGAAATGTTAAAGGGATTTATCTAAGGAAAAGAAGATAAAAAAACATGTACCGTAAAATGACAGCAAACTCAATTATTTAAAAAACACACCTAAAACAAAAGCAAAAGCAAACAACTAGAACAGGAACAAAATCACAGAAATGGAGATCACATGGAGGGTTAGCAACAGGGGAGTGGGAGAAGGAGAGGGGGGAAAAGGTATGGAGAATAAGTAGCATAGATGGTAGGTAGAAAATAGATGGGGGAGGGTAAGAATAGTATGGGAAATGTAGAAACTAAAGAACTTATGACACATGGACATGAACCAAAGGGGGGGAATGTGGGTGGGAGAAGGGGTGCAGGGTGGAGGGGGAATGAGGGGAGTAATGGGACAACTGTAATAGCATAATCAATAAAATATATTTTTTAAAAAACAGAACATTTGAGTGGTTACGATTTTTGCTATCAAAAACAGGATAAGTCTACAGCCCTTTACATACATTTTTTTTCACCAGTATTCCATGAGACTCCTGGAAGTAGGATTTCTGGGTCAAATGGTAAATGTGTTTGTAATTGTGCTGGACATCACCCAGCTCCTCTGATAAAGATCAGGGACTGTATCATGTTGCTCTAACCTGAAATGTATGAGAGTATCTATTTCTTCACAGCAGCCTGCCAGGGTATTTTTTCATGCCTTTGGATCTTTGCCAATCTGTTAGATGAAAAATGGTATCTGGGTGGCTATAATTTACATTTTTCTTATAATAAGTAAATTTACCATCTCTTTATAGCTCCAATGGACACTTGTATAATTTTTTTGTGAAATGTCTATTCATATTTCTACCCATTTTGCTATATAATTAGTCTGGTCTTTTTCTTCTCTTTTTTTAGTTCCTTTATACTTCAAGGTTACTAAACTTTAATAATGATATAAGTTGCAAATGTTTCCCAGTTTTTCATGTGTTCTTTTTACTTTACATGTGACTTTTTTCCAATCAAAACTTTCTTTATTGTTATGCAGTTAAATATATGGATCTTCTCTCTTATTGCGTTTGGATATGGAATAACGATTAGGAATATTTTCCCCATTCCCAGAGAATAGAAGAATTTACCCATGTTTTCTTCTGGTATCTTTACACTTTTAATTTTCACATTTAATCTCTAATGCATTTGGAATTTATCAGTATATATGATGCAGGCTATTAAATGCCATTTATTAAAAAGTTCATCTTTCCTCCCATTAATTTGAGATGCTGCCTGTATTGCATATTAACAAGTCCAACTGGGTCTATATCTGGATTTTCTATTCTGTTTCATTAATCTGTCTATTCATATGTCAATACCACCCTGCTTTAATTATAGAGAATGTATAACAGTGTTTTAATATCTTAAAGGGCTTTCCAAGCCAACACCTTATGTTGCTCTTTTTAAATCCATAGAATTTCTGTGGCTTTTCTTGCTTGTCTGTTCTTACAAATGAACTTTTTGTTGTCTCCAGCTCTAGATTAACATACACACACACACACATAGACTATGGCTTTTTATTAAAATTTGCTAATTTATAAATTAATTTAGGATTGAAATCCATATGGCATGTCTCTGCATTTGTTCAAATATACTTTGCAGCCTTGTGTTTTTACATATTTACTCATTAACTTATACTTTCTATTATGTTTATATCTAGATTTTTAAATATTTACTATAATGGTTTTTTTCTCTAATTATAACTTGTAACTGTTGATTTTTTATGTTGATACTATAATCTGCTACTATGGTAAATTCCCTTATTGTTTAGTTTTTCCATTGATTCTTTTGAGTTTTCAAGATATAAAATCATATTACCTACAGAGATAGCTGACCTCCTATTTCCATTGGATGTCTCTAATTACTTTCTCTCACCTAAGTGACTTGCCTAAAACCTTCTAACACAATGTCACCAAATAGTGCAGATGGTGAGCATTCTTACCTCATTCCTTACTGTAGCAGGAAAACCTCTAACATTATCTCATTAAATAAAAAATATACCACCACCTTCTAGATTTTGGAACACATGCACCATATCAATTGCTATTTTATTGAGTATTCTTAGTGTGAATGAGTATTAAATAATGTCAAATGACTTTTCTGAACCTGTAGAGATGATTATATAATTTTCTCCTTAGCTGTATTAATATTATGGATTATGTTAATAGATTTCTTAATGTTGAACCTCCATAGCATTCTTGAAATAAATTCCACTTATTCATGACGTGTTATTTTTAACATGGTATTGGATTCTATTTGCTAATACTTTATTTATAATGTTTACATTTTTATTTAGACCTGAGGTTGCTCTGTGGTTTACTTGTTCAGAGAAATCATTGACAGAATTAGAGGTCAATGTTTTACTCTCTTTGTAAAAGAAATTTCCAAGTTCTTCTTCCTCTTCTATGTTCTGGGATAGTTTTACCAGAGATAATTTGATCTTTAACTTTGATATACTCCCCCTGTGAACACATCTGGAGTTGATACTTTTTTTGTGGGCAAGATCTTTTACTACTTCTATTTCTTCCATGGCAATTATTAGTCTATTTAAGAATTTTTGTCCCACTGGTGTCAATTTTATTGTCATCCTTGAAAATGAAATAGCCAGTTGTTCACCAGTAAAATGAGTTTATTTGGCAATAGCCAGGGACTTGTAACTTGGGAGTTGCATACTATGGCAAAACCATAGGCAAGTTAGGAGAACAGAGGAGAGGGGCTTGCTCTTGTAGAGGAAAGGAAGGAGTGGGGAGGGTGTTTTCCAGTGAAAGTCCATTAGAGGAGAGAGAGAGTTGCAGGGGGTAGGGTGGGTTACTGTGGCTTCTCCTTGACTGTGTTGTTGCTGGACAAGGAGAAATTCTCTTCCCTCCTGATGGGGTAGTAAAACAAAGTTCTTCCTGGAGCCTTCTATGAACAAGGAGCAGTAGAAGTGCATGTGAGCTCCCCCTCAGGTTTTCCCAGCTCCATTTCAAAGAAAGTTTTCCTTCACATGTTTTCACATTAAGTTGCACTTTTCTAAAAATAATTCAGAAATTTTTTTCTCAGAAACTTCGTATAAGCTTACATTTATTGGAGAAACTTGTTGAAAATAAGTCTCATGATTTTTAAAATTCTCTCTGTTATGATAGATGTTTCCCGCTTGCTACTTCTAATTTTGCATGTTTATGATTTTTGCCTTTTTCACTTTTTCACTACATATAGTAGCCTATGGGTTTTTTCAACTTTCATAATTTGAATTTATTTATGTTTCTACTCTTGTATTATTATTATTGTTTTCTTACACATTTCTTTTATATTTATTACTTCTGTCCTCCTTTTTTTGGCTTGTTTTTAAATCCTTTACCTAGATTTTAGTTTCATTTTAGGTTATTTTTCATTTTTGTTAATATAAGTATTTCCTTTTATGACTGTCTCTAACAGTTATTACCCTGCAATTTCAGCCTGCGTTTGCTCTTTGAGACCAGAGTGATTTATTACAGTATTTTTACATTTCTAAGAAAAAGCCTTTTTAAATCTTTACTTTATTATTAGTTCCTGATTTTATTTCATTGTGGTAAAAAATCATGTTTTAGTTATTTTTATTCTTTAGAATTTATTTTCTTTTAAAATATATTTTCTTTATAACCTAAGACACAATCAGTTTTCACAAATAGTCATGTGCACTCATAACGAAGGTATGGCTGGCTGACTATGTCCCCCAAATACATCAGGTGCTAATCCCTAGAATCTGGAAATGTGACTTTATAATGAAAAGGGGTCTTCTCAGATATGACTAAGTTAAGAATTTGTAGATGAGGAGGTTACTCAATTGAGCCCTAAATGCAATCATGGTGACTTTATGAGAGGGAGGCTGAGGGAGATTTGACACACACAAAGAAGGCCGTACAAAGATGGAACAGACTAAGGTTTGAAGATGCAGCCTTGCTGTACCTTGATTTTGGCCCAACGAAACTCATTTTGGATTTCAGCCTCTGGAAGATGACAGAATAAAATTCTGTTGTTTTAGGCCACCAAGACTGCAGGAATTTGTCATAGCAACTCTAGGAAACTAATACAGAAGGTGTTCCCTCTATTAATTAGATTTCAGAGATTCATATGTAGGTATATGTTCTATATTATTGATTATCCTGTCTAGATTTTCTACAGTGCTCTTTTTTTTTTTTTGTCTACTTGCTCTGTGATTGATTGAGATATATTAAAGGCTTCTATTATTACTGGCATTCTATTTCTCCCTACATCCTGCATCCTATTGTATCTGCTTTACTGAAAATTTTGTCATGCTATTGAGTATATAACATTAATCACTGTTTTATCTTCATTCCATATTGTAGTCTTTCATATTATAAAGTGCTCTTGTATTGTTTGGGGTATGCTCTTGTAAACAACATAAAGTAAATTTGTTAGCTAACTCATTTTGAGCCAACTATATGCTTGGCATTAGTTCTTTCATATTGTTTCATGCTATATAAATTATATATTCTCACACAGACAAGTGTGTAGTCTTCCTGATGTGTAATCTGTTTTATTTGTTTGCATTTTCTCTTTTGATGTTTAGGAAAGTTCATATTTTTGTCCTAAGCCTACCTTTAGAATAATGCTTTTATATAATAATCTTAATCCCCTCTTCTTTTGGATACTGCCTATCAGTTACACATAATAAACAATATTTGAATTAGCCAGTATTGTTTTTTCTCCTTCCATCCTGTTCCCTCAGTGTTTAATTTGAAATAATAGATTTTTTTTCTAATTAAAACCCATAGGGCCATCAGCAAGCTGTTTTCACTTCCATATGCTCTTTATCTTATCTCCCCAATATTTCATAGTTACTCAAATACTTATCATTTTTTATAGTTATACATTGATAGTTATATTGTTTCTACAATGCAAAGCAGATAAGCATTGCATAATGAGCAGCTCCTTTATTGCAATCATTCAGTCATGGTGCTAGAGGTAAATATACACTCAAGGTCTCTCAAATCTAAAAGTTGAAACATAGTTTCCCAGGTTACCTTACAAACAGGACACAAGCAGTGACTACATTTTGGCAATCACACATTTCATTCAGAACTGAGCAATGTTAAGAAGCATACTGTGTGTGGAACTGCCATTTGTGCTGGAATAACTGGCACCCCAGGGCATCCAGCTCCCAAAGGCACCAGAGGGAGAGAGCAGTTTCCCAAGGATTTTAAGGTCATGTTCTTGACGCAGATATGGTATTAGTAGTACTACTAGTAGTTACAGTAAAATCTAATTTATGGTGTTTGTACTTGGTAGTCATGACATCAGTGATAGGGGTTTCCTAAGCAAATTAATCCTCCAGTTTGGTTTGGGAACCCTGGGTTTGAGATTGTTTCTGCAGCCATTCCAACATTATTGTGATATTACTAAAATTCTTTAATATATTCCTGATTTGCTTAATATATTCCTCATTTGCATTTGAAGCCCTCAGTGATATCTGGAGGCCATATATGTCCCCTTACTGCTATGAAAACAAAATGATATGCTAAAATTCTTTTTTTTAATTTTCATTGGATTTATTGGGGTGACATATAATAAAATGATATTTGCAGGTGTACAATTCTATATACCTCATCTGTACACTGTATTGTCTGTTCATAACCCAAAGGCAAGTCTCCTTCCACCACCATTCATCCCACCTTTATCCACTTCAGTCTCCCTCACACCCTTTCCCGCCTAGCAATCATCATACTGCTATACTGTTTTCTGTGTGTAGAGGGGTTTTTTTTTTGCTTAATTCCTTCACCTTTTTCAACCAGCCCCCTCAACCACCCTCTACCCTGACAGCTGTCAGTCTGTTTCTATTTTGTTTATCTCTTTTGTTCATCAGATTCTACATACAACTGAAATCATATGGTATTTGTCTTTCTTTGACTGGCTTATTTCACTTGACATAATACTCTCCAAGTCCATCCATGCTGTTGCAAAAGGTAAGATTTTCTTCTTTTCTATGGCTGAGCAGTATTCCATGTGTAAATATACCACAGCTTTTTTATCCACTCATGTACTGATGGACACTTGGCCTGCTTCCAAATCTTGGCAATTATAAATAACATTGCAATGAACATAGGAGTGAATATATTCTTTTGAATCAGTGTTTCAGGTTTCTTCAGATATAGTCCCAGAATTGGAGTCTCTGGGTCACAAGACAGTTCCATTTTTAATTTTTTGAGGAATCTCTGTAATTTTTTTACACAGTGGTTGCACCAATCTGCATTCCTACCAATAGCGCACAAGAATTCCCTTCTCTCCACATCCCTCACCAACACACTATGGCCTCGGTTCTCTATTCTGTTCAATTGAGCTATATATCTGCTTTATGCCAGTACCATGCTGTTTGGATTACTATGGCCTTGTAGCATAATTGTTCAGTGATTTATTGATGATAGTTTTATGGCAGGTGTGAAGTAATAACTCAGTGTGGTTTTAATTTGCATTTCTCTGATGATTATTGATAGTGAACATCTTTTCATATGCCTACTGGTCACCTGTATGTCTTCTTTCTAAAAGTGCTTATTCAGGTCTTTTGCCCATTTTTAAATTGAATTTTTTTTTGGTATGGAGTTGAATTTTTTCTAAATTTTGGATATTAATCCATTATGAGATGTAACATTGGCAAATATGGCCTTCCATTCAGTGGGTTGTCTTTTTATCTTGATGTTTTCCTTTACTGTGCAAAAACATTTTAGTGTGATGTAGTCCCATTTATTCATTTTTTGTTTCGTTTCTCTTGCTTAAAAAGACGTATCAGAAAAAAACATTGCTACAAGAAATATTCCAGATTTTACTGCCTATGTTTTCTTCTAGGTTTTTTATGATTTCGAGTCTTACATTTAAGTTTTTAATCCATACTGAATTTATTCTTGTGTGTGGTATAAGAAAGTGGTCTAATTTGATTTTTTGCATGTATCTGTCCAATTTTCCCAACATCATTTATTGAATAAACTATCTGTACCCCATTCTATGTTCTTGCCACTCCTTAATTAACCATAAAGATGTGGGTTTATTTCTGGGTTCTCTGTTCTGTTCCACTAGTCTATATGTCTGTGTTTATGCCAGTACCATGTTGTTTTGATACCATGGCCTTGTAGCATAATTTGATATGAGGTAGCATGATCCTTCCAACAATGTGCTTCTTTATCGAGACTGCTGAGGCTATTCAAAGTGTTTTGTGGTTCCTTATACATTTTTGGAATATTCGTTCTAGTTCTGTGAAAAAAGACATTGGTAACTTGATAGAAATTGCATTGACTCTACAGATTGCTTTGGGTGCTACGAACATGTTAATGATGTTAATTCTTCCTTTCCAAGAACACAGTGTATGCTTCCACTTATTTGTACCTTCTTCAGTTTCTTTCTTCAGTGTGTTATAGTTTTCCAAGTACAGGTCTTTTTAAATTCTTGGTTAAATTTATTCCAAGGTATTTTTTATGCAATTGTAAATAGGATTCTTTTCTTAGATTCCCTTTCTGACAGTTCATTATTGGTATATGAAAATAAAACTGATTTCTGGATATTTATTTTATATCCTCCTACATTATTAAATTCATTTATTATTTCTAGTAGATTTTTTGGTGGAATCTTAAGGGTTCTCTAAATACAGTAATGTATCAGGTAGATCTGCTTTGGCTTCCAGTGTTGTTAAGGTAGTCTTATGTAGTAAGTGTCCTGTGGAACTCAGCCATGCAGTTTACTTGATCACATTATCTGGTGCTCCAGGAATGTCTCTTGTGTATGTTATATGGAACCTCCTGTTGTAATTGAGACTTGATTGCTATTGACCTGTTTTTGCATGTGATCATCTATGAGGATTGACCTTGACCACAGTGTATGACCTTCTCTGCAGATAATCACATAAAGTGAAATTCACCTCAGCCAGGTCTGGTGCCTTCCAAGCTGTTCCTTTGGATATGACACTTCTGAAACTAATTGGGTATTGTCTAAAGCTGGCCATTGGGTGTGTTGGTTCTTGGCCTTCTTGGGAGGGACTCTGGCATAGGACAATGTCAGATGCTGCATGTGTCTGGCCCTGGAAAACCTATTTGGAGCTACAAAGTGATCCATAGTTCATGGCTACCTTTGGTGGGCCTGGGTGTGCATGTGAAGGACCAAACTACACACCAATGCTGATTTTTACTATTACTAGGCCCAGGGACAGGGCAGCAGAAGTCCCAAGGCACCCCAAGATCTACTTCTGCCTACCTCCACCTGCCAGCTCTGTGTTAGGCTCAGTCACTAAAAGAGCCTTTGACAGCACTCAAATTGTGTGAGGTAGGTTCTCAGTGAGTCACCAGGTAGGAGTGAGTGGTGTTCCCTAGATTGATACAGGTTCAAACTGTTCAAACAGGTTCAACAGGTTCAAACTCAGTGCCAGTGCTGGGTCTGCAGGCACTGGACAAGGCTATACTAAGGTAGCTGCCACCCACCAGGTACCCACAGACCTTTGTGGTGGGGCGGGGCTCAGGGAGTCATCAGGATGAAGCCAGCACAGTTTATTAGGCCCAAACATACCAAAATTTGGCAGTGTGAATGGAGGGCTCTGCATAGTGGGGTAACGCAAGGGGAAAATGACCCCCATCCTAGAGTCACACAGCTCAGTCTGTCTAAGATTGTGCTGGATACCCAAACTCAACACAACAGGCTGCCAGGAGGCAGGGGGTGGGGCAAATAGGTCTTCCATGAAAGGGAGGTGTCAGTCAGGATTGGGGGAATATAGAGGGAGTGGCCTCTGCCCTAGACTCACACAACTCAGTCTGTGCCAGATTCTGCCCAGATCTTAGCAGGACTGGGTCACCAGAAGTTGAAAGTGTGGGATCAACTGGAGTCCAGAAGGTGGGGCTAGAGAAATAGGCACCAGTAAGGTTCACAGGAAGGTGGAAAGAATGGCTCCTGCCCCAAAGCTAAACCAGTCACTGACACCTCCTGCATCTGCCCAGACCTCTACATCCAGGCCCAGCCAGCTGATTCCTCAGCAGGGCATGAGCTCTGCAGGCTATGAACTCTGCAGGCAGCTGATTCCTCAGCAGGGTATGAGCTCTGCAGGCTATGAACTCTGCAGGGAGTCAGAGGATGGGGCTATTGCATTCCCCCAGGCTGATGCCATGTGGAGAGGAGTGTTCCACCCAATAAAGATAGTGTCTGCAGTGTGGGACGGAGTTCTGGTGGCTGACCTCTCAGCTCTCTCCTAAGAGCCACAAACCCCAGTCTGTCCTCACACAACTCAAGTCCACTCATCCTCCCTCTGCTGGAGCCCAGGATAAGTGGTGCCAAAAAAAAATTGTGTTTTGGCACTTTAAGAGGACACTGGTGTCTCTAGCAGACTCTTGTCTCTCCCTAATGGACAGACTCTCTGCTTATTTTCACAGCCAAATTTTATGTGGGTGCCTCTTCCCAGCTCAGATGCTCTGGGCTGGGAATACCAGTGTGCAGGTTCAGACCTCTCGCTCCTCAGGAAGAACTTTTACAGCTGAGATATCCCTCTGGTATCTCAATTGTCACCCATAGGAGCAGGGCAGCCCTTTCCACATCTCCACCTTTCCTATCAGTCTCAGTGTGGCTTATTCTGTATCTCCTTTGTCATAAGACTTCTCTTCAGCTAGTCTTCAGTTGGTTATCCAGGTTCATTTCTCTATATGTTAGTTGCAATTCCAGTTTGGTCCTGGTAGGAAGTGAGTATGTCATCCCCTTCATCTGCTGTCACCTTGGATCTTTATCAATTCTTAACACACAATAGTATTTAGCAGTTATTAGTTTCTTTCTGGGTTTCTTGAGGCAAGGCAAATAATGGGTACAGAGGCAGCCATACTATTGGAGTTTCTGAATAGGTGTGCACTCATTAAAGATATATTCATTTTCCTTTGCCTGGGCACTGAACGTGATCCTCAAATGTTTCTTGGAATATTTCTAGTCTAGTCTATAAAGAGCAAAAATAATAAGCTTTACACAGAACTGGCTATAGGAGTCATGGGGTCTGGTGCAAAACAAAAATACAGGGCCCTTTTAAAAAACTGTTAAGAATTTTAAGATGGCAGCACCTGAGCATTACACCAAGCACAGGCCCCTTCTGAGAATTTGTACATGAGGCACTTCTGATCATCTTTCTCATCTGTTGGTATTGACAGTTAAGATTATGACAGGGACACTTAGAGCCCTCTCTCTGTTGCCATCCATAAATTCTGTTCAAAATAGGTAAGCCAGTATATTTATACACTACAGCTGGCCACAACAAAGGCTCTTCCAGTCAACTAAACAAAATTGCATTCATAGTATAATTACATTACAAAATTACATCAGAAGTACAAAATTCATGTCTACTTTAAGGCAAAAGTATACAAAAATGCATGTTCAACTGAAGGCCAAAAGTGAAGCACATGTAAACTTTCAATATTGACAGACAGAATGTCAACACCAAAAGGAACAAAAGAGAGTATCTAACCCAAGCCCACTGAGTTATTCTTAAGGAAACTGAGTTCCAGTGAAGTTAACTGCCTACCTAAAGTGACATAACTAGTTAGTGTTGAGTAGACTAGAATCTCTGGCTCCTGAAATCCAGTATAAATTTGCCTCTTTTTATGTGCTGCAGTGGGTAACCAATTTTTTCCCCCAGTCATGAACATCCACAACAAAAGTAAGAATACCAGAGATGGAAAGGAAATTCAGGGTTAAAAACCTTCAGGACTTGAAGGGAAGAAAGAAGCTTGAAACTACATAAAGCAAACAAAGTTTCTTTTTTTAACTACAAAATCTATCTGCAATAATTCAAATCAAAAAGTATAAATTAAGAAGTGATATTACACCCATTTATTCAATCTAACTCCTCAAATAGTATTGCTTGTATCACCAGGGTGAACATCCATTCAGATATTTTATGCTGGAACTCAAATCTCAGTTTAGGTCAGTTAGCCTTACTTTATCTCTTTTTTTCCCCCTCACCTCAGGATAAGCTTACAGGTTTTAGAGAGAGAGGTAGGGGGAGAGAGCATGGGAAACATCGTTGTGAGAGGGAAACATTGATTGGTTGCCTCCTGCACATGCCCTGACCGGGGATCGAACCCATAACCTAGGTCAGTGCTCAGACTGGGAATTGAATGTGTAATCTTTCGATGTACTGGATGATTTTCCAACCAACTGAACCACCTGGCCAGGGCTTAGCCTTATTTTAAATATACCTCCCACTGAAAATAAATAACTGAGAAGTTTTTAAATGTCTTATTACAAACAAAAAGTGCTCCTAACCACTCAAAATAGATTTGTGAATTTTCTCAGAGGACTAGCGTATTTGGAAGCAGTGACGTAGTTATTCATTTTCAACAAATGGAAAATGAACAATTATTAATGCACAATGAAATTATACTGAAATTCTTTGTATTTTATATTGATTTGACCAAATTCTCTTCCTTACATGTACTTCTGCTGCCAATGTTAACTTATTAAGTATTCTAGAATAGGAAAGATGTCACACAGTACATTTTCCACTAAACTTCTATATTTCTCATTTAGTAAACTACCTTGTAATAATTCTTTTCCATTTCTTTCAAAGTAAAACACATTTTGCTCATTCATTCTTTGATATGGAATTGTTTTCAGAAATCTTTTGGAAATGGGGTCAAGTCTTCGACATATACTGCACATTTTCTACTTTGAAGATATAAAAATATGGCAACTGAGGGTGAAAACGTCATGTGCATTGCTTACATAACAAAGACTACATAAATCATATCACTATCTGGTACTACTAATAAAGATCTTCGAAACTGCTAATGGCTGATTTTCTTGGACTATAGGAATTACTTGATACTAACATAACCAGTGCTTGTATAAATAATCCTTAAATTTATATTCTACTGCTACTATTGAGATGTAGATTTACAGAAGAAAATTAGGTCTTCCATTTCACCATTAAAACACAATTAAAACCTCCATGGATAGTGCTGTATGTTGGAAGCACCTAACAGATTGTGAACTCTTCGATCGTTCAAATTCAGATTCCTCAGCCAAACTAAGGTAAATTTCGGTTCCAATTATGTATAAATCTGTTAGTTAACTAGCAGTCAAGCCAACAGCCTGCCGTTTGTAAGTAGTTAAAGTCAGTCTATTGGGGCAACCAAAGCCTGCCTCTGCAGGTACAGCCTCAAGAGCTCCACGATTTCTGAACACCAAACCATCACCCCTACACCTGTCTCACAACACGCCCTTTCCCTTCCCTCGGCTCCGCCTCGTGCGCTCAGGCCCGCCTTCCACGCCCTCGTTCAGCCAATAGCCAGAGAGTTTTGAGGGCGGGCCTTTTCTCTCCGCCAATGCCAGAGAGCCTTGCTATCCTGGTTCCGCCCCTGCCGGCAGCTCAGACCGGAAGATGGCGGCCGCTGAATTGGCGCTGCTGGAGAAGTCCCTGGGGCTGAGTAAAGGAAACAAATACAGTGCTCAGGGCGAGCGCCAGGTGAGAAGCAGAAGGGGCGTGGAGGGGAAGAGCTGTGGGTAGCGGTGCCTGCTGAGCACTGGTAGGACCGGCTGGCCGGCAGAGGCGGACAGAGTGAGGTTGCGGCCCCACGTGTCGGCGCCGCGGGGCGGGCTGGAGCCTCTGGGCCTCTTCCTGCAGTCCTAGGTCCCGGAGAGGGAACAGGGAACATTTTCTTCTGGTAAATTCTTATCCTATTCCGAGAAAAAAGAAGAAGGTCCTCAAAGATAGATCAACCTGGAGGTTCTGCGTTTGCGTTCAGTGACAGTTACTAAACGAGTACCTTTCATTCATTATTACACAGCTACTCCAGAGAGCTAACAGAGTGCCTAGTAGTCAGTACTGTGCTGGGCCTGGCACTCTCCTTCTCGGGAAGCTTGCATTTTTAGCTGGGTAGACAAACATTGCAGCTATTTTCATTACAATACTGAATAGTTACATTGAAGCGTAAACGGTTTAGAGAACACAAAGATCTTAGCCCAACCTGGAAGATTCAGGGAAGGCTTTTCTGAGGCCTGTGTATCAATTTCAGTATGCGACGTGCAGAGAATGAAAGAGAAAAACTAGGAGCTTGACTGGTGAGGTATAAGGACCAAGATTTCTCAAGGCATTGAAGGATGGTTGTGTTTTATAAAGATCGTTATTTGCTGTTGAGGGAATATAGAGCAATATGTGTGAAGATAACTTTGTATGTACAGGCTGCATTGCTTAATGGTGGGGATACCTTCAGAGATTATGCCTGGCTAGGCGATTTCATCCTTGGGAGAACGTGATGGAGTGACACACAAACCTAGATTTATTTATAGCCTACTACACACCTGGGCTACATCCTATGGGCTATTGCTGTTAGGCTACAAACCTGTACAGCATGTTTCTGTACTGTAGGCAATTGGAATATAATGGTAAGTATTTGTCTCTCTAACCATAGAAAAGTAAAGATATGGTATAAAAGATTTTTTTTTAATGGTACACCTGTGTAGGGCATTTACCTGAATGGAGCTTGCAGGACTGGAAGTTGCTCTGAGTCAGTGAGTTAGTGGTGCATGAATGTGAGGGCCTAGGAGATTAGTGTATACTTGTGTAGAATTTATAAACACTGTACACTTAGGCTACGTTAGATTTATAAGAAAAAATATCTTCAATAATAAATTAATCTTAGGTTACTGTAATTTTTTACATTATAAACTTAAATTTTTAAAAACCTTTGGCTCATAGGAACACTTAACTTAAAATACAGACATACAGCTTCCAAAAATACTTTTTCTTTCCTATTCTATAAGATTTTTTCTATTTTAAAATTTTTTATTTTATTTTTTTTACTTTTTAAACGTTTGTGTTAAAAACTAAGACATAAACACACACATTAGCCTAGGCCCAAACAGGGTCAGGATGAGCAGTATCACCGCCTTCCACTTACACGTCTTGTCCCACTGGAAGGTCTTCTGGGACAATAACGCAGATAGAGCTGTCATCTCCTATGGTATCAATCCCCTTTCTGGAACATCTCCTGAAGGATTCGCCTGAGGCTCTTCTTGATGAAGAGTCACTCTTTTCAGAAATATGTCCATGGTGGTTTACATGGTTTTTATTGTTTTCATAATAGATTTGCTTGGAAGCAGATAAATCACCATAAACATTCCTCTATTGATGATAGCTATAATATCACTAGCGACAGGAATTTTTTAGCTTCATTACTATCTTATGGGACCACCATTGTGTATGCAATCTGTCATTGACCAGAACATCATAACATAGTACGTAACTACTGTATTTTTCTGACTGTAAGATGCAACCCCCCCCCCCCCAATTTGGGAGGAATAATGGTTATTAATGCTGCTGTTGAGTTCTGTTTACATTTACATTGGTGAACTATTATGTTATTTATGTTATTAAATATTTTACCACATTTTTTTGCTTCAAAAATTTTTTTCCTATTTTTCTCTAAAACCTACGTGCGTCTTATGGTCCAAAAATATGGATATATATAGATATATATATCTATATTTATATATATATACATACACACACATTTTTTGCCTCCTTGAGATTTTTTTCCGAATGGTGTTTATTTTATGTTCTTCATTTCACCCCTGTTAAAATCTTGTCTTAAAAGCAATGTATTGTAGTTCTTACACATAAGTTAAACTGAAGTCTACAATGGGTCCACAACTTGCTTAAGATCAGCTGCCCAGTGACTGATGGCAGAGTAGACATCTGAGCCAAAGTGACCTGCTTTTGCTTTTTCCTCAGGCCTCATGCTGATTCCTTCTGTTCAACCAGTATTCACTAGTTTGGTTTATATTTTTTAGAAAACATCACTCAGAGATGAGACTTGCCTTGAGGGATCTTACTATCTAGTATAAGAAGCAGTCATTGGCAGCTAATTTAAAGCAGAACAGAATGTTTACTAAATGGCGGTAAGCATTGTTTAGGGGGTTGGAGAAGAAAGTTAATTCTGACTATAAGAATGGGTTTGTAAACCTCACAGAAAAGTTGGTTTTTAAGTTGTGTAAGACCAATAAATTATGGAAGATTGAGAAGTTTGGGGCAACGAGTAGAGGAATATGGTGGTGATGCAATGTAAGGTAAACCCAAAATTATACTTCGAGGCCCAATTGTGAAGGCTTTGGAATTCAGGGTATTGTCGGGGGTGAAGAACAGCTATTGAAGGTTTCTATTTATGGGTTTGGAGAAGAGATGAGGACATCTGATAATATTCAGTGGGGTTTTTTTGTGTTTGTTTGTTTTTGTTTTTGGAAGACAGTTGACAGCAGTAAGCCAGCAATTAGGTATTCTCTGCAGCATTACCGATGGTGATTAAAAAATTGAAAACAGTTCAGAAGTCCCGCTCTAGGAAAATGGTTCATTAAATCACAGTACATCAGCACATTAGAATATTACTTATGTAGACATTAAAAGTGATTTATCGGCCCTTACCAACATGATTCAGTTAGTTGAGCATTGTCTAGCAAAGTGAAAGACTGCAGGTTCAATTCCTAGTCAGGGCATATGCCTGGGTTGAGGGCCTGGCCCACTGGTTGGGAGGCTAGTGACCAATGTTTCTCTCCCTCTCTTTCTCCCTCCCTACTCTCTCTAAAGATAAGTAAAATCTTTTTTTTTAGTGATTACTTGAAAATCATGGAACCCTAAAATGAATATGGAAATAGTATGTTTCCCATGGTTGCAACTGTGTAAGATTTCTATACTATAGTCTGTGTAAAGAAAACAGAATGGACTTTGGAGCCAATTGTATTTTATTTAAACTTGACTCTGCCATTCCTGCTGACCTTGGTTCTTTATCTGTAAAATGAGGATGAGATTACTTATCTTAGAAGATGTAATGATAATGACTAGATGAGAAGATAACTGGGAGCCTTTCTGAGTTAGTGTTTTGTGGTTATACATAATTTATTTTTACTAATAATTCTTTTTAGAATTCTCCCCCCACCCGGCTCCCACACATACTCACAGTTGCAAGTTCATTGGTCCCCTCATCTCCCCTCCCTTCTCCTCCCCTCCCCTCTGTACCCTTACTCCCTCCCTCCTAGCTTCCCTCCTTCTCTCCTTGCCTTCCTTCCTTCCAAGATTAACACACATTCAGAAAAACATATAAATCTCAGTGGGTTACCACAAAGTGAATACACCCAGATAACCACATAGGCAAGGGAATAGAACATTACCAACAACTCCAAAGGGTTCCCTATTATTTTCCTTTAGTACATTTTTAAGGAAGTTATCGATTATCTTACAGATAGTAATTTTATTTGATTGTGAAGGCAAAAGTGAGAATTCAAGGAGCTAAATAGTGAATGAGAAATACTGTTGACCATGTGGAGATTTAAGGTACCAACCCCTCATGCAGATAAAAATCCACTTATAATTTTTCACTCCATCCGAACTTTAGTAGTAGGTGAAGAAGTGGAAAGTAGTTACTTCCTTTACCTTTCAGTGAGTAACCTTTGCCTCTGTAGCCATGAAATGTTAATCTCCCCATATATATCACAGAGTCCTGTTGACCTAGATATGAGAGTGTCCTCAAAAGTGTAAATCACTAGACAAATAAATATAAGATACTATTTCATGGCTGAAAAGAGCAGCAGTCTTCCCAAGAATATATGCTTTTTTGATTTGCATAGGTCATTTAGATTGTATTCTTGTTACTTATAATGATTGGTCTCCCCCTTGGATGATACTTTGCATTTTCTTTTAATTTCTTACAGTGCTTCACTAAGTTGTATATCAAGAACATTTATATCAGTCAGCAATTTTTTATGATCTGACCGTTGCTGTTATTATAGGGGAAACATGAAAAGTAGCAGTATTTTTCAGATGATTACCTAAAGCCCAGACTTTATTATCAGTAACCCCAATTATATTTTATACTTTTTTTTTTAAATATGAAATATGGGCCAACATTTAGAGCGAATGTCTCCAAAATGGATGAATATGCAGTCCATGACAACAAAATCACTGTCACAGTCCATACCTAATTAATGAGATAGGTAATTATATTAGATCACGTATCATTAAAACCGGCCTAGATCCCATTTGGTGGTTCTAACTATTGGGTTGGCCAAAAAGTCTACTTATTTTTTTCCGTAAAATTTTAAAAGACATTTTTCGTTTTCACTGATAACTTTATTGATTTGGATATTTTGAGTATGTTGGCTATCTTCAGCTATTGGCTTCTAGTGAGAAGAGGCCAGGGGTGCTGCGCTAAACATCTTACAATACATAAGACAGCCCCAGAGCAAAGAATTATTTGGCCAAAATGTCAATAGTACCAAGAAACTTCCCAAACCACTTTTGACATGTTCTATCAGTCACAGCATCTTCGCCATATACTACACAAATCTTTTTTTGTAATTCAGTTGCATTTTTACCTTTCTTGAAATAATAAAGCATAATATGCCAAAAAATGTTGCATGTTTTCTTTCATCTTCAGTATTAAAATGACTACACAAAAATTCACCAATTTTGATAAGTTTTTTTAATGCTTACTGATATGACAGCTGTCACAATACAATCTAACAAAATTGTTTTGAATGAAGTTAAAGACAACTAAGCACTACTAGAATTATCGTATGGAAAAAGCTAAACAACTTTCTGGCCCATCCAGTATATCAGTATGAACTCAGTGTTACTAAAACCTTGTTTTTGTTATTACAGAAGGTGGGTTTATTTAAGTATATGTTCACTTTGCTAAAATAAAATAGGATATGGGTAAACTTGATTGAAATTAATGCATGCTACTATGATTTTCATTTTCTCTTTTTGTACATACAGTATTATTGATTTTTATAATGTTACTACCAGTTTCATCATCATCTATTATCAAATATAAATTAGATAGCTGCCATGTTCCTGACTTATTTACATAATGTAGTATGTAATTTAGTATCTTAAAGTAAAATCTTAAGAGTATTTGAAAAACAGTTGGGAGATTTGGCAGTTACTTAGAATTGCAGTTGTGATAGTATTTGTTTTTAAAAGTTACCTGAAGAACTTCTTTTTCTTTTTAAGATTCCAGTTCTTCAAACAAACAATGGTCCAAGTCTAACAGGATTGACTACTATAGCAGCTCATCTAGTCAAGCAAGCCAACAAAGAGTATTTGCTTGGCAGCACTGCAGAAGAAAAAGCAATAGTTCAACAATGGTTAGAATACAGAGTAACTCGAGTAGATGGAAACTCCAATAAAGATGATATCCGCATTCTGTTGAAGGTATTGTGACTTCTCTTTATAGGCTGAAATGAATGAACTATTAATAACAAGACTCTCTCTTGCCTGAGATACAGTAGTGAAGCTATAGGCCCTCATTTCCTTCTGCCCCAGGGCAGCTTGTACTTGTTATTACCTTTGCCTGAACAGACTCTGCCAGCCTTACACCTTCAGATCTCAGCTTGGATACCCCTTTCTCAAAAACCTTGACTACCTTTCTTTCAAACAAGTGCCGTTCCTTGTTCTATATCCTCTTCTTTCATCATATGGCATCCTGTACTTTTCCTTTATATAACTTATCGTAGTCAATAATTATAGCTTGGTAAGATTTTTTTTTAAGATTTATTTATTTAGCCTTGGCTGGCGTAGCTCAGTGGATTGAGCTCGGGCTGCAAACCAAAGCATTGCAGGTTCGATTCCTAGTCAGGGCACATGCCTGGGTTGCAGGCCACGGCCCCCAGCAACCGCACATTGATGTTTCTCTCTCTCTCTCTTTCTCCCTCCCTTCCCTCTCTAAAAATAAATAAATAAAATCTTAAAAAAAAAAAGATTGATTTATTTATTTTTAGAGAGCAGGGAAGGGAAGGAGAAAGAGAGGGAGAAAAACATCAATGTGTCGTTGCCTCTTGCATGCTCCCTGCTGGGGTCCTGGCCCACAACCCAGGCATGTGCCCTGACTTGGCATCGCCCTGGTGACTCTATGGTTCTCAGGCTGGCACTAAATCCACTGAGCCACACCAGCCAGGGCTAGATTTTTTTTTTTTAATAATGTGATGGCTTAATGTTTATTTTTCCGCTGGGCAACTGTGATTTCCTAATCGATAAACTACGTTCTCAAAGACAGGGGGGAATCAGAATCTTTGGGGATTATAGTTTAGAAAAAACTGTCAAGATTGATATAAGAAAGCCCACATTTCCTTCCCTTGACTTAATGCATTAGGATTTATATTTTCTTTCTGAAGAAATCACATTAGAATAAAAGACTATATTGATATAAAATAGAAACTGAATGTGGTTCCAGAGTCACCAAGAATGGAAAACATTCCAAATGAAATTATTTTTGTTAATTATTTTTTAATATATTTTATTGATTATACTATTATATTTGTCCCATTTTCCCCCCTCATTCCCCTCTCCCTGTACACCCTGTACACCCTGTACACCCTCTCCCACCCACATTCTCCCCCATTAGTTCATGACCATGTGTCATAAGTTCTTTAGTTTCTACATTTCCCATACTATTCTTGCCCTGCCCCTGTCTATTTTTTACCTACCATCTATGCTACTTATTCTCCATACCTTTTCCCCCTCTCTCCTCCTCCCACTCTCCTGTTGCTAACCTTCCATGTGATCTCCATTTCTGTGGTTCCATTCCTGTTCTAGTTGTTTGCTTTTGTTTTTCTTTTAGGTGTGGTTGTTAATAATTGTGAGTTTGCTGTCATTTTACCACACATGTTTTTTATCTTCTTTTTCTTAGATAAGTCCCTTTAACATTTCATGTAACAAGGGCTTGGTGATGATGAACTCCTTTAACTTGACCTTATCTGAGAAGCACTTTATCTGCCCTTCCATTCTAAAGGAAACCTTTGCTAGATAGAGCAATCTTAGATGTAGGTCCTTGCCTTTCATGACTTGGAATACTTCTTTCCAGCCCCTTTTTGCCTGTAAGGTCTCTTTTGAGAAATCAGCTGACAGTTTGATAGGAACTCCTTTGTAGGTAACTGTCCCCTTGTCTCTTGCTGCTTCAAGGATTCTCTCCTTCATTTTTACCTTGGCTAATGTAATTATGATGTGCCTTGGTGTGTTCCTCCTTGGGTCCAACTTCTTTGGGACTCTCTGAGCTTCCTGGACTTCCTGGAAGTCTATTTCCTTTGCCAGATTGGGGAAGTTCTCCTTTATTATTTGTTGAAATAACTTTCCACTTGTTGCTCTTCTTCTTCCCCTTCTGGTACCCCTGTAATTCGGATGTTGGATCATTTAAAGATGTCCTGGAGCTTCCTAAGCCTCTCCTCATTTTTTTGAATTCTTGTTTCTTCCTTCTTTTCTGTTTGGTTGTTTCTTCCTTCTGGTCCACTCCATTGATTTGAGTCCCAGTTTCCATCCCATCACTATTGGTTCCCTGTGCATTTTCCTTCATTTCACTTATTGTAGCCTTCATTTTTTCATGTGATTTGCAACCAAATTCAACCAATTCTGTGAGCATCCTGATCACCAGTGTTTTGAACTGTGCATCTAATAGTCACTTAAGTTATATTTGCTATGCAGCTTTGATCTGTTCTTCTGTTTGGGCCATTTTTTTTTGTCTTGTCCCACCTGTTATATATGAGGGGCAGAGCCTTAGGTGTTCACCAGGGTAGGACAACCCACATGGCTGGGTTGTGATGCTGTATGTGGGGGCGGGGTCCGAGAGGGAACAATGGTGCTTGCTCCATTCTCTGTCAGATTTCAGTCCCTTCTGCCACTTCTCCCAAGCAAACTGGGTGTTTCTGGTGCTGATTTCTGTGTGAGTGGGCTTGTGCACATTCTAGGACCCTGTGGGTCTCTCCAGTGAACTCTCCTGTGAGGCTTGGAGTCTCTCCTGGCACCTCAACTCCCACAGGTGTTTTCAAACGGTATTTTAAGGCTTTATTTCCCCGAGTTGTGACCCTGCGTTGTGTGGTATGTCTCGCTCCCCAGTTTTGCCTGGTTTATCTGTGCACGAGTGTGGGACAGCCCGATCAGCCAGCCACCTTGCACGCCGTGCCCTGCTTCACTATCACCGCCTTGCTTGATCTGCCCGTTGCCACCCTGCGCCCGGGGTCTGCCAGCCGCTGTCTGCACGCCCAGGGTCCATCCGCTGCCATCTTGCACACCAGGTGTTTGTTAGCTGCTGCCTTGCGCACCCAGTGCCACCACTTTGGGGGGGGGGGGGGCGACCCCTCTGTACCCAGCCGCCTGACTCCACCCCTGTTACCAGTCTGGATGAATGTGTCTATTTTAACTCCTTGGTTGTGGGACTTCCATACAGTTCAATTTTCGGTCAGTTCTAGTTTTTAATTTGTTTCTAAGTTGTTATTGTCCTTCTTTTGGTTGTGTGAGGAGGCACAGTGTGCCTACCTCCGCCTCCACCTTGGCCAGAAGTCCTATTTTTGTTAATTATTTTTATAAAAATAAAGCAAATTAAGAAAAATTTCTAAAAGTTTAACATTTAAAGGAATCTTAGAGATTACCCAGACAACCAAATATCATTGCAGGAACCTCCAATTTTATTCTGTCTCCTAATTTTACTTCCATTGTCATATAAATTGGTCATATAAGTTGTACAAGAAGATTTTATAGTACTGAAAGTTTTTCGTTTATCACTCTGGGGAAAATGCTTTAAACTATGTTCTTGATAGGTACTATCGTTAGAACTGGTAGAAAATAAATTTCAGGCCTGTTCCTTCATAGGCCTGTCATGGTAACTATTCATTCTTAACATTCATGCCAACCCTTCCTGCTGCCCCCTGCCATGCTCCACAGCATTTCCAGAGGGGAATAAGCAAGTCTTCCTTCTAAGTGAATGTGAGATTTCAGGCAAATAAAAAATAATTGTAACTATCTCTTATAGTTTTCTTCCCAAAAAAGATAGTAATAAAGTACTTAATTCTGAGAGATAGGAACAGGATTTCATTGAATTGGGGTTTTAAGGTCAAAGGCTAGATTTGCTATTAGGAACATAAAAAGTAATTCTACTAAAATGTATCCGGGATATGTAAATCTCATTATCTGAAATTTCAGTTGTGACAATCTGACTGGAACTATTATTGTTTTTGAAATGTATGAGGAACTGGGAGATCTCGGTTGTGGTCCTTGCTCTGCCACTGTTTGTTCATCTGCACCTGTAATGATGTGTCAGATACAGTTCTAGGAGCTAGTGGTACAGCGAACCTAACCATCAGACACAGTCCCTGCTTTAACAGAACTTGGACCAGGGGAGAGACAATATATAGATGGTGGGCTGCAATGTGATTTTTGGCCATATGAGCACAGATTAGAAAGGGTTGTTATATTCTTTTTTGCTTTGCTTTTTGGTATTTTACGATAGTAAAGACATTAGATATTATTAGATATTTATTAAATATTTATTATAGAATTAGGAAATATAAATAAGAAAATAGAAGGAATCTCAGGCATTTGTAGTTCCAACAAGAGAGAACTGTTACATAACATTTATGTTCAGTCATCAAATATTTTTTGAATCCCTTTAGTGTTCCATACTTTTTCTTTTCACATATACATATGTTTTATTTTTAAAATTGGCAGTTACTGAACACTAACTTATTTTATTTTTTTTACTGACAGTGTTCTGTGAACGTCTTTACATGTCCATAAATATTCACTTTTACTATCTTTTTTGATAACCTGTTAATATTCCATCATATAGTTGGACCAGAATTTAAATAGTCTATCCCTATGTAGTTGTACTAGATTACTGCTAAATGTTTTAACACTTTCTCATTTGTTTCCTTAGTTAATTCCTGCAGGGGAAATTGCTGAGCCAAAACTATGTACATTTTTAAGGATATGCTGCTCATTTGTCCTCCAGAAAAATGTGTTTTTACAGTTTGGTGGTATGTGAGGGTTACCTTCCACAAACCCTTGCTGACACGGATATTACCCTGTTTTTCCTTCACCACCCTAGTTTCATTGCCAAAACAAATAAACCAAAAATTGAACAAATAAGTTTATTTTGTGTTCTTTGTAAAATTATTAATCTTTGGCATTTTTTCATAATGCTTATGAGCATTTTCATTATTTAAAAAAATTGCTTATATGGATGTATTTGTCCATTTTAGACTGGGCTATTATTTTTTTATTATTTTTTAAATTCTTGCTATTAGGATATTATGAAAGGGTTAATTGTTACTCTAGAGTTACATTTCATTACTGAAACCACAATTCTGAATTTAAATGACTCATAATTAAGGTAATATGTAATTTCAAACAACAGGCATTGCAAAACACTAGATGTTGAATCTAGATGGAGGATATGTATTTTATATTTCTTTTTCAATATGAGATGAGAAAAAGAAAAATCAGGTGGAACTCTATAAGGGGAAATAATTTTTCTAAAAGTTTGGTGATAACATCAGAAAGACTTGTAAGAAAAAAAGGAAATAAGTGGAAGACATTAAAGTCACTAATCAGAAAAATATTACCTAATCATAATTTTTTTACTTCAGTTAACCTTAAGGGTCTGTATAAAGAAAACAGTTATATAGATTTTACTTTAAGAATATGTACACTACATTAAGGAGTGTTAAATTATTGTTTCAGACCTTATTTTAAAATGCTTCTTAGAATTAAATGAAGATATTTTTATTTTATTTTTATACATTATCAAAGTTGCTTTACTGGAAGACGTTTGGAGAGAAATGATCTCCATTCAACAGATTATATAGAATTTAAGTGGTAGCTCTTAATTTTACCCCTCCTACCCAGATTTTAATCTCCTTATTTATGTCCACATTTCTTTATGCCCTCATCTGTAACACCCCTAGCAGTCCATAGTCTTATGGCATTTTGAAAATTACTGTCTGTAAATGAAGGTGTGGTGAATTTAAAGAGATTAAATTCAATTTTGGTAACATTTACTGATAGCTGAACCACTGTGTGCCAGACATTTGGAATGTGATTTAAGAAAACAAAATGCTGTGTCTACAGTTTAAGAAATTTTTCCAGAATAAATGCTATTGTCTGCTAGGCAGCATTTTACAACTAGTCTTTAGAGGAGTCTGTGAGACTATCTGACGATAATTCACATAACTTACTTACAAACTTTTCTCTAAAGTTTATACAGACATTTTGTCTTATTTAATTTAAAGGTAAGTGAACATAAATTCCTGTGCCATTAAATTATATATTAAATCTGAAAGGGACCAAAATATTCATATTTTTTTAATCTAGAGTTTTTCTTTTCTCAGGAAATTAATTGATTTATTCATGCTGATATTTCAGACAATACTGCGCATTAGATTAGGACCTTTTACGATGTTTTATATTATTTTTTTAACATGTACTTTAATATTTTTTCCTTCACAGTACCTATTGGTTATTTAGAGAGCTCAGTGCATATTAGTATTTTTTTTCTGTAATGATGTTAAATGAACTTTTGTATATATTTAACCTTTTTTAATACATTTTTTAAAGATTTTATGTATTTATTTTTAGAGAGGGAAGGGAGGGAGAGAGAGAGAGAGACATCAATGTGCGGTTGCTGGGGTACATGGCCTGCAACCCAGGCATGTACCCTGACTGGGAATCGAACCTGCGACACTTTGGTTCACAGCCTGCACTCAATCCACTGAGCTACGCCAGCCAGGGTTATATTTAACCTTTTAAAAATTGATAATTGTCTAGAGGACAAATGATAGAACTTTGTGTAGCTTTAAATGGTGTTTAAAACTGGGGTCTTTGAGGTGTTAGAAAAATTAGATATCCATTTGCAAAAGAATGAATTTAACCCTTACCATACACAATACATAAAAATTAACTCAAAATGGAAAGTCCTAAACATAGACTTAACACTAAAACTCTTAGAAGAAAACATAGCAGAAAATGTCACATCATTTGATGTGACAGTGATTTCTTGGATTGAACCAAAGCACAGCCATCAAACATAAAAATTCTGGACTATATCAAAATTTAAAACTTTTGTTCATCAACAGACACAATCAACAGAGTGAAGAAGCAACCCATGGAATGGGAGAAAATATTTGCAAATTACATATCTATTAAAGGGTTAAAACAAAGAATATACAGGGTCTGGCAGAAGTAAGGCCTGCTTCAGTGTGGTTGGTAGGGTAATAATATGGGTATGATAATTTATAGTTTTAATTTGAACATTTCACTAAAATGTCATATGGTGTGCTTGAGTGTGATGTTATGTTACAGAATTACATGCTTATGATTTTGTAATAAAAGGTTTTGTAATAAAAAATGGGCGTTATTTGCACCAGACCCTGTATAAAGAACTGCAATTCAACCAAGAAAAACTATGAACCCAATGAAAAAATGAACAAAGGACCTGAGTAGGCATTTCTTCAGATAAGATATACAAAGCTAAGAAGCATATGAAAAGATGCTCAACATTAATAATAATTAGGTAAATGTAAATCAAAACCACAATAAGATAATCATCTCACATGCATTAAGTTGGCGAGTACCAAAATACAGAAAATAACAATGTTGATAAGGGTATGGAGAAATTATAAAACTTGTGCATTATTGAGAATATAAAATGGTACAGCTAAAATAAAAAAGTACAGGTTTTGCTCAAAACATTAAGAATACAATTACCAGCCCTGGCTGGTGTGGCTCAATGGATTGAGTGCCAGTCTGTGAACCAAAAGGTTGCTGGTTCAATTTCCAGTCAAGGGCACATGGCTGGGTTGCGGGCCAGGCCCCCAGCTGGGGGAGTACTAGAGGCAACTGATCAATGCATCTCTCACACAGGGGATGTTTCTCTCCCTCCTTTCCCCTCTTTCTAAAAATAAATAAATTAATTTTAAAAAATACAATTACCATATGATCCAGTTATTCCACTTGCAGATATATTTGTATACCCAAACTGGGTCTCAGACAAATAAATGTACACCCATGTTCATAGCATTATTACTCACAGCAGTCAAGCAATGAAAACAACACAAGTGTCCATTGACAGATGAATGGATAAACAAAGTGTGGTGTATCCATACAGTGGAATAATTTTCAGCCTTAAAGGGGATGGAAATTCTGACACATGCTACAACATGAGTGAATCAGGAAGAACACATACTAAGTGAAATAAGCTAGTTGCATATGCCAAATAATTTGATTCCACTTACATGCTGTATCCGAAGTAGTCCAATTCATGGAAACAGAAGAATGGCAGTTGCCAGGGCCTGGGGTGAGGGAGAAATGGGTAGTTTTTAATAGAGTTTTTGTTTTGCAAGATGACAAAATTCTGAAGATTGGTTGCACAACAGTGTGAATACCCTTAACATGTACTGAATTATACAGTTAAAAGTGGTTAAGATGGTAAATCTTATGTATTATTCTACTGCAATTAAAATTTAAAAAATATTATGTATAAAAATGCAAGCCAATAAACTATAATTCTCTTAAGGGTTAGAAATTTTTGAGGAAGCTTTTTATACTTTAATGGAAAAAATAAATCTAACATGAGCATGATTTACAAAATGTTCCACCCCCCCCCCCAAACAAATAAAATTGGGAGTTTGAAATGATCACTTTAAATATCATTTTTAATGTTTTCTTATTTTTTTAAAATAACACTAAAATTATTTTCTCTATTTTTTAAATGAGGTGATTACTATATGATTTGTGATTTTTAATGAATCTGAATTTATTAATGTCAAAGATAATTTGTTAAACTAAATGTCAATATTCTATTTTCTAATAGCCTTCTAAATGTTTTAAAGTCAAGTGATATGGTAGTTAACTTTAGTATTACTGTTTTTTAAATAAATATTTGTTTCTTTTTTTCTAGGATCTTAATTCATATCTTGAAGATAAAGTCTACCTTACAGGATATAATTTTACCTTAGCAGATATCCTATTATACTATGGACTCCATCGCTTCATAGTGAGTATTTGAATAACTATCAGCTTTTTTTCTGTAATGTTCAGATGATTTTTTTGTCTTGAATTTAAATCAAGTTTCAATTTTCAGTTTATCAAATAAAAATGAAAGCAGTAATTTTTACACAAAGAACTTTATGCAGATATTCCTTCCATGTGTCCATCAAGCATAGTTGCTTTCTCTTCCTTGACCTGCTTGATTGCTGTTCTTCTGTTCTTTGCAACTACTTCTCTTGCCACCTTTTGGACTTGATCCTCATTATCACCTGGACCCCACCTCTCCATCTTAATTCCATCACCCCATCTTCTATGCGAGTTCTTATCCTTGAGTCCCAATCTCTTACTCCCTAAATCCCATCATTATCTGAAGTAACCCCCTTCTCTTTTTTTAAGCTATATACTTTCTTCCCCGTAACCCCTTCCCTTTTTTTAATCTATATACTTTCTTCCCCATCCAACCTAGATCCACTTTTGTGAAACTTCGACTATACCCTTTTATTATAGCATCTTCAGCTTCTTTGCTCCTCTGTATATTCACCACCATTTCCCTATAAATCCCCAACTCTCAGTCAGTCTAAATAAATGCCTTCAATACTATATCCAGGCTGAGTTCTGTTGGAGATATTACAACTCTACAGACTGATACCACTGCAAATTTATACTAGTTTCAGCAGGGCTGTTACACTGATCAGCTCTTTTATTCCTCCCAGGCACAAAGCCAGACCTTTAACACTTTGCTCAAACCCAGGCACAAAGCCAGACCTTTAACACTTTGCTCAAGCTCCTGCCTGCCCCTCTATCTTCGGTCATTATCGAAGAGCCTCCCATCCCTTATTCAGCTGGAAAATAGAGGCCAGCCTATGAATACATTCACCTTCCAGCTGTGCCTATGTGCACATCCTCATTCATTGTGTCTCCTTTTTCTGGCCTCAGAAAGAATCATCTTGCTTTTTTCCTCAGCTAATCCATTCATTCATCTGGCCTCTGACCTCAATTCCCCCTCTACCCTCTGCCCACTCTCTGGATCTGGTCCCAAATTTTACATCTTTTCTTTCTCGTATCCTCAATTTTTCCCTGTATCTGGTCAATCTCTTTACATTAAACTGTTTCCTATCTTAAATTTATTTACAAACAATTATATGGCACCAAAATATAGGCTGTATTCTGTATGCTTTATAAATGTTAACTCATTTAATCCTTATAACTACCTGTGAGATAGACACTGCTATCATCCCCATTGTACAGATGAAGTAATTGAGGCATTAGCTCAAATGTCTGCTTTGTGATCACCCAAGTAAACAGCAAAACCAGGTCTGGAAACCAGGCAGTTTGGCCCAGAGTTTGTACTTAGATCTGTACCTAAAACCTCCTCTCAACACCTGTCTTCCCCCTGTGGAAAAATAAGAACTCACGTGTTTTTCTGTATTGCGCACCTCACGCATTCAGTCAGTGAGGTCTTGTTTCCACTTTGTGGATGCCTTTCCTGTGTGTCTCTTGCTATGATCCTAGATGACTTGGCCCTCGTTCCAGAATTCATTATCTTCAGTCTGGGCTATTGAAATGTCCTCCCGCCACCAGTCTCGTCTCTTACGGTCCATCTTTATTGCCACTGGGGCAGTTTTTCTTATGAATGTGTCTTTCTCAAAATACGTAAGTAGCTCCTCACTGCCTGGGATAGGAGACCCTTCGTCATGTGACCCTGCCTCCCTTGCTGGCCTCGTTGTCATTATTCTCCCCACACGCCTCTCTGTCAGCCATATGTCTCCTCTGCCTTGGCTATTCCTGCTCAGTGTTCTTGTGCTGTCCCTCTCTTTTGATGCTTGGCCCAGCTCTTATTTTCCTCCCAAATTCATCTGTATTTCAGGTGTCACTCAGTTCGAGCACTAATTTCCTTGGGGAAGTCTTCTTGGGCTCCTAAAGCATATTCAAGTGCTCTTTGTCCATTTCTTTATGCACCTCACAGACTACCTTAGCTCTGGCTTGTTTTATTTTTTACTGTAAGTCTTAGAAAATTTCTCTTTTAAATTATAAATTGTTTGAGTTAGAAGTTGTAACATTTCATATTTGTACACCATTATACTATACTGGAGGGACACAAAAGAAGTATAAAACTATTTTCAAGCAACTTTTGATCATATTGAAGAGAGAAGACTATTTTACATGAAAGCAATTAATGAGTAAGAGAAAGTGGAATCTAATGCTAATTTCTGATTAGAATATTGTGAGATCGGTTAAAGAGGCATATAGAGAAAATTAGAATGTAGAATGGTGAAATTGTCAGAAAAATATCTTTGAATTTGGATGACTTTGGCTCTCCAAGGGAATTTTTATTGTTTTGCAAAACTTATGATAAGCTTGACTTTAAATATTGCTTTTAAGTAGGATGGCCATATGATCTATCATCTAAAACAATGCGTTTTTTTAGTGAAAGTGAGGCTATTGATAATTACACTGGTCCAACAGGAATAAAGCAGCATGGATGTTCCCTGCACATAAAAGGAATGACTCAATTTAAAGGGCAATAAGGAGATTGAGGTGAATCATGTCATATTTCCCTTTGTACCTCTCCCAGCTGCTAACACAGTGCCTTGTACAGCTAAGTGCTAGTTGAGATTAGCAATATTTAGCAATCTTTTCCTCTTTATATTCCTATTTTAGGTTGTATAACTTTATAGTGGAAGTATAATATTTAGTTATATGCTTCAATATAATTAAATCTAAAGTAATCATATTTAAATGTCAAGACAGTTTAAGTAGAGCTGAAATACTTTGATCACACCAGCCTCTTGATTCCATTCTGATTCAAAATATTTTAGTAGCTTTTTTAAAAAAAAATCTCATTTTGAAGTGCAAAAAGCCTTCAGGTAAAGAGCTTGCTTGCTATTAAGGTATCTATCTTTCTCCTGGTGCAAACCCAGAAGTCTTTCAACTTGGGGAAATCTATAACTTGATTTGAGTGAGACCACAGTGCTGTGAATAAAGCCACCTTATAGAGGGAAACAAGGATAATTTATATCTAAAAACAACAACATACTTACATCTTAAAAACATTTAAATGTGGCATTACTTAATTTTAAAGTTAATGTTAGAGAAATATCATCTCTAACTACGTGATGCCTCTCACAAGCTGAGGAAGGCCTGTGAGGGCCCTCGAAAGGCCTGGCTTCATTTAGCACCAAGCTGTCGTTAAGAAGGCGAGCATTTCTCCCATCTAATTAAAAAAAAAAAAAGATGATAATGAAGATGAGTAGCTCTTACAAACCAAGTATAAATTTACATTTTTCTATCTTTGGGCTCATGCTGGTCATGCAGTAGGGAAAGGAAATACTCTGAACAGGAGGGGGCTTGTGTGGAATTTCTTTGCCAGAAGAGTGAACAAGGTCAAGTTTCCATAATGCAAAATACTCATAATACCAGCTGCAGAGTTATTTAATTATGAGTCTGGCTGCCTCCCAAGACATTTGATTTTCAATCAGGTTAGAAGTGTTTCAATGCTGCATGTTAAAATGAAGGTTCCACTGACAATACTTAATGATCTGTACCTATCTATAGTTCCTATTTTGAAGTGTATATCCTCTTTATATGTAGTGTCTAGGATATTATGATGAAGGATATTATGCTTTTCTTTTTAAAAACATAATTGTAAGTTAGCCATCCTTTTGGGTTCATAAAATGAGTTTATAACCAAAGCATCTCAACCTGGTCCAAGTGCAGACAAAGAACATGGGGGGAAAACAAACACTTTCTCAAGGAACACGCCTCACAGACTATATAACCTGTACTGTGACAGAACTGCACTGTGGTGTTAAGTGACATCCCTGTTGAGTTAGATGTAAATATACCCCGATGAGAACAAAATGATTACTAGGTATTAAATTCAGGCAGAGTAGATGTGAAGCTCAGATCGGCTACCTGCTCATATTCATCACACAGTTTTCTGTGCTGTTTGCTTTGGCAGTATATTTATTTTTGCCCTCCTTCTTTCAAGTATTTGTTCATGTTATTAAATACTTAAAATGTAATCAGTGCAGTGTACAAAATAGCAGTCAGGGAACCTTCAAGTCTTCAAATAATCCTACTGTATTTTGTTTCAGTGTGAACCCGATTTTAGTTGTGGCCGACATACTCTAATTATAAGATCTGGTCTTTCTAAATTCCCTCTAAGGAGTATTATGTTGTTCTTCCTTTGTTAAACTGCCAGTTAGTGTGGCTGTTTATTATCATAACACTGACTCATTGCTTTCTTAAACTGATTTCACTAGTAGATAGCAGTCTCTGAACAGACTGTTACTCAAGATTGTTAAAATCCTTTGTAAGGTTATGTGCTGCTTGAATATAAGATTCTTATCAACTGAAATCCATTTGTTTTGAAGTTCAGAACACTGATGGAGATAGGTCATTGTTTTAGAAAGAAAAGAAAGAGCTGCCGAGCAGTCCAGGACTCAATCCATAACACGTGCCCCAAAGGCAGCATGGTGCCAGTTGGAAAGGTAGCAAACCAGCGTTTCACCCTGATCGGCAATGGTCCTCCAAGTGCTTCTCACATGTCTTCCTGGAAAATTACTAAGAATATTATCTGTTTGGCTTTAAAGTTCAAACTAGTTATAGAGTGCCAGTAGAAAGAAAAAAGGAATGGTTAAGGAGAAAGAGCCAAGCATCACTGTAGACACACTGGCATGCAGACCAATGAGAAGCAGGAAGTGGGAACTAGAACAATTGGATTGTGTTTCCTGTGTACAAAGTGGGGGAGGGGACCCAGACTAGTCCACTAAAAAAGAGTGAGAGAAAGCCAACATTGTAAGTGAAATAGTTGAGGGGGACCCCATCCAAAAAGTTCTAAAAAGACTAAGTTTGGTGTTGTTTGTTTACAGTAAGTTCTGAAACAGATTGTCTACCAAAAAAAGTAGCAAAGATAACAAGTCAAGGTCAGTCATTTTCTCAGATTCAAGAACAAGCTCCGAAGTTTAAACTAAAAGTAGGTTAAGTGGTAACTTGAACGTTGTAGAAAAGCTCTGTGTATTTCTAGCAAAGTTTTCTGAGGGAAAATGAACAAATTTATATTCTCTGAAATAGATCATCTAGTTAAAGATTATTAGGATAAATAGGAAAATGGTAGATGAAATTCAAGAAGGTCTTGGAATAACAATTATTTTATACAGTGGGTCTGTTATAATCTTTACACTAGAGACTCTAAACATGAAATTTTTAAGTGAAGAATAATGATTTTGTGGAATGGTATAGTTTGTTATTTTCAATAATAAGCCTGGTAACAGCATATGCTAGCCCCCTGATAGCAGACACTGTTCTAAAATATAAACAGTAAATATACATTGCCCTTTTTACCCTGCTTCAAAATCTCAGTGACCAACTTCAAAGTAGATCAAACAAGCATTAGTACTTCTTTTTTTGGAAATGCTTTCTTCTCAGTGCATTTAATTAATTCTGAAAAATAACATCTCACAAAAATGGCTGCATGGAGACTTCATAAAAGAATGTTCTGGAGAAGCTAAATTATAAGAGAATGGTCAGATGTGAATGGTCATAAAATCATGTTGGAGTAAAACATGTTTTTCTGTTTTCTTTAACTATCAGTAATGAGGTTTTCTAAAGTTGATTTTGAATTTATTTATTTAGAGAACTCACCCACGTTTCTTGTTAGATTTGCAGCTATGTTTACTAGTGGTTGATCTTTTTTAAAAACTTTTAACATTTTCTTTCAAAATCACTGGTGAAGTTCACATATGGTAAAGATTTAGAAAAAGAACAAAAAAGCTCTTTTATAAAATATCTTACCTTTTGAAATATAGACTGATGTTTAGTTTATTCCACAATGGTTGTTTAAATGTGTACAGCACACCAGACAGGAATAACATAATTCTTTACATGTGAAGACATGAATTCTTGTTTAATAAAAGGTACCTTTTGCATAAAAAAGACATTCTTGACCAATTTTTTTATCTCCTGCCATGACTAACTGTATTGTGGGTGAAACAGTTATAGAAGCATTTATCTGATAGCTAAATGAACCTTACACCCCCTTAAATGAATATTTCTTACAATTTGCTATAGCTGCTTTCATGTGGGACTTAAACCCAAAACTTAAATTTTTATGTAACAGAAGCAGTGAGACTCTCATTGCTAATAATTTAAGTAAACGGGGCTTTCAGAAATAGTTCAGACCACCAAAGATAATGTTAAAAGATCAAATACTGAAACAATAGTATCCTGCTGTCATAAAGGCAAAGAGGAAGGCAGGGTAACTTGAATTAATTTTTCTTTTTAAATGGGTTCATAGTAAATATAAAATGGAAATAGGAGTTCACTTAAACATTTGCTGAGAAAATACTGTGTGTCTATCTTTTTGTTGCTAATGTTATTTTGTATTCTGTAATAATTATTACATACTAGAGTGATTTATCCTTCAGTTTTCTTGACCCAGTAACTTAACAGTATTTGTCCATAAGCACAAGTATGTATATGCTAAATTCTGAGCAGTGATAAGACGTCCATCTCACTGAAAGTGCCTTCCAACAAGCAGGCTGCTAGTGGGTTTGACCACATGAGGGTGACTGAAGTATTTTTCTTTGTGTAAGCATCTCTGTATGTTTTATAGACACTTGCTATAGCCATTAAATAAATGTTGAATTAACAACAGGAGCAGGAACTGCGCTGCATTTACATGGTCATGACTATTTGTTACTGCCCTACTGATTTTCTCTTTACCAGACAATTCTTCGTGATTCCAAACTAAGATTTGTCTTAGACAAAAGCCTATTTTGGATTTTGAGCCCAGTGAAATGATTGGCAACAACTGTTTTTATTGCATCTTTTCCAAGCAAATCTCTGGGCATTCTTGTAGCCTGATAGTATATTCTGTGAACTGTTTCATCCACTGAAAATAAAGTTGAGTTCAGCTTTATTGCAAACAGAATTTAGAATGTCTGTTGTTCATCTGAGGAATTTGCCAGTGGAAATAGCCCTCTCTTCTTGTATTAAGCAATATTCACTTAAAATTATATGGCTGATTGTTTTCTTGAGTGAAGTTTTTCCCCAGGGTTTAACAGAAAGGAAGCAGTGGTTCATATGTACATACACCAGATACCTTAAGTATCTGTACTCACATATATATGAGTTTACATAGTGTTCCCTTGCTAAGTATGTTAGATGCCACTAAACCTTTCTTTTTTTAGGTTTGCACAAACATATTAGATAAGACCATGTCTTAGTGTTTTGAAAGCTATTCCCTTTCTCCTATTTTCCTTTACAATAAAGTAAAAAATAAACTCTTTGGGCTTCCAGATCCTGTGTTAATGTAAAATTGGCATTTGTTGAAAACTTGATTTCCCTAGAAAGCACATTCAGTTTTGAACTGAAAATAAAGGCATTAAACAAATGGATAGCTCTTCCAGTGTCTGAAATTTTTCACTCCTATCTGAACATGTTGGCTTTGAGAACTGGGGTTTTTTCCTCCCAATTTCTATGTCCTATTCAGATGATATTAATAGTTTTGCTTATATAATATTTGTGTTGTGTGTGTGTGTGTGTTTAATCTCTACTTAGGTTGACCTGACAGTTCAAGAAAAGGAAAAATATCTTAATGTGTCTCGCTGGTTTTGTCACATTCAGCATTATCCAGGCATCAGGCAACACCTGTCTAGTGTTGTCTTCATCAAGAACAGACTATATACTAATTCCCACTAGAAGCTACCCAGTTGTACAGAAGAGTGATTAGACATATTTTAAATGGAAAGTGTATACTGGACCAGAGGACTAATGTGAACTGATACACCGTAATTCTTTATTTGCTGAAGTTGATAAAATTTTCACAGTTTAAACTTGTTCTGAATGTTTTGTTCTTGAGTTGAAATTTTGCAATTTTTTAATGTAAAAATTCAACTGCTGTCAAAACTTGAGTTAAGATCAAGTTATAAATTACCATGTTTTTATATGAAATTTATTTTAATAAAAGTTGAAATCAGTGGCTTAATTAAAAAAAAATAGTCCCTTTAATGGTTGACCTCTATGGCTATTTATTGACCTCTTTCATATTTTAAAATTCATTTGCCCCTTATAAATATTTACAGTACTTTGTTTATTAAGATCTATAATAAATTGTGCCATGGATAAAAAGAGAAGACACATGTATTTGTTTTCAAATATTTATGTGAACCAGTAAAGGTGGTTGAAAAAATCTTTTTTGTTTGTTTGTTTCTTTCTTTCCTGTAATCAGTATTCATTGAGGTGAAACTAACTACTGAACTGCCTTAGTGTGGGCTAGAATAAGATACATTATCTTGAGTTAAAGGTTCTTTTTTTGTTGTTTGGTTTAGTGGAATATACAGTGGATAAAAACAGATGGGAAATCCTGCTATCCCACTAATTTTGGACTTGATAGCTACTAGATGATTTTAAATTAAAAGCTATGTCTCAAAGACCATATGATTTCACTTGTATGTGGAATATAATGAACAAATTGAACTAATAAGCAAAATAGAGACCGACTCAGAGAGAGCAAGGATCACAGCTATTGTAAGGGGAGGTGAGAGGGTGGAGGGATTGAGCAAAAAAGAAAAAGGACTCAAGGACATGGACAACAGTGTGGTAATTACAGGGGGGAGGAGGATATAAGGAGGTTAACTGGTAATGGAAAAATACAATAATATTTTTTAAATAAAGTAAAAATGCAACTGATTTCTGGAAAATAAATAAAAGCCAACCCATAGAAAGGCTGCTGTTGAAGCCCTTGTAAAGAAGGAACAGAGATACTTTAACAAATCTATACAACGTGTTACTGGCTGAGTAATTAAGTAATTATTGAGCTAAAGAACTTATATTTCCAAATAATAAGAAAAATAGTCTTCTAGTGATTTACTGTTTAACACTTTAATATTTTTGGTTCTGGTTCTGATGCTGAATCTAAGGAGTAGTAAACAAGTAAAAGTTCAAGTGGAAAGAGCAGACACAGGAAATAGCCCTTTGGTTGAGTCCTGCTTTCATTATTATTAGTCCTGTGACCTTAAGCAAATCAATTAACCATATTTACTGAAAGGGTATAAAAATAAAATGTAAAACCAAAGATAACTCTAAGAGGATTAAAGGAGAGAATGTATGTGAAATAGCCTATGGCTATTAGTAAATTTTTCTCTTTGTAAGGAGTCCCACATTTTTTGGCCTTCATGTTACTGAGTCCAGAGATTTACTAAGCCAAGTATCTAAATATATTGTAATAGATCAAGGCAATTTTTACAGGATTGGATTTAACAATTCATTGCCCTTAGAAGCATTTTTAATTTTATAAAGAGGCCTTTAAATTAGAAACAATAAACTTATATTTGCACTTTCAGAGAGTAAAGGGCTCAAGTTACTCTTGGGAATTAGTATGTGTGCCCTAGAGGCAGGCGCAGTCTCTGACTCCATGCCCCTGCTGAGTCTGCTCCAGCATTCCACATGTTCCGGTTCACTGCTACAAATTATTCCTGTTTCCACACTTCTCTTCACTGGACTGCAGGTGACCCGGACAGACAGGGTAGACGAGAGATAGGCTCCCCAGCCTTCTCATCCCAACCATTTCATTTTTTTTCTTTCTTAAGTTAGATCCACAGTGAGGAAAGGGTAGGAGGATACCTCTTTACTTCTTTTTTCAAATGTCTCCTCTTCCCACTTACATCTTGTGAGTCTTAACCCTCTGAATCCTAACATCTGAAGTGCACAGCATTGCTTCAACAGATGGTACCTGGTGTTTCTATGTCCCAAGACTTCCCTCTACCAACTTAGATCTTACTGGATGAGGGGATGGCATAAATACAAAAAACCTGGCTCCATCTTGTCAAACGCTAGACAATGTTTTCAGTGTCTAAATTGAAACAATTCATGTCCTCAGAAATACTGTTATACATTGTGGGTCATTTCTGTCAGATACTTTGCTGCCTAAAATTCTCTTTGCTTTTCACTTGATAGGCTCTCTCCCTACCCTTGTTTCTGGCACTGTTGGCATTATACTATTTCTGATTATTTGTCTCTTCCACCAAACTTAATTCCCTGAGAGCAGAGATTCTTTTTCCTTGCCTCTCCTGCCCTCAAAACAATGACTGGCACACAACAGCAGATGCTCAGCGAGTGCTTGTTGCAAGAACATAGTATTTTAAGTCTATTTTGAGTTGACAAAAAAAAAAAGTAAAAAGTGTGAATTGAAATTAGGTATACCTGTATAATGCACAATAACCAGAAAATGTTAAGGCAGGTTGTTCTCTCATGTAAAAGAAGATAAGACAGTCCATGCTATTACACACCCAGCTCCCACCTTTCTTCATATTGAACATGTAGTTTTCTTTCTTAAGTTCAGTTTTTAGTCAAGATGGCTATCAGAGCTCTAGACATCCAGTTCATGATCAAGACCCAGAGAAAGAGGAAGACAGGAAGGCCAAAAGACTCCCTTCCCAACTAAGTCCTGAAAGTCCTATTTAGCGATATCTCTATTTCTTTGGTATCCCAGCTGGGACAGAGTCCAGAAATGTAGTCCTTTACCTCACACGTTGCCATCCAGAATAAAGTCTGTGTTCTGCCAAACAGGAAGAAGGAAGAAAGGGATTATTATGCAGGCAACTGGGTATGCAGCTAGCTGGCTCTGTCACAGTAAGTAGTGTTTAAGTGGGAAAATGCCTTCTGAATGCCGAATAATCAACTTGTAAAATATTTTTACTATTAAGTCATTGACATTCTATGGATCATCAATTTGCAAAAAATTAGAATACAGTAAAATACTTTTTACTAACTAAAATTTTCATGATTCAGAAACTCTCAGGATCCTGCAATATTCGGTTACCAGAAGGATCAGTTCATGTGCACTTTTAATAATAGTAACAACAATAACATTTATTGAGCATTTGGTATGTGTCAGGCAGCGTTTTACATGCTTTAAGTGAATTTAATTTTTAAACCCTTTTTGCCAATAATGAAAGTTGCCTAAGGTCACACAACCAAGTATCAAGGGCTGGAATTCAGACAAGTGTCTGCCTCCAACTTAACCTATAAACCATTTTCTTGGTGTGCTAGTAAAGTTCTGCTTAATCAATTTGTGAAGTTAGTTTTTAACCAACCATAGAAAAAAGCTTCCCTAGACATTAAGATAAAATGTGTGTGTGTATCCCTAAGAATAAATGAGGTGGTTACCCAGCTCTGAATGTACTAAAACCTACTGACTTGTACACTTCAAATGGCTAGGTTTATGATATGTGAATTGTAGCACAAAAGTAGTGTTTTATAAGGAAGGGTTAAATCACTGCACATGAAATTCCTCTTATGAAGTAGAGGTAAACTGACTGATCTCATGGTTTTTGAATTTGCAATGACAGTGTATAAATATTACCCAGCACAGAGCCAGCACACAGAAAGTGATCAGTAAAGGAGTATTTAAGGTCAAATTCTTTAATTCTTTAGTCTTTTCCCATCTGCAATCCCTGAGGCATCTTCTCGATATAAGCCTATCCAAGATAAGACAACTTGGCAGAGCATCTTGTAATTTTTGGTAAAACATGAATTCATCAAATTGCTTACCATTTTAAAAATCTGTGGTCCTTACATCTTTCAGGCAGTTGAAAAATGGACCATGCTATTTTTTTTCCTTTTCTCTAAAATATCAATGAAACACCTGTAAAACAAAGTGGGACCATCTTTGTTCATGCCATTCCTTCTTCAAAGTGGATACCCTTTTGGAGCCATTTTCTTTCTGTAATTCCAAGAAGCCTGCAGCACTGATCATTCAGTAAAACCTCAAATATATATTTAGTACCTACTGTGTATGAGACACTGCTATGTATGAGACATCTTTGTCCTCAGAGTTTACTTACAATGCAGTGGTCTGTGAACAGATTTCTGAAATGGCATGTATGGCATTCTTTGGGAGATTGCCAGCCACTTAACATTCTTGAAAATAAATATAATCAGGTACCATTAACTGAATGTCTACTGTGTTCTGAACTCTATACCAGACACAAAAACAATCACATTATCTCATGTTAATTTATAAGCTAGGGAGGTGTAGAGACTAACCCACATGCTAACCAACATCTCCATTAGACCATGGCTAGAGTGAATGGGAATTGTACAATTTCAGAATTAGCATAGTCTGTCACGATATTATGAACCAGGGTTGATTTCACTACCCTGACCAGATACTTGGCCTTATCTCCTAATTCCACACAGCAACTTTTAAGAACAGACAAAAAATTCCAAATAAGACCCATGAATTTTTCCTTACTTAAATACTGGTTTTTTAAATGAATAGAAATAATAAAACTGCAGGCAATAAAAAAAAGGCCGTTTGCCTTTAGGCATAGTTATACCCAAAGCATCCAAGGCATCATGAAGTATTTTGTGGAATTTTGTGGTTGTAAATCTCAAGTAGCTGCTGTCACAATACAGTTTAAGAAGTGACATAACTTCAAGAAGGACATAATCATCCATCCAGGACTTGACTTCCCAGTTAAACTCTACCCCATCTCCTTGCAGATTTAGCCATAAGGCAATGCACTGAGGTTTTTCACAGATAATGTGCGCATTCTCATTTTTACTTCCTGTTAAACAGAGGTCCTCCATTGGCTCCACCAGTCATACCTGAAGCCAGTAAATAGGCACCTTAGCTTTCCTGCCTGGATGGAGCAGCAAGGTAGGAATGAAATAAATGGGAAGATCGCCCATTGCCAGTACATCACCTGAGAGTCCTGCTGAAAGTCCTTCCAGAATAGCTTCGAGATGTGTTGATAGAAATTTAAGCAGATCTTGTTAGTAAAGAATAAAACTGTATTATAATTAGGAACATATATATCACACCAAAAGGTTAAATGCAAAACTAATTTACCTTTTAGTTTTAATTAGTCAAGTAGTCAACTTAAAATTGTAAATTGAATTAAAATTGTGATTGTATATAGGTGGTGAGTTACCCAGTTAGAATTATTAAGTATAGCTCTTTATATATTTTTGCTAACATTTTACTTCATTTAATTTAATCTTTATTGTATGTTTTCTGTTATCATTTAGTCCCCTTATACTACCCTACCCCCAGCAATCACCACTGTTGTCCATGTCCATGAGTCCTTTCTCCTTTTTGCCCAATTCCTTCTCCCCCCATCTCCCCTGCCAAGTAGCTGTCATCCTGCTCTCCATTAATGAGTCTCTCCCCCCAAATTAGATGTTACATGAACTTTTTTTATTCTCCATTTAAGTTACATGAACTTTAATATTAATCTAGCTTTGACAGGATGTGGTGGTTTAATGGATTAGAGCATTTAGCTTTTTACCCCAGAGAGCAGTATTTCTTCTTTCTCTCCATAATTAGATAATCTGTTCCTACCCATTACCAGGGCACTAAATTTCAAATTCTCCATACACCTAAGCAGTCTGCTACATATTTGGCCATCTTAATCTTAGTCTTGATTTATTGAAACTGAATTACATTCCTAACTCTTCCTGGAGCTCTGGGTGAATTTTATTGCAAAAGCAATGGGGAGAAAGTTGCTGTCATATATCTCTCTTGCCGGGCAGAGCTTTCAGATACACAAGGGGCTCTATATCCCACTGCTCCATGTCTTGTATGTTGGATTTATAACACTACGAAGCCCAGCTCTAGGGTTACATACAGGCATATCAGAGATGAGATGGGGAATTTGATTTTGCAATAATGATTACTTGTTGCTGGAGCCTACATTCCTGCAGGCTCTGCCTTTATTCCCCATACTGCTGATGAATAAAACTAATTCCAACTGCTACCTAATCTAGAAAAACTCATCTTTCACTTATGAGGCTGAAAAAATGTAGACAGAAAGTCAGGAGATTTTGAGATATTAGCAATTTTTGCTATTATGTCTCAAGGATTTCTGCTCCTATAAGTGCAATTCCTTTAGGAATATTTTAATCTTTTAAACTTTACTTTCTTTGTGGGGAGAACTAAAGCTCTGCATGTTTTCCATCCTGGTGAGTTGATTTGATGGTTCATTGGTGCTGTCTTCCACTTCAAAGAGGCTGGGCCCCTAGGGCTAGCCAATTGTGTAATGGATTCTGCAGATTTGGCTTGCCATTCCTGCTGGGTGTCATCTGCCCTCACAGTCCTGCAGTGGATAACTTCTGTCCTCCCTAACATCATCTGCTTGAGAAATTTGTGCCTGGCAGGCCTGTCTGTCCAAGTTAAGCTTGAAGTACAGTAGCCACACAACTAATTTTATAAGACATCTTTAAACAATAAGGCTACAGACTTGCCTTGACTCAGACCACAAACTTATAGCTGTTTGATTACAAATTCCAAAGTTTCTTTGGTGCAGTCCATGAACTAATCTCTTCATGTAATAATATAGGTTATCCTTCCTCCACTGCTCCCTTTCTTGACCTGTAACACACACACACACACACACACACACACACACACACCCTTATCTCCTTATGGTAAAGGGCCTTAGAGGTTTTGAACCCTCTGGTTGGCCTCACCAGCCTTATAGTGCCTGACTGTTTTCAGCATTTTGACTCAAGCCCTGTTGCTTGGATGAAGGAACTATAGAGTTAACTACCATTGTCAGAAGTTTGGGGAATGGGTAACAGACGTTGTACTAAGTAACTGCAGTGCTTCTCTGATGTTAGCCTACACAGCCATCCACTGGGGCTTCTCAAAACACAGGTTGCTGGGTGCGCTTCGAGTTTCCGATTCAGGAGGTCTAGTGCAGAGACCACACCCTAAGAAGCGCTGTATTACATCTGCCCAAACCTTAGGTGACAGGCATAGCACAGCTGCATTTGTCCAGGAACTCGTGTTTTTGTCTTTTTGCACAGCTGAGTCCGATTTTCTGAGGAAATGATCAGTGTGGTGGAGCAGTCTGCGCTCTGCTTGGTTGGCCCTATCACAGGAGCCCAGTTCTCTCCACAGCGGCTCTCTCAGTAAAACACTACATGTTCTCCAAGTGAAATAGCTACACCAGAAGCATCTCTAGGGGGAATGAGCAGAATTCAGTACAGGAAGGTTTAGCACAGGATTTTAAGGTCGCTTCTGCCTGGAAGCTCGCTGATGACAATGTACCACCTGCCACTTCACACCAAACGACCTCTCAGGCCTAGGGTACCGGGTGTATTTCCAAAACTTAATGAGATTAATATGCAGCAATACTCACTATCTAAACCCAAAAGACTCTAATCTTTTCCCTTCTTTGCTTTCATTAGTTTCTTCCATTTTTAATTTTTTATTCACTTCAAAAATAGGTTAGACAAAAAGAGGTAAACAGTAATACAAAAAATGTTCTAGAGGAAATCTAGATGAAAGGCATTTAATAAAAACACAAAATAGCCCTGGCTGGTGTGGTTCAGTGGACTGAGCTCCAGCCTGTGGACCAAAATGTGACCAGTTCGATTCCCGTTCAGGGCACATACCTGGGTTGTAGGCCTTGTCTCCAGTTGGTAGCATGCGAGAAGCAACCAATCCATGTTTCTCTCACACATTGGTGGTTGATGTTTCTCTCCCTCTCTTTCTCTCTCTTTTCCCCTCTCTCTGAAAATAAATAAATAAAATTAAACAAAAATAAATTTAGGAGTCCCCTCCCTCAATTATGCTTATCCTTGATGGGTTTATACCGAGGAATGAATTTCAAGTTTTGTTCTCAATGTGCATGTAGTTATATACACATTTTATATTTATTTTCTAATTTTTATAAGATTCAATAAAGAATTAACATTAATTTTCCCTGAAGTTAGAACTTTAATTCTGTTAAATTCACATTATTTCCATGATTTAGATGTCTTAACTCTCTCAAAAGTACAATAATTGGAAAAGTCCCTTTACAATTCCATGGTTTTAAAGTGTTTGATATTTAGATCTCTGAAAAATGATCTTTTATAGAGTGTTATAAAGGTAAGAACAGCTAATCTTAAAACCACAGGCAGAATACTTAGTGTGTGATTCCATTTATGTAATATTTTTGAAATGACAACATTTTGGGAACGGAGGCTACAATACAAGTTGCCACAGGGTGGGAGCGGGCAAAGAGGAAGGTAGGTGTGGCTACAAAAAGGCACCTTGTGGGATCCTTTTGGTTTTGAAATTTTTCAATATCTTGACTGTGATCATGAACTCATAAACCTATATGTGATTAAATTGTACAGAGCTAAATATACAAACACAATGAACACAAGCAAAACTGGGGAAACCTGAATAAGACTGATCGATAGAGGATACCAGTATTAACAACCTGATTGTGATACTAACATTTGCAAAATGGTACCATTGCGGGAAACCTAGGCAAAGTGTGCGGGGAATCTGTATTATGTCATATAACTGCATGAGAATCTACAGTGATTTCAATTAATGTTTTATTTAAAAAATACAAAAAAAGTCCCATTAATCCAGAAACAACAAGAGATGACACAAGACATTTTAATAGTCTCAAAACTCTGCGATTCCATGGGTCAGAAACCAAGGACATGGAGCTGCCCTAACCCCAGCTGCAGCTGCAGGCAGAACAGCACTGCCAGTGTGGCCCTTCTCTGGTTCCTACATGTCTGAGCTGCAGTTTAAAGACTGCTGGAAAGGGAAATAAATAGAGGCATACACTTAACCTACCATCCCAGGAAAATGACACAACTCAATAGCATACACAGCAATGCAATCAAATGGCTAAAACATGTATCTACAGGCTATCAGTATCAGGGTTGCAGAAAAGTACAGTAATTGTATAGTGATTTCATATTGTCCCCTCTGCTGGGCTGTACACTACACAGGGGAAGGATGAGGATGGACACTCTTGTCACCCTTATATCTCAGCTCCTAGCACTGCATTTTACCTGTAGAATGTGCTCAGTGCATGTTTGTTCACTGTGTTTGGATAAAAAAAATGAAAAGCCCCCATGGTCTATTAGAGTTAGCTGGGCTTGGACTTCCGGCCAAGATGGAGGCATAGGTAGACATACTGTGCCTCCTCGCACAACCAAGTTAGGGACAACAACAATTTAGAAACAGAGTAACAACCAGAACTGACAGAAAATTGAACTGTATGGAAGTTGAACAACCAAGGAGTTAAAATAGACACATTCATCCAGACCAGTAGGAGGGGCAGAGTCAGGCAGCCGGGCAGAGAGGGGTCCAACGGCACAAAGAGCGTTGGGACAAGGTGCGTAAGACCGCAGTAGGTGAACTCTGGGCATGCAAGCAGTGGCTGGCAATCCCATGCCGAGGGGTGGAAACCAGCAGACCCAGCAAGGCAGCGATTATGAAGCAAGGCACTGCGCGCAACCCAGGATCCCAGTACTGGGAAATAGAGCCTTAGAGCACTGATTGAAAACACCTGTGGGAGTTGAGGCACAGGGAGAGACTCCCAGCCTCACAGGAGAGGTTGTTGCAAAGACCCACGGGGTACACAAGCCCACCAACATGGGAATCAGCACCAGAGAGGTCCAGTTTGCTTGGGGGAAGTAGTGGAAGGGACTGAAGTCCACAGAGAGTGGAGCAAGTGCCATTGTTCCCTCTCGGACCCTGCCCCCACATAAGCATCACAACACAGCAATGTGGGTTGTCCCACTCTTGTGAACACTTAAGGCTCTGCCCCTCATACATAACAGGCTTGACCAGACCAAAAAAAAAAAGATGCTCAAACAGAAGAAGAAATGAAAGCCCCAGAACTGATCCTTTCAAGTGACCCAGAGATAGCCAATCTATCAGATGCACAGTTCAAAACACTGGTGATCAGGATGCTCACAGAATTGGTTGATTTTAGTCACAAATTAGATGAAAAAATGAAGGCTACAATAAGGGAAATGAAGAAAAATGCACAGGGAACCAATAGTGATGGAAAGAAAGCTGGGACTAACATCAATCGAGTGGACCAGAAGGAAGAAAGAAACAACCAAAGGGAAAAGAATGGAGAAATAAGAATTCAAAAAGAAATGAGGAGAGGCTTAGGAATCTCCAGGACATCTTTAAACATTCCAACATCTGAATTATAGGGGTACCAGAAGGAGAAGAGGAAGAGCAAGAAATTGAAAACTTACTTGAACAAATAATAAAGGAAAACTTCCCCATTCTGGCTAAGGAAATAGACTTCCAGGAATCCAGGAAGCTCACAGAGTCCCAAAGAAGTTAGACCCAAGGAAGCACACACCAAGGCACAACATAATTACATCACCCAAGATTAAATATAAGGAGAGAATCCTAAAAGCAGCAAAAGAAAAGGAGACAATTACTGACAAAGGAGTTCCCATCAGACTGTCAGCTGGTTTCTCAAAAGAGACCTTACAGGCAAGAAGGGGCTGGAAAGAAGTATTCCAAGTCATGAAAGGCAAGGACCTATATCTAAGATTGCTCTATCCAGTAAAGCTTTCATTTAGAATGGAAGGGCAGATAAAGTGCTTCTCAGATAAGGTCAAGTTAAAGGAGTTCATCATCACCAAGCCCTTATTACATGAAATGTTAAAGGGACTTACCTAAGAAAAAGAAGATAAAAAAACATGTACAGTAAAATGACAGCAAACTCACAATTATTAACAACCACACCTAAAACAAAAGCAAATGAAGCAACTAGAACAGGAATGGAACCACAGAAATGGAGATCACATGGAAGGGTAGCAACAGGGGAGTGGGAAGAGGAGAGATGGGGAAAAGGTATGGAGAATAAGTAGCATAGATGGTAGGTAGAAAATAGACAGGGGGAGGGCAAGAATAGTATGGGAAATGTAGAAGCTAAAGAACTTATGACACATGGACGTGAACTAAAGGGGGAAATGTGGGTGGGAAAGGATGTGCAGGGTAGATGGGAATGAAGTGGGGGGTAATGGGACAACTGTAATAGCATAATCAATAAAATATATTTAAAAAAATAAGGACCCCCCCCAAAAAAAGTTAGTGTGGCTTCTCTTTTCCTTCCCTCCAAATGTCCTTTACTTTCTCCTCACCCGCCACCTACACTTAAGCACATATACAGGGACCAAGTTTATTTCTGTCACAAGATGAGCAGTCATTTAACCTGTGGGTGCCTTAGCCCTACTCACCTGTGAAATGAGGACAATAATTATATCTACTTCAGAGGACTGCCATGAGAATTAAATGAATTAAAGTGTGTCCAGCACTTACGTTATCTGGCATGTTGTAAATGTCATGTCGGTGTTTGTTCAATTGCCACATAAATATGACACTGATTATATTGGAGTTAGCTTAGACCTTACAGGTGAAGGACACCATCCTCCACAAGACAGTCCTTACTTTAGACACCAGCCACAAGCTCTGGGGTTCCCAGGCCACCTGTGCTACTGATTATGCTGTCTACTAATTTTAAGGGTCTCCTCTGTCCCCCTCAGGTTCAATAAGTCACTAGATTGGCTCATAGAACTCAGTAAATTGATGTAGTTAGGATTACAGATGTATTGTAAAGGATACAAATCAGGACAAACAGATGAATAGGTGCATAGGACGCCATCTGGGTGGGTCCCAAACACAAAGTTACTTTGTACTCAGTACTCCTTAGCTCTCAGCATATCAGTACATTATTACCAACTAGGAGGCCCACCGGGGCATCAACATCCAGGAGGAGGTTTTTATCGGGGTTTCATTACACAGCCACGGATGGTGGAATCATTGGCCACATGATTAAACTCAGTCTCCAGCCCTCCTCCCTTTCCCACTTGGAAAATTCCAAGGATTGAGAGGTTATCTTCCAGGAACCAGGGACAAAGATCACCCAAATTCTTTATTATTTGTACAACATTAAGAAAGTTTAGTAAATTGAATAGGCAGACGTGGACAAGAAAGCATTTCAAGATGGAGGGCATCTAAAAATAAAGAGGCCAAAATAAGTCTGGCAGTCATGGCACAGTAGAAAAACTCCTCAGCTGTATTGGAATGTACCAGCCTTGAAGTCAAAACACTGTTGGGTAAATTCAAGAGTTAGAACATTTTTAGTTTTAAGTTCAAGTTAATAAACTTAGTAATTAATGCATGTAGAAAGCTATTGTTCTAAGGACTGGGATCATGGGACCCCCCTTGACTCCAAGAGACCCTCAAGCAATTCGACCTTTGTGCCCAGGAGGACTACAGGTGATCAAGATGGTGTCTGAGCTATTGTGCTCCAGGGAGAGAATGACCATCTGCTGACCAGGGTGCAGACAAAGAATCACCAGTCAACAGATGAAAGGATGCTAGGAAAATTGCTGGACTGCAGCTTTTATCTGGTTAACCTTTTCCCTGAATTCCAAACCTATTTTTTTTTCCTGAATTCCAAACCCCTAACCTACACTTTTCTTCTCCTTATAAAAATGGTCAGTTTGAGATGAGATGTAAGATGGTCTTTTAGGGTTCATAACCTGCAGTCTTCTCAGATCGCCAACCACCTGAATAAAGTGCCCATGAAGTTTCAATCCTTGCCTCTATTTATTGGTTTTGGTAGTGACAGGAAGCTCAAACACCAACTTCTCTAGTTTCAAGACCAGGACTTTGACAATGGTTCTGCTATTTGATAACTATGGTGCCATCTTGTGGGAGTATAGAGATTGTTGTAAATCATTGTAAATCCTTTCTTTGAAAGGGGGCCATAATTCAAATAGATATAGATACAACTTAGTGGATTAGAACAACAAAAATATACTGTTTTTCACAATACTGCAGGCTGATTAGGCAGCTTTCCGGCTCCACTGCAATTCACGTGTCTGCATTCAGCTGGCTGGTGGCTAGGTTGAAAGCTCCAAGAAGGCCTCCTTCACGCATGGGCTTGGGGGGCCTTGGTGCTGAACAGCTAGGGTACCTCAGTTCTCACCTACACAACGTCTCTCTATAGGTAATGTCCCATCTTCCAGTGCTTCTCTTTACAGCCCTATAGCAGCAGAATAGCCTGGATTTTTGACAAGAAAGCAAAAGCTGCCAGGTGTGTTGAGGCCCAGCTCTTTTCCACCATGTTCTATTGGTCAAAGCAGGTCACAAGGCCAATCTAAATTCCAGGGGAGGGGAAACAAGCTCCAGCTTGTTGCATGTGTGTGCAGGTAGGGGAGAAATCATTGCAGCCATCTTTGGAAACTGGACCATATCCTCTGACTCCCCCTTTACTCATGTGAAAATGGTATTTTATTATCTACTTCAACTAGATGAGTGAGATTAAGAGACATGATATGTGAAACATGATAGCATTTTATAATTTATAAAGTGCTAAACAATTATAGGTAGATGATAAAGGCAGATTGAAAGAATGAGAGATTGTACAGGACTATAAAAGGAGATAAAGGGGGTTACTGTAATATTAATAGCATTTATTGAGCATTTGTTTTATGCTAGACATTGTACTAAGTGCTTTGCAGGTATTATCTTCTTTAAATTACAACCACCTTAAAAGATGGATATTTCATTGCCATTTTACAGGAAAGAGACTGGAGGCAAGTGGCAGAGCCAGATTTGAATTCAATTCTGTTTGGTTCTGAAGCCTTATCTACTGTACCCAGAGTTCTTTTATCACTTGTATCATAATTAATCAGCAATTAGGTAAGGGGAGGTAGCACCTACCCCAGAACTACTGAAACAGAATTTTTGAAGGCAGAACCCAGAATCTGCATTGTAACAGCCACGGTAATGTGGGAGAAGCATTCAACCTGTGTATAGTAAGCATACAAAGGTTTTTCAGTAGTTCAAAGACATAAGAGGACCACCTTAGAGAAAATTTAGGATTGCAGATACAGAAAAGGAATAAGAAAAGTGCCTAGCATTCAGAGAATAATGAAAGGCTTTCAAAATAATTATGCTTTCTAGAGGTTGATGCTACAGCTGGGACATGAAGTGAGACTAAAAAGTTAGAAGCTTGACCCAACAACTTGCAATGAACCAAATTTACATTTTGTTTATTAATTCATCTACTTTTCACTTTTTTGCCTTTAGGCTTGTTATTTTCTGTAGAAAACCACTAGTTCCATCTTCACTCCACCCAACTTGTCTAACATCTCTTCATTTCAGGTCTATATGCCTCCTCTGGGAGGTGTTCCACATGTGTGCTGCACCTTCCTCCATCCTATCATTTATGGGCCCTATATTGTAAACGTTGTTTATGTTCCTTCTTTGGCACTAGACCGGAGACCCTTGAGGGTAAGGACCGTGTAGAAAGAGAGGAAGGAGAAAAGCAGATATTAAGAGATGGTTTTTAGAACCACTGAATGAACATAGGAGGTGAAGGAGCCACTGCTAAGTTGCACAGTGTTTGTATTTTGAAGACTTATTCAGAGAATAAGATGAACTTTATGGAGTTTACCAAATGGTAGTAGTTTGATATATGGCAGCCCCACAGATGTCTCCTCATAACCAAAACAATTAAAAGCAGCCTAGCAAATTGGTCCCTTCAATAGTTACATGCCTTTTATCATAGCCCATATAACAACTGGTTGATATTTTGTAAACACAAAAACTTAGTTTTCTTTTGTTTTTGTTTTTTTCTTCACGGGCACGAACGATCCTGATAAGTGATTTAGGAAAATTACTTAACCTATAACACTGTTTCTTAATTTTTTGGAATGAAGTGACTAAATCGTTCCTCCAAATTGCTAATGGTGACCAAATGTGGTCACCTCAACACGCTTTACAAACTTTTGGTGGAAAGTAATGACATAGATAATACATTTATAGGACTACTATTAATGTTATGCGGTGACTGCATGCCCTCTTTCCAGCCCCTCTAAATCACAACAAATTCTAACAGATTGAGAGAGGAATAGTAGAATTTAGCTCTAACTTTTAGGTACCTTCCTATTCGGGCAGTATCTGCCCCAATCTAGCATGGCGACATGGGCTCTTTCAAGTTCACATCCATAGTTACACTACCGGAGACTTATTGGAACCACCCGTTGGGTAGGCTCTGCTTCCTCGACGCCCTTTGATGACGACAAAACCTCTGCTTCGAAACCGGCCAGATCTAGTTTGCGCAGGCGCAGCGCGGGCGCCAGTGGGCGGAGGTGGTCGGGATGAGTGGAGAAGGGACGGAGGTCGCTGTGAGTTGTGAAGCCGTCGCGGGAGGAGGAGGCGGCAGTGGCGGCGGCAGTGGCGGCAACGGCAACAAGAAGAGGGACTCGCTAGGGGCCGCGGGCTCACCGGCTCACCTCATTATCAAGGGTACGGAGTGATAGGGATCTAGCGCTGGCGGACGCGTTTCGGAAGCCCCACCTCCCAGACGGTGACCTTTGACCCGGGGCGGTGCCACGTACCACCGCCCAGCTCCCCGCGGCTCCGCGTTTGAGTGCGTGTTATGGGAAGGCCGTGAGTCCTGGCTGTGTCCGCTATTTCTCTGCGCTTGGGGCCTTCTAGTAACTGCAAGGCCAGTCTCTCACTTCCTCAAGGGGAAAAAAAAACACCTCTAAGGACTTGAGCCTTCGGCCACCTCATCCCCCACCCCCAAACCCGGCGTTCCTGTCGCAGAGGCTCTGCACGTGGCCTCGCGATCGACCTGGACTGCGAAGAACCGCGAAACTGGGAGTCGGGAAGGCCTGCGCCTCCAGGCAGGTCGCTGAGGAGTTGTGTGAGTTAGGTCATTCGCTTTACCCACTCCAGCGCCGTCTGCCCTGGAGTGAATGGGGTAACATGAAAGCCTCTTGAAACACTAAATTTACATAGACATGTGCAGATGTCCATTTGTCCTGTGTTCCTTGAGCTGGGAGAAGGTTTCGACCTAGCTAAGACCTGGATTGTCGCAGAACCAGAATGTAGTTTGATTTCCACAGCTCACAATAAGAGTTTCCTGCAACAAGATCTTTGCCAACAAGATCGCTGATCTTTCTTAGCCCCATCCCTATCCCTGTCAGCCCCACCATGTGGCAGTGTTGAAGAAACCCTTGTAGGACGCCAGACCTTCAGCACCAGCCGCAGATTGGCACTGGCTCCCCTTGGATGCCGCCTCTGCCATTTTAACTTTATCTCAAGATTGTAGCAGCCCCAACACGGCTATTTCTAGACTTCAGGTTGTCTTTCAAATCTACAATAATTAGGAGTGTGGGAGTGGTGCATGGGTGTTAGGGCTAAATTATAATAGTTTATACGTGTAATCTTAGTGAGCTGCTACTTGGTTATTTTAGTTGCGGTAAAATACACGGGACAAAATTTATTTTAACCATTTTAAGTGTATAGTTCAGTGGCATTAATACACTCACATTGTTGTGTCACCTTCCATCTTCAGACCTTTTTCATCTTCCCAAAGGGAAGTCTGTCCCCATTGAACACTTAACACCCTGCAGCCCCTGACAACCACCATTCTGTTTTGTCTCTGAGTGGGACTACTCTAGGCACTTTATAGAAGTGTAATTAAACAGTATTTATCCTTTTGTGACAGGAGTAGTTAACATGATGTCCTCAAGGTTCGTGCATGTTGTAGCATGTCAGAATGTCTTTTAAAGCTAAGTAATATCTGTAGTGAGTGTGTGAACACATACACATGACGTTTTGTATATCCATTTATCTGTGAATGAACACTCCTGTTGCTTCCACCTTTTGGTTATTGTGAATAATGCTGCTGTGAACATGGATGTGCAAATATTTGTTTGAGTCTCCACTGTCAATTTTTTTGAGTATATAGCCAAAACTGCTATTGCTGCATCAAAGATAATTCTGTTTTTTAATCTTTTGAGCGCTCACCATACTTGTTTTCCATAGAGGCTGTATGGCATATTCCCACTAACAGTGAACAGGAGTTCCAGTTTCTCCACATCCTTAACAGGACTTCTTGTTTTCTGTTTCCTTGCCAGTCCCTTCTAATGGCAGTGAGGTAGTATCTTTTGGTTTGCATTTCCCTAATGACTAGTGATGTTTAGCATCTCTTAATGTGCTTTTTAGCTGTTTGTATAGCTTTTTTGGAGAAATGTCTATTTAAATCCTTTGCCCATTTTTAAATGAAATAATTTTGTGTGTTTTTTTTTAAGTTGTAGGAGTTCTGTATGTATTCTGGACATCAGCACCTTTTCAAATACATGATTTGTATATATTTTGCCCCCACTCCATGGGTTGCCTTTTCACTCTGCTGATCGTATCCTTTGGTGTACAGAAATTTTTTAATTTTAATGTACTTTTTTAAAAAAAGATAATTCAAGGGGTTTTTTTCAAGTTAAGTTTTTTTCTCAGTTTTTCCAAAACTGAGAAATATGTCTAGATATGTCCTTGAAGTGATATGTCTATCACTTCACTGTCCTTTTGAAGTGATATGTGTATCACTTCAAAATATGTCTAGAATGTCCTTGGCTTTTTCAATGGAACCATTCTTTTCATTCAGAAAAATCAATTTTTAGTTTATCTTATTTGAAGACTGTCAAATATGGCCAGATGTTTGTTTAATCCTACTGCCAAAGAGTAGTGAAAGGGAAGCACGTAAATGATTTCAGTACTTATGCCCTAGGTCTTTGAGGGTTTCTGTCCCACAGGTGGGTGTTAGAGGTGGGGACTGGGAGACAGGAGGGCTTCCTGGAGGATGGAGTGTCTGATCTGAGTCTTGAGGAATAACATTAGCAGCAGTTAAGAAAAGAAGGCAAGTATTTTGGAATTTGTTTGGAACAGCATAAGCAAAAGCATATCTGGGAAACTACACATGTCATTACGGTGGGACTCAGAGAGGCAGAGTTTGGTGGATATCTGACCGTATAAGACTTTTTACCTTTATAAGGAAATTGGACTTTTTCTTCAATGAGAGGAAACTGTGCAATAATAAGTATGAGAATCATGTGGTTAGATTTGGATTTTTAAGTAGAGCACTTGGGCAGACAGTAGTTGATCCTCATTTTGCAGATTGCATTGCCTGTTTGTTAAGATAAATTCATAACTCCAAAATCAACACTGGTGGTGCTTTCATAGTCATTTCCACATAGGCAGGGTGGAGAGAAATTTGAGTTGCATTATACGCACATTCAGTTGACACTGAGCAATACAACACTGTGCTTTTTGTTTCATCTCTCATACCATAAACAAATGTCCTTTCTGTTTAATGCCATGTTTTTCACATTTTGTACTATGTTTTGGTGATTTTGTTTTTGAAAGTGGTTTTCAGGTGTAGTGCTGAAGTGGCTATATGCACAAGAAGGCTATGTGATGTGCTTTACTGAGTATTAGAGAAATGTCTTTTCAGGCCTGAGTTACAGTGGTGTTTGCTGTGAGTTCAGTGTTAATCAGCAATGCAGAAAAAAAAGAAAATTCACCAATCTGTGTGTGAGGCCACTTCAGAAAGTGCCAAGGTAACATTTATGGTGTGTGATGAAGTGATGGAAGAGCAGCTAAATTTGTGGATTTATGAGATGATGACCTATGGAGAAAGCATAGTGGACAGCACTGTTGTGCAGTTAAAAGGCAAAGAAATTTATAGTCAGTTATCAATGGTCAGGAAAATGTTAAATCCTTCTGCTAGTGCTTGCTGGAACTTTCAAAAGTGGTACAGTGTGAAAAATGTTAGACTTGTGGTGAAGCAGGTTCTGCAGATCAGGAGGCTGTAGAAGAACTTTAAAAATACCTGCTGAGTGTTATACAGGAAAAAGTATTATTGGAAGAGTAGATTTTCAACACCAAGGCTGGTGTGTTTCACAAGGGTCTTGGTAAATCTATATGACACTAATGGTGTTTTGGTTGACAAAAATGTGACAAGAGGCTTGCAGAAACCTATCCTGTATTTCTTTTGGGAGCATTGTTCAGTATTCTCTAGTTCTGTGTTTGTGGCAACTTTATAAGCATAACTACTGCAAATAATGAGAATTGACTCTGTATGGAGTGGATTATAGAGAGATATAATAAACTGTTGATGTAGTCAAAGTGAGACAAGCAGGGATGGAAAGGAGGGTGATTCAATAAGTCATGGGGAAGAACAACATCTGTATGGTGACACTGAGGGTATTATCAGGAAAAATTACTAAGCAGTAAATTGTTCCTTAATATACACAAAGCCCCACATATTACATTAAAGGTGTCCGAATTTAGGGCCAGGGGAAAAAAGCATCTTTTATTAGATAATGAGAGAGCTGGAATGTACTGTGTTCCTCCTTGTTCCCTATTCCCATAGCATATTGGTCTTTTATAAAAGTGATTATCCTATCTTTGGGATGAAGGGATATTTGTCTAACTCCCACAGTAGAGTATGGACATTCGGAGAACAAAAGATGATATCTTTTATCTTTTATATCAAACAACAAAAGAATGTTTCCCATGTACAATAGCTGTGTGAAAATCTGTAGCTTACAGTTATTTACATTATTTGTAGAGAATTTATTTTATTTGTAATTCTTGGACTCCTACAAACTCTGAATTATTATTATGTGCTTGTTTTGTTATTGTAATGTTGTAACAGAATTAGTGGCTTAATTTCTACAGTAATTTCTCTTTATGCTATTTCAGAATCTCTTTTTTCCTCTCCAAATCTTTACTATCTTAAATTCTGGAACACAGTCTTGGTTTTAGAAGTGATCATTACCCATTTCTAAATAGAACTGAAGACTCTCTCCAAAGGTTAAGTAAATTCCTATTGTATCAGGCCACAGAAATGGATCTCCCAAAATGAACAAAACTTAATGACTCCTTAGTCACATATACCATTATATGTTAACTCATATACACGCTGTGGACAATATAAATACTTTGGTCTCTGAGATACTTGCTGGCAGATAGAGAGAATTTTAATACAGCATAGTAAGTGGTATGATGAAAATATGTATCCTAAATGCCTTGGGAACATAAAGTAGGGACACTCCTTGAAACCTAGGAGGAAGCTAGAGAGAATTAATGAACATTTTAAGGAAGTACAATGTCTGAGCAGTTTTGAAGGAAGAGCGCAGGGATTAGGGAGTTGGGGAATGGTTCCAGGTGGTGACAGTATTAAGAATGAGGCAGCATGGTGTGTTTGGAAAACTGTAGGTAGTTCAAAATTGCTGACAGGTCGGAGATGAAGCTGGAGCCAGACCATGGAGGCCCTTATGTGGCTTCTAAGGAGCCTTGGATTTTAACCACTTCGCCAGACACTAGTGTTTGTTGAGAAGTGAATAGATACGCTTTGCAAATAGATTCTCTTGTTAAATGAGGTCCTTAAATTTCTGCATAGCATATCCCTCACTTAGGCATTCTTAATTTGTGTGTGTATACTATAGGCTCCCAGAAGATCAGAGGTAAAGGAATCTGTAAATTCATTATGTCTGTTTCCCAAACTTAGAACTAAGTAGCATTTTTTAAAGATGAACTATTATCTTCTCAGAGAACTGTCCTAGTTAATGAGCCATTGAAGTTTTTAAGCAAAAGTAATACTTTTATTTATATATTTTTACTTAGTATACTTCCCATGACATATCTGAATAAAATTCATTAACACAGAGAATTGAAATTTGCCCCATTGCATGTCTGCAAAAGTAAGAAATTTGAGGAACAGATTATACCAGTGAGTGAACCTGAATGGTACATGTTCTTATTTGGGGGTTTAACTCCTCCAGGAATTTTGAGGTTTACTTCTTAAACTATATAGTTGTTACTAAGTAGAATGAATATAATGACTTTCCCAAAACAGTTAAAATTCAGAACTTTTTTCTTTAATGATGGCTTTTTCAGACCAATCGAAAAGTACAGAAACTTTATAATGAACACTGACCACCAATCTTAATAAACAAACATTAAAAGACCACAGTGTATCTTGCTCTAATTGCATTACTCTCCCTCCTCTAAAGGTAACTGCTGTCTTGAATTTGGTATTTGTTCTCATAGATTTCTGTATAGTTGTATTGCTCCTGTATGTATGCCAAAAGGAAGTGTCCTTTTGCATAGTTTTAACGTTTATGTAAATAGCTTAGTCCTACTGAAACCTTTTTTGTGTATAACATTATATTTGTGGAATTCATTTGTGTTAATAAGTGTAATTCTAGTGTATTTATTTTACCTGTTGATTTATAGTGTTCCATCATGAGTATGTTGTGCCCTTTTTTCTTTTGTGCCCTTTTTTAAGTTGTGCCCTTTTTTCTTTTGACATTACACTCATTTATAAGTGTCTCTTTTGACATTTGACGTTATATTCACTTATAAGTGTCTATTTTGTTTGGGTAAGAGATTTTCTAGAGTACATAGTAGGCATGAAATTACTAGGTATACATGTCTTCAGTTTTATTAGATATTGCCAAATTGCTTTCAAAAGTATTTATATCAATTTACTGACAGTGGATGAAAAGATTTCCTGTTAATTCATTATCTAAACTAGATTTTAACCTTCATATATTTGTGGGAAACAGGAAGAGTAAAACAAGCTAAAGATTGTGTCACTTAACATGGATTAACCTTGAGTTTTATTTTGTCTTTATAGATCTTGGAGAAATTCACTCAAGGCTGTTAGATCACAAGCCAATTATTCAAGGCGAAATCCGTTATTTTGTGAAAGAATTTGAAGTGAGTATTTAAAACTTATTTTGTAAAAATACTGCCCTGGCTGGTGTAGCTCAGTGGATTGAGTGCGGGCTGTGAACCAAAGTGTCGCCAGTTCGATTCCCAGTCAGGGCACATGCCTGGGTTGTGGACCAGTTCCCCAGTGGGGGCCACGTGAGAGGCAACCACACATTGATACTTCTCTCCCTCTCTTTCTCCCTCCCTTCCCCTCTCTAAAAATAAATAAAATACTACCCTAATTGTTAGTGTGTTCATATACAGAAGGGACATTTTCTAGTTTTAAAATTTCTGATTTCGTGCGTTCATAAAATTTACAAAATAAAACTAATTAAGAGTTATTACTATTAATGGAAGCAGCGCAAGACGAGGCAGGTGACTTGGGTTCAAGTTCTGTTGCCTACTCTGGCATATTTAATGTCTGTCGATCTCAGTTTTTTTTTTTTATCTCTACAATGAGATATGGGGGGGTGGGGGAGGTGAGAGAAGACCTTAAAGACTGATTGGCCTGTTCCAGACCCACTTTCTACATTTTTTTCTTAGGTGGGACTTCAGTACTCAAATTAAAAAGTAAGAATTATCCTTAGGTATTCTCTCATGTTCAGTGAGCAGGTCTTCTAGGTTATATCATAAATCTCTAGTCCTTTTAATTTAATGTGACTGCTTTATGAACCCAGTCAAATCCAATCTTTACCGTGCTGCAAGTGCTCTGACATTATTTCAATTTTTAAAACTCTTTGATGATAATTGCCATCTATAGGGTAAGAGTCCAAGCATTGTCCTGTGACCTATTCCCTACCTTTTATCTTTCATGCCCCACCCCACCTTGCATGCTGTGTTCCAGCAATACCAATGTACCAACTTGCCATCCTATTTCATATTATTATTTTGCACATATATAATTGGTTCCCCATTAAGGATTCACCTGATTTAAGTCAGACCCACTGAGGATAATCTCCCTTTTTTAAAGTCAACTAATTTGGGACCTAAAATGTATCTGCAGAGTATCTTCACAGCAGCACCTAGACTAGGGTTTGGTTCAATAACTGAAAGGACATCTGGGTACATTAGGGATGGGTCTTGGTGGCCATCTCAGTGTTCAGCCTACCATAAGCTCTTACAACTCCTTGGTAGTTTTCTTGTTATATACTTGTGTATTATCTATCTTCCCTCATTAGAATATAGGCATCATGAGAATGATAGGGACTTACTGTACTTTTCAGACTCTAAGATGCACTTTTTTAAACAATTTTTTGCTTCAAAATTTTTTCCCCTATTTTCCTCCTCTAAAACCTAGGTATATCTGGGGTCCACACTATAAGATACACATAGGTTTTAAAGGAGGAAAATAGGGGAAAAAATTTTGAAGCAAAAATATGGTAAAAAAGTGCATCCGATAGTCTGAAAAATATAGTACCTTTTTTATTTTCTGTTGTACTCAAAATGCCTAAAATAATGTCTGGTGCATTGTGGCTGCTTAATATGATCCAAAAAAACAAGTAGCTAAGCTTGAACTAAAACTTAGGTTTTCAACATTGTGATGTCATAAATCATCTTTTTCATAAGTCATCTTTTTTGCCAGTCTGGTTAATTTGAAATACTGAATAGTTATTATTTAAAAAAAAATTTAAATACACCTTTAAAGATCTACTCTATATTTAAAGAAGCGTAGAATTTTGTAATAATGGTGGATTCTCTAATTCAGTTTCCTCACTTCATAGAAACTGCTCCCAGAGATGGAAAGCAGTGTGTGAAAAGCCATGCAGCTAAGTAGTGGCTGAGTTATCTCTAGAATGCAGGTGTCATTGTACGTACTTCATTGTTCTTTAAATAATGTAGATACTTTCTGCAAAACTGAGTCTTGCATGGAAGACAAAAGAAGTGGCACATTTATGCTGCTGAATATGTTCTATTTAAGAGCTCACTTCATGTTGAAGCCAGTACCTCTTTTTTTTTGTTTGTTTTGTTTTTTATCTTTATCCAAGGACATTTTTCAGAGAGAGAGAGGAAGGGAGTGAGGAAAGATAAAAACATCTATATGAGAGAGAAACTCTCATTGATTGGTTGCCTCCTGTACATGCCTAGACCAGGGATCATTTGTGCCCCCATAGGGAAATGAATTCATAACCTAGGTATGTGCCCTGATTGGAAATCTGAACCGGCAGCCCTTTGGTTTTGGGACGACGCTCCAACCAACTCAGCCACTGGCATTTTTAACTAAGATGAAGGTAGTTGCCAGAAGCATATGTCAAAAGGAGATGAATTACAGTTGGCCCTCTGTTTCCATGGGTTCTGCCTCTGTAGATTGAAAATATTCAGCAAAAAAGTTACATTGTTGGTGTATATTACATACTTAAGCCTAAAATGGTTGTTTTATACTGAACATGTACAGACTTTTTTCTTGTTATTCCCTAAATAATACAGTATAACAACTATTTATAAAGCACTTACATTGTGTTAGTATTTTAGTAATGCAGAGATGATATAAAGTATTTGGGTGGCTGTGTGTAGATTATATGCAAATACTACACCATTTTGTGTAAGGGACTTGACATCCTCGGATTTTGTTATCTGCGGGGGTTCCTGGAACCAGTCCTCCATTATACTGAGGAACAGCTGTTTCTGCATTCTGGATTGTTAAGCCCTCAAAGAGCTTTTTGGAGAGGAGGCTGTGTTGAATAGAAAAAACATGGGCCTTGGACCTTTACGTATCTGAGTTATGTATCCTGGCACTCTTCTTACTAGTTATGAGTACTTGCTTTACTGAGGGTTAGTTTTCTTACTTTAAAAATGGGAACAGTAATATATGCTATGGAGGTTTTGTGAGGATTAAATGTAATGTTATTTTTAAAAATTCCTGGTATATATTACAAATGTTGACAAATGTTGGTAACTTATTAAGAGAAAACGGTAACAAGTATAATCAAATAGAAATGTATTAATTCAGAGTTTGCAGTAATTTTTATGAACTTGGGTTCAATATTTCATGTCTTAGGGAAAATAGGGATTTACTAAACAAGTGCCACAAGCATTATCTGAGCAATAACATTTACTAAAGAATAAAATTTTCACCCTAGGTATGATAGACACAAGCTTATATAAATGTCTTAAGCATTGATTTTGTGTGAGACAATACCAGGAACTAATGCATGAAACATTCTTATATTGTCTTTGAAAAACGGTCTCAAAAATATTTTGTCAGCCAAGTTTGAGCCATTATCTTCAACTAAATATATTTTCTTTTCTTGAAATGTACGTGATCCAGTCTTTTCACACAGTGACCCTCCCCAGTTGGTCTTTTTGAAAGTTTGGTGGAGAAAAGCTGAAAGCATTTTAGACTTTAGAATTAAAAGGATATGTACGATATTTACAATTCTTTTCTATGTTGGTCCAAACAGTAACATCCCCTGAACTTAATTAGTCTGAGTGCTCTTCACCCAGACTTGCATGGTCAGACAGAAAAGGATGGTAAAGCAGAGCTATCAGTAGATCTTCTTTATGCCATATAATTGTAGTTCACTTTAAGAAAAACTGACTAGTACTTGAAACTAAAGTTGTTTATAGTTTATATGTTTAAAAAAAAGCTAACGCACATGGTAACAATCATCTTTTTCTGTGTAAAATTTTATCTCCAAAAGAAGGGAATAAATGCCACATGGTGGCAGTATTACTTAAATTATTGAAGTAGTGATACCCTGTATATTTTAAGGTTTCTTTTTTTGTGTTTGCTAGTATTTCTGGACATTGACTGTCCTTCTCCTGGCTTTATACAAATCTTTTATCTTCTTGATTTCAGTGATCACTGAACAGAGATCCCATTGGGGTCCTTTCAGTGAACACTAGTTTGGTAGTGTCAGCGGGAAGGGGTGTTGTCTTCTGCACCGTTGTCTTTCTAGCCCTAAGGAGATGTTATGGCCTCTCTCTCATGAAGAACAGAGGAGAGACCTATGTTAGTCAGCATTTATAAAGTGCTTGCTTTTGGGGTATATGGCCCTGTTCAAGTTTCATATTTTATTTTTAGCAAATTTTGTTCTTTGAATACTTTATTGAATGGTTATTGAGTACCTAGGTATATCAGTAAGGAATGTGTTTAGTTACAAGTAACAGACACCTGAAAAATAGTAGCTTTAACAAGTGTGTATTTTTCTCTCACAAGACCCAGAGCCTATGGTTGGTATGGTGGCTCTATGATGTTAGCTTCCCCCACCCCCTGATTTTTTTTTCTTCTACCTCCCTGGGGTGTTGCTCTTATCCTTATATTTATACGTTGTCTTTGGGAGCTCCAGTCTTGACATCTGCATTTCATGTAGCAAAAAGGCAGGTGGGAAACATCTAGCAGTCTGTGTTACAGGCAAATTTACCACTCCTAATAATATTTGGGTGCTGCTAGGAAGAAGGGAGAAGAGAGTAGATCCAGGACTATGTCTCACAATAGGTATGTAAAAATAAGTAAGAAAAGTCTACCTCCAGGAAGTTTATAAACTAGAGAGAAGAAAGACATCAAACAAAGAGTTTTAAGGGTGGAATTACTATGACAAAATAAGCCCAAAGTACTTAAGATCACAGAGGAGGAACCAACTCTCAACAGAGATGGAAAGAAAATTTTCACAAAGGAGGTGATGTTTGAGCTGAGAAAGAAAAACAGATGTTATCCAGATAGGAAAAAAAATGATTACTAAAATTAGAGGCAAAAAACGTATTCAAATAAGTATAGTATTTATAGGAGTAGGGACGGATTGTGTTGATGAGTTTGAATGTGAGTTAAACTGATCTAGAGAAAATCCCTTAGAAGGCAGGACAAACTAGAATTTCACTTGACATCCTGACCTCTCATTTTTAGTTTGCTTATTAGAGTAACTGTCAGATTATTAAATATCAGTATAAAGTCTATCCCATGTTGCATGTAATAAATATATGCACAATATAGTTTAAATTTGGAATACTGATCAATTTTGTAATGGAAAGAAAATTTTAAATAGTTTCATTTTTTTCTAATACTTTCAAATTAAATTTTTGTTTTATTTATATTTTTCACATTTTTTTATTGTTCACGTATACTTGTCTCCATTTTCTGCCCATCACTCCCCCTCACCCCAGCCATCCCTACTTCCCACCTTCAATCCTACCCCCCTCTGTAAATTTTTAATGTAAATATTACAGTAACTGTACTAACGTTCTTAATAATGGCTAACATTTTTAAGTGCTTAGTTGCCAGGCATTGTTTTAAGTACATTACATGAGCACTTGTTATTACTTTCAACCTAAGAAAAATTAACTGTATTATGAAATTTTTAGGGATGTTACACATTGGAAACCAAGTTTCATTAGTGCCAATCTTTGTTCTGAGAATTTTCACCCCAGAAATAACATGAATATACAAATAAAAAAGATGTTAGCTTGTAGTTTTCCTTTTGTAATAGATGTTAGTAGTATGCCTTAGTCAAAAATATCAGTATAAAAACAAGCACAGCCCTGGCCAGGTGTCTCAGTTGGTTGGAGCATTGTCCCTTACACCAGCAAAGGTTGTGGGTTCAATCCCAGTCACTGCACGTACCTAGGTTGCAGATTCAGTTCCCGGGATGCTCATGGGAGGCAACTAATCAATGTTTCTCTCCCCCCCCCCCAACAAATCAATAAATAAATTATTGGGTTAGGATTTAAAAAACAAACAAACAAAAAAGGGCACATACCAGATGGTAAGTTTAAGGGTAGAGACTACTTCTTACATCTTGTCTCATGTAACACTATCATTGGGCCTAATGATAGTTCAAATTAATTTATTGTAATCAGTAGGCTGTTAGAGAGGTAAGACTACAGATTCACTTACTATAATGAGTGACTACCAATTCACCTGCTACAAGAAACAACTCTTTAAATAAGTGGTTCTTAAGTCTAGGAGGTCATGGACTCCTTGGAGAATTTTCCCCCAGAAAAACAGAGGACATATATATTCAATTTGAGTGCAGTTTTAAGGGGATTCTTGAGTAAGACTCTGAATGGAGCTGTAGAACTCCCCTGTCTTTTCTTGTCTTTTTCTTTGAAATGAGGTATCATTCTTTTGCATCATAATAAATTAATCTATAAGGGATAAAATAATCTCTAGTCTTTTTTTTTTAACTCTCTAGTCCTTATTCTTCCAAATTCCAGTGCCATCTGGAGAAGATGACAGTAGCTGTGGTATACTGTTTATTTCCTCCTTGAATCTGTTTATAAAAATAGAATGAGGAGAGCAAAACCAAGCAACATCTATAAAATCAGGGAAAGAGTTATTCACAAAACACAAAATGACCAAATCATCAAGAGCAGAAAAGCTTCGGTGCATAAGAAACTGCAGGAAGAAGAGAGAAGGCAGAGGGCTAGAAAACCTCAAAATTACCACCAGGTATCTTTAGAAACTTGATGGGCCAGTCTGAGAACAACAGCAGAGACTGGGAAGGGACTTATTCACAGGCTCCAATTTATGAGTGAGTGCTAGCAAACCACAGGAAAGTCTCCTGGAGTTGAAGCAAGCAGTCTGTGAGTTTGAAACTCAGAAAACCTTTTCAGAAGGAGGTCCTGCACTTTGGAGAAACTATAGGAAATTGAATATTTTCTGAAACAAATAAGAGTTTCAGAAATTTGAAGTTAGAAAGGCATGTCCTGACCAGTCCTCCCTTCTAAAGACAGAGGAAAACAAAATTTCAGCTTTTAAGCAAGAGTCAAATCCCATACAAATTTATTAGAGGATGAAGATCAGACAATGTCCTTTAAGACAATGAAAGAAAAATATGACCACAAAGAAACATGAAAACTAACATAATGTTTTTAAATGAGCTTGGAGGTGTAAGGAAATTATAGAAGGAAAGAAAGAATGGTATTAGAATTATAAAAACTCATAAATGATTGGATAAAATAGAAATAGAAAAAATAAAAGGTAAAGTGGAAAATGTCAGTAAAAAGAAAATTAAAGTACTTTAAAAATTAAAACTGGAAGGGACATAAGAATGAAAAAGCACAATGAATTGTCATTGAAAATAAACTTTAAAATTTGAAAGACATGTCTAAAGATATAAAAAGAATTCAAGAAAAACGAGTAGTCATTATAAATACATAATATCCAATATATGCATAATAATGAGCCCCTAAAGAAGAAAATCCAAGCAATGTAATAGAACAAATGTAAAAACTAGAATTCAAGAAAACTTTCCCAAAATAAAAATATTGATGAAATTTCCTTAAAGGGTGTACTGCATTCAGGGGCAATTAACCCAGAATATCCAACACAGATTTTTTTTTAAAATAAATCTGTTGGACTTCATAGAAAAAAAAAATTGTTTGGACAACCCAACAAAATTGCTAAGCCCTTTATTAGTTGAAAAAATCTGATTATTAACAGATATAACTGTCTTACAGCAAAAGACAGTGGAGTAACAGCCAGGGGTTTTCTGTCTAACCAAACTGACCCCCCAGGTATAGGGAGCACAGATACACTGTTAGGGTCATGCAAGGACTCGGGGAATATTGTTCACAGGAGCCTTTCCTGAAGATTCTCTTACATAATCATCAGAATGAGTTTTAGGCAACAAAATGATGGGAGAGACTTTTATTTAATAACAATTTGTAAGCATTAAGTATATATTTATTTATAGAACTAAGACGAAACTCTGGTTATAGGGGAGACAAAACATGTCATAGCTCTGTTCTGACAGTGTAGATAATAGATACAGTCTATCAAAAAATGGGAGAGGGAAGGGTAGATAAAACATAAAATATCCTATTTGTTGCCTTTTAACTGTTAACTAAGAGTAAAAGGATACTATTTCAAATTGGATCCTGAGAGAGAGGGAAAGGCTAGAGAAGGAACAGGTAATAACCCATTAACATCGCTTATTGCAGGCAACTGGTAGACAATAGCCAAAAAAAGTGGAGACCATAAAGGATTAGTATCAACATAATCTTGAGAGCAAAAACGTCAACTTCTCTGAATACTAGAATAAGACCACATGACCACATAAAGATTATATACATTATGTTTGTAGTTATGAATCACTTAATAAAGTGAGATAAGAAAGGTTTGTATATCATGTTTCTCTTTAAGAAGAATTAAAAAAATATCTTTGTGCATTTATATGTTTGTGTACATTTTATATATGCATGTGTGTATGTTACAGAACAGACCAGGGGGCAATTATTGGCCCACCCAGGGACGCCAAAAACTTACAGAACGCTCACCTAGGGACAAGGAGGAGTTACTATATACTATTATCAAAAGGACCCCCCCACTAGGTTCTGTTGTCTGCCGCCTTAGGAAAAACAGCTCTCAATGCCAGAGATTTGTGAAAAGGAAAGGAAATGTTTATTTAATGCTATACAGACTTAAAGTACTGACCTAATGTCTTCATTAAAATATCAAAGTCCTTTTTGGATACCCACAGACACCCACAGTGCTTCCTTCATCCCCTGCACTAATTCAGGGTACTGTAACTCAGGAAAAGAAGCAAACATCCATGATCCAGAGTCCTGACACCATCAGCTGTGTCGCCGTCCAGGCAGGATCTCCAGTTAATGCAAAGCCATGTAGCACCTTCTCATGGCCTACTGGCAAGAGTTCTTTCACCCTTCTTCCAGGCAAAGTCTCTCCTGCTTCCCAGGCCACGTGGCCAAAGGGAGCACCCCAAAGCCACATGGCCCTCTTCTACCAAAGCTGCAGGGGTCCCCACTCTGGCCAAAACTGCATGGTTCTTCTCGGCAAAGCTGCGGGGGGCGGGGGGGGTTCGCCACTCTGCCAAAGCTGAGTGGTGGTTCTCTGCTAAAGCCGCATGGTGATTCTCCTTTGCAGGGCTGCAGGGTCTGCACTCTAGTGAAACCTTGTGGTTCCCTCCTCACATGGCTGCGGGGGTCCCCACTCTGCCACAGGTGCGTGGCTCTCTCCTCTTTTGCCACAGCTGCATGGTTCTCTCTCTCCACATGGCTGCCAAGTCTGGGTTTAAATCCCTGCACCAATCTTTCTCTGTACCCCCATTTCCGACTCCTCCTACAATCAGTTATACCTCCCAGCATTCTTGCATTATTCCAAGTTTAATGGGCTGCCATTGTGAGTATGGGTGGGTGTGGCCCCATGTCATGGAGCCAATCATCTCCAAGTTCTTACACAGGCGCTGTAACTCGGGGGGACCTGCCCCCCAGTTACATCTTGGGTGGAAGTCACTCCCTTCTCGCTGGCTCAAAGCATGGCCACAGGCATTTAACATATCTATCTATGCTACCACTTAAAGGTTATAGATACGTTAAGTGACCATGCCAGAGGTTAGCTGCAAAGCTGTTGCTGTACAAAACAGCCCTGCATGTTCCTGCTCCATGTGTCCCTTCCCCCAACTCACACCTGTGGCGGGGAGGGGTGAGGACATCCTAGTATTTCCCAGACACCTTGAGTTCTTGGCCCTATTCCAAATCCCTATTTGGGGTCCCCCTTCTTGGCTGCACCCTGTTACATGCATACATACACATATATATGTGGGTGTATGCGTGTGGATGTATGTGGGCATGGACGCATATCCTTATACTTAAAACAATGGTAGAATAAAAAGATTTATATAATTACCTAAAGAGAGAGTATAGAGGGAATAGGATGTAAAGGAGGATAGGTATAGAAGTGAGACTTTTTGAATATATATGTATGCACACATATATATATTTTAGAGATATAATTTTGGAGCCATGTAAATATGTTTCATAATTAAAATAAAATTAAATTTTAATGAGTAATTCCTCCCAAGTAAAAACTAATAAAGCAAACCTGTGTTTGTAGATGTTGGCATTGCCTTGCAGAGAGAAATTATTCCCGGTAACTATTTTCTTTTTAAATCCTCACCTAAGGACTTTTTTAAATCAGACAGACAGAAAAACACCAATTGTTTACCTCCAATACATACCAACTGTGTCCTGACAGGGAAATGAGCCTGCAACCCTCGGTTTACAGGAAGATGCTCCAGCCAACTGAGCCACAGAGGCCAGGGCTATTCCAAGTAACTTGAAAACAGTAATTTGACTGTACATTCCTTGTGGAATATCCCTTGAAAAACAAACAAACAAACAAAACTGTTTTCACTAACCATTTTGTTGATGCTAGTATTAGTATTGTTCATTTGAATTAGTGATAAAGCAAATGTTGATTTGAAAAAGAGGAGGGTAATTAAAAACTCGGTAGTCCTAAAATTAAGTTTGACTATCAGTATGAACTTAAAATGTATCTTTTCTTTAAAAACAAACCTATTTCCTAGCCTTGTCCACTGAAAGGCCTAAAAATAATGACCAGCCCTGTAGTAGTGAGCACCCCTAGTGCTCAAACTCTAAATACTACTTTAAAATACTGGTGGTATTTAGAGACCTGTTGATTTCAGGTCTGGGCCAGGAAATGTACAAGATGATCTTGGGGCATCAGGTTGTACTAGAAAGCAAAGAAACTACTAAAGAACACTAGAGTTTGGTCTAAAGCAGTCCAGAGTCAACTAGAATAGGTGCTTACTAGACAAAGACAGGGCAGTTTAAGCACCAGTAAGGAGAAATACTGTAATGGATGAAAAGTTTCAGATATTTTTAATTTTTGAGTTACACAGAAATATGTAAAAACAAAAACCTTCAGAGAATACTAGGGAATCAAATCATTGTTTTAGGGAAATGCTCAAATGTTTTTGTTTTGTTTTGTCTTCAAGTGTTTTATTTTGCCTTTCATATGTGAGCAATCCTCATAATAACCAAATAGTCAGGGAAAATTTCTCTTTATGTTGGTATTCCTGCTGATAAATGAAGACAGAATGCTAGCAACCTGTCAGAAGTATACAACCCACATCTGAAATGTTTTTTATGAACAAAAAATAAAACCCTGAATCTGATCAAGCCTCTAGTTCTAACTACCAATTTACAGGAAAGAGAAGAGACAAAAGAATATGTTTACACCATAGGGAGTCATTCAGCAAAAAAAAGACTGTGGGAAACTGCAGAACAAATGACTCACATTTTTTTTTTCAATAAATTGCAAGATGGGGAAAGTGATGGGGGACAAATCTATAGCTTAAAAATATTTAAGAAACAGTAACCAACAACAATTTAAGAATCTTATTTAGATTTTGCATTTTAATTATATTTTATTGATTATGCTATTACAGTTGTCCTAATTTTTACCATTTTGCCCCCCTGCACCCAGCAACCCCCACTCCCTCAGGCAATCCCCCCACCATTGTTAATTTCCATGGTTCATGAGTGTAAGTTCTTTGGCTGCTCCGTTTCCTTCACTGTACTTTATATCCCCTTGGCTGTTCTATAACTACCTATTTGCACTTCTTACTCCCCTCACCTCTTCACCCATTCCCCCACATCCCCTCCCATCTGGCAACCATCAAAACATTTTCTGTATCATGATTCTGTCCCTGTTCTTGTTTGCTTAGTTTAGATTCAATTGTTGATAAGTTGTTTTTTTTTCTTGCCATTTTATTGTTCATAGTTTTGATCTTCTTTTTCTTAAATAAGTCTCTTTAACATTTCATATAATAATGGTTTGGTGATAATAAAGTCCTTTAGTTTTTTCTTGTCTGGGAACCTCTTTATCTGCCCTTCAAGTATAAATGATAGCTTTGCTGGGTAGAGCAGCCTTGGCTGTAGGTCCCTGCTTTTCATGAACTGAATATTTCTTGCCAATCCCATTTAGCCTACAAAGTTTCTTTTGCAAAATCAGCTGACAGCCTTATTGTAACTCCCCTGTAAGTAACTAACAGCTTTTTTCTGCTGCTTTCAATATTCTCACTTTATCTTTAACCTTTGGCATTGTAATTATGATGTGTCTTGGAGTTGGCCTCTCTGCTTCGGGACCCTCTGTGCTTCAAACAGACTGGAGAATTAAAACATTTATGGGACATTCGGGAGAATACTAACCTTTATTTTTAATGATAAAGATTTATTGAGTTTGTGTGTGTGTGAGAGAGAAGACAGGTGGTCTTACTGTATCTTTTTTCAAAAGGATTTTTTCTTTTAATGTACATGCTGAAATATTTATAGTTGAAATTATTTATTTCGACTATATTTTGAGATTTGCTTCAGAAGAATCTAGGATGTGGGTAGGGAGATGTATGGAGTGCTACAGAGGAAACAAAATCAGCCATGAGTTGAGAATTTTTAAAGCATGTTGATAGGAATCTAGTTCTGTTACCTGCTCTGGCATGTAAATGATTTCATTACTTATGCCCTGGGTTTTTGAGGGTTTCTGGCCCACTGGTGGGTGTTAGAGGTGGGGAGTGGGAGACAGGAGGGCTTCCTGGAGGATGGAGTGTCTCATCTGAGTCTTGAGGACTATAACATTAGCAGTTAAGAAAAGAACCCAAGTCACCTGCTGCCTAGTCCTCTGCTCCTTCCATTAATAGTAATAACTCTTAATGAGTTTTGTTTTCTCAACTTTTGTATAAGTTTTAAGTTTCTTATTATAGAAAAATAGAAAGAATAAAAATATGGCCATAGCTGCTCCATAAGAATGGCTTAAAACAAAACAAAAACCCTGGCAACATAATTAATTTGTTAATCCCTTAAATTAAGTTTACCAATCTTCGTTTTTTATTTTATTTGTTAAGTGTATTTATTGATTATGCTATTATAGTTGTCCCATTTTTTTCTCCATTTTATTTCCCTCTGCCTTGCATCCCACCTCCCACCAGCATTCCCCCCCTTAGTTCATGTTCATTGGTTGTACATATAAGTTCTTTGGCTTCTCCATTTCCTATACTATTCTTAACCTCCTCCTGTCTATTTTGTGCCTACCAATCATGCTTCCTATTCTCCGTACCTTTCCTCCATTCTCCTCCTTCCCCCTCCCCACTGATAGCCTTCAATGTGATCTCCATTTCTGAGATTCTGTTCTTGTTCTAGTTGTTTGCTTAATTTTTTGTTTTTTTTTGTTTGTTTGTTTGTTTAGGGTCAGTTGTTGATAGCTGTGAGTTTGTTGTCATTTTACTGTTCATAGTTGTGATCGTCTTTTTCTTAGATAAGTCCCTTTAGCATTTCATATAATAAATGCTTGGTGATGATGAACTCCTTTAACTTGACCTTATCTGAGAAGCACTTTATCTGCCCTTCCATGCTAAAGGATAGCTTTGCTGAATAGAGTTTTCTTGAATATAGGTCCTTGCCATTCATGACTTTGAATACTTCTTTCCAGCGCCTTCTTGCCTGTAAGCTTTCTTTTGAGAAATCAGCTGATAATCTTTGGGGAACTTCTTTATAGGTAACTCTCCTTTTCTCTTGCTGTTTTAAAGATTCTCTCCTTATCTTTAATCTTGAGTAATGTAATTATGATGTGCCTTGGTGTGTGCTTCCTGGGGTCCAGTTTCTCTGGGACTCTCTGAGCTTCCTAGAGTTCCTGAAAGTCTATTTCCTTTTCCAGGTTGGGGAAATTCTCCTTCATTGTGTTTGCAAAAAAGTTTTCAACCTCTTGCTCTTTTTCTTCCTCCTACTGGCACCCATATGATTTGGATATTGGAACATTTAAAGTTGTCCCAGAAGTTCCTAAGCCTCTCCTCATTTTTTGGAATTCTTGTTTCTTCCTTCTATTCTGGTTGAATGTTTATTTCTTCCTTCTGCTCCAAATTGTTGATTTGAATCCTCGTTTCCTTCTCTTCGCTGTTGGTTCCCTGTATATTTTTCTTCATTTCACTTTCACAGCCTTCATTTCTTCCTCTGTTTTGTGACCATACTCAACCATTTCTGTGAGTATCCTGATTACCAGTGTTTTGAACTGTGCATCTGATAGGTTAGCTCTCTCTTTGTTGCTTAGTTCTTTTTCTGGAGTTTTGATCCATTCTTTTATTTGAGTCACTTTTTTTTTTGTCTTGGCACACCTGTAGGTAGTAAGGGGAGGAGCCTTAGATATTAGCCAGGGTGGGGCAACCCACATTGCTGCCTTGTGGCCCTCTCTGTGGGGGAGGAGCCTGAGGGGGAACAGTGCTGCTTACTTAGCTCTCAGCTGGCTTCCACTGCTGCCCACAGGCAAATGGGACCCTTCTGGTGATGATTGCCTTGTGGATGGGTTTGTATGCATTCTAGGATCTCATGGGTATCTCCAGCGAACTCCCCTGTGAGGCTGGGAGTTTCTCCTGCCGCTGCAACCCTCCACAGGTTTTACTAATCTTTTCTTTAATAAACATTTTATTTTGTATTGATTTTAGATTTACAGTAAATTTGCAAAGAGAGTACAGAGAGTTCTTGTATACTGTTCCCCTTTTTCTCTCATTGTTAATGTCTTATATTACCATGCTACGGTGGTGACAAAGAAAGCAGCATTGGTACGTTACTGTCAATGAAACACCAGACATTATTTGGATTTCACCAGTTTTTCTCTTACAGTCCTCTTTCTGTTTCAGGATCTACTCCAGCGTACCACATTGCATTTAATTTTCATGTCTCTCTAGTCTTTGGTCTGTGATAGTTTCTTAGCCTTCCTTGTTTTTCTGGTTGTTCTGGTGACTAATGTGTTATTATGGCAAAAGAATACAGAACAAAGTCATTAAAGGAAACAAGTGCATGGGGAGGAGTCTGGATGAAACCTGGCAGAAACTTCCAAAAGTCCTCTCCCAGTGGAATCACACAGTATATGCTTCATTCTGTCAGCAGTGGGCTGTAACAACACATGTGAGATGTAATCCACCAGGAAAGCTGGCGTCAGCCTAGGAGTCCAGGATTTTTATTGGGGACTGATCAGGTAGGCAATCTCTGCCTAACATGTATCCAAGTTCCAGATTCGTAGAAGGATGGAAGTGTCTTATCATTTATAGAAAGTTTTATACCAGTGTACAGAACTGTTTACTGGTCAAGTTCCCAGCCCCCAGCCAACGGCCAGTCTTGGAAGCAGGCCTTTCTAAGGATAGTAATCTGTGGCCTTCACTGTTAACTCTTTTCTGCATAAGGAAGTATGTACGTATTACCTTTACTTCATAGTTTTATTCGAGAAAAATGGAATCATTAAAAACACAGAGTATAAGTAATACAAGAATAAAAAATGAAATGTAAAGTCTAATAAAGGGCCTCTTTTTGTTCTTTTAGTACTTCTCATTCCCATTTTAAAATATTGCTGTAAAAATATTACTCATATTGCAACTTTTCAGCTTTTGAAGCATTTCATAATAAAAAAAATACCTCCAGATTGTGACCTCACTTATTGCCAAATAATTAGAAGAAGGCTGTGTAAATTTCAGTAATGGGTAATAACATAACAACCAAAAACCTAGGTGGAAATCCCAGAAAGTAATTACTAAGATTTAAGACACAATATTTACTAGACACTTACTTTCTTTTAATAGGAAAAACGTGGTCTTCGAGAATTGCGAGTTCTTGAGAATTGGAAGAATATGATCCATGAAACAAATGAACATACTCTTCCCAAATGTAGAGAAACAATGCAAGACAACTTAAACCAAGTTCTCCAGAGACGTAAGCCAGCTATTTTTTTTATATTGCTTTATTTCAAATGAGTGCAATGCCAAAATACATCTCCTTGAGTATTCTGGTGGGAGGTAAAGAGAGAGAATTCTTAACCAGAACATATAAGAGAGGTGCCCTGTTACAGAGAAAGTGGTTATCTAGTGATTACCATATTTTTTGGACCATAAGATGCACCTAGGTTTTAGAGGAGGAAAGTAGGAAAAAAAATTTTGAAGCAAAAGATGTGGTAAAATATTTCATAACATAAATAACATAATATTTCACCAGTGTAAATGTAAACAGAACTCAACAGCAGCATTAACAACTATTATTCCTCCCAGATTTAGTGGGGGTGGGGGAGAGTGCATCTTATAGCCTGAAAAATACAGTAATATGTATTGCCATGGATGTTAAGAGCAATTATCTCCAAAGTGAGATGTGTGCTTCTGCAGTGCACAAGATTGTCCTTTTGGGATATGAAAACATTGAAACATTTACCTTAAAAAATTTAATCCTTTAGAAAAATTTTGATAGCCAACAATTAGGATCTGAAATAAGACTTTATCAAATGGGCCCTGGGTGGCGTAGCTCAGTGGATTGAGCGTGGGCTGCAAACCAAAGTGTTGCAGGTTCAATTCCCAGTCAGGCCACATACCTTGGTTGCAGGCCACGGCCCCCAGCAACCACACATTGATGTTTCTCTCTCTCTCTTTTTCCCTCCCTTCCCTCTCTAAAAATAAATACATAAAATCTTTTTTAAAAAAATACTTTATCAAATAGGATACTAGAGTTTTTTTAAACTTTTTTCAAAAATAACCCTGTAACAAACAGTATTTTACCACTTATTTTCATTAAGCAAAATAATTTCATTTGAAGTCATAGTTGATTGAAAAGAATACATATTAAACATATCAAATTATAATATAAAAAGAGTTTTATTAGTACTGACTTTAAAATTAGAAGTATATCAGAAATATAAGGCTTCTCCTTGCATCTGTATTTACACTATACACAAGCTGTATTCAGCTTGTCCAAGGATAATCCTGGTAAATAATGATGGATTACTGAAGTGCAAAATAAAAAAATATGTTTAAGGGAAACAAAAACACTGGCCAGTGAAGGAAGAAAACAACTGAGAGACCTTGATTAATAATTGAGTTAAGTCTTTTTGTGCCAGTCCAAGTTAGTTTTGTATGTTCTAATGCTAAAAGGAGATTGGAGAGGATAAATAAGATCACATTTAGTCTCTTTGAGGGAACAGCAAAAAGTCTAAAATTAACCTTAGGCTTTTGCATTTTACAATACTACCAACTTGTTCTTGTTTGTTCATACTGTCACTTCCTAAACTTGACAACATTCTCAATGCTAAAAATAAAGCTTAATTATTATTAATAAGAATGCTAATGTATGCATTTGAGTTGTGCCTATAACTTTCCTTTTCTACACTTTGAGTATCTAAAAATAAATTGGGTAAAACTTGGTAAAAATCTATAAGTGATTATTTCTACTTGCTTCATTCTGGGTCTAAAGTTACTTCTGATATGAAGACTAGCCTCTTAAAAGTAGAGTCTTCAACCCTGGCCAAGTGGCTCAGTTGGTTGAACACCAAAAAATGTTGAGGGTTCGATTCCCAGTTGGGAGCGCATATGGGAGGCAACCAATCAATGTTTCTCTCTCTCTCTCTCCCCCTCCCTTTATTTCCTTCTCTTTCCTTCTGCCCTACTCTCTCTACCTCTCCCCTTCTCCCCTGTCCCTCTTCTCTTTTCCTCTCCTTCCCTTTCTCTGTAACATCAGTAAACATATCTTTGGGTGAGTTTAAAGAAAAAAATTAGTTTCACAATGAAAGAGTCTTCAAAATGAAATAGAAAAGTATTACAGTTAATATGGAATCGAAAATTAAATGTATTTTTCTGAAAGGAGGAATTAAAACACAGAAAATGCCAAATTAATAGTTAAGGTTTTTACATATATGGACTGCTTTGGGTCTTATTGTTAGCTTTAGAAAGTAAGCAATGGCTTTTGGAAGTGCTATTCTGCTAGAAGCAGGAAAGGCTTCCTCAGTAGACTCCAATATAAGTATTTTCTTACATGTTTTCATATTACATTACATTACATTATATTATATTATAATCCTGAGCAGCACAGGTGTAATGGAGATAATTGCCTGCTTTTGAAGCCGATGTAGTTTTAATAATTCACCTAGGACAGGGGTCAAACTCATTTTCACCGGGGGCCACATCAGCCTTGCGGTTGCCTTCAAAGGAACACATGTAGTTTTGTTCTGTGCCTGCTTGTAGAACTGCCACATTTATCTCTTGTATGCCTATTTGAGACTGTGCTGGCATTGCTATCTACTGCACATCAGAACACTACTGGTTTGGATCTTGGTCTAACATGGTGCACAAAATTAAGTAACTGTGAAACAGTACAGTGGGGACATCTCAAATGATTTGAATGGAGACCTATTACAGAATCTGCAGCTCAACTGTTTCCGCTTTTGTGTATGTAGCGCCACTTACCTCGCAAATTGTGTTTGGGTGAGCAGAGGCTTTTTAGACTAAAACTTTCCTGTGGTTCCTTAACACCACAAAAAGTAAACAAGAGCTCTAGGACAGCAGTTTTCAACCTTTTTCATCTTCTGGCACACATATACTAATTACTTAAATTCTGTAGAACACCAAAAAATATATTTGACAAAACAATAGGTATAATTTGGATTCATCTACACCAGAGGCTATTGTTGTATTGGCTGTTGTCATTTTTTTTTTAATTTGACAGTCTAAGGAGAAAGAGGTCAGTGCCCCTGACTAAATAGTCAGGTATTGTATGTTTTAAAAATTCTTGTGATACACTGGTTTAAAATCGCTGCTCTAGGAAGATACATAAAAGCAACTCATAAAGTAACCTGCCATTAAGTAAAATAACCTTTACTTTTTTCTCATCCTATGTTCTACTCATTAATTATTTAATATACTTCAAGTTTGCTATCTAGAGATCTGGTCCTTGACTTAGAGAGTAAGAAAGACAAAAAGCCTTTAGGTTATTCCTGATTCAATTTAGCCATGGTTAAAAACAAAAACGAAAACCTCCTTTCCTGCCTCCCTCTTTCTTTTTAAGAGCAGTGACTATTCTTTAAATTATTTAAACAAAAGATAAATGTTAAATAATAATAATAAAAAGAAGTAAAGAAGAAAATAGAAAGAAAAAGGAGGAAACAATAAGTCACCTTAATAACTACCTAAAGATAACTATTGGTTTTGAACTTTAGAGAACATCATTGCAGAAATCTTTCTGTATTGTATATCCAAATGGAAGGATGGGTGATGGGATGGTAGCTGAAAGAATAGATGGGAGGGTGTGGTGCGGAGAGAGTACTTCTGATGAGAATGGGATCATATGCTTTTTAAGTTGAGGTATTAATTTTAAATTTTACTTTAATTTAGCAGAACAAAAACTTTAGTAAAGCTGAAAGAAATACCTTAAAATACACGTTTCTTTATTATAAAAGATAGTAGTTACTAAAAGGTCAAAGAAAAGTCATGAGACATTTTGAAATTATTAGCATCATGTTATTGCATTAATTAATGCCACAAGAGATCAAGGGGTTAGGACTTTTATACCTTTTCTCTTGCAGCTCTTCTCCAGTCTTTCACTTGTGAATTTTAGCTTTGGCAGGTTTTATAGTACTTGCTTTGTGTTCTGCAGTTTTAATGCTGCTAATTGTTTATTTAGTTATACACGATTTAATTCCTTTCTGTTTCTGGTTTATTGATTAGATCTGTAATGATGTTGTTATAGTTCTCAGTTTCCTTAGCCTTACAATCTCATTTTTATTTCATGCTGTATGTTTGATGTCTTTTAATAAATTCAGTTGGTTTCTATTTGTGTGTGTGTGTGTGTGTGTGTGTGTATTACAAGGTGGAGAACTTTAGTAGGTTTTCTTTCAGAATGCATCCTTTGTCTGTCTTACCTGCTTTTCACATATTTGTTCCTTCCCCCTCGACCACCTATTTGTGTTTCTCTATAAATGAAAGCATATTACACTTCTAAGAATTTTGTCAACTCATTTTCTTTCTCTAACTTTTGGAGATTTAGTACTTATGGTGGGGTTAGGAGTCTCAGTTCTTAACTGGAATCTGTGTTCCTATTCTTGGATACCACTTTTCAAAGTTTATAGTATGCAATTATAATACTTCCTTGTTTAGTAAAGAATGGAGATTCCCCCCACCTTACTCTTTCCCAGTTTTTATGTAGTTTGTGAGGTATTTAAGGGACTAAATGTATCTGATATTGCTATACTGTCTTTTTACCTAGAAATATTTAAGGATTCATGATTTTTTTTCCTGTTATTTATTTATTTTTAGAGAGAGGGGAAGGGAAGGAGAAAGGGAGGGAAACATCAATGTGTGGTTGGTTGCCTCTCACATGCCCCCTACTGGGGACCTGGCCTGCAACCCAGGCCTGTGCCCTGACTAGGAATTGAACTGGTGACCCTTTGGTTCACAGGCTGGTACTCAATCTACGGAGCCACACCAGACAGGGCAGGATTCATGGTTTAAAATACTAGTTTATAGTGTTTTATTAATTAGACTTTTTACCTATATCTGCTTCCCTGAGTATTATAACTCTGTAAAATAATATTATCACCTTCCCCACTTTATAGAAACTAACATTTTTAAAAATATATTTTATTGATTATGCTATTACAGTTGTCTCAGTTTTTCCCCCTTTGCCCTCTTCCACCCAGTACCCTCAGCAATCCACCCCCTTAGTTCAAGTCCATGGGTCATGCATGTAAGTTCTTTGGCTTCTCCATTTCCTATACTATCCTTAACATGCCCCTGTCTATTTTGTACCTACCAGTTATGCTTCTTAATCCCTACACCGTTTCCCCTACTCTCGCCCTCCCAGCTGATTACCCTCCTAGTGATCTCCATATCTATGATCTATGATTCTGTTCCTGTTCTTGTTGTTTGCTTAGATTGTTGTGGGGTTTTTTTTTTTAGATTCAGTTGATAGTTGTGAATTTGTTGCCATTTTAATGTTCATACTTTTGATCTTCTTTTTCTTAAGCAAGCCCCTTTAACATTTCATGTAATAATGGTTTGGTAATGATTAACTCCTTTTGCTTTTCCTTGTCTAGGAAGCACTTTATCTGCTCTTAGATTCTAAATGATAGCTTTGCTGGATAGAGAAATCTAGGTTGTGGGTCCTTGCTTTTCATCATTTTGAATACTTCTTACCAGTCCCTTCTTGCCTACAAAGTTTCTTTTGAGAGATCAACTGACAGTCTCATAGGAACTTCTTTGTCAGTAACTCTCCGCTTTTCTTTTGCTGCTTTTAAGATTCTCTCTTTATCTTTAACCTTTGGCATTTTAATTATGATTTATCTTGGTATGCTCCTCTTTGGGTCCAACTTGTTTGGAACTCTGTGTTCTTCCTTTCACTTATATGCCTATTACTTTCACCAAATTAGGGAAGTTTTCTTTCATTATTTTTTTTTTTTAAGTTTTCAATTTCTTGTTCTTGCTCTTCTACTCTGGCATCCATGGATCTGGATATTGGTACTTTTGGAGATGTCCCAGAGGCACCTTATACTATCCTTGTTTTTTTTTCCCCCATTCTTTTTTCTTCTTGCTGTTCTGGTTGAATGCTTATTTCTTCTTATGTTCCAAATCGCTGATTTAAATTCCACCTTCCTCTCCTCCATTGTTGGTTCCTTGTAGATTTTTCTTTATTTCACCTAGTGTAACTTTCATTTCTTCCTGGGTCTTTTATATTTTTTTACCATACTCAGTGAGTTCTTTGAGCATCCAGTTCACTAGTGTTTTGAACTATGCATCTGATAGGTTGGTTATCTCTGTTTTGCTTAGTTCTTTTTCTGAGTTTTTGTTCTGTTCTTTCATTTGGGCCATATTTCTTTGTCTTCTCAATTTGGCTGCCTCCCTGTATTTGTTTCTGTGTATGAGGTAGAGCTGCTTGACTCCCTGTCTTAGTAGCCTGTCACAGAAAAGGCACCTGTAAATTGTGTGGGGCAAAGGCTTAGGTAATTGCCAGGGCAGGCAACTCACTTCACTGCTTTGTGGTTCTGTGTGGGGGGAGGGCTCACAGTGGGGTCAGTACTGCTGTCTGGCTTCTGTAGGTTTGCCTAGCACTCGCCCAGTGTGACTGGTGCTCTGGTGCTGAATTCCAGAGAGGGTGGGTTTCCATACGTTTTAAATCAGTATGGGCCCTTAAGCAGAGTCTGCTGAAAATCCAGCCATTTCTTCCTCAGCTCCAGCCCCCACTGATTTTTACAGCCAAAAGTTACGGGGATTTATCTGCCTCATGCTAGAACCCTGGGCTCTGTGGTCTGACCTGGGGTTGGGATCTCTCACTCCCAAGGTATCCCTCCTGATTTTTATCTACCACATGTGAATGTGGGACCCCCTGTTCCACCACTGCCTCTCCACACCTCACCACATCCCTGTACATCTCTGCCCGTCTCCACATCTCTGCCCCTCCTCTCCACCTGGATGAATGTGGCTTCTTTAAATCCTTGGTTGTAGGGACTTCCATACAGCTCGGTTTTTCTGATACTGGGTGTTACTTATTTTGAGGTCTAGTTGTAATTCTTTCTGTGGTTGCGCAAAGAGGAGAAGCATGTATATCTACACCTCCATCTTGACCAGAAGTCACTAGAAACTGAAATTTATAGTGGTTTAACATCCATGTTCTCCAACAATAATTGGAAGAATATTCATGTAAATCTAGTTCTTTTTCAAAGCTCAAGTTCTTTCAACCTCAGAATACTGCTTCTGTGCATTTTTGAAAAGGTAATAATAAAAGACTGTTTTTTCTTTGGAGACATCACTTTCTCTTAGACTTTCCCCTACAACTCAGATTCTGCCCTCTCATTCTGCTTTGTTAGTTCCCACATCTTTTCTGGACTTTCAACATTGGGGTACCCTAAGGCTTGGTTCTGGGACATCTTTTCTGTCTGTACTACCTTGCTTGGTGATCTTATATAGAATCACAGCTTTAAATATTATCTCTATGCTAGTCATTAATTCCACATTCATGTTTTCACCCTAGACCCCTCTCTAGAATTCTAGAATTTTACATCCAACTGCCTAGTCTACTTAGATGTCTAATAAGCATCTCAGTATAACATCGAAGACCAAACTTGAACTCTTTCATCAGTTCTGCTTTTACCTCATTTTATCCCATTTCAGTAATGGCATCACCATTCCCTAGCTGCTCAGGCTGAAAATCCTGAACTCCTATCTCTCTCTCCCCCTTCCTCTCCCATTTCTCTTTTTCTGGAGTACTCGCTCTCTCCCACTTCATCTTCTTCACCTGTCTCCTTCCCTCTTTTACTCTTTCCTACTCTCTGCCCCTTCTTCCCCTCTCTTCCCCTCTCTCCTCTTTTTCCCTCTTCATCTCCTCTCCCTCCCTCTCTCCATTCTTTTCTTCTACCTTTTTTCACTCTTTCTCTCTTCCTCCCCTCACATGTATTTTATTAACAAATCTTTATGACTCAGTGACTTTTATTTTCCATCATTTTCCTTTTTCCTTACTTTGTTCTAGCTACTCTGGATCCCTTATTCTACCTCCAATGTGCCAAGCACATTCCCACCTCAGGACCTTTGCACTTGCTATTCCTTCTAGAATACTCTTTTCTCAGATTCCTGTACTTTCTCACTTCCTGTTCATCTCTGCTCAGATGTCAACAGTGGGACCTAACTCAGCCACTTTTAACATTCATCTCCCCTCACTATGGCATTCTCTGGTCTCCCTACCTTGCTTTCTTTTTCTTCATCACCCTGTGACATGCTAAATATTTATGTGCTGTCTCCTCAACTAAAATAAAAGTTTCGTGAGCTCAGGGACTAGTTCTCTGCAGTATCCCTGGCACCTAGAGCAGTTGTGGATGGCACATGGTAGCCACTAAGTAATTATGTGTTTATTGAAATGAATGAATGAGAATTCAGCCAGCACCTGTTCCTAATACCAAACCAGAATTTTTTTCTTATGTATGTATTTGAGGTTTACATATACACACTATGACATGATGAATTTCTTTCTTTTATGTGAAGATATATATCGGGACATTGTTAACTATTGTATATAGCACAATTACTGTATGTGATGCTAATGTCCTTGAATAATCCTTTGGTTGAGAGAAAATAATTTGATAAATTCTTGACTTCTTAAAGTCAGTTATAGTCTCCAAAAGCACAATAGGAGAAACTGATTCCTATTGACCTGTAAGTCCTGTGGAAGTATTAGGAAGGTTCAGGTAAAGGGGCCTTTTCCTCTTCAAGTCTGTAATTATGAAGAAAAGGAATGTTTGCTCTAGTTAAGTGATTTTCTTAGACTGTAGAAAAGCAGATTTTACTAAATTCAGAAAGTAAAATCTTTTATTGCATGGCTAAAGAGTTAAAAAGTAAATTACTTCAAAAGAACTGAATTTTCTAAAAGTGGGTATTTTGCCTGAGCACCAAGGCAGTCCTGATAGTGAACAAGAGCGTGACTTTGTCAGATGTGTTCTTTTTTTTAAATCATTGTTCAAGTACAGTTTTCTCCCTTTTATTCCCATTCTAGCCCACCCACCCAGCCCTCCCCACTTCCTTCCTATTACCACCCTCCCTCTAGTTTTTGTCCATGTGTCCTTTAAATTTGTTCCTGTAAACCCAGATGTGTTCTAATAAAATTTTTAAAGGATATAAAAAATGACAAAATAAATGTCATAGTCTTATAACTCTTGTTAAGTTAAGCTAAGAAAAACCTGAAAATAATGAAGCACCTAGAGACTACAAAATGGATTTTCCTTAAAGTTATGTTCAGAGCTTGAAAAAAAATCCAACTAGGAAATGATAAAAACCACTGCTCAGCAAAGATGATGTAATATTAGTATGGCACAGAAAGAAGGCAGATCTAATCAACTCCTATTTTGTTTTGTTTCCATCTTTCCTGTTAGAACAATGATTGGGAACCTAATTTTCAGTATGAAAGTACTGTCTTTGATACAACTAAAGTGGTTGCTGATAAAAATATGACTCTTTGAAAGTAGAATCCTCTTCTTTACCATATTTTCACAGGGCAGGCCTTAACATTTTTCTGAAAGAGAAATCACTGTCCCTGCCCTGTTATGGAACTGTGACCTAGCTGGGTCCAGATTGAGGTGGGCTGGGAAGGCATAATTGTGAAACAGTTAGGTAAACCTCTGGTTAAGCAAATGAAGACAAAGTGGTATAGGGTATTACATATACCAAATAAGGGAAGATTCTTATAGGGAAAGGATTAATCTGGGAGGAATTTATGAAGGTAGTAAACTTTGACCTGGGCTTTTGAAACAAGTAAAACATTTTAATTAGAAGAAAGGAATAAGGAATGACTTTCAGTGCTTTTTCCTTAAGAAAAAAGCATTTTCCTTAAATATCTCTTTCAGAGATAGTACAGTAAATAGAATAATAGTTATAATAGAACAATAACATTTCTTGACTGCTTACATAACTCAGCATTACACATGCCATTAATTCTACACATGCCTTATACAGACAAATGAAAAAGTATTTATTTTGTAAAAGTGTCAGGATGACAGCTGTCAGTAGTAATTTTAAATAGAATGTTAGTACTGATCTATTACTCTGCTTACTATATATGAAGAACTGCCCTAAATGACTGTAACTAATATTTAAATATTTTAATATCTACTATGTTACCTCATTTAATTCTCCTGTCAATTCTGACGTCCTTTTATTAGTTGTTATGTTCATTTTGCAAATGAGGAACTAAGGTGCTGCAAAATTAGCAGCAGTAGCAATACCAGCAAATACTAGCAAAAAGCAAATGCTCAATAAATATTTAGCAAATGAATGAAAGAATAAGTAAGCAAACATGCCCAGGATCAGTTATACCACTAGTAAGTGCTTAGCTCTAGATTTTACGATACTAAGTCTGACTCTTGGCCTGAACACTACACAGTGAACTAAGTGAAAACATTTGTGTATATGAACAAATGGATCCAGTAAATTAAGAGGTTTGGATAATTGATGGAGTAAAACCAACTTTATTGCAATCATAAGAGAATTAGAGTGTTGAGGATAAGAGTCAAGTCTTTAGAGTCAGAGATCTGATTTTAAATCCTGTTTTTTGTACTTACTAGTCACATTACCTCCTTGAGTAACACTCACCTCTTTACACCTGTTTTTTTACAGATGCCAAAACTGTAAAATGTGACAGTGATTCTCTCTTAAATTAAAAAGCAGGATTAAGAGAAGTAGTACATGGAAAGTTCTTAGTACAGGTCTTGGCATGTAGTAATACTAAATAAATTAATATAATAATAATTTCTAAGAGTTTTGGTCCATTAGAAAGGGAAATGACTGAATAAAAACAATCCAGAGAAATCTGAATCTGACTGGCCTGGCAGTGGCAGCCAGGATGAATTAGAAGACAAGAGAGCAGAGGTTAGAAGAAGAGTAGAAAGTGTTAAAGGGTTCTAGTTATCAAGTACTGCCTACAAGAGAGCAGTGGTATGAATGAGACAAAGTGAGAGGGGGCGAGTGAATTGGAAAAACACTATAAAGGCATAGTCGATCAAAATGTGGTAATTTTATCAGGTGTTTTATAATGTTTTATATCTCTTTAGAGAATTCTGAGGTCATTGTTGACAACTTGTCATTGGAATTAGTACTTTAATGCCTTTGGCTTGCAACTCAAAGCTCAAGAGTGATGGTAGTTCTAATTATGACATACTAAATATATTCGCAGAACTTCCCTTTTTTTTTCTTGCCACCCTACCACAACCAAAGTAATACGAGTTTTTTGCATATCTTTTTGAACTCTAAAACAATCCAAGTATTTTTTTTTTTTCAGGTAATTCTTTCCTTGCAGGAGCCACTGATTGAAAACCCATTCTCTGTTTTATTTCAGTGCAAGCAGTTACTGACTCAGTCTGTAGACTCCAACAGAGGGAGCAGGAACGAAAACAGGTAAGATAATTTGGATTTTGGAGCATATAACTCCAGGGCTTTTATTATCATCCTATTATTAGCAGTTGCTTTGTATAAAAAGAAATATTTTTTTTGAAATTTTCTTAATTTGCTTTTTTATGCAATGATTTTAAAAGATTTAAAAATGGATAATTTAAGATGTATTGAAGGGGAATGTGTGTATTATTGCACCATCCATATTTTTATAGTACAAATTACAGACCTCTTTTTTTCTTTCCTTTTGTTTTTTTTACCATTTCAGCATTTTCATATTTCCCTTGAAAGTGGTATTTGTCTTGTGGAGGAGAAAGAATAGGACTTTTACATGGAACAAAGAATACCCACCAGATTGGAAATATAAATCTTTCCTTCACGCCTGAAGTGTTGAATATATTATGTATATTTCTTCTAGAAAAGGAAGCATTCATGCCCGTGGATGGGTTATTTAATGAATAGTCATAAGATTGTGTGAATCACTCGCTGAGGAGTGCTTTGCTTATTTGAATTATATCTTAACTAAATTCAGATGTGGAAAAATAGCACAAGAATATAAGTTCCTGTAATAATTTTGTGTTTTCACATATAATTATGAAGTATTTATATAACTTATTTATTGCCTTAAGCTAATAAAGATACACTTATTAAGAAATGTTGAAAATACTAACTCATTCTGAAATATACACCTTTTTGCATGTGCGTGCATCAACGAGTGTTACTGTGTCCATTTCTCTGGAATGTCTTGTGGTTAATCCATAATAATGGTTCAGATTTGGCACTGTATAAAAATATAATGGAATGAACCTTGCCAGAATTTAAATTTCTATACCCTCTGCTCCATTTTAAATATTGATAAAAAGTTTAAACATTGAACAAATTGATGAATCAAGCCTACTGAAAGGACTTGACATTTAAGCCAGGTGGGAGGGCTGCCCAAGATGAGTAAGATTGTTTCTAGTAGGTCAGGTCAGGAAGCAGGGCCATTGCTGAACGCAGTGATAGAAGGGCAAGGCAAAGCCGTAGGCAGGAGAGTCTGTGTGAGGGTGAAGTGTTTGCACAGTGTCTAAAGAACACTGTAAAGGCAAGCACAAAGGCAGGCACAGGGGCTTCAATGGGTCATTCCTGGCCAGAAAGATTTTTTTAAGTCCTCTATTTTACTAGATGTAACTGGAGAGTGAAAAATTTTACTTTTTTGAGTTTAAGGCAATTTATACACTCAGGAGGTAAAAGTCTAGGGGTCCCAAACCACTAGTGCTAATATAATATAGAATAAAATAAGAGCTGTGGTCAAGTTACAAAGAACTTCATAAGATCTTGGCAAAAGGAGTAATATATTAGGAAATGGTGACCTTTGAGCCATATATTGATCGGTGAGTTAAAATTCAATTGATAGAAGATGGGAAGAAAGATATTACAGGGTGAAAGGTATTATGTAAGTAAAAACAAAGGATGTGAGAAGTTATTAGTCTGGAGCTGGGATGTGGAATATCTATAGGGGTATATCTGAAGATGATTGTGGAGAATGTTGATTGCTATATTAAACAATTTGTTACAAATCTTTCTCTGTTTGAGAAGCAGAAAGATTTTTTTTGTAGGGACACTGGTTGTACTGGCTATTACTGGCTGTAACATACGCAATTGGCTTTCAAATAAAAATTTAAACAGGGTGTCCTGTGCCGGATGCTGCCTCTCTAACATGTTGCTGTGTGACTTAAGCAGATTCACGTGAATATGCTTTCACACATTAGTTTTTCTAAGACATGATCAAAATAGTTATCATTCTAATAAAATGGCGATTTTTGCATCCTTGAGCAGAACTAACCTAAAATTAAATTATAATTGAAATAGTTCTTCTTGGCACTTTGAACTTTTTTCGTATTTGGTGTATTGACCATACAAAGGTAGGAAAATGACCAGATTAGGTAAAAAAAAAAATAATAATAATTCTGGTGTCTTGTATTTCTGGCTGTTTCCTTTATTAGCTAGCTGTATGTTTGTGGATAATGCCTTGGGCTTCAGGTTCCTCATCTGCAAAGTAAATACCTGTTCTCCTTAACCTGATGGATTAATATTCTACTTAACTGACATATTGTACTATATAGTTTATGGGAAATGGCTTTGCAAATTGTATATCACTCTCCAAATGTAAGATGGCACTTTTTCCCTGCCAGCTCGATCATTTGTTTAAAACGCAGGCAATCACTTTGTGGATAAGAACTCTGCTGTGGTCTATTAGAGTTTGTGAAGCCCCTGAAAATCCTGTCATTTATGGTGTTCTGAATTAAAAGATATTATCCTATGGTTTAAAAAAAAGTGGCCTCAATAAATCCTTTAGAATGTTTTAGTCTTAAATATATTTCTTACAGGTATTATGTTAGAGAATGTTACTGAATTATCTTTTTATGGAGTACACCTTCAAGTTACTATTTTGGAATGTACTGAAATGTAGTTTCACTAAGAACTATTTGGAGTCTATGAAACCTACATGCATAATCAGCCACTGTATTTTCTTTTCTCAAAGTAATTTAATAAAATTAGCCAGCTGAGAGTCACACACAAAAATTGCATTTTTCAGGAAGAGCTCAGAGAAAAGTAAAAATCTTTTATATTCTTCCAAGGCAATAAACCTTTAGTCTTCATTGCTTTTTCAGTGTTTACTTAGTTGGCAAAACATCTGAAATACAGATCTTTAAGGATTCTTTTTTTCTGTCATATCTGTTTGCCAAAACTTCGATGTGGCAAAGGTTTGAGATGACACATATATAAAAGACATTAAGTTTAATTTCTCATCTAGGAAATATATACAAAGCAAAATTGACCTCTAGTTGCATTTTGCAATCTAATGTTAGTGGTTGCCCTTAGTTATACTGTTGGCTACATTTTGTGTATTTGAATGGCTCTCGGAACAAAGAAAGATGGGAGTAGTAATGGAATAAAATAGACTCCTGCCATTAATCATTAATTCTTTTATGTCAAGACAATTTGTGGAATTCTGTGGGAAGTAAATTATGATAAACGTCATTCATACAAATCACATTTCCCACAATTGATGTCTAAAAGTACATTCAGAAGAACAATAAATGCACATTCCCTAGTTATTTGACATATGTTTTGAAAATGACCCACTAATACAAAGTCACATTTTGGGTGCTAGCAATAAGAGTAGTGCAATGAAAATACAATTAGTTCATGAAATTCATTAACTCTAAAAAATAGACCATCAAGGAAAGATGAGCTTGTTAATATGTGTGAATAATTTAAATTTAGGTTCCATAAACAAGCACCAACTTTTGAAGCCATATTCAACCAAACAGAGAAAGTATTAAAGAAAATGTGACTCTTTTGCACCCATACAGGAAAGTACTACAGTTTGTCAGGCAGAGAGTGAAAGAGAGGAAAACATGGGCAAGAGCTTTTTTTGTGGTTTCCACATGAAGTAACATGTGAAGCAGGATAATCAGGTCTAGGATTGTGTAGTTTGAATAATTTCTTCAAGCTCTGGGGCATAGGGGCTACCTGTAGTTGTCTGTTACCTGGCTCTGGGTGATTAGGACAGGTAGATAATAGCCCAGAATATGCAAGGCCTGTAAAGAAAGTAGTTGAGGTATAGGCTTTGGATTAGTTGGCTTGCATACAAAAGGTGTGAATGGTCACAGGGAAGTTGTTTACTCTATGTAGGAATAGTCTAACTATGGGAGGGACAGTTTTTCCAGGGTCAGCAAGGCCCCAGATGTAAAACCATCATGAACATATGATTAATACAATATGAGACATCTGACTTTGTTCTTTGTCAAAACTATTTTGTTTTGACTATTTGGTGTCATTTGAAATTTTACATATATTTTAGGGTGAATTCTTCTGTTTTTGCAAAAATCATCATTGGGATTTTAATAAGGATTTCATAATACTGTAATCCTTTAATAAGGATTTCATAATCCTGTAGTCAGGATTTCTTGCCTGACTTTGGATAGTATTGACATCTTAACAAAATTAAATCTTCCAGTCCATGAACATGAACTGTCTTCCATTGGTTTGTGTCTTTAATTTCTTTCAACAATATTTTATAGTTTTTAGTGTACAAGTCTTTTGCCTTCTTGATTAAATGTATTCCTAAGTATTTTATTTTTCAATGCTATTGTAAATTGAATTATTTTCTTAATTTCCTTTTTGTATTGTTCTTTGTTAGTGTATAGAAACTGCAACTGATTCTGTTGATTTTGTATCCTGCAAATTTGCTCAATTTGTTTATTATTCTAGCAGTTTTCTGTGGAATCTTACGGTTTTTGACATGTAGACCGTGTTGTCTGTAAATACAGGTAATTTCACTTCTTTCTTTCCATTTTGGTTGCCTTTCATTTTCTTGCCTGACAGCTCTGGCTTGGACTTCCAGTACTATGTTGAATATAAAAGCAGAATCCTTATCTTCTTCTTGATATTGGAGGGAAAACTTTCAGATTTTTACCATCACATATGATACTGGCTGTGAGTTTTTCACATATTGCCTTTATTATGTTGAGATCGTTTTGTACTATGGTTTGTGGGTTGTTTTTATCATGCAGGATGTTGAACTTGTCAAATGTGTTTTCGGCATCAATTGAGAAGATTATGTGGTTTTCTCCTTCATTCTGTTGATGTAGTATATTTTGTCGACTGATTCTCATATGTTGAACCATCCTTGCATTCCAGGAACAAACCCCATTTAATTATGGTGTTTGATCCTTTTACTGTGCTGTTGAATTCAGTGTGCTAGTTTTTGTTTGAGGATTTTTGTGTCATTTGGTATTAGCACAGTGCTGGCCTCATAGAATGAGTTAAGTCTTCCATCCTTTTTAATTTTTCAGGGTGGTGGATAGTTTGAAAAACATTAGTGTTAATTCTTTAAAAGTTTGGTAGAATTCACCAATAAAGTCATCTGGTACTTGTGTGACTTGATTTTTAATATCATGCTTTTATATAATTGCTTGCTAGAAGAAACAACAACTAGACCAAAGTTATTTGCACTTTTGTTTTTAAAGTCCCATGTATAAATCCCTAAGTGGTTCATGTTGTGTTTTTTTTTTAAGCTCTTAATTACTTTTGAAGTTGGAATATGGAATACTTACTAGTTTTTGCCATTTTAAAAACAATGCCAGTCCTCAGGACTAAATGTTTGGTTTAAACAACGTTATATAACAAAGAGCAGAAACTGGATTTTAACTCTTGATTCTACCTCTTTTTCACTGTGTGACCTTGGAAAGATCCATAGGGTCAGTGTATGTAGACCTATACATACTATACCTATCATATTTGACCTCTAGAATATATCATTTTAAATCCCTTGCAGATAAAATTATTTCTAATAATAATCCTGATGCTAAATAATAGTAAAAAAATGCAGATAGTATTTTTAAACTTAATGTACATAATCATACCATTAAAAATAAAAAAAACTTAAAAAGTACTATAACACCAAAAGGAAAAAGTCAGAGATTAATAATCTTAAGTACATTGATACCATTTTTGTAAAAAGGAGGAAAAAGCATATCTACATACATATAGGTCTGTTTCAGTAATGATAATAATGTTATAGTTTGCTTTTAATTTTTACACAAATTTATTAATGACCTCATCAAATTTGATCTTTGTATATTCAATTTAAAATAGTATATCAGATGTATCTATTTTTCACGACTCATGGTTGATTGAAAATACGTTTTAGTATGAATTTGGAAAAGTTATTTCACATGATGCAACAGATACATTGTTTGGAAGGGTTTTAAACATAGTAATAAATCTAGATGAGATTCAACAAATTTTTATAATAAATTCCAAAAATTGCAATACTGTCTTTGTTTCTTTGGAAACAATTGTGGCTCTCAATGTCTCTACAGGATAAAAATTTTAAATATAAATAAAAACATATACAAATTTAAGTACAAAAATTGGCAATGTAGTAGGATAGATTTGAACTTTTCGGGTTTTATTTCAGCAGTCATTCTGCTATTATCATTTAAATGCAAGAATATTTAATTACCCAGAGGTTGGAGGGGCTGAGCATCCAAAGAAAGCTGTAATGATTCTGAACTACTGGAAATTTACTTTTGAAATGAACATGTATAGGTGACTTCACCTTTATCCAGAACTCTCTCTGTAACTAGATATCCTCTGAATTATCTCCAATGTACAATACAAAGTTTATTAAACATTAAACAGTAAAAAGTATTAATTTGTAACATATTATTAAAATTCAACAATAACCTCAGCAATTGTTTAGAACTTAGACCAAAGAAAGATTTTTGGTTTAGATGTATTTTATCACTGACATTATTCAGAATTACCAGTGCCTGGTGGTAATAAAAAAACAGTCTTTCAGTTGTTTGTGTCACTGATTTAAATTTTGTACAGACAGTGCACCCCATTTGCTTGCATCCAGTGCAGATCTCTCCCACCCTCCTGCTGTTGGTGTGCTATATCAGTATTTAAAAAGAAAGCTGCAGACCGTCATATGTAACACGACTTCACTTTGTTGTTATTAAAGATACAAGCTGTGTGAACAGGAAAAAAATCTGTGGGTACCCGTGAGACTGTTAATACTAGGGAAAAAAATACTTGGAAAGGATTTGGTATGTAAGTGTTGGGGTAGGGGGGAACTGTCACTTTCTGTTAGACTTGTACAAATCTGTTTGAATATAACTATGGCAATGTCGTATAGCAAAATAGTAAATAGTGGAATAATGAAAAGGGATTGAATTGAATATGGAAATGGGGGGGAACTATTACTTTTTTTAGAGTTGCTTCTATTGTTTGAATTATTACAAGGATCTATTGCTGAAATTAAATTACTAGTGTTAAAGAACAAAAAGCTTAAGTTGGGGAGGATAAAAAATAGTTTGATATAGCTTCTAGATTCTTTGCTTGTGATTTTGTAATAATAGGTCAATAATAATATTGACCTTTTGTTAAGCACCATAGGCACTGAGCTAGGATCTTGACATGTGTTACCTTTCATTTTCATAAATATTATTTTGAATATAAAGTATTATATTCCTCATTTTAAAGTTTCAGAAACCTTGCTCAGGATCATACCATTGGTAATAAATGAACCAGAATTTGAAGTAAGGTCTGTGTGCCTCCCAAATCTTCATTTTTCTCCAGTGAGCTGCACTGGAGAAGGCGCTGCATGGTGGGGAGTGAGAACCATGGCTGTCGCCTTTTGGTGTAAAGCACAGGGTCAGCTGAGCTAATTATGGTGTTTTGAATAAAAAGAAAAGAGTGTTCTGTTAAACAATATCTGAGCTTGGATGTTAATTTTCTCTGTATTTATTAAAAATTAGTTTACAGCTAAAGGAGCATACCATTTTGAAGAAGTTTATTTGCACTTTTCTTTTTAGTCTAATGGCTTTTCTCTTATAATAGTTTTTGTGAAAGTCCCATGAAAAGAATTTAATGAACTCTTCATGTTTTATTCATCTTTTGGAGAATTACAGTCCATGAGGCTAAAAAGTTAAAAAGTAATGTTTTGAATTTTGCTTAGCCTGTTTCCCAGATTTATTGAATCCGCAAAACCCTTCTTAATCCTCTCTCCTCTACTGCTACTGTAATGCCTGTTTAGATTCCAGTGGTCTGTGGGACATATTTTAGCAAATTTTAGGGGAACGTTTTACTGTAACTCAAACTTCAGAACCTCAGCCCTTTTTCACTTGAAAAGCCTCTGTGCTGAGGAACTTCAGATAAGATTGGCAGAAAACAGTCTTGCAATAGTCTTATTTATTTATTTATTTATTTATTTATTTATTTATTTATTTATTTATTTGATCTAGTGAAGGGACTTTTAGCTACGTGTGTAAAACCTCTGGACAAACTTGATTTGCACTTCGTGATAGAAAAGGCATAGGTGTTAGAAAGACTTAAGTTTGAATCTACAATTTTGTAGTTGAGTGACCATGGAGAAGTAAATTGAGTGTCCTTCAGCCTTCATTTCTTCATCTGCAAAATGAGAATAATGTAATCTTATGAGGGGTTTTTAGAAGTAAATAAATATGCATTTCATCTAGTGTGATGGCTTATCCAGTTCTTCACCCTGTCTCTCATCATTTCCCAGATAAGAGAGAAAACAAGGCAGCAAGGACATTATGGGCTGCATGAAAACCAGGTTTATCTTTTTGCTAGTAGCTATCTTCTGGCATCTGAGTTACCAGTATGTAAATATACCAGATGTCCTGTTTACATTAGAGCACTGGAATCAGTAATGACGTTGGGTGCTTTGTAGGTTTTTATGGTTTGTTTCTATCACATTTTGCTTGTTTGCTTAATAGGACTTGCTTGTATCAAAACTTAACTTCTAAAGACATACGTAACTATTTGAAGCAGAGACATAAAGTTATTTTTCATCCTCTTTTTCTATTTAGCTCATTGTACATATTCAGAGATAATAATTGAAATTATGCTAAATTTGTGCCTTTTTTACTTACATGTTTTCCATTTTTCTTGTGGTACACGAAAGAAAAAAAAATTTTATCCTTGTATAGAGTATTAAGGAGCATCTCAAGAAGAACTTAGGTGTTTGAAACAGGTGCTTTTGGTGGGTGTTTGCTTTAAGAAATGGAACTGAACCAGAAGAGATTTCTTGAGTTCTCTTCCTATGATTACCAATATATGATTCTTTTTAATGCATCTAAAAATATTTTATGTAAGACATGCATTTTAATTTCTTAAAATAATCATTCTTTGGGCATATTTCTTTAAACTTGACTTAAAAGTTACATGCAGTTAAATGGAATTGGAGGAGAAATAGAGCTATGAAAATTACTTGAATTGTTTGATTTTTTTCATGTATTGATACTAGACACTTAAGGAATTTCAGAAATGTGAATACCCCTGTTCAGTCGTACTTAGCCTTCGATGTTTCTAATATGTCATGTTGTTATTGGACATTAAAACTATAATGCAATTTTATCATTGTGACTCTGAAGCTGATTGCTATAGTAACCGAATATCAACAAGTAAAGTTATGTTTGTCTCTTCTACATAGAAAAATAACATTGTCTGGAAAATGTTACGTGACTTTCAAATTTTCTTTTCTCAGATTCATAATGACCATTTAATAGCTAGTGAAAACCGGCATGTAATCCAGTGGGATGATTTCATGAAAGAACAACACATCGAACAGGCTGGAGTGGATGAAGAGCACAGAAAAGCTGTGGAGAGGCTTAAAGAACAATATGCTGAGATGGAGAAGGACCTAGCAAAATTTTCAACCTTTTAAGACCTTGAAACACAACAGTGACTAATAAAATATTAACTTCCCCCAAAGAACTAACTCTTCCCACCAAACCATATAGCCTTTGCTTCAAGCTTAGCAATATATTCAGTGGTATTCATATCCAAAGAAAGAAACTTCTACTGGAGTCTTAATGAAATGTTTAGTGGAAGAAGAGTGCTATATCTTTCCAGTTTAAGTGCCTATATACGATTTTTTGAATGGGCAGTAGTAGGAGAAAAATGGGATCAATGTACTTTATGTTAATCAGAACTGGCCTTTTTTATTATCTCAGAACTGTAAGTATAGACTTCTTAGAAAAATAATTCATTCTTACAGGGTTAATATTAGCTTGTTATTGTGGCTTATAAAATAGATATAATAGTTGCCTATTTAGTCTCCTTGGCTATTGGAAGAATGTGTGAAGTGTTACCCATGAGTGATGTAAGAACAACTATCCTTGGAACAGAGATCACACTCATGAGAAGTTCGGCTATGGCAAAGGTGGCCACGGTGGTCTGTGAATGGCCTGAAAGGTTACAGATTGTGCAGTGCACTGTAATGCCACATGTTTCCCTGATGACAAGATATACTCATTAAATTTTGTGGCCTTCTAGCAATTAATATTTTCAACTTTTAAAACATGCTTAGAAGGAAAAGCTTACCAAAAATATAGTTGAATTTTAGCCTTTCCAAAAACGATAATCTTGCCCATAATATTTACCTCATTTTTGTGTCTGTTTTGCAGTATGTGAGCTTTGTAAGACAAGTAATGTCTATATGTGTTTCAACTGCTTAATGAGTCATCAGCAAAATCTGCCAAGGGGTCCCTCTGGAACCTTATAAAGATTCTGGCTCTGAATACACCAGAAGTATTTGCCCACGTGGCAAATGACCCATGTTAAATGTAAAACCGTTTTAGTATTTAATGTCTGTTCTCATAAGCAGGTGTATTATGATGAAACATGTACCAACTCTGTCATCACTGTGCTTTTCAAAAATCTGCATTTAACAGTCTAATTGAGGAATTAAGTTGATTTTTTATTTGCCATAAATGAAGCCAAATTAAGTGCAGTATTTCAAGAGATTTATGGCAAATGAATTTGAGGTATGGATCTTTCAACTATTTTTTTTATTGCTCTTCAATAAAGAAAGGCACAAGAAAGAAAATACCCAACTCTCTCATGTTATCTCAGTGTTGCTGGTGGAGAAAAGTGACAATGCTTGCTTGTGTAAATTTATGGCTCACTGTCAAAGCTTCATTCTTGGCTGTATGTTGAAAATGTGATTAAAGTTAATAGAGGAGATGAAATAAGTATTTGAGATTTCTTTCAATAACACTGAACTTCTGCCAAGTTTCTCTGTCCGCTACCGTAGGCTTGACAGGTTCATCAATCATCCTCTGGTACCTGGACTAAAAAGAGCTCTTGCTGACACTAAGGCATGTTGGAATTTTCTTAATTCTCTTTCAGGGGATGAAAAAAAAATGCTTCCAAAAATATCCCATGCATGAAAAGTGAGGGGAACCTTAAATGAAAATTCCCTTTGTACTGTGGGCAGTTTTTCTAATGCTATTTATTGCCAATGCATGCTGTAACCAAGAAAACAGGACTGTGTGTGAGCAGGAATGTAGTGTTAACCGTGGTTACTCCACACGTGCGACAAGGATTCCTGATAGTATCTGTTCATCTCAGGAATAATAAATACTTTACCATACGAGTTTCTATATATGATATAGGGATCTAAGGGACTTCTTAAACCTGAAAGAAATAATGGGCTCTTTAACCTTTAAACATTTAAGATAATTCTTTCTTTAGTTATTCTATGTAACTTCTGAAAGAGATGGTTGGTTGTCCTTCCTTTCAGTATTTCAGTACTGAACACTTTCACTTATATTTCCCAGTTTCCAAAACACTTTTGATATGTAATTTGTATATGTAAATTAACTTTTTATATAGTAATTATGTAATTTACAATATTTATGCTGTTGAGCAGAGATAGTATGGGTTCTTTGTAGCTTACAAAATTATTTTGTGATGAATAGTATGTAAGTGGTAAATATTTATTTTTAAGTTCTAAGTGTTTTCTATTTTTCATGTTTCTGTTTTGACTTACATATGTGTGTAACTTTTGTTTTATTTCCTAACGTAGATTTTTTAGTTCTGTTCTTATTGATTTCTGCTTTAATTGGATTGTGGTCAGTGAATAGTTCATATAAAGTTGATATGATTTGTTGAGACTTTATGACCTAAAATATGGTCAGTTTTTATAAATGTTTCATTAGTGCTTGAAAGTGCATATTTTCCAGTTGGTGGTTGTCTATTAGATCAGAATTGTTATTTTTGTTGTTTAAATTGTCCCATTTACTGTTGTTTTTCCTTCTGCTTGATCTCTCATATTCTAAGATACGTTAAAATGTTTGATTTTTTAATGTCTCCCTGTAATTTTGTCAATTTTTGTTTTGTATATTTTAAAGCTTTGTTATTAGGTACATACAAGTTTAGAATTATCTTCCAAGTTTAGAATTGGAAGATAATTTAATCAGAATTGGAATTAGAATTTAATCTTATAGTTATAGTCATGACCTCTATTTCACATAATGTTTTTATTTCATTTTAAATTGCTTTAAAATCTATACTTTAAAAAAATATATAGGCCACACCAGCTGGTTAGTATTTGTATGATACATATTCTTTGTTCTTCTTTCTGTTGGACCTTTCTGTTACATCTTAAAAACTGTAATTTTTTTCTTTCTATCTGATTATCTTTTACTGGGAGAGTTAAATCAATCTGTATTTATTGAACTTACTAATATATTAAGGTTTATTTATACCATCTTACTGTGATTTCTGTCTCACTTTTTGTTTCTTTACTGCATTGTGGGGGGGGGGTTGTCTTCTTTCTGATTGACTTTTATTTTTCCATTCACTTTTTTCTTTCTAATTTAGAAAGTAAAAAAAATTTATGTTTTAGTGCTTACAAAAAATTTAATTTCCATAGTTAGCATAAAATCTTTACTCTCTTTGTAAACATCAGAGACTTTTGAACAAGCTCTTATTTTTCTCCCTTGACTCAACTTATAGTGTCTAGAATTTTTTTTACCTCAGTTTAACTCCAAAAATAACTATGCAGTCAGTATTTGTTTACATTTACCTGCAAGTTTACCATTTTATTATGCTTGAAAGTTAGCCGGGTGGATTGACAGTTATTTTTTCTCAGTATTTACTATTATTCCACTGTCACCTTGCCACTGTTTCTTCTGAAATGGCAGTTGTCAGTGTGATCAGATAAGCTACTCCTCTGCAGCTCATCTGTCATTTCTCTCAGGTTATGTTTAAGGTCCTTTATCTTTGGTGGTCCACAATCAAATGTCACTACACTACAGTGTGTCCAGCTACGTGTTTCTTTTTATTTTGCTGTTCAGATTCATTGAGCTTTTTGAATGTGAGAATTAGTGTCTTTCATACATTCTAAAAATTCTCAACTTTTATCTCTTTGAACAGTGTACTTTCCCCATTCTGTCTATTCTCTTCTTTAGGGAAGTAAGTTAGACTTATGTTTCACTTCTTTACCTAGTTCTCCTTATCTCTGATTCACATTTTCTATCTCTTTATGTGTTGAATTCTGAATAATTTTTTAAATCTGTTGTTCATTTCACTAATTCTGTCTTCTCACTGCCTCTTATCTATTTAACCTATCAAATTTTTAATTATGGTTATATTTTTTTCATTTCCACAAGTGTTCCTTGGTTCTTTCTCAAACTTCCTTGGTCATTTGAGACAGTTCTATTATTCCCTTTTTCTTTTCTTTAAAAATATTAAATGTACTTTTTTTTTGGTAGCTCTGAGTCTACAGTTTTTTGGTTTTTGTTTTTTCTAAAACAGGTTTATGATGATTTATTTTCTAATGTGATCAGTGATTTTGATTGTGAGTTTCATGTTCTTCTTAGTTTTATTTTGGGAGATTTTTTGTTTAAAGTATGTTACTACAGAGATCTCATTTTCTAGCACTACTGGGTTTTTTTTTGTTTTTTGTTTTTTTGTGACACTGCTAACCTTGGACCACTTCAAAGTCAATTTTCACCTTGGGTTTTCCTGCCTCTCCCTTCCCTGTTCTTTAGCACATGCATGTTTACACACACAAGTAGTGCGGATTTCATCCTTAAACACATGTGAGTGTTGGACTATAATAGATATTCCCAGAGGAGAGTTTTTCCCCTTTCACAGCTCTACTTCAAGTAATGAAGAGAAACGTTAGGTGTTTTCCTGGTTCACTCACTGGAAGTGGTACCCTGTGGGGGGTTCACCAGTCCTATTGCTCATACAGCTCAGTCCCTCTTATGAGCTGAATTGTGTCCCTCAAAATTTGTGTGTGGCAGTCCTAACCCTCCATGTGACTACATCTGGAGGTAGAGCCTTTAAGGAGGTAATGAAGGGTAAATGAGGTCATAAGGGTAGGGTCCTAGTCTGATAGCACTGGTATCCTTGTAAGAAGAGAGAGAGAACAGAGCGCACTCTACACATACTACAGGGAAAAGGTCACATGGCAAAGCAAAAAGGTGGCCATCTGCAAACCAGGAAGAGAGACCTGACCAGAAATGGAATTTTAGACAACTTGCCCTTCAGACTTATTCTCTCCAGAACTGTGAGGAAATAACTATGTTTTGTTGATGCCATGTTATCTGGTATTTTACTATGGCAGCTGGAGCAGACTGATACAGCCCCATACCATGATTCTTATCCCCCATGCAGGCATGGCCCCTTTGAACTGGGGTCCTTCTGGCTGCAGAGGAGGTGAAATGCCTTTATGACAATTATAAATTCCTGAGCTAAATGATCCTATAGAATTTCACTTTTATCTGACCTTTTTTCATTTGTTTTTAAAGTTATTAGGGAGATTTCTCTATAGGATTGACATGTTAGACAAATATATATTGATCTTATTATATTAAAGTTTATTCCCCCAAATATGACCATATTATCAAATAAAAGATTATACCCTTTCTTTCATATATTATACCAAATATTTTCTACATGATTGTTTTTTATTACATCTGAACTAATTTGATAGTTTCTATTCTATGGATTCTTTTTACTAATTATGAGCTAATTAAAGCAATTAAAAATACTATAGTCTTGCTCTAAACTGCATCACTCATATCTGAATACTTCATTTTAGTTTCTCTTTTTTTTAGGACACTATTGGGTTCTATGAAAATGCCCCAGGTCCCTATTTGGATGTGTAGGTAGAAGTACTAGCTCTGTGGTATTAAACCCAAAGTACATGGAAATCTGGAGGAGTCACAGATGCTTCCAAGAGACATTGTAAATTCTCCTTTTTGCTCCTGTAACACATAGCTTTCATTCTGAAGACTTCCATTTAGTTTGTAAACTGTTCTTCTAATGTACAGATAGAGCAAAGTAGCTTTACAGTTGTGAGTATGCAAAAATACATAATTTATTCATGTATTATTTATTTGTTCTCCATACAAATAACTGTAAACCTACTTTTGACACACCCTATACATGTGTTTTAATATATTGGACTCTGGTTGCCATTGCAAATTAAAAGGCAGAGGGTTTTATTGCTTAGGAATTTAGCATAATGACTACTTTTCCTGAACTTTTACCCTAGGGGCTATTTTTTGCTATTTGGTACTGTAAGTCTTTATCTCTGGATAAAAAGTACCAGAAAAATATTTTAAACATTAAGTCAAAATATTTGAAGCTACCATTATAGAAAATATATTTTCTAGCAAATGATTCTTAATTCTTTAAAAAGATACCATTTATTTTTAACTCCAATAAAATGTGAATCTTAATATTTTAGTGACTTAGTGCAACCCACAGTCACACCATGAAAGGCAGATTGAAATCAGTTATATCATTTACACTCAGCTCTTGTTATTCTAATTTTTTTAACTGCTGAAGACAGTGCCTTTTTTGTGACTTGCCTGCCAATATTAGTAAAGCAATGTTTTCAGATTTTTTTGTATTTATGTTCCATAAACAAGACAAGAAAAATAGATTTTAAAAGATGATCACTCCACATAGCAATAAATTAATAAACACTAACATTTGATCCTCACAAAAATTCAAAGTTAAAATTATCTCTGAAGAAATAGTCAAAATCAATTTAAAGTAAACATTACTTTAATTTGTATAACAGCTTATAGTTTGCAGTTTATACTTTTAAGAGGCTACCATGTAATTTTTATTTTTAAAATCAAGATGTATTCTTTTTTCCTCTCATTTTATTTTTTATTATATTTTCTTTTTTTAAAGATTTATTCATTTATTTTTAGAGAAGGGGAAGGGAAGGTGAAAGAAAGGGAGGGAAACGCCAGTGTGTGGTTGCCTCTCGCTCCCCGCCCCACCCTACTGGGGACATGGCCCATAACCCAGGCATGTGTCCTGAGTAGGAATCAAACCACCAACCCTTTGGTTTGCTGGCCTGTGCTCAATCCACTGAGCTGCACCGCCCTGGGTATATTTTTAAATTATATTTTCTTAATTATGTTATTACAGTTTTCCTGGTTTTTTCCTCTACCACCCTTACCTAGCACCCCCCACTCCCTCAGGCAATCCCCCAACCATTGTTCATGCCCATGGATCATACATAAGTTCCTTGGCTTCTCCATTTCCTAACTACTTCATATCCCCATGACTATTCTGTAACTACATACTTGTACTTCACCCATTCCCCTACACGCCCTCTCATCTGGCAGCCATCAAAACGCTCTTTGTATTTGTGATTCTGTCTTTATTCCTGTTTGCTTAGTTTGTTTGTTTAGATTCAGTTGTTGATAGGTATGCGTTTTTTGCCATTTTATTGTTCATAGTTTTGATCTTAAATAAGTCCCATATAATTTATATAAACATCTCATAATAGTGGTTTGGTGATTCTGAACTCCTTTAGTTTTTTTTTTTTTTCTTGTCTGGGAAACTCTTTATCTTCCCTTGGATTCTAAATGATAGTAGTTTTTCTGGGTAGAGCAATCTTGGCTGTAAGGCCTGATTTTTGTAACTTTGAATATATCTTGCTAACCTTCTAGCCTGCAAAGTTTCTTTTGTGAGAAATTAACTGACAGCCTTATGAGAACTCCCTTGTAGGTAACTAAACTTTTTTTGCTGCTTTTAAGATTTTATCTTTAACATTTGGCATTTTAATTATGTGTTTTGGAGTGGGCCTATTCGTATGCATCTTCTTCGGGATTCCATGCTTCCTGAACTTGCATGTCCATTTCCTTCACCAAATTAGGGAAGTTTTCTTTCATTATTTGTTCAAATAGATTTCCAGTTTCTTCTTTTCTTCTCCTGGCACCCCTATTATGTGAATGTTGGACCTTGTTAAGCCACCCCAGAGGCTGCTTACACAGTCCTCGTTCTATTGCATTCTTTTTTCTTCTCATTCTGATTGGTTGTTTTGGGCTTCCTTGTGTCCCAGATCATCGATTTGATTCTTGGCTTCATCCACTCTACTGCTGTTTCCCTATAAATTGTTCTTTATTTCAATTAGTGTATCCTTTATTTCTGACTGAATCTTTTGTATGCTGTTAATGTCCTTATTAAATTTCTTGAGCATCCTTATAATTAATATTTTGAACTCTGCATCCGATAGATTGCTTATCTCCAATTTTTTCTAGTTGTTTTTCTGGAGTTTTGATCTGTTCTTTCATTTGGGCTATGTTTCTTGGTCTCCTCTCCTCACTTTGGCAACCTCCCTGTGTTTGTTTCTGTGTATTAGGTAGAGCTGCTTTGCCTCCATGTCATGGTAGTATGGCCTAATGTAATAGGTGTCCTGTAGGTGTCCAGTGGCACAGCCTCCACTATCACCCAGCTGGGTACTCAAGGTGTGCCCTTTGTGTGGGCTGAGTACACCCTTTTATGGTTGAGCCCTGGTTGCTGTTGGCAGATCAATGGGAGGGATTTACCCAGGCCAGTCAGCTGCAAGGATTGGCTGTGACCACTGACCACCAACTTCTACCCTCCCTGGAGGATCTGCTGTGCAGGGGCTTGATGGTGGTGTTCCTGTGTGGTCTGTAGCTGCCCACTCAGTGGGCTGGCCTCTGGGGTTTCCTGGGTGGTACAGGCCAAGCTCAGCCCCCACATGTGTTTTGCTCGGGCCCATACTGCCTGAGCTATAAAGCAATCAGATGACTGCTGTTTGTACTGGGTTTGGAGATTCTCAAGCAAAGCCAAGCTGTGACTCTAGTTTGGCTGCTGCTGTTTCCTAGCCTGGGTTTCAGTGAGGCCAGCTATTTTTTTAATAGCATTTAGGAAGTTGTGAAGCATGGGCCGAGACCATCCATTCATTTGGAAAAGCAGCTTTGGTTGGGTAGGGCAGAGTCTCTAGGGATCTCCAAGGTGGGTCAAACAGTGTTAGCCAGGTTGTTGGAGTCTCAGATATGCCACAGTTTGCTGGTTCTTTTGGGGGAGGGTTTACAAAAGGGACAATGGCCTCTGCTCGCCTTGATGCCAGACACCTTATTTTCTTCACATATATCACTGGTGCCTTTCAAGCTGCTACCCCAGTACTAGAGCTCAGGAAGTGAGTCTGAGTAGGTGAGTCCATGTGTGGGTTCTTTAAGAGGAACTGGTTGGGGGCTCCAGCAGTTTTTTCCACCGATTCAATCATGCTTGGTTTTTGCAGCAAAAGAGGGGGCTTATCTTTCTAGCACTGGAACCCTGGGCTGGGGGTCCTGGTGTGGGTCTGGAACTCCTTGCTCCCAAATTTTTACCCAACACACGTGGGTATTCTGAATCTGTGCCCCTCCTACCAGTCTGGGTGGATGGGGTTTCTTTAATTCTTTAGTTGTCAGACTTCCATTCAACTTGATTTCTGATGATTCTGAGTGATGGTTCTATATTTTAGTTGTATTTTAGATAAAAGAATACAATGGTAGAGATACAGGGACTTCATTGTTTTGCTTTCTTAATGTGCCAGCAAAAAACCATCAGATAAATAAGTAAATGATACGTTTATGATTAAAAAATGTTCCATCAATGATATGAAAATTCATAGTACAGCTTTATCCCCAAAATTTTCTTTACAATTGCATAGCTTTTTATAAAGAATGCTTCATGTACTACAAACATTAATAAGTTAATATGTGAAATTTCAGTCTTCTTAAATATTCTGAATTACTAAAGGTATGTACTACTGTTTCACAATTTACTGGGTGGTCAGTCTGCTACAGGATAGAATATAACATGAGTGACACCTAGGGAGAGAGCAATGTGTGGTTTAAATGCACTGAGAATGGTCAACACACAACAGGTTCAGTTGGTCCTGCTTTTTCTTAAAGCAAGAGGGGAGAAGGAATAAGATCCAGCCCCTTCCAGTGCATCAGACCCCTATGACATATGAAACTTCCACATTCAAACCAGGCAGTAGTAGTACATGTTTTAAAAGTTAATTTGGATGCAGAATATCTGGTTTCCATCATTTTGGGGGAGGTGGATAATTGGTTTCCCCCCTTAAACTTAAAAAAGAAAATCAAATTTGGTTGAGACCAAGTAGACATAGAAAAGTTAGCTTCCATTGAAACATTACGACCATTTATGAGTGAAAATTTTGGTTATGAGCAGTTGATGTCATCTGCAAATAAAGACAGCTTTACTTATGTATGGAAAACCCTAAAGACTTTACCAAAAAAACTGTTAGAATTAACACACTAATTCAGGAAAGTTGCAGGATACAAAATCAAAACATAAAAATTCATTGTGCTCTAATACACTAACAATAAACTATTAGAAAGAAAACAATTACATCAAAAAGAATAAAATACCTAGGAATGAATTTAACCAAAGAGGTGAAAGACTTGTATACTGAAAACTATAAGATACTAATGAAGGAAATTGAAGAAGAAACAAACAGAAGGTATTCCATGCTCATTGATTAGAAGAATTAATTTTGTTAAAATGTCCATACTACCCAAAGCAGTTTACAGATTCAATACAATCCCTGTCAGGATTCTAATGGCATTTAAAAACAAGCTCCTAAAATTTGTACAGAACTACAAGAGACCCCAAATAGCCAAAGCATTCTTGAGAAAGAACAAAGGTGGAGGCATCACACTTCCTGACTTCAAGCAATAATACAAAGCTATACTAATCAAAACTGTGATATTGGCATAAAAAGACACATAGGTCTATGGGAACAGAGTCCAGAAATAAACCCATGCATATATTCATATGATCAATTATTTTATGACAAAGTAAGCAAGAATAAACAATGGAGAAACAAAAAGGACAGTTTCTTTTATAAATGGCGGTGGGAAAACTGGAAAGCTACATGCAAAAGATTGAAACTGGACCCCTGTTTTAGACTATACACAAAACCAACTCAAAATGGATTAAAGATTTGAATGTAAGGGTTGAAACTATAAGCACTTAGAAGGAGACTTAGTGGGTAAGCTCCTTGACATCTATCTTGACAATGATTTTTTTGTTGTTACAAAAGCAAAAAATTTAACACGTGGAACTACATCAGACTAAACGGCTCCTGTGCAGCAAAGGATAACAAAATTGAAAAGGCTGCCTGTGCAATGAGAGAAAATATCTAAGGAGGTGTTAATATCCAAAAATGTAAAGAACTTGTATTGCTTAATAACACCAAGAAAAAGTGATTTAAAAATGGACAGAGGAACTGTATAGACATTTTTCCCAGGAAGGAATTCAAAATGACCAACAGGTTCTCAACATTACTAATCATTAGGGAAATGTAAATCAAAATCACAATAAGATATCTCTTTATACCTGTTACAATGGCAGTTATTAAACAAAGAAATGTTGGCAAGGATATAGAGTAGGGAACCTTTGTGTACTATTATTGGGAATGTACATTTGTGCAACCACTACAGAAAACAGTACGGAGATTTCTTAAAAAATTGAAATAGAGCTACTTTATGATCTAGCAATTTCATTTCTGGGTATATGTCCAAAGGAAACAATCAGTATCTAGAAGGATTATTTATGCCATATTCATTGCAGCATTATTTACAGTAGCCAACACATAGAAACAAAGTAAGTGACTATGGCTAGATGAATGGATTTTTTAAAAAAGTGGTATGTGGTATATAGGAATAAATTTAACAAAGGATATAAAGGACATACATATACACTGAAAACTGCAAGACATACTTGAAAGAAATTGAAGACACAAAGAAATGGAAAGATATTCCATGTTCATTGATTGGAAGAATCATCATAGTTAAATGGCCATATTAACATAAATCCATATGAGGATTTAATGCATCATCAAAATCCCAATGGCATTTTTCAAAGTAATATTAAAAAAAAAAATCCAAATTGTATGGAACCACAAAAGACCCAGAATAGCCAAAGCAATCCTGAGGAAAAAGAATAAAGCCAGAGGTATCACACTCCCTTACTTCAAATTATACTGCCAAGCTGCCGTATTCAAAACAGTATGGTATTGACAGAAAAACACAAACAATGGAATGAGATTAAGAGCCCAAAAATAAACCTACATATACATGGGCAACTGATTTTTGACGAAAGAGCCAAAAGCATACAATGGAGAGAATGCCTTTTCAATAAGTGGTGCTGGAAAAAATTGGAAAACCACTTGCAAAACAATGAAACTACACTACTGTGTCACATCATACACAAAAATTAAAATGGATTTAAAACTTAAATGTGAGACTTAAAACAGTAAAATACATAGAAGAAAACACTTAACTTTTGGACTTTGGTCTCAGGATTTTATGGCCTTGACCCCAAAGGCAAGGGAAGTAAAAGCAAAAAATAAATGAATGGGACTACGTCAAACTAAAAGGCTTCTGTACAGCAAAAAGCCATTAACAAAAAGGCAACCAGCCTAATAGAAGAAGATATTTGCAAACAATACCCATGATAAGGGGTTAATATCCAAAACATACAAGGAATTCATACAACTCAGCAACAAAACCATGCAATTAAAAAGTGGGAAGAGGACCTGGCAGGCACTTTTCCCAAGACTTGCACAAATGGCCAACAGACACATGAAAAGATGTTCAACTAGCTGTTAGGAAAATACATATCAAAACCACAGTGAGATACCACCTCACCTCTGTTAGAATGGCCATTAATAAGACAAGAAATAAGTATTGGAAAGGATGTGAAGGAAAAGAATCTTCATACAATGCTGGTGTGAATGTAAATTAATATAGCACTATGGAAAACAGTATGGAGTTTCCTCAAAAAATTAAGAATCGAGCTACCATATGACCCAGCAATCCCTCTTCTACCAAAAAAGAAAAAATGGAAACATTTATTTTTAAAGATTATATATATACAGATTATATATCATATATAATATATATTATCATATATATTATATGTATATATACACATATATATTATATGTATATATACATATATATTATATATGATAATATATAGTATATAGTATATATTATGTATTATATATAATTTATATGTAATTATATATGTATATATGTATATATATAAAATCTGTCCCTGTTTTCATGCAGCATTATACACACTGGTCAAAACAACCTAAATGTCCTTCAGTGGATGATTGGGTAAAGAAGGTGTGGGTGGTATGTATATACAGTGGAATACTAGTCAGACATAAGAAAAGATGTAATACTGCCATTTGTGACAACATAGATGTTGCATACTTGAGATTATCGTGCTAAGCAAAATAAGTCATGAAAAAGGACAGAACCATATGATTTCACTCATGTGAGATATAAAACGAAGCAACAAATGAATAAACTTATAGACATAGACAACAGAAGGGTGGTTCCCAGAGGGGGCTAGGAGAGGACGAAGAAGGTAAGTGGGGTCAAACATATAGTTTAGAGTACACTAGACTTTGGGTGGTAGAAACACAATGCAATATGTAGATGATGTATTATAGAATTGTGTGCTTGAAGCATGCACTTTTATTAATGTCACCCAGTACAAATGTGGTGTATATACAATGGAATATTATTCAGGTATAGAAAAGAATGAAATCCTGCCATTTGTGACAACATGGATGAACAATGAAGACATTATGCTAAGTAAAGCCAGACAAAGAAAGAAATACTACGTGATCTCATATGTAGAATCTTAAAAACAACAACAAACTCGTAGAAACAGCAGAGATTGATGGTTACCAGAGGTGGGAGCAGGGTGCAAAATGAGTCAAGTGTGTCAAAAGGTACAAACTTCCAGATTTAAGGTTAGTAAATTCTGAGGATGTAATGTCCACCATGGTAATTATAATTAACAATGCTGTATTGTATATTTGAATGTTAAGACAATAGATCTTTTTATTATTAAATCATGTTTTATTGTTACTCTATTACAGTTGTCTTAATTTTTCCCCCTTTGCACTTCTCTGCCAACCTCCCCCACTCCTTGCAACAGCATTGATGGAACTGGAGAATATTATGCTAAGACAATAGATCTTAAAAGTCCTCATCACAAGAGGAAAAAATTGTAACTGTGAGGTGATGGATGGTAACTTATTGTGTGATCATTTCACAATGTATACATATATCAGACCATCTTGTTGTACACCATAAAGTAAAGCAATGTGTTAATTATATCTCAGTACAACTGGGAGAAAAAGTGAATGTATGAGTTCAGCTAGAATATGTTTAAAAGTTCCCATATTACTACATAGATCTAATTCTTTACTTTTATGGAATTGCCCTTATTGCTAAAATTGCAATTCTTCATTCTGCTAATGTTCTTAAGACTTAATGTAATGCATCCCCTTAAATAGAATTTGTAAAGAATTTGAAAAGAAAGCCACAAGAGATTTCAATTTTTAAAAATTCATATACTCTGAAATGCTTAAGCAGCTTTTTTGGGAAATGTATCTTCTTAAAGAAAATAGTTAATGCCCTGGCTGGGTAGCCAGTGGTTAGAGTGCCGTCTTGATATGCCAGGGGTGTGGGTTCAATCCCAGGTCAGGGCACATAAAAGAATCAACCAATGAATGCATAAATAAGTGGAACAACAAATCGATGTCTGTCTCTCTCTCTCCCCCGCTCACCCACCAAGCCCTTCTCCCTCAAATAGTTCATAAAATTACAATAGACCATCATCACAAAAAATTTTATATGATTAATTATGTATTAAAGTTGTTTTAAAAATTATACATCAAATTGATTTATTAAAATGGAAAGCATTAAATTTAATTTTACTAAGAAAAAATTTGACACTAAAGAATCTGTTCTTTAATTGGAACCTAAAATTTATGGTTAAAAACCAGCAGGTGTCACTGTGATAACAGACTTTTTCCCCTGTAAGCAGTTCTGTGTAGATGGATACATGACATCTATGAACAAAAATGTGTAAGAGATAATGAATATGTTATACCACTAAAGAAAAATAGCAGAATAAGAAAGCATATATAATGTACCTGGATAGTTAGGAGTACTTTTGAGAATTCCCAACTTTTTTTACATCTCAAGGTGTGTGTTTTTTAAATATTTTTATTTATTTACTTTTAGACAGAGGGGAAATGAGGGAGAAAAAGAGGGAGAGAAACATCAGTGTGTGGTTGCCTCTCATGTGCTCCCACCTGGGGACCTAGCCCACAACCCAGGCATGTGCCCTGACTGGGAATTGAACTGGCAACCCTTTGATTCACAGGCTGGCACTCAGTCCACTGAGCCACACCAGCCAGGCTACATCTCAAGGTTTTATTAACAGTAAAAGTGTAGTAAAATCCTCATGGTGATGTTTTGGACTTTATATTGAAGTAGAGAATAGTGTACAGGTCACTGGGTTACAACTTGTGTACCCAAAATTAAATTAAGGAATGGCATTCCCAGTAAAGTTTTAAAGTGGATTTTGAAAAACTTTTGGCCCTTTCCTCCAAATTAAGGTAGAGTTATAATTGCTAAATTAATCTTTAAAGGCAAAAGTATGGTAATAGATAGAAAATAATAGTAGGAATTAAGAGGCTAGTAGGGAGGCCAATGTACAACTTAATAAAGCATTATTCATTGGAACATTGTGTTGTGCCTGGATTCTATTCTGAGAGAAACATAGGCAATAATAGCACTCCACCTGAAAAGAATTTATAATCAAGTTGTGCACATTTAATAACATAATAGAAAAACCAGGACCATGATATTACATAAGATGTTAAAAGCCATGGTATACAAAGCAAGCAGGTTTTGATTCTTTGTGAATTATAAATAAAAAAAATGTTAATTCAGTAGGATTTAAAGAGTGAAAAAAGATAGCAAAGTACCTGATTCAATTTAGTTCAATAAGTGTTTATGAAGCATCTGTGTTCTACCCACTTTATATTCCTGGAAAGATACTAGGAATACTGAAAAAGTAAATAAAGCTTGCTTGCTGGCCTTGTTTATCAAAAACAGATAGAAGTACTGGGAAATTCAAATGATAATTAGTAGACTTTGATGTTGAAAACAGTGGTAGATAAATAAGACTAGAACTTGAAAAGCGCACTGATTTAGACAAAAGACCTAGGTTTTGGTCACACTTGAGTCACTAAATTGATGCAGGAACTTAAGCACATCACTCCAACAACTTACACACCATCTCCAACTGTAACAGTTGTGCTTTTTCCATAGGTACTGAGACTATTAGCGAAGTACCATGATAAAAATGTTCTAGGGGGCTTACTCTGTAGATTCAGATGTATGATTAATAGAGGAAATTACTGCTCTGTGCATGGGTTTTGAGACCATAGCGGAAAATAGCAATTCTTAGTCTAGACAGAGTGGGGATAGAGATGAAGCTCTTAGTTTGGAATTTGAGATAGTGGGAGTTTTTAATATCCTCACGCAGGTAGATCTGTGCACTGTTTACTTAGGACAGTTACGGGTACTGCTGCAGTGTTAGGTAATCCATGCTCTTGCCTTTTTATATAAATAGTCATAACTGTTAACCCAGGTAACTGACTTTTTGCTTTTGAGAACGCTAATCACTATGAATTACAAAAATCAAAAAGATCTCTTTGCTTAGATACTTTGTTTTTGTATAATTAGTGAAAAAAATCCTATGGGGTTTTAGTAAACAGCTACCTCTGTTTAAGGATTTCCCATTTCCTTTCCTAGAAGTCTAAATTGTTCAAGGATGAGCAATATATTTTATGCTGTTTTCTATCCCATACTTAGAACATGTGCCATGTATTTAAAAAGGAAAGTTCTCTCCCTGTCACAGGGCTAGTCCTGAGTTTGGTTAAGGAAGGTTTGATTGTCCTTGCTGTTTACACTTGTTTTACAGTGGTTGAATATGAAGGTAAACTCTGGGTGGATGTGTTTCATTATTTTAGACATCATCAGCTGTCTAGTCTGTAATCACCTAATTATGATATTTGCTAGTTGTCTCAGGAAAGCTCTTAAGGTAAACTACATATGGTGAAAGTAGAAACTTGAAATCTTATCTCTTTGAAAAAAACATTCTCAATTAACAAATTTTTTTTTCTTAAAAATGTAGGTTATCTGTTTAGAATTTGCAAAGAATCACCAGACAGAAACAATGTTGTGTATATAGTGATCAGGCTCTTCTTACCCACAAAGACTATTGTGTCTCGCAATGTTCTCAACATAATACCAGTAGGAGGAGGAACAGCAGTGTGCAGTGCTGTAAGCTAGTAATCAGCCACTATATTTAATGATTTCTTTTTAGATGTTTTGACTTGTGGGACCTGGAGTATACCCTTCCCGCCAAAACTCTGGAAGTCATGTTGCCATGACTTCTTTTATGGGGAAAAGAAGGGGAAACATCTTTTAGTTCTGAGGGGAAGCTTCTACAGTTTAGGCCAAGCCCTCCATCCCCAGTCCCAGCCTCCAAGTCTACTTTCCTTTCTGTATTAGATTTGCTGTCTCAAAGCAAAGTTCTCCATCTCACTTCCAAATAAAGTCTCACAGTGTCTCTCTTACCTGGTGCTGAAGAGATTTTTCTGGTTTTTAATATGAGTTGTTGAGAATAAGAAGTAGATAAGAGAGGCACCTCTCCCCAGCACCACCACACAGAGACACATTTTTTAATCTACTTAGGTGACAGTGATAGCTCTTTAAACCCATTACTGGTAAAGGTATCTCATTTACAGATTCAGTGAGCTTCCTTAACATGTGTCCTTGATTCTCTAAATGTGCAATGTTGTGCGTGGTGACTTAGTTGGCTGTGAGGTTGCTGCCTACAGGCTTACACTGAGACTAGAGAAATGACAGGTGAGGGTGGACAGCAGTCGCTAAGGGATTATTTTCATTTTTTCCTTTCTCTTCTCTCTTGCTCAGGCTAGTCCTGCCATCACAGACCTGGGTTACCATGAAGTGAGGTAGGGTGGTGGTGGAGATTGCAGGTTCCAATGACAAGACTATAGCAAAACACCTTCCTCTCATGAATCTAATATATGTATATCTCTTGTAGTGATCTTGGGTTTATTGTCTCATAATCTCATGTAGGTCTTTTATTTAGGACACAGAGTAGACTGCCTATGAGTTCTGGAATGTGTGGACATCAATAAACATTAATCACCCGAGACAGTGGCGATTCTTAGAGAGGACCAGGTGGGTGTGAGAACCTCTCACTCCTCTCTCCCCCTTCCCCTCCCCTTTGTCCTCTGGACTTGGGGAAGTCTGGGAACACTTGATAGCATGCCTAGGGGGTAGAGGTCACAGTTGACCTCTGCTACGTGGAGATAGTTGGAGTCATCTTCACAGGAGTGCCTGAGCCATAGAAGAGCGAGTTATGCTTTATACACCGGATTATCTAGTTGCATTTTATTTTGTGCTGATTTCTATGATATAGCCCCCAAATCCTCAGTGAAACCTTGTTTAAATGTTCCCACTCTCAGCTATATGGAAGAGCTATATCTGTAGCTCTGCTGCTGTCTCCACTCCCTTTCCCTTGTATCTTCCTTGAGCCCTTCCAGCCCACCTTCCAGTACCCGCCTCCACGGAAACTCCTCCTGTCAAGGTCACCAGGAAACTCCATGGAGCCGAATCTAATGACTGATCTGAGTTCACATTATTCTGTCTCAGTGGCTGACACAGTTGATTACTCCCTTCTTCTAGAAACACTGTCTTCGTATGACTTTCTGATTGCCACATATCCCTGGTTTGCCGCCCACCTCTCTGGGTACTCTTCTTTCTAGCCTCTAATTTTAATGTGCTTCAGGGTTAGACTCCAACCTATTCTCTTCCCTACAGCCAGTCCCATGACTTGATCAGCTCCCCAGTTTGTAACTTCAGCCCTGACCATTCCCCTCATGCATTCAACTGCCCGAGGAGTTTAGGTATGTCTAAAAAGGTATGTCAAACTTGAGTGCTGAAACAGAATTCTTGATGCCCCTTCCTCCTAAACCTGTTCCTCCCTCAGTCTCTCCATTTCAGTATCCAGCTCCACTATTTATCCAGTTGCTTGGATCAAAATCTAGGCATCATGCGAGACCTCTTCTCCCACCGCACATCCGATCCTCGTTAGTATAGTTTGCTTTGCCTTTGTAATATATCCTAAATCGATCCACCACCACAATTCTAGTCTAAGCCACTATCTTTTTTTTAACCTAGACTACTGCTTCTTAACCAGTCTCCTTGCTTTCATCCTTGACGTGCCCCTGAGCCATTTTCCATGCAGCAGCCACGCTTCTCCCAGAAAGCATGAACCGGGGCATGCCATTCACCTGCTAAAAACCCTCTAATGACATCCTCTCCCATTCCATAAAGTCCAGACTCTTTGGCATGGACTGTGAGGTCCCGTCCGTGTCACGTGTCATCTCCTACCCCTGTGTACCTTGTGTAGTTTCATCCAGCCATGCTGGCTTTGTTGCTGATCTTCAAACACCCAAGTCCATTTCCACCTGGAGCCTCTGCCTGACATGCTCTTCCACCAGGTCCTATCAAGACTCCCTCCCTCATTTTAGATCTCTGTTCAGATGCCACCTCAGAAATTAAAAAAAAAAAAGATAAAAAGACGAATGTTACCTCGGAGAGACTTTCCATGACCACTCAGTCTAAATTGCACCTTCATATTTGTATCTCATATCTCCCCAACCAGAATATAAACTTCTTGAGGGAAGAAACCTTGTCTGTCTTACCCATTCTGTCTTCCCAATGCCTGGTACATGGGAGCTGTTGGTTGGTTGGATGGGTGGAGGGGCGAACGGATAGATGGATAGATGAGTGCACATGCTACATACAGCCTAGTGCTCTTTCCAGCTGGATTTTGTCACACCTGATTTTTGAAAATTTTAATATGACAAACTGAGGTATTTCTAAATAACTTAATTCTACATTTGGTAATGGATTCAAAGAAGTATTTAAAGATAATACCTTAAAAATTTTAATGACAGTGCTAGGCATAGATTCTCCATGGAAATGGTTTCCTCTTTATTAAAGTATCATAGAGTAACATAGCATACTTTTCAAGGGAAAAATTAACCTCTTTAGAGCAACTATTGGAAACTAATGTTAAATCATAATATGGACTCTTGACTAGAAAATATGTTTTGGAACATTTGATTTTATTGACAAACTATCCAAATGCTAGCCTCTCATAAGAAGAGATGTGACCATTGTATCACTACCAAATCAGAAGTATCAGAACCATGAAAAATGGGATAGGTGAGGGGATAAGAGTGTGTACTAGGAGTTTAAATTCCACCTCTTCCACTTATTGACTGGGTGGCCATGGGCAAGTTAATTAACATCTCTGTGCCTCAGTCTCCTATGTAACAAAGCAGGGATGGTACAAGTACCAAAGTTTACCTTTTAAGTTTGTTTTGAGGATTAAATGAGTTAACTTGTGTAATATAGTAAAACATGGCCTAACATGTAAGTGCTTTATTTTATCTAGTTTGCTTTTATGGCAGTTTTCTCATCATCATCATTACCATTGATTCCAGGTGTCTGTCTGTGAATTCACTCTTTATGAGCCATCAATAAAAAGGTGGACAAGCCATGATCATAAGTAGTTTCAGCTTCTTAAAATGAGGTCCACAGCAGTTCCCCCTGGAGCACTTAGCTGGATTAGACTGCTTTCTCTGATTTTAAAATACATATTAAAGCCAAAGAAATACTAGTTTTGTAAATCCTTCGATGGCACACCCATACAGCTGGTACCACAAATGATGTCACACTTCAGGAAGATCAGCTAATATATTCCATGGAATCAAAGGTACTTCTCAGGATAAAATGTGTTTTACTTCTAGTTCCCAGGCTGGTCTTTGGTTCAGACCCAAATTAGAGAAAAATCTAGCTTCTCAAATAGGTCTCTGCTGAACCCATTTGATAACTTTCTTATTTATTACCACGTTTAGTGATTTGGGTGAAATTTCTCATTTCTCAAAACAAGTGTTGCTTACACCCTTTCAAAAGAATGTTACTGGAATGTGGGTAGGCTGTCTGGAGCCAGCCTCTTATCTGGAGACCAGACTCCGAGAGTCTGAGTTCAGCGAAGTGACTGAGACCGCAGGCTTGGGTTTTGTTTTGTTTAATAGGCACGAATGGGTCCCACTGAAGCAGAGTGCTACCCCCATCTGGGAACAATGCCGCACATGTCACTTCCTGAAATAATGGAGTTGGAAGGCAATTATCTACTCACAAAACAGGCTGAAACAACAGTTCCTGATATTCTTCTCAAATACTTTAACTTCCCAAGGAATCCGGAAAAAATAATTCCATGAGACGGTGTTGTGAATGAAAGTATGACATTTCAGTTTCCTTCCCTGAAATCCAGGAACCAGCAGTAATGGATTACTACCCACTTGATGTTACTGAGAGGGGCCCTGGTGGGGGGACTTGTTTGTCTTTGCTTTGGGAACACCGCACTGCCTTTATAGCTTCTTGTGACACGATGACCCTGAATTCTGTTTTGCTCACTTTTGGGAACCATTCCAGGGATTACCTGCAGCTTCTGGAACTATACTTACTTATGACATTGTTTTCCTTTTACTCCTGCAGAGAATTGGGGACTTTTGTTTGAGACTTTCCAGATAAGCAAGGTACACTTTCTAGGAGGAATGAATATCTATTTCATCAAAAAATGTTAAGTAGTGTGACAGGGAGAGAGAGAGCTTTTGAATCCATGGCTCCTTTATCTTGAATGTGGGCTGGTAGTTCACAATAAGAGCTGTCTTCTTTGTGATCCTTAACAATCTGGACATTGCCAATGTAGCTTAATGATGCTAATGGCAAATATATATAAATTAAAAGATTTCTAATATTTAGACATTGCCTTCTGGAATTGTCCTCTGAAAGAAAACTGGCACAATATATTACTGCATCAGGGATGCACATGCAGGTTTTCTTATTCATGTGAGGAGGAACAAATCGGGGATAGTCATCTGGACGTTGAGTCTATACAATGTCAATTATAAAGCCGTTTGGAAAATTCCAGAAGATTGCCTGTCTTGAATTTCATCTGAATATTTGACTTTGTGTTGACATATCCTCTCTATGAAATAGAAAGTATAATGCATTGTGTGTTAAGTGTCACAGGGAGTGACACTTAGCAGGATGAAGAGAAACTTGAGACACTGTAATGTTATTTAGGGAGGTTGTATAAGCTGTCTCCAGAAGTTTTTCACAGGAAGACTATTTTCATTCTGGCTCACTTGTATTCATAAATCTCCTTAGGAATCGACTTAGTGTCTTTCATTCTGATACATCACAATCAAATTGCTTGATGTTTTCTCTAATGAAATATATAACTTTTAGAAGTGTAGTTGAAATTTGCATTTAAAATTTTTTATTTCTAACTGTATCTGAAATTGACCAATTCTTTGCAAATAGTGGGAATAGCCATACTGAGGTTTTCTTCCTTTAAGATATCTTTCCATTTAGCCTGGCTCTTACTTAGCTGAACAGTGTGCCTGGCACCCTTCATTTGGCTCCTAGTGACCACACGTCCACAGGAGAGAATTTCTGAACACTCGGTATTGTCTCCTCTTGACTCCCACTAACTCTTTTTCGAGTCAAGACACTCAAGTTGAGAAACTATAAATGGAAATGATCAATTTGTTTCATTAAAACGATAGTAGGTAAAATTAAGAATATTTAAAGAAGAGTCCATGCCAAAAGCTAAAAGTAAAAGTAGGTCTTGGGCCACTTCAAGTCAGGAACAGGAAGCAGGTCCTGCCTGGTGTGGGGAGTTGTGGGTAAAGTACTCTTTCACAGTGGAGAGGGCCACACCTAAGGTCCTGGTGCTTTATTCCTCCTATGGAGTATGCTGGGGCCAGGTTCCAGTGGCCATAGGCCTAGTTTAGAACTTAAAGAGAGTGAACTGTGTCTGGAAACTTAAATCAATTGTCTTTGTTGTTTTGGCTTTAGTTGGTATCAACGGAATCATTTTTGGCTTCTTATCTTGGTTCCCTCCCAGAATTGGCTTAACACAGTCCTGCAGTTAAGCCAGTCCTAGAAATTCCAGTTACCTTCAGTTTTTATGACTACCTCAAAGGAAATCATCAGCTATGAGTAACAGACACATCTATGAAGCGCTTAAATCCTAATGACTGTCATATATTTAAAGATGTGTTCTGGTGTAAACATTATTTCCTTGATGATATAGCAGTTCAGTAAGATATATTATAACTTTTTAAATACAGAAAGTTTTTTGGCCTTCAACAACTAGGCATATCACAGTTACTAGGTACCTAAACATACTAAGCACATAAAGTAGGAAAGTTAAATTTGTTTGCTCCTCATTTTCAATTCATTGTTATGCTGGATAAATGATAGGTTATGAATCTGTATGTACCATAATACCATTTTATACTTTAAAATAGAAAATGAAATTGTTTCTAAAGCCAGCACTATTGTAACTGGATCCAGGGGGCTACATGGCTAATTCAGTCAGCATTTATGTGGTTCTTTTGATGTATTGATGCTTTGCAAGGTACAGGGGATGTAAAGGAAGTATAATGTATAAACGTGGCCTGTGAAACACTGTAGGTAAGGAAGAAAAGACTAATTTAAAATGACATAGTTAGAAGACAGAACTAAATTTTAGAACTCTTGGATTGCACAGGAAAAAGAAATCAGTGTAGGCTGAAAGTGTATTCCATCTTCCAAGGAGGCTTCATGAAAGAGGAAGGATATAAGGGATGCATGCAATGTGATTGGGCAGAAGAGAGGCAGAAACGTTTTGGACCCTATTTTGAATGCCAGACTCTTTGACAGTAGCTCTTCATGCGTAATCTCATTAATCCTGCAGAGTGGGCATTTATATCCCTGTTTATATTTGAGAATTTTGAGGATTGAAGAGATTAAGTAGCTTGCTCAAGTTTATACAACTAATGAGTTGCCATTATGGAGTTAAGACTGCTGGCTCTGAATTCCAGGCAGATTTGGATTTGAATCCCATCTACTCTACTGACTGGCTATGATTAATTTCCTTGTGCTTCATTTTTTTTCACATGTAAACTTGGGGAAATCATAACAGTACTTTATATGTCTAGTGTGATGAAGAAACTACTTAATGAGACAAAGAACTTGGCACACTTACTGACATACTGTAGCTACTCAATCAAGTGTATATACACACACACACACATATACACATGTATATACGTATATATATGTGTATGTGTGTGTGTGTATATATATATGTATATATAGGGAGAAAGAGAATTTGACTGAGATTCACATTTTTATCTTGCCTGATTCCAAAGTCTATACTTCTTTGCATTGTATTATCCTGCAGAGAGTGCAGGTAGAAAATTGCAGACAGAGTAACAACAAACATATTGTCTGCTAAAAGAAAGGTGAAGCCATCGTCATGCCTGAAGGCAGGCTGGGTTGGGAAGCAATGAAAAGTGATTGAATGCATCAGAGGGAAGCTGATGACACAGGGCCTTAGGACCCAGGCAGAGGATTGGAGACTAGATGCCAGGGGTACCTGGAAAGCCAGTGTGGACGGGGAATGGAAAGATGACTGTTTCCCTAAGCATATGTGGGGTAAGGGTTGAGGAGTGCTGGAGGTCAGCTTTGGAAGCGGCCAGTGAAGGTTCAGGTAATGTAGCCCCGCACTGGAGGGTTGCCAAAGGAAGGATGTGTAGCAGGGTGCTGGTACTGGTGACCCCACCCCACCCAGGGGACAGCACAGCTGCTGGCCAGTGGGGGCTGCCCTCTCTGCTGGTAGACCCGGCCCTGTTACTGATGCCACACTACCCATCAGTAACAGCTCCTCCTACTGTGGACCTTGAATTACCAAAGTTTCAGTCAACTTTAACTAAAAATGATTCTGTCTTCATGAAAAGAAAAACTTAATATTGCTTTATTCTATTTAAATAACAAAATAAAATGAGTGAGAAACTCTAGTATACCAGAGAGTTTCTTAAGGCATAATATTTTGGCTTAAGCAAGGCTCACATACTGTTTTAATACCTACCTATAATTTACTAAAGACTTAACAAATTGACTACACTTCTCAAAAGATTTGACATTTCTGAATTTCATATCCCATTTTCTCCTTTTTACATCTTTACCTGATAATACATGTCCAGTTTGAATATAATAATGCCAAAACTTCTTTCTTTGAAATATAGACTAGTGGTTTTACCTAATAGGTCTCATAGTTACCTACAAAGATTAATTTCTGAAGATTTTTTAAAAGTGGCATATCTTAGCTGTATGGTTCCTGAACTAATCCTTTCATTATCAAACTAAAATTATCATCTATAGGTATTTCCAGCTAATCAAAGGAGCCTGAGTCTGGCAGATTAACAATCACTGTTATGTTCAACCAGTAGCTGGAATACAGGAATTGTTATAATAACAGTAATAGTTATTATAGTTATATCAAGTTTGGAAAGAGTGTATCATAATGATTAAGAATATGGAATTGAAACCAGACAGTCACAAACTTGATGGTACCCAGAAACCTCTAGGTGACCCTACTTGGGTTGTTCATGTAACCCATTCTGTTTTTTATCTTGTTCGTTTTGCTCTGTTAGAGATTAGGGGTTGAGTCCTGACCTTACTTCTCACTAGCTAAGTCAAGTTAGCTAGTTACTGTATCCTCTCTGACTCTCAGCTTCATTATTTGGTTGCTACAAAGGCTAGATGGGGTAATACTCCTATGAGACAGTTTCTGGCACTTTTAAAATGCTCAGTAAATGTTATTTAAAGTTGTATCATACATTATAGTTTACAAAAAAAAAAGCCATGCTCACATATTTAATTTGTTTGAACAGATGAGTCCTGTTTTCTAGAGGTGGGTAGGAAAAGTATTATACTCATCTGACATTAAGAACTGCAGTTCAAAGAGTTGGTATGTAGCTTAACCAAAGTTAATTCATGGCAAACACAGGACCCAAAATCTACTGCCCTTTCCTCTAGATTTTTCTGCAAGACGGTGGTGAGGCACTCGGACTTTCAAGAACTTCAGAGCAGGTCTCCAATGGCAGTAGTTTCCAAGTGCCAGTCCAGATACAATGCTGCACGACAGTTTTTTTTTTTTTTTGTCTGTGACATCAGCTTCTCGGGCTAGAGGTGAAACGAGAAGTCAGGGTCAGTTTAGTGAGTTTTAAATAGAGTTAAATTTATTCAACTTAAAGGACTGCCTTTTACTCTAAAGTTACAGCTTTCTTCTTACTTTTTTGGTATTAAAATATCCTTATGAAATGATGACAGAACAGTTATTTTTTTTGTTAATACCTCTAGCTGATGTAATAGAACTTTGACAAATCATTACTGTAGTGTGATTTCATTATTTTATGTGTTGATAGTTTAAGTTTACAGTGTTATTTAGTTCATCTCCATTGACCAATAAAATCAGGCACTTGGATTTTTATACAGTTTTGATGTTGTCTCTTTTTTTTTATTATCCAGGTCACTGATTCTTAGCTATTTTGCCACAAGTCACAGACCATTCTGACAATCTGATAACTGTGGATTCCTCTCACTACCTCCAACCCCAAAAGCACATACACAATTATTCATGCAAAGTGAGTAGTTCACAAACTTGGTGGTACCCAGAATCCTCTAGGTGGCGCTAGTTGGTTTGTTTGTGTAACCCATTCTGTTTGTTTTTTTCATCCTGTCTGTTTTGCTCTGGTAGGCATTAGGGCTTTTACAGAAAAGACTAGTTTTACAAGAGACTGTGCAAGGCCCACTGTCAGAACCCAGTGTGCACTTGAAGGTCCCAAAACCTTGTGTGGTTTTTCAGCTAAAACTGGTATTCGGTGGGGAACAAGGACTCCTTGGAGGTGACACTAATATATATTGGCAGTCTGGATACATCTATCAACATTTAAAATGCGCATATTTATATTTATATGTTGAGATGTATATATATATATCTTTGTTGTAGCTTTGTATATATGGGCAAACTACTAGAAACACAAATATCCATCAATATGGAACTGGTTAAATAAATGATGGTATATTCAAGATAGAATACTATGAAGCCATGAAGAAAGATGAAGTAGCACTATTTATGACCAAATGGATGACCTCCAAGATATACTGTAATGTGAAAATGCATTTGTTAAGCGGGGAAGGCACACGTGCGTGGGCTGGGTGGTTCCGGAGCCCGAACCAGCAGTTGGTAATAATGGCTGGCCTGGAGGTGGGGGTGGGGAGACAACAGTGTGCGGTAGGAGAGATGCTTGCTTTTTCTGTTTATTATGATGCCTAAACAGTGCTAAACATTGTAGGTCCTTGTATTATGTATTCAATTTTTTCAAAGCTAGTTTTAAAAAGGAATTCAATTTAAAAATTACAATGCAACATGTGAAAAAGAGGTTAGTAGGTATTTAGATTAAACTACCTAAATGAAAAGAGATAATGCAAAAGGAACAGGCTTTTCTTTTTGCCTGTTCTCTCATATGAGAACCAGCAGCACCTGATGGAATTTAGGACTGGTAAAAGAATAAATCAAAGGAAATAGCTTTTCACACAGTATGCGGTCAGTCTAAGGAATTTACCGCCACAGGCAGTCATAGAGTCAAATATTGTAGCTGAATTTTTTTTAAGTCTGCTCACTTATGTCCAGTCATAACATTTGTAGTTATGCAAGAAAAGATAAGGATAATCAAATCTGATGGTGCAGGATGTAAGCTGATCATTGCAAAGGAAGGAATTTCTGCCCGACCTCCCTTCTTTTTTGGCTTCTCCCAATGCTTCGGAATAACATTACACAATTAGCTAGGTTCACTTTGAAGCATTGACAGTACTTCCTCTGAATCACTGGGTATTATTCATGGCCCAGGGAAGAATTCCAGAGCTGCCTGGGCTGCAAAGCTCATAAGTCTTTTTTTGCACCCACAGCGATGGCCCCTTCAGGTCAGAGTTAAGCGTTTTGGCAGGGCAGCTACCCTGCTGAGGCACTGCTCCTGCCATTCCCAGGAAAGGATGCATTCAAAGGGAAATAATAGGTTTCAGTCTTCCTCCTGTGGAGCTGGGCAATCTTGTATAAGCAACAAACCCTAGATTATCGAGGGAGGGATTGAATAGATATTCAGGAAATAATTCATGCTCTTTTCTCTTTCTCTTTCCTTGTTTGACTCCAACTAGTGATGAATCCTTCCACCAGGGGGTAGACAGAAGACATAAACCAGTGCTTACCAATCTCATTTGGCCCCAGTTACAGGCTTGACATTGTTATTGGTCTCATTTATCCACATGAATCAAGAAATACTGCCCTCACATACCTCTTATGTTCTAAGATCAAGAGTAGAATGTATCAAATGGCCTTCGATTTGAGCAAGTAAATGGAGTGTAGAATAGTATACTATGTCAATATGAGCAAGGTGAGTTGCACTAAACAAAATCCACTGAGAAATCACTATTTTGTCCTTCCCATGTGATCAGGTCAAGGGCAAATCTTTAAGTGTCCAATCACAGGAATGAGAGTACCCTCTCGTTAAAAGAGATCTCTCCCCTATTATGGAATCCAGTAGCGGGCAACGGGGTATTTGTCAAATGTGCAGGATGAATGTGCTTCACTTTTTCAGTGTTTTGCTTTGCAGAACCTTGTCTGTTGGGCAGCAGCAGGATAACACGTGGCAAACACAGTTAGTGATCCCAGGTCCAGCTGGTGCTGGACACAGGCAGGCATCTTGTGTGTCTCACAGACAGGATTCAAAACAGTCGGTCATCCACTCAGTGGCAGGAGAAAGTTTGTATCCATCATTATTATTTGGCTGAATTACATACTAGAAATTTCCAACTGAACTTTTGAGAAACATCTATCATTATATTAATTACACAGTCATGTGCTACTGAACAACCAGGATATGTTCTGAAGTTCATTGTCAGGTGATTTCATCATTGTAGGAACATCATGGAGTGCACTTACACAAACCCAAGCTATGTGGTATAGCTTATTGCTCTGCAGGGGAGGAGAAATAAGTTTCCCTCTACCCTTCTGGATTCTTGTTTGAAACATCCCTGTAATAAACAACAGGTTAACAGCATAAAAACAAACAAAAGTTTAATAGAATATGTACCTCCTACAAACATGGGAGAGACCCAGGAAAAATAAGTGCAAAAATGGTAGAAGCCACCATCTTAAATACTGTCTTCAGCTGAAAAAAAAATCAAAAGAAGATATTGGAGTGGCAATAGTCAGTGATGAGAGGTTACCAGAAAAAGCACAGTAAACAAGGGTAAGTTTGTTATACAGGTCTACACCCTTGTCTTCTACATTGATAAGAGTTTCTAGAGATAAAGTCATCCCCTCCTCCTGGTACAGTGAGAGAGACACCCTTATGAAGGAGGTTTTCCTTACAAATACCAATGTCTTCTACAAAGGGTAATGTTTGGGTTTTCAGAGCTTCTCCCATGTCTGCTATTTCTTAAAATTATCCCAAAATAAATCCTTATGCCAAATAGACATATTGTGGTGACAAATCTTGTTCCCCTACAGCTCCTAGACCACAGACCAGTAGAGGGTGTTACTGTACTGAATATTGTAGGCAGTTGTAACACAGTGGTATTTGTGTGACATGTCACACTACAATGTCATGAGGGCTGTGACATCACTAGGCAATAGCAATTTTTTAGCTCCATTATAGTCTTATGGGACCACCCACTGTCTCATATGTGGTCCTTTGTTGACTGAAATATGATTTGATTTTAATCCACTTGTAAATAACAATGCCATCTGAGCATCAGCATTTCTTATGTCCTCAACCCATTTTGACATCAGCATCCCAGCAAATATACAGAAGTGACAGAGGCAGTTTCTTCCTTTCTAGACAGAGTATTGGCTCTCTATTTTGTCATTAAGATTTAAAAGCAAAGCCTTGACCAGGTAGCTCAGTTGGTTAGTTTCGTCCCAATATGCCAAGGTGCCAAGGTTGCAGGTTCATTCCGTCATGAATGCACTAAATATATGCAGCAACAAATTGATGTTTCTCTTTCTCTCTCTCTTTCTCTCTCATCTCTCCCCCTTCCTTCCTCTCTCTCAATAAAAAGTAATCAATAAAGTTAATATTTAAAAGCAATAAGATATCTCTTGGCTGTTTTCACATAGTTTTACAATCTTGTCACCACATAAAGGCCGTGGGTTTTTCTCAGATCCTGACATGAGGCCTGTGTTCACAACTAATACCTGAATAGCAACTTCAACAAGCAACAATAGTGAAAACTCTTTTGCTTAGTGGAATAACCTTGAGTAAAAATCTAAAAATCTAATGTTTGCATAGCCGAGAGCACAGTGGGTAATGGGAAATTCCATCAGTATGCCAAGCAACTTCTTGGCAGCAGGGGCCATGTCTTTTATCTGTTTCTTAGTTTCCAGGATAAATATTGATAAGTGCTTCTCAAGTGAGTGAATTGGTATGTGGATGGACAAATTAATATGGCTCAGAAGTGATGCTAATAGCATATCAGAAAAGTCTCTCACTAAAGACATAGAACCCTAGCAGGTATCTTTATTAGCAGGTATGTTACAGAAACACATAGTACAAGTGAGGGTGTTTCAGACTTTTGGAACAACTAGTGTAAAGACTCTGCAAACTTATCTGTGACTAGTTTGAGAACTGAAGAATAAATGGTATCCTGCATTTATACAAGCCCTGAGTCCATAGCTTCCATTTTCCACAAAACTTACTTCTACTTGCCTTTGTTTTTTTACAATGGCCTCATCCCTTCCTGGCCATTCCCTTTCACGTTGACCTGCTTTCTCCCACTGCACTGGCAGGCACGGCAGGGCCAGCCACTTCCTTTTGTTGCTCCTGCCCAACTTCGCCATCGCTATGGTCAGGTGCACAAAATTACTTTGTCAGCCAGATCACAGGGTCGTTCCTTTTGCAGATAAAAGAACAAGAGCCTCACTTGTCTCTTTCAGATGCTCTCACAGAATAACCTCAACTTCCCCTAGTCCCCCGTTGGCTTTCCTTCTTGTTCTCATTAAGACAGTTCATCAGTTTCTTCACCTGATCAGCCCAGCTCTGCTTTTAAGCCTTTGCTTTCAAGTTGGAACTAATATCCTATCATCTAAAGTTCTCCAGCCTCCTTTCCTTCTTAGGATCAAAACATGCTTGAAATCTCAACTCATATAGAAGCTTTATCAATTAACGAAGCCAGTATGTCAAGGAAGAAAGAACTCAGAGCTCTAGCAAGTGTGATAACTGATTTAAAAAGTAACTTTTGCCACTAGCTGATTGTATGATCTTGGGTAAGTTATTGCCAGGGGTCATTACTACCTCTGAAAAATGAAGAGGTAACCCATGTGATCCCTCCACACTCTGAAACTGTGGGATGAAGAACGTACACTACTTGCTTCCTGCTAACCTGTCAAAACCCACAATAATAATATGCTCTTTGACTATCCATTAATCCAGCAAATATATTCTGTAATGAATTAGAAACAATTGTATACTTTAATTTATATAAACTGTACTATCTCCATTGTTATGCCCTCAGCAAACTACCATGAATGTATGAGTATTTAATAGATGATGGTAATAAAACATTTATGGTGCAGATTTTCTTCTTTTAATGGCAGAGTAGTTAATTCAGATCAACCTTCCTCAGAGAACAATTTTTTTAATTGATTGAATACATGTAGTGCTAACAGGTTAGTAAATAATTGTAGTGCCAAGATCTGAGAAAATAAACAATTACAGAGAAGTGAGCATGTGGCCACGCTTTTTCCTTAGAAAGTGGTAGCTGAGTAGTTTTTTACAAGCTCATAACACTAGGGAACCAAAAACTGAGTGTAGGTGCATCATGGCAGCAGTCTGGTAGACCTCTGCAACCTGGATCTGAAAGGTATACAGTGGGAGGAAGAGTGGATGTAAGTAAGTGTGAGTAACTAAGTAAGAGACCATCCCTCTCAGACACTGTAATTCATCTGTGAGTTACCTCTCTCTCTGCTTGGATGAAGGTAACTGAGATTGCTAGTGTCCCTGGATGTCTGTACAGAGCAAACTTATATTCCACGTTAGAGGAATATCACATTATCCCAGGCCTTAAATTCTCTCCATAATTTTTCATAGACAATGTCTGTAGCTCAATCAAATATAAACACGCCCTTGAAAGTTAAGACACTGTGATTAATTTTCAAGAGAAACAATAAACAAGAGAAAGGGCTCATAGGGGATCTAGATAATGGCATTATCTTACACAGACTTTCAAATAACTGATTAATACAGTATTTGAAGAAATAAGATAGGATTTACAGCAGATTCAATATAGCTAAAACTCCAGAACTAGTGGAGTGAAAAAAAAAGTCTTAAAATAATATCCAAAATCAAGCATGGACAAGTAAAAGTTTATAAAATACAGCAGAGATCGGGGATATCATGAAGAATATAATGTGTGCAATTGGAGTCCTGGAAGGAAAGGAGAAAGAAAAGAGAGGCAATACATGAAGAGATAATGGCTCAGAATTTTTCAAAATTGGTAAAAGACAGCCCTGGCTGGCATAGCTCAGTGGATTGAGCTCAGGCTGTGAACCAAAGTGTCACAGGTTCGATTCCCAGCCAGGGTACATGCCTGGGTTGCAGGCTATAACCTCCAGCAACCGCACATTGATGTTTCTCTCTCTCTCTATCTCCCTCCCTTCCCTCTCTAAAAATAAATGAATAAAATATTTTTAAAAAATTCATAAAAGACATAAAGCCGTGGATTGCAAAATCATTATAACCCTTAAGCAGGATAAATGTACAGAAAAAAATTATAGTAAAAGTTCACTGAAAAGCAAAGACAAAGAGAAAAATTCTATAAAACAACCAAAAGAAGGGGAGCTAATTATTTTCAAAGGATCAACAGTAAGACTGACAACTAACTTCTTTACAAAAATAAAAGACGGAAGAATAAATTATTTTTTTCAAGATCTTATTTATTTATTTTTAGAGAGGGGGAAGGGAAGGAGAAAGAGAGGGAGAGAACCATCACTGTGTGATTGCCTCTCTCACGCCCCCCTTACTGGGGACCTGGCCCACAACCCAGGCATTTGCCCTGACTGGGAATTGAACTGGCAATCTTTTGGTTTGCAGACCTGCACTCAACCCACTAAGCCACACCAGCCAGGGCCAGAAGAATAAACTCTTAAATTTTGGAATTCTATGCCCAACCAACAAAAACAACCTTCAAAAGTGGCAAGACATTATCAGATGAACAACTTAGAGAATTCATCACAAGCAGACTCAAAGGAAATACCAAAGAACATTCTTCAGGCAAAAGAAAATTATTCCAATGGCTTAGAGATGGAGGAAGAAAGGAAGAGCAAAGAAATGGGGTAAATAAGTAAATAGATAAATTTTGTCCACATAAATGTTGTTCTTTCTAACGTGATATTAAGGCTATATTTTGGGAGTTAAAAACACCTAGAAAGAGTTTTAAATCTCAACAACCAAGAGGGATATGAATGAAATTATTCCAGGGTCTCTTAAACTTATTATAGAAGCAAAAGTATTCATGAACTTTCGGACTTTCGGACTTCCGGCCAAGATGGAGGTGTAGGTAGACATACTGTGCCTCCTTGCACAACCAAAATAAGGATAACAAAAATTTAGAAACAAAAAACAACCAGTACTGACAGAAAATTGAACTGTATGGAAGTCCAACAACCAAGAAGTTACAGTAGACACATTCATCCACACCCGTAGGAGGGGTGGAATCCAGTGGCCGGGTGGAGAGGGGTCGCAACAAAAACAGCAGTGGCTGGTGGACCCAACAAGGCAGCGGATTGTGGAGGGGCTTGACGCACAAGGCGGCTGGTGTACTGGGCAGTCCCACATTCGTGCACAGATAAACCAGGTGAAACTGGGGAGTGAGACAGATCTCACAACCCAGTGCCCCAACATGGAGGAATAAAGCCTCAGGACATCAATTGAAAACACCTGTGGGGGTTGAGGTGCCGGGAGATACTCCCAGCCTCACAGGAGAGTTCTTTGGAGACCCACAGGGTCCTAGAATGTACATGAACCCACTCACCCGGGAATCAGCACCAGAAAGGCCCAATTTGCTTGGGGGAAGCAGGGGAGGTGACTGAAATCCAGCAGAGAGCAGAGCAAGTGCCATTGTTCCCTCTCGGACCCCTGCCTCACATACAGCATCACAGCACAGCCACTGGGCTGCCCAGCCCTGGTGAATACCAAAGGCTCTGCCCCTCACTATATAATAGGCTTATCAAGACAAAAAAAAAAATGGCCCAAACGAAAGAACAGATCAAAGCCTCAGAAAAAATACAACTAAGCAACAAAGAGATAGTCAACCTATCAGATACACAGTTCAAAACACTGATGATCAGATGCTCACAGAACTGGCTGAATTTGCTCACATATTAGCTGAAAAAATGAAGGCTATGCTAAGTGAAATAAAGGAAAATGTACAGGGAACCAATAGTGATGGGAAAGAGACTGGGACTCAAATCAATGGAGTGGACCAGAAGGAAGAAAGAAACAACCAAACAGAAAAGAATGAAGAAACAAAAATTCAGAAAAAATGAGGAGAGGCTTAGGAACCTCCAGGACAACTTTCAACATTCCAACATCTGAATTATAGGGGTACCAGAAGGGGAAGAGGAAGATCAACAAGTGGAAGAGTTATTTCAACAAATAGTAAAGGAGAACTTCCCCAATGTGGCAAAGGAAATAGACTTCCATGAAGTCCAGGAAACTCACAGAGTCCCAAGGAAGTTGGACCCACGGAGGGACACACCAAGGCACATCATAATTACATTAGCCAAGATTAAAAATAAGGAAAGAATCTTAGAACCTGCAAGAGATAAGGGGACATAACCTACAAAGGAGTTCCCATCAGACTGTCAGCTGATTTCTCAGAAGAGACCTTACAGACAAGAAGGGGATGGAAAGAAGTATTCCAAGTCATGAAAGGCAAGGACCTACATTCAAGATGGCTCTATCCAGAAAAGCTTTCCTTTAGAATGGAAGGGCAAATAAAGTGCTTCCCAGATAAGGTCAAGTTAAAGGAGTTCATCATCACCAAGCCCTTGTTATATGAAATGTTAAAGGGACTTATCTAGGAAAAAGAAGATAAAAAACATGTGCAGTAAAATGACAGCAAACTCACAATTATTAACAACCACACCTAAAACAAAAGCAAAAGCAAACTAAGCAAACAACTAGAACAGGAACAGAACCACAGAAATGGAGATCACATGGACAGTTAGTAACAGGGAAGTGGGAGGGAGAGAGGGGTAAAAGGTATAAAGAATAAGTAGCATAGATGGTAAGTAGAACACAGACAAGGGGAGGTTAAGGATAGTATGAAAAATGTAGAAGCTAAAGAACTTATAAGTATGACACATGGACATGAACTAAAGGGGGAAATATGGATGGGAGAGGGTGTTGCAGGGTGGAGGGGAGTGAAGGGGGGGAAATGGGACAACTATAATAGCACAATCAATAAAATATATTTTTAAAAAGTATTAATGATACTGGCTTTCAATAATCATCAATCCACCTTGTAATTTCTGCTACTAAAAGAATAGTAAAAGATTAGAAACTGCCACATTAGTGGGAAAAAAGTATTTTAAAATATCAAGTCAAGCCCTGGCTGGTTAGATCAGTTGATTAGTGCCATCCTGTACACTAAAAGTTTGCAGGTTCAATCTCCAGTCAGCGTACCTACCTAGGCTGTGGGTTTGATCCCTGGTCGGGGTGTGTGTGAAAGGCAACCGATCAATGTTTCTTGCTCACATTGATGTTTCTCTCTCTCCCTTCCTCTCTCTCCAAAAGCAATGAATATATCCTTGGGTGAGTATTTTATATATATAAATATATGTGTGTGTGTATTTATGTATATATTTCAAAGAAGGCAAAAGAGAAAAAGGAAAAAAGAGGACATCAAACAGGCAAGATGAGCATAAAGCTGTTAAGATGATAGATTCTAAAATAAACGTATACTATATATTAGGAGATACAACTATATAGTGACAAAATGCTTTAATTAAAATGGAAATATTGATAGCTGAGTTTATTTTTAAAATAACTTTCTGACTTTACAGGGGATACATTAAGTTATACGTTAAGTTCTGTGAGAACACAGAAAGAATGAAAGCAAAATAATGGAAAAGTTATACTATGGAAACCCTCTCCAGAAGAAAACTGGTAACTAATTTATCACTAGGGAAAAGACACTGAGCAAAAAATACTCCAAGAAAAAAAGAGTTAATTCATAGTGATAAAATATTTAATTTACCAAAAAAGCATAAGAATTATAAATTTAAAGCAAATAACAGCTTCCTCAATAACTGACAGAAAAGGCACTTAAAAATCAGTAAAACTTGAGAAGATTAGAATAAGACAATAAGTTGATCAAACTGGCCTAAACAGAGCAGGGCTCTTATTGTCACACAACATGCAGAATGCACACTATTCGTAAGTACACAGGAATATTATGAAAAGTGACCGCATGCTGGGCCACAAGACAAGTATCAGTGAATTTCAAAATGTTAAGATCATGCAGACTGTGCTCTGACAACTCAGAATTAAGCTTTCTCTAAAAATCAATAAAAATATCATAAGATGAGGGTTAAATATACATATATTAAATCTACAGAAAAGTAAATTTACAGAAAATCACAAATATATAAAGGAAATGCTAAAAAATCAATTTCCTAAGCAGTCCTCTTTAGAAGTTAGAGAAAAATAGCAAACAAAATGTAAAAGAAGTAGAGAGAAGGAATAAATAGATGAGAGGGATTAAAATAGAAAACAAATATAGAGAGGATCTACAAAGCTAAAAGTTGTTCATTTGAAAAGACTAACAGAACTGGTGAGGCCCTGCTGAGACCAATCTGGAAAAATGTGATGGCACAAATACCCACAGCAGGCATGTGAAAGGGAACACCAGTTCAGATCCCACAGACACCCTAAATAGGGTGTTACGAGGAGCATGTGAGAATGGCTCACAGGCATGGACAACGAAGAGGGCACTGACTGTGGGCCACAGTGGGGGCTGGGTGGAGGGGGGGCAAAAGAGAAAAAAAAGAAATTAGGACAACTGTAATAAAATAAACAATAAAAAAGAGGAAAAAATAAAGAAACAGCCCAGAAGAAAACCAGGCAAAGAAAGGAAACAGATTTTAGATAAGAGAAATACAAGTGTCCCTGGACCATGTATGGTGATAAGTTGCTATCAAAAGATATCTTCTAAAATATTTAAAATTTTGCTTTTTAATATTTAGTTTTCAATCCACCTGGATATTATTTTTGAGTATGATGTGAAATAATGATATATAATTTTATTGATAATCAATTATCCATATAGCATTTATTGAATTAAAATATTTTTCTCCCTGAGACTATATCAACTCGGCTGTATATTGATTCCATGTAAGTTGGGTCTGTCCTGGTTTACTTGTCTCTCAAAGTATTCTCAACATATTTTATTTTTTAAATTGTTGTTTAATTACAGTTGTCCCAGTTTTCCCCCATTACTCTTCCCTGCCCTACCCACCCCCACCTCCCACATTCAATTCCCCGCCCCGCCCCTGCTGTCTCTGTCCCTGGTTCCTCTGTATGTTTCCTGACTTGGCCCTTCCTTTTCTTACCCCATCATGCCCCTTCCCCTCCCCTCTGGTTATCAGTTTGGAAGTGACATCCCATTACCTCTGCTGTATTCTTTTCTTACCAGTGAGTCTCTAAATCTGGCACACACAAATGGGGAGGGAATTACACAAGGGCATAAATTCCAGGGCAACAAGCCCTTTGGGGCCATCTTAGAGGCTGCTTACCACAGTGATTAATTTTACAAAAATTCTTCCAGAGATAAATAAAAGAGGGAGCACATATTTTAGGGACCAGCATAAATTTGACACCCAATTCTGACAAGGATGTTATGAGAAAGGAAAATGATAGATAAAGTCATCATGAGCATAGATGCAAAAACTAAATAAAATATTAACAAATTACAGGTAACACTAGAGTAACCAAGTGGCATTTATCCTAGGAATTCCAGGTTGGATTAACATTTGAAAATCAATTAGATCACTGTAAGAGGATAAAGATTCCAAAAGTAGACGAATATTTATATAGATAATTGATTAATGAACAGGTTAACATCACAGAGCAGTGGGAAAATAACAGTTTTTTAATGATTGTTTTTGGGTGAGTTGAATATCCATTTGGAAAAATAAAAGTTGGCCCCTACTTCCATGCCATGCAAAAATATTAATTCTAGGTGGACCTCAGATTCAAATATGAAAAGTGAAATTATAAAGCTTCTAGAAAATAACTTAGGAGCATATCTTCATGAGTTTGGAAAGGGAAAGATTTCTTATACAGGACACTAAAAGCTTTAACCACAAATGACAAGACTAATGTATTAATCTTTAAAATTTGGAACTGTTTGTTAGCAAACAATAAACTTAAGAAAGTGGAAAGGTAAGCCACAGAACAGAAGAATGTATTTATAACAACTGAAACAGAAGATTTGTAGCCAAGCAAATGAGTAAGGAAAAGTTATAAAGCCTAATAGAAAAGATAAGCAACCAATATGAACACTTTGATAAACATATGAAAATGTATTCAGTCACATTAGTCATAGGGTAATGCAGATTAAACCACAGTGCAATACTATTATACGCATGCTAGAATGGTTACGATTTTAAAGATTGACAATACCAAGTGTTGGTCAGATGTGAAGCAATGGAAATTTATATAGTGCAGGTGGGAATATAAACTGGAACATCTTCAAAAAGTTGGGCATTATCTATGAAAGCTAAACATAAGTCTGTTCAAAGACTTAGCAATTCCACTCCCAACAGAAATGTGTGTCCATGTGCACCATAAGACACATACAAGACTATTTATAAGGGCATGATTTGTAAGAACCCCAAATTGGAAAGAACCCATATATCCATCAACTGCAGAATGGTAAATAAATTGTGGTATGTCCATATAATTGCAATTCCCCACCCCCCAAATGAGCTGACTCAGCTACACACAATAATATGGATGAATCTCCCAAACATAATTTTAAGTGAAGCAAGCTAGATAAAAAAAAAAAATTAGACAAAGCCTGTTGGGAAAAAGTCCAACCATCATTAATACAACAAGAACAATTTGTATCATATCATTGTAACCTGGCAGGCAAGGACAGTGAACTAGAATAGGCACGTATGTGAACAATGATGACTTTATTGTGCTAATCAGTGGGGGGAGTAGTTGCCATTGAGTGAGCATGTGTACTGTGTAGCTGTTGTATTCGAAATTACTGAGTGAGTAGAGCAACAAATCTGCATCAGTTTTTGTGTTAATATTGAACATTCCTTCGTGAAAACTATTCAGATGATTCAGAAGGCCACAGCTGAGGGCAACTGGTAATTGGCAGCTTCATCACGACAACGTGCCCATTTATGCACCACTTCTCGTGCAAAACTTTTTGGCAAAACATCAAATCACCCACGTGACTCAACACCCCTAGGGTCCAGATTTGGTGCCCTACAACTTCTGGCTCTTTCCCAAACTAAAATCACTGTCAGTGAGATTAAGGAAAATACAACAGGGCAGCTAGTGGCAATTGGGAGAACTGAGTGAGGTCCCAAGGTGCCTACTTCAAAGGGGACTGAGGCATCACTGTCCTATATACAATGTTTCTTATATCTTGTATCTTCTTCAATAAATGTCTCTTTTTCATAGTGTGTGGCTGGATACTTTCTGGACAGACCCTCATATATATTATATGATTCCATTTATATAATGTTCAGAATAGTAAAACTAATATCTGGTGGTGGTAGAAGTCAAAATACTCATTTCCATATAGGGATTAGGAGGGGGCTCAGAGCTTAGTTATTTTCTAATTCTTGGCCCCTGATTTGTATAGAAGTATTCTCTCTGGCTGATTCATTGGGTTGTACACTTTTTAAAGAGATAAAGGCCTATGATTGTGTGTATTTAAACAAAGACTTATCATTTACTAAACTCCAGGCTAAATGCTAGGATTAGAAAGGTGAATCAGAGGCAGTGTCTGACTTCCAGAACTTCGAAATCTAGCTGTTGATAATGACTTAAAGACAAATAACTGAGACGTAGTAATGTCCTAAGTGCTGTCAACGATCAATATAAGATTAGGACCAGGACTGCTTTCTCTTAAGGAGTCAGCATACAAATTAGGTCTTAAAATATGATTGCCGTCAACAGGTGAAGAAGACAGCGGGGGATGTTCTTGGTAGAAAGTGCATGAACATGAGAAAGTTTAAAAGTGCAGGCATGTTCACTCAGCCACTAAAAAGATAATGAGAAAGACCAATCCTTATCCAGTTTTGCAATAGTGTGGAAACTAATGATAAAGCTGCCAGAGAATAGTCTGCTGCCAGTAGGCATGAATGAAAATAGAATCGGGGGAGAAATTTACTTGCTAATCTTAAACTCCATGCCTGGATTTTAGGTATTCTTTAGAGAGTGTTTAGTTTATGTATTTGGTAGGAGCCAAGTACCAATAAAAGTAAATATTGAAATTAAAAATTGTGTCTGCTTGGGGGAAACGTGAGTGCTTCTGTGCTCCTGTTCACGCTCTGCTGCCCAGATGCTCGTGCTTCCCAGAGCACAGCAGAAACACACATCTGCTCTGTGCTTCTATGCTTTTCTGACTGCTCACAGTGCTGATACCACCACTGTCCCCCCGTGCAAGCCAGCACAGACCGTACATGATTCTCCGAGTAGACAAGCAGCTCTTCACTGCACTGACATCTCAAAGAAGCACCGAGGCCCTGCTGCATGCATGCCTCTGCTATGCACTGAACACAGGCCCTGTGTCAGTCTCTCACATGCATGTTGCCTTCCCCTTTGCCTAGCACGATGGCTGACACCCCATGAGTGCTGAACAAATGTTTGCCGAAACCACATTTAATAAAAGCCCAGGTGGTATGTGGCCCTGTAATAGTGCAGCTGTGGCATCAGGGGGCCTTATCTTCAGCCCCGTTAGGGCATGGGCTGACAAGGGGACCACTTATCATCTAAACGAACATACTTCAAGCATGTGAAAGGGTGTTATTAATACATGTGCCAGGGTAAACCCAGGATTTTCTGGAGGAAACTCAGAGGTATGGTCCCTCTCTTGTGACTCTGTCACCACAGGATTATTATAAGATATCCTTGAGCTACCCTAAGAATTCCCTCCTCCCCTGTGATCCCGGTTCTGTGTGACCTTCTGTCCTATAATGGACAGCATTACTTTTGTCCATTGCAGGTCCCTGAGAGAACAGTGGTCCTGGGACTGGAGCAGGCTTTCTCACCCCCGAATTTCCTCAAGATTGTCCTATGTGACACACCACAAGTTGAAGGCCGAGCTCTCCTGTGGGCCCTCCAGGTTCCTACAAAATCACCCAAGTCTGGTGTTGGGCCCACGTGTGACCCTTACACGCTGAGAGTCACTTGGTTCCTCCGGCCAATGTTAAGTTTGCAGCATTCTGTCATGTTAGCAAGGGGCACAGCATGTGTGAGGGCCCGTGCTCACTCTCCCAGTGCTTCTGCTTCAGAAACAACCTTCCTCAGAACGAGGTTTCCATACTGCTTCTCTGTCTATGCAGGAGAAAGCTCACCATTCTTATCTCACTGCAGGCACTTCCGAGGCCACAGCAGGAGGGTTTCCCTGATGGCATGGGGGTAAATTCAGGAGACAATGAATGTCTTGGTAGACTTCCTAGAATATGGAGTTTGACAAAAGGGAAGATGAATGACAACAAAATAAATTTGCAATTAAAGAAAGCAGTGCCCTCAGCACCCAGAATACTTTCCATGCCATGTAAGTAATATGTAAACATTACAGCTGATTACCATTTGGTAAACTAGTAACTTCCCTGTTTCTTTGATAGGAAGGCTGTGAAGTGAGATAAAGCAGGGGCACACTATGGAGGACAAACATCTCAGCATCCAATAAACCTCAAATTGTTTTTTTTTTTTTGTTTTCAAGACTGGTTGCTATTTCCTCTGTGACTCTTGTTTATTAACGTGTTGACTCATCTAGAGTCAAGTGCCCTGTTTCCACACCAGAGAGATGGACTTGCACATCTGCCAAGTGGGGTCGGAGGGGGAGATAACAGCCAGCGACAACAATGGTCTTCCTCAGTCTGGCGGCCAAAAAACTTTTGGCAGTGTGGGCTGAGAATAACTTATCATCACTGCCCTGAAAGATCTGAAGTTCTGGAAGCATAGAGTGGTTGTTTGCCAGACAGAGATAACAGGCAGGATGCGACAGAGAGCCAGACACACTGTGGAAGTCAGGGCTACACCTGGCAGACGCTGAAAAGGAAAACGGGATGAAGCAGCCAATTAGCACATGGTTTCCTGGTTGCCGGGTCCCTGCTGTCGACACAAGCAAATGTTCCCAAGTTAGCCAAAAGGATTGAGTTTACTCCTGGGTCGTGTAAAGAATACTTAATGGTTTATGCCACAGGCAAGAATTTCCATAGCTGTGATTTTTAAAAAATGTTTTAAATTATAGTTGACATACAATATTATATTAGTTTCAGGTGTATGTCACAGTGCTTAGACATTTATATCATTTACAAAGTGATCACCCCATAAGTCTTGCACCCACCTGGCACCATACACAGTTATTACAATATCATTTGCTATATTCCCTATGCTGTACTTTACATCCCTGTGACTATTTTTATAACTCGCAGTTTGCACTTAATTCCTTCACCTTTTTCACCCATCCCATATGGTCACTAATAGTTTGTTCTCTGTATCTATGAGTTTGTCTGTGTTTTACTTCATTTGTACATTTATTTTATTTCTTAGATTCCACATATGAGTGAAATCATAAAGTATTTTGTCTTTTTCTGTCTGATTTATTTCAGTTAGCATAATACCCTCTTGTTCTATCCATGTTGTAGCAAATGGTAAGATTTCATTCTTTTTTTATATGTCCCACATCTTCCTTATCCATTTGTCTATTAATGGACACTTCACTTCGGTTGCTTCCATATCTTGGCTATTGTAAATAATACCACAATGAATATGGGTATGTGTACATCTTTTTGTATTACTGTTTTTGATTTCTTTGGATACATACCCAAAAGTGGGGTTGCTGGGTCATATGGTAGTTCTATTTTTAATTATTTGAAGAATCTTCACGGGTGTTTTTATTTTATTTATATGTTTAAATTTTTATATATTGATTTTAGAAAGAGATGAAGAGGAGGAGAGAAAGATATTGATTTCTTGTTCCCTTTATGTATGCATTCATTGGTTGATGCTTGTATGTGTCTGACCAGGGATCAAACTGGCAACTGTGGTATATGTGGTTAATGTTTTAACTAACCGAGTTATTTGGCCAAGGCTACATATGATGTAAAGAAAAAAAAAACAGTATTAATCCAAGTATTTCATCTTGAAGAGAGAATATGTTTACTTTCAGTTGCTCTTATTTAAAAAACACATAATTGTGTGACAAGGTAAAGGTTTGATAGTCTTATGAATCGTCTTCTCAATGGCTGAAACGTCCTTCATTCTTAAAGGATTGCTTCGATAACCTAGAGAGGTAGTTGGAGATATCTCAGTGATCTTACCTGTTTATTATGAGCCACCTAAAGAGCATCTACTCACCACATTTGCCTTCAGATGCATGGGTGATACACACTGCTCGGTGAGCTTCTTCAACCTGAGTCAAGAGATGCACAAGGCAGGCATCATCCTTGAAAGTTTCCATTGTAAACTTGTGATGAAAATGTGCTTCAGTGTCTCCTAGAACTTTTTAGAGTAATGACTAAAACAATGATAAAGGTGTGGTTGTTTTAGTAGTAAGTTCAATTATTACTATACTATGAATTGCTTAAACTACAAAGCATTATATACCTAAGTCCTGAACAGCGTGTTAGTGTTAATAACCATCATCAATCTGAGGGCAGTTTTCAAAGTCCCAGAACTAGTTCTTCAACAGTGACTAAAGTCAAACGTTAAGGTTTGCTGAGTTGTTAGAATTTTGATACATAATTGATATTTACATAGTGATTTAAGAGTCCAACATGAATGCTCCCATGCCAATGCTGATATATTTAATATTTAATATTATTAATTAAATATTTAAATATTTAAATTATAATGCATTTAAATATTTTCCTCCCTCACCTTGCACATACTCCCATTCTGACAGCTATTACACACTAGTCAGTGTTATCTCCTGAAGTATCTTTCAGACGTCTATCATGGTACTGTACTAGATCACCTAAAAAAACCCTCCAGATTTTACAGTACTTTCTTTTCCTAACACATAGATATGTTGGTTTTTATGTGTTGGTCATTTAAATCCCTTGAAGAGAGGGATCTCACCAGACTGCCTAACCTCAATAAATGCCAGGTTTGCTGCCTGCCATATAACATATTTTCAGTAAGATTTTGGCAAATAAAGGTGAGGCTTAGCTCTGGATTGCTTAGGCTTGGGTAAAGACCACACTCTGGGCATAGCGTTTTTGTCATTAGTTTTTTGTGATAGGCCATCAAAGCTCAGTAGTAGCCCGTTCCTTGCACTGAGCAGTTTACTAATTTAATATAGGTAACTCAAAGAAATTTTAAGGTCAAAAAGGCATAAAACTGACTTACTTGCTACGAGGGGCATGCACAGAGCCCTAAATGTAGGGTTCTGAACTCTGCGGCTCTGCCTCCCATGGGCTGGCCATCTGGAGGGCAGGCGGAGCGAGAGTGGGCCAGCAGCCCGAGGGCAGCCTGCTGAGTCATCTCCATCGAGCAAAGCAGGGCCTGGTGGGCGAACAACACCTGCTTGCTTCGTGCAAAACCTGCAGTATATAAATGAGACATGAGACAACACCAGATATGTATATAAATGAGACAAAGCTGGTTTCTGTCAATGTAGAGTATATTAACGTATGATTAGTGAAGACTTACTTCCCAAAATTCAGTTAATATGGGAAACTGATGCAGACCCCGGCTCATGGGGTCCAAGTCATTATGGATGAAAATGAGACATTCACACAGATTACTGAATCCGGTGGAGGAAAAGGGACAAAAGACATGGCTTTTCTCTCAAGGGGAGCAAATGCCACTGCCCTTGTTCCAATGAGCTTTTATTGTCTTACTGGGCACATTACAAGAAGGTCCTCATTAACTATGCACAGGCTCTCTTGGGTGGTTACCTTTTACAGAAAACAAAGGAGCCAATGCTGCTACTCACATCACAGAAGAGGAATATTTGCAAATGAAAAGGCAAAAATAGTTGGACCATTTATACTCATCCATGGAAGGTTTAGCATGGTTTTTAGGAAGTTACTTTGCAGTAAATGTCCTCAATTCAGGGTGAGGGAGTTTTAGCAAAAAGCAAGACTCATAGCAGCCTAGGTACATTGCAGGCCTGATTCCCCATGGGAAAACCTATCCGTGGGTGTGGGTCCTGTGCATCTCCCAGTGGGAGCTGGGCCCATGCCATGCAGAGTGGCTTCCCACAGGAAACTAAATATTTTTTGATTTCCAGAATGCTTACTGTGGAATAATATAGGTCCTTATCTGATCTCTACCACTTTATTCCCAGTCTAGATGTTTTATTATAAACAGGCATGTTTCAAGACAGTAATATTTTAGAACAGAAACTTGGTCAAAGAAAATGATTATATTAAACACATTTAGGGAAAATCATCTGAAAGGTAAAGAGAAGCAAAGGCAATCTTAATTACTACTAATTACCCTATTTTTTCAAATCTAAGATGCACTTTATTTTTTTACATGTTACCATTTCTGAAATGAATAGTATCTTACAATGTATATCTGTATTTAATGTAGTAGTGTTACTTTCCTTCCTCACCTGCCCTTAAAAATATTAACTCTTCATCATAAAAATCAGTGTCATCTTAGAATTATAGGAATAAAGAGGTCAAGAATTAGCAGAGATCAATTTTCCCACATTTCTTCAGTCTGTAATTTTACATATTAAAGTGTTTTTGTCTTTGAGTGGTTGTTTTTAAAGAAGTGTCCCATAGGAGGGTGATCATTCTGTTCTGTATTTCTTGGGTAAAAGGTAAGGAAAACTATTACCCATTATGATATTTAGAATTCCTTAATTATTGTCCAATAATGACTCAGAATGATGAGAAATAAAATAAAATGTAAAATTTAATAATGTTTCCTCTTGGAGCTAGGCCTCTAGAAATCCCTGTATACCTTAGCAACTTTGTGTAATACATGTGTTCACACTACAAGCAGTGCATAAATGCTCCATTCCCACCCCAGCTGGGTGCCCTGCAACACAACTCTTGACACCAACTACCTGGAGTTAGTGTCACACTTCACAGGTTTAAGGGCTCAGTCTCACAACAACATGGCTCATGCTTCAGACACCATGCTGAAAGCCTTGGGGCCACCCACATTTCTGACTGACTGGTTATAAATGTAAGGGTTCCCATGACCCTCTCGGTTTAGATAACTTGCAAGAATAACTCGTAGAACTCAGGAAAGCACTATATTTATGACTACAATTTTGTTATAATGGATACAAATCACGACCATTCAAATAGAAGAGATGTCCATGACAAGGTCTGGGAGGCTTGTGGACACAGAACTCCCACGCCCCACTTCGTGAAGTCTGGGTGTGCCCCCTCCTGGCACATCCATGTGTTCACCAGCCAGGAGGCTGCACGGGGCCTCAGTGTGCAGAGCTTTTACTGAGGTTTGTTCAGTACATATGATTGATTAAATCATTGGTTCCATGGTTGAACTAATCCCTGGAGTTTGTTTGGGCTGGTCCAAAATTCTAACCCTAACCAGCTGGTTGATCTTTTTGGTGACCAGCCCTACCTCTTATTCTGAAGCTATTTAGGGGCCGCCTTGAGTCATCTTATTAGCATAACAAGGACACCTGTCACTCTGGAAATTCCAATGGTTTTTGAAGCTGTGTTCTGGGAACTGGGGACAAGGACCTGATACGTGTTGACCATTATACCACAGGATGTAATCTCGGTTTTGTATAAGGTTTTTATTGGTGTCCCATGCTTACTTTTCTACTGGCTGACTCACAGGCTGCTACAGCCTCTGCGGGATATCTTGCTGCTATCTGCAGTTCAGCAAATTCAAAATTATGCTTAGCTTCATTCACCCAAATTAGCTTGCCCTAAATTTTCCATGATAGTTATGGGAAACCACTGTCCTCCTGGACTTTAAAGCTCCAAATTTCAGATCCATCCTTGACTTTCTTCTGTTACCAAGATTTCCTGTAAATCTTGTCTGATCACATTATTTAGATCACTTTCCAGACTTTTCAACCTAGACATCCTGATAATAAGTATTGAAAAAAACAAAAGCAAAAAAAAACCCAGTTAAAATCTAGGCCATATTAAACTGTACACACTTGTTCACTTTGTTCTTCCTCCCAGGAATTCTCATATATTCCTCCTGGTTGAGAATTTCCAGGCTAGACTATAGCTGAATCACAAATATGACTATATGACTTTGGGCATCACCAGCCTTCCTGAATCAAAGATCATCAATATTTCAAGAGAGCCTGCTGCCTGTGTCCTTGAACACTCTGTCACCAGATATCTTGCAAAGTAGGTTTTGGGAATGGAACCTGAGGTTGGACTGGGTAGCTTGGGAGTGGCCGGGAGAGCTGGCAGACAATAGGTGGTTGCAGGTTGAAACAAGCTCATCTCCCTTTTCCCTTTCTTTCCTTTTCCTTGCTATCCTATTCTATGCATCCCACAAATCAAAATGTCCTGACCCACTTCTTTACTGCATCTGTGCACTCATTCGACCCTTCATTTATTCCTTCCTTCAGTGCCCTCTTGAGCACCTCTAGTGCCTGTTTCACAAAACACAGTCCCTGCCTCTGGGAACCCCAGTCTAGTGGCAGGGGCAACAGGCAAGTAAACATATACGAGATAGCTTCAGAGTGTGTAAGTGTTGTGAAAATACTATTAAAATAAGCTAAGATGTGTGTAGTGAGTGGTTTAGGTTGAGTGTTCAGAGAAGGCCTTTCTGAGGAAGGAGCATTTGAGCCTAAATCTGAATGATTTAAGTTTTGTCTCTCTCCTGTTTCCCAGAGGCAGCCTGAGTTTTCTTCTTTATCCTCAATTAAGGGCAGGGAGAAGAGAGTTTAGGGTCACCCTCCATGGACATGGGATTTAGAGACAAATAGGACCACAAAGGAATATTTGATCTTAACTCTGAAATTAGAGAAATTGGACCAAAGTTTGTTCAGCTTGAGTTTGCTCTCAGTTCACAACAGGGAAACCCTCTGCTCTGAGAAAGCCTTATCATCCTTTCCTGGAAGTTCAGTGTGAGAAAACCACCCAATCAGGTTGCTGTGTCCTCCTGTATTGCTTCCCATGGTGTCCCCAAAAGTGCCTCCAGGGGTCCATATTGGTTTCCTGCTAAAGTGAGAATTCAGGAATGAACCTCTCTGCTTCTGCTCTTTCAGATTGTGTGGCTCACTCTCTCTCCCTTTCCTCCCTCTGCTCTCTCCACAAATAAACCTCCCTTTGTTTATTTAGGGTAGTGAGCGAGTCTCTATTTTCACAGCACACAAGGTCACAGTCAGCCTGAGGGCCCTCCTTGAGGTATCCTGCAGTCAGGAATCTTGCGGGGAGCGCACCTCTAGGGATTAATACCGGGAGGCCAAGGCCGGCAGTGACAGTGGGATGTGTAGAATGTGGAGGCGGGGAGGGGCGCTCTACAGGCACATGTTGCCTTTTCATAGGCGGGCGGCCCCAAGGTGGTTGAATGCCTTATTGTTAAGTCATGTAGGGAGAAAAAAAATCACATTTGGACTGAAACCAAACATAGGAACTTTCAACATCAAACGCAACTTTCTCAGAATATTTTTAAAGTAGCTCTGTTTAAGTTTCAAGTCGATATCATATCTGGCTTAACAATACACTTTTGCTATAGTTTTTAATTGTAACTCATCTGAAAAACAAGCACATCAATTTTTAGTCATCTGCTTTGATTCATCAGAAAAATGAAGTGTTTAATCCAAATTAATGTAATAGATTATACAATACTTTTTGTACATATTGTGTCTAGAAGGTCTGAAACTTCATTTTGGCTTCATGGCCTTCTCCCTCCTCCTAGCTCAGGCTCACTATGCTCCCGCACCACACAGGGCCACCACCTCACATCACCTGGTAAGAATATCCCTCCCTTCTTCCCTGTATCATTCTGCTCCCTGGGAAATAGAAGTGGAAAGAAACAGAAATGAAAACAGCTTTCTCACTGGTGTCTCTTAGGAATAAGCTGGGGTTCTTTACAGGTGTTCTACCTGCTACCTGCTGTCAGACTGATTGTGTGAGTCTCCAGAGAAAGGCCAAAAGCCAACAGAACATCTCGAGAGCTATTCTACCACTGATTGTGTAAAGACTTCTTTAAATTTCAGGAATAGACTGCTCGTGGATAATTAAATTAAAAGTGACCCCTGGAGAGCACACTACATTCAGGAGAATAACTAGTATCAGTGCAAGAAGTGGAGACAGGCAAGCCAGCAATTCCCAAGGCCTCTCGTCAACAGGCCCTTAAGCCTCTGAGAACTCAGAGGCCTCTGGGCTTCATTAGCTCCTGAAGCGCTGTTCCCATATAGGCAGCTCTATTAGACGGTTCTTTCTTTTACTGAGCTGGAATTTCTCTCCACCCCCTGGGAACAGCTCTGTCTGTTAGGGGGCATACAGAATAGGCCCAATTTTTCTTTTGGATGATAACACCATTCTGCTTACCTCCAGATTAAACACGTTGATTCAAGCAAATAATTTTCACATGAAGGTTTTGTTTTTTTTTTTCAGTCCCCTCATCAACCTTTGGAATTCCTTCTAATTTCTCTCTGTCTGACTGTGCTATGTGATGTAAACCTCCTCCTTCTGTGCCCTCCCACTTCTTGCTTTAATCTCCCTCTCCCCTCTCATCATGAACTCTCCCGGCCCCTTTCCTCTGATGGAAAACACTGGATGGTATCCACTACATGTTACCTCCACCTTTTAAGTTTGGTTAGATGGCTCTACCTCTTTTATAAAAACAACCACTTACATTCCTAGAAATATTAATGATGTGTATGCATGAATTTGAATATGTATTCTTGGTGTAATTGGTAATTCATATGTATTACTTTCTGTGTTTTTATACCCAGGAAAGGCAGCTGATATAGGGTGGGCTGTCCTTCCAGACAGAACTCATCCAAATGTCCTCTGACGCAGTAACAGCATTACGTGTTTCTACCGAGTGCTCTTTGATAGCAGTCACTGCTCTGAAAGCTTTACATGGAGATTCTTGAACCCTCACAAATTTGCAAGGTAGATGCAACCAAGGCTTAGAAGCAACACATAGCTTACCTAAGGCTTCACAGCTGTTATGGTAGAGCCAGGATTAGAATTCACCTTCCCAACCTGTGCTCTTTGACATGGTGTCTAATATAAATACTTGTTGATTTACTACAAATCAAAAATAATAAAACTCTAACCTGTGTCCCAATTTTCTCCATTTTGAGTGTTCATCTGAAGAGTTTTAAGCAAACACTTAAAGTATTTTTGGAAGTCAGGTGCCTCGGTAAAGATCCAAGGATTTGGTTATATACCAGGACGTGTTAATTTCTTTGTGCTTATTCTCTTAACAAGATTTACAGTGTAATCATTCAAACACATCAAAATAGTATTAATGTCTTCCTTTCCTACTAGGTGAACTGTAACACAGTGACTTTTTTGTGCTTTTTTACAATAAAGTTTATTGAGGTATAATTTGCATACGATAAAATGAATACCTGTAACTACCTGACTATGACAAACATGGTACGGAGGGTTTCCATGAAGTCAAAAAGTTGCCTCATGCTGCGTTTTACAACTGCTCTTCTCTTTCCCCCACCCAGACACAACTGTATCATCAATAAGTCAATAAACAGCAAGTGCTGTCAAGGATGTGGAGAGAAGGGAACCCTCATGCACTGTTGGTGGGAATGCAGACTGGTGCAGCCACTGTGGAAAGCAGTGCGGGGTTGCCTCAGAAGATCAGAAATGGATCTGCCTTTTGACCTAGCAATTCTGCTTCTGAGATTTTATCTGAAGAAACCCAAAACACTAATTTGAAAGAATATATGCATGCCTAGGTGCATTGCAGAGTTATTTTCAAGAGCCAATATTTGGAAGCAGCCCAAGTGTCCATCATTGGATGAGTGGATAAAATATCTATAGTTCTATTTTTAATTTTTTGAGGAACCTTCATGCTGTGTTCCATAGTGGCTGTACCAATTAGCAATCCCAACAACAATGTACATTTCTCCTATATTTTCTTCTAGAAATTTTGTATTAGGTTGGTCCATGATAATTTTGGTACCCAGCTGGCACAATAATATAACAATATTATTGACTATACTCTTTATGCTGTACTTTACATCCCTATGATTATTGTGTAACTACCAATTTGTACTTCTTACTTCCTCTACCTTTTTTACTTAGCACCCTCTAACCTCCCTCCTGTCTAGCAGCCATTAGCCTGTCCTCTGTGTCTGTGAGTCTGTTTTAATTTTGTTTGTTTATTTTGTTCTTTAGATTTCACATAAAAGTGAAATCATGTGGTATTTGTATTTTTCTGTCTCACTTATTTCATTTAGCCTAATACCCTATAGTTCCATCCATGTTGTCACAAATAGTAAGATTTCATTCTTTTCAATGGCCAAGTACTATTCGATTGTATATATGTACCACATTTTCTTTTTTCCAATCTTCTATTGGTGGGCACTTAAGTTGCTTTTATGTCTTAGATATTGTAAATAATCTATGTACATCATGTAAACGATGCACATAGGGGTGCATACATCTTTTCAAATTCGTGTTTTGGATTCCTTTGGATAAATACCCAGAAGTGAAAATGCTGGGTTATAAGATAGTTCTATTTTTACTTTTTTGAGGAAGTTCCACATGGTTTTAGTGGCTGCAACAATTCCACCAAAATGCCCGTTTCCTTTCTTTCCACATTCTTGCCAACGCTTATTTGTGGATTTATTGGTGATAGCTATTCTTTTTAAAAATATATATTTATTGATTATGCTTTTACAGTTGTCCCACACCCCCTTTTATTCCCCTCTGCCCTGCACAGCCCCTCCCACCCACATTCCCCCCCTTTAGTTCATGTCCATGGGTCATACATATAAGTTCCTTGGCTTCTATATTTCGTATACTATACTTAACCTCCCTCTGTCTATTTTCTACCTACCATCTATGCTTCTTATTCCCTGTACCTTTTCCCCCTCTCCCTCCTCCTGCTGATAACCTTCCATGTGATCTCCATTTCTGTGATTCTTTTCCTGTTCTAGTTGTTTCCTTAGTTCGTTTTTGTTTTTTTAGGTTCAGTTGTTAATAGTTGTGAGTTTGTTGTCATTTTACTATTCATATTTTTAATCTTCTTTTTCTTAGATATGTCCCTCTAACATTTCATATAATATGGGCTTGGTGATGATGAACTCCTTTAACTTGACCTTATCTCAGCTGCCCTTCCACTCTAAACAATAGCTTTGCTGGATAGAGTAACCTTAGATATATGTCCTTGCCTCTCATGACTTTGAATATATCCTTTCAGTTCCTTCTAACCTGTAAGCTTTCTTTTGGGAAGTCAGCTCATAGTCTAGGAAACTACTTTGTAGGTAACTCTCTCCTTTTTTCTTGCTGCTTTTAAGATTCTCTCCTCTTTAATCTTGGGTAATGTACTTATTATGTGCCTTGGTGTGTGTTTCATTGGGCCCAACTTCTTTGGGACTCTCTGAGCTTCCTGGATTTCTTGAAAGTCTATTTTCTTTGGCAGATTGGGGGAGTTCTTCTTATTATTTTTTTCAAATTCTTGCTCTTCCTCTTCTCCTTCTGGCACTCTTGTGATTCAGATGTTGGAATATTTAAAGTTGTCCTGGAGGTTCCTAAGCCTCTACTCATTTTTTTTACATTCTTTTTTCTTCATTCTGTTCTGGTTAAATGTTTCTTTCTTCTTTCTGCTCCAAACCATTGATTTGAGTCCTGGTTTCCTTCCTATCACTGTTGGTTCCTGGTACGTTTTCCTTTATTTCATTTTTCATAGCTTTCACTTTTTCCTCTATTTTGTGACCATATTCAACCGATTCTGTGAGCTTCCTGATTACCAGTGTTTTGAACTGTGCATCTGATAGGTTAGCTATCTCTTCATCACTTAGTTTTATTTTTTCTGGAGCTTTGATCTGTTCTTTCATTTGGGCCATTTTTTTTGTCTTGTTCTGCCTGTTATGTTGTAAGGGGTGGAGCCTTAGGTGTTCACCAGGGCAGGGCTACCCAAGTCACTGTGTTGTGGTGCTGTCAGTGGGGGAGGGGTCTGAGAGGCAATAGTGCCACTGGCTCCACTTTCCACAGGCTTTCAGTCATTTCTGGGGCTACCCACAAGCAAATGGGGCCCTTCTGGTGCTAATTCCAGGTGGGTGGGTTTATGTACATTCTAGGACCCTGTGGGTCTCTCCAGTGAACTCTCTCATGAGGCTGGAAGTTTCTCCTGACACCACAACCCTCACAGGTTTTTTCAGTCAGATGTTTTGAGGCTTTATTTCTCCATGCTGGAACCCTGGGTTTTGTGGTCTATCTTGCTCACCAGTTCCTCCTCCCAGTTTATCTGCATGCGAATGTGAGACAGCCCACTCCACGAGCTGCCACCTCTTCTGTTCCGCCAGCTGCAATCTTGCTGTGAGTCCTCTCTGCCTCAGGATGATAGCCATTCTGACCAGTGTGAGAAATCTCATTGTGCTTTTAACCTGCATTTCTCTGATGATTAGTGACATTGAGCATCTTTTCATATGTCTATTGGCCATCTGTATGTCCTTTTTGGAGAGGTCTGTATTCAAATCCTCTGCTTACTTTTTAATTGGGTTGTTTGGGATTTTTTATTTTTTGGTGTTAAGTTATATGACTTCTTTATAAATTTTGGGTATTGGCCCATTATCAGATGTATCTTGGCAAATATATTCTCCCAATTTGTAGGTTTTCTTTATGTTTTGTTGATGGTTTCCTTTTTTGTGAAAAAAAAATTTAATTTGATATAGTCCCACTTATATTTTTTCCTTTGTTTCCCTTGCTGGAGGAGGTATATCAGAAAAAAAACTTACTAAAAGCAACGTCAGAAAGTTTACTGCCTATGTTTTCATCTAGGAGTTATATGGTTTAAGGTCTTATATTTAAGTCTTTAATCCATTTTGAGTTTATTCTTGTGGACAGTATAAGAAGGTGGTCTAGTTTTGTTTTGTTTTGTTTTTGCATGTGTCTGTCCAATTTTCCCTGTACCACTTATTGAACAGATTGTCTTTATCCCATTGTATATTCTTGCCCCTTTTTCCCTAGATTAATTGATCATGTAGGCATGGGTTTCCTTTCTGGGCTTTCTATTCAATACAAATGATCTATGTATCTGTTTTTATGCCAGTACCAGTGTGTTTTGATTACTATATCCTTACAGTATAGTTTGATATTAGGTAGCTTGATTCCTCCAACTTTGTGCTTTTTTTCTCAAGATCATTGTTGCAAAGAGGGGCCTTTGTGATCCCATATAAATTTTTTAAATACTTTCCCTAGTTCTGTGAAATATGCCATTGGTGTCTTGATAGGAATTGCATTGAATCTATAGGTTGTTTTAGGTGGCATGGAGTTTTTAGTGATGCTAATTCATAAAGAAAACACAGGATATGCTTCTACTTATTTGTATTTTCAGTTTTTTGCTTCAGTAACTTATAATTTTCTGAGTACAGGTCTTTTATATCTTTGGTTAGATTTATTCCCAGGTTATTTTTTGATACAATTATAAATAAGATGGTTTTTCCTAGTTTCCCTTTCTGATGATTCATTATTGTATAAAAATACAACTGATTTCTAGATATTTATTTTGTATTCTGTTGCTATACTGAATGTATTTATTAGTTCTAGTGGTTTTCTGGTAGAGACTTTAGGGTTTTCTATATATAGAATAATGTCATTTGTAAATAACAACACTGTTACTTTTTGCTTTCCAACTTGGATGCCTTTTATTTCTTCTTGTCTGATTACCTTGGCTAGGACTTCCAGTACTATGTTGAATAAGAGTGGTGAAAGTGGACATCCCTTTGTTGTTCCTGATGTTCAGGAAAAGGCTTTTAGTTTTTGCCTCATTGAGTATGATTCTGCTAGAGTATGATTTGTCATATATGGCCTTTATTGTGTTGAAGTATGTATCCTCTTTTCCCAATTTGCTGAGAGTTTCTATAAATGGGTGCTGGATTTTATCAACTACATTTTCTGCATCTATTGATATGATCATGTGATTTTTATCCTTCATTTTGTTTATGTGGTGTGTCATGTTTATTGATTTGCAGGTATAGTACCAACTTTGCATCCCCCAGATAAAGCTCACTTGATCACGGTGTATGATCTTTTTAATGTATTGTTGGATCTGGTTTGCTAATACTTTCTTGTGGATTTTAGCATCTATATTCAGCAAGGATATTAACTTATAATTGTCTTTTTTTCAAGTGTCTTTATCTGGTTTTGGAATTAGGATAATGCTGTCCTCATAAAATGAGGCTGGGAGTTTTCCCTTCTCTTGAATTTTTTGGAATAGTTAGAGAAGAATTGGTGTTGGTTCGTCTTTAAATGTTTGGTAACATTCACCTGTGGAGTTGTCGATCTAGTACTTTTGTTCGATAGGAGTTTTTTATTACTACTTGGATTTCACTAGTTGTAATTGGTCTACTCCAATTTTCTGATTCTTCCTGATTCGGTTTTGGAAGATTGTATGTTTTTAGGAATTTACCCATTTTGTCCTGATTATCCTACCTGTTGACACATATAATAATTGTTCATAGTATATTATTATAATCTTTTGTATTTCTGAGGTGTCATTTGTTACTCTCCTTTTTCATTTTTCATTTATTTGGATCATCTCTTTTTTTCTTGATGAGTCTAGCTAAAGTTTTGTCAATCTTCTTTATCTTTCAAAGAACCAGATCTTGGTGTCATAATCTTTGTATATATTTTTTTAGTCTCTATGTCATTTATTTCTGCTATAATCTTTACTATTTCATTCCTTCTACTTACTCTGGGCTTTGTTTGTTGTTCTCTTTATTTCTCTTTTAGGTGTAAGGTTGGATTGTTCATTTGAGATTTTTCTTGCTTATTGAGGTTAGCCTGTGTTGCTATGAATTTTCCTCTTATAATTGCTTTCACTATGTCCCTCAGGTTTTGGCTTATCCTGTGTTCATTTTCATTTGTCTCAAGGTAACTTTTGATTTCCTCCTTGATCTCATTGTTGATCCATTCATTATTTAGTAACATGTTATTTAGCTCCCACATGTTTGTGTGTCTCTCAGATTATTTTCTTGTGATTGATTTCTAGTTTTATATCATTGTAGTCAGAGAAGATGCCTGATATGATTTCAACTTTTTTGACTTTATTAAAACTTGTTTTGTGTCCTAACATGTGGTTATTCTAGAAAATGTTCCATGTACACTTGAATATATATTCTGCTGCTTTGTGGTGAAGTGCTCTCTGAATATCAATTAAATCCATCTGATCTAGTATGTCATTTAAGGCTTCTGTTTCTTTGTTGATATTTTGTCTGAAAGATCTATCCATTGATGTAAATGGGGTATTAAATCCCATACTGTGACTGTATTACTGTTGATCTCTCCGTTTATGTTTATTAGGACTTTCTTTATATATTCAGGTGCTCCTATGTTGGGTGCATAAATGTTTACAAGGATTATATCCTCTGATTGTATTAGTTCCTTTAGCATCATGTAATGTTCTTTTTCTCTTTTTTTAAGTGTTTTCAGAATTTTGTTTATTTATTTTCAAGGACAGGGGAAAGGAGGGGAAAAGAGAGGGAGAGAAACATTGATTTGCAAGAGAAACATTGATGGGTTGCCCCTTGCATACTCTCAACCAGGGATCTGTCCAGCAACCCAGGCACGAGCCCTGACTGGGAAACAAACAGGTGACCCCTCACTTTTCAGAACAATGCCCAGTCCACTGAGCCACACCAGTCATGGCTATCCTTTGTCTTTTGTTATGGCCTTTGTTTGAAGTCTGCTGTGTCTGATATAAGTACTACCTCAGCTTTTTGTTTGTTTCTATTTGTATGGAATGCCTTCTTCTATCCCTTTACTTTCAGTATGTATGTATCTTTTGTTTTGAGGTCGGTCTCTTATAGACAGCATGTATGTGTGTGTGTGTGTGTGTGTGTGTGTGTGTGTGTGTGTGTGTGTAGTTTTCTTTTTTTCTTTCTTTTTGTTTTAATCCTTACCTGGGGTTATATGTTTACTGATGTTTGAGAGGAGGACAGGAAAGGAGAGTGAGGGGGTGGGCAGAAAGAGAAAGAGAGAGAAAGAGAAACATCAATGTGTGAGAGAAATATCAGTCAGTTGCCTTCAGTATGTGCCCCAGCTGGGGAACAAACCCACAACCTTTTGGTGCACAGGATGATGCTCCAAACAACTGTACCACCTGGCCAGGGCTGGGTCTTGTTTTCTTATCTATTCAGCTACCCTAGGTCTTTTGATTGGTGCATTTAATCCCTTTACAGTTAAAGTAATTATTGACAGGTACTTATTTATTGCCATTTTATTCATGTTTTTTTCTATCTCTTTTCCTTTTTCTTTCTCATTTTTAAAGGAAACTTGAGCATTTCTTAAAATGCTTGTTTGGTGGTAATGAACTCTATTTCTTTTTTTGTCCAGGAAGCTGTTTGTTTCACCTTCAGTTTTAAATGATAGCCTTGCTAGGTAGAATAGTCTTGATTATATAGGTCCTTGCTTATCAACTCCAATTCCTTCTGACCTGTAGAATTTCTGATGAGAAATCAGCCGACAGCCTTATGGGAGCTCCCTTGGAGGGACATAACTATCTTTTTCTTGCTGTTTTTAAGATTCTCTCTTTATCTTTAACCTTTGCCATTTTAATTATGATGTGTCTTGGTATGGGCCACTTTGGGTTTATCATTTATTTGTTTATTATTGTTTATTTTATTATAATTGTCTAAATTTCTTTTTTTTCTCTTTTGCCCCTCCGTTCCACCCAGCCCACCCCTTTCACCTGCAGTCAGTCCCCTCATTGTTGTCCATGTCCATAAGTCATTCACACACCTTCTTTGACTAGTTCCTTCCCCTTCCTTCCACCATTCCCCCTCTCCTTCTACCCCTCCTACAGCTGTCAGTCCGTTCCATGTTTCCATGTCTCTGTTTATACTTTTCTCATTAGTTTATTTTGTTCATTAGATTCCAGTTACAAGTGAGGTCATATGGTATTTGTCTTTCCCTTACTAGTTTATTTAACTTAGCATAATACTCTCCAGTTCCATCCATGCTGTCATGAAGTGTAGGAGCTCCTTCTTTCTTTCTGCTGTGTAGTATTCCATTATGTAAATGTACCACAGTTTTTTGATCCACTCATTTACTGATGAGCACTTAGGCTGTTTCCAGCAGTGGCTATGGTAAATAGCACTGCAACAGACATAGGGGTACATACATTCTTTTGAACTGGTGTTTCAGGATTCTTAGGGTACATTCCCAGAGGTGGTATCACTGAATTATAAGGCAGTTCCATTTTTAATTTTTGAAAAAATTCCATACTGTTTTCCACAGTTACTGCACTGGTCTACATTCCCACCAACAGTACACTAGGGTTCCTTTTTCTCCACATCCTAGCCAGCACTTGTTGTTTGTTGATTTATTAATGATAGCCATTCTGACAGGTGTGAGTTGATATCTTATTGTGGCTTTAATCTGCATTTCTCTGATGGCTAGTGATGTTGAGCATTTTTTCATATGCCTATTGTCCATCTGTATGTCTTCCTTGGAGAACTGTCTATTCAGGTCCTTTGCCCATTTTTTTTAATTATATTGTTTGTGTTCCTGATGTTGAGTCATATGAGTTCTTTATATATTTTGTAAATTAAGCTCTGTCAGATGTATCATTGTCAAATATGTTCTCCCATATAGTTGGATCCTTTTTCATTTTGATGATGGTTTCTTTAGTCGTGCAGAAACTTTTTAATTTGAGGTAGTCCCATTTGTTTATTTTTTCCTTTATTCTCCTTGCCCTAGGAGATGTATCAGCAAATATATTTCTATGTGGGATGTCTGAAATTTTACTGCTTATGTTTTTTGATAGGACTGTTATTGTATCATGACTTATATTTAAGTCCTCTATCCATTTTGAGCTTATTCTGGTGTATGGTATAAGATGGTGGCCTAGTTTCATTTTTTTGCATGTACCAGTCCAATCCTCCCAACACCATTTGTTGAAGAGACTGTTTTTATTCCATTGTATGCCCATGCTCCTTTGTCAAATATTAATTAATGATAGACACATGGGTTTACTTCTGGGCTCTCTATTCTGTTCCATTGATCTATACGTCTATTCTTATGCCAGTACCAGACTGTCTTGATTACAGTGGCCTTGTATAGTTTAATATCAGGTATTATGATCCCTCCAACTTTGTTCTTCCTTTTCAAGATTGCTGAGGCTATTTGGGGTCTTATTTGGCTCCATATAAATTTTTGGAATACTTGTTCTATATCTGTGAAATATGCCATTGATATTTTAATAGGAATTGCATTGAATCTATATGACCACTCTGTGCAGGTGATCTATATGATCACTCTGTCCAGATGAAATCCTCTCAGGGAGGTGTGCTCTAAAGGTCCCAGCTCTGCACAGAACTTTGATAGCCCTGTGGGACTGAGCTCAGCAGGGTGGAGCCTCTGCAAGTTGGAGGGACAGGTCAAATGAGTCTCCCACTGGGGGAGTGGCATGGGTTGAGCTCACAGGGGTAAGTGCCCCTCCAGCAGCCTTAGCCACAGAACCCAGTATGAGTCTGAGTCTTGGACAGGAGCCTCCCAGGGAGATGAGCTTCTAAGGTCTCAGCTCTGCATAGCACTCTTATCTTCCTGTGGGACTGAGCTTAGCAGGGCAGGGCCACTGAGTTGAAGGATAGGCCAAGTTAATCAACAGGTTGTTTGGGGGAGTGCTGGCTGTGCACACGAGGTGGGAAGGAGTGGCCCCTCTTTCAAAGCTACACACTTCAATTATTATCTGAGTCTCTGCCAGGAACTTCTCCAAATAATGAGTGCACCAATGGTCCCTGTTGGGTGCAGTCAGCAGACTTTTCTGTGGGACTCAAGCTCAGCAGGGTAGTGTTGCCAGTAGTTGGAGGACCAGGCAGTGCACTCCCCAGCCTGTTGCTATAAGAGTAGAAGTGCTCGACCGTGAAAATATGGCATCTGGGTTTCTAGCAGATATCTTCTCTCCCAGGCATACTGGATCCCTGCTGATTTTCACCACTAGATGCTATGCAAGCTTCTCTTCCAAGCTCTGGTGCTCTGGGTTGGGGATTCAGATATGGGGTTGAGATTCCATGCTCTTCATGGGGAACTTTTGCAGCCAAGATATTCCTTCAGATTCTCAGCCACCACATCAGGTGTGGGGTCCAGCCCTTTCCATGTCTTTGCCTTTCTTACCAGTCACTCTGTGGCTTCTTCAGTAAATTCTTGGTTATAATACTTCTGTTTAGCCAGCCTTCAGTTGGTTATTTAGGTTGATTGCTCTATAATTTAGCTGTAAATCTGGTTTGGTGCCAGGAGAAGGTGAATGTAGCTTCTACCTACTTTGTAGCCGTCTTGGAATCCATCTCATTGAGTCAGTTTTTCTAAGTTTGTGTAGTTCAACCATATAACAGCTATTGTAAGTTCTCTTGTATTCTCTTGTAAGTTTCATGTAGTATGAGCCAGTATATGTGCAGCCTAGCCCTTGACAAAAGACCCACAGGGAACTCTGTCAGAAATTTTTACCCACACATGTCCTCCAAACCCTGAGTAACTCCCTCTCCTTGTGCCCATCCCCCATAGATTCCAGCAACTTTTACAGCTCCGAACTCTCATCATCTCTGCCTCCCCAGATCAGGGAAACTGCCATACACTCTTTGGGTTTCAGCTCTCTGCACCATGATCAGGAAATGTTCCCTGTAAAACAGCCAGAGCAATCAAAGGGCACTTCCTAGGTATTACCTTTCTCTCAGGGATTAAATTCTTGTGATACTTTGTGTCTTGTGTCCAATACCAGAAGACATTTGCTTCATTTATTTTGTCCATTTTTATAATTGTTTACACTGGGAAGGCTAGTCTGATAGTAGGTACTCTATTATGACCACATATAGAAATAACTCTTTGTGTTTATAAAAACAAAAATTACTAGTGAGGATGTCCAAACTTCCATTACACAGAATATGTGGCCTCCCATGACCTGGATTGTCTACTTTGTCTATTCCTCCAGTCTTTTCTCTTGATGCACTGCCAAGCACTTTGTGCTTCAGACAAACTACACTTAGCATTACTTTCTTTGCCTCACACACCACAGAAGAGGCTGGTGTGCTTGCTCCTCTGGGTTCTCAGGTGTTTGATGTATTCTGTAATTTTTTTTTTTACCTCAAGTGCTCCCTTACCCTCTTCTAGCTAACTTGTGGTCTTCCTTCAGAACTCATGGCAGCTCCTATGGCTGCATCACATGGCTCTCTTTTCTTCTTCTTTATGCTTTCTTCTATCATAGCACTCAGCATAGCATATTAGACTACTCTGTTCATTCTTACTTTACCTCTTCCACTTGTGGATAACTATTACTTATTTGTCTCTAAACAAATAAATACATAGAAGGTCCTTAATAAATACTTGCAGAACGACTAATGCAGTGCCGCTAATAGGTTCTTTAAATTAAGGCATATTTTTAAGTATTTCATGGTTTAAGATAATTAATTAGCTTTATTAAACCATCTTAGAGTACCAAGCTATAGAAATAAACTAGAGTCCTTCAAGCCCAACTCCTGCCCTTCAACCTCAGAGAGGTAGCATCTTGAGGGAGTGGGAGAGTAGGAATAGTGGTGTTATCTCATAGATCAGACTCCATAGCAACCTGGAGTGAGACATTTCATGACTTTTTACTTTTTTGTTCTCTGTTCACTTGATAATTTGATTCATGGCTTTGGGGCTGGTTTTCCTTTCCTGTGACAGGTCACCTGAGACTCTACCCATAGTGATCCTTCTGCAGTACTCCTGGTACCTCCTCCATGGCTTTAAGGCTTCTGCAATGGCTGGTTTCCCTTACTAGAGAACAGCCATGTGACATCTGAACATTAGGTTTCAATAATTTGGGGACCCCTGTTTGCACTCCATTTTACTGTCCATAATGTTTCCTTGCCCTTCCATCTCAAAGGAGATGACTTTCTTGGGTGGTTTACTTTCTCATTTATGTGAGCATTCTACAAAGGACATTTGTATGATATTCTGAAATATAGACTCTGATACTGAAAATAAAACTTTCTTAGGACTGTATCTTCTCCCTGGGAAGAATGACTTATTGGTCAAAGTCCCTGCTTGCTGAAAGGTATTGACTCTCTAGAGCCCCAGCTGTAACTTCTTTGAAGGACCATGATGTCTTATTTTGTACGTGAAAACCACCAGCATTTATATGGGTAAACACAGTCATCTGGGAAAGAACCCACAGCTTAATACTCAGGACTAGACTTCGCGGAAACTGAAGTTAATTTTATTAGCAATGGACAGATCAGTCTGTTAATAATAATAATTTTATATTTGCTTTAGAAGCCTATTTATTTATGCTATACTAAATATACTACACTTGCTATACTAAAGAATTTCTTTTCTTTGTGAGTTGGATAAAATTCACCAGTAGGAATATCAGAGCCTATTGGGAGGATTCTTTGATGATTCTCTAAATTTCTGTCTTGATATTTAGTTTGTTAAAAATTTCATCAATATGGATCACCCTTTTTCCCCCAGAAATGGTTTCTATTTCAAATTTATTGAACATGTAAGCATGTAGTTATATAGACACTCCTCTTACAATTTTAGTGAATGTTCTGATTATTTTTTACATATTGGAAAAAGAACAGGGAGTTGGTTTTTATGATTTTTAAAATATATTATTTGGCCAAGAAACCTAAAATTCTCCAAATCCAGCCTTGGCTCATCAGCCCTCTTTTCTGAAGGGACTCGAAGGGAAATTTAAGAACAAGGAACAATAGCAACATGAAACAATGGAAAGCAAAGTTTAATTTCAGCCGGGGTTTTAACCTGGTTCTGCAGAGTTGAATGGCAGTAGGCTGGGCTGGGTCGGAATTGCAGAGCTGTCTTCTATATAATTGAGAGTGGACAGAACCAGAGTAAGTGTCTCCTTGGCCCACTTCAGTGATCCAGAAGAAAAGGGGATAAGAGACAGAGCACATTTGCCCCAGCCACTAGCATTAAGCTGGCCTAGGCTGTCTGCCCTGGGATTTTTCTTTTTCTTTTTCAAGTTTATTTTATTGATTATGCTATTAAAGTTGTCTTATTTTTTTCTCTCCTTTATCCACCTCTGCCCTGCAACCCTCTCCCTCCCACATTTCTCCCCCAACCCCTTAGTTCATGTCCATGAGTTGTATATATAAGTACTTTGGCTTCTCCATTTCCTGTACTATTCTTAACCTCCACATGTCTATTTTGTATCTACCATTTATGCTTCTTATTCCCGTGTGCCTTTTCCCCCATTTTTCCCCTCCCCCTCCCCACTGATAACCATCCATGTGATCTCCATTTCAGTGATTCTGTTCCTGTTCTATTTGTTTGCTTAGTTTGTGTTTTTGTTTTTTAGGTTTAGTTGTTGATAGCTGTGAGTTTGTTGTCATTTTACTGTTCGTAGTTGTGATCTTCTTTTTCTTAGATAAGTCCCTTTAACATTTCATATAATAAAGGCTTGGAGATGATGAACTCTTTTAACTTTACCTTATCTGGGAAGCACTTTATCTGCCCTTCCATTCTAAATGAAAGCTTTGCTGGATAGAGTCATCTTGGATGTAGGTCTTTTCCTTTCATGACTTCAAATACTTCTTTCCAGCCCCTTCTTGCATGTAAGCTTTCTTTTGAGAAATCAGCTGATAGTCTTATGGAAGCTCCTTTGCAGGTAACTGTCTCCTTTTCTCTTTCTGCTTTTAAGATTCTCTCCTTATCTGCAATCTTGCATAATTTAATTATGATATGTCTTGGTGTGTTTCTTCTTGGATCCAACTTCTTTGGTACTCTCTGAGCTTCCTGGAAATAGGGAGCTTCCGGACTGTAGTTTCATGTGGTGTGAAAATATAGCTCAGCTCCCCTGTGGAAAACCAGTGGGAAGCAAGTCAGCACACAGGACCTCGCCCACAGAGAGGTTTACCTGTGGGGAATCAGGCCTGCATTGTACCTAGGCCACTATGAGACTTGCTTTTGCTAAAACTCCCTCACTGAATTGAGGCAGCAAGTGCTTACTGTAACTTCCTAAAGTCTGTGCTAAACCTCCCAAGTATGAAGTGTAAACGGTTCAACCACTTTTTCCCTTTGTCTGCAACATCCTTCTCTTTGCAGTAATTAGCAACATTCTTTCCTTTGTTATCTGTAAAAGGTAATCACCTGCAGTGAACCTGTGCATAGTAAATGAGGACCATCTTCAATGTAATGTACTCCAAAAAAGTAATAAAAGCTTGTCCAAGCAGGGGTTGGGGGGCTCGCTCTCTCTCAGAGAGTGGCCATGCCATGCCTTTTCTCCACAGGACTTCTGTACTCCGTGTTGTATTTGTTTCTCGGCCACAACACACAGATCCTGTCAGCCAGAATCCCCATCACCATACTTGCATGTCTAGTTCCTTTGCCAGATTGGGGAAGTTTTCTTTCATTATTTGTTCAAATAATTTTCAATTTCTTGCTCTTTCTCTTCTCCTTTTGGCACCTGCCCTGGGATTTTTCTTATAGGCCAGTAGTTTCCTGCCCAATTGCCACACTGGAGAAAAGATAGAAGAGGAAAAAGAAGAGAAGACAAGTGCCTCCTGACACAGCCACAGAAAGTAGGGACGGGCATATTAGGGGTGTGGCCAGGGGTGTTGAAGGAGTGTACAAGTAATTGGAAAAAACAAGAACCACTGAATTATACTTGTAATATTTTCTATTAGTAGAACTTTATTATACATTTTAGTGTTGACATATTTGGATGATGACATTGTACTGTGAGCACAAATATTTCTCAGCCCTGTCAGCCACAGGTTTGCTCTTCAGTCATTGCCATGCACATCTGTGATACAAAATAGACACTTTCACATGATTCCAGAAAAGGGATAGAGATTTGTGGGTGGATACAGCATTTTGCTCCAACACTTTCTTTTTTTTTTTTCTTCATCTTTGATATTCTTTATGTCCTCTGGTTCAAATATGATTTATCATGTGTGATATTGTACATAACTTAGGTGTCTTTCCTCCTTGGGAAAGTCTAAGGCAACAAAGTGGATGTTCTGCTTTTAACTCACCTTCATAAGATGTGCTGAATGGCCAAATAAAATTTTCTATTGACTTATGGCCTAAATGGAATTTAAAATGAATTTTCACTAGTGTTTGTAATATTTAAAGATTATATTTTATTAAATGTTATATCAAATGTAATATATGTATTTATATATTTAATTTCTATATATTTATATAGATATATTTATTTTATAAAATATATTTATATTTAATATAAACTAAATTCTATATTAAATATATTTATATATAAATTATAAATATTAGTTAAGTGTATAAATATATTTATATCTAATAGAAATGTATTTAACTTATATATTTCTATTAAATATATAATATTAAAATAAATTACATAAATATATAATATAATATTTAAATATAAAACAGAATAAATATTGTATTATATAATATTATTAAATTATAGTGTGCACTATACACACTAGTGCAAAACAACCTACATATAAAAAGCTAATGATCTAATCTTCATTATTGTTTTATTTATTAAAAATTGTATAAAATGTGTTGGATAGAAAAGCAGTAGTGTTTTTCATCAAGTTATATACCTAGCATGCGGTCTTATGCAGTTGTTTCAATTGCAAGGCTTGTTCTCTATGTATTTAAGTATTTGAGAATTTTTTAATCCTTGTACATATGTTAATAATTTTCACAGACATTATAAGTTACAGCATGTTACTCTTGCATAGCAAATATACATTTATTTTAACTAACTGGTAGAATTTCAACTAATAAAGTATATAAAAAGTTTTATCTAAGTTTCATTAAGTGAGTGAACTGGATGGGCATGTCTTATTGTAAATTGATGTTGTTCTGACTAGAAATTGGGTCACATGGTCATTGATCATTCTCAAGTTAAGGGTAACTGAAAGTGAAGGATAATTCAGCTATCTGGACTTCCCTATGCCAAGGGCAAAGCTGAAGAAGAATAGCAGATTTGTGTCATAGTGAAAGCTGCAGCTGAAATTTGGTGCATCATAATATTTACTTACATTTTTCCTTATTTTTTCTAAATAATTATTTATGGCAATATATACTGTTTTACCACTTGTTATTTGGAACTGTGTTCTTAAGGATTTCTAAATAGTTTTTTAACCAAAATTTTCTTTTACTTTATAATTTTATCATATCATGATAAAATAAAGCATACTTTTACCTATATCATCGCTTTTTAAAATTTTTCAATTGTTGTTCAATTACAGTTGTCCTTATTTTTCCCCCATTACTCTTCCCCGCCTCCCCCCTGTCTTAGTCTTTGTCCATGGGTCCTTTTACATGTTCCTTGACTTAACCATTCCCTTTCTTTCCCTCATAACTCCCCTCCCCTTTCCCTCTGGTTACTGTCAGTTTGTTCTTCATTTCAATGTCTCTGGTTATATTTTGCTTGCTTATTTGTTTTGTTGGTTAGGTTCCACTCATAGGTGAGATCATATAGTATTTGTCTTTCACTGCCTGGCTTATTATATTTTATGTATTTCTTATGGAGTTGATCTGTTTCTATTTTATAAATTTATCTGTCAATATAATATGTTAAACTGTCTTACAGTGATTGGTTTTGTCAAAATTTTTGTGTACTTTTTAAAACAAATTTTTCTATGTATGTTCGGTACATTTTCATTCATGTATGAGTTCATTCCACTGTTTTCTGCCCATGTGTGACCATGGCTAGTTGCTTGAATTCTCTGAGCTTCAGTACACTCTTTTATAACCTAGAGTGGTAAGGCTCACTTTTCTGTAGTATTTACTGAAGGACTAAATGAAATAATTTGTATAAAGGAGAAATTGTACATGTAATGGTAGTGATTACATCTTCTTTGTGTATTATGCATTTTATCAGTGGCATTTTTTATTGTTTGATGCAGTTTGAGTTTTCCCTGACGTCAAATTAATATCATTGTCCCTGCTCTCTTTTGGTTTTAGTACACCTTAAATATCATTCCCTATTGTTTTGTTTCATTTTTCTATTGTGGTAAGATATGTATAACATAAAATGTACCATTTGAACTTTTATTATGTGTGTAAGTCATTGGTATTAAGTGCATCCTCATTGTTGTCAACCATCAATCACCACCTTCCATCTCCAGAACTTTTCATCTTCCCAACAGAAACTCTGTCCACACTGCATGCTAATCCCCATTCTTCTCTCCATCAAGCCCCTGAGAACCTTTATTCTACTTTCTGTATCTATGAATTTGCTTCTTCTAGATATCTCATACACATAAAATAATATAATACTTGTCTTTTTGTGCCTATTTCACTTAGCATAATGTTTTTAGGGGTCATCCATGATATAGCATATATTAAAATTTTATTTCTTTTTTTGGAGGAATAAAATTCCATTGCATGTATGTTTACAATTTGTTTATCCATTCATCTGTCAATGTACACTTAGGTTGTTTCCACCTTTTGGCGACTGTGAATCATGCTGCTCTGCACACTAGTGCACAAGTCTGTTTGAGGCCCTGCTGTCAGTCTTTGGGGTGTGTACCTAGAAGTGGAATTTCAGGTCATACAGAGCATACAAAGCTCTATGTTTAACTTTTTGAGAAGCTTTTTGAAAAGCTCTCAAACTCTCTACAGTGACTGTGACATCCTTTTATTTTTAACAGTTATGTGTGGGTCTGTTTTAGTTGTATTTCTTATAAGTTGTATGTAGCTGATTTTTAAAAAATATTTTATTTATTTATTTTTAGAGAGGGAAGGGAGGGAGAAAGAGAGAGAGAGAAACATTGATGTGCGGTTGCTAGGGGTCATGGCCTGCAACCCAGGCATGTACCCTGACTGGGAATCAAACCTGCAACACTTTGGTTCACAGCCCACGCTCAATCCACTGAGCTACGCCAGCCAGGGCTGTAGTTGATTTTTACATTTTAACCCCAAACTTTCTTTAATCTTAATTATATCAGTAATTTGGCAGGTATATAATCTCTTTGTTTTATTAGGGCTTGCCTTTAATGTTTAAAGAGTTATTTTCCAGTCTCTATTTTTTACTCTAAAGTTTGAAATTTTTGAAGATGCTTTTTGACTTACCCTCCTTTTGCCCACAACTTCTATTTGAGCTCTAAAATAATTTAAAAAGTAAATTTAAAAAATTAAAGCAGTTTATAATAGAAAATAAAACTAAAAGTTTTATTATTCTTTTAATAGTGAATAAATTGTGTGGAGAAAATAAAATAAAATTTAAATTATTTTTACTTCTTCATTATTGCTCTATATACTTTCACCTCAAATCCCAACTTCCTTTATTTTTTATTGTTCAAGAACAGTTGTCTCCCATTTCCCCCACCACTTTCCACCACCCACCCACCTTCCTTAATATAATCAGGAGTTTGAAATGGAGATTACTGTTACTTTATAGTTTTTATAGGTATTTACATGTTAATTTTCAAGTGCTGTTTCACATTTGCCTTGAGTTTAGCAACCATATTTGTGAATGTTTTCTACAACTTTGTCTTTAACTGTCTTTAATGCTTATAGCTAATGCTTTTGGTCTCTAGTTTTTATCTTTTTTGTTTGTTTCATCTTTTAGTCAACTAAGTAGACTATACCTCCAAGTAATTTTTTTCAAGAGAGAGTGAATACAATGTAGGTTTAAATCAGAGGTAGCTTTAGCACGACACTCATAAGTTTAAGCTTCAACTCTTCTCATTTGTAGTGCCCCTCCCAACACCCTATCCCTAAAGTTGAATTCATAGTGCTACATATTCTAACGAAGTTCCACAAATTGTTTTAATTTTGGACTCCACAGAGCCTGGAACTGCCCTTGATTCTCATTTACTAATCTCCGAGCATATTCATCTGTCACTTTCACATGAGAAAGACAGAGCTAAAGTCAAAAACCAATCAGATTTTTAAATCTTTCTGGGAGATAGACTTTTCCTATCTGGAATTCACATGAGAATTGTAATTCAAAATTTTTGCCACACTAAGTCACCCCCACTCACTACAGGTCCCTACCCTGTTTTGTTCTTCCAACTGTGGAAAGACAACGAGGTGAGAATTGGAGACTTTATTCCAGTTGACTCATGTAGAATAACCCGAATTTTCAGCCAGCTTTTAGAGTACATTTCTATTCCAGGTTTCAGACAGTACAATAGGGATGACATGTTGGCCTGTCTTCTTCCAAATATGGTAGAACTGCCATAACTTATAAGAAACAGGGGTTAATTTTTTCAGCCCAGTTCCACTAGGCTTGTAATTTGTGGCAAGATCAGGCAGACTGTTTTCTTAAATAACAGTGTTATTGACATGTAATTCACATGCCATATGAGTCAACCTTTTAAAGTGTACAATTCAATGGTTTTTGTAAATTCACAGATATGTGCAACCATCACCAAAATCAATTTTAGAACATTTTCATCACCTTGAAACTGCTGAGCTATCACTGCTGAGCTATCACCGCCTAACCATTCATATCCCCCATCCCTAAGCCACCACTTATCTACCTCCTGTGTTTGTAGATTTTCCTGTTTTGAAATTTTATATAAATGGTATCATGTAACATGCAGTCTATCACAAAGACTGTCTTCATTCCTTTAGCACAATGTTTTCAAGGGCCATTCATGTCATAGCTTATATAGGTACTTCATTCTTTTTTTGACCAAATAACATTTCATTGTACACTATGAATATCACCACATTTTTTTTCCATTCTTCAATTGATAGATATTTGGGTTGTTTCCACCTTTTTTCTTTATTATAATAATGCTGATGTAAGCATTTGTATAAAGGTTTTTATAGATATATGTTTTCATTTCCCTTGGATAGACACCAGTGAGTGGGATTTCTGAGTTATATTCTAAATCTATGTTTAACCATTTGAAGAACAACTACCACACTGTTTTCCAAAGTAGCTGCTCCATTTTACATTTGCACCAACTGTTTAGGAAGTTTCAGATTTTTCCACATCTTTATTAGTACGTGTTATTATCTGAATTTTTGTGATTGTTGTGGGTGGGAAGTAGTATCTCCTTGTGGTTTTGAGTTACATTTCCCAGATGACCAGTGATGTTCAGCATCCTTACATGTGTTTATGGCCATTCGTATATTTTCTTTGGAGAAATGACTATTCACATGCTTTGCTCATTTTTAAATTGGATAATCTTTTTATTATTGAGTGGTAAGAGTTTTAAAAATATATTCTATAGTCCCTTATTAAATATGTGATTTGAAAATATTTTCTCCCATTCTGTGTGTCAAATTTCCACCTTCTTGATAATGTCTTTTGAAGTGTCTGATTTTGATGAAGTCCTGTTTACCTATTTTTTTCTTTTGTTGCTTGTGCTCTTGGTGTCCTACATAAGAAAAATTGCCTAATTCAAAGTCATGAAGATTGATGCCTATGCTTTCCTCTAAGAGTTTTGTAGTTTTAGTTCATATTGTACACTTAGGTCTTTGATTCATTTTGAGTTAGTATTTTTATGTAGTGTGAGGTAAGGGTCCAACCTCATTCTTTTGCATGTGGAAATCCAGATGTTGTGGTACAATTCGTTGAAAAAACTAGTCTTTTTGTATTGAATTGTCTTGGAACCCTTTTCAAAATCAACTAACCTTAATATAAAGGGCTATTTCTGGACTCTATTCTGTTCAATAGATCTGTATATATGATCTTATGTCAGTACTACAGTCTTGATTTCTGCAGCTTTGTAATAATTTTTGGAATCAGGAAATATTAGTCTTTCGACTTTCTTCTTTTCAAGATTGCCTGTCTCTTTGGGGTCCCACAAAATTCCATGTGAACTTTAGGACCAGTCTGTCTATTTTTGCAGAAAAACCAGCTATAATTTTAATAAGATTGCATTCAATCTCTACATAATTTGAGAAGTATTTTCATTTTACCAATATTGCATTTTCTAATCCTTGAATACAGGTGTTTTTCCATGAGTTTAAGTCTTTTTAAATTTCTTTCAACAATGTTTTGTACTTCTTAGTGTACAAGTATTGTGCTTCTTTTTAAAAAGATTTTATTGCCCTGGCTGGCATAGCTCAGTGGACTGAGCGCAGGCTGGGAACCAAAGTGTCCCAGGTTCGATTCCCAGCCAGGGTACATTCCTGGGTTGCAGGCCAGAACCCCCAGCAACCGCACATTGATGTTTCTCTCTCTCTCTATCTCCCTCCCTTCCCTCTCTAAAAATAAATAAATAAAATCTTAAAAAAATATTTTATTTACTTATTCTTAGAGATAGGGGAAGGGAGGGACAGAGGGAGGGAGAGAAACATTGATGTGTGAGAGAAACAGCCATCAGTTGCCTCTCCCAAATGCCCCCATTGGGTACTGGCCTACAACCCAGGCATGTGCCCTGACCAGGAATTAAATGGGCAACGTTACACTTTGTGGGACAACATTCAGCCAACTGAGTTACACCAGTCGGGGAAAGTCTTATACTTCTTTAGTTAAATTTATTCCTAAGTATTTTATTCTTTTTTATTTAAAAAAATATTTTCTTAATTATGCTATTACAGTTGTCCTGATTTTCTTCCTTTACCTCACTCCCTCAGGCAATCTCCATACCATTGTTCATGTCATTGGGTCATGCAGGTAAGTTCTTCAGCTACTCCGTTTCCTATGCTGTACTTTACATCCCCATGGCTGTTCTGTAACTACCTACTTGTGCTTCTTAATCCCCTCACCTCTTGATCCATTCCCCCACAGCCCCCTCCCATCTGGTAACCATCAAAATGCCCTCCACATCCACGATTCTGTCTCTGTTAATCTTGTTGCTTAGTTTGTTTCTTAGATTCAATTGTTGATAGGTATGTGTTTATTGCCATTTTATTGTTCATAGTTTTGATCTTTTTCTTAAATAAGTCTTTTTAACATTTCATGTAATAATGGTTGCTGGTGGTGAACTCCTTTAGTTTTTTTTCTTGTCTGGGAAGCTTTTTATCAGCTCTTTGATTCTAAATGATACCTTTTCTAGGTAGAGCAATCAATCTTGGCTGTAGGTCCCTGCTTTTGATGACTTTGAATACTTCTTGCCAATTCCTTGTAGCCTGCAAAGTTTCTTTTGAGAAATGAGCTGACAGTCTTATGGGAACTCCCCTGTAGATAACTAACTGCTTTTCCCTGCTGCTTTTAAGAGTCTCTCTTTATCTTTAACTTCTGGCATTTTAATTATGATGTGGCTTGGAGTGGGCCTCTTTGCATTCATCTTGTTTGGGACTCTCTGTGCTTCCTGTACCTACATGCCTATTTCCTTCACCAAATCAGGGAAGATTTCTTTCAAATAGATTTCTAATGTCTTTCTCTTCTCCTTATAGCACCCCTATGATGCAAATGTTGGAATGCTTGAAATTGTTCATAAGCTGCTTACACTGTCCTCACTTTTTTGGATTCTTTTTTCTTCTTATTGCTCTGCTTGGTTGTTTTTTGTTTCCTTATGTTCAAAATCATTGATTTAATTTTGGCTTCATCCACTCTACTGTTGATTCCCTGTAAATTGTTCATTTCCATTAGTATATTTCTTTTATGCTGTTGAAATACTCACTGAGTTCCTTGAGCATCCATATAACCAGTGTTTTGAGTTCTGCATCCAGTTGATTGCTCATTTCTGTTTTGTTTAGTTCTTTTTCTGGAGTTTTGGTCTGTTCTTTCATTGGGCCATGTTTCTTTATCTCCTCATTTTGGCAGCCTCCCTGTGTTTGCTTCTGTGTATTAGGTGGAGTTGCTTTGACTCCATTTCTTGGTAGCATGGCCTAATGTAATAGGTGTCCTGTAAGGTCCAGTGGCACAGCTTTCCCTGTCATCGAAGCTGGGTACTCAAGTTGCACCCTCCATGTGGGTTGAGTACACCCTCTTCTTGTAGTTGAGCCTTATTTGCTGTTGACATGTCTATGGGAGGGATTTACCCAGGTTACTCAGCCTCAAAGACTGGCTGTGACCACTGACCACCAACCTGAACCCTCTGTGGAAGATCAGCTATGCCAAGGCAGAGTGGTGGTACTCTCACATAGTCTGTAGCTGTCCACTGGTTATGCAGGCTCTGGGGTTTCCTGGGTGGTATTTATCAGGGTCAGTCACTAACTGTATTCCACCCGGGGCCACCAAGCATGAGCTACAAAGCAGTCTGCAGATAGCTGCTGCCTGTGTTGGGCTTGGAGGTTCCTAGACAGAGCTAAATGGATCCAAAGATGGCTGCAGCTAGTACCAGGCCTGGAGCCACTTAGCCAGAAATACAGGACTGGGGGCTAGCCCATAAGTTGGGTGTGGCAGAGATTCAGGTAAAATCCAAAGCAGGACAAACAGTTTAAGCCATGTTGATGGGGTCTCAGATATAGCTCCTGCCTGCCCATTCTGTGGCTCTGTGGAGGGAGGGCTCAAAAACAGCACAATGGTCTCAGCCCACCTTTCTGTCTGGAAGAAAGCTGTCCACTGGCTCTTGCTTGATGCCAGGCATCTTAGTTCCTCCCTGTTCTGGTGCCTTTCAAGCTGATACCCTGGTAGTGCTGGTGCTCAGAAGGAGTGCCTCTGAGTAAGTTTGGCGTGGTCACTTTAAGAGGGATTGTCAAGGAGTCCAGTAGTTTGTTTTTTTTTCACTGACTCTAATTTCACTGTTTTTTACACCAGAAGTTATGAGGGGCTTTTCTTTCTGGCAGTGGTACCCTGGGCTGGGGAGCCTAATGTAGGGCTAAGACCACTCGCTCCTGAGATATCCCTCCTGAATTTTTATCCACCACATGGGTGTGGGACTCACCTGTTCTGTATCTCTGGGTCTCTGCATCTCCTGTGCTTCTGGGTTGATGTGGTTTCTTTAGTTCCGTAGTTATCAGATTTCCATTCAACTCAATTTCTGACAGTTCTGAGTGATCTTGGTCTGTAGTTTAGTTATAATTTCGATGTGGTTGTCTGAGGAGGTGACCCTTATTTACCTATACCTCCATCTTCTAATTTATTCATTTTTAAAGTTTTTATTTATTTTTAGAGAGAGAGGAAGGGAGGCAGAAAATGAGGGAGAGAAATGATGGGAGAGAGAAACATCTATTGGTTGCTTCTAGTATGCACCCAACTGGGGACTAAACCTGCAACTTAGGCATGTGCCCTGACTAGGAATCAGACCAGAGATCTTTGCTTTGCTGAACGACACTCAACCAACTGAGCCACACTCATCAGGACCTAAGTGTTTCATTCTCTTTATTCTATCATAAATGTAATCATTTACTTAATTTTAGTTTCAGTTGTTCTTTGCCAGTATATGAAAATATTATTCATTTTTGTATGTTGATCATGTATTCTGCAAATTTACTAAACTTGTTTATATAGTTGTAATAATTTTTTTAAAACTCTTCAGTATTTTCTATATGCAAGATCATGTAATCTGCAAATAGAGTTAGGTTTACTTTTTCCTTTCCATCTGGATGCCTGTCATTCCTTGTTCTTGCCTAATCGGCCTCGCTAGAACATACAGTTCATTTTGAATACAAACGATAAAAGCAGACACCCTTGTCTTGTTCATGATCTTAAGGGAGGGCAGTTCAGTCTTTCACCATTAAGTGTGATGTTTGCTTTGGGTTTTTCATAGATGCCATTTATTGGCTTAAATAAGTTCCCACCTATTCCTAATTTTTTCAGTGTTACTATGATGAAAAGGTGTTGGAATTTTTCACATACTCTTTCTGGTACTGTTGTGGTGATCATGTGGTTTTGTTCTTTATTCTGTGAATATATTGCATTACATTGATTGATTTTCACATGTTTTGAATCAATCTTCTTTCATTACTGGAATAAATCTCACTTTATCATGGTATATGACCTGATTTTTATGTTGCTGGATTTGGGATGCTAGTATTTTCTTGCGATATTAGTCTGAAGTTTTCTTTTCTTCTGGTATGTTTTTTCTGGTTTTACAATTAGGGTAATACTGGCCTCATAGAATGAATTGAGAACTATTATTTAACTTCTGTTGTTTGGAAGTGTTTATGAAGAATTGGTGTTACCTACTCTTTAAAGATTTGTCAGAATTCACCTGTAAAAGCATCTCATCCTTAGTTCCTTTGTGGGTAGTTTTTGATTACTAATTCAGTCTTTTTACTTCCTATAGGTCTATCCAGATTTTCTATTTTTTTTCTTGAGTCAGTTTCAATAGTTTGTGTCTTTCTAGGAATGTGTACATTTCACCTAGACATGCAATTGTTGATACCATCCCATTTTATTTATGTAATATCAGTAGTAATGTCTCCTCTTTTATTTCTAATTTAATCATTTGAATCTTCTTCGTTTTGTTGGTCTAGTCTTTCTAAAATTTTCTCAAACTGAAAAGTGTAGTTGATCTATATAGTGAACCAACTTTTTGTTTTAGAGGTTTTTCTATTGTTTCTCTATTTCATTCATCTCTGCTTTCACTTTTATTATTCCCTTCCTTCTGCTTGCATTGAATTTAGTTTGCTCTTCTTTTGCAATAGCTTAATGTGTAAAGTTAAATGATTGATTTGAGATCTTTTTTATTTTTTAATATAGGCATTTATAACTATAAATTTCCTATAAGCATGCCATAGCTGCATTCCATAAATTTTTTTATGTCCTCATTTTATTTATATAAAAGTGTTTCCTAATTTTCCTTGTGATTTATTTGGCCCATTGGTTATTTAAGAGTGTGAAGTTTAATTTTTACATATACCAAGTATAGGTTTTTCCCAAATTACCTTCTATTACTGATCTCTAATTTCCTTTCATTGTGGTTAGATAGTGTACTTTGTTTGGTTTCAGTCCTTTTAAATGTATTAAGGCTTGTGTTATTTACCCTGGATAATATTCCATGTGCACTTGAGAAGAATGTATTCTGCTGTTATTATGTGGAGTGTTCAAATATATCTATTAGATCTAGTCATTTTATAGTGATGTTCAAGTCTTCTATTTCCTTGTTCATTTTCTGTCTTGTAATTTTATTATTATTTAAAGTGGGTTATTGAAGTCTCTAACTATTAATTGTTGGAATGCCTATTTCTTTTTTCAGTTCTGTCAGTTTTTGCATCATGTAGTTTTGGTCTCTGTTATTGGGCCCATACATGTTGATAATTATATCTTTTTGATGCTTTACCCTTTTATCATTATTAAATATCCTTTGTCTCTGGTCTTGATGCTTATTTTGTGTGATAATAGAATAACCACTCCAGTTCTTTGTGTTCAATCTTTGTGCAGTATATCTTTTTCAACCCTTTTGCTTTCCATTGATTTATCTTTGAATGTAAAGGGTGTCTCTCTTAGCATATAGTTGGGTCATTAAAAAATTTTTCTTATCTATTCTGCCAGTCTCTACATTTTGATTGAAGTGTTTAATCCATTTACACTTAATATAATTGCCAATAAGGTAAAATTTAGGTATACCAATATCTATTTGTTTTTTATATATTATGTCATTTTTGTTTTTTATTCCTTCATTACTACCTTTTATGTTAAGTAGATATTTTTATTTGTTATATGTATATTTAGTCATTTTCTTAGTGGTTTCTCTAATAATTACAATCAACATCTTAACTTATGACAATCTTCTTTAAACTAATACAAATTGAATTTCTATAGTATTTCTCTTACTGTGGTATTTTTAACAAAATTTTTCTCTTCCATAACTTCATTCCCTACCTCTGTTGTTTTTTTCCCTTTTTTAAAATATATTTTATTGATTATAATGTTAACCATTGACCCATTTTCTTCTCCCCTTTATTCCCCTCCACCCTGTACCCCCACTCCCACCAGCATTCCCCCAACTTAGTTCATGTCCATGGGTCATACATACAAGTTCTTTGGGTTCTCCATTTCCCATACTATTCTTAACCTCTCCCTGTCTATTTTGTACCTCCCATTTATGCTTCTTATTCCCTGTACCTTTCCCCCCTCCCCTTATTTCCCCTCCCCATCACTGCTGATAACCCTCCTTCTTATTTCTACTTGTTTGCTTAATTTTTGCTTTTAGTTTTGTTTTTCTTTTAGGTTCAGTTGTTGATAGTTGTGAGTTTGTTGTCACTGTACTGTTCATATTCTTGATCTTCTTCTTTTTCTTAGATAAATCCCTTTAACATTTCATACAATAAGGGCTTGGTGATGATGAACTCCTTGAACTTGACCTTATCTGGGAAGCACTTTATCTGTCCTTCCATTCTAATTGAGAGCTTTGCTTGATAGAGTAATCTTGATGTAGGTCATTGCCTTTCATGACTTTGAATGCTTCTTTCCAGCCTTTCTTGGCTGTAAGCTTTCTTTTGAGAAATCAGCTGAGAGTCTCACGGGAACTCCTTTGTAGGTAACTGTCTCCTTTTCTCTTGGTGCTTTTAAGATTCTCTCCTTATCTTTAATCTTGGGCAATGTAATTATGATGTGCCTTGGTATGTGTTTCCTTGGGCCCAGCATCTTTGGGACTCTCTGAGCATCCTGGACTTCCTGGAAGTCTATTTCCTTTGCCAGATTATGGAAGTTTTCCTCCATTATTTGTTCAAATAAGTTTTCCATTTCTTGCTCTTCCTCTTCTCCTTCTGGCACCCCTATGATTCAGATGTCAGAACATTTAAACTTGTCCCAGATATTCCTAAGCCTCTTCTCATTTTTTTGAATTCTTGTTTCTTCATTCTGTTTTGGTTGAATGTTTCTTTCTTCCTCCTGGTCCAAATCATTGATTTGAGTCCCATTTCCCTTCCCATCACTGTTGGTTCCCTGTGCATTTTCCTTTAATTCATTTTCATAGCCTTCACTATTTCCTCTATTTTGGGACCATTCTCAACAATTTCTGTGAGCATCCTGAAACCAGTGTTTCGAACTCTGCATCTGATAGGTTGGCTATCTCTTCATCACTTAGTGGTATTTTTTCTGGATCTTTGAGCTATTTTTTCATTTGGGTCATTTTTTTTTTGTCTCAGTGCACCTGTTACATAGTAAGGGGTAGAGCCATAGGTATTTGCCGGGGCAGGGCAACCCACTTCACTGTGTTGTGGTGCTGTATGTTGGGGAGGGGTCAGAGAGGAAACAATGTCACTTGCTCAGCTCTCAGCCAGCTTTCAGTCACTTCCTCTGCTACTCACAAGCAAATTGGGCCCTTCTGGTACTGATTCCCAGGTGGATAGGTTTGTGTACATTTCTACGAACCTGTGGGTCTGTCCAGTGAACTCTCCTGTAAGGCTGGGAGTTCCTCCTGCTGCTGCAACCCTCACAGGTTTTTTCAGTCAGAGGCTTTGAGGCTTTATTTTCCCATTTTGGAACCTGGGTTGTGTAGTCTGTCTCACTCCCCAATTGTTACTCCCAGTTTATGTGCACCCAAATGTGGGATCGCCCACTCCATCAGCCACTACCTTACCCACCCCAGTCCTCCAGCCACCGCCTTGCCATGAGTCCTCTCCACTCCAGTTGCCTATCTCCACCCGTCCTACCAGTCTGGATGAATGTTTCTTCTTTAACTCCTTGGTTGTTGGACCTCCATACAGTTCAGTTTTCTGGCAGTTCTGGTTGTTTATATTTTTAAATTAGTTGTTGTCCTTGTTTTGGTTGTGCAAGGAGGCAAATTGTATTTACTTACACTTCCATTTTGGCTGGAAGTCTGCTCCCTCCTCCTTTTCATTATTATTTTTATGTATTTTACAACTTTATACATTGTATGCATATCCACACAGATATATAATTACTGCTTTATTTAGCTATCTTTAAAATTAGATAGCAAAAAAGTTACAAAAATACATATATGTTCTCTTTTATATTTACCTGTGTAGTTACCTTTACTGATATTCTTTATTTGTTTATATGGATTCAAGTTACTGCCTATCATCTTTTCAGGTGAAGGACACTCTAACATATTTATCTAATACTTTTCTTGCATTTATCTGATGTGTTTCTTACAGAACAGCTCAGCTAGTAACATTTCTCCCAATTTTGTTTATCTGGGAGTGTCTTAACTCTCCTTCCTTGTGTGGTATGTTTTTCTGGTTTCACATCAGGGTAATACTGGTTGTAATCATTTTGAATGATAGTTTCTTTCATAGAATTCTTTGTTGACAATCTTTTTTTTCTTTCTTTAATACAGTGAAACAGCATCCGATTGCCTTCTGGCCTCCATGATCCCTAATGAACAATTAGCTTTTAATCTTATTGAAGATCACTTATATATAATGAGTCATTTCTTCTTTGCTACTTTCAAAAGTTTCTCTTTAGGCCTTGATCAACAGTTTGATTATGAGGGCCCCAGGTATTTATCCTACTTGCAGTTTGTTGGTTGTGTATATTAATTTTTAAATCAAATTTTGGACCAATTTTTTCAATTATTCTTTTTGCCACTTTCTCTCTTTGCTTGTGTTCTAGGAACCCCATTATGCATATGTGGATGTATTTGATGGTGCCTTAAATGGCTCTGGAGCTCTGTTTTTCTTCATTGTTTTTCCTGTTTTCTTAGACTAGATAGTCTCAACTGACCTAAATTCAAGTTTACTAATTCTTTCTTCTGCCTTCTCAAATCTCCTCTTGAACCCTTTAGACATTTAAAATCTTTTTTAAAGAGTTTGTTTATTTTTAGAGAGAGGGGAAGGGAAGGAGAGAGAGGGAGAGGAACATCAATGTGTGGTTACCCCTCGCATGTCCCCTGCTGAGGACCTGGCAACCCAGGCATGTGCCCTAAGTGGGAATCGAACCGCAACCCTTTGGTTTGAGGCCCGCATTCAATCCGCTGGGCTACACCAGCCAGGGCCACAAATTTAAAATTTTTAATATACTTTTTAGCTTCAGGATTTCTATTTGAAATTATAATATTTTTATAATTTTTATTTCTTTACTGAATCTCCTTCCTCCCCAGAGTTTGCTGCTTTTGTTATTATTTAATGACTTTTCTGAACTAATTCTGTAAAATCTATATTCTTGGCTGTGTTTGGTCACTGAAGTCTCTTTTTGGTTAGTTTAGTGGACAACTAATGATTGGACACATATTTTCTTAAAACACCTGACACCGATAAGTCTCTCATTCTTTGTTGAGAGCCTCAGTGTGCGTGTGGGGCATGCCTTCAATATTCAGCCAGGCAGTCGACAACTCTGCCTTAGCCTTCACTTCTTGCATGCACAAAGCTTCAAAGTTATTCAGAAACAACAACTCAGTTCTTTTCTGAGCCTGCACATGGTCTTCTAGACTCCCAGGAATTTGTTGTAGATTTTTATACCCCCCATGGGCATCTCCTTCTCCAGCTTTTCCTTAAGTGTTTGTGTCAACCTGTTGTTTGCCCCAACTGTTATCACCACCTCAGGCAGCTTTGATATTAAACAATAGCCACTGATTTTTCTTTTCAACAATTGCCCTAGGTTGGGGGGCAGGGAGGAAGGAAGCTATTTATATTTGGTGAGCTCTGAGTCAGATTAAATGAAGGCAATTCTCTGAGTGAGGTTTTCCAAGGAACTTGCCGGCAGGTCAAATAATGACCATTCTCTAGGAATGGGGCTTTGGAGGAGCTCCAGCCCCATCTGCTTCCTCCAGTGGCTGCAGGCTTCTGACTCTCACTGTGATTGTGGATTGTTGGTTTACAAGGCTACTGCAGAGGTCTGTAGGGAGGGATGGCTGTATGGCAAGTTAAAATAACTCAAAACTTGCTATTGTAACCAAAATGCATGCTTTCCAAAAAATGCTGTTCTGATCATTGCACACATTAGTTAATTTCCAAGGTTTGGAAAAATGGATTTGGACAAATTTGGGCTGTTCTCATTGCTTTTATGGAGGGAGATGATTTTCAGAGATTTTTACTTCACCACTCCCACCTACGTCACCCCTTTTAAAATCTCTAATCAGATTGTACCACAGCCTCCGTAAAATCTTTCTAATGGCTTCTCTTTACAGTTGAAGTGCCAGTTCCTCAGCGGGGCCTGTCAGGCTCTGCCGGGCTTTGCCCCTGCTGCCCCTTTCATCTCACACCCTGTTGCCCTCTGCTCTTTTGCTACATGGCCGCTGTGTCCTTCTTCCTATTCTTTGAATGTGCCAGTCTTGTTCCTTCAGGCCACTCGCCTCCTCAGAGAGGTTATGCCTTCCTTAGCCCAGCCTTGCTGTCTTTATTACATCTCCCTGTTTACTTTATTTATCACATTTAGCACTATCTGAAAAGCTCTTGTACTTTATTTCTTTATTGTATATTTGCTCTCTACTTCACTGAACTGTAACCATTGTGCGAGCCAAAGCATTGTCTGTTTTCTTCTCTGTCACATCTTGCTGCTTAGAAGACATTAGGATTTATTGTTGAATGAATTAAAAACTAAATTTACAGTTTATAGACAACAAAAATAGACCTACTGCAGTTCTTAAAGGGAATTTAAAATTTGTTTTTATCCCCTAAAATTTCTCAAATCTGTCTTCTGGCTATTAAAATAAAGTTCTTCAGCTTTCTCTTTAAGGACAGTTTTTACAATTGTTTTATTAAACTAGTTATAGTCTACATTAATCATGCCCAATATAGTTCTTAATTCCTTTTTACTCTACCTTCATATTTTAAGACCTCTGTTTATGTTAGAATTCAACTCTGTGTGTTGTATAATTCCAAAGACCATTTTTCCTTCTTTTAAGAGTAGAAAATTATCACAGTAGAGAAATTCTGAAGAATTTCAGTTCCTAAAGTGGGAGACCATAAGATGTGAAAGAAAATTAAACTGTAATAAGCTATAAAATGCATAACCTATGAAGTTCAGGTTGTAAATTAGGCTCTTCAGCATATGAATTTATTCTGCATGCTATCACTTAATATACTCAATGTTAAATTATTCCCACAGAGTAACCAAACCAAAGCTGTATTTAATGTAAGAAAACTTTCCAGCTTTCCCTGCCATTTTTATGTTTAAGAATTATTTTTCCTCTTATGGAACTCTTTGCAGAAATGAAATGTGTGAAATTATTGTGAGTCCTTTATTGGTGTCCTAGTGCGGAGCACACCGAGGTGTGGCCTGATGACTCACTCTGCGTAACCAACTCCGCTCTATCCAGGAACTGAGCCGTGTCCATAAATGTAAGAGATCCAACACCAGATGTCAAAAAGTCAATGTTTATTCGGGAAAGGAAATATGTCATTGAGTGATTAACTCCTAGCAGCTATGGCTAAGCTTTTGAATCATCTGAATTTATTTTAAAGTGACACGTTCCTTCTTTACTTTGTAGTTGGGATTATTCACTAGGCACTTGGGTCTTCAATGAGAAAACAACAGGGGTACCTGTTAACATGAAGTGTTTCCTTTTTATGGCTAGTCTGTAAAACTTAGCCTGGGAAATTCAGCAGTTAATAATTTCCTGCTCTGAGAGGAGCTTGAACATTAGCAGGGTTGTACCTGGGTGGACTGCACTCAGGTAAGTACTCCCGGAGGCAGGAAGTAGCCTGTACACGTGGAAGGATGTGGAGACCAGGACCAGATGGCAGTGAATGGTACAGGCTGCTTATAAGAAAACTTTTATTCAAGGAACATGTGGCCCCCAAATCTTTACTCTTTAAAAAGGAGAGTGAAAGTTAGCCCTATTCTTCCACTGTAGATGAGTTGCAAGGTATCTCATTGGCTTGGCACATGAAAGGCTGAGAGACCCTGGGAAATGTGCTTGGTTACAGCATGATGCTAACAGGATCTAAGGATGCCATCTGATTGCTCTCAGGTCCGTTTCGTGGTCAGGGAAAGAGAGTCAAACCCAAGGCCACAAGCATTAGCCTTGACCATTCACCCAAACCATTTAAAATTCTGTGGCACAATTATCTTCTTGGTTCCACAGGAGATAATGGAAAACTACTTGTAGAAGTCACTTTCTAAATGCCATCCTCTTGGTTTATCCAAGTTCCAAGTTTATTTCTAAAAAGAAATGTTTCTTAATGTGGATGAAGGTATTTTAATAGCTATATAAACAGAGAATTATACAGATTGTGTAAAACTTTTAAACATTTGTTAGCCTGTTTATTTAACCAATATAGAGTGTGTGTTTGGGGTCAGGTCCTAAAAATACAAAAGCCATAAGAAAATTCCTGCCATCAAAAAACTGCAATGTAATTAATTGCAGTTATTTAATTGTAATTAATTGCAAGTTTTTGTTATTTGGAATATACAAACTTCTTGAGGGAAAAACAATAATATGAGGTCACATGAAATTCAAATGTTTGGACTCATTTCTATAAGTAAATTTCTCATTTTTTATTCTTATTAAAACTATCAAACCTATCTGTCGTGATGTTGCAAAATGATGGTAAATATTTTAAAAGCTTTCTTTCTGATAAACATAATATATACACATAATAATATTCAGCCATGCAGTATCATTTTAACCAATGATGGACCACGTATGCAATGACGGTCCTGTAAGATTATAGTGGAACTGAAAAATTCTTCTCGCATAGCAATGGAACCGTCCTAACGTCATAGTACAGCATTAGTCACTGGTTTCTGGTGATGCTGGTGCCAGTCACTGTCCTGTCCTGCCAATCATATAAAAGTGTAGCACCTTGTTATGTACAGTGCATAAAACTTGATTATGACACTATGTCACTGGCTTACGTATTTACTATACTATATTTTTATCATTATTTTGGAGTGTAGTGTTTCCTATAAAAGTAAATATTTACTGTAAAGCAGTATGCTGTGTTATAACAACAGCAGCCTCACATATCTCATGTCCACTATATGCCTTGATTGCATCCTTTCTCTAGAAAGAAAGGATGCTTGATTTAATCTGGTGGTGTTTATAAATTTAGTGTAGCCTAAGTGAACAGTGTTCATAAAGTCTACAGTGGTGCACAGTGATGTCCTTGTCCTTCACGTTCAGTCACCACTCCCTCACTGACTCACCCAGAATAACCTCCAGTCATAAGTGTCCCATACAGTTGAACCATGTTTTATCTTTTATACCATATTTTTTCTGGTACCTATTCTATGTTTAGGTATGTTTTGATACATAAATACTTTCCATTGTGTTACAATTGCCTGCAGTATTTTAGTAAAATAACATTCTGTTTGCAGCCCACGAGTAATAGACTATATCACATAGCCTAGGTGTGTAGTACACATTACCATCTAAGTTTATGTGAGTGCACTCTATGATGTTCACACAGTGAAATCATCTAATACCGCATTTCTCAAAATGTGTCTTCATCATTAAGCAGCACATGACTTTATACAAATGAGTTCTAGGTACTTTTAAAAAGAAATCTAGAGTTCCGGCCAAGCTGGAGGGGTAGATAGAAACCCTTCCCTTCCTCATACAACCAAAAGGAGAATCACAACCAATCTAAAAACAATAAACAACCAGAAGTGCCAGAAAATCAAACTGCATGGAACTCTGACAACCAAGGAATTAAAGAAATAGTCAACCAGACCAACCAGACCAACCAGGCAGGTAGGAGCAACACAGGGCAGACAAGCGGACAGAGAGAAACTGAGGCAAGGCGGCGGACCTCACAGGCAGGGCTGCCTGAAAGGACCCCCAGTGAGGTGGCAGACCACTTGGGTTAGGCTGGCCAAATGGGAAACTGAGACTCAGAGCTGACTGGGGACCACGGCAGGGGTTGCCACAGTGGGAGAAACTCCCAGTCTCACAGAGAGTTTGTGGGAAAGTGAGGCTAGAGCCCAGCAAGTGAGCTGCATTGTTCCCTCTCTGACCCCTCCCCCACAGGCAGCACCACAATCCAGCAGAGAGGGTTGCTCTGACCTGGTGAATACCTAAGGCCCCACTCCTTTACAACTTAACAGGTGCACCGAGACAAAGAAATATGGCCCAAATGAAAGAACAGAACAAAACTCCAGAAAAGGAGCCAAGCAACAGGGAGACAGCCAATCTGTCTGATGGACAGTTGAAAACCCTGGTAATCAAGAGGCTCATAGAACTGATTGAGCTTGGTCACAAAATGAAGGAACAAATGAAGACCACCCAAAATGAAATAAAGCAAAATGATCAAGAAACCAACAGTGACAGGAAGGAAACCTGGAATCAAAGCAATGGTTTGGAACAAAAGGAAGAAATTAACATCCAACTGGAACAGAATGAAGAAATAAGAATTCAAAAAAGTGAAGGGGGTCTTACAAACCTCTGGGAGAACCTGAAATGTTCCCATATCTGAATTATAGGGGTGCCAGAAGGAGAAGAACAACAGCAAGAAATTGAAAACTTATTTGAACAAATAATGAAGGAGAACTTCCCCAGTCTGGCAAAGAAAATAGACTTCCAGGAAGTCCAGGAAGCCCAGAGAGTCCCAAAGAAGTTGGTCCCAAGGAGAAACACATTAAGGCACATCATAATTAAGTTACCCAAGATTAAAGACAGAGAGAGAATCTTAAAAGCAGCAAGTGGAAAGGAAAGAGTTACCTACAAAGGAGTGCCCATAAGGCTATCAGCTGATTTCTCAAAAGAGACCTCACAGGCAAGAAAGGACTGGAAAGAAGCATTCAAATTCATGAAAGGCAAGGACCTACATGCAAGATGACTCTACCCAGAAAGCTATCATTTAGAATGGAAGGGCAGATAAAGTGCTTCCCAGGTAAGGTCAAGTCAAAGGAGTTCATTATCACCAAACCATTATTATGTGAAATGTTAAAGGGACTTATCTAAGAAAAGGAAGATCAAAAATATGAATAGTAAACTGACAACAAACTCACAACTATCAACAAATGAACCTAAAAAAATAAAAGAAAAACAATGAAAACAAAAACTAAGCAAACAACTAGAACAGGAACAGAATCAGAGAAATAGAGATCACATGGAGGGTTATCAGTGGGGAAGGGGAGGGGAAGAGCAGAGGGGAAAGGTACAGGGAATAAGAAGCATAATTGGTAGGCATAAAATAGACTGGGAGAGGTTAAGAGTGATATAGGAAACAGAGAACTCAAAGAATTTATATGTACAACCCATGAACATGCACTAAGGAGGGGGAATGCCGAAGGGTTGGGAGAGGTGCAGGCCTGAGGGGTGATAATGGGGAAAAATTGGGAAAAGCATAATAGTATAATCAATAAAATGTAGTTAAAAAAGAAAAAGAAAAAGGCATCTAAATTGAGTATCCTATTTAAGAATATAGCTCTGGGGAGTTGTAATTGCTTAGTTTTTCATTCTTATTCATTATAAAAAATTTAGAATATGCAAACCAAAAAGAAGAAAATACAAATTTCTATAATCTAATCACACATATATAACCAGATGCCACTCAGATATATTTCAGAATATGTCTTTTAGCTTTTTATTATATAAATAATAAAGATTTGTTGTATCTGTAATAATAATTAAAATCTCAGCATATTGCTAAGCCTATCCCACGCAGTATCTCAATTAATAAATGGTCTCAGGCTCTGCATGCATTTTGTGGCAGTTTTTAATCGAGTATATTGTATAATACTTTCTTTTCACTAGATATTCTATTAAGGCATAATTTTACATGCTTCTGTGGTGTTTTAACCATAGATGTACTTAATCAAATTAAAAAAATAATTTATCCTCATCCCAGGACAATTTTTTCATTGCTTTTTAGAGAGAGAAAAAGGGAGAGAGAGAAACATCGACTCAAGAGAAAAGCATCAATCAGTTGCCTCCCATATGCACCTGCACTGGGAATGGTATGTGTGTGGACCAAGGGTTGCACACACCTGCGCCTGGACCGGTGATCAAGCATGCAACTTAGGTATGTGCCCTGACTGGTAATTGAACCCACAACCTTTCAGTCATGGGGCAACACTCCAACCAAGTGAGCCATACTGGCCAGGACTCAATTTTTTTACATTTTTTGAACTTTTTTTGCTATTTTAATAAATGCAAGTGATGAACATATGTTGTTTATAACTGCAAACGAAACAAAACCCACAAGCAAGAAAATATTTTGTCACCTCCAAGATTATTTCCTTAGTATAAATTTCTAGAAATAATTCTGCAAACAAGTGCTTGAGCAATTTTAAGGCTTTTAATAGATTTTGACAATAGAATATTCCTTTTGCATTCAATATCTATATTTCCAGAACACAATGGACTTAATGATGAGTGGATATTTTTCCATAATATAAACAATGTAAACAAGTGTACATTTAAGACACAGAGTGACCTATGTTACTTCTTTCAGGCTGTCCCTTCAGCAGCTACAGCCTGTGAGTTGCCAGGAACTCAACTGACTGGCAAAACCTCAGGACACTTTATTCAGTTCCTGGCACCTATTTGTAACACTTGTATGGAGGGCTTCTACAATTGCCTTTATTTCAGCTCAAAAAACAAATTCAAGTAAGTGTTATAAGTTTAAATGTCTAAATAAGATTTTTATAGGTTAAAACCTATACTGCAACTTTTTTTATAGCCTCTTCCTATTATAACATCCAAGTTCTGAGACATGTGGCTGAATAATTATCAAGAAAGATTAGAATGAGAGTTGCGTCTAGCCCAGCAATGTGATTATGTTTGAACTTGTAGCTCACTTGTAGCTCTGAGGATGTTACACCCTTTTAGGCCCTGCACATCTTGAGACATACAGCTTGCACAGTTAGCCCTAGAAAAGTCACCAGAAGGTTCTGGATGCTCTCAACACTGGCACCAAAGAGATGGTTTAGATCCTCTAGCTGTCCTTGTCAATGTCCTACAATAATTGAGAAAATAAATACAGAGGTCATAGGTATGTGCATTTCAAATAGTGGGGACATTAAGAGGTCAACTATAAAATACCCTTAACACAAAAGGAGAGTCTATTCATTTTTCAAAACCAAAGAAAAAGCCAGTCTTGGCTAAGTATTAGAGAACTGTGAAAATTCCACCTAGGAAGACAAAAAGAATAATGGTCAGGCAAATTTGACCTCACATTTCTCCCCAACTCACATACTTTCCAGTTCCATCATTGCTTTGGATTTTATTCTGAAACTTTCTTGCATCATTTGGTACTGTGACTTCATTTTGTTTGTCCCTTAGAGAAAATAGTGTGATGTAATTGGAAACTTAAAAAATATATATTTTCTCACATAAATGCCAAACATGTAAGTTAAAAAACAAAACCAAACCCTAATTGTTTGAGTCTCTTCCCCCTACTCAATGAACAGGATGTAGAACCACTCATATGTGGTCCTACAAAAAAGAAATTGACTGGTAACAGTAGTTTCTTCTTTGTCAAATCAAACTGTAAAAAAATAGTTATGTATCAGCTGCACACCAGTAGGTTTATCATTAGTTTGAGATATTCCACCATATTTCCTGTGTTAGTTTAGAAGGTGGGGAAGTAGTTGCATGTTTGCTTTGGTCTCCTGTGGGTGCTAGCTGAGAGTTCTATTTTGTTCCACATTATATTACTTACAAGTCATTTATTGGGTTGGCCAAAAAGACTGTTTAGCTTTTTTTTGTAAAATAAAAGACACACTTTTCATTTTCACCAATAACTTTATTGATTTGGATATTTTGAATATGTTGGCTATCTCTCACATGGTAGAACATTAATTTTTCTCAGTTAATATCCTGATTTGATTGCTATCAACTTTAACTGGTCTGTCCAATCATAGATCATAGTCCAGTGAGAAATCTCCAGCATGAAACTTCACAAACCACTTTTGACCCTTGTGATCAGTCACAGCACCTTCTCCACACACTGCACAAATCTTTTTTTTTGCATTTCAGTTACATCATTATGTCTCTTGAAATAATAAGCATTACATGCTTAAAATGTTGCTTATTTTCTTCTATCTTCAATATTAAAATGGCTACATAAAAATTCACCAATTTTGATTTTTTTTAAATGCATGCTGACATGACAGCTGTCACAATACTTATCTAATAAAATTGCATCAAATGAACTTAAAGACAACTAAGCACTATTAGAGCCATCTTACAGAAAAAAAAAACAGATGAACGTTTTGGCCAACCCAATATAATGGGCTTGTTGAGTTCATACTCTATATACACATTTCAAAGAAGCACTTAGAGTCAGTTCAGAATAGTTTTTAGGTGACAGCATTTTTAAAGCTAACAGAACTTCTTGTAACATCAATGGTACATTCAATAAAAGTCATTTGACAGGTTTGTGATTTAAAAAATGATTTTTTGCCTTGAAGTAGAAAAAATTTATGAATTTAATTTAAAGTAGGACACTTTAGTTTTAGTTTCTGTAGAGTTAGCTAGGCCCAAGGGAGTATGATTCCTAGTATAATATTTGAAATCTCAGTATTATACATTGAGTTACAAATATTGTTGCTTTTCAAACAGGTTTTCCATCTAAAATACGACTTTTTCAAATTTACATACTCCTTCAGTATGATTTTTTGTGCTTATATCATATGTGGGAATATACCTTCAATTTTATAGGGAAAGTTAATGATGATAAAATAAGCAGAAACTTATTTGCTCACCTACTTTCAAAAAAGAGCTGCATCCCATAACATGAGATGTGACTTGGCTGGTGTAAAACCCATCAAAATGTAAGATAGATTAAGTGATTAAATTTAGTATTTAGCAATATGTTTCACTGGATTCAGTGGCCTTTAACTGGTCATTATTTATAGTATATATACAGGGGTGGGCAAAAGTAGGTTTACAATTGTGGGCACACAAAACACAGAGTAGTATTATTTATTTATAAATTACTTTATTATGTATTATTATTAGCCTACTTTTGCCAACCCCAACATGTGTGTATATATGTATACATATACATACATATGTATATACATATATGTATATGTGTATACTCACATCTACCTGTATATGTACGCTTAAAATCGGGAACAGTTTTTTAAAAAATGATTCTTCTATTTCAACAAGAATATTTATCACTCATTTACTAAACATTTATTATATGCCAAGTCTTTACAAATAATTGTTTTCTGTTGGAAATGGTAGTAACTGTGAGAAAGTCTTCATTGTGCCTTTTCAAGGGAAATTAAACATTCAATTATAAAATGGCAGTTACAGTTGCTTTAGTTATTGATGGATACTTCCATTTTTAAAGACATCTTTCTAAAAGTTTTCATGATACATGCAAATGCTTAATATAGGATTTCCAAATTCCTTGTCACTTATCTTGGCTGTGTGTGTGTGTGCATGCACATGTCTTCCTTTTCCTTCAGTCCCCTCATTTCTCCCACAAGGTCCCACTGTGTGCTGGATTATGAGAAATTATATTCCTTTGAACATACCCAGTGGTATTGCAAAATGCTTCTTCATGACAATTCTCCCTTCTCTGATGGTTTTTCTTTTCAAAGTCACTCTGTAAAAGATGCCTGTGCTTGGTTATATTAAAACTAGGATTTCCAAGAAACACTTGGGTAACTGAAAGATTAGAACTTGAAGAGGAAGGCAGGACTGACCAGGTTCCTGGAACCTGGCTGTCCCTTGAGTATAGATCTTGCTTGTAGTACCTTCACATGAAAGTGCTCATTCTCCCATGTGACTGTCAATGGGCACAGGAGTTGAGGTGGGTGTCATGCATGCTCCTCAGTGCTGTTTCTCACAAGGAAAAGGAGAAGTAAACTAGAAGTAGCTTTTCCACTGAGAAAAATCCCCTTTTCTCTTTTGGAAATGGACGATAGAAGACCTGAAAAGACAGTTCTCCCAAGAAGACATACAGATGGCCAGTAGATACAGGAAAAGATGCTTAGCCTCACTAGCTCTTAGGGCAATGCAAATCAAAACTACAACAGAGATGCACCTCACACCTGTTATGATGACTGTTATCAACAAATGTAATCACCAGTGTTGCAGAGGTTGTGGGGGGGAAGTAACACTCAGTGCTGGTGGGAATGTAAACTGGTGCAGCCACTATGGAAAACAGCATGGAGGCTCCTCAAAAATTAAGAATAAAACTACCTATGACCCAGTAATCCCTCTTCTGGGTATTTCCCCAAAATATTTTGAAAACATTTATTTTCAAAGATATGTGCACTCATCTGTTCATTGCATCATTATTCATGTGGCCAAGACATGAAAACAACCAAAGTTTTCTTTGATAGATGCCTGGATAAATGATAGATGCATGCATACTGTGGAATACTACTCAGCCATAAGAAAAGATGAAATACTGCCATCTGCGACAGCATGGATGAATCTTGAGAATGTCATGCTAAGTGAAATAAGTCAGACAGAAAAAGTCAAGCACCATATGATTTCACTCATATGTGTGATACAAAACTAAAAGCAACAAATGAGCAGACAAGAAAAAAACTCTTAGACACAGACAACAGTATGGTGGTTACAAGAAGGAAGGGTCATGGGGGAACAGTAAAAGGTAAAGGGGGTCAAACATATGATGACAGAAGATTTGACTTTGGGGACTGAGCACACAATGTAATACACAAATGATGTACCATAGAAATATACACTTCAAGTCTATATAATTTTATTAACCAATGTCACCTCAATACATTTAATTTTAAAAAGCCTCAGCTGAGTCTAAAAGAGTAAAGTATACAGTATATATAAGATCTAAAATAAAAAGAAATGGAAGAAATACCACCTTTGTCACAGCTTCACAAATCTCTATGAAGGGTGCCAGAACTGTAGAATGAAGAAAATACAAACTATGACATCTCTGTCTCGGGAGGGAGATAAATAGTCAATAGCTAACAATTGATGAACACTGTCTGAGAGGTGTGAAGAGGTAGAATTAGAGAACAGAGAAGTTTCTACTTGACTGGAAAGGACAGAAAATCAGAGAATGTTCCTGGAGGGAGTCAACACCTGTGTTGCATTGGAGCTGACTATACAGAAATAGGGACTGTAGACACAGAATCAGCCTGGGCAAAGGTCTGGATGAGAGAGAGAACCCATTTGCCAGTGCTTCAGTGTCTTGGCAGTGAGGGTGTGAGGCTGGGAGTGGTTAAGAAATGAATAAGGAAGATGTTGGAGATTAGGCATTTAGATTTCATCCTGGCAAAGTGGGAAGCTTTGGTCACTTCTTATCAAGACTGTAATGCAATACAAATTGTATTTAAATTTAAAGATTAGCCATGAGCTACACTAAATGGTAGGAAGGGTTGTCAGGAACATATATAAAGGACACTTGGACAAAGCCAAAGGGGGTTGGGATCAAGGGTGGGAAGTAGGGATGGCTGGGGTTGGGGGCAGTGGTGGGAAGGAGTGGTGGGGGGAAAATGGAGACAACTGTACTTGAAAAACAGTTTCAAAAATGTGAAAAAAAAGACTAAATGGTGGGAGCATGGTTAGAGGAGACATACAACCAGCAAAATCAAGCCAAAGAGGCTGAAGCACCCAATTAAGATAACGGAGAGAAGAGAGATAGTGATAGGAACTAGTGAGGAGATTAGATGGATGAGCTTTGGTTGGGTGAGATGGAAGGTTCTTGGTGTCTCTACTGGTGGATACTGGTGACCCCTCCCAGGTCAGAGAGCTCTCTCTCCCTCTCTCAGCTCCATAACTCAGACCTCACAGTCAACTTCTCTTCCCGCTTGCTCTGTCCCCTTCTCTATCTTTCCCATCTCCCAAGTAAAGCCAACTCTTCTTTCAGAGTGACTTCCAATCTAGAAACTTCAGAATTCTGCTTAACTCCCCCCTCTTCCTTAGCCCCCTACTCTCTGCTAGTCACCAAATCTTGGTGCTGCTGAGAGGTTCCGAAATCTGGCTCCTTTCTCTGAAGCCCCTGCTCCTGCTCTGACTCAGACCTTAATTTACTTCTTTATACCTCTCTTTTTTTCTACTTTCCACCATCAAAATTTTTGCACTGATTAGCACTAAGAATGATTAGAGATGGGAGAAAGTAAAACTCATTCTGCCTAGCTAATTTCAATTCTTTGAAGGTGTAATTCAAGCAGAGCACTAATGACATTTAGGGAAATTTTATTTTATTTTTTAATTTAAATTAAATTAAATTAAATTTTATTTTTTTGTTGAAATGGGGAGATATTTTTAAATAACAATTTAATCTGCTTTTTTTTGTTTTAGTAAGACTTGATTGAATAACAGAATTATAACAACTTTTTCTAGAACATACTGAATTACATAAATAGCAGTTCTTCCTCTAAAATTACCAGTGAAGAAACTACCTGCCCCTCCCTGGCCCCTCTTTTCCTCAAGAAAAAGCTAACATATTTCAATGAGGAACAAAATTTTTTTAAATTTACTTCTATTGTATAGCAAAGTGGTTATATATTCTGGGAAAAAAAAACAAATTATGGCAAGGGATTACTCTTGATTATGGCAAACATCTAATTCAAATACTCTCTACCATTTCATTTACTCCAAAATATAAAACAATTACTTAAGAACACTACTCTTCCATTGTTTTGTGAAGGTATGTTGGGAACTTCCCTGCCTGGCTCCAGAAGATGTAACCCCCTCATGGCTAAGGCTGAGTGAGCGACCTTGGGACCATAAGCTACTAAGGAGACAAAGCTTATCTCCCTAACAGGAGCACTGCTTCTGCTCCTTTTACTTCATCCATAACTGGCCCCCAATGCTTGATCGGTTAGCCAATGATGGGTAAGATTCCCCAAGAGGGCAACAACCTAAGACAGGCATGATAATGGGGAGGCCTCAAGGAAAGACTTGGGGAGCTATAGCAAAAGGGGGTGATGGACCCTTGCCCCTCAGCTTTAACATAGCCTGAGTCCTCATTCTGCCTGCAGGAAGTCTCCTAATCTCTTGGCTGCTTTGCTTCCCCTGCCTGACTTAAACCTGAAACAATGACAGAGAGCAGTGCAGCCCTGTGCTGGAAAGGGTGGGTACCCCAGGTGATCAGTCCTAAGAAAGAATACATAAAATCCTGTGAAACCTGCTTTGCTAAGAATGCTCTCCATTAAATTATAAGGGTCCGAGCAGGAAATGAGTTTGTTTCCCAAAGTTTTGTAGCCCTTTAACTAATAGACCCTGACTCAGAATAGGCCCTTATAGTTCTTTGTATGCTATCGATTGTTTGATCCTTACTGCCTAACAATGATTAATGAGCTTTACTTGTATTCCTGTGCAAATTGAAAGCCAATAAAAATCTGTCAAGGCAAGGGTCGGGGCACTTTCCTCTTGAGAGAGTGGCTAGGCTGCTCTGAGGTGCTCTGCCCTTGAAAGAGTAGCCGTGCCATCCCTTTTCCTCCACAGGACTTGGTAGTCCATGTGAATGTATCTTGTCTCATCCATTATACCATGGACACTGCAGGCCGGAGTCCGAGTCAAAAGTAGAGCAAGTTGCTTGAGAGCTCATGTCAAATAATTTAGCCTATTTAGAGCATCCACTGATACTAGATGTAGTTAATGAGCACTAATTGCTATTTAAAGACTGTATTTGATGCCTGAGTAGTAAAATAAACTCTCATCTCTCATGATAACCTATTGTTCCTGAAACTTTCTCTACTTGCTTCAAGGATGTTTGAAGATTTTTTTTCAGGATCTCTATAGAAAATTTTCTTGAATGGACAAGGCTTTCTATATTCCTGAACATATGTGTTTCTATAATGGGAAGGCACAAACTAGAAACCATAGAAGCCATCCATAGGAGAATTAGAATCCCTATTCCATCTTCTTAGAATACAGCTTGAAGGCAAACAAATAGACAATATATGAAGTTATTTGCACTCTTTGTTGAAAGTTATGATACAAATATGACCACAGGAAAGGGGATTTTAAAGGACCAGAGGTGGTGAGTTGCACAAATTTATAAGAAAACAGTACTTATTTAGAACTATTGAAATGGCCAGCATTGAAATGCTGTGGGGATAGGATGGGACATTACTATAATCTGGAAAGTCTCTGTTGGTGAAGTGACACAAAACTTCCAGGAGTTTGTGGAGCTCTCAGGATACACTGGAGCAGGGGCAGGGGCACAGGGGTGTTCCTAGCAACCTGGGAGACTCAGCCTACCTTGATCTGTGAAGACCCCATTTTCTGTGAAAATACATTTACCCACCCAAGACCTCTGGTTTTGGAGGAATCTGAACCATGATGCAAACTGTTCTGATGGCAGAAAATGCAGAGATGTTGAGAGTCAGACATTTGGGTTCCATGCCCACCTTTTCCATTTGCTGGTTTTCTATAACATGCAGCAAAAATCTTAATGCCCTTAACTTTGGTTTTTCTCAACTCTACACCAGGTGGATAATATAATTTTCCTTATGTACCTGTAACAGTGTGATAAGGGGGGTCAAGGGAGCAGACGGAGGTAAGGACACTTTTGTGAGATGTCTTTATAAAGACAGGTGGTGTTTTGTGCTTTGGTATGTGCCTGTGCAGTTTCTGGAGGCCAGGGAATCCTGTGAAAAGAAAACTGAGTTGAGAAGAGGAATTCTTAGGGGGACTTTATTTTATATCTAATGTTGTAATAGAATAAGATAATAAGCATGTATTAATAGATTACTTGCAATATTTAAAAAACTGAAAAGTGTAGAAATGGGCTATGGTAATGTTTGAAGGAATATTTTGTCAGTTATAGAAATTTAATATAGAAGAAGTAAGTAATTTGCTTTTCTCTTTGAATATAGGTCCATCCTTCATTATTTGGAAATTTAAAAAGTATTAAAAACAAAGAACCTTTTACATAAGATTTCAGAAAACATATTTGATGGTAAAAACATAACCTGAAATAGTGTTAGATTAGTTCTTATTTATTCCTTTACTTATACATTTTGTACATGTACACAGTGGTAACATGCTATATCATACAAGAACCATTTGAACATTTAAAAATATGAAAAAATTCTGATATAACTTAAACCCAGGTAAGAAATATGTTGTACCTGAATGTGCATATTAAATTCATAAATAAAGCAAATAGTCTTGTGGCTCTTTATAGAGATTTACTTAGTATAAACCCAGGTATCTCAGACCCAGTAACTTTTCTGAGGCATAATACAACACAACATATGTTTAATTAATTAGTACTTTGAAGGGAATATCAAGATTAAAAGAGGTGGCTGCAGCCCCTGAGGAACTGACATTATAGCTGGGAATGCACTTAAATTTAGTACAATTACATTGTGATCAATGCTAAGGCAGGACTACAATCAAGCAGCAGAGATAAGTGAGAGCCAGGACCCCCATGGTGGGTGGAGCCTAGACCATTTGGGGGAGGGTGAGGAAGAAGACTGTTTAAAGTCCTAATAATATATTAGACTTCTGGCCAACATGGAGGTGTAGGTAGATACACTTTGCCTCCTCATACAACCAAAAGAAGGACAACAACAAATTTAAAAACAAAAATAACCAGAACTGCCAGAAAATTGAACTGTATGGAAGTCCTACAACCAAGGAGTTAAAGAAGAAACATTCAGCAGATAGGAGGGGTGGAGACAGGCAGCAGGGGTGGAGACAGGCAGCAGGGGTGGGAAAAACACATGGCAAGGTGGCAGCTGGTGGACCAGGCAGTCCCACATTTGTGTGTGGATAAACCAGGAGGAACAACTGGGGAGCGAGACAGGCCTCACAACCCAGGGTTCCAGTGCAGGGAAATAAAGCCTCAAAACCTCTGGTGGCAAAACCTTGTGGGGGTTGGAGCTGTGGGAGAAACTCCTAGCCTCACAGGAGAGTTTGTTGGAGAGACCAACAGGGTCCTAGAATGTACACAAACCCACTCACCCAGGAATCACCACCAGAAGGGTCCAATTTGCTTGTGGACAGTGGGGGAAGTGATTGAAAGCTGGCTGAGAGCGGAGCAAGTGCCAATTGTTCCCTCTCAGACCTCTCCCCCAAATATAGCATTACAATGCAGCTAAGTGGGTTGTCCTGCCCTGGTGAATACCTAAGGCTCTGTCCCTAACTGTGTAACAGGTGTGTGGAGAAAAAAAATATGGCCCAAATGAAAGAACACACCAAAGCTCCAAAAACACAACTAAGTGATAAAGTGATACCCAACCTCTCAGATTCAGAGTTCAAAACACTGGTAATCAGGATACTCACAGAAATGGCTGAGTATTATTGCAGAAACAGAGGAACAAGTGAAGGCTATGAAAAGTGAAATAGAGAAAAATAAACAGGGAACAACACTGAAGGGAAGGAAACCAGGACTAAAATCAATGATTTGGAGTAGAAGGAAGAAATACAGCCAGAACAGAATGAAGAAACAAGAATTCAAAACAATGAGGAGAAGCTTAGCAACCTCCAGGACAACTTTAAACATTCCAACATCTGAATCATAGGAGTGCCAGAAGGAGAAGAGGAAGAGCAAGAAATTAAACATTTATTTGAAAAAATAATGGAGAACTTCCATAATCTGGCAAATAGACTTCCAGGAAGTCCAAGAAGCCCAGAGAGTCCCAAAGAAGTTGGACCCAAGGAAGCACACACCAAGACACATCATGATTACATTACCCAAGATTAAAGATAAGAAGAAAATCTTAAAAGCAGCAAGAAAAAAGGAGAGAGTTACCCATGAAGGAGTTCCCACAAGACTATCAGCTGATTTCTCAAAAGAAAGCTTACAGGCAAGAAGGAGCTGGAAAGAAGTATTCAAATTCATGAAAGGCAAGGGCCTATGTCTAAGATGACTCTATCCAGCAAAGCTCTCATTTAGAATGGAAGGACAGATAAAGTGCTTCCCATTAAGGTCAAGTTCAAGGAGTTCATCATCATCAAGCCCTCATTATATGAAATGTTAAAGGGGATTATCTAAGAAAAAGAAGATAAAAAATACAAACAGTAAAATGACCACAAACTCACCACTATCAACAACTGAACCTGAAAAACAAAGAAACAAAAACCAAAAAACTAAGTAAATAACTACATTAGGAACAGATTCACAGAAATGGAGATCACATGGAAGGTTATCAGTGGGAAGGGGAGGAGGGGAGGGAAGGAAGATTTGTGGGGGGAGGGAAGAGAATTGGGGAAAAGGTACAGGGAATAAGAAGCATAAATGGTAGGTACAAAATAGGATGAGGTTAAGAATAGTATAGAAATGAAGAAGCCAAAGAACTTATATGTACGACCCATGGACATGAACTAAGGGGCGGGGATGGGAGTGGGGGATGCAGGTCTGCGGGGGTATGCAGGGCAGAGGGAAATAAAGGGGGTGGAATGGGACAACTGTAATAGCATAATCAATAAAATATATATTTTTAAATTCCTAATAAAAAAGCCCGAACCAGAAAAAAAATTAAATTAAATAAAGTCCTAATACTTTAATTCTTTTTTCTTTTTAAGTAATCAACAATACCTTGTATTGTTAACACCCTTTCTGTGAGACCTAAGACGCTGTATGGAATTGGCATTCCCAAAACATTCCCCAGGGTTGTGAGACACACTGAAAGTGGGAACACTGTGAAATGCAAACCCAGCAGTCATTTAGAATGATGAGAATTATTGTCAAGTCTTCCTAACCAGGGGCTGTGCTGTTGCAGGGGGGCAGCCTCACCCAGATCTGGGGTTCAGCAATTACTTTTGTCCCTGAAAGGATAATGTTAAAGCCTCTTTTTTTTTGGTGGTTGATATTGTAACACATTGATTCCAAAGCCCCTGAAAGAGTAGTGGATGGTGAAGAAAGAAACTGATTATTAAAACATGACTAAAACAAAATTAAGACCATGTTTTCCACTAAATCCTAAAAGTGCTATATATGCTAGCTAGACCAAGCCCTGAGAGTGAGTAAATGAAAGACATGGGGATTCCCCAACCCTACCCAATGCCTCATTTGTATCAAGGGTGCCTTATGGTTTTGGTGCCATTTGTTCCTTTGAAGTTGCCCCCTATTCTTTCAGTCCCACTTTTAGAATGAGCAGCATATAGTTCCATAATATGGACATAATATCATGTCTAGAATGGCAGTGATGCTAGAGCTGCAGGCAGAAGCAGCTACCAGTCATGTAATGAAGGTGTGTGTCCTTTCATGGGAGAAAACCTGTGCATAGGAAAATGTCCAGCATTCCTGCAAACACACGAGAGCAGTTCTAGAAGTAGCAAGGAGGAAGCACTCTCTTTTTGACCTGTGACAACTTCAGCATCTATGTGGCACGTATGAGCTCTGGTGGCCTGAGCAAAAAGTCCCAGTGAGGAGCAGCATAGCAGGGAAAAGTGCACAATGGTGAAGAGTATAAAAACCTATGTAGTCATTTAAATCTCAGCCTCCAGAGACCCAAGTTGTGAAAGATCTAATGGGAAAGGGCTCTAAAATGTACCTAATTCTACACAGAGGGAGCTGTGGCTCATGGCTCTGGGGAAAGCTAATGGCTTGTTGTCATAATTTCATTATAGTGGCAGTTGCCAAACCAAAAGAGAAAATGGAGAACAGAATAATTTTTATGGAAATATTTCCTTTCAAACACACAAAACCTGTCAACTTGCTTGGTGTTGTGTTCCTCCCAGCATATGCCATCTTCTGAGCTGTCAAACTCATAAGATTTGTGGGTGGCAAGATGATGTCATCTGTAGTCAGCAGCTTGTTGTCATTTCCACTCCCAGCCCTACTCAAAAGTTGAGGTTATTGCAGTAAATGGGATCTGAGCTTACAAATGAAAAAGCCTCACTTTTCTTTTCCATTGAGATCACAATACTCTTCTCTTTAGCAGGACAATTGTGGTGTCACCAACATTACATCATGCTATCTCCCTTGAAATGACATCATCTAAGAGTGTGAGCACAGCTGTGAAAACAAAACATAAAACATATTTTGCTGTGAGCTTTGTAAATCCTCAAGGCATACATTAATTAGTTTGCGTTTTTAAAGTAGAGTAATATCACCAATGTAATGTAAGAGGTGTGGCTGCAGGGAGTGAGTCATAAGCAAGATTCAGGAGCTCAGAAGGCACAGAGAGATCGGGCCCAGGCGTAGTGCCGGGTCGGCTGATGGGGCTCCTGTCACAGGCCTTGCTCGTGTGTGGAAGCATGCGTTCCACTGCGAATTTGGGAGACATGCTGCTGAACAGGCCAGTGAGAAACTGTCTATCAGCCACGCTAATTCACTGCTAGACCACAAGAAGAGGAACCACTTATGTCACCAGATGGTAACCAAAAGGGGGACCAAGAGACTTTTTCATATTCTGGAAACATTTACCATACAGCTATTAAGATCAGAAGGGTTTTCAACTGCTGATGCCAAATCTGGAGAAGCCAACAAACTGAACAAGTATACAATGACTGGATGTTGTCAGCCAGGCTGCGAAGTGAAAACGGTGTCTGGTGTTGGAAGTAAATGTCAGCTGACCAGATGTCATGCTGATGGATGGGAGAGGATTAGAAATGACTGGATGTGGATTGAAATGTGAACCCAAGAAAGGTTCACTTCCTTTATTTCAGAAATGGCAAAAACTGTTTAACACGGAGAAAATGCCTACCTTGTGGTTGCCAGCAATGACTTCAGCCATACTTTGTAAGAAGTACACCTCCGGACATACACCTATACAGTCACAGCTAGCATGGGTTGTGAACAGTGTGGGGGTGTAGGGAGTCCCCGCTCACAGATACCTGGGACTATGGCTGGAGCTCTCATGGTAACTTTAGCTCTTGATCATTAGTAGCATCATCTTTTGCTGTGCCGAAAACTGCAGAGAGGAAAATAAGAAAAGGAAGTTCACCAAGATGGCAGAGTGGGGTGACTCCTTCAATGACAGGCAGAGCCCTCTAGTCAGCAGTCCTCATTCCTGGGATGCACATCTCCTTCCACAGTGGAAGGGTATTTTGAGGCCCAGCCCCACCAAGTGAGGGAAACGTGGATGATGTTTTACATAGCTAGAGTTACTGTAACAAATACCTCAGGCAGGGGGCTTATGCAACAGAAATTTACATCCTGATACTCTTGAGACTGCAAGTTTGAGATGAAGGTGTTGGCAGGTTAGTTCCTTCTGAGGCCTCTCTCCTGGGCTTGCTGATAGCCATCTCTTCCCCGTGTCTTCACATGGTCATCCCTCCGGGTGTGTCTGTGTCTTCTTATTATAAGGACACCAGTCCTGTTGGATTAGAGCTCACCAAATGACCTCATTTTAACTTAATTACCTCTTTAACGTTCTTATTAACTTAAATAGTCACATTCTGAGGTACTGGGGTTAGGGCTTGGACATGAGTTTGTAGAGGGTACACAATTCAGTTCATACCTAACAGAAAGCACTCTCAGAGTCCGCATCTCCCACCAGCCAACCTTGAGCATGCTTGTTGACCTGACTGGACAGCATTGCAATGGTGTAATGAGGAGGGACCACTCAAGAACCTCAAAACTGGGGCCATTTGGATTTGGTCTTACTGCTCTAGTATAAAGTTCTATTACCAGCCCCCCCCCCTTTTTTCATTAAAAAAACAGCACTTATTGTCTTATAGAAGGGACAAAGTTTAGATCTGCTGTGGAAACTTTTTTCTAGGAAAAGAGTGGATTTCTTCCTTCACTACTTCCAAAATAAGTTTCCAGGGTATAGGGCATTTCTTAAAATCCACCTAAGGTTCTCATTGTTGTGTCTGCTCTGCAGACAAAACATTTTACCAGCAAGTCTTTTACAGAGACAGTCCCATAACTCAGCGATTCCAGACTCCTCAAGCCTTGGTGACACAGATGGAAGCAGTTGCTGCTGCCAACACACACTGCCTGACTGCACACAGCAACAACACACCTAAGGATGCCCTGGTTTTCTTCGTTTGATAGGAGAGGGAGGATGCCACTCTGTGTGTGTGTGTGTGTGTGTGTGTGTGTGTGTGTGTGTGTTGGGATTTTTCTGGGACAACAGGAATAACACTACTCTGTTACTCTGTTTAGGAAAAATGCAAAGAGATTTTTAATGGAGCAGAAAAGTTAGTTACATCACTGGGGTTTGCCCATCATTAAATGTATTTGGTTTATTTAATATTATGTCTGACCCACATGTGTTAGGCTATAAATTCTTCCATGTTTAGTAAAACACTAAACAAAAAGGCACAACTGACTAAATACTAGATATTGGAGACCTAATTTTTAACATTGGTCAAAAAGTGCGTGCCTTCACTGTTCGTGCCTTTATTTGTAAGCGTAAAGAGTGATGGCCTAATCCCCAAAGATGGTAGCAGAATATGTGGAAGCTACATTCACCTCCTTCTAGAGCCAAACTGGAATTACAACTAAATTACAGAACAATCAACTTGAACAGCCAACTGAAGACTAGTTGAAGAGAAATCTTATGACCAAGGATTTACAGAAGAAGCCATATCAAGACTGGTAGGAAGGGCAATGATGTGAAAAGGGCTAGTCCTGTTCCCAGGAGAGGTGGCTGAGGTTCCAGAAGGATATCTCAGCTACTGGGGGGGTCCCCATGAGAAATGTGGGGTCTCAACCCAAAGCCAGCCTCCCTAGCTTAGAACACCAGAGTCGTAAGAGGTACCCACATAACATTTGGATGTGAAAAGTAGTGGTGTTTCTGTCCATCAGGGAGAGATTTGAGTTTGCCATAGACACAGGTGTCTCTTAAAGGGCCAACGTGTAAATCTCATTCATAGCCACTCACCCTGGGCTCCAGAAGAGGGAAGGTGTTACAGACTAGAGTTGGGTGAGGAGAGTCTAGGGTTTGTGGCTCTGGAGAGACAGCTAAGGGCATCACCACCAGGATCCCTTGGCTGAGTCCCTCTCATACTACAGATGTCATCTTTCTTGGGTAGAGCACTCCCCTCTGTGTGACATCAGCCTTGGGGGAAGCTATAGCTCCAACTTCTGGACCCCTCTTTCCTTACCCTGTGGTGCTTATGCCCTGTTAAGTCAGTTACATTGCCAGGGTTTGGAGGTCTGGACAGACTTAGGAAGTGTTAGTAACTGAGTTGTATGGCTTAGGGGTGGGGGCCATTCCTCACACTTTCCTGTGAACCTGACTGGCACTTCTCCTTTATGGAAGATCCACTAGAAGCACCCTCTGAACTTCTGGTGGACCAACACTCTGGGCTCCAGCAGCTCCACCCGCTAGACTCCTAGTGGCTCTCCCCAGTCAAGGTCAGGGTATATTTCAAGACAAACTAAGCTGTGTGACTCTGGGGTGTGGGCCACACCACCACCTTACCAGAAGGCTGAGCAGCACCTCCCTCTCACAGGAGACCCACTGGCCCCATCCTCTCAACTCCTGGCAGCCCCGCCCTGCTGAGCTCTATCTCCTCTTCCCAAAATCTGGGACAGACTGAATTGTGTGGCTCTAGGACAAGGGCCATTATTTCCTCACACACCCAACTGGAGCAATGCCCTCCCTTCCCATGGGCAAATCTTGGTCTGTTTGGGCCTAATAAACTGATGGCCTCACCTGGATGACCCCCACCCAACTCAAAGGTGTACGAGCACCCAGTGGGTGGCAGCTGAACTTGATAAACCCAGGAACATTTGCTGAGTGGCCTCAGACCCAGCACTGGCACTGAGTTTGAACCTGTATCAATATAGTGAACACAATTTGCCCCTACCTGATGACTCACTGAGAACTACCTCATGGAACTTGAGTACTGCCAAAGGCTCTTTCAGTGACTGAGCGTATCAGGCAGCCAGCAGGCAGAGGCAGGCAATTGAAAATCTCAGGATGCCTTGGGACTTTTGCTGACCTGTCCCAAAGCCTAGTGTTAATAAAAGTCAGCCTTGGTGTCCAGCTTGGTTCTTCCCACATGCACCCACACACAGTAGAGGCAGCCACAAATTGTGAATCATTCGTAGCTCCGAACAGATTGCCAAGGGCCAGTCTCAGGCAGCATCTGACCACAGCCTACACCAGAGTCCCTTCTAAGAGGCCCAGAAACAATCCACTCAGTCGCCATCATCAGACAACATCAGAGCAAGAAGCTTTACAAGCAGCATATCCACAGGGAGATCTCAGCAAGCACCAGATCCTGCTGAGGCAAATTCCACTTTGTGTTGGTTAGAACCTACAAAGCAGCTCACATGCCATGGCTGGGATTAGCCTCACAGTCAGCCAGCCTGGAGGTCAATCCCATGCACAAATGGGCCAATAGTGGGCAAGACTGTTACAACAGGAGGTCTCACATAACCCATACAAGGGATATTCCTGGAACACCCAGATAAGGTGATGAAAGAGACTGTACCACTGGACCCCACAGGACACCTACTACATAAGGCCATCCCACCAAGACTGGGAGTCACAGAAGATCTATCTAATACATAAAAACAAACACAAACGGGAGCCAAAATGGGGAAACAAAGAAATAGGCCCCAAAATGAAAGAACAAGAGAAAAATCCCCCAAAAGAGATAAGTGAAATAGAGGCAAGCAATTTATCAGCTATAAAATTTTAAAATGATTACAATGATGCTCAATAGCATAAAAAAGGACATAGAAATGATTAAAAGGGACCAGTCACAAATGAATAATAGAATATGAAAAATGAAGAATACACTGGAAGGAATACACAGTAGGCTGGATGAAGCAGAGGACTGAATCAGAAATTTGGAAGACAAGGTAAGATAAAGCACACAGTCAGAGCAGCAAAAAGAAAAAAGAATTTTTAAAAATTGAGGATAGTTTAAGGGATCTTTGAGACAATATGAAGCATAACAATATCTGCATCATAGGGGTACCAGAATAAGAAAAGAAGAAAAAAGAGAGAACCTATTTAAAGAAATAATGACCAAAAAATTTCTGAACCTGGTGAAGGATAAAGACACACAAGCCCAAGAAGTGCAGAGAGTCCCAAACAAGATTAACCTGAAGAGGCCCACATCAAGATACATCATAAGTAAAATGGCAAAGGTTACAGACAAAAAGAAAATCTTAAAAGCAGTAAGAGAAAGACTGTTACCCACAAGGGAGCTTCCATAATACTGTCAGTTAATTTCTCAACAGAAAGATTTCAGGGCAGCCAGGATTGGCATGAAATATTCAAAGTGCTGAAAAGCAAGAACCTACAACTAGTACTGCTTTACCTAGAAAGGCTGTCATTTAAAATTGAAGGAGAAATAAAGAGCTTTCCAGACCAAAAAAGCACAGGAGCTTGTAACCACCAAACCAGTATTACAAGAAATGTTAAAGGGCCTTGAAGAAGGAGAAGGCAAAGAAGGAAGAAGGGGAGGAGGAGGAAGTGGAGCAGAAGGAGGAGGAAGAGAAGGAGGATGAGAAAGAGGAGGAGGAGGAGGAAGGGGAGGAAGAGGAGAAAAGAAGAAGGAGGAGAAGGAGGAGGAGGCGGAGGTGGAGGAGGAGAAGGAGAAGAAGAAGAAGAAGAAGGGGAGGAGGAGGAAGGAGAAGAGGAGGAGGAGAAGGGGGAGGAAGAGGGGAGGAGGAGGAAGAAGAAGGAGAAGAAGAATTATTAAAAGAATGAAATGGCAATAAATATATACCTATCAAATATCACTTTAAATGTAAATGGCTTAAATGCTCCAATCAAAAGACATAAGGTAGCTGAATGGTTAAGAAAACTAGACCCATATATATACTGTCTATAAAAGACCCATGTCAGAATGAAAGATACTCACAGCCTAGAGGAAAGGGTTGGAAAAAAATATTTCATGCAAATGGAAAGGAAAGAAAAGCTGGGGTAGCAATACTTATTGGACAAAATAGACTTTAAGCAAAGGCTATAGTAACAGACAAAGAAGGACACTACATAATGATAATAGGAGCCATGCAACAGGAATATATAACCCTTGTAAACATTTATATACCAAACATAAGAGCACCTAAATATTTAAAGCAAATCTCAATGTCCGTAAACAGAGAGATTGACAATAATAAAGCCATAGTAGGGGATATTAACACTCTGTTGACATTAATGGGTAGACCTACCAGACATAAAATGAACAAGGAAATGGCAGCCTTAAATGACATACTAGATCAGATAGATTTAACCTATATATTCAGAGCATTTCATCTCAAAGCAGAAGAATATGCATTCTTTCCAAGTACACAAGGAACATTTTCTGGAACAGACTACATGTTAGGACACAATACAAGTTTCAGTAAATTTAAGAAGATTGAAACCATGTCAAGCATTTTCTCTGACCATAGTGGTATGAAACTAGAAATCAATCACAAGAAAAAAACTGAAACACACAAAGACATGGAGGTGAAATAACATGTTACTAAACAATGACTGGTTTAAAAATTAGATCAAAGAAGAAATCAAAACATACCTTGAAAAAATGAAAATGAGAACACAAAAACCAAAAATCCATGGGATACAGAGAAAGCAGTTCTAAGAAGGATATTCATAGCACCACAGTCCCACCTCCCAAAACAAGAAAGATGTCAAATACACAAGCTAACTTTACACTTAAATGAACTTGATAAAGAACAACAAACAAAGTCCAAAGTGGGTAGAGAATGGGAATAATGAAGATCAGAGCAGAAATAAATGGAACACATTCTTTGAAAAGTACAAAAGATGGATAAAACCAAGAGCTGATTCTTTGAAAAGAAAAACAAGATTGAAATTGAGAAGATAGAAAAGATAAACAAGACCTTTAACCATACTTATTAAGAAAAAAAGAGAGGACACAAATAAAATCAGAAACAAAAAAGGAGAAGTAATAAGGGACACCTCAGAAATACAAGAGATTTTAAGAAAATATTACTAACAAGTATATGACAACAAATGGGACAATCTGGACAAAATGGAGAAAATCCTAGAGACATACAACCTTCCAAAACTAAATCAGGAAGAATCAGGGAATCTGAATAGACAGATTACAGCTAGTGAAATTGAGGCAATAATCAAAAAGCTCCTAACAAAAAAAGTTCTGCATTTTATTGCTTCTCAGGAGAATTTTACCAAACATTCAAAGAAAAATGAACACCTAGCCTTCTCAAACTATTCCAAAAATTCAAGAGGAGGGAAGACTTCCAAGCTCATTTTACAAAGCTAGCATTATCTTAATCCCCCCCCCAAAAAAAAACAGATGGAGACACTACAAAGAAAGAAAAATATAGACCAATATCCCTGATGAACATAGACGCTAAAATCCTCAACAAAACATTAGCAAACCAGATCCAGCAATACATTATAAAAAGCACAACACCATGATCAAGTGGGGTTATTCTGAGAATGCAAGGTTGGTACAATGTCTGCAAATCAATAAATGTGATTCACCACATAAACAAAGTGAAGGATAAAAACCACACAATCATGTCAATAGATGCACAAAATCATTTGATAAAATCCACCACCATTTATGATAAAAACACTCAGTGAAGTGGGAACAAAGGGAATATACCTCAATGTAATTGAGGCCATATATGACAAAACCACAGCCAACAGCATACTCAATGGGCAAAAGCTAAAAGCCTTTCCCTTAACATCAGGAACAAGACAGGGATGTCTGCTTTCACCACTCTAATTAAAATAGTACAGGAAGTCTTAACCACAGCAAATAGACAAGAAGAAGAAATACAAGGCATCAAAATTGGAAAGAAGTAAAACTGTCACTTTTTGTAGGTGACATATAATATACATAGAACCCTAAAGAGTCCACCAAAAACTACTAGAACTTATATATGAATTTAGTAAAGTAGCAGGGTACAAAATAAATACCTAGAAATTAGTTTCATTTTTATATGCCAATAATGAACAATTAGAAAGGGAAATTAAGAAAACAATCCCATTCACAACTGAACCAAAGTAATACCTAGAAATATTTAACAAAGGATGTAAAAGACCTGTACTCAGAAAGTTATAAGACACTGAAGAAAGAAACTGAAGAAGATTCAAATAAGTGGAAGCACCTACGATGTTCATAGGTAGAAAGAATTAACATTATTAAAATATCCAAAGCAATCTATAGATTAAATGCAATTCCTATCAAGATACCAATGGCATATTTCATAGAACTAGAACAAATCTTTCAAAAATTTATATTACACCACAAAAGAACCAAAACAGCCACAGCAATCTTGAGAAAGAAGAACAAAGTTGGAGGAGTCACACTACCTAATATCAAACTATAATATAAAGCCATAATAATCAAAACAGCATGGGACAGGCATAAAAACAGATATTCATCAATGGAACAGAATAGAAAGCCCAGAAATAAACCCATGCCTTAATGGTCAATAAATATTTGACAGAGGAAGCAAGCACATGCAATGGGCTAAAGATAGTTTATTCAATAAATGATGTTCAGAAAATTGGAAGACATGTGAAGAAAAATGAAAGTAGACCACCTTATTATGCTACACACAAGAATAAATTCAAAATTGATTAAAGACTTAAATATTAGATTCAAAACCATAAAAATCCTAGAAGAAAATGTAGTAAAGTCTTGGACATTGATGATAGCAATATTTTTTCTGATATATTTCTTAAAGCAAGGGAAACAAAAGAAAAATAAACAAATGAGACTACAGATCAAAATTAAAAGTTTTTGCACAGCAAAGGAAACCATCAACAAAATAAAAAGACAATCCACTGAATGGGGGAACATATTCACTGTTACATCTGATAAGAGGTTAATATCCAAAATTTATTTTAAAAACTTATATAACTCAATACTAAAAAAAAAAAATCCAATTGAAAAATGGGCAAAGGACCTGAATAGATACTTTTCCAAAGAGGACACACAGATGGCCAATAGGCATATGAAAAGATGCTCAACTTCGCTAACCATCAGAGAAATGCAAATTAAAACCAAAATGAGATACCATCTCACACCTGTCAGAATGGCTAACATCAAACATCAACAAACAACAGGTGTTGGTGAGGATGTGGAGAAAAGGGAACCCTTGTTCACTGTTAATGGGAATACAGACTGGTGCAGCCACTGTGAAAAACAGAGTGCTCAAAAAATTTAAAATGGAACTGCCTTAAGGCCTAGTGATTCCACTCCTGGGAATAATTCCAAAGAAACCCGAAACATTAATTGAAAGAATATATACATCCCTTTTTTCACTGCAGCATTATTTACAATACCCAAGATTTGGAAGCAACCAAAGTGCCCATTAGTAGTGAGAGGATAAAAAAAAAGCTGTGGTCCAGTTGCATAATGGAATACTACTTATCTGTAAAAAAGAAGGAACTCTTACCTTTTGCCACACATGGATGGACCCAGACAGCCTAATGCCAAGTGAAATAAGCCAGTCAGAGGAAGAAAATACTGTATGATCTCACTTATTTGGAATCTAATGAACAAAATACACTAACAAATTAGAAGAAAAAGACTGACGGCCTGATTTTTTTGGCCTTAATGCAGTTAGTTATTAAAGTATCTTAAACTTTGATCTTCTTTACACACATAGCTTACAACAGAGGAAGAAAATAGAAGATGGTGAGATCTCCTGAAGAAATTAAATTTGGACCAGAGTTATTTAAAAGGACATTTTATTTCTATGGGAAATAGAAGTTTACTAAAAATTGAAAAACAGAAGTAGATGAAACTGTACATGTGTACCTTTAAGAAACATCTCGCAAAGTTTTCCATAAAGATCTCTACTTACAAATAATTTAAAAATCAATTTCATTGCCTTAGATGCCAGAAATTTTGACTAAAAAAAAAGCAAATTTGGATATGCTCATTAAATAAAGTAGATATATTGAATGAGTCATCATTCTTGGGAAGAGGAATAAAATGAAGCTTCTTTAGACATAAATGTACCATTGCTGAGGTTTTTTTTTATAGAATGTTGCCAATTCACTCTGAATTGATATACATGTACATGTTAAAATGTTACTAAATCAGCTGTGTATAAAATAAGGGCTGAGGAGTCTTTCATTGGAGAGTGAGGGCATTAACTTTCACTTCAACTTTTCAATTCAAAGCAAACAGTCATAAATGGATTCTCTTTAATCATGAAGACGTGGTCTAATTTACTCTCTATTTAGTCAATTCAAAAAGTGAATGACAGTTCTAACTTTTCAACTTCAGGAAGGGTCATGTTGTTTAACAGCAAAGGAGGGGAAGAAAACCCACTTTAATCACTATGCCTCAAGATAATTATGATTTTATGTTAAAGAAAAATATTCTAGAATTGCTATAGACTGAACATTTATACCCTGTCCCCCCAAATTTTATTTGTTGAACTCCTAACTCCCAGTGTGATGATGTTAGGAAGTGGGGCCTCTGGAAGATGACTGGGTTATGAGCTTGGAGCCCTCATGAGTGAGATTAGTGTCCTAATGAAGAGACCCCGGAGGGTTTTGTTGGCCCCTTCACATGTGAGGACACAGTCAACCAGGAAGCAGGCTCTCTCCAGACACCAAATCTTCCAGCACCTTCATTTTGGACTTCCTAGCATCCAGAACTGGGAGAAATAAACTTCTGTCGTTTCTAAGCCACCAAGTCCATGGTGTTCTATCACAGTGGTCTGAATACAGGAGCTTTCAGGGAAAGAGGCTTGGCTGTTGCATTCATTTTATTTCTAAGCACTCATCCCCAACCAATCCTAAAAGCTGTATTTTTTGAACTATAAAACACACCCCCCCAAATTTGGGCAGAAAGGGGGGTGCATCTTATAGTCCAAATGTAGTTTTACATTTACATTGGTGAAATATTGTGTTATTTATGTTATTAAATATTTTACCACATTTTTTTTGTTTCAAATTCTTTTTTTCTATTTTCCTCCTGTAAAACCTAGGTGCATCTTATGGTCTGAAAAATATGGTAATAATACAATAATTTTATAAAACTGGGAAAATCATCCATTTACACAGAAAACAGAAAGCAACTCATCAAAATGGCAGAAATTAATCACTCCTCAGAGGCATGGTGTAGCCTCCTAGGAAGTAAATAGCTAAAGTCCTGGCCCCCATGGAGGCTCTGGGCTTGGAGGGCTGTGTTCTGGAGAAAAGGCTGGGTTGTGGGACTAATCTGGAAGGTGCCCTGTGATGTCTGGCTAGGTGTGTAGCCTGCTGAGATCCTTTGTTAACAGTCAGTGCAGGACTCGGAGATCCAGGCTGCTGTAATGCCTGTGACCAGTGAGGAACTGGTTTCTAGCTCTGGAGGAGAAGTTTCCCAAAGTATAAAGGTGACTGTAATTGTGGTGAAAAGCAGCCTGGTGAAATTGGGCTGCTGGAAACCCAAAAGCAGGAACACTGAACAAGAGCTGCTGCTAGGAGTGAGAGCAGCATCCCTGGATGGCAGGCACAGTAACAGCCAAATACAAAAACAGCGCTGAAGAGACAGATATTCATGTGGCAGATGGCAGGCCTAGCCATAAGCCTGATGCCAAGCTGAGTGGCTTTGATATAAATAGTAGAGAAATTACAGAGACCAAACTCCCCAGTCAGCATAGCTTGTGGCTCAAATGCTCTCTTTGCTATCTGCACACTGGATCACTGGATTAACAACAACCACTAAGCAAGAATAAAACTAATATAGCGTCTATAAAAAGATTTTTTATCATGAAATCCTACTAGGAAGATCCAGACTAAGTATAGATTTTTGAAAAAGATTTGTGGCAAAAAAAACAATGAATTTCCAACAATGAATTCTCAATAACATTCAAGAAAATATGTTCTCTATTCCTTTTTTTCTATTTTGCATTTTTTTACATTATGGAATATATGTGTGTGTATATCATATATATACACACACATATATACATATATATGTATATATACTTGTAGAGAGAGAAAGGCTAGAATATATATGTTTTGAAACTCTGATATTATTTGCTGAATTCTAAAACATTCTTCAACACCTTATTATTTCTCTTACCATTCTGCTTCTATCTGAATGTCACATCATTGTCACCTCATCTTCTAGTTCATCTAATTTGACAGAGAGCTCAGCATTGATGGCTTTGTCTCTTCACTGTTTTTCATCATGTTTGTGTGTATGTGTTGTAATTTTTTATTAAATGTTGGACATCATGTATAGTTCAATCAATGCTGAGGTAAATAGTATTTGTACCTGTAAATGAGCACACCTCTATTGTTAGGCCATTCATACTGGAGGTTGAATAAAGCTACTCAGGAGTTCAAGTGGATTTGAGTTTTGTTGTTGTTATTGTTACCTTCAGTAAATCACTGACTTCAATTCCTGAAGTAGTATTACTTCATGTTTAGGGCGGGGGCTTGGGTTCCAAAGTGTTTTCCTCAATATTCCTGCTCTACCCTCAACTTTCAGTCCTTCCTGTGTGCCAAAGAGAAGGAAGTTTCTTTCCATGCTGTTGCCCCCTCCCCACTGTTCTTGCTTATTATTTGGTACTTGATAGCCTGGTGGTAGGGAGTAGGAAGGGGTGGTTCTCTGTTGTCCCAGTCCAGCTTTAGTCTTAGGCAGGTCCCCTCCAATCCCACTCATTTCCTTGTACCAACCACTATCACAATTTAGTATGTACAGCAGGTTGAATTCTGAAAAGCAGGAAAGCATGGAATGAGCAAAGGGGAAATGAGCTGAAAATGCATACATCTAGCAGGAGCAGTGAGGAAACCAGCCTGTCAAGCAGAATTACACAATGTAGAGATAAGTTTGCAAAAGCAGAGGGAGCTACAAAAGCCAGGCAGAGGATTTATGAATGTGATGGAAAGGTAATATAGACCTAGTCCTTTGGGGGAGGTAAAGCAGTGACATGATAGACATGTTATCTCAAGATGATTTTGGAGAAAATAATTTGCCATTGCTTGAATGGGAACACATGGAACCAGAAGTAATAGCCAAGACACTATGGAGCTAATGCAGGCAGGAAATGACGAAGGCCTGAGCTAAACAGGGTATTAAAACTAGAGGGGAAGGTATGGAATATGACTTCTCAATTAACTATTTGACAAGTGACACTGGACATTATTAACATATCAAACTATAATGAACTTATGTATTATATGTATACATGGCTGAGTATTACAATTTCTCTTTTTCATTTTTAAATCATTTTTTATTTTTCAATTACAGTTGACATACATTATTGTATTGCTTTCAGGAATACACCCCAGTGGTTAGATATTACATAATGTACCAAGTGATCATCTGATAAATCTTGCACCCATTTGATACCATGCAGCTATTAGAATAGTGTTGCCTATATTCCCTATGCCATACTATGCCATACTACAGCACAAGTTCTTAAACTAATTTACCCAGCTTAAATTCCCTGATCAAGTATAACCATTTCTCCCCTGCATGCACTCTGACTTTGTGGCCTCTCTTGGCCTTTTCTACTTCACATGGCTAAATCCAACTCTTTGTCTACTCTGTGGCTATACCACACAATGGAACAAGCCTGGAGAAAACCCAAGTATGTCACAGTGATTTCAGGAAGGCCCTCAAGCCACCAGGCAATCATAACAAAATGCCCTGGTGCATTCACTCTCTCCTTTTCTAGATGGCTATTATAAATCTTTTCTTCCCTCCCAAACCTCACTACTTCTTCCCCCACCTTCAGTCTCAGGTTGTTATTGTTCCCATTACAGTGCCAAAATGGAAGCGAGCTGATATAACCTCCCACCACCAACCATATCAACCCACCCCTCTGGATCTGTGCTCACCCACTGTGCCTGCCCTTCTCTTATTATGGATAACTGTCCGTGCTCCTTGGGCCAGCCTACCTCTCCTCCCAAGCACCTGGTGACATCCCCCCACTCTTACTCAGGGACATAGCCACAGAAATTCTCTCTTCTTTCTCTTGCCACATCAATGTTTTCTTCTTTTCTGGATCAGCCTTGTCAGCCTAGAAATGTGCTTATTTTTATTTCATATTTAAAAAAAAAACTCTCTTGGCCATACTCTCCCCTCTAATTACTATTGCATTCCTTGCCTCTTCTTTACAAGAGAAGTTCTTGAACATGTTGTTGATACTCGTTGTTTCCAATTCCTCTCTTCCTGCCCTTCACCACTTCAGATTTTTGCTGTTACCTCTGCATCCAGACTACTATGATGAGGGTCACTGGTAACCTACACATTGCCATATCCAGAGGTAAGTGCTAGTGCTCATCACACCTGACCCATCAGTAGGATGATAGGTCCAACGTGTCCAAACATTTGAGAGTAAATGGGGTGCTAGTAATAATTAAACCGGGACATAGGTATAAACTGGTACTGCTCAGGCCAAACCAAGACAATATCAACCAACACCTTAGAAACAATTGCTCATTGCCTCCCTTTGAAACATTTCTGTTCTTGGCCTTCAGGGCAACAATGATCAAGTTGTCCTCTAACCTTCCCAACTGCTCCTTCTTAGTCTCTTCTTCCTGTTCCTTCTCATCTGCTAGTCTTTTAAACAGTGAGGTGCCTGGCGGGGCTCAGTCCTTGAATCTCTTCTCTTCTCTATACTCATGCAAACAGTAATATCCTATCTCATGGCTTTGAGTACCAACTACATGCTAATGACTCTCAAATTTATCTCTGGCCCACATTTCTGCCCTGATCTCCAATATCCAACTGCCTAATCTGTGTATCTGCAGACATCTCCAATTTAATATGTTCAATATTGTGAGACTATTTCCCCCAAACTCTGTTTCCCATCAAAGTTAATGGCATTTCAATCTTCCTCATTGCTCTGGCTAAAAACCTCAAAGTCATCCTTAATGCTTATCTTTCTCTCACAGCCCTCATCTGCCCAACCAGCAAGCCCTGTTGGCATTTGCATCAAAATGGATCTGGAATCTGACTACTTCTCATCACCCTTCTGCTTCCATCCTGGTGTGAGTCATCAGCATCTCCATCTGGGACTTCTTTCCCTGCCCCCTTCATGCTCTTCAGTACTACTTCAGAGCCATGATGTAAAACTGGAAGTCAGAACATGTCACGTTCCTGCTGAAACAACCTGCCCCCCATGACTTCCCTGCATTTATAAAAGCCAATGTTCTCGCTCTGAACTGCCTCCCTCTGTGCCCATTACCTCTCTGATGACTTCTCATTAATACTCACTCCTTCATCCCTTCCATTGAATGGATGTTGCTGTTCCTTCAGCCAGGACCTTTTCCTCCAAATATTTGTATCTGTTGCTCCTCACTTCCCTTAACATCTTTACTCAAAAACCACCTCCCTAATGAGCCCCTCTGAAATTCTAGTCCACCTGGGACCCCATCACTTCATATCTCCTTCCTTCCCTTGTTTTCTCCTCCACACTTACCACTGAGCAACATTGTCTAGATCTTCTGTATCTTGTCTATTAGCTCTTTTTCCAGGGAGAATTGAAGCTCCTTTATGGAAGGATTTATTTTTTTGTCTACTCCCATTGTTGCTGAATATCTGGCACCTATAATTTTGCCTGACACAACAGACACTGATACAAACTTGAGTGAATTCCCTGGCAACTAAGAACATGAAATAGAGGAGGGGGTGTTGCAGCTACAGTAAGTAAAACCAGACATCTATCTTTCCACATGAAATATTACTTAACGGTTATAAACCCTTTTACAAAAAGTTCTTCCAAGCATTAATGACACAAGATATACCTCGAACAAAAAGGAGTCCATGATCTGATAAGTTTGGAAAACACCGTACATAATACTTTTAGAGATTCCTAGGGTGCATTCACATACTAAAATCTCTGATAAGTCTCTTGGCAAGTAAACATAATTTTTTCTTTCTTGTCCCATTCCCATTTTTTTTTAAATGTCTTGATTTCACTTTCAGTCTTTTTTTTTTAAAGATTTTATTTATTTATTTTTAGAGAGGGAAGGGAAGGGGGGAGAGAGAGAGAAAGAGAGAGAGAGAGAAACATCAATGTGCGGTTGCTGGGGGTTATGGCCTGCAACCCAGGAATGTACCCTGGCTGGGAATCGAACCTGGGACACTTTGGTTCCCAGCCCACACTCAATCCACTGAGCTACGCCAGCCAGGGCCTCCATTCCCATTTTATATGGCCATTCTTTTAGTCTGCCTAGCTTCTTTGAACACCTTTCCTGTGTTTGTGGGGCTTCCCACCTCACGTCCCCAAGTTAGAATTAGAGTGCAGACCAGTCAGCCCCAACATGGTGAAACTGGTTTTATGAAGCAGGTGTCGTGCAAAATCCATTCCTGCAAGGGTGGTGGAGGCCAGAGGTTGTAGGGGCCATATCCAGTGTCCTGTGGCAGAAGTGGGATAGGCTGTTTGCACCCAAAGGTGGTAGCAATGGCACCTCGATCTGAGTAGTCTTATGGTATAATTTGGGCATATTCCTGGCTGTTTTGTCTTTGTTATAACCTAGTGTTCTGAAAACATGTTTGAGTCTTAAGGGTCTTTTCTTAAGAAAATACCTATGAACTTCCAGGGAACACCAGCATTCCTTTGGGGGTCTGCTCCATGTTTGTGCCCTAAGGGCCCCTACCACCCACCTCTCCAGGAACCCCAGGAGCAGAGATCCTGATGGTGCATCCTGTACTAGCAGTACTTCTCAACTCTGGGAGCCAGGCCAGGGCTTCAGCACTGTTCTTAAGACCCAGCTGACTGCACTATGCAGCCAGAGTTGAAAACCACTCAGTTAGGTAAAGCATTATCCTTGATTCTGAATTTGGAATAGTGTTCTGGGATTCAGGCAGCCATTAAGAGCTGACCTCTAAGCACCATGAGAGAAATATGTCCCCATGCTCATAGGAAGATCACAGACCATGGCCAAGGCCATAAACACCAGCTAGCAGGGCCAAGAGAAGAGTGGAACTGCCTAGTGAGTGGCCTCCATGCTCAGTAGGAAGACTGCTCTTCTGTTCTCAAACCTGAATACTGACAGGCAAGCTTCTGCTTTCATATGTTGGCCCCACACCCCAGGGGCCTGCAGGAGAAGGGCAGGAGGGCTGCCATGAGAATATCCAGTACATGAGCCCTGGGAAACTCACAGCCGAGTAGGAGTGTAAGAGCTGGCATGTGCAAGGACTGAATGAGCCACAATGGAAAGCTAGGGCCGGTATCTGTTAACTTTGAGAAATAGTACAGTTCAGTGGTCATAATACATGCAACAGAGAAACTCTTAATTCTTTCCTTGGTATAGGGCTCACATGGATTTTGAAAGATTTATCTCCTCAACTGAATATAGTATGTTGTAATGTGCTTTCCTGAGCTTATTACTTGGGAGGAGGTGGGCAGTGTTGTACAAGGAAGTTTTGTGTGCAGTGAGTAAATATTAAATTTCCGTTAAACATTTTTAAAATGCTGAGAATAGCTCTACTGTTCTGGGTGATTCCAGGCTGGAAGATCACTTCAGTCTTTTTCTTTACATGTCTTCTGATGACAGCAATCCTCTAGCTTTGCCCTTTCTCAACAATCACCTTTTACATTATAAAAGGTCATTGAGAAAAATATGATTTCTCTTTTTCTTCATATATACCTTCCAGAATGTTCTGACCAACAGAACAACAGGATGTGAATACTTTTAGTGCCTGCCTAAAAGTAGCACTGTTAGCCCAATAATAACCCCAGGATGCACCTGGTAAAGTGGTTCAAGTGGTGGCATTTCAGTTTCTGTACTGACAACATTTTGTAGGGTTCTCTTCCCAAAATGACAACACACTGGGGTTCACTCTGCCTTCAGGAGGTGAAATACGAAAGCTGTAATTTTCCCAGTCAGTAGTAATCTGTCCCATTTTAGTTATCATTGCACTCATTGGGATGAGGACAGCTTTACAAACAAGAGGCTTTGCCCCCTATCTCAGGCTGCTCTTGGGGATGGGGGTACAGTTCTTTGAAGGCAATGTGTTTGCAATAAGGGGGCAAGGTAGCACCACTGTTTGTTACCGGTGGTTATGCTGCTCTCCATGCCTGTTGTCTTATTTGCTGCAGACAGGACTGTGACTGTCAGGGTTGTTTCTCAAGGAAGCCATTAGCTGATGGTACACAAATGTGACTTTTCATTCATTCGCTCATGTATTCATTCAGCAACCAGACCTCATGTTTACACCCCTCACTCCATGGAGTCCAGAGGGGGAAGCCTGACACCAAACAAAAATTACATAAACAAGTAATGCCTGTTTTGTTCAGGGCTGTGGAGAGAAACTACATATATGACAGCATAGTGGGGAGTCTAACTCCTGCTGAGAGTTAGAGAAGCCTTCCCTGAGAAAGTGGTATTTACTTCATTGTTGTAAAATTTAATTTGTGTTTTTTTATTATATTTTATTGATTATGCTATTACAATTTTCCCAATTTTCCCCTTTTATTCCCACTCCACACTGTACCCCCCAACTCTCCAGCATCCCCTGCCTTAGTTCATGTCCATGGGTTGTACATATAAGTTCTTTGAGTTCTCTGTTTCCTATACCATTTTTTGACCTCTCCCTGTCTATTTTATACCTACCAATTATGCTTCTTATTCCCTGTACCTTTTCCCCCATTCCTCCCTTCCCCCACCCCACTAATAACCCTCCATGTGATGTCCATTTCTGTGATTCTCTTCCTGTTCTAGTTGTTTGCTTAGTTTTTGTTTTCATTGTTTTTATTTTTGTAGGTTCATTTGTTGGTAGTTGTTAGTCTGTTGTCATTTTACTGTTCGTATTTTTTATTTTCTTTTTCTTAGATAAGTCCCCTTAACATTTCATATAATAAAGGCTTCGTGATAATGAACTCTTTTAACTTGACCTTATCTAGCAAGCACTTTATCTGACCTTCCATTCTAAATGAGAGCTTTGCTAAATAGCGTAATCTTGGATGTAAGTCCTTGCCTTTCATGACTTCAAATACTTCTTTCCAGCCCCTTCTTGCCTGTAAGCTTTCTTTTGAGAAATCAGCTGATAGCCTTATGGGCACTCCTTTGTAGGTAACTCTTTCCTTTCCACTTGCTGTTTGTAAGATTCTATCTTTGTTTTTAATCTGGGGTAACTTAATGATGATATGCCTTGGTGTGTCCTTCTTTGGGTCCAACTCTCTGGGCTTTCTGGACTTCCTGAAAGTCTATTTCCTTCACTAGATTGGGGAAGTTCACCTTCACTATTTGTTCAAATAACTTTTCAATTTCTTGCTGTTGTTGTTCTCCTTTTGGCACCCCTATAATTCAGATATTGGAACGTTTCAGGTTGTCCCAGAGGTTTATAAGACTCTCTTCACTTTTTTGAATTCTTGTTTCTTCATTCTGTTCCGGTTGGATGTTAATTTCTTCCTTTTGTTCCAAACTGTTGTTTTGACTCCAGGTTTCCTTCCTGTCACTGTTGGTTCCCTGAATATTTTGCTTTATTTCATTTTGAGTATCTTTCATTTGTTCCTTCATCTTGCGACCAAGCTCAATCAGTTCTGTGAGAATTTTGATTACCAGGGCTTTAAATTCTCCATCAGATAGGTTGGCTATATCCTCATCGCTTACCTCTCTTTCTGAAATTTTGCTCTGTTCTCTCATTCTGGCCTTATTTCTATTTTGGGGTCCCCTGTTAAATGACAAGGGAGCAGGGCCTTAGGTATTCACCCAGGCAGGGCAAACCTCCTTACTGTGCTGTGGCACTGCCTGTGGGGGAGGGGCCAGAGAGGGAACAATGCAGCCTCCTTGCTCATCTCTAGAGCACTTTTCAACAGAACTCTCGTGTGAGACTGGGAATTTCTCCCACTGCAGCCACCATGGCCACTGCCATAGTCCACAGCCACCTCTGGGTCTGTTTCCCCTTAAGTCAGCCCCTCCCGTGCAGCCTGCTGCCCTGCTGCAGCCAGCCCCGCCCCCAAGGTCCACCGCCTCACTATACCTCACTACGACTTCTCTCTGTCTACCACCTTACCAGTCTGGTTGTTCTGTTTGACTGTTTCTTTAATTCCATGGTTTGATTTTCTGGCATTTCTGGTTTTTATTGATTTTAGATTGGGTGTTATTCTCCTTTTGGTTGTGTGAGGAAATGAAGGGTTTCTACCTTTGCCTCCATCTTGGCTGGAACTTAATTTCTCTGTTTACAGGCTTTGGTGAGCTAAAGTCAGGATGCTCAGGAAGGAAATCTAAGCAGGGGCCCTTGTGGCTGCTGTCACAGCAAGCTACATACATGTCCTGCAGGAGGGCCGGGAGGTGAGAGGAAGGGCACGTGCCAATAGCCTGGTGATGCTGAGCAGCTTTGAGGAACTTTTGTTGATGGGTCATCCAGGAAAGGTAGAATTATGATTGGCCCAGAGAAGGGGAATGTCATTCCTGGCCAAGGGAACAGCTTGAAGTAAGTTTGGCAAAGACTAAGTCATTTAGTCTTGTGGAACCTGGGAAAGAGATTTGGGTAGAAAGATGGGCTCTTTCACCTAACACTTGTTGAACATGTACTATGTGCCAGGAATTTGGGTTCCAGGAAGAGAGTGGTGAATATGACAGGTAGGTCTGGACTTTGTGGGGCTTACTGATGGAGAAGAAGGCCCACTAACTAGCCTAACACATAAATCTGTAACAAAACAGCATTGCGTTGTGAAATGGGCTATGAGGAAACTAAACTGTGCAGTGATGGTGAGAGCACAGGGAGCAGGGGAGGCTGCTCCAGAGAGGTGCTTGGGGAAGGTGTCCCTGAGGAGGTGATGTATGGGTAGGAGGCCTGAGGGTGCCAGAGGGCCAGTCACAGGGGAAGACAAGAGAGAGAACAAGCATGGGGCACTGCAAGGGCAAAGGAGGGAAACATGTGGAGGGTACTACAAATCATCCCAAGTGGCTACATCTAGGGGAGCGGAGGAATAGTAGTATGGGAGGAGACTGCATCTTTCCTGAAAGCCCCTGAGAGCCAAGGCAAAGAGCTGGGATTTTATTAAAAGTGAAAAGGAAGCCACTGAAGGAAGTTAAGGGATAGAGGGAGATGATTCAATTCTAGCTGCTACGTGAAGAACAGATTGGAGACTCAAGGGTTGTAACACAGCAATCAGGAGACTATTGTAGATGACAAGATGAGTCGGCATATATGGTAGTAGTGGAAAGCAGTAAGTTGACTGGAGCCGGGTTTCAGAAATGGAAATGACTGAGCTTGCTTATGTGAAGTGGGGGCTGGAGTTGGGATTGAGATACACAATAAGGAAAAGGGAAACAAAGGATGTAACCCATGTTTCTGGTTTAAGCAAACAGCAGGGGAGGGCCATTTATGGAGGTGGAGAAACTAGAGGACCAGCAGATTGCTGTGGGAAATCACAGGTTTGGTTTTGGCTATGCCTCTAAGATAAACAAGTGCTGATACCAAGTAGATAGTGAGTGTTCAGAGAAAGATCTCAGCTGGTAATACAGATTTTGAAGTCATCACATACAGACACTGTCTAAAGCCATGGCTATGAATGAGATCACCTAGGGAGTGAGTGTAGAGAGAGGAAAAGTGGGCCAGAGACTAAGCCCTGAGAAACTAACATTTAGAGGTTGGGTTGCAGAGTGAGGAGTAAAGCAGGAGGCAAATCAGACAAGCTGAGGCCAGTGTTGTTCCAGATGTGGGTCAAGAGGTGGCCAGTATCAACTGTACTAACACTGCCAGGAAGCCTAGGAAGAACAGGAGAGCAAAGCCTTCCTCTGACTTGCCATTGCAGACACCTTTAGTGACTGTGGTTTATGATGGATATTGCAACCAGAATGGCATGTGCTAAAGAATCAATGGAACGTGAAACGCAGATAATTCTTGAAAGATTGTTATGAAGGAAAGGTAAAGAATTGTGATAGTAGCTGGGGAGGGGGGGGCTGTCATGAGGTCAAGGGGCTTTAAAAATTTTTTAAGTTAGGAGATACTAAAGTATGTTTGTACATAGATGGAAATACTCCACTAGAGTGTGATTGAAATTAACACAGGATAGAGAAGACAGCTGAAAGAGAAAAGTCTTTGAGTTGGGATGGAGTACCAGTTTCCCATGCCTGCTGTAATAAACTACCACAAACTTTGGGGCTTAAAACATGAATTTATTCTCTACAGTTCTAGAGGTCAGACATTCAAAATCAGTTTCACTGGACTAAAGTCAAATTGTCAGTAGGACCAAAGGTCCCTCTGGAGGTTCTAAGGGAGAATCTGTTCTTGTGCTTTTTGTAGCTTCTAAGAGTTCCATTCCTTGGTTCATTGTCCCTGCTTTCATTTCAATGTCAGCAGTCAGGCATCTTCAAATCTCTCCCTACTCCAGTCACATTGTCTACTTATCTACAGTTACATTTCCCTCTGCTTCTTAAAGGACATCTGTGGTTACACTTAGGGCCTGTCCAGATATTGCAGGCTAATCTCCACACTTCAAAATCCTTTAATCTGTAATCACATCCACAAAGTCTCCTTTGTCCTGCAAAGTAACACTCAGAGGTTCCAGGAGTTACGTCCTGGAATGGCTCTCAAGCACCAGTGGAAGACTAGCCTTTGCTAGGAGAGGAGGATTCTTTCTACTCCTTTTAACCCAAAGAAGAAGGGGAAGAGTCTCATGCAGGGCTGGCTGCACAGATTTGGTGGTGAAAAGATGAGGGAGTTCAGGCTTTTGGCTTCAATCTTCTGAGAGAAGTATGAGGTCAAGTTGACAGCTGAGAAGGACAATGAGTGAAGGAGGGTGGAGAGGGAATTGCAGAAGTGGGAAAATGAACTACCTTTTAGGCTTTTCAGCATCACTGCAGAGGAGCATGGCAAAATAGCAAGTATAAGGCTGAGAACCCATGGGGTGTAATTTGGTCAGGAGGCAAGGGAAAGCATAGCAGTCTGGTGGATTGTGAGGAGACTGTGAGATAGTGGGACTGGGAGCTCAGAGGTCATGACAAAGGGACATTGAGCAAGAGAAAACTGTAAGTACAAGAGGCGTTGGGCAGAGTGGGAAGCCTTTAATTCAGACTTTGGAGACACTGCATTTCTGGTTATGCTAAGTTCTAGGGTTTCCTTTTGGGAGGGAATCAGTGAAGGATGGACAGATGATTATCCACCTAGATGCTGAAGACACCGGGAGTGAAGACAGGAAAGGGAAGCAAAGTCTTCAGTGAATGGGGTGCTGGTGAGGTGAGAGATCTGGAAGAAGTTAGATGAGGGAAGTAGGTGGATGACAGGAACTGCAAGAGCAGTAGGTACCATACCCAAAGGCATCGATTAAGTGGGAGCTGGAGGTTTTGCCAGAGGAAGGGGGAGAAATGGTTTGGAAGGAGTAGTAGGGAGCAAGGAAGCTACCTGCTTTACTTCCTGGCTCTAAGGGACTCAGGTGTGTAGGAGGGTTCCTATGGTCCTATATTTGTACTAAGAAACTGATGCAATAATAATGTGTACTAATCCTGCGTTGGAATTTCCCAATATCACAGTAGAAGGGTTTGGGAGGCATGAAGTTCTGGGGAGCATAGGGATGAGAGTGTGGCAACAGGTTATTGGAGAGGATCCCTCGATATCTGGTGGTGAGTTTCACAAGGACACAAACTACATCACAGAGGGCCTTGATAAGAAATATTTTACCTTAAGGTTGGGGGCAGGAGGAGATATTGAGCAGCAAACTATTAGGATCAAAGGCAGGCTTTAGGAAAATTAATTTTGAACTAAAGAGGTCCTTAGAAAGCTCCTGCAACAGGCCAGGATTAAAGTCTAATAAAGTTTCAGGGTATGAATACTAAAAATGGTGAAAAGCAATGACAGTTCTAAGAAGTGCACTTGGTTTGGGTTATAGTACATAAGGGAAATGAGGGAGCCAGTGGGGAATGATTCTCATGTTTCAAGCTTAAGTGGTTGGGAGGATTGGTTTTGAATGGAAATTGATGGTTTTGGTATTTGGCAAACTGTGGTTAAAAGCTCAGCAGTGCCTGAACCCAAGGCTGGAGCCCAGTAATGACAGGTGAATCATTGGGCTCCTCCCCTTTTGCCAGGTCTGGAGTAACTGCCCTGCCGCCTGTTTCCCAGATTGAAGACAAGCCAGAATTAGGCAGGATCTCGGGAAGCAACCAGTGATTGTCCCTAATTTAGCTTCAGATCCCTAGGGCAGGGTCTGAACCTTCAATTATCATATGTAATAAGGCATGTGTGCCGGTGTGAATGATGAGGTGCCCAAGCCCGGGGGATACCTTTCAGCCATTCCACAAATCCAGCCAGAACAGGGGTGTTGTCATTTATGTTTATAACCCTAACGCACCATGACTTATGACACAGTAGAACACACCAGCTAGTTTTTCCAAGAAGAAGCCCTGCACAACTTGCCTAACAGGAGGCTTTTACTTTTACCTTTAGTCTCCTACTCATCAGCCAGTTAAGGCAAGGCAGGGATAACAGGCAAGGCTTCCATCACACCTCTGAGCTCAGGCTCAGTCACAGTTGAGGTCTGGCCAAGAACCCCACCCACTTTTGCTCAATTTCCCACTTTCTGCTGACAGCAGCTCTTTTCTTCCCTTCATCCAAAGGCCGGGTCTTTGGGTATGCCAAGACTGGCCGAGGCTAACATTACGCTCTGTGGCATTCCTGCCTGTCCTCCCTGACCTTCAATATTTACCCTCGTCCCGGAACTGCCTGCGTCTGGGGAAGCACCGGGGCCCTGCGGGAGTAACCGGAACCGACTGGAGGCCTAGCACGTGAAACTCTCTCCAGGGCTAGGAGACCCTTTCCTTTCCCCTCCCCTGCCTCGAGCTCCCGACGCGAGCGTACTCAGTCTCGGCCGGGAGGGGAGCCGGCAATCCCTGGCCTGGGCGGGGCGAGGAAGGGGCGCGGCCTCCGTGGGGCGGTGCGCGGGGCGGTGCGCGCGGCGGGCTGGCGCCGTGGAGCGGACCGGCCGCCGCGGCGAGAACGCGCCAGCCCCGCCGTGATGCCCGCGCGCCCCAGACGCCTCCTCCCAACGCTGACCGGGCTCCTGGCCCGGGCCGCGGTGCTGCTGCTGCTACTAGGCCATGGCGGTGGCGGGCGCTGGGGCGCCAGGGCCCAGGAGCCAGGAGCGGCGGCAGCAGCAGACGAGCCCCCCGCGGCCGACGGCGGGGACAGGGAGGACCCTCACGCCAAGCACCTGTACACCGCGGACATGTTCACGCATGGAATCCAGAGTGCCGCGCACTTCGTCATGTTCTTCGCACCCTGGTAAGTGGCGGCGCGGGCCGGGCCCTCCAAGTCCTAGTCTGCGCTCCCGAAGCGGCCCTGGGCCTGGGGGCGCCGGGGAACCGCGGCAAGCCGGGAGCACGGAGACGGGGGCTGTGCGGGCTGGGGCGCTCGTGGCTGACGTGGCGCCGGGCGGTGCTGGAGGGGGCGGTCCCCAATGGGAGCCCAGGAATGCGCTGCCCCTCCCCCATCAAATGCCCCCTGCAGGGGACCCAGCGAGGGAAAGGGGGTCCGTCGCCCTTTGTGGCTGCTGGGAGGGTAGAAGCCATCCTTCAACCCCCTGCCCCAAACTTGGTGCGCCGGCCGGAAGCAGCGGCCTGCCTGAGCTGCCGGACCCTGCGGGCCACGTGCAGCGGCTGCTGGCAACCGGAGGTCCCGCGGCAGACAAGTACACGTCAGATTCCGTTCACGCGCTGCAGGGCTAATTGTCGTTTGAGAGTTCAATTGAAAAACAGGAATTCACAGCGGTGTGATTTCCTACTTTGTGTGCTCGTGAGGTGGGAAGGGGTGGCTGGCCCAGGCAGAAGAGGGTCGCTGTGGGAGAGTAGTGCGAATTCTGAGGACGCCTCCGCAGTCCGGAGTGCATGGGGAGCTGTGCTCTTGGCTCTCACTTCAAGGCTGAGTTACGGCACCTCCTCCCCTCTGCTCTCTTGAGGTCTGCTCCTCTAGAAAGTGTGACAAAGCTCACCAGGTTGAACGGACGGTGTACCTCTTGCCCTGGTTCTGGGGTAGGGACTTAGTATTGGGCCTCTAGGCCAACCCCAGAGACCCGTACTTTGGGAGTTGTCCTAGCAAAAGACAGCAGGTCCTGAGTGCTCTTTTTCCACGGCACAGATGCCCCAATGAAGGGAAGTTCTCATGGGGCAGAGCAGAAAGCTGGTGTTTGGGCACAAGGCAGTTTGCAGGCTTATTGCAGAACTTGGCGTTCTTCCCTAGCATGGGGGAGAAGCTCATTGAGATGTGGGGAAGGGATGTGGGAAGGAATAGAGAGAAGATGCCTGAGAAAAAAACGGCCTATTCAGAAAATGTGCTTGCGGAAGTTGGAGGAAACTTTTTTCCCTTTCTCGTCATATTCAGCCTACAAACTGTATTTCATTTCATTTGGAGTTAAATCAACTTTTGGAGGCGGGTCTGAGTCACAGCTATTGTGTATCAACAGTGTTTAAAGTTCCCAAGAACCAACGGACTTGAATTTTCAGAACCTCTTTTTGTGTAGAAAATACATTGTACATAAAAATAATTATTCATAGTTACTCTGGGAAGGAGTATTCACAGAGTAACTATTGTAATTATGTACACTACTTAATTGGAGTTTATGCCAGTGGAATAAATCTGTTAATTTTTATTTTTAAAAGAAAAAATGGCACATAGACACAGTCCATGCAGTGCCAGTGGAGGTTTAATTTCGGAGGCTCTGTCATACTTCCCAGCTGGTCCTGGACTGAATGAGGGAGAAGACCGGCAAATCTGAGCCCTTGGTATTAACTAAATTCCTTTTTCATTGTATGTGGTTTATGGACTTTTAGGTGGATGCCTCTAGAAAAAGTAACTTAAAGTTTTTATTTTGAGAAAAAAAGTTTTTATTTTGCTTCTGAATAGTCTTACTACAAAATATTTAAACAGATGTATGGAGTTTTCTATGACAGCATTTAAAAGTTCAACTGTAACAATAGATTGGAAATCATACAGAATATGCTGTGGGGTCGTCCCCACCCATCTCTTACCAGTTTCAGTTCCTCTGGAGTATTGGAAGTCGACTTGTGATTTGGGGTCAGGGGTACCATGTAATGAAAACATTGATCTATGTATTTTTACTCTGAACTTGACAGATGTAGGGTAGTCCCACTGCTGTAGATTTTGTGCCAACATCTCTTGGGCTAGTTTGCAGGTCAAACTGAACCTGAAGATGACAAAGAGGTCAAGGTTGGGGCCACCTCCTTGGGAGGATGAGATAACTTTGCTCTATTACATGGCCACAGGCCACCTTCTGAATGCAGCTGTTGTCTCAGGTTCATACTATAGCCAGAAGGGTCCCAAACCAGCAGTGCCAACTACACGACATCTATGGACCTATCACTGAGAAATTGCCAAATAGTACATGCCAAGCATGTGCTAGACACAGGGAACACAGTAGTAAAAAGGATAATGCTGTCTCTTTGGCCTGTGTACCGCATATACTTACATATAACACTGGTTTTCCCCTCACAATTATCTTCCAGAAAAGAGGGAACTATATTGTATTTGAGTTTTTATAAAGCGGGGATTCTCTTAGCTCACCAAGTGAGTGCTGCTTAGGAAAGACACATTTGCTCGAAGCAGACGTTTTTTGTGGTACCTTTAGATATGTATTATTGAGATCATCTGTCAAAGAAGAAAAAGATTTTATTGAGAAATTATTTTGAGGGTAAGCAGGTGTGTTAAAGATCACTTTAAAAAGCAGTATAGCAGGTAGTTCCATTGTAAGCATTGTAACTACACGCTTAGCAGGTGAATGGGGAAAACCCCACATGCCACAGTGATGCGCAACTCTGCGTGAAGCTTGAGGTAAAGTTTCTAGTGTTGGCTCACACAGAATTCAAATACGGCACTGTGGACAGCTGACAGTGAAAGAAGATAATCAGCTATATGACTCAATAGATTTAGTTGATGAGATAAAAGCTCATTCTGTCCAGAAATGTGAAGAATAGCAAGAAGCAATAATTCTAAGTAAACTTTAAATGACAAGTGATATAAAAATATCTGCATAGTTAAATTTGTACAATGAATATTACAGTCATACATTTGATTATATCAAACTTAGAAGTTTGAGTGGACACAAACGCTTTTAAAGCTTCTCATTGGAGAACATGCAGGATTGATTTAATTTGAGGGTTGCTTTGCATTACTAGACACTTGGTAGTTTAGTAGAAGAGAGCTGACTGAATAATAATGGGTCAGGTATAGTGAGAAGTGCTAAGCTGCTGCAGTAGAGGGAGAGTAGGGTTGCTTTCCAGAAGAGGAGGAGGAGAAAGTGGGTACCAAATAGCCTGGGAAGTCAGGCTGACTTCTTGAAGGAAGTAACACCTGAACTAAACCCCTGGGCAAATAGGAATTAGCCGGGTGGGTTTAGGAAGGCAGTGTGAGAGTGTATTTTGTGATTCCCAGGGCAAGCCAGGCTCTGGCCCTTTCAGAAAACCACAAACACTGCAGTGTGGCTCAGGGATAGACTGACTGCAAGAGAAGGTGGTAGCTAGGGGCATCGAGGTGAAGTGGGAGTCCAGCAATTTGGACTTCATGCCGAGAATAGTGCAGGGACGTTCTGGTGGGTCATAAACAGGGGAGTGAGAGGTTTTTCTGGTCTATATTTTTAAATATATTTTATTGATTATGCTATTACAGTTGTCCCATTCTCCCCCCTTTACTGCCCTCCACCCTGCACATCCCCTCCCACCCACATTCCCTCCCTTTAGTTCATGTCTGTCATACATATAAGTTCATTGGCTTCTACATTTCCATACTATTCTTACCCTCCCCCCCTGTCTATTTTCTACCTACCATCTATGCTACATATGCTCTGTACCTTTTCCCCCCTCTCCTCCTCCCATTCCCCTGTTGCTAACCCTCCATGTGATCTCCATTTCTGTGACTTTGTTCCTAGTTGCTTGCTTAGTTTGTTTTTGTTTTAGGTGTGGTTGTTAATAGTTGTGAGTTTGCTATCATTTTACGGTACATATTTTTTATCTTCTTTTTCTTAGATGAATCCCTTTAACATTTCATATAATAAAGGCTTGGTGATAATGAACTCCTTTAACTTGACCTTATCTGGGAAGCACTTTCTCTGCCTTTTCATTCTAAATGAAAGCTTTGCTGGATAGAGCAATCCTGGGTGTAGGTCCTTGCCTTTCATGACTTGGAATACTTCTTTCCAGCCCTTTCTTGCCTGCAAGGTCTCTTTTGAGAAATCAGCTGACAGTCTGATGGGAACTCCTTTGTAGGTTACTGTCCCCTTATCTCTTGCTGCTTCTAGGATTCTCTCCTTCATTTTAATCTTGGGTAATGTAATTGTGATGTGCCTTGGTGTGTCCCTCCTTGAGTCCAAGGAGGGACTCAGGGAAACTCTCTGAGCTTCCTGGACTTCCTGGAAGTCTATTTCCTTTACCAGAATGAGGAAATTCTCCTTTGTTGTTGAAATAACTTTTCTACTTGTTGCTCTTCCTCTTCCTCTTTTGGTACCCCTATAATTCAGATGTTGGAATGCTGAAAGTTGTCCTGGAGGTTTCTAAGCCTCTCCTCATTTTTTTGAGTTCTTGTTTCTTCATTCTTTTCTGATTGGATGTTTCTTTCTTCCTTCTGGTCCACACCGTTGATTTGAGTCCCACTTTCCTTCCCATCACTATTGGTTCCCTGTACATTTTCCTTTATTTCACTTAGCATTGCCTTCATTTTTTCATCTAATTTTGTGACCAAGTTCAACCAATTCTGTGAGCATCCTGATTACCAGTATTTTGAACTGTGCATCTGATAGGTTGACTATCTCTTCATCACTTAGTTGTAGTTTTTTGGAGCTTTGATCTGTTCTTTCATTTGGGCCATTTTTTTGTCTTGACGCACTTGTTATGTAGTGAGGGGCAGAGCCTTAGGTATTTGCCAGGGTGGGACATACCAATTGGATTTCAGTCACTTCCCCTGCTTTCCACAAGAAAACTGGGCCCTTCTGGTCCTGATTTTTGTGTGGGTGGGCTTGTGTACATTCTAGGATCCTGTGGGTCTCTCCAATGAACTCTCTTGTGAGGCTGGGAGTCTCTCCCTGTGCCTCAACCCCCACAGGTGTTTTCAGTAGGTGTTTTGAGGCTTTATTTCCCTGGGCCCTGGCTGCGGCCCTGGGTTATGCGGTCAATCCCACTCCCCCTTTGTTTCACCTGGTTTATCTGTGCACAAATGTGGGACCACCCGGTCGGCCGCTGCCTTGACGGCCAGCTGCAGCCTTGTGCGCCCCGCTCCACAATCCGCTGCCTCACTGGGTCTGCCACCTGCCACCTTGCAGTGAGTCCTCTCCACCCCAGCTGCCTGTCTCTGCACTCCTGCTGGTCTGGATGAATGTTTCTTCTTTAACTCCTTGGTTGTCGGACTTCCATACAGTTCGATTTTCTATCAGTTCTGGTTGTTTTTTTGTTTTTAAATTTTTATTGTCCTTCTTTTGGTTGTGTGAGGAGACACAGGGTGTCTACCTACTCCTCCATCTTGGCTAGAAGTCTGGGAGTGAGATTTTGTAGTACTTGTGAGCTAACCCCTCTCTGCTGCGGTGTGAAGAAAGGAGCAGAGAGTCCTGTTGCCCCGTGGAAATGACTGAAGAGGTGGGTTGGGCATCCTCTGACCCTGCACTCAGTATGTGTGTTACTCTCACCTTGTTACAGGTGCGGGCACTGCCAACGGCTGCAGCCCACTTGGAATGACCTGGGAGACAAGTACAACAGCATGGAAGATGCCAAAGTCTACGTGGCAAAGGTGGATTGCACAGCCGACTCAGACGTGTGCTCTGCCCAGGGGGTGCGAGGGTACCCCACGTAAGTAAGAAGGGCTTCCCGTACCTTCTAGGTTTTCCACATCTTATGATCAGCTGCCTTAGGCCATAGAAAGTCCATGTTACTTTTTGGTATCTTCCTTTGTAGGCGAGGGGGGAGGACATGCTACATTGAAGCAGGCAGTTCCTGCTGTTAGGGAAAGGTTATATTTACCACTGGGTCTGTGTTGGATGGCTTTTTGTGCCTTGTCTGGAAAAAGCCTTTTATTAATCAGCATGGGTTTGCCTTTTTATAAGAACATATGTTTGTGAACTAAAAATGGTCATCTCCATGAAGTCCTGTCACGTTTGATGTTCACAAGTACATTTACACAATGAATACAGATTTTGTCATCAAATTAATATGAACTTTTGGTCACTCTCTTATTCCTAAACATCCTTCCTAGAGTAATTTCCCAGGTAACAGGCAGAGGATATTTCTGTCGGACAGAAGGTAACAAGATGGAAGATGGAATACAGTAGTTCTGACAAGTGGTGCTACTTACTCCCTTGACAGTTAAAAGAGTTTTTTGGTTTTAAGAAACAGAAATTGACACTGACTTAATAAACAAAAGAGGAGAGTAATTAGTAGGCTATGGGGGAAGCTCTGTGAGATTCAGCTCCAAAGATTTGGGAGCCTGTTTTTACTGTGTCTCCCGTAAGGTGACTTAACTTTCTGGCTCTGCATCTCCCTGTTGCCATGGTATTCTTGGGCCCGCCACTAACTGGCCTGGCTTGGATGGGATGTTCATTCTGAGAACAGCCCTTGTGGCCAGAGGGACAGAATCTTGTGTGAAGACAGTGGCCCTGTTCAGACCACGTGGCGACTGTTGGAGAGAAGAGCCCTTTTCCAAAAAAAGGGAAGATGCTATTTCCAGAAGGATGGGGGAGGGTTGGTACTGCAATTCCCAAAATAGTTGTTCAAATTGATGAATTAAGTAAAGTCTGTATTAAACCTGAACTCTATCTTCAAACCTGAGAGTCACCATGGAAAAGTGGATGGAACTCTGGGCTGGAACCTTGAAGCCAGTGTTTGAATCCCAGCTCTACGATCTACTTATCATGCAGCTCTGGCCACACTATTTAACCTCTGAGTCCAGAGTAGGTTGCCGATACTCACTTCAGCCCCCTACACATCCTTATGAAATAAAATGTGTGCAAACACCAATTTGAATATACCCAGCAAATGTTAGGTTTTCCCCTAACATTTGGAAATTTGGCATTTCCATATAGGACTCAGAATTCTTGGTCTTTGTTGAATGCTTGCTAATCTCAGTGCCATAATTCAAGTCTACATCAAGTCAAGTCAGATAGAGAGAAAATTTCCCACTATATTTACCTACCTAAAAGGCATCACTGTGCTGTGCTTCACAGCATTGCCTTTAAAGTAAACTTGCTTGGATGGAGAGCATCCTAAAGAAGCGGTCAGTGAGTAGTGGGAGCAGGTAAGGAGGTGGATGCTTACCTGTTGAGAGCCTGTTACTTCAAGGTACAGTGGCAGGAGAAATGGTTGGATGGTTGGCTGTGGTGTCCTCTTTTTTTAATTTTATTTATTTATTTTTAGAGAGAGGGGAAGGGAGGAAGAAAGAGAGGGAGAGAGATATCGATCTGTTGCCTCTCACATGCCCCCAAATGGGGACCTGGCCCGCAACCCAGGTATGTGTCCTACCTGGGAATTGCACCAGCATCCTTTCAGTTTGAGGAATGGTGCCCAACCCACTGAGCCACACCAGTCAGGGCATGGTGTCCACTCTTAAGCAGCTGGCAATCTGTGGCCCTGTGGCTGTGTACACTACAAAACATGCCAGAGGGAAGGCAAAACAACAGGAGCTGCATTAGGGCTGAGAGAGCACGTGTTAGGGGGCAACAGAGAGAGGAGTAGAGGGTTCCATCTGGACCTGGTTATACGAGCTCTCTGGTGCAACTCCACAGATGCTCTTCATGGATTTTAAAAGGTCCATCTTGGATCACGTGTCCTGGTTTTTATTTAGGAGACATGTTCTCGCCCCCCCCCCAAAAAAAACATGCCCTGTTTTTGTGTTGTAAAACAAAGTAAAATGAGCTTATGTTCTGCCGAACAAGGTTTGGGAGGGACCTCTGTGACCTTGACACACAGGAAGCTGTAGGAGCTGCCTTTTGTTAAAGGCAGGAGGTGGAATGTGCTGCACAAAACACAGTCACGTTAGGGTATTCAGAGTTACCTGTTGAGCTTGTCCTTCCTCCAAGTGGTACTCATCTCAGAGAGACGTGGCAGGGCCTGAATTGGACAGTGAATGTAAGTTCCTGAGCTTCCAAGTCATTCTCCCTGTTCACCTGGAGCTGGAGGGAAGGATTGGAGAGGGAGGGCATTTGAGTTCCCGTACCTGTACAGGTGGCTCGCTGCTCAGGAAGATGTTTTGAGGTCTTCCTGTTGAGCCAGAAAGTAATCTTTATCATCTTGGAAGATGTGAGCATGGGCAGGGCTGAATGAAGGAGGTTTCCTGGGGCTGCCATAATAAAGCACCACAAACCGTCTGGCCGAAAGAACAGAAATTTATTCTCACAGTTCTGGAGGCTGAAGCCCGAAATCAAGGCATCAGAGGGCCCTGCTCCCTCTGAAACCTGCCAGGGAGTCCTTCCTTCCCTCCTCCCAGCTTTCGGGCTTTGCCGGCATCTTTGGTGTGCCTTGGCTTGTAACTGCCTCCCTGCAATCCTCGGTCTTCATGTGGCTTCATGTGTGCAGGCCTCTCTGTGTGTCCACATTCCCCTTTTTTATAAGGACACAGTCATAGTAAATGAGGGCCCACCTATCAACCTCAGTTTAACTTATCACTATAAAGACCCTATTCCTACATAAGGTCACATTTTCAGGTACTATGTGTTAGGACTTCAACAGATCTGTTTGGTGGGGGGGGCATAGTTCAACCCATAATACCACATCATCACTTGTAGTAGAACTATCATCACACTTTGCCAGAGTGACCCACACATGGCTATTTTCTCCCCTGCAGTCTCCTGGAAAAAGAAATAGGTCACCAAAACAACAACAAAAACAAATGCTTATGTGGAGGTTCGTGATAGAGAAGTTTGGGGCTGTACTTTGGTCTTCTGCACCATAGCTCACTCTCCATTACCCCCTTCATCTCCATCCTCAATGAGAATTGAAGTCAGACTGAAAAGTCTGTAGAGGAAGCTCTAATTTTATCCCTAGGATCTATAAACATTAGGAAGAATCTCAAACTTGGGCAGACAGAAAGATTTTCAATCCAACAGGACAAGGTTTTTTTTTTTAATTGTTTATTTTGTTTTGCTTAAAGCACACCAAATTAGAAAAATATCGCAGGTTAGGTTTTACTGGTTTTTAAAGTTAGCAAAGAAATGGGAAATGAGTGTGACATCTGATGTTTTCAGGATCCTGAAGCTCTTTGGTGGAGGGAGATGCTCGAAAGATAGAAGGGAGGTAGAGAACAGTAAGCATCTTCCAGTTGTCTGGGCAAAGCACATACTTGCAGAGTTTTGTGCAGTCCCAGGGGTGGGTGTGGGCATTCGTCATTGTGAGATCATACTTTGGAGTTGCTTAAAATGTTAAATTTCAGGAAGTCCCAGGCACACCAGCCAACAAATCTAGTTAGGTTTTAGCCTTTTGTTATCCTTATAAAAGTACAAGCTACTGAGGAAGCAGCACATAGGAGCTCTGTCTAGAAAAAGTTCAGCTATTAATATAACAAGTACAGTTTGTGTGACCTTGATGTAACCTGGCAGCAAAGGCAACTGGACTAGAATGCACATGCATGAACAGTGACGCCTTCACTGTACTAGTCAGTGGGGGCAGTAGATGCCATTGAGTGAATATGTGTACTGTGTGGCCGTTGCATTCAAAATGAGCAAGTAGAGCAATAAATCTGCATCAGATTTTGCATAAAGCTTGAACATTCCTCTGTTGAAACTATTCATATGATTCAGAAGGCTGAAGCCAGGGGCAACTGGTGATTGGCAGCTTCATCACAAGGTGCCCATTCACACATCACTTCTTGTGCAGAGTTTTTTTGTGAAACATCAAATCACTCAGGTGACTTGGCCCGCCACAGTCCAGATTTGGTGCTTTGTGACTTCTGGTTTTTCCCAAAACTAAAACCACCTTTGAAAGGGAAGAGATTTCAGACCATCAGTGAAATTCAGGAAAATACAATGGGGCAGCTGATGGAGATTGGGAAAACTGTATAAGGTCCCAGGGTACCTACTTTAAAGGGGACTGAGGCATCACTGTCCTGTGTACAATATTTTTTATGTTGTATCATCTATAATATCTTTTTCATATTATATGGCTGGATACCTTCTGGACAGACCCAGTATATTCTTTATTGGAGACACATTAGTAAAGTCACCTAAGCCCATCACAGATCTTAGCTTCTGGATGAGGCCAGGAAGCCCATTTTAATTTAGATACCTACTCCAACCAATGTGTTGGTTTTCTTACATAGCTGTGAAACTTCATTGTGAGGTATTGGGGAGTTAGCTAATCAAACCCACAGTTCTGATTTCTGCACATCTGACTTTTTACCATTTGACATTACATATTGGGCATTTGCTAACAAATACCATGTACGTGCTTGTACAAGTGTTAGGGGTGTTTTAAATGAATAGGCTTGCCAAAAAAAAAAAGCTAGTCTATGTTTTTTGTGTCAGTAGCCATATTCCTCCATCCTTGACACCTTCTCTTAATTTTGTCAGTGGAAGAATTAATCCCTCCCACCCCCATTCCTTGACACCTTCTGCCAGATCTTATCGGGAGCATGTTTTTCCATTACCAGTGGCATGCTACATGATTTGGTTGTATTAATTTCAGCCTCTGGCGATGTCTTTTGCTCACCTATAAAGAAATGCTTCATAGTCTATCTGCAGATATTGTCAGAAGCTAATATGTGTAGAAAAAAGGGAAAGATTCCTTCTCTGTGAAGAAGTGAATAGACTATATCAGCCAGTGTCAAGGTTGTTCTTACAGTTGTAGACTTGAATTCTTACAATACCTGGATATTTATGCTTTGTAAGAATAGAGTAGCTGACACGGTAGCCTGGAAATACACTTATTGCAAAACAATGCTCTTTCTATCACAGCTCTAATTTTTTACATGAAAAAAAAAAAGAGCAGGATATGAAGACTACTAGAGCCGAGGAGGATGTCAGATGCCGAGCAGGGAGAAGCTTGAGCGTTTTGCACTGTCGAGCGCTTGCCGCTTGGCGTTCCGTGCACAGCATCAGGCTTGATGTGTTCGTCTCAACCTTATTTTTCTTGAATAAAATGTAAAACGTTTAAAGGTTTAGGATTAAGTGAATGTATCATCTTTTCCTTTGGCGAGTTTTATCAGAGAGTGGCAGATGCGTGCCTGGCTGCAGCCCATTGATAACCCGTTTCTGACGGCTCCACCAAAGGAGTTTGCTCCCCGATAAGGCAGTGCTCTTGACTCAGAGCAGTTCGAAGTGCTTTAAAAATCTGCTCTGTCTAATCATTTTTTACCCTTTCAGCCTGAAGTTCTTCAAGCCTGGCCAAGAAGCTGTGAAGTACCAAGGTCCTCGGGACTTCCAGGCCCTGGAAAACTGGATGCTGCAGACGCTGAATGATGAGCCTGCTGTGAGTGCACAGGAAACCCCCTCCCTCTTCCTTCCTACATTTTTGGGTAGTGAGGCCAGTTTAGGTGAAAAATTAGGGATACCATTTTAAGGCTAGTTTTACTTTTTTAGAACTCATTGGTATAATAAGTAAATATTAACTTTTTTCCTTCTAAATTTTTTTATTGTGGTAAAATTTACCATCTTCACTATTGTTAAGTATACAGTTCAGTAGCATTAAGTACATTCATAATGTTGTACAGCCATCACCACCATCCATTTCCAGAACTCTTTTCATCTTTAAAACTGAAACTTAGTGTAATTAAACACTAACTCCTCATCCTCCCCCAGCCCCGGGCCACCACCATCTACTTTTTTTCTCTATGATTTTAACTCTTACCTGTGTAAGTAGAAAAGATTAACTTTTTAAAAACTTTTTATCATGAAATATTCAAACATGACCAATAGTGGAAAGAAGAGACTAGTGCAGCAATTTTCAACCAGCGTACCTCAAGAATTTTTAAAACAGGCAGTGCCTGACTATTTAGTCAGGGGCACTGACCTCTTTTCCCTTAGACTGTCCAATAACAAAGTGTCAACAGCCATCACAATAATAGCCTCTGGTGTAAACAAATCAAAATTATATAACTTTTTGTCAGATCAGCAAAATATATATTTTTTATTGTGCCACAAAATTTTCTTAATTAGTTTACCTGTGCCACGAGATGAGGAAGGTTGAAAATCGCTGGTCTAGAGAATGCTGTCTGCATGATGAGGGCTGTGATGAGGATGGTCCCATGTGCTCATCCCCTAGCTTCAGTAACTATCCCTATTTTGTCAGCCTTGTTTTGTCTTACCTGCCTCTCTATCTCCTGTTTGGCTGAAGAGTCAGCCCTGACGGAGTGTCATTTATAAGTATTTCAGTATGTATCTGACAGATCCCCCTAGTACTTTTTAACATGGCCTCACGACTGCCACCTGTAATACAGTTAACAATAATTCCTCAGCGTCAGAGGTTGACTCTCACCCACCTGGGGTCTGGACCAGGCCTGCGCCAGGGTATCCTGTGCAGGCTAGCTTTGGCCCTCCTGCCCGCCTCCCACAGCTACCAGCTGGCTTGTACTTCACTCCCTGTACCCAGAATGTGGATCTTTCCTTTTCCTCTCCACCCTTAGTCTGTAACAGCCTAACCAACATTGCTGATAATGTAATTTAATACTCTTAAAACTTTTAGTGTCCTAATGTTCCTCTCTACATTAAGGGTAGTATCAGGAAATTGGTGGAAACTGATTTCTGAGATATTTTTTAAAGAAATAGCTGTGTGTGAAATGTTACTTACAACGAAAAATTTATAATCCTCCCTCTCTCCATTTGACGTTGGGAGCCTTCATTTTTTTAAATCACTGTGATCATAAACAATGCGCCGTGTCCCTCCGTGTGTGCTACTTCCAGATTAGCGCTGAGTGCCCCGGCCCACCAGGGCTCAGTTGGACTCAGACAGTCTGTGGAATTGCATTGGTGAGGGACTGGAGGGAGCCCCAGTATTCCCATGTTGTGTGTTTCTGTTGAAAAATTTCAGAGCAGCCGAAGGCTTTGAATGTGATTTCAATTTAAAACTTCACTTAGACCGCTTTATTGTGTCAGGTAGGTGTTCACAGATGTGGACGTTCTTTTGCTCATGTGTAATTCCAGCAGCTTTGTGGGGCCCAGGGGTCTTTGTGGTGTGTCAGCTCTCCCCCAAATGTCACAGCTGCTCAGAAGCTGGCTGCTTCCTGAGTGCATCTATACCTCACATTTTAAAGTCTGTAAGTACATGATGAAGAATGTTGGAATGTGGTGCTGAATAAGTTGGCCAGAGTCTTATCTAATTTTAGGTAATGGGAAAACCACAAACCTCTCAGAGAGTAAATTTGCATCTCAGTTCTGGCAAGAAAGCTGGATGAGCCAGGTGTGACTTTCATATAGATTTAAACTTCAAATTGTTTCCTTTATGAAAGTGTTCTCTGATGGGGGAAGCTAATTTTAAAGAGGAGTTAATAGTCTCAGAAAAAAAAAACCTTTTAAAATAAACATTTTACAAAAAATTAAATCCAACCTCCTCTGCTGACTTTATTTAAGAAACCAGCAGCCAGTATCAGGATGGCAGAGAGACTTCGTCTTGTGAGCCAACTTCCCTTAAGTGGGTTGACAGCCTGGAGTGCATGCTGGAAGGACAGGGAGGCCAGGTCTAGGCACAGCTTATATGTTTTGAGAAGCAGTGTCCTGTCTCCTGTAGTGGGTGGGGGCATGGTTGTGTAGGATCCACCCATCACCACTCTAGAACCACAGTTAACCCACTGGCCATATCTCTGTCATTCAGAGCAATAGGGATCTCACACAACTGCAGAAACAATGATAGTGTGCCTTACTGTAGAAACAAACTTTATATTGTGAACAGAAAATTCTTTCCAATTTGAACTTTGCTGTTCATTGTAAGCAAAAACTGTTTTAGAAGGTTTTCTCATCTGTATTTATACCTAAATAACTTGATATATACATTTTTAGATTTATACAGGATAAATTTAGATTCCCCTCTAGTTACAGCAATAATAAAGAAACTCGAAGAAAAAACCTACCGTTTCTTACAGTCTATTCCAATTTTTATATTTCCATATTTGCTTCCATATTTTTTTCTTAAACAGTTATATAAACACTTTATTTTATTATCTTTTTATATAGGTATGTTGTCTTTATACTAGTCATATATTATGTGGATTTGCATAATTCAGCTCTTTTTTGTCAATGGCTATTTAGTATTTATAATTTTTCTGTCATCAGAAATGCTATAAGGAACATGTTTATCTTTGTAAAGAACATTTTTCCCCACTTTCAGTGATGTTTTTAGAATATATTCCCAGACATAAAGTATCAAGACAGGAAAAAAAAAAGACCACTTTTACTTTTATACCATTGCTCAATGTTGGAAGAACGCTTTCTTAAGAATCTAGACTGGGAGCTTCGGGTCAACATGGTGACATAGGCAGACATGGCTTGCCTCTTTGCACAACCACATCAAAACTACAACTAAAATACAGAACAACCATCATTCAGAGCCATCAGATATCAAGTTGAATGGAAGTCTGACACCTACAGAATTGAAGAAACCACATCCATCCAGACTGGTAGGAGGGGCATGGACATAGAATTGGGCTGGCCCCCCACCCAGATGGATAGAAACTCAGGACAGATATGTCACAGGTGAGGAGTCCCAGACCCACACCAGGGCCCCCAGCCCAGGCTCCAGTGCCAGGAAGACAAATCCCCACTACTTCTGGCTGTGAAAACCAGCAGAGATTGAGTCAATGGAGGAGGCTGTTGGAGCCCTAAGCAGCTCCTCCTGGGGAGGCCACACACAGACTCACCTGCTCAGACTTGCCCTCTGAGCTCCAGTACCAGGGTGGCAGTTTGAAAGGGCACCAGTGGTATACAGGGAGAGAGTGAAGTATCTGGCATTGCAGTGAGCAAAGGCCATTGTCCCTTTGCTGAGCCTTCCCCCCACAGAGCCAGTAGGCTGGTACCATGTCTGAGACTCCATCAACCTGGCTAACATTATGTGACTCACCTTAGAGACCCACAGAGGCTCTACCCCACCCAACTTACAGGCCCACCCAAGCTGCTTTTTCATAAAAATGGCTGGTCTTAACCCCTAAGTCCTATCAAACAAGCAACAGCTGGCTTCAGTGATCCTTAGCAGAAGCCAGATTACAGTCACAGTTTGGCTTCGCTTAGAAATCTCCAAGCCTAACACAAGTACCAGCCATCTCAGATTATTTTACAGCTCAGGCAGGGTGGCCCCAGGCAAAACATAGGTGGGGGCTTACCTGTACCACCAAGGAAGCCCCAAAGCCAGCACACTCAGTGGACAGCTACAGATCACATGGGAGCACCACCACCCTTCCCCTACACAGCTGATCCTCCATGGAGTGTGCAGGTTGGTGGTTAGTGGTCACAGCCAGTCCTTCCAGCTGACTGGCCTGGGTAAATCTCTCCCATTGATCTGCCAACAGCAATCAAGGCTCCACTAAAAGAGGAGGGTGTACTCAGCCCACACAAAGGGTGCACCATGAGTACCCAGCTTGGGTGATAGGGGCAGCTGTGCCACTGGGCCCTACGGGACACCTACTACATTAGGCCACACTATGAAGAGATAGAGTCAAAGCAGCACTACCTAATCCATAGAAACGAGTGCATGGAGGCTGCCAAAGTGAGGAGACAAAGAAACATGGCCCAAATGAAAAAACAAATCAAAACTCCACAAAAAGAACTAAGTGAATGGAGATAAGCAATCTATCAGATGCAAAGTTCAAAACACTGGTTATAAGGATGCTCAAGGAACTTAGTGAGGACCTCAGCAGCATAAAAAAGACCCAGTCAGAAATGAAGGATACAATAATTGAAATAAAGAACAATTTACAGGGAAATAACAGTAGAATGGATGAAGCCAGGAATCAAATCAATGATTTGGAACATAAGGAAGCAAAAAACAACCAATCAAAACAATCAAACCAATCAATGTATGTGGAATAAAAAAGAATAAAAAAAGTGATAGTATAAACAGCTTCTGGGACAACTTTAAGAGGTCCAACATTCACCTCATGGGGTTCCAGAAGAAGAGAAAGAGCAAGAAATTGGAAATCTATCTGAAAAAATAGTGAAAGGAAACTCCCCTAAGTTGGTGAAGGAAATAGACATGCAAGTCCAGGAAGGGCAGAGAGTCGGAGAGTCCCAATTATGGATGCAAGAGGCCCACTCCAAGAGGTATCATTATTAAAAGGCCAAAGGTTAAGTATAAAGAGAGACTCTTAAAAGCAAGAGAAAAGAAGTTTGTTACTGGAAAGTTGCCCTATGGAGGGAGGAGGGAGAGAATGGGTGAAGATATGAGGGGATTAAGAAGTACAAATAAGTAGTTATAGAGCAGCCATGGGGATGTACAGTACAGTATAGGAAATGGAGAAGCCAAAGAACTTATACACATGATCCATGGACATGAACAATGGTGGGGGATTGCTTGAGGGAGTGGGGGCTGCTGAGTGGAGGGGGGCCAAAGGGGAAAGTCAGGATAACTGAATCAATAAAATATAATTTAAAAATATATAATTGCTCTATTTAAAGAAAAGAATCTAAAGTGTACCCATTTCTGTGATGTGCTGTGGTGTTCCCATGAGGGAGGGCACCTCTCCGGTGTGTGCCCCAGAGCACAGGAAGTGAAAGTGTCCCCTAAGTGCCATAAATAACGTCTCAGTACTAAAGCTCTTTGAACACCGTACAACACATATAGAGTATTTTGTTTCACCTGTTTTGACCTCTTAGCCACCATTCTCTTGAGCATCCTTTTGTGTGGGTGCTTAGCACTTTGAAAGTTTGACAAGCCAGCCACAGAAAGGAAAACTTCATGGGCTTTATGATTTCAACTCTGTACACCTTTGAGCTGTCAGCACTTTTAAAGCTTTTGATGATGTAACTTGAGTATTCTTTTTAATAGAAATATGAACTGCCACAAAGCAATCGAGTAATAACCATGTGTCTACAGCAAAATGGTAATTCAGAGATCTTTTCTTTACCCCAGCTGTCCTGGCCTCAAAAACTGAGAAATTTAGAATTGTGTGATAAGTACTACGGTAATGGTGCAGTGGTGCACATCGGTGTTTGCTTGGGTGTCTTTCTTAAAAAGCCACTTCTTGCACCTTCGTTGTTTGTTTCTCTCCCAAACTTAGTCCTGTGAGTTATATTTCTTAAAATTACAGCTTATGTTTGCCTGTGGTTTTCTCTTTATTGACTTGATTCATCTAAATGTACCTTCTTATCACCTACCTTTCTCTTTTATCACGTCCTTCATAGTTTTCCTTCAAAGTTTTTTTTCTCTTTTTTACCATTTGTGTAAATAAATGATAGCTAGGTCGTTCTCTTCTCTAGTGGTTTTTCATTCTCAGTTTTGTCTGCTTTGGTACCTTTGTGTGTTTAGGTACTTCTTCCTCCAGAGCCAGGCAATCAGGAATTTCATTTTGTAGTCTAGGTGAAATCTCGGATCGTGTTTCAAACAGCGGGACAGAGTGCTAGGTAGAGGAGGGCCTGTCCTTCAGTTTTTCTGCTCTGTTTAGTTGCGTTTGGGGCAGCAAAGGACAGGTTGAGGCGGAGATGGCTGCCACCTACTTCCCTCCACTGTCAGTGCTAGGACGTTGCTGGGGAAGAAGGAGGAGGTTGGCAAGGGGCTTCTTACTGAAGCGTCCGAAGACCTGACAGTCCATTCCTGCCTTGGCCTTATCTCCCTCAACATAGCGGCATCCCACATAGCTGAAAGGCAGCCAAGTAAGGAAGATCTGCAGAAGGTTATGGACAGACACAGGTCACCTCTCTGATGGGTTTCACTAAGTTTTCACTGACAAGCTCAGTGACTGTGTTCTCGTTTCTTCTCATTAGACACCGGAGCCAGAAGTAGAACCACCCAGAGCACCTGAGCTCAAGCAGGGGCTGTATGAGCTCTCCGCAAGCAACTTTGAGCTGCACGTCGCACAAGGTATGGCAGGCGCATTTGTGGGCATTCCCAGTGGGGTACATACCTCTTAGAGCCACTGACCATCCGTCACTCCCTGGCTTGCTGGTCTTGTCCTTCTTGCCACTTGAGGACTCACAGGAAGCAGCGTCTATGGCACTAAGTCAGGATTTCTCTGTTCAGGACCCATTAACATCACCCATTAATATCACTTTAATGCTCTTCCTCTCGGGAATTATTCCTCCTTTTTTCTGTTCTTATGGAAATGAAAACTTTTTTAAAGCTTTAATTTATTTATTTTTAGACAGAGGGGAGACAGGGAGAGAAACATCAGTATGTGGTTGCCTTTTGCATGCCCCCTACAGGGGACCTGGCCTGCAACCCAAGCATATACCCTGACTCAGTCCACTGAGCTGCACCAGCCAGGGTGAGAATTTTAATGCTAAGCTAAAGCCATGGGTGTGGAAATTTGGAGTTCATAAATCGTGAGTGACATATTCGATTTGTACAGTAGCTGGACAGTGCATCCTTGGGTAAGAAAGTGTTTATATTTATGTTAATCATGTACTTATTGATCTGAGGAAGAACCAACACTTTCTCTTATCTGTTTACACTACAGTTTCATTTGTTCGGTGAAGCTGTTATAACATGTGAATTAGAATACATGCCCTTTACATGTAGAATCTTTTTTAGACTATATCTCATCTTTGAAAATGGTCTCCTAAATATTAAAATGCTCTGTGTACAACTTCTAATGTCAGTAAGTCCTTCTTTCCTTACGTTTCAGAAGAGTTGGCTCAGCAGTGAATGACTTGAAAGTAGATTCAGCTTTCTTGCTGAATCCATTCTCAAATGCTACCATGGAGAGAAATCCTCCCATAAGTCTGGGTTGGAAATGCTGTGAAAAGGGGCTTAAAATCATATTTGGCCTTGTAACTTCATGCCTGCTGAGAGTCAGCCCAACCCCACTCAAGGTCTAAATAAATTTTTCCCCACCACATTGAAGGTAAAAAATAATTGTGATGCTTTCAACTATTGTCCATTTTCCTTATAGATGGCTATTTAATTTGTACCAGTGCTCTGACAGGAGAACGTTAGGGGCTTCCCCTGCAGGGGATGCACTCTAATTCAAGACTGGCTTGGGCTCCCTGCAGGTGTGCCACCAAAATCACCTTGTCATAGACCATTTCTGCAGACCCTTTCCGGTCGCTCCCTGAGCAGGTCACTGCTGAAGAGCAGTGTTTAGAGATGCTACCTCTGCTGAGTACAGGAGGCCACAGCCACTTTTCAGTTTGGTCTCAGCCTGACATCTTTTAGGCTCTAAGATTCTGGTCAAGGTAGAACAGCCTAGGAAAAAAAATCTCCAACCTCTAAATAATGACATTTGAGGATTTGGTTTTTTTCTTCCTAGCCATGGGAGTTATGTTGTTTTTTATTTTAATTTTTATTTATGGATTTTAGAGAGAGAGAGAAACATCAGTTTGTTGTTCCACTTATTTATGCATTCATTGGTTGACTCTTGTAAATGCCCTGACAGGAGATTGAACCCACAACCTTGGTATACCAGGGTGCTACTGGGCCAGGGCATAATTGTCAGTTTCTTAAGCCATCTGTTTCATTGCAAAATAAAACACAGATATAGGAAACAGAGGTAGGGCTTGGTGAATTGTTATAAATTGGCCACCCTGTAACCACTGTTCAGTTGGAGAAATAAACCAGCCAGCCTCCCCATCACAGCCCCCTGAAGAGGCACCATCCTGACTTCTACAGAAACCTCTCCTTGCTCTTCTTTATGGTGTCATCACACAAGTGTGTGCTCCTAAACGCTATCATTTAGCTTGGTCTTTTTAAAATTTATCTCACTTACATCTGTTTAATCTTTGTGTACCCCCGACAGCTCCTTCTTCCTTCCATTCTGTTTCTCACCGCTTAGGTGGTTTGACTTGTAGAGTTTCCCTGTGTGGCCTTTGCTGATTGTCTCCCCACAGTGTGGTTTAACCTGTGTCCCTGATTCCTCTAGTCCCTGTGAACTGCTTGCTACTTGGATCGAGAGACAGTACCAATTTCCATTTGATGTTTTGGGGGGGTGGTTTGGGCAGGACTTCATAGCTGCCGAAGTCCCTGTGATGTCAGGGCCTAGATTTGTTCGTTCATTCTGGACACCAAATGCTGCCGTTTTAATTCAAGCATCCCATCTTCCTTTTTTTTAGCAAGAGAAACTTGTCCTGACTTAACCACTTGGTTATCCAAGACAGGGTAAATGCCTGATTCTTTTTTTTTATTTCTAGTTTTCCAATAAATTGGTTCCCTGTTATCTTCCAAAGATTACAAATTAATTTTTGTTTTGAGAATTGTTAACGAACTCATGGATATAGACATTTTTGATGGAGAGTCACTTTTTACCAGTTAAAGGTTTCACACTGAACTGAACTTTGCAAGAGGACAAAGATCAGATGCTTCCATTCAGTTTCTAGTTAGGTGTCATCTAAGTTACACTCCCTTTCCCCCCTTTTCTGCCCTGGCTCCCCACGGAAGGCGACCACTTTATCAAGTTCTTCGCTCCATGGTGTGGTCACTGCAAAGCTCTGGCTCCAACCTGGGAGCAGCTGGCTCTGGGCCTCGAACATTCCGAAACTGTCAAGATTGGCAAGGTAAGTGAAAACCCTTATTAAACTGGAAATAGACTGCCTTTGGCTGGATTAATTAGCAGAGTAGCCCATTATTCATTCTGTGTGCAAAGTCACAAACTTGATTTATTATTTCCATTTAGTGCACCACTTGATAATTCATTTCACCTTCCCAGATGGCAGCCTGGTTTCTCATGTGCTGGCTTTTCCACGGCCTAGAGATAAATTATGGCTTCGGCTCCTCTGTTTATTTTGAAGCAACGGCCAATTCTGAATTGGCAGCCCCAGAACCCTTTCTGCAGAGATAGGGGGCAAAGCCTTAGAGAATGTTCAGTGGACGTACTTGGAAACTGTTCACATTTGATCTCACCCAAGAGCTCCTTCCTGAAGGACGCTCGGCTCTGTATTCATGCAGACACGCAGAAGCCCCTCCCTGTGGTGAGCCCCAGCTTGCTCTGCTGCCTGGAATTCTTTCCAGCTTTTCCCACTTTATGCAGAGAAGCCAGAAGTGATGTCTAACAACTTCTGTGCCATCAAACACTTTTAATCTTATCCATCCTCTGGCATCCACAGACATCCCTGCCTAGATTTCCTTTAATAAATATCTCATTTTCTACATTGCCAGGGGGCTGATCTCTATACAGAAGCCGTGCTGTGTGTCCAGGAACTCTAGTTAACGAGACAGCTCAGCATGGCGAGATGGGCAAAAGCATAAATCTGGGAGTCAGATGGACCTGGCTAGCCAACCTAGGGCAACCTCACCATACCTCATTCTCCCTCTTTGGAAACTGAGATGAGACCTAACCCTGGTGGTCACAAGGATGAAAGTAAAAAGCTTAGCATGCTTGGCATGGAGCAAGCTTAGTATGCTTGGCGTGGAGCCAATGGCTAGGAAATTGTAATAGTTGTTAGTTAAATGGGTTTTTCCAGGGTTGCCTGCAACTTCCCATGATATGTTCTAATATATATATGGTTATGATTATATATTTATTGAACATTTCATGGAAGTAGTCATAAAATAATTTTCTTCTGTCTTCCCTATATCTTGTATCCTTACTTTAAATTATTTTTTAAACTTTGATGGGGGATTGTTTTCAGTTTACGTCACTAGAGAGGACACAGCCTCAGTAACTGGTCTGTGGTCCTTCATCTCTGGACAGACATGTACCTGGACCCCAAAATGCACCCTCCCTCAGTTTTTGTTTGATGCTTCCTGTGCTTTAGTTTTACACTGTTAACTGCTCTCTGATTTTAGTCTTATCTGTTAAAGTAACATTTTTCATCCTACTCTGTTGACATACTGAAAAACAATGTAGTCCCACATAGTTGATTTTAATGCCAGTAGAAAAAGAAAGAAGTGACTTCGGATAAAATATTGCATGAAAATGTTGAGCAAGCAGAATCTTAATAAAGATTTAAAAGAAATAAAATACCTGAAGAGGAGCTGTGTTAGTTGGTAAATTGAGTTTATAGAACGAAGGAAATAGTGTGATCTTAATTTGACATCTTTTCAGTTTTGTCTTTGTCATATACCAAGTACTTCTATTTAGAATTGACTACTTCTCCTTGATTTTAAAACTCCACAAGTTTGGACGTGAAAATACATTTCCAAGCTAGCACTGTGGCCCAGGTGTTGGGCGGGGCTCCCCTTCTCCGCCTTGTTAACCTGCTCAAGGTAAAGTGTTGCTTCTTAAAAATGGGCATTTTAAGTGAGATAAAGAAATCATGTCTCTAAATCTTGTTGTCCTGCTCCCTTAGCTTGAGTATTTTGAGGCAGCTTTAGAAAAAGTCTCTGCAGAAACTGCAGCTTGCTGGCAGAGATGCTACAGATCAGGGGCTTTAGAATTTTTCCTTAAAAAAAAAATAGATGAGCAAGTGCCTAGCAGTCCATTTTTATCAGAAAGGCTCACAAAGAGACTGACTGAGGACATGATCTCTATGATCTCTATTTATAGGTTGACTGCACACAGCACTATGAACTCTGTTCAGGAAACCAGGTTCGTGGCTACCCTACTCTTCTCTGGTTCCGAGATGGTAAAAAGGTACGTCTTGGTGCTGGGACAAAGTGTTTCTCTTAACCACAGTGGGCTGAGTCGTCAAGTGGCTTAACAGCCGTGGCAAATTGCCAGCGTGGACTGTTTGGGCACTGGTTTAAAGGAACACATGGAATGGAATAAAGGTGCCTTCTCTCTCTTTTTTTTTATTGTAATCATTGTTCAAGTACAGTTTTCTCCCTTTTACTCCCAAGCCTTCTCTTAATTAATAAGATTTGGGTAGTTGAAAAAAACAGTCAGTTGTTACGCCATTTTGAAACCTTTCACGTGGCTCAGGTTATCACTAGAATAACCCAAATCTACTGTCCTAGGGTAACTGAGCTCTGATCGTGACCTCTGAGCAGGGTTAACATTCACTCTTGGTAAGGTTCTCACGCCCTGCCTCTGTCTCTGGCTGATGGCCAGCTTCTCAGAGTATCTGAGTCGGCACCCAGGCTTCTGTGACTCATAGCTCTGCAGAAGGAAGAAGCTGTAGAGTTCTCTCACCAAAGCCAAACCCTCAGTTCATGATCTGTGCTCTCCCATTTCAATTCGAGCACACAAGCCTCACACAGCTCACATAACCCGCACAGCCATGGGAAGACCGATGATGGGAGGAGGGTTCACGTGGGCCAGTGGGGTTGGAAGAGGTGTGAGTGGTTCAAGCACTCAAGCACACTAACTCGGTCATGTTGCTGTGTGGCCTTATCTGGACAGATTGACCAGTACAAGGGAAAGCGGGATCTGGACTCCCTGAGAGAGTACGTGGAATCACAGCTCCAGAGTGTGGCCAGGGGCACCCCAGAGACCGCCCAGCCCTCTGAGGCCCCGGTGCTGCCTGCAGAGCCTGAGGACAAGGTGAGTATGCACCCAGCACTGCCCACACGGCTCTCTGCATTCTCCTCTGATGCTTGGGACAGAAGGACAATTTGATAGTCCAGAGCCATTCAGATGGTGGTTACCACTGACTTCTCAACACAAAGCATTTTCTTTGACTACTTTTACATGCTTGTAAGGGGTACAAGGAAGCAAGAGCTTCCCCGAAATTGAAGTGAGGAAAATTCTGAGTGCAGGCAGAATCCCTGGGAAATTTGTCCCTTTGATTCAGTTATCACTATACTTGAGGATATTTACTGTGAAGACTTGTCTGCTGCCTCTTGGGCCCGCATTTCTGTTCATTCCCACACTGTGCTGCAGTCATTTTACTCTGACCTGTGGTTTATGAAGACCCTGAAAGATCCACAGAGGAAGAGCTGTGCATGCTGGCAATGGAGGCTCATGGCTGTACAACACTTACTTTGCTTGGGCAGTCTAACTCACCAAGGGGTGTCTCCATTCATTCCAACAGTGTGAGGTTTCAGATTCATTTGTTCTGTGATTGCCAAGCCCTTGTTATGTTTCAGGCACTGTCCTTGGCCACCAGGAAACAAAAACAAGCCATTTTCCTGCCTGTGCAGAGTGGTGGGCCTAGTGGGGCGACATGAGGTCACATACATGCAGATGTCACGGGGGCTATGATAAGAGTGGGTGCAGAGCCGGTCACTGTTGTTTGAGAGGTGGGGGCAGAGAGGCAGGAAGGCTTGCCTGATGAAGGAAGAGTGTGAGCAGTAGCCCCGTGGTGAGAAGCAGCCGTGTATTTTGGGGTGGGCAGGTGGTTGGCTAGAGGCGGGAGCAGAGAGAAAGGGGTGAGGAAGGATGTTGGAGAGGAGCCGTAGGAGCTGGTTGCAGAGGACTCTTGTCAGCTGGCCAAGGATTTTGAGCATTATTTATAGGGATCCACTAGAGGATTTGAATTTTAGAAAGAGGATTGGCAACAGCATGCATGAAAGAGATGGAAAACTGGTGCATTAGGTCGTAAAAGAGGGTGAGACCCCAAACAGGCTGCGATAGTGGGAATGGAGGGAAAGAGTAGCGCCAGTGTTGGGGAGTCAGCCCTGTGAGTACCGTCAGTGAGCATAGGCGGGGTCTGAGCTGATTCAGATTCCCGGCACATCCGGTGCACCACGGCACCAAGCACAAGCAAAAGGGCCAGCGTGGAGCAAGGTGATGCATTTAGTTTTCAAGATGTTGATTTTCAGGGCTGTGGCAGATACTTGGGTAGCAGTGTCCAATGGACAGTTAAGTATTATCAGTCTGGAACTAAAGCAGGTTATCTATGCCAGGTTAATGTGTATGAAGCTTAGGGAGAATCTGACACTGAAGCCATGGGTGAAAAAGATTATTTAAGGGGAGTCAAAGTAATGTTTTTTCAGGAAATCAGTGCTTGGATTGCCTAACTAAGAACCATAAGGCCTGTTCGTCAACATACTTCCAAACTAGAATATTTTATGTTGCTACTTCAGTTGACACAGCTATACTTCATAGGATGCCAGGTTCTTATCTGGGACATCGGGGCACTGGGGGCAAGGAGGGGACAGGGTGAGAGGGCAGCAGCCAGACGTGCCTGAACGCCTCCCCAGTCACTCCAACCCTCAGCACTTAGAGGAGCAGTCATGAGTCTCCAGAGCTACCTCTCCCAGAGCCCCAGTTGTTTGAATTGAAAAACCAGTGAAGCCACCTACCCATTCTCCCAGGGTCAGGGAATAGTGGGCCTCCTCATCCCCACAGCCCATCCCTTAGTTGGACTCTTGCAGGTTGGGGACTGCCTGGGTGTCAGCTAAAAGTTGAAGTTTTGGTTTAAGAAGTAAACAAATGATTCTGTAGCTCTTATGACCACACATGTTAAAGGAGTGTGTGTGTCATGGTGGTTATAAAGGTCATCCCAAATTGAGTATAATTATACACTCTGGATGTTTTCATCGAACACAGAACGGTTTCTATTTATAATGACTTTCCACCATTAAGTGGGTCTTTCAGTCAGTGTGGCGTCGTATTTCTGAACATAAAGAAAGATGGTAGTGTTCTACAATGGCCCCTGGCACACTCCACCTCCCGGTCACTGACACGCGTGACTCAGCACCAGACTCGAGTGGAGCAGCCCTGGTACATTTAGTCACATGATAAATCATCCATGTTCCCGCTCTCATGAGAAAATTGCAGATGTGTTTTTGGAGAAAGAGAAGACACGATTCTCTAAAGAATTATTGAGATAGAGTCGCTGTAGAGCAGACTGCCTTGTGGCACCTTTTTCCTAATTTATCCAGCCAGAGCTTATGTGAACGGTTTTTACATTTACTTTGAATTTAAAAATGGAAAAAAAGTTTTCTATGTAGAACATATTGCCTGTGCTTTTGTAATTTTTTGTAAGGTCCTCCTATGACACAGAGAAGATCAATTTTATGAATCCATATAACACAACAGCATTCAAGTCAGGGAGAGAAGCCACGTACGTACAGACTTCAGGAGGGCCAGGAAGTGGGTGTGTGGACTCTGGTCAGTGTTGCAGGCTTCATGCCTGGCTGGATTCAAGCCCTGGCCACCTAGAACTGCCTGGTCCACACTTCAGAGCCCTGGAGGACAGCAGCTGCACCTGAACTCCCCTGGGCAGGTGGGGAACAGAGCCCTGAGCTGTGACCTGCCGCCTCCTCAAGGCGTCTCCTGGGCTCAGGGCCCATGGGACCTGTGATGGATCTCTGCCCTTCAGAGGCCACTGCTCTTCCCTTTGGTGTAGTTTGTGAAGTGCAAGTGGTATGGATATTTTTGTGTGACCTTGGAGTATACATAACAGTATTTAAAAATGTTGATTCATATTTCTGCAATCCCAAAGCATGATCCCACTGTGCTCTAAGTGATGTATTTGAATTGTGGCTTTTGCATCCTCTGAAGGGCACTGTGTTGGCACTCACGGAAAATAACTTCGATGACACGATTGCAGAAGGAATAACCTTCATCAAGTTTTATGCTCCATGGTAAGTGTCTCTGTAATTAGAATCTACTTTGTCCTGGTGCACTTCAATCCCGTCATATTTTTCAGCTCATTAGCCAGCCCTCCAGGCTCACTGTTGGGTGGGTATTACACTGACACCCAGGTTATGTTGTAAGAAATACGGAGGTGTTATTGTTATGCTGTTGTGGTCATGTATGTTCAAGTTTGGTGGTATTCATAAACAGTTATCTATGGTGAATGACGTTAATTTATTTTAAAGTTCAGTCTGCTTTGGAGAAAACAGTAATGGAGGAGAATTAGGATGGCCATACAAAACTTAAGTTTTGTGGTATCTGTGTGCTTTTCCAAAAGGATGGCATTTTTTGGTTAAATAAACCATGGACATCATGTTATAGCTTTGCTCCTTAGTCTTTCTACATGTTACAGAGAAATCCAGTGGAGCTCAGCTTTCTGGTAGTGCCATTCAGCACGTTGTTACCCGATCACCTGCCAGCTTCCTGCCACACAGTTCAGGGGCCAGAGCAGAGAGGGCTCGTGTGCACGTGGTCTGAGAACAAGGCAGCCCGAAGGGGTGGGAAGATGAGAGGTCCCAGACTTCCCATGAGCTACTGTAACTCGACGTGTCCTTTAATTTCTTGAAACCTCAGTTTCCTCAGCTGTAAAATGGAAGAAGGCTTTGTCTTCGCAAATGAAACATTCCCTTTGGGAAAGCAGAGTGCTAAGGAGAGTGTTAGATTCTGTATTTCAAAGTGAACAAGTAAGGTCACCACATGTCATGTTTGTTCTTCAGTCTGTTTCAGTTCAGATATTTGTGAGAAACCACAATAGCAGAGATAAAAAGTTTTAATGAGCACATGACCCGTATGAGTTGTGCAGTTTTAGTTCTTAAAAAATAAGAAACACTAGTAAATAATGCCTTTAAAACTGTTTTCTAGTTTTTAAAAAACCTAAAGCTCTAGATCAAGTTTGAAGACAGAAGCTCCCCTTTCACTGAAGGGGAGCAGGGCCATGTGGTGGGGGAGGGTCAGGAAAGGGCCGGCAGAGGGGAGGGTTTGAACGAAACTTGGTTGCCGCCTCGGTGCTCACACCAGATCGCTGACCTGGGAGGGGAGCTGAGATGTTGTTTTGAAATGTTGAGACCATGAGCGATCGAACTAAAATGTTTTTGGCATTCAAGCAATTTAAAAAATAAATGTTTGGAGCCTGTTTTGTTTCCTGTTTATTTCCTTCTGCCCGTGGTGCATTCATAAGCCAGTTAGCCCGATTTACCGTATCATGGAAATGGTTTCAGAATCCAACTGTTCTCAGACCAGCTTGCTTCTATCAGGTTATCCAAAAGTCTACTTCATATTGACTTCGACTTCCTTGTTGAAGATGGAGAGGAAGAGAATGGGAGGATGTGGAGTTTTATACATTCTTAGACAGTTGTTGACTGCCTCATAGAAAAGTAAAGCTTGACTTTGGCAGTGAAATGGGCCCAGCACTTCAACAAGGCTGTCATTGTTCTGTTTCTAGGTGCGGTCATTGTAAGAATCTGGCTCCTACTTGGGAGCAACTCTCTAAAAGGGAATTCCCTGGTTTGGCAGAGGTCAAGATTGCTGAAGTGGATTGTACGGCCGAACGGAATATTTGCAGCAGGTTCTCGGTGGGTCCCTGGATGGAAGGAAACACGGGCACACTGTCATTGGGGGCAGATCCCGGTAGGGCGGAACCAAGATCACTCACGCTGCCCTCATTCCTCAACAAAGTGCTTTTTGTGTCTTTTTTAGGTGTTTTGTTTTTTTTCATTTTGAAAAGCAAGAGATGCTCGCTGAAAGAAAGGCTTTCTCCCTCTGCTAGTACACACATTTCAGTGGGGTTGGGAGGCCTCACCTGGTGGGTGTGAGGCTGGGCAGTGACTGAGACTCCACACTGGGGGGTGGGGTGCCACCCAAATGCACTTCCTTAGCGGCACAACGGTCAGATGCTTTTTGGCCTTCGTCATAAATACCTAAGTGGCTCGTTTTTTTTGGCATAAGCCAGCATTCTGTAGTACAATGTCTAAACCCTTGAATGTAAACTCCCACCTGAGAGGGCCATACCAACAAGCCAGTCTTGTGTTTGGATTGTTTATTTAATGGCTGCCTTCTTTCTGAGCTGTTTGCACCATCTACTAGCCTGTAAGATTTGTAATTTATATTTTTCTTTTGTGTTATTTTCCTAAAACACTGGAGGCTTCTAATGTTTACCTCATCAGATTGACATAGATGTAGCATAGACATTTTTTATTTATTAGAAGATGCCAGCTATTTTTTTGTGTGTGTGCTTTAAAATTCTCAAAGGAGAAAAGAAGTGAGTTGCAGCTGAAAAATATGTCTCCTTGTGGCTCTTGCTACTACTCAGTATGGTCCACTGAGCAGCCTGGGTATCACCAGGAAGCTTATCAGAAATACAGAGTTCCAGGCCCCACACCGACCTGCTGGGCTGGAAGGCGTACCCTCGCCCGTCCCCAGGGCAGCATGTGCACAAGAAAGATCGAGGTTTCCACTTTCAGGGAAAGGCAGACCTTTTTCACTCTGATCTTAAATGTAATATAGATTGGAAAGTGAATACATAGCCTTGAGGCTTTGCTTTCTGAACTGTCTGATACTTTTTAAATAGTCTGTTCACTTAAAAATTTAACCATAGACTTTCCCGATTACAACAGTAGGTGTTTTTCTGGTTTTATTTAAGAAGTCATTTGTGTATGATTCAGACCACTGGTTTTCAAACTGAATCTTTCCTTTAAAGGTACGAGGCTATCCTACATTGTTGCTTTTCCGTGGAGGAAAAAAAGTCAGTGAGCACAGTGGAGGCAGAGATCTTGAATCGTTGCACCACTTTGTTCTGCGCCAGGCAAAAGACGAACTATAAAAACGCAGATAGAAGTCGCCTGCCCTGCCTGGCCTCCTGGAACCCGGTGTGGAGGAGCCAAGTCATGCGGATGTTGCAAGTTTCAAGTGGTGGTTGTTCAGAGAGCTGAATATACTGAACTTGTGGTATCTTCTTTATGTGTGTGTTTTTAAGCCAACACACTCTACAGATTCTTAATTAAGTTTCTCTAAGTAAATAATGTAACTCATGACCCCTTTGCAAACTAAATATTTTCAGTGGCAATCTTTCATCCCCCTTAACCTTCTCTTAATGGAATCTAAATGGTTTCCTTTGAGGCTAAAGTAGAGTTGAGGAAAATCAAATTGCGGATTGTTTTTGGCTCCTGAGTGACATTGGTGAAAGCATCATCCAAAGCCTAGTCTTGAACTGCCCATGAGCCTGGAAAGGGGGCCGTGTGGCAGTATCGATGTGCCTCTGATCTGAAGGTCACAACGGACTTACTAATGATGTGGTTGGTCCGTAGCTTGGAGCAGATTTAAAAACAAAACCCCACACCTCTGGAAGATACCTCCACGCCACTCCTGATTTTGTTTCTGTTAGTACTTCTCTCATCGTGAGAGGTTTGCCATAATGAAAGCAGTGGGACTTCAGACATGTGCCTGAGTAAGATAACGCTGATGCCATAATCTTACATGTGTGTCGGTGTTTGTCAAGTCAGTCATTATTGTTCAAGGGATATAATTCTGTTTGCTTCTCATGGGTGAAAGATTTCATTAGTTATGTTAGCATTAAGTCAGGGTCCCTGTGAAGGTATTTAAGTCCATGTTTAAGATTTGATATCTCCCATGGAAAATGTGGGCATGGGAAGTTCCACAAGGCTGGTCCTGACTGTTCTGTTAAATCATATGAAGATTCTGGTTGTATTTGCCACCTGAGGCGAAAGGACTAGACGAGCTTTTCCAGTCCCAGAATTGGGAACCAGGGGAAGCCTGCAGCCTCCCTACAGGGCCCCCAACTGGAAGCAGTTTCTGTTCTGCTCTCAGGTTGTCCTTTCAGAGGCACACTGTGCATCCTCTGCCTTCGCGGAGGTCAGTCTTCTGCTCTAGGGAGAGTGAGATTAACTTGATCTAAAGACCAAAGGATGAAGTAGGCAGCGCGGAGTCACAGCTAAAGTAGGCGGTGCTACCATCATTGCTAGCCTAGTGTCCTTATAATTCAAGCCATCCTGGTCATTAAGCATTTTTACCATCACCCTTGGAAGTAAGTAACCACAGGACTTGGCTTCCTTAAAATAGGCACCTGTATGTTCTTTGCTGTCAATTTACTTCTCATAACACCCCCTCTGTGTCCAACACTGTTCACCCTGCCCCTCTGCTTGGGGGATCTAGTCACTTGGCACAAAGGAACTGATGGTACGAATCTTAGAAACAAGACCACATCTGCTGTCTGAGGCAGATGACAACGGAGCAGGATCTCGACCAGCCTCTGCCTTAAAGGAAATGTTTATTAATAACGTATGGTTCACAGATGTTCTTTTAAAAAACCCAACTTTCTGGAGAAGCACAATCCTCATGAGTGGCTTCAGCTTTGCATCACGAGTCTTGTATTGAAAGAAAATCAAAGTGGTACAATTTGTTTACACTATGATACTTTCTAAATAAACTCTTTTTTTAAAAAAAAGTCTGGTCTTTCCTTAAATGTTACAGCGAAACAGATATAAAATAGACAATAAATTACAGTTTATATTTACAAAAAAGCTGTAAGTGCAAGTAGTTATAGATCATAAATGTATTATTTAATCAGTTTAGTATGAAATTGATTTCCTAGTACATGATTTTGAAAAAGACATTTAAAAGATATTCTAAGATTTAATCTGAGTCTTGCTTTCTACAAGAGAAAACTGATTTCGGTTCATAAACAACATGGCCACCCAATCCTATTCCTAAAGGCTAGGAGCCCCTTTCTCAGTGCATTTCCTTGATTGGTTCTCAGCTGCGACAAGGTGTGCTGTGTAGTAAAAGGGAAAGAGCTGTTTTACTGAAATACATGAGATATTAGAGCCAGCGTTCCTGAAGTTAATGTGCTTTTCAGAGAGCCATTCCAAAAAAAGGAGAGGTACAGAGCTGCCTTCACATGTCGCATGGTTACAATGATGGCTATCAGAGATGCTTCTCAGCCCTGGTGTCCTCGCCTCGAAGTAGGAGCGGAGTACTTTTGGTACTAGCAAAGAAAACGGCAAACGGGGGACAGCTGAGGTGTGGAAATCACATGGCTCTCACCAACAAAATGCCAGCACAAACATGTAACAGCAATTACTGAGACAAAAGGCACTTCCATATGGCCCTGGTTATGGCTCGGGCTGTTGATCCTATATGAAATTGACCTTCCTGTGAATGAAATCAATGAATAGAGGCATTTCCCCCCAATTTGTTAACTAAAATCTTCTGAGAAGTGTCACTAAACTGGCTGGTACTTTAGCCAAGGATACTTTTACTCTTTTAAGATTATTTTCCTTCTTTACTCAGTAACACCACGAACAGCTTGATTTAAAGCTAAAACTAATTTTGGTGGGCATTTATGGGGGGAGAGGAACCCTTCAAAGTTACATTTCTGCAGTTACCAGACTTTATACTACGGACAGTCAAACAGCTTCCAACAGACCAACTACTCACGTCATTTTCTATGTGAGCAAATCATTACTGAGACCCTTGAAAATCTTCCTTGGGCAGTAAGGCACCAACTGGCATGAGGTGGTTCAAAGTCATCATCCCACTTCCACTGTGCTTCTGTGAGTTTTTTAAGGCAGAAATGTAATCTAGGAATCCAAGGCAGCATTTGTGTCCCCAGCAACTATTTTCGAGTTAGTGGCACCCACAAGCTCTTACAACCATATTCCTGTATTTTTTCAAGATGACATTGGAGTTGTCATCAAAGTAAAGAACTGAGATGGCATTTAGTTTAGTTGGCGCACAGCATGGTTTGGGGACATACTCAGGATTCATAAGGTGAACCTGTTCCAAAACAGAAGGAGGAAAAGTTCCCATTAGAAACTGTACCTGGTCTTGGCTTATGCCTTCCTATAAAGTGGCAAAGATCTCTGAGAGCTCACCAGTGTCTGTACAATCGCATGGTTCGTCGCATTCATGTGTGCATTGAGTGGGAAGGAGCATTCTCCATCACAGTAATTGGCAGCATAGCCCTTGGGTGCGATGATCCAGTCCTTAATTGAAGCAAAAGGAAGCAACAAAAAGGTGGTTAACACACACTCCTTATGTCATCTGTGCTCTCAATCATCCTGTGAGAAAAATTACATGGACAGGAAAGGAGACATGGAGGAAAGGCAATTTCACATTCAAGTGGCAAAGCTAGGGTATGAACTGGTCCGTCAGACTCCAGAGTCCTTGCTCCTCCCACAGGCCCACGTGGCATTTAGTTGCTACCTGCCTGTGTGGCCTGGGAGCACAGACGTGGCTGGCTTTAGGTACTTGGACCCAACAGAGTCTCTCCAGGAGCCCAGGGTACTCCCTGTCATCATACCACATACATATGGAAAATATCTTCTATCACTGTCACCTGTAATTTGCCTCTTATAAACTAGTGGTGGCTTTCAGGTGTGGGGCAGAATATCTGTGCTCTTCTAGATAGTTTGAGCCAATTTATAGCCATTGCAGACAGTAACTATTGGTCCATTTTCCCAATTCCTTCTCAATACAACTAAAATTTGTTTAAATGCCCAAATGTAAATACATGCCCTGTGGACTTTGAAAGCATGAAGAAAGAGTATTGGGAAACATATGACTATCGATTCTGAGGTACACACAGCAGGGGAACCCTGGGCTTCCTGGGAAGGTGCCAGGAAGGGCTGTGTGCCCCAGTAGGCCAAGCCTTCCCCCATCTCATGCCAAGAGGCTGGGCATTTGGAAGGGCTCCTACGTTCCTTCATGGAAGACATATCTTAGTCCTAAAGCTCAAGGTTGTTGATGACAGCTTCTGCCATGAAGGCGAGAAGAGACTGCTGAGAAAGGAACTTTGTCTCTCCTGTTGCTCTGAGAACTCACCTGCCATCCCAGGTCTTGGAAGCTCACATAAAGCTCATGCTTCCTGCACGCTGTTTTTAATTCACTGCTGTTATAATCTGTTGGAGGAGATCAAAAGATGCATCCATTAACTCATTCATTCCCTCGCCAGGCACTTTACTAAGTTCAGGATAGCAGCGAACCAGGCCCCTGCTAGACACAAAGCTGGTCACCAAACAGCTCCGTCAGGTTCCCGATTGCTTGGGGGATTCACACACTCTGTCTTGTCTACTGTGGGCTTAGTGCTGGGCATACTTGCAAATGATACATAATATGGACTTGAATGGACTCCTTTAAGCAACAGATGTTTGTTATGAGCCTCTCTTATGTGCAAGCTCCATGGAGGGGGTGTGCCAAGATGCCCAAAACACTCCAGGCTCCTGACTTGGAACATGTCATATTTACAGTAAAAGTTGATTACCCTGGGCACGGACAGTGTTGAAACTGCACAGGGGCCTTAAAGATAGCTGCTGGGCCAGGAAAATGTCCTGGAGGAAGAATTACGGAATGGTCCCCGAACAGGAGGCCCAGGAGTGAGGGAGAGAGGGAGGCTGTGCAGCAGGGGCCATCTCCCCTGCACTGTCCTCCAGTCTCATGGCCAGGGGTGAGCCCTTTGCCCTACACTTAAGCAGCAACTCCTAAGCCAGCAGTGCCAGTGCCTGTGAGAATCTGCTGAACTGCATATACTGCTGTGTGTGATTCCAGAACCACTGGTCTGAGTTAACCTAATCACTGGCAAGAGGGCACTGGCAGTGTCCTGGTTCATTTAGGACAAAGGGTGACGTGCCTTCTGCTAGGCATCACGATAAAAAAGGAAGATAAGTTAGAGAATGCTTCCATCCTCCAGGAACTTAGGGAATCAGAAGGGTGATGTGAGACATGTACCCACCTAAGTCAAATACAAAACAGTATGAATGCTATGGGAAAGACCAGAGGGAAGTCCCACTGGGAGTTCAGGGTGGGAGCAGGAGGAAAAGAGAGCAATTCTATTGAGATGCATTTAAGGATATGAAGAGGAGTCAGTGGATATAGAGCTGGAGAAACTTTATCTTGATTGGCTTAGAGCACTAACCAAAATTATTTGGACTTTCTACCAGAGGCATTAAATGAGCCTTTGTAGGTTTCTGTGTCAGGGAGTGAAATGATCCGAGCTCGGATTCTAAAGCATTGATCTGATGATAGTAGTGCTTGAGAGTTCTAGAGAGGGGAGAGACGTGACAGAGAAGGTGTAAGAAGAGTTTGTAAGAAGAGATGTAAGCAGAGTTTGGAGAAAGGTTCTTAATCTAAAATGGACTTTGATGGATGCGAGAGCCTAAGTCCATTTGCCTGGGACCTCTGTCCTTTTTAGTCACATGAGCCAGTAAGTGACCTGACTGCTTACAGCCTGCTTTGAGCTGGCTCTTGTTTCTTTCACTCCTGGACCCCCCAGCCCTGAGGCAGGACCCAACACACAGCTCTCACGATTTTGTAAGGGAAGGAGACAAGCTGTACCCACTCAGCCCAGTGACCTATCCTGGAGGAGAGAGGCTACTTTTCTGAGGTGGGTTCTAATTCTAAACTTATTCATTCTCCCCATCTGCTTTCTTCAACCTCACAGAAACCCCCTTACTATAATTTAAAGGACATGGAAGAAGTGAATGCAAAACCGCATAGAAGGGACATTTTCACAAGGAAGGATACCACAGACCCTCTCAGCAAAAACAAACAGGTACCCACCAATACCACAAAACAAGACAAATACCTCCTGTTGAAAATAATCCTTCAACAAAAAGAACCAACCACACAAAGAAATAAAGTATCCTGAGAGAAGATTTGTAGTTTCAGACAGAGAAAATATAGAATCTCAGGGACTGTAGGCAAGAGTAGTCTCTGAATGGAGTTACAAAAAATAATATCTAATATAATGAAAGATAAAATAAGAAATAGAACTCTGGACTTCCAGCCAAGATGGAGGCATATATAGACACACTATGCCTCCTTGCACAACCAAGATATGGACAACAATTTAGAAACAGAATAACAACCAGAACTGACAGAAAATTGAACTGTATGGAAGTTGGACAACCAAGAAGTTAAAATAGACCCATTCATCCAGACCGGTAGGAGCAGCAGAGTCAGCAGCTGGGCACAGGTCACAGTGCAGAGAGCAGAGAGCATTGGGACCAGGTACATAAGGCATCCAGGATGAGCAAGACCACAGCTAGCAGACCCCAGCCAAGGGGTGGCAACCATCAGACCCAGTGAGGCAGTGATTGTGAAGCAAGGCACTGCGTGCAACCCAGGATCACAGCACTAGGAGACAGAGCCTCAGGACACTAATTGAAAACAACTGTGGGGGTTCAGGAGCAGGGAGAGACTCCCAGCCTCACAGGAGAGGTGTCCTTGGAAAGTTCCATGGGGTGCACAAGCCCACCCACATGGGAATTGGCATCAGAGGCACACAGTTTGCTCGGAGGAAGTGGCGGAAGGGACTGAGGTCTGTCAGAAAGCAGAGCAAGCACCATTGTTCCCTCTCGGACCCCGCCCCCACTGACAACCCAGCGACTGGGGTGCTACGCCCTGGTGAACAACTAATGCTCCGCCCCTCATACGTAACAGGCGGGACCAGACCAAAAAAAAAAAAAAAAAAGATGACTCAAACAGAAAGAAATCCTCATAACAGTACTTTGAAGTGACTGAGAGATAGTCAACCTATCAGATGCACAGTTCAAAGCACTGGTGATCAGGATAGGATGTTCACAGAATTGATTGATTTTGGTCCCAAATTAGATGAAAAATGAAGGCTACAATGAGTGAAATGAAGAAAAATGCACAGGGAACCAACAGTGAGGGAATGAAAGCTGGGATTCACATCAATGGAGTGGACCAGAAGGAAGAAAAAAATATACAATCAGAAAGAAATGAAGAAATAAGAATTCAAAAAAACAAGGAGAGGCTTAGGAACCTCCAAGACATCTTTAAACGATCCAACATCTGAATTATAGGGGTACCAGAAGGAGAAGAGGAAGAACAACAAGTAGAAAACTTTTGAACAAATAGTAAAGGAGAACTTCCCCATTCTGGCAAAGGAAATAGACTTCCAAGAAGTCCAGGAAGCTCAGAGAGTCCCAAAGAAGTTGGACCCAAGGAAGCACACACCAAGGCACATCATAATTACATTACCCAAGATTACAGATAAGGAGAGAATCTTAAAAGCAGCAAGACAAAATAAGAGAGTTATCTATAAAGGAATTCTCATAAGACTGTCAGCTGATTTCTCAAAAGAGACCTTACAGGCAACAAGGGTCTGGAAAGAAGTATTCCAAGTCATGAAAGGCAAGGACCTACATCCAAGATTGCTCTATTTAGCAAACCTTTCATTTAGAATGGAAGGGCAAAGAAAGTGCTTCTCAGACAAGGTCAAGTTAAAGGAGTTCATCATCACCAAAGCCCTTATTATATGAAATGTTAAAGGGACTTATCTAAGAAAAAGAAGATAAAGAACCTGTACAGTAAAATGACAGCAAACTCACAATTATTAACAACCACACCTAAAACCAAAACCAAGACAAAAACTAACCAAGCAAACAGCTAGAACAGGAACAGAACCACAGAAATGGAGGTCACATGGAGGGTTAGCAACAGGGGAGTGGGAGGAGGAGAGAGGGGGAAAAGGTACAGAGAATAAGTAGCATAGATGGTAGGTAGAAAATAGACAGGGGGAAGGCAAGAATAGTATGGGAAATGTAGAAGCCAAGAACTTATAAATATGACCCATGGACATGAACTAAACAGAACAAATGTGGGTGGGAGAGGGTATGCAGGGTGGAGGGGAGTGAAGGGGTAAAATGGGACAACTGTAATAGCATAGTCAACAAAATATATTTTTAAAAATCTTTAAAAAAAGAATTGAACAACATATTTGAAGAAACTTCCAGAAATATAGCCCAGGGTCAAATGGCCAAAAAATACGGCTATCTGTAAAGAGGCATGGAATACAGAATAAAGGGTCCAATTTGATTTCTAATAGGAATCTCTGAAGAAACTAATGGGGAGAAGTAATAGTTGAAGACATAAATGTGAATTTTCCAGAACTGAAGAAAGGCAAGTTTCTTCAAATTGAGAAGGCATAATGAGTCCTGAACAGAGTATATAAGTTCCTATCTAGCCACATCTGGAGTATATCAAACACATAGGGACAATTGTTAGAAGCAAACCTGAGATGAACAGAAAATTACCTGCAAAAGAATATAAAAGTAGACTGATAGCAAGTTTCTCAACAGAAATACAGAACATAAAAAAAAATTAAAAACTATGCTATCAACCTATAATTCCATACACAGCTGCAGCAGACATTTATTGTTTTGCCTACCCAGCCTCCAGGAAACTTCTCATCTGGGGGAATTCCTAGATCGGTGGGAATCAAGGTCCTGTTTTCCCACAGCAGATAGCTACTGTTGTTGTCCCCCGGCAGAGAACAGGTTCCTGACTTCATTAAAGCCTATCCAGTGCACCCACTTCTGAGAGAGTGACTCAGAGGGGAAACAGAATGGCTGGCACAGCCTCGGGCATTCTGGGTGACGGCCCTCGTGGCAGCATTCGAACTCCACTGTCCCATGACCAGGTTCAAGCTAGACCTTGATTCTGAGTTTTGCTTTCCAGCCTCATTGGTTGGGTTGATACACTTAAATTATTTTTCACTTTAAGTAAGTAAAGAGTTTGCCTCTATTCTGTGTAATCAAGAGCCCTGACTAGCTAAATTATTACTCATGGTTATAGAATAGGGAGCACAGAGTGCAGTGGGCTCACTGTCTCCTACAGGGTTGGTGAGCCCATCTTTCTGTTGAAATATCTTCTAAGCAGAGACCTGAAGGAACTTCAGGAGTGAGGCAGGAGTCTATCTGAGGGAAGGATAACAAACATGAAGGCCTGCTTGGCATAGTACAGGAACAGTAAGATGGATGCTGCTATGTGTTTATTAAAAATCCATATCCTCTGTCTACCCCAGGGCACATGGCTATCTGACATTCCCCACTGCCTTTAGGTGTGGCCATGTGCTGAGTTCTGCCCGTGAACGTGGGGAGAAGGGAGGTCTGCTGCTCCCAGGCCCAGGCTCCTAAGCTCACCTGCAGCACTCCACCTGCTCTCTCCTCTCCTGCCAGCTACACATAAGGGCCAGGCTTCTGAAGACGCCAAGGCCCTGGCCCCTTGAACTCCTGAAGGTGTCCTGGGTTAGATAAGTTATATGATCCCCCGGCTTATAGTTTCAGTCTGGAATGTTCCATGCCCAATGTTGTCGGGCCTGTGTCCCCTAAAATGAACTTCCTTTAAAAGGACTTCTCTGAGCTGGGGACCAAGATCTCCTCAAAATCAAACTTGGAATTGTTGGCAATGTGAAAGACAGATTTCTAGGACAGGTTTCTTCCAGGTCAGTGAACAAGGGCAGTGTAATATAATAAAGAATATATCCGGTCTTTGTCCTGGTTCCTGGCACAGAACTAAAAAACCATGAAATTTCCTAATTGATAATTCTAACATATGGTGGGCCCTTGATAGCTTCAGGATGGGGACTGGTCACCAGGAAGACCAACCACATGATTAGAGAATTGGAACTTTAGGCCACCCTGGTACCATGAGGGGAGGCTGAGTTCAGTCATGTGGCCAATGATTTAATCAACCATGTACAGTAATGAGACCTGTGAAAACCCTGGATACTGAGGTTCTGTGGTACTTTGGGGTTGGCAAACACATTGGGAGAGCGAACTGCCCAGATTCCATGAAGAGAGGGCATGGAAGCTCCGTGTCCACCCCTGGCCTCAACACCCCCACCCCCACAGAGCTTGCCCGGTACATCTCTGCATGTGGCACTGCCTCGTGTGCATCCTTTACGATAAAACTGTAATCATAAGTATAGCTCTTTGCTGAGTTCTGAGTTGACCTAGTGAATTATCAAACTTAAAGGGGGTCATGGGAACCCCTCAGTTTGTAGCCAAGTCAGACGTAACTGGTGGGCTGGGGACCTCATCTGCAGCTGGCATCTAAAGTGAAAGCAGTCTTGCTGGGGACCTCACTCTTGAACTCGTGGCATCTGTGTAAACACCAGTTGGTTAGTGTTAGGACTGAATTGGATTGCAGGTCACCTAGAGGTATCAGAACGAGGACTGGGACAACTGCTGCATGTCTGGATTTCCAGTTTCTTCTGCTGGATGGAACCAAGATGACGCAGTAAAAAACTTCACTTCTGCCTTCAGCACAGTTCTTGTTGTCAGAACCTCCTGCTAATTGGACCCTCTTAATGCTCAATGAAGAGAACTTTCTGAGCAAGAACAGCTATTTCTTGTACAGCTACATAGTGGCATTCTTGTTGTCAAGTAAAAACTGGGGCCAGAGTGAGGAAGAGAGAAATTTGGCTTTCCTGTTTTTCTTCTTAAAGACACTTCCAGGCCACACTTCAGGTTCCTTATAACTCCATATTAAGTGTTGTCAAAGAATGTATAAATATTTGTGAAAGTCAATGCTCCTCAAGACACTTAATATCTGCTGCTCAGGGGACAGGATCCCATCCTGAGTTTGGCAGTAGAATTACACTGCCACACATTGTTTTGTTTTGTTTTGAGGGATTCTCAGATTGCAGAAAAGCATTCTCTCCTCCCCCATACCCGCCTCCCCTTGATATTTGGTGAGACGAATGGTCTGGGTGGAGCCAGTTGAAATTTCACAGGCACATAGCCACTCCTGTGGCATAAAGGAAGGCAACATAGCTTTGTCCAAATGGTTCCCCAGTTGAGGGCAGGGCAGAGAAAAGAAGCCATAGAGCTGAGGAGACGCAAACAAACGCACAGACTAGAGCAATGCACCAGGCTGACAAAACCATCCCCAGCAGCTGCAGTCCTTGGTCTGACTCATGGGCTGCCTGTTTCTGAATCATGAGAACCATCGGGGAGTTTGAGCCTCCTCCCAGACCTGCAAGTCGGAATGGTCGGGAACGAGTCCTCTGCTCTTGCCCAGGCAAGCCTATGGACACTAGCCCTTGACACATGCACAGCCCTCTAGATGAGAGGCTCACACGTAGGTGGTGGCATCACCCCATTCCACACAGTCTGTCTTTAGACACCAGCTCTCCCTGCACTTTGCTGGCACATAGCTGTGGGGGAGGCCGGTCTTGGTTCCAGGAGAAATTTTCAAGGTATCTGGCTTTTCCAGTGTCGAATGTAATAGTGAAATCTGGTTCTAAAATCATTCCATGTGATTCTTTGAACTAAGAGTGGAGGGCAGGGCAAGCACCAGGAACCCCATGGGATTCTGGCCCACCCAGACCAGGCCCGAGACAGTCATCTTGAGTAACCTGGACACGTGGGACTCAGCCATAGATGGGTTTGGTTTGGGCAAAAACTGTTAAGCGATCAGGTGACAAAATATACCAGTCCCCCCTCCAGGACACTGTTCTTCCATAACCAGAAGCAGGCAGCTGCCTCAGGTGCTCTTGAACAGGAGGAAGCTGTCTCCCCACCAGACTTTCAAGCTTCCAGCTATCAGAAGCGCATTGGTAACCCTCAGCAGCACTGCTTCACCACTCCACTTTCATAAACTGCTTCAGTAGGGAGAGCTACAGATATGATTGGTTTTAAAAGCCCCAATCCTTCCTCTCATCTCCAAATGAATATCACAAACATTTAAACAGGGGTTTTAAATGGAAATTTCTATTGGTTTCATCTCACTGTGTGAGGCAGATGCGGACAGTCACAGAGGAAGTTTCACAGGCGCCACCCTGGCAGAAGGGGAGAAACTTCGCAGTTCCAAAGCAGACCTGCCTGGTGGCCCCTTTGTGAAGATCTGATCTCTCAGCAGCACATGGGTGCTCTGTTGTGGGAAAGCTCTGTCGTGGGAAAGCTACAGTGACTGCCACGCAGACACACAGGCCCTCTCAGAAAGAAGAGCAAGTAGAAGGGAGATGGGGCAAGAGGGCCAGGCTGCAGTGCCCACAGTGTGTCTTTATTAAGTCTTTATTCTTCCAATACTTTGCCAAGGGAGGTTTGCATCTCATCCAGGACTTCTGAGCGATTACACCAGTGGTACAGAAACACACTGAAGCATCATGTCTGTTGCTAATCGTCAAACTGGTAACCAGTATCCTACATTTTGCACCATGGTTGGTGACAAGAGGGCTTGGGGTAGTCCAGTCAATTGTTCATCTTTGAATGAAGCATCAGCTCCATCAGTGGCTGTCACCTCATGTTCCCGTCTCAGGTGTGTTTTTATTATTTGTGATTCTGAGTTACCAGGGAGCTAGGAACACCTGGGAGATGCTGGGAGGCTGGTGCAAAATGAGCTGGAGGAAGATACGTTTTCCTGAAGTCCAGCTGATAGCAGGAGAGTATGGTGCTCAGGAATCTTGTTCTTAAACTTCAGACACAACTTAATTCCCACAACTGAGAGTCCTGCTTGGAGGCTGGGAGTGGGGGGATCAGTCAAACCTGGGTGGGACACCCAGGGCCGATGCTATAGCTCCACCACACAGAGCTCTTTACTAACCCCTGTGTTCATCCTCATTCCCATCTTCCTGTCCCCACCAGGCCACCTGGTCCCCCTTCTATTTCATTTCTACATTCCACGCAGGCTAGGCTGAACAACAGTCTGCTTTCTTGGTTCTGGCAGGGAGCTCTTTCTTCTTAGCTTCAGGGCCATGGCCTGACACCCACTTCCACCGCTGACAGCCGCTGCTCTCTAACCTTCTGTTCAGTCTTCCCTGTGAGGGCTGACGGGTGTATCACCTACAGAAAAGACCTGATGGGGGGCCTGGCTGGGTCCATGTGAGAATGCAAGCCACGCCATGAGCCCCACTCAGCTCAAGGCAAGCAGAACACTGCACAGGAGCATTTCTCTCATTCAGATGCTGGGGAGAAGTGCTGGCCTCCCAGCATCCTTGTCCACAGGCAGTGGCCATGCACACTGTATGTTTGCTCTGCCCCAAACCTGAGCATCACCTCCCATGGCCCTAAGGAGGGCATCTGGGTTAATTTCACCCAGTATCCCTTGTATCTGGTCCCCCTGAAAAGCCACACTTACAGCAATGTGCAGAGGAGCTATGTGCTAAGAGAGTCGGGCGCTCACTGCTGGCTTATTTCTAAAGCTGCGGCATTAAGTGCAGTGGAAGGCCAGGAGACTCTCAGGGGAATGGGCCCTGGATGTGAAAGGAAGGGCACTGCAATGACCCTGACCTGCAGGGCAGGTGGCATGCATGCAGGGAAACTGCATGGCCAACTTGAGGGGCATCATCATGACAGAGGTGGGGCCACACAACTAAAACCTGGGGGCCCCAGGGACCCCCTTGGACACCTGAGTCACAGGGCCCAAGCTAGCTCAGGTCCCAGGGGTCTGGGTGTCCTGCCCACTTTCCTTTCCAACCCCAAAAGAGGAGGAGGAGAGAGTAACAACAGGGAAGGCATAGAGAGGAGAAAAGGCAGAAAACCAAGTCAGGGCAACTATCCAAAACCAGATGAGAGGGATCAAGGGAGAGGAGCAGCCAGGGGGGCATTTCCCATGCTGGGACTTCTGCAGAGGGGCTCCTCAGCCTGGTGAGCTGACCTCTGCAGGCCAGGCCAGCTGTAGGCTGGTGTCCCTGCTCAGCAGGACACACACTCAGCCAGGAAAATGCTGGCACAGCAGGAGCTGGGGACAAAGTGGCACGGTCCACACTGTATCTCCTGGCACTTCTGAGCTATAGCCTTAGCTTCTGAGTCTTCCCAGAGAAAACTTGTTTTTTAGAGTGAGCCATTCACTGCTCTTATTTCCCTTCTCTCCTAGAATAACAAGGGGAAGGATAACACACAGCTGTTAAAAGAGCACCTCTGTCTTCAGTGGCCTGGCTGCCCTCTCCTTATCCCTGGGCCTTATCAGCCGTTGCATCCAAAATGAGTGCCTGGCTGCCATGTACTCCGAAGAATCAGAACAGTCATTGAAAGCAGGCTGCAGGATGTCCCGCTCCTGTGCCACTGGCACTACAGGCCTTAAGGGACCACGCTGGGACCTTGATTTCTAGTGTCAATAGTCTCCTCATAAGATGTAGGAGGGGGCAACAGATAAGTTTTCAGAGTCTAGGTTTTGTTTACAACCTGGATGGTTAGCACGAGAGGCAACATAAAGGTCCTATCCCTCTGTTGCTCCAGGATTCCAGGATCTCATAAGATTCCATTTAATCTGGTGAGACTTTGGCCTCTTCTCAGGCTTTACCTTGATTCTATAAGAAAATGGAGCTAGATATCTTGAAAATAGACAAATGCTTCCCTTGAACATTAGGCTTAAAGACCCCCTGTGCTCCAAGCACCTCTGCTCCCTGTCAGTCCCAAGACTGAGTCTCCCAGCCCCAGGACCCCCACCAGCAGGAGCTGGTGGCAATTGCTGAGTTACTCAGCAGTGCCTCTTCATACCTTGTTATAATTACTGCCTTTTAGCACTGCTGCCATTACCACCTCCGTAAGGATGGACCCAGGGATCGGACAGAGGTAACTTTCTAGTCGGGTTCACTCTTGATAATTATTATCGTAAAGGCACTTAGAGGCAAACAAGAGTCAAGTATGATAAATAGGGCATCTGAAATGATTCTAACTTTCAAATCACTAATGCCATACCTGTCTTCCATAGAGGTAGAAAATTAAGATTTGATTTCATTTAGAAAGATCTGAACTAACCTCTACTTCTTGACTGAGACATCTGGAAGCCAAGCTGTAGGACATAAAATTTTAATTTAAGGTCAAAATGGCAAATTTAAACTCCCCACTCCTTTGAAGGACTGCAAACCGTCCATTTTCCGAAGCTTTGGCCTGTCACCCCATGGAAGCAAGGCATGACCCAGCGGGGACACCTGCCGGGAACATTGATCTGTAAGAATGAGACCTCCTAGCCTGTGGACTGGAGTTCCCTGAAATCTAAAGCAAAAGATTTCACAGTCATAATAAAGTATCCAAACCACTGGTTTGCAAGCAATGAATCATGGTTACCTTTATTATCTGGAAGCATACTGAATGTCTCAACTGGGAAGCTCAAGGAATAGAAGATATGAACTGTCAACACGGTCTGAAAAGTATATCTAAATGTACCAGATCCACATTTCCCCCAGATTCTTAAAGATACATGTTTGGCTGTGTTGAAAAGAGAAGTGACTGTAAGAAGTACTAACAGGTAGCATTTGAAGGACCCACTCCAAAGGACAGACAGGGTCTTGAGAAGTTGCCTGTTCACAGATGGCTGGCAGAGCTGGTGGTGGCAGCATAAACATCAAGGATTAAATTTCAAGACCTAAAGGTCACCTCATCCAATTTTACATGAATTGTTAAAAGTGGCAGAAAATGTTTCCAAAATACCATCTGCAAAAAAAAAGTCCACATCCATGTCACACTGTTGGCAGTCAGTGGGTTAACATGGTAAAAACCTCACACTCACCAGCTGACTTGAAATCTCATTAACTTGCCCCCTCCCCAAAGATGTCTTGGCAAAATCCTAGAAAATTAGCTAATATCAGTATCTAGGATCCCCACATGGACAATCCCTCAAGGCCATTTGTTCACAGCCCTCATAATGGATGGGCCAGGTGGTGTCACAGTCCCCAAGAAGACAAGAGAATGAACCCCAAGAGAAAGATACTATAAAAGATGATATACAAAAGCAAGTAGAAAGAGGCTACTAAAGGAGAGCAAAGGAATGCAAGGGCACCCAAGACCCATAGGCTGGTAGACTTGGAGACTGAAAAAGAAATTGCGAGATTGACTGGAATCCCCAGTGGGCTGCACAGCATGTCTTGGACCTGGACTCATAAAACATGTGTAAAATTGATAGATGAAACTGTCCAGATGATATTCAAGCCCACTGGAGAAGTGAGACACAGCCAACATCCATCACTCATTCAGAGCAGACAGCTGCAGAGAAGCAAGAGCAGGTGAAAACCATGCAGGGGGGCTTCAGCCCACACCCCTGTAAGGTGCATGTGTTTGGAGAGTCCAGCTTAAAGGCTGAGAACAGACGTGAGAGCAGATTTTGGTGGGCGGTAGGGAGGACACGGACGGGGCTCTTGGCCTTTCCCTTGTTGTGGACTGGTCTCTCTGTCTCAAGCATCTGCAGCTCAGTTCCAAAAATAGCTACACATTCCCCTGCCATGCTTCCCCGCTGATGACAGGCACTTTGATGAATTTTGTTAACTTCTTTACCCAGATGCAGAGCATTCTCAAGTAGGCCTCTCCTGGTGGCGGTTGCTTCAGTGGAGAGATACTAATTCCCTGGGAGTACACTGTGGAAGAAGGGGGGCAGCAGAGGAAAAGCAATCTCTTCCTTCAAACTTCTGAAAGATTTACAAGGGGAGAGGCCTGCATGGAGTCATCCCAGAGGCTGCAACTTTTTGTCTCTGCAGCATCTGTCCGGTTCATGAATGCCCAGGAACATCTGGCTCCACCACAGCCTGGAAGGAAATCACACACTGGACAGCCCATTTCTCGGGGCAGCAGGCCATCTTTCTGGAATCCCCTCCTCCAAAAGCAATCTCCTCCTCTGCATGTCCACTCCCATTAACGGCATGGATAAATAAGGAAGAAAGAGCCAAATATGTAATGCAGCACTTCAGTGGGCCTCACAAGAGCAATTTCTCAGAGAAACTTAAGAGGGTCTTTGAAGATAGCGAGAGGCAAGGAGGATCCTTTGTAGTAATACTTTCTCTGGCTCAGGCCGCTACACAGCTGAGACCAGAGGTATCTGTGATGAACTCTTTTGCCATAGTACTGCTGAAAGGAGCAAAGCAAATTGGAAAGTACTGGATTGGGGGGGGGGAGGATGGGAAGACCAAGTAAAAACAGATATACTTATAGCTTATTGTGAAATAGATAAACTTTAATATTCATATTTAATTTGAACTCATCAAATAAAAAAAGAGTTTAACTTCAAAAAAATAATTGGTTGACAATGCTAAAACCCAAATCAGAGACAACATGTTTTCTCAATTAAAGAAATTCCTGTGTGTATTAGGGAGGGGAGGAGATGTTGAATAAATCAAGTGAAATTTTAATTTTAAAAGCAATCAACATTTCAAGCGCTGTCTTCAAGTCTGAGGACCCAGTACCAGACTGACCACAGTTCATTAGGGAGGTGAAGCCCACCATGGGCAGACCTGCCCCACATCGTGCCCTGAGGAGCACTCTGAGATTATTAACTCTGTTCAGCAGGCTTCTTCTGAAGCAAATAAAGGAAAGCAACCATTTCTTCTTCTTTTCTTTTAAACCCCAACCCTGACTGTTTCCAGTGGTAAACACAGGAACACCCATGCTGCGTGATGCATCTAAGAAACACCAGGATGACAAGAAGCAAAATGTCACATCACACTGGGTGGTGGATCCTCATGTTCCACATCCAAGTCACTGGTAAAAAATAATAACTTATTAAGTCAGAATGTAAACTGAAGACACTTCTTCCTGAAGAAAAACTGGAGATTTTAAGGAGTTGCATGAACTCTTTCCGGCCACTGAAAATGACATATTTAAACAGTCACCTGGAAGAATTAATGCATCTTCCGGAAGTATTTCACTGCTTTCCAAGGATGCTAACAAATGTCCTGACAACCTACTTCCTACAATTGGATGCAACTCACCTTTAAGTGCTATTATGAGCCAAATCAAATGCTTCTCATTTAATCATAGCAAATCTACCAAGTATTAACCACCCCCACTGTGTAGATGAGTGAATGAAGCTGAAATGGATTAGGTTTGTTCAAAGTCACGGAGTAGTAACAAAGGAAGCAAGTTCTCTGACTGAAAATCCCACAGCAAATCTTCAACTTCATGCTAGGTTCCCAGACTATTAAACAGCCAAACAAAACCCAGAACTTGCAAGCACCAGCTTTAGAGTAAGATGCATCTGGGTTGGAATTGCATAGTTACTAGCTCTGCGAGGTGCACACCCATTCCCATGGGAGGGAACATTTCTGAAGAACCAGTGAATTGACACTCAAGCAGTGGGAGCTGTTCCCATTCTCTTGTGCTTTGAACCTCCCTGTTCAGGGCAGGATGGGTTAATGCCATTACCTCACTTCAGGGGTAGGCACATAGCCCCAGCCTGGCTTTCTACTGGAGCTTCTGTGAAAAAGAAGCTTCTGGAACTCTTCATTGCCTTCCTTACCACTTCATAGAGATAGTCTTTCTGAGAGTGCCCGCCAACAAAGGAAAATAGAAAAAGAGAGAGATTCCTCATATCATCTCAGCCCATGAAGGCAGCCATGCCTAAAGCTAGAACCCCTAAACTTCCAAGTTAAATGAACCAACTAAACCTGTCATACAGGGCTGTTTGAACTGACCTTCCACCACAGCCAGCCAAGGGCACTGAAAAATACAAGTCCATCTAATACAACTATATGAAATTTGTTTCTGTACCACAACCTTCCAGGCATAATGAAACTGGAAGACTAGGTCCTCTCAAGATCTTTATGGCAGTAAAAAAAGAGTTGAAGAACTCTTACCAAACAGAAGGATGTTTTTCTGGAAAAAGAGACACTGAGGATGTCTGCAGCCTGCAAACTCCATCTCTAGGTAACAAGATGGCCCTAGGAACCCATCTAGGTAATTGGTGACAATGATGAGGCAGGTGCAGGCCTTTGTATCTGCCATGCAGAAGCTGTGCAGCATATGAAACTATCCACACGTCCTTCATCCTCACTGAGGCCTGAGAACCAATAGGAATAACGGGCTTCACCAAACCTACCTGAAGCACTGGAGACCCGGGACACGTCCTGGGACTGGGTGGAGCGATTGCGACTTTGCTGTCGGCGCCGACCAGTGGCTGACCTCGTGGTGCGCACATGGACCTCGCTCACTTTGAAGAAGGCCACCATGAAAGGCTGCTTGTCATAAGGGCCATCTCTGCCCACCAGGCCTGCGGCTCGGGGGTTGATGCTGAGTCCTTGAATGCAAACCAAAGCACGCCCCTCTTTATTCCACAGAAACTTAGTCCTGCAGCTGCACAACTGATCCTTCCCAGCCTCCCAGAGCCTAGTCATAAAGGATGAATGCAAGGGGCAAGTGCATGCATCCTCTGATCTCTGATGGCTCCCTCTGGATGGACAAAACCAAAACACTCCTTCCAAAGGTCCATGAATCAAAGCAAGGAGTGGGTATGCCCAGGCTCCCCCATTTCTGCTAGTCTTTTCCCTTTCCATTCAATCTTTCTTTCTGATTATATTCACCCCAACCAGTGAGGTGACTTCACAGGCTGAGCATGTCTAGCATGAGGACCCATGATGGGACCTCGATTTGCTGAGCTTTGATGCTACAGCGTTCCCTCACAAACCTACTCAACAGTCAGGATTAGACTGTGCTCCCATCTTTCTCTTCATCTTAACATCATCTACCTGCCTCTGCTTCTGAGTGCTCTCCTCCCACTGTTCCTCTCAGAACCGTGACCACCTAACCAGCTTCTAGTCCTCCCAGGGAAAGGTTTTGTTTTTCAATAGCAGTTACAAAGGAACAGTTAATAAAGTCATCCTGAGCCCAGGACTTGACTGTAAACCTCAGCTCTCCTACAACTGTTGTAAAGGAAATGGATGACAGCGACCGTTTGCTTGATTTTGGCAAACTTACCATCGCGAGTCACCACACTCAGCTGGAGCCCCATGTTGTGCTGTGGGGTCACGACCCACAGATTGCTAGTGGCCGTGATGTCGAATTCCAGCCAGCCTTCTTCTGAGGCCCACACTATGCGGGTGTCCAACAGAAATAGGTCAGAGTCTCTGAAAGAAAGATAAGATGGCACTGTGAGTAGCATGCTACCCTCTTAGCTCATTCTCACTGTCCTGCCTTGCTGTCACAATAAAAGATGCCAAAGCAAGATCAGGTCCACCAGAAAGCACTGTGTATAGTGATCTGCAGCAGCTCTGGGGGGCATGACACTATATAGGTCACGTGCATAACACAACCTGGAGAGAAATGAATGCATGCTATAGCCCTTCAGAAAAATCAGCTTTCTCCTGAACAGAGGAGGATCCCTCAGCTTCAACAAAAGCCTTGCTGTAATGCTTATACCAGATTTTCTTTGGAATTAGGGTAAATGATACATAGTCAGACAGACGGGTAGACAGATAGATAGAGTCAGACTGTTGCTTACTTTATGGCTAATGAACTCTAGAAAGAGAAAGTGTGGAAGCAGTAGGAAAGAATTAAGAAAATACTAAAATCAGGATCAATCTGAGCACTGACAAGGTTGTGTTTTGCTCATTTTTGTTTTTAAAATTAGGGCCTGACATTTTTTGCATGTTGATTCCTGTGAAATAAGGAGAAACAAGAAGCTGCATCATATCTCTGAGTAATCATCAGTTCTTTTATTTTAATTAAGGCACTTGACTGGTCTATGGCAAGTGTCAAGTCCTTTCTCGTCTGGACTGTGTAACGTGGGTGTGTGTATGTTGAATGATGTTAAAGTTTATCCCACACAGCTGTTGAGGTTCTTTGAGGCAAACTAGTTAAGTCTATTCCTTCCATTGGGCTCCACAGGGAATATTTTTATATTTTTTACAATTTTCAGCTAACATAATTGTAAGGGTTGTGGGAAGATGGAGTGAGGGTTTCTTCCTGATCACCCAAATGTCATGGCGGAGCAGTGTTAGGGGCCAGTCACCTTCATGTGTTGCAAGGACACTCTGAATCTGAGCTGATGTCCCAGGGTCAGTGGCATGAAATGGCCTGGAATGCCCATGACAGGGAAGGGTGTGTTCTGGCCATGGAAAGATTCAAATCCCTGGTGCTGGAAATATTTTGCTGAAATATTTTACTGGATAGAATAACTCAGTGGAATGAAATACAAAATTTAAAATGAGCTTCTTTTTTTTTAAGATTTTATTTATTTATTTTTAGAGAAGGAAGGGAGGGAGGTAGAGAGAAAGAAACATCAATATGTGGTTGCTGGGGGTCATAGCCTGCAACCCAGGCATGTACCCTGACTGGGAATCGAACCTGCCACACTTTGGTTCGCAGCCCGTGCTCACTCCACTGAGCTACACCAGCCAGGGCTAAAATGAGGTTCTTGATATAAGTGAAGCACATTTAAACAAGTTATAAAGTCCTTCCATATATTTTGCTTTCTTCAGTTCTTAGAACAACCCTGAAAGCTTGGTAGAACGTCATTATCTCCATTTTACAGTTGGGGAAACTGAGACTCAGGTGTGAGGTTAGGGTCATGTCGCCAAGATCAAAAACTACTAAGTGAGAGAACTAGGTAGAGAAAAGAAAGTGGATTCAGAGTTTTCCATAATGACATATTGCCTTTTGAGATCATTATGAAAGATAATTTGTGACAAATGAATGCAATTTATCTCTATTCTTTTGAATTTGTGAGGACAGTGAAACATCTGAGTTAAGAATTTTAGATTTCTCAGAAGGGAAACAATTTTTCCTGTTTACATGGCTTAGAGTTAGAAGAAAACTCTTTTGTCATTTTTTCCAAGCTTAAAACAGTAGGAACAGCTAAAAGAAGTTTACTCAGCTGCTGAGCAGAGTCTACAGGGGGCACATTCAGACCTGCCATCTTTAAAGCACGCTCCAACATGCATGTGTCACACCCCCTGGTGACAAATCAGCCTTCCCCATCACTTAGGTAACTGTGAGCAGGGAGACGGGGTGTCCATGGAAAACAGCAAGAGGGGAGTGCAAGTCCAAGGCTTTGAAGTTAAGATGCAAGAAGACATAAATTCTCTTCTGGAAGGTCAGAGAAGACCCTTATCCAGCAATAACACAGACATCATGCACAGCACTGTGGGAAAAGTAGCCCTGGCTCTGAAGGCAGTGCAAGACATATTCACGTCAGAGCAGCACCCTCTGCAATGAAGACACATTGAGAATTCCAGGGCATGAGGCTGACCCTGAGACAGAGGATCAGTGTAGGCCTCTAATGCCATGGGTCCCTAGTTGCTATTTATAGAACTTTGATGATGCTCATAATTTTTAAGGTCTTGTAACAAAGATGGAGAAAAATACAGTCCAACATATGAGTGGGGCATATTTGGTAGAAAGAGCCAGAACAAAGATTTTCTATTTTTTTAAAGTATATTTTATTGATTATTTTTTATATTTTATTGTCCCATTTTTTTCTCCCCTTTAATTCCCTCTACCCTGAATCCTCCCTCCCACTAGCACTGCTCTTAGTTCATGTCCATGGGGCATACATATAAGTTCTTTGGCTTCTCCATTTCCCGTATTATTCTTAGCCTCCCCCCATATATTTGTAGCCACCATTTATGCTTGTTATTCCCTGCACCTTTTCCCCCATCTCCTCCCTCCCCCTTTCCACTGATAACCCTCCATGTGAAGTCCATTTCTGTGAATATGTTCCTGTTCTAGTTGTTTGCTTAGTTAGTTTTTGTTTTTTAGGTTCAGTTATTGATAGTGTGAGTCAGTTGTCATTTTACTGTTCATAGTTTTGATCATCTTCTTTTTCTTAGATAAGTCCCTTTAACATTTCATACAATAAGGGCTCGGTGATGATGAACGTCTTTAACTTGACCTTATTTGGTAAGCACTTTATCTGCACTTCCATTCTAAATGAAAGCTTTGCTGGATAGAGTCATCTGGGATGTAGATCTTTGCCTTTCATGAATTTGAATGCTTCTTTCCTGCTCCTTCTTGCCTGTAAGGTTTCTTTTGAGAAATCAGCTGATAGTCTTAAGGGAACTTCTTTGTAGGTAATTGTCTCCTTTTATCTCAGTGCTTTTAAGATTCTCTTCATATCTTTACTCTTAGGTAATGTGATTATGATGTGCCTTGCTGTGTGCTTCCTTGGGTTCAACTTCTTAGGGACTCTCTGAGCATCCTGGACTTCCTGGAAGTCTATTTCCTTTGCCAGATTAGGAAAGTTCTTCATTATTTGTTTAAACAAGTTTTCAATTTCTTGCTCCTCCTCTTCTCCTTCTGGCACCCCTATGTTTTGGATGTTGGAACATTTAAAGTTGTCCTGGAGGTTCCTAAGCCTCTCTTCATTTTTTTTGAATTCTTGTTTCTTCATTCTGTTCTGACTGAATGTTTATTTCTTCCTTCTGCCCCAAATCGTTGATTTGAGTCACAGTTTCCTTCCTTTCACTGTTGTTCCCTGCATATTTTTCTCTATTTCACTTTGCAGAGCCTTCACTTTTTCCTATTTTGCAACAATACTCAACCATTTCTGTGAGCATCTTGATTACCAGTGTTTTGAATTCTTCATCTGATAGGTTGGCTATCTCTTCATTGCTTAGTCCTATTTTTGAAGCATTGATATGGTCTTTCATTTGGGCCATATTTCTTTGTCTTGGTGTTTCTGTTACATTGTAAGAGGCGGAGCCTTAGGTATTCACCAGGGCAGGGCAACCTGTGTTGCTGTGCTGTGGCGCTATATGTGGGGGAGGGGTCAGAGAGGAAAAAATGCTGCTTTCTTGGCTCTTGGCCAGTTTTCAGTCACTTCCCCCACTACCCACAAGTAAATTGGGCCCTTCTAGTGCTGATTCCTAGGTTTGTGGGGCTGTGTAAGTTCTAGGACCCTGTAGGTCTCTCCAATGAACTCTCTTGTGAGACTTGGAGTTTCTCCCTCTGCTGCAACACCACAGGTTTTCACAGCCAGAGATTTTGAGGCTTTCTTTCCCCATGCTGGAACCCTGGTTTGTGTAGTCTGTGTCTCTCTCCAGCTGTTCCTCCCAGTTTATCTGCACGCAAATATGAGGACTGCCAACTACCACCTCGCTCACTCAGTCTTCCAGTTGCTACCTTGCCACACGTCCTCTTTGCCCCTCCTGCCAGTCTGAGTGAATATTTCTTCCTTAACTGCTTGGTTGTCAGACTTCCAGACATTTTGATTTTCTGGCAGTTCTGTTTTTGTTTTGTTTTCTTTTGTTTTTAAATTTGTTGTTATCCTTCTTTTGGTTGTGCAAGGAGGCAAAGTGTATCTACTGATGTCGCCATCTTGGCTGGAAGTCAGTGTGCCAGAAGAGTGTTGATAAGAAGGATTAATAATCACAATGTAGAAGAAGTGAAATCTTCAATGTTAGTGGGGATCAGTGGACATGGAGAGCCCGTGTTTCTATCTTGACTCTGCTCCTAAGTCAGGCTGGGCCCCCGGGAATTCCTTTCTCTGCCACACTTCCCTGTACAATAAGGAAAATGCCAGGCCTCACTGCTCAAGCAGCCTGTGGGCTACATGAACACAGTCTAATGGTGAGTGTAGAAAGATAAAAAACTTGGGCTCCTGGAAGTCAGGCAGTCTCAAATTTAGAAGTTTAATTCCAGGACACTCAGGTTCTGTGGAAGAGAGGTGAGGTCGAGAATGGACTTAAAATAACTGGACTAAACGGAGAGAGAAACAACAAATATTTACTGTGTCCTTTCAATACATGGGCACGTGTGCAGAGCCTCTCCTTTACTCCTCGGGAAGCCTGGAGAGGCAAGTCCTACAGCTGATAACATGGAGCCTGGAGAGAGTAAGTGTATTATAGTCCCAGGTATTAAATGGGCTGACCAGAGCTCAAAATCAGAGCGTGGACTCATAGCCACCAGCTACCTAAAAAACAGAGTCAAGAAAAGTCTAGGTCACAGGTTGAATACTCTGAGCAAGGGCTCAGAGTAAGGTAAGGAATCAAAATCTACTGCACATAAATGCCAATGTCAGGTGGCTACAGAAAACAGATGAAGATACCTGGGGCTGCCACAGGACCCCAAATCAGGAGCAGGTGCTCATATTGGGGTCTAGGTGCACCAATGAAGGGGTGACAGGTGCATGCAGAGATGGGGTCTAGGTGCACCAATGAAGGGGTGACAGGTGCATGCAGAGATGGACTGCCCACTCTTGCACTATCCCTCATCCTAGGCAGAACAGTCTGTCTAGACCAAGACCACCATTGGCATGCAGTCTCACAGCCAGGGTGAGGAACTTGAAGAATTACAGCTTTAAGGAACAGCTTTGCTGGCTGACCCTCAATGCTTCCAACAACTCAGGTATTTGAGAAACATGACTTATGGCAAGTCATTGAAATGGTTCTGGTCTGACCCACATCTGTTTACTTTTCTTCAATGATACATGGCCTTCTTAGTCTACCGACTCTCTCAAAGTACAGCCTCAAATAAGATGCACTTCATTTTGTTATATGAAAAAACAAGGTCCCCTTCTGAATCTCACTGCAGCAGGGTTGAGTTCTGTTATTACCATCTGCAATATGAGTCACTGGTCAATAACAAATCCCAGGGTCTGGCCAAAATAACTACCATGGCTGGACTATTTGGACCCTCCTACTGAGATGACAGACACTCAAGTAGGCATGCTATAAAAGAAAGTCCTGAAACAAGACGGAGATAACATTTTGAATGAATTTATTTCCTATTTTGTTCTCAACCAACACATAGATCCATGTTACATGATGAATATGTTTTCCATCTTCAAGGGTACAATAGTGTTATTCTCAATCTATCCCAACTTGAGGGCATGTGTTTCCTTGTATTGTTACCATCCAGGAAAAATAAAGTTCTTTACAATTAATAAGCCTAATAAGAAATTTCTAGAAATTTTCAAATATTCATCCTGGTACTAGAGTTGCCTGACTAGCACACCACTGAAAAGACTTGCTGAGTTAGTGTTTATGGGCAAGGTCACCCCTGTGTGGTCCGTCTCATCACATAGCCCCCAAAGCACCACTGATGGTTAGGGGCACTCCATCAGGCTGAGAAGCAGGCAGCACCAAGGGCAAACACAAAGGCACAGTGGTCTTTCTCTTCTTTGCCCCTGAAAAAGGCCTAGAGGCATCTGAGCTTCTAGTTTTGACCTTTCCTGACAAATACTATCCATTAAAGTCTCACTGCCTGGAATAAAGTACAATTGTGCTTATTACTAACCATTTTACTAGAAAAATGTTCTTCATAAAATGAAATTTATAAGTTTGAAGCAAGCAGATTTGTGAAATATTTGATAAGGTGAGTTTGTGGTTTGTTTCTTTATTTCTTCATAACACATTGCTCTGCCATTTATGTGTCTGGATTTAATGGTAAACTAAGATACAAAACAACATTCATACACTGATGAACCAACTTTATGAGATAAAAAATTCAATTTTCAAATGGAATGAAAGTAAAAAAATTAAGAAGTTTAGAAAATTAGATAGTAAGGCAAAGATTTATATTTTTTCCTTATGTAATGTATCACATATTAAGGATTATGTCTAAAATTTCACCACTAAAAAGAGAAAAGAAATAGGATTTGAAAAGACAGCACTACAGCTCAGGGTGAAGTGCTATACACACACAGATTTGAGTAATATGGATGAAGGGACATTAGTATTATATAATTAGCTCAGTTCTCATTGATTATATACCACTTCATATTACCCAAATTTTACCTCAAGGATGAACATAGTATGAAGAGAGGTTTAAAATATCAGTCACCTTAACTCTGTAAGGGGTATTTCATCAACAAACCAACACAAATCACTTTTCTGTCAGAATATTAACATAGCAAGCCCTTACATGGTACTTAATACCTGGCTGTACTAACTGTTCTTATGTATGTTATCTCCTCACAATCACCATAAAGAGTATTAACACCGTCACACTTTGGCAGATCAGGACACTGGGAAACAGTGAAGTTAAGTAGTTTGCTCCCAGTCACTTAGCCGGTAAGTGCAGAGCTGGAATTTTTTTTTTATTGTTGTTCAAGTACAGTTGTCTCCATCTCCCCCTCTCCCACAGCCCCCTACCCCACCCATCCCCACCTCCCACTCTCAAACCTACCCTCTTTGGCTTTGTCCATATGTCCTTTATACGTGTTCCTTGATGGCCCTTCCCTTATTTTCCCCCCATTATCCCTCTCTCCCCTCCCCTCTGGTTACTATCAGTTTGCTCTTTATTTCAATGTCTCTGGTGATACTTTGCTTGCTTGTTTGTTTTGTTGATTAAGTTCCACTTATAGGTGAGATCATATGGTATTTGTCTTTCACAGTTCAGGTGTTATATATGTCCTTAGCCATAGAGCAGTGGTTCTCCAGATCAGCCTGTATCAGGATCCCCTGGGAGCTAGCTAACTTAGACTGCTAGGCCCACCCCAGAGTTCCTGGGGTGGGGCCTGAGAAGTCGCTTCTAATAGGTTCCCAGGTGACGCTGATGCTGCTAGACTGAGGACCAAACTTTGAGAGCCATTAAACTACAACATATTCCCTCTCTCTTCTCTTTTCTTTTTTGTTGAATTTATTGGAGTGACATTGGTTAATAAAATTATATAGGTTTCAGGTATACAATTCTATAATCTGTGTATTGTGTTGTGTATTGTTTTGTATGTTCACCACCCCAAGTCAAGGCTCTTTCCATCACCATTTATACCCCTTTTACCCTCTTCTACCCCCCCATCCCACTTTCCCTCTGGTAATCACCATACTGTTGTCTGTGTCTATGAGTTTTTTTCCCCGTAATCCCTTCACCTTTTCCACCCATCCCTGCAACCTCTCTCCCCTCTGACAGCTGTCAGTCTGTTCTCTATGAGTCTGTTTCTATTTCGTTAGTTTATTTTGTTCATCAGATTCCACATGAGTGAAATCATATGGTACTTGTCTTTCTCTGACTGGCTTATTTCACTTAGCATAATACTCTCCAGATCCACCCATGCTATTGCAAAAGGTAATATTTCCTTCCTTTTTATGGCCAAGTAGTATTCCATTGTGTAAATGTGCCATAGCTGTTTTATCCACTCATCTACTGATGGACACTTAAGCTGCTTCCAAATTTTGACTATTGTAAATAACACTGCAGTGAACATAGTGGTGCACATATTCTTCCGAATTAGTGTTTTGGGTTTCTCCAGATATATTCCCAGAAGTGGAATAATTGGGTCATAATCCCTCTCTCTTACATATGGGTGGTATTAACTTCACCTGCTTTTTAGACTTAAGGTTCAAAGCTATCTGCTCTCAAGATGGATTGTTCCACTCCCTAAACAGTGCAAAGCAAGAATGGGCTGCTCCATAAGTAAATGTTGGATTGTCTTATGGACTGATCTTACCCTCAGGGGGTTATCAACCCAGGCTAATAATTCGAATCACAGGTAAGACCAAGTCCAAGGTAGTAGTAATATGAGAAGGCTTGCTTCTATGTGTCTAAGACAGAGAGAATGAGGAAGGTAGAATATTATTTTATATAAATTAATGGCTACCTAACCTGTTCTCTCTGGCCACATAAACAAAATAATGTTCCCAAACACTGGGGTACACTCCAACATGCCCTAGGGACGAGGCACAGATTAAACAAGGGATTCTGCCACTTTTTACACATGTGTGCAAATCTCACATGTTTTAGTTCTCATCACCAATCCTACATTTCCATACCTCTGTCCAATATGGAGAAATAAAGCAGCAAAAATACTGTTAACTTGTGATTTATTATTTTTTTAAAGATGCTTCACAAAATAAATTTAACTGCTACCATGGCCTGCCTTCCACAGAGCTGGCCATACTGGTAAGGTGGTACCTGCACCAAAGCAATCCATTTCTGGGAGCAAAAAATACAGAAGGCATAGTTTCCAGAAATAAAAATCTATCTCCTTTTCTCTTTCATGTTTACCAAGTGGATAAGCAGTTCCCAGACAAGAGTTTCTCTGCCCACCACACCCTGACTTCTCCTCTCCCTCAAACTTAGCATTCTTTTGAGTGTATGCAATTCTTTATTAAAACTTTGATTCCTCTCTGAAACATTCTTTTCTACTCAGTGCCTTTGCAAAGAACAGAACATACTTACACCAAGGAATAAGCCTATGTATGCAGCCTATGAGGCAGCTTTTTGAGCCTTTACTTTTAAAATTTCAGGTAGATAATTCTAAGTATAAATAATATGCACTGCACTAAAAAGATAAAACTAACTAGTTATATAACCTTAGCTGTGTGTTAGTTGTATTATCTATCCCTTTTTCAGGGGCAAAGGAACAAATAGTGAAAAGTTCAATGCTTGCCTGAGGCCCACACTGAGTGTGCCAGAGATTATCAAGTCAGTGGTAAATTTCAGGAGTCCCTGAGGATCATACCTGTGAAAGGCAGATACAGAAAGAGAAACAGGTGTGGCTGCACTTAGTGATAAAAGGCTTTAATTTTGTTCTACCAAACTACAATAGCATTCTCCTATCCTGGCTTTCTCAAATTTGCCCTTCTCTTCAAAGCAGAAAATAGTCTCAGATATCGCCCTTTTATCTCAGTGATGATAAAGTTCACTCTCCAGTTCAGCAGGCAGCCCTGAAAATGCAACAGAATTCATAGAGCAATCAGTCTGTAAAAAATGCTTTTCCAAGGAAACTATCCTCTTAGATCCTGGAACTGGATCAACTACTGGGTTCATGTCTTGTTTTCAGAACTATACTACTTGGTTAATGAATCAAATATCAACATTTGTGGGACTTCATTATAAAGATTTGCAAATAAAAATGATACTTCAGAGATATATGCTTCTGGATATAATGTGTCAAACTAACACTCCCACTATGAACAAGTTTAAAAAATAAACCTCTTTGAAGTTATCTCACAGCAAAAAAACACAGTCAATACATGATGATTCAAGATCTCAGAAAGAAGGGAAATGCATTAAGGTAAGGTTTGTATTTGCTGTTGGCTTTTCATCTCAAGGCATTTGTTAATTCCTTGTATGAAGCATAGATGCCAAACAAAAAGGAGCAGCAGTCTAGACACTGGAGCAATGTCACTGGCTGGGGATCACTGGAGTTTAAGGAAGCTAGGACTTGAAGGTCTATGGCCCCAGAGGAAAGGGGCTGCATAGAGGTGAGCTCATAAGAGTGATTCACAGAAGTCTGGGTTCACTTCCTCCAGGATCTTGGCTCTTCACATTCTGGCTGCCTTGAACTCTAATATTTTGCCAAATATTAAGCTGTATGTGCATGGAGTAAGAAGCTGAGAAAACAAGCAGAAAGAAACTGCTTAGATGATTAAAAGCAAAGCAGACTTTGGGGCAGTCTTACAAGGCTGGGGAATTAAAAATTAGAGTTTAGAGCCCACTAAGGAAGACGGGCTCTGGTAAACCTCCTAGATCTTCAGCTGAGACCCCTAAAGGGCTGACCTCTAGGAGAAAGGGAAAACCAGGAAGAGATGAGCCTTAGCACATCCTGAAACCCAGCCTTATCTGGAACAAAAAGAACAAGGTAATCTGTTTGCATTTTGTCTGCTTTCTGGAAGAAAATAAAATCCAGTCTGGGAGAAGATAACAGTATCTAGAACTGTTTTTCATAAATAATGTCAAGAATTTAATTTAAAAAATTATCAGACATTCCAGGAAAAAAAAATGAGGAAAAATCAAGGGAACAAATAGATGATGGAAATAGATCTATAGGTGATCCAAATAACAGAGATATCAGACATGATTTTTTTCATCTAGTCTTGTATAAAGAGGATTATAAATCACAAGTTGGGCCTGTTCCAGGGATGTGAAGTTGGTTTAACATCTGAAAATCTTTAATGTAGTGTCTCACACTGACACTATAAAGGAGAAAAATCATATTATCTCCAAAAATTCAGCAAAATATTTTGATAAAATTTTACACCAATTTCTAATTTTAAAAAACTCTCAGCAAATTAGGATTAGAGAAGAGTTTCCTTAAATAAAGAATACTTACAAGAACATTTAGTGGGTTTGGAGGGGGGGGGAGAAAATATGGACAACTGTAATTGAACAACAATAATTTTTTTAAAAAAGAACATTTAGAGCAGCCATCATCCTTAATGGTAAATTATTAATTTTTCCCTCCATCCCCCATTAGTTTAGAAATATGACAGAGATTTCCAATCTGAGATTAGAAATCTAAGTGGAATTCAGCATTGTACTGGATGTCCAGCTAGCACAACAAAACAAGAAAGAAAAGAAACAAAAAATATAAGAATTACAAAGGAAGAAATAAAATTGATGTTTATAGATGGTGTGATTGTATTTATAGAATTTCCAAACTAGTGCACAGAAAAATTATTAGAATTTATATGTGAATTTGCAAGGTTGCTAGATAAAATAACAATATACAAATTCAATTGTATTTCTAAGTGTAAGCAATAAACAATTAGACACTGAAATATTTAAAAGCTAATAATACCATTTACAATATCATAAACTTAAATACCTGAATTAATTCTAATGAAAATATTCAAGACACAAAAAAACTACAAAATATTATTTAGAGAAATTAAAGAAAGCCTAAATAAATACCATATTATTGGATTGGAATGCTCAATATTGGTAAGAGTCAATTCTCCCCAAATTAATTTCTAGATTTAATGAAATTCCAATCAGAAGTCCACAATTTTTCTTTGTAGAAATTGAAATGTCTATTTTACAATTTATATGGAAGTGCAAAGATTCATACATAGCCAAGAAAATTTCAAGGAATTGAGTTGGAGAACTTACACATAGACATCAAGCCTTCTTTAAAAACTCAAAAGAATTAAGGGTATAACACTGGTGGAAGAAGAGAAAAATTAACAAATGGAACAAAATAAAGATCCTAGAAACAGACCCATGTATATGTTATCACCTGATTTAGGACAAAGTTGCCCAGAAGTATAATGAAAATGAAAACTATCTTCAATAAACTACTGGGTCAATTAGGTTTTTCTATTCTTACACAGCTGGAATAGCTAATCAACTTCAATATCTCACATAGGACTTCAAACATCTACTACTATAGTTTAGTTCATTCTGCTGAGTTAAGCACTGCCATTCCCATTGCCTTGAGGGCATCCCTTCTGTGACTCAGCCATGGTCCAACCAGAACCCATCTCCATTCCTTTTCCTCACTTACTGTGTGGTTCCTATCTGTGAGTGGTTCAGAGTATCATATCAAACTTCATGTTTTGGGGAAATGTATATTTGACCTTTGACAGTTATTTTCTCTCATGGAACAATTATATTCTATCTGTAAAATAGGTTAAAATTGGTGAATTTTGTCTAAAATTTAGTTTAAGCCATAGTTTAGTCTGGGATTTTTCCTGGGACCCCACAGCATGACTTTAGGGCTATCCTAGGGAAATCTTTTACTTTTGAAGACCGGCTCTATGGCAGCGCTGCCCTGTTTCCTTGATTCAGAGATGTATTTCTTCATATCCCAAGGATTCTGAAGTTAGAACAAGACAGGCCAGGGCAAATGTAGGTGTACAATTGCTCACATGGGAAATAATATAATAATTAATAAATAATATTACAAGAATAATCTGTTTTGCATACTCACAACTATAAACCTACTTTTTCCCTGCCCTGTAGAGACCAAACTAAAAAATATATATACAATTAAAAATGAATAAATCTGCCTGTTTGCAAACAGAGGAGTCAGCTGTGGTACTGTTCATACCAGGAATAATGAATTTTAAATTTGGCAATTATTTCTTATTTTAAATGCACTATGAGAGAACATGGAAAAGTCACTATATACACAGAAGGTAGACTATAACTACCAAGCAATGCAATGACCAAAACATACGGAAGAGCACACAGCATTTCAAAACTAGCAGAATCAAGTGGGGTCAATTCACATACCAAACAGGGCCATTTTTCAGATGCTAAATGTGTTCCCCTGTTAAAATTTCTGTCTGGCTCTTAGGAGATGCTCTTTGACTTCTAAGTATGCAAAATCAATTAAAACAAGTAAAGTTATGTCTTTAGCCAAATAAGAAATACAGATGAATATTATATTCTTCAAAGGCCTCAGAATTGCACTAGTAACCTAAAGGTGCCATAGAAATAAAGATCACAAGTACATGTTATGATAAGCAACATGCTACCATCATACTAATGTACATGAATAGGAAAGGTCAAAAGTTATTGACAGCAGCCTTTACACTCCAGGTGTGAAGACAGCTTACTGTGTATGAGATGCAGGAGAAAACAGTGAAGTAAATGGACAAATATAACGCTGTAAATAAGTACAAATACTTCTGTATAAATTTATTCTAGCCTCTCCTCTAGAAAAGCTGCTTAAATCAATGTGTGATCAATAAATCAATGTTTGATCAATAGATCAACAAAGGTTTTCCATAGGAAGACCATGAGACTCAATGTACCAGGAACTGACAGACACATTTTTCCCCCCAAGAGAACTGTCTCACTTGCCATCCAAATCGAAGCATCCTTGGGATGTTCCCATCAAGGCTAAGGAGACGGAGATGTGGAGCATGCCAGTAGGAACTGTCCCCATGTCACTGGTGTGACTTTGGGGAGGCATAGCAGACAAAAGTTTAGGCATAATTTGGACTTGGCAAAATTCATCTGTGACACATTTCATTCTCTAATAGGTAATATGCTTGACCTGCTTATCTGAGGGGATCACGGTTAACTTCTAATGAGGGAATATATGAGAAGGTGTTTCCCAAACTTTAAGTACTATATAAATGCTAATTTTTTACCAATGTTATCATAAAAACGTGATTGATAACACCAGATGTTAACACCAAACTCATCTTAAAGTGTACACACCACACCACAGCATAGAGTATGTTTACAAGTCAAATGCAAAGTCATCTGTGCTCCTCCGGTTTAACTGTGTACACTGCTACTGGCTGGTCCCACTCTCCTCAGACCTTTTCAAGACTTAGATTCCATCTTGGGACTTATTCTCAGGCTTTGAATAAAGTATCAAATGTTTCCCTGTTCTTACTCAAAACACCATCTATAAAAGTAGTCACTTTTTGAACTTACCTGGTCCAGTGATTTCTTATCAGTCTGAGGAATATGTTTCTGTAGAGATCACAGCAACGGCCTATCTTCCAAGAATCTTTTCTGGCTGTCCCTTTATAATAGGAGGCCCAGTGCATAACTTATTCTGCCTCAGCTGAGTATATGAGGGCATTTAAAAACCTGCCTTTTTTTTCTTTTGCAAGGAGGCCAACTCTTTTGCAACACAAACATTTGTTAAATTAAGTTAATCCATCACATACTACAAATTTCACTGGAACACAGATTAGAGAAACAAGTTTCTTTACAAGCCTGGAGAATAATTTTCGGCCAAGACACCCCAAGACGGTACAGATGGGGGGATCAAACCTCCCCCAAGAGTCTTGCAGTTAAATCTGGAGCCTCTGGAAGGACAAGAGGAGACAGCAGGAGGCCTGGGCTCCTGGCCCACCGATAAGAAAAAAAATCTGTTCCTGGCCAACCTGGAACCCTTCAAAAGCGTTCATGAAATTCTCCCAATCCTCCCAGTATTTTCCCTTTCCTGTACATAAAATCAAACACATCCAATCGCCAAACAGCCCCATCCTAGAAGGCAGAGAAATTACAACTCTGCTTTGACAGAGAGCCATCAAAGGTTGGGACAGTTTGAGATTTTGTTTTCCAAGCTCACTGCTGGCCTCGAGGAAGTATGACACCAGCGCTTTAAGCACAAGGCAGCTGTTCATTTTTGGCTGAAGTTCAATATAAACCTCACAAATGGTCTGCTAGCTCTCTTTTTAAAAATAATAATTAAAAAAATTTTACAGTCACAAAACTCACAATCTAGTGTTTTCACTATAAAACTTTTCCTGCAGGACAGAGAAAACCATGTATTCTGAACAAAGTTCTGAGCCAAAAGAGTACCAGGAGGGTATTTCCTTCAGAAAAATATAATGGGACAAATACTTAGGCAGACTGAAAATCAATGGCTAAATCAGTTCCAAAAAATCACTGAACATCAATTCTCTCTGAAGTATTGAAAGATGAAAATCTAGCAACAAATAAGTTACTTTTCAAAAGAGGTCCTTAATGGTTAAGTCACTGAATATACTTTTATTAGGGAGTGAAAATAAGACATCAGAACACTTCCCATTCATTCTGAAATTTTGGTCTGTTTTAAAGATACCACAAATGACTATATTTTACTTATAATTTTACTATTCCAGCAAGAATTCACATAAACATCAATGTGTATGTTCAACACCATGATGTGTCCCCCAAAACTGGCAAGTGTCCTTCCTTCTCTTTTATTTCTCTCCTTAGAGATGTAAATGTGCATAAGGGCCAAATGTTGACAGTGCTCTCAAAAGTAAAATAAACCTTTCATGGGGCAAGTTAACGTTTGTTATTATTCTAGTGTGCATATTTATGACAGACCCACACACAGATTTATAATTTCAGGATAAACTAAAGTCATTCCTAAACCTTTGGACACTCTTGGGAAGTTAATAGACTTCCAAGACCAAAAGCAAGAATGTGGACTTGGTTTATAAAGCAAAGCCTGGCAGATCCCTCACCGAGTCTGTAAGTGTGGGCTTCCCTCCCTGTCTGTATTCTCTCCCTTTAGTGTTTATGTCCACACCTACCACCTGACTGCCAGGCTGTCATACCACATGCTGAGCTTCCACCTCATGCTCAGTAAGTGTGTGCAATGCTAACCTACTGTGTATCAGGCACTCCACCCTCCCCAAACCACTAAACTGACCTCTACGTAGTAAACAAAATTCAAGGTCATTGGCTTATTTTCTGTGTGCTATAGGTTTGAACTAACTGCTATTATCCTTCATCCTCAGCCCTTCATCCAAATTTCGCTCCATGGAAGTTTGTTTTTTTTTGTTTGTGGAGCAAGTCCCATAAACGTACTTCATTGCAGTTCTTTTATAAAATAATCTGGCCTCATTTCAGGAAATAAGAATAATGCAGACATAGAAAAAATATCTATCATTCCCTTGAATTCAAATGATAAAAAAATGCATTTGATGCACATACTCATTTACTAAAAGACATATCATACATATAATACATACAATATATGTATATATAATATGCACAAATACATAGCCTTCTAGTCACTTGAATTAGTATCATTTGTAAGTATCCTTACACAATTTTCATTTTAGCCTCGCTGACCCATTATTCAAAGTAGAGACTAAACAATAGTGGGAAACATTTTATCCCCAGTAAATCATACATTCTCTCTTCACAAAGGATGCTTAGTAAATATGGTCTACTGGCTTGCTTAAGAAAATAAACTATTTGGAAAGTCTTCAACGTATTGGCAAAAAATCTTCCTACTGGCTAAACACTGCCATTTAGAACACACCCCTCATCCTGCTCATGTGCAAGCCCTGAACTCCAAATCACCATCCACAGACATACTCGGCGTCATGGATGACAGGGTGAGAAACGGGGGTCAGCCCCACCCTTGGGCTTCCTTGAGCCTTCATACCTGTGCTGATGCTCCTGTAAGACTTGATAAATGCTGATAAGAAAAGTTTGGTTTTTAAAACTCCCCACAACACAGTCCTTGTAGATTCGGAATTCTGCAGCCGTCACCGCCTCACCCTCAGGAATCTGGGATAAGTTGAACTTGAACTCTTTGTGGTGTCGCTGGCGAGGGGAGAACTCCTTGTCGTACTCCACTATAAGATTAAACAAGAGAGAGTGACAACTATTGTTACTTGACTAAGTGCCACAGGCTCACCTCAAAAGAAAGTCTCTCAATTTAATTCATAAGTGGATTACAGGTTACCAATGGTTTATTAGAGGGATTGGGGTGGTGGAAAGAAAATTGTCTAGGCTGTCAAGCAGTCTGGGATTAAAATCCTTTATTTTACCCAAGGATTAAATAAAATTCTTAGATTTTATTTAATTTAAATACCTTAGATACTCTAGTTTAACTAAGTTGCATGAAAGCAAGTTATTTAAATTCTTTGCTTCAGGTTTCTTGATCTGCAAAAAACAGGAACACTATGGCTTCAAAGGGGAGTTGTAAGAATTAAGAAAACAGTGACTAAGAAGGTGTCTGGTGATCCCAGCCATTATCCTCTCCCACTCTGTTTCCTCCCTGCTGCTTTGCCCCCTCCCCTCATGTCAATTAATCTCATCCCATCAGCAGTGGGTGTGACCAAGGGTAGCCTTGAGCCCACCTGGTATGCATCGTGCTGGAGGGGAGAGCAATGAGTTGTACATTTTGCCTGGGCCTGAAGCTCCAAGTGCCTTCAAATTGTACCTGCTGCTGTTTAGTGGAACTTATTGTTAAGGGGTTGATGGCGAAGCTTCACAGATAAGTTGCCCTAACTAAAGTTCACTGCCCACACCCAACCCCCACTGGTGGAACCTGATGGCTGAAGGACCGGGGTTGGGGTGGCAGAACAGAGGGACCCATAGTGCTGTGAAGCTGCTGGAGTCTCCATTTAATCTGTGCATAGAACTCAAGTATGAAAATGGAGATGTGGAAGCAAATCACTAATGGGGCATCCTGCTATTTTCTGATGTTTTTCTTAAAACTAGGAAAGGATTGAATACAAAAGCTGTTTTTTTTTAAATGAACTCTTTTCCCTGCTTGAAGAGAAGACAAATCATGAAAAACTACAACTACTACTAATTATCATTTCTCAGTCAGCTATCAGATGTCTATATAGAGTCTGTGTGAGAGACATGATATCAACCTCACATGCTTAACTCATAATCTTTGCAGATAAAAGAGGAGTTCTCTGCTTCCAACCGTCAACCCTCAACTCTGTTCCCCAGACTTCAGAAATGCTTCTGCCCTGCTGTCTCTGTTAGTTTTTTTCTTAAAAGCAACCACAGTAAAATCTCATGAGCAAATTAATCCTTTTTGGCAAAGTTTTCCCAGGGCTTGTGGGTAGAAAAAAATCAAATTATTTGCCAGCTCCAACTGCCCACTTTCGCCAACATGTGTTGTTCTTCATAAGCACCACAGAAAAGTTTTGGGGATTAAGCTTCCTTAAGAAAAAAAGCCAATAGCTCTTTACAAGAACCTAAGACCTCAATGACATTTGCAGAGGCTAGGGAAGGTTAAGCCATCTATAGGTATGTGGCTTTAAATGAAGAATTTCTGAAATTGCCATGTGACTATGCAACAAATCTTTTAGATTCAAGTTATCTCTCTCACTTTTTTTTAATGTGGAGGGTTATAAAAGGACAAGTTTTGGCTTATGTAAGAGCTTGAATATAAGTAAAAAAAAAAGATCTAACCAGAAAGTAAACCATGGTTCAGTCCCAACAAGAGAGCAGGTTTTCTAATTAGTGGCTAAGCATGAAAAGCAATATTGTTAGGGAGTTCACCCAAGGCCACCCACACATGATGGTGTATCACTTTTCCCTAAAACTGATCTGCCTTTAAGTTTGATATGTTATCATTGGTGTTTAAAAGTGAATCAAATCTGATTTCCCAAAGAGACTTTCTACAAAATAGTCACACAGCTTTTCTATAGGGCCTTTTGGGTGCTTAAATTTTAATATCACTAAATGAAAATATATTCTTAAGATCTGCTTGAGAGAATGCTTAAGAACTCCTCAAAGAAGTCTTTCAATTGCTCTTAACAATTAGAAAGAAAAAATATAAACATGAAGCAAGCTATAAGATAGTAACAAGATATTTCAGTTAAAAGGAGCAGAGAAAGGGACAGAAATGTCTATAAATGAGAAATGTGGTAGTTAGTCTTTGGAGAGGTGGACCAACCCCAATAACCCACACCTTCCAGTATCCACACCCCCGAGTAGTCTCCCTCCACTGGAGTGGTTCTGGGCTGGCCTCGTGACCTTCTTTGGACCAAAATGCAGCAATGGTGATGCAGAGTGACTTTCTAGGCTAGATCATAAGTTTTAAACTTCCTTACACTTACGTTTCTTGGAATGCTTGTGTGGGGAAAGATGTCTACAGTCTTTAGAGTAGTTGGACTAAGAAGTCCAACTGTGTGGAACTTCCATGCTGTGAGGAAGCCCAAGCTGATATTATGGAGAGGCTGTGTGGTGCATGGAGAGGCACAGGGATAGAGAGGAAGGAGGGAGGAAGGGAAGAGTCCTGTCAGTCCCTAGACATCTCAGCTGAGGCACCAGACATGTTACGAAGATGCCATTTTAGACATCCAATCCAGTGGAACCTTCAGATGACTCATACCCCAGCCACCTCTCACTACAATTGCATGAGCCGCCTAGTGAGAGACCTGCCCAGTTGAACTGTCCTTTCACAAGACTGTGAGAGATAATAATACTTTATTGTTTTAAGTTACTTCATTTTGGGTGACTTGTTATATATTAATAAGCAACTAACAGAAAAAGAGAAGGGAGAACAGGAGAGAATAACAGAGGGAGATGAGGAGGAAAGGGAAGTTTGACCTTGCTAGGGAGGGGGGAAATTGCATGAGATTCTTAAGGGTAAATATTTTGAAATGCTGGGAGAAAAAATGTATGGAAAAGAAAGAATCCTGGCAAATGCTCACAGACAGATGTGAAAAGAGAGAGAAAGAATTTAGAAATGATTAAAAAGACTAGTTCAAAGCTTTCATTTTATTACAATGTGAATTAGTACACATTGCCTTATATGTGCATTTTCTCATTTCTCCTTTACCCTGACAACATTATCTTGAGGTACTCTGAACTTTCTTCTGCTTTCTCTTTATCTTTCTCTAAGGATTCTCATGTGTTGCTGATTGCTACCCACTTGCTTTTAAGTTCTTTTAGCAAAATCCTTTACTCTGCTGTCTTCTGGTGTCTCTACTCTCCTCATACCTTCTTGCTGGAAGCTAAACCACCTACCTCGCTGTCCCCATGACACTGCTGTTCCCATGACACCACAGCCACCAGTCACTGGAGTTTGCTTGGAACTCCTTTCTTCCCCAATCTTTTCCTCTTACTGAATTTACACAATGTTTTTTGCTAATGTCTCATTAACAAAAAATAAGCACAATTAGGTCACTGCCTACACATGCACTTGGAGACCACAATGGTGAAACACTAATATTTCCAATGAACTTAGTATTCCCCATTCAAGCTGTGTGATTCTCCTTAAATTTCAGAGAGTTCAAGAAGTACGACAGAGGGCTGAGTTCTGAATTCAGCACTCAGTACCTATTTTGCAGTCCCTAGCATTGGGCATTTCAACAGTGATGCCACGTGTGGTTGACAGTTAAGTATGTTGATGAAGTGTTAAACTGCCAAACTGGTTTTGGATTCCAGCTCCCTTTCTTCTTACTTATATGATGCTGAACAAGATATTAGTCAAATTTCCAGTTATCAGTTAAATGGGAATAATAACATTTCTGAAGATTAAATACAACAATCTATACAAAATACTCAGTGGTAGAGTTAAGTGCTCCATAAATGTCAATTGAGTTATCATTAGCTGATATTTGAGAATCTGGCTCCTCTGAACTTAGAGTATGTCAATACTGGGTAATTCAAATGCATTCATGAGTCTGTAGATAGGGCTGATTAATGCTTCTGCTAAATTAGCTCTTTAAATTAGAGATACATTCTGTGAAAAGGGCAGCAAATGAAATCACCATTTTGAGTACCATCAGCCTTGGTATTGGCTACCAGATATAGTGCTGTGTTCTCTGAGGCAATAATTCCTAGAATTTTTCATTTTAAGGACTAGTGAAAATATTTTTTAATGATAATGACCTTGCACAAGGTCACCTACTTTTTCTGTTTGCCATTTGTAAGTACAATAAAACAAGACAACAAACTACGTTCCTTTAATTCTATGATTTGATTTCTAAAGGTCCTTCTAACACCAAATAAAAAAGGAAAGTCATAATTAAAGAATACATACAATCCTTGAAATTGAATAAATTTAGTTTTATAAAACGTACTCTATTCTTTCTTCTTCTTTTTTTTTTTGCCCCAGACTATACCATTTGGAATTTATGACCAGGTCCACACCTTTAGCCAACATGCATGGCCACAATACTAAGGAATAAAAGTTACTGGTTTAAGATTTAAAATGTAAATTATATAATATGTACAAAAGAATATATGTAACTTATGAAGGTAACAAAGCACCAAGAAAACCAGCACCCAACTTAAAATCTGGAACATGACCAATACCATGGTATGCCTCTCTAGTACCAGCCCCCTTGCCCAGCCTACACAGCACCCAGCATCAGAAATAGTATCTAATGTTCCCTTGCCTTATACATGCATTTTCATATTCTACCTCTACCCTTTACTATATACACATGTATCACTAAATCATAGAGTGTTTTGTTTTTCTTTTTTCCCTTAAAGTTGATGTCCAGATGATGGAAGTTTTATGTGGAGACTATAGATAGGCGCAGTCACAGCTAAGAATGAAGGCAGCACAGGCAGACAACTGCACTACCTGTCAAGTGGTGGGGAGCTGAGCTTCCACAGGTGAAACATGGCTACTCCGCAGGCAATGGGTGACTAGTAAGTCTTCTCTTTCAGCTCTGCCTCATACAGCTCTATGACAAACATGGGCATTTTCTCCACAAGTGCTGGCAAGGATGTGAAAAAAGTGCATTGTTGGTGGGAATGAAAAATGGTGCAGCTGCTGTAGAAAACAGTGTGCAGAGTCTTCGAAAAATCAAACAGAATTATCACACGATTCAGCAATTCCACTTCTGGGTATTAACCCCCCAAAAGTAAAAGTGGGGACTCAAACAGATATTTCACATCCATATTCATAGTAGCATTATTTACAAAACCAAAAGGTGGAGGTAACCCAAGCATCTATCAGCAGATGAATGGATAAATAACATGTGGCATATACATACCATGAAATAAGATTCAGACTTAAAAAGGGAGGAAATCCTGACGCATGCTACAACATGGATATACCTTGAAGACATTATGCTGAGTGAAATAAGCCACAGAGACAGAATGTAGAACAGTGATTACCAGGGGCTGGAGGGAGGAAATGGGGAGTACTTGTTTAATGAGTACAGAGTTTCAGTTTGGGGAGATGGAAAACATCCTGGAGATGGATAGTAGTGACAGTTTCACAACAATGTGAATACACATAATGCTATAGAACTTACACACTTAAAAATTGTTAAAGTGGTAAATTTTGTTATACATATTTTGCCACAATAAAAAACTAATTAAAATGGACATTTTATTACACAATCACAATGCGTGATCATACTTAAGTCAACATAATTCTTTACTGTCTCTAATAACCAATAATCAAATTTAAAAGATTAAATGACAGAAAAGAAAGAGACACATTACAAACTGTTGAATCTCATGAGAAAACTTAGCTGACTGCCTCCTTGACTGTCTCACTGAGTTCAGGATGCTGTAACAAAAACACCATAGTCTGAGTGCCTTAAATGACAAACATTTACTTGTCACAGTTCTGGAGGCCAGAAGTCCTGTGAGAGCAGGGTGCCAGCACGATCAAGTTCTTTTTGAGGGCCCTCTTCCTTGTTACATTCTCACATAGCCTTCCTTGGAGCATGAGTGGAAGGATGAGCTCTAGTCCACGGGTGGCAAACACAAGGCTCGCAGGCCAAATCCAGCCCTCCACCTCGGTATATCTGGCCTGGAGTCTTGTTTCTACCCAGGGGCAGTGCCAAGCTCCTTGCCCCTAGTTAAGGAGTAGTTACATTATACAGTCCTAAAATTACATTCAGCCCTTTGAAGGCAACCTCAAGGCTGATGTGGCCCCCAGTGAAAATGAGTTTGACACCCCTGCCCTAGTCTCTTTCTCTTCCTATGAGAACACTGATTCCATCGTGGGCTCCACCCTCATTACTTCATCTAGACCTAATCACCTCCCCAAAACCCCGCCTCCTAATACTGTCTCATTGGGGATTAAAGTTCCAACACTATGAGTTATGGGGGGACACAAACACACAGTCCACAACATTGACCGTAAGGTGTCACATCATTTGTTCTGCTTGCTACCTTTTGAATTTATGGTTTGGCATTTTTGGTTTGTGTTTATAAGTGTCACTGGTGATGGTCTCATCTCATACAGTGCTATTTGGTTTTAAGTTATACTTGTTTCTGGAATAGGTTCCTTTGGTGAATATTTTTAATTACTTATTCATTTTCCTTTAAACATATAAAGATATTCCTGGGAACCAAAGTGTCCCAGGTTCGATTCCCAGCCAGGGTACCTGCCTGGGTTGCAGGCCATGACCCCCAGCAACCGCACATTGATGTTTCTCTCTTTCTATCTCCCTCCCTTCCCTCTCTAAAAATAAATAAATAAAATCTTAAAAAAAAGATATTCAAGCTATCTAGTTCTTTTAAAGTCAGCATGCTTTTTCTAGAGGTTTATCGATTTGAGTTAAATTTTTTTAATTTATCACCATACATTTTTTCAGAGTATTCCATTTTAAAATATTTGCTCTACCTATGATTCTTTATTCTAATACTGTTTATTTGTGAATTCCTTTTCTTTTGATTCATCTTAGTGGAGGTCATTTTCTCTTTTTTCCTCACTACAGCTTAATTTGGTTCAATACAGATATTTTAAGGGGCATATTCTGAATATCATCCCACAAAGTCTGCATTATTTCAGTTAAAGTTGTCTAGAGAAAAATAAAGATACCATCTATTTCAACTGCAAATATAAAAGAGAAAAGAAAAAGAAGAGAGGGAAGAAAATAATAGAATACTCTCTAATACATTTAAGAGTAGTCACATATTTATTATTACTACCTGAACTTACTTGATAGTTAATTCAAATTCTACATTTTCTAAATGCTTCATGCTTTTACTTATACATCAAAATTGAAAAGCTTGAAACTTTTAAAATTGCCATTCCATTGACTTCTGTAAACAAGTTTTTGTGCTGTGGCACGAGTTTATTTAATTTGAGGCAACAAGCACAGTTCTGGCTCGTCTTCCAAGGGCTGGAACAATGGCAGCCTACTGACTTCTATGGTGCAAGCATACAAACTTAAATAGTAGTAGAGGTACTGAACTCAACTGTCCACTCACTTTTTAACCACAGTGAGATGACAGACTCTACCCTCCAGGATTCACCAAATATTTTAAAATATTTGTATTAATGTTCTATGAGAATCACAAATATCAAGAAGAATCTACTTTCCTGGTTGCCATGCTCCAAGTGACTTCTTTTCCCTAAATTTTACTTTTCATTTAAAATAATTACAGACCCAAAAGTAGTTGCAAAAATAGTAGAATGGATTTTTAAAAATACAGAGAGCCCATGCAACATCCTACATAACTGAATAGCAAAACCAGGAAATTGACATTGGCATTATACGTTAAATACATTTTTTAAAAGATTTTATTTATTTTTAGAGACGGGGAAGGAAGGCAGAAAAAGAGAGAGAAACATCAACGTGAGAGAGAAACATCGATCGGCCACCCCTCGTATGCACCCTAAAAAGGGATCAAACCCGCAACCCAGGCATGAGTCCCAGTCTCTGGCCACACTCCTGCTCTGTGGGGCAATGCCCAACCACACTGGTCAGGCTGGCACTATACTTTAGACTGCACACTGTACTATGCTTTTACCACTTTCCTACATGCCTTTATGGCATGCATGTATACAATTCTATGACATTTTATAACATGTATAGATTCCTATAACCCCCACCCAATCCAGATACAGAACTATTCTGACACTATGAAAAAGTACTCCTTGGGCCTATCCTTTTATTCCAGATGGCTTTCTAAGACTAGCCCTAGTACATATATTGTAAAGAGCCTACATGCCAACAACACATGCCTACATATTATCATTTTTAATAAGGGTTAATCAAGTCCTTTAAAAAATTTTTAAAAACTCATTTTAGAACCACTTTCACACCCAAATACAGATGTTAACATCACTTAGGCTGGGAAGAAGCTCAATTGCTTCTTACAATGGAAATAAGTGAATAGACCTCAGCCAACATCAGAGAATATGCTTAGGTACTTAAATCAATAAAGGTGTCATTTTTTTCTTTTTTTTAAATTAATTTTTTATTTTTGACACTATTACAGATATCCCCCATTCCCCTGCCCCCGCTTTACCACCCCCAGCCTGGCCCCTGCGCTTCCCTCTGGCCTTCACTACACTGTCATCTGTGTCCATGAGCTATGTATACCAACATATATGCTCTTTGGCTAATCTCTTCCAGTCCCACCACCATCCCACTTCCCTTGGAGATCTGTCAGTCTGTTCTATGTATCCATGCCTCTGGTTTTATTTTGTTTGTCAGTTTATTTTGTTCGTCAGTTTATTTTGTTCATTAGATTCCACATATGAGTGAGCCAGGTATTTTAGAAATAACGATGAAGTACCTTTTTCAAGCCTTATAACCAAAAAGTTACTTTATTATTTTTAATAGTTTATTGTTATTGTATTTTTCATTACTATTTATCCCCTTTATACCCTCTTCCACCTCCACCTACCTACCTCCTCCACCGCAATCAACACACTGTTGTCCGTGTTCATGAGTCTTTTTTCTTGTTGCTCAATCCCTCCACCCTTCAAGCTGCCAGCCCTGAGAGCAATCAGCTTGCTGTCTATAAGTCTGTCCCTATTTTGCTTGTAGTTCAGTTTGTTCATTAGATTCCACATGAGAGTGAAATCATATGGTATTTGTCTTTCTCTGACTGGTTTATTTTACTTAGCATAATGTTCTCCAGGTCCATTCATGCTGTCACAAAGGGTAAACTTTTCTTTTTTATCACCACATAGTATTCCATTGTGTAAATATCCTATAGCTATTTTATCCGCTTATCTACTGAAGAACACTGGGGCTGCTTCCAAATCTTGACTGTTGTAAGTAATGCTGCAGAACTTAGGGTGTTTATAGTCTTTCAAATTAGTGTTTTGGGCTCCTTTGGAGATATTCCCAGAACTGGGGTCACTGAGTCACAAGGCAGTTCCATTTTTAATTTTTTGAGGTATCGCCATACCGCTTTCCACAGTGGCTGCACCAATCTGCATTCCCACCAACAGTGCAGAAGGGTTCCCCTTTCTCCACATCCTCAGTAGCACTTGTTGTTTGTTGATTTATTGAAGATAGCCACTCTGACAGGTGTGAAATAATATCTCAGTATGGTTTTAATTTGCATCTCTAATGATTAGTGACATTGAACATCTTTTCATGTCTATTGGCCGTCTCTATGTCTTCTTTGGAAACGTGTCTATTCAGGTCCTTTGCTTGTTTTTCAATTGGATTATCTGGTTTTTTGGTGTTGAGTTTAGTAAATTCTTTATAAATTTTGGATATTAACTCCTTATCAAACATATTGGCAAATATGTTCTCCCATTCAGTGGGTTGTTTTTTCATTTTGTTGGTGGACTCCTTTGCTGTACAAAAAGTTTTCAGTTTGATGTAGTCCCATTTGTTTATTTTTTCCTTCATTTCCCTTGCCTGAGGAGATATACCAGAAAAAATATTGCTATGAACAATGTCCAAGATTTTACTGCCTATGCTTACTTCGGGGATTTTTATGGGTCTGAATCCAACATTTAAGTCTTTAATCCCTTTTGAATTTATTCTTGTTTGTGGTATAAGAAGGTGGTCTAGTTTCATTTTTCTGTGTATATCTGTCCAATTTTCCCAACACCACTTACTGGATAAACTTTCTTTAGCCCATTGTATGTACTTGCTTCCTCTGTCAAATATTAATTGACTATAAAGGTGTAGGTTTATTTCTGGGCTCTCTGTTCTGTTCTATTGATCTATGGGTCTTTTTATGGCAGTACCAGGCTGTTTCGATCACTATGGCCTTGTAGTACAGTTTGATATTAAGTAGCATGATTCCTCCAATTTTGTTCTTCTTTCTCAAGATCACTGTTGCTATTCAGGATCTTTTCCAAAAAAGTTATTTTAAATGGTCATTTACCATACATGTTTTCATTGGCTTTGATATGTCCCTTTCAATTAGTCTTTGGTTACGGATAGCACAGGTGCAGTTTCAAAAATTTCAAAAATTTGATGTTCATAATTCTGCCCTCTTGTGGCTAGGAAGACCTCATACTGTGTTCCAGCTTCAGCACTCAAGGTGGGAAAATTGTTCTCTGTGGGAAAACCAGAGCCATGATCCCCAAGGCTGTGGTGATGGCTGATCAAAGTTCCTGGACCACTAATCAGAATGCTGTGGTGGAGCAAAGACTGTTCTCTCAAATGTGAATTTATTTATTTGGAATTTATTCAAGTAATACAAATAAATCTCATGTACATTTAACCAAAAATAAATAAATAAATAAAAAGCATCATGAGGAAAGACAAACTGGAAAACTGCAGCCCTAATAGAGTTCCATTAACAACAAATAACTACAGTTATGCCTATTTATAAGGCCTGTTATAACAAAGCAATCAGACCACATATAGTAAAATTCAATTTATACAACATGCATTTTTTCATAATTAAAAAGTTTATCATCTTCAGTCAAAACTCAAAGATAGGATGCCTCAAAGAGAAAAATAAAGACTCTCCCACACTCTTGTTCCAACTGCAGAGCAATTAATGGGCAGAATATCCTCACTAACTGAGAGAATAAATTTCCGTCTGTATTCATTATATCAGATAACCATTTCTTTTTAGATGACCTTGTTTCTCATGTTGCTTTTATCATGTCCTTGTCCTTAGTGTGCTGGAGATCACTGCAATATACTTAATTCTATTTCTTTTTGTTCAGTCTTCTCAGATCACACTGTACTTCACGAACCTGCAGATTCCTATCTCCCATCAGTTCTGTAAAATTCTCAGTCATGAGCTCATCAGTTAGGGCCTCTTCTCCATTTTCTTTAGTGTCTCCTTTAAGAATGACAATTAGGTGTGTATTAGACTTTCCCATTCTAATTTCCCTGTCTCTTAACTGCTTTTTTTTTTTTAAATCCTTGATCTCCTTGTCTCTTGGCTGGAAAATCAACAAGTTCACCAGTTCCCTCTTCAGCGAAGTGAATGTACATGTATTTAAAGAGCCATCTATTAGTTTGACTTTTTTAAAATGCTAACAGCTCTATTTGTTGCTGTTACTGCTGTGTGGTTTGCTCAGTCACTTTTGATTGTCTGTTGTCCTACATTACTATAATACAGTATACTAGTCTTTATTCTTTGTTTATTTCCTGTATAACTATATATATATAACGATACGTCTTACATTTTCTCTCCAGCTTGGTGTCTGTTTCCTAATATGTGACATCCTTGGGGAACTCAATCTGTGCTGCCATCCTATCCCTCTGATGACTTTCATTTTGGTGGTTTATTTCCTTGTGGGTTTGGAGACTTTTTAGGTAATTTGTGATTGAAAATAACCTTGGGTGTTTAAACTGTTGTTGCTTTTTTCAGCCCACAAAAATCATACATTTGCTTTTGTGAGGAACACTACCAACCTGGAGCTGCCTCTCTCCCTTTGAGGGCCCTGGCTTCAGCCGGAAACCTCTGGAGCAGCTCTCCCATGTTCTTGGGCCCCGAGCTTGTCTCATGGTCTGCAGCGGCATTGGTGTTTGCACTCACAGAAAACTGGCTTCATGTTTGTTTGCTCACAGCAACACACTCCAGCAAGTGCTCAAAGATGTCTCTGAGTCCCTGACATTCACGTTGTAGACATACTTGCTCTTGTTTATCCCAGATCTAGTCATATGCTAGCAGGAAGGCCTTACAGATTATCTAGTGTACAATCCTTCTAGAATTTGAAGACTTTATTGTATCTTGTCTGTTTAGAAAATAACATTTGGGGCACATTCCTCTCAACTCTTAAAGATATAATAAAACCGGCCTAATGATTGAAGAGTTTACAAACATTTTCAAACACATTATCTCATCTGTTTCTTAGAATAGTCCCAGAAGATAAGCAAAGCAAATAGTATCACTATCATATCAATAGGAATCTGAGGCCAAAAGCAGTTAAGGGGCTTCCCTATGCCACTCACTTTAATGATTTCAACTATTATTTTTATGCATCAGCTTTTCCCAATTCCATCTTCAATTCATTGCTCTCCCTTACGGGATGTGTTTCTTTTATTGCTGGGTATACATCTTCATCCAGATGCCACTGTATTCTTGAAGCCAACATGCACAAAATCAGACTTGCCATCTCCCCCTTAACTAACTTGTCCCTGTAGCTATTTCCCTGTCCATCTGGTCACTCCAAACTGGAAAATTAACCACCAAGTCCTCTTGATTTTACCTTCTAGAACTGCACTGCACAACACAATAGTCAGTAGCCAAGTTCAATTATTTAAATGCAAATTGATTAAAAACTAAAAATTTAGTTCCTCAGTCACACTAACTACATTATAAGTATTTGATAGCTCTGTTTGACTGGTAGGTTACTATATATTCATATAGATACATCACTGCAAACTTCCATCATTAGAGAAAGTTCTATTGCATAGCGCTGTTCTCGAAATTTCCCTAGCCCGCCTGGTCCTGCACCTCCACGATCACTGCCCTTGTGCAGAGCCTTGTCCTGCTGCCTCTCGTTTTGCCTCTCATCCACCCCTTCTTCATACTGCAGCTAGCAAACCTAACCTTAAAACTTGCCTGAGTAGAGCCTTCAATCTGTTCCCCAGTCACCTTCCAGCCTCATCGCTTACCTTTCTGGCCTTGAATGATACTCTTGGTAGACATTAAACTGCTCTGTTTTTTCAACCACATTTCCCAGGACTTCATGCTTTTGCCTTATTTATATAATCTCTTAAGCTTTAAATGACATTTCTCTCCCTCCCCCACAAGATAGAGGCTTTTTACCAACCCAAATTTTGAAGCAGCAGCACTGTAGGCCCAGGATACCAATTTGCATATGGCTTTGCATATGCACTTTGAGTTCAGGATGCAAACTCCAAGCATGTTAAATTTTAAAAGCAAAGGAAAGAAATTAATCCGCTGAAATTACTTCAATTATATGCAAGCCATTTCACAAGGTCACGCACAAGAAAGATAGAATGGATTTTAAATCACATCCTTAATTCAGAGAAACAGACCTCTGACTCTTTCTCTTTTATTTTTTTAAGATGAAGTAAAATTTACATATTAAAATTAACTGTTTCAAAGTGAACCATTTAGTGACATTTAGCACATACACATTATTGTAAAAGCAGTACCTCTACCTGGTTGCAAAGTATTTCCATCACCCCAGAAGAAAACCCCATACTCATTAAGCAGTAGCTCCCCATTCTTTCCTCCTTCCAGGTCCTATAAACCAACAATCTATGTTCTGTCTCTATGGATTAATACACTGTGGATATTTCATATAAATGGTACCATATAATCCTCTGTAACTTCCTTCTTTCACTTAGCATAATGTTTTCAAAGTTCATCAATAGTGTTAGCATGTATTAGTACATTTTTATGGCTGTATGATATTCCATTTTATGTATATATCACAGTCCTTTAATCCACTCATCCACTGGCAGACATTTAGATTGTTTTTACCTTTTGGATATTGTGAATAGTGCTTCTAGCAACATGCATGCACATGTATTCAAATGCTTGATTTCAATTTGTTTGTGCATAGAAGGTGGGGCAAAAGTAGGTTTACAGTTGTTTGTATGGAAAATAATGCAACAATTAATGGATAATAATACAAGAATAAACTGTTTCACATACAACTGTAAACTTACTTTTGACACACCCTGTATATCTCTTTCATTCTCTTTTGTTCTTTGTTCTATCTCCTCAGCCGTTGATTCCCCAGTTAATGTGGGAGGGATTGATAATTATCTGTCAGAGTTTAACCATAGCCTATCCTAAACACAAGGGCAATTAGCTATGCACCTTCCTCAGGGCCAGGTTATGTAAGACATCTGAGCAGAAAGAGGCTGCAGAGTGAATGAGTGTAGAGTAAACGTGCCCAGGACAGTCTCTGGCACAGAGTAGGTTTGTAATAAACATTTGCTGAGTCTCAAGATTAATCCAGGGGAGTTGCAGAAGAGACTATAGAAGGGGAAATAGACGGATGCTGTAAACCAAAAATCAGAAGAAAAGGACACCTCAGAGAATGAAAATCAAGCACCAGTGAGAGATAGCTTCTTACCAGAAGAAATCCTGGTAATGTTGAAAAGAGAGGAACCCTAGTCAATGGCAATTGTTTCCTTTTTTTGAAAGTCAGGAGTCTATTATGCAGGAAAGAACATGGGACCCACAGGCTGAAGATGGGAGGCCATGCTGCAGTAACGTCTCTCTTTAGCCCTGTCAAGTTACTTAGCTGTTTTCAGTCTCTTAAAGCATCTGCAGGGTGGCCATAAAATATGGAAACAAAGGTAATATTATTTCATCACGTAGTAGAATGTGATGTCAATAACCCATTTATTTTGAGTTATTTTGTCTGTTTACTGATTTGATGACCACACTCTATAAATACGTGGGGTAGGAGCATGTACCTAACAGGCTAGGGTGAAAGGCACATGGGACCCTGTGCACCCAAATGCTCTGTGACCACCCAGCAGAATGACAAAGTACCAGGAGATGCATTCTTTTATTAAGAGCACTACTCATCAAGATCATTTCCAGTAGGGTTTTCCTTCATATACACACTTACCTGGCCAGTAAATTTTATTGCTTCCACAACTTCTGCAGAGACACAGAAAGAGTGAGAGCAAAGCATGAAAAAATCCACAAAATGAAAAATCGGTCCTTAAATAATTGAGAATTGAACTATGTTAGGCAACAGTTTCTCTCATTGGGTGGCAGCTTAAATTTAAAAACACTAAATCCTGCCTTTCTCCACAGTGGACTTTTGACCATGACAATGGAGCTATTCGGTTTAATGAAACATTCAAGTTTTAAAAGTGAAAAGTAACTGACAGGCCAGTTCCTTGCTTCAGTTCCCAGGGTTACCAGGGTTTCATATTCCTATCGAGTTACACTGCATCAGATGACCTGTTATTATTCACGGCACTGAGGCAAACGTGCCAAGCATGGGGACTTGGGGAGGGTTCTTTCTCATGATACCTTCCAACCTTTCCTCCATGTGACTGGTCCAGGGTGGCCTGACCGCAGGAGAGTAGGGGCCAGCACACACCCACGCTCAGGGACATCTGCACATGGCCCTCCCCTCCGCCTCAACAACACACCGGTGGCCACAGAAAAAGCAAACACAGGCATGTTGCTGCTGGTACCTGGAACCGCCCTCAAATGTGTACCCTACAAGGGCAGGAAATTTGTCTTTTTTCCCTTACGAGTCATGAATGCCTAAAACAGTACCTGGCACATAGTAGGGCCCTGTACTTGTTTGCTAAACGAGTGAATGATGGAGCCATACTTCTCAAGCTGTGACTGGCTGGCCTAGCATCAACAAGGGACATTTTAACCTTTCTTCGTCAAACAAAGACCTGCAGTGCAAACCCAAGATGTGATCCTGGCTGTGGAGGTGTGGGTGGGACACAAGCTTGTGCCCAGGGGTCTAAACAAGAGAATGGAAAACACCACCATAGGGGCTAGGCTGTCATGTGGCACAGCCGTGTGCCATGAGCACACAGACACAGAAGAGGGCCAGGCCTTTCCTTGAACAGGCAACACTGGGACCCCACATCCTTGCACAAACACAACAACATGCTTCCCTCAGGACTGTTCTTTGAGAATATCTTTCCTTTTCTGGTACAACAGCCCTCATGGTCTCTTTTGAGCAATGGCTATACTAGTATGAGGTATATTTAGATCCGTCTGATTCAAAGTCCCTACACGCAGTGCTTCCTAAGTTAAATAACAACAACACTCATCAAAATTAAGCGTTTCAATGTATAAACTGAAAAACAGGAAAGAATAATAACAAATACCAAAAACCTGACCAGAAACTTAAAAGAATGGGAAACATACTGCCTTATCATTCCCATCTCCCTGTCCCAAAAATCAAATGAATAAACAAACAAACAAACAAACAAATCACCTAACATCTGAGTTAACCGAACAAGCTTATGTTAACAAGGTAATTTCCTAGGCAGTTTTATTTGGAAGACTAAACTGGACTCCAGTCTGTCAAGGCACCTTGGGGCACTTGTACTCTTAGAGGATGACAATGATGGATTGTATAAAGTGAAAAACAAAAATAAGCTGGGAAACACCCAAGCATGACAGATTCGTGGTATGTACTTGTATTTTTCATTTGGTTCTGACTTGCTAATTAACAAATGTGGCAAGAAAAACACATTCGGGTTGAGCTGGAACCTAACGCTCTCACAGCTCATCTCCACTTCCTGGAGCCTTCAGTGGAATAATAATTTGGATTTGTTGCTCTGCAGTAATTTCCATGTCAAACATGGCCTGTCACTTCACTGCAGGATTGAGTTCAGGAAAAACCAGGCTGGAGAAGAGAATACTTATCCCAGCATATATCTGAGGGAAGGAAGGGAGAGACAAAGGAGCAACAAAGTGACCAGCGAGAGGTTTCTCGGTTACTCTCTCTCACTCTTCTAATTCAAAACATTAGGCTTTATTATTGGTGTAGCACCAGAGAGTACATTCCTTGCTCCGGTGATTCACTTCATTTTCCTGAGAACACAAAGAAAAGAGTATCTCAGTGTAAAGTTACTGATTTGTCTCCAGATTAAGTCCAAGCTAAACTGCTCACTTAATATTTTGTTTTCCCCGAAGCGCAGCAGGTCCACATGGTGGGTGAGTCCACAGGGTGGGTGGCTCTCCCTGCCAAGTCACAAGATCTTGGTTCTTTCAGGATCTGAAATCACACATTGATGAGACCAGCAAATAGGCTTGGCAAAAACGGGCTTGAGAAAGAAGCAAGGAGAGCTGTAAAGTTGATGGGAAATCACCAAGGACATTAGCCCTTGCTTTTGAGATTGACACAGGGCTGTGATTCATTGGGACCAATATTTCAGCCTCATGAAGGCACTGAAATTAACAAAGGTCATATTTCACAGAACAAGAAAAGACAGGTGGGAGGAAAGGGGAAAGAGGTTGCCTGGGGATCTCAGGGACTACCCCACATAAGTCAGGAAGTACAGTATTAACAAAGGATGGGCCATGTAACCTCAAGGAGACAGGTCTAGTTCCCCCTTAATGGGCAATTGTCCTATCCCTCACTGTACTGGTCAGGATGGGCAATCTAGGTTCCAAACTTGGGAACCTAGTTACAATTAGCATTTTGGACTACAAATATGGCCACTGTTTGGACTACAAGTAATATGGTGACTGAACTCTGACCCAGAAGAGGTGACTGACGTCAGACCAGGAACCACCAATGATATGTTGCTTCTTGTTCACCAAGAACCAATCCTTGGCTCTCACGTGAAGTCAAGCCATATAAAACTCCCACCCTTTCCCTTCTCCCCCGAGGTCTTTTCTTAGCCCTTTCTCCAGGCGGAGAAAACGTCACCTGGGAGCACAAACTTCCAAAATAAAACTTATCTGCCTGTTTCCAGGGCTAATTGGCTGTTTATTTCCTTGGTGGGATCTAAGAAAACCTTACAGTACCCTCAACACAGGTGGCTGTGTGGCATGTGCATATTGGGTACAATCATATGCCATATTGTGGTTCGTCCACATCAGGCCTTGACTTTTCCTGTCTGATATTGGGAATAATCAGACAAAGTAAGTCAAAAGGAGAGTAGAAATGAGAAAAATCAAAGGTAATTAATCAAACAACCTTTGATTATTAGTGCTTCCCCACAAAACTTTCCACTAAAGTAATTAGCAATCAGTGCAGTTAATGGTCTGAATTTTAATCCTTTTTATAGCCTTCAAATGCCCAGATGTTGGTAATAAGGAGCCCAGTGCAAAATAAACCATAAATGCAATAACTAGTCCTCAGGTGATTCAAACCCAGGCTGACAAAAGGCATTTCCATAGGTCCCTCCAGGTGTGGGATCATTCCACCCTCCTGAATTCTGCTGCATTCTGAAGGTTAGAAAGCCACTTCTGACATAAATACATCAAAGGAGAGTAAGGAGAACAAGTGGAAGTGAATGTGAAAGCTACAATAGAAAGGATTTCACTTGGCTGGAAGTGACCTGCTACTTAAGAGAAAAAGAAATTGTTGCCTTATAGCCCTTTTGAACCAAGAAGGAAGTCCATGCAACATGACTTGGAAATAAAGAGATACCAACATATAATACAGCACAGCCCCTACCAAGCCTCCCCAAGCCTCCCTGAGTAGCCCGGAAGGATCCGCAGCCACTCTGATGTAGTCTCAACTCACAGGAGTAAACTCCATCTCTGAGATCCTCCTCAGTCCTGCTCCTGACTGGAGACCATGACCAGACAGAGCCAAGATGGGAAGCGGAACATGAACCATCACTGTGGACTGTGCGAGCTATACAGGAGTAGAGAACAGCTTTTTTTGTGTGACCCCGACGCAAACAGAATGCTGAGAGGGAAAAAGAAGACTGCAGAGTATTGTCTGGTACAGGTGGCCACTGGATTATGGTAGGTGGAACCTGTGCTATCCTCGTGGTTAGAAGCAGTGCTTGGGAAAATACTTTATCTCCTAAAACCACTTAAGTTTTAAAAGTCACCAGTTACCAGATTGGGCCAGATCTGTCAACTAACACTGCCAACAAAGTCCAGCAAAAGAACATAGAAGGCAGGTCTGTAGGTTGAAGTTCACACATTTTCTCAATGGTGTGACAAAGGTGTGGATCCCAAGACCAAATGCCTGGGATGCATCTGGAAGATTCTCCTGCACGTCCCAGCCCCACTGATAAGGAGCTGACAGTGTCACGTAGGTGAGCACCTCTATTTTCTACCTTTTCCCATCTCAGTTTCTTCATTGGCGAAGTACTGGAAATACCAACACTAACCCCACCTAAGAGTAAGGTGTGACTCTAATCACCAACATTAGCCAGACTGAAACATACATGTTTCAGAAGGAACCAATGCTCAATGCTCAGCTGAGGAAAATCACTGAATTCAACAAATACTGAACACCTATTACCTACAAGCAGGCCAACAAACCTTTAGGATTATCAGATCATCTTCTGTAGAGCTCACATTTGCATGTGAAATAATTTTAAAGGTCATTAACAGGCTGTTAAAGATATTATAAGTACACTAAATGGTGTCTTGCTGTTTAATTGGATAGTCAGTAAGGCTCCTCCCACACTTCCACATCCTTGAAATAAATTAAATGACTACAAAACAATAATTTACTAACTCCCCTCCTCTCTTGTTTACCAGTCAGAAAGGATCAATAAATGTCTACGGTCAAATGTCCTGGGCTTGACCGAGGAGGAGGGAGTCTTGTAGCAGCTGCATCACTTGTCAAAAGACTCCCATGGCCACAGGGAGAAGGCAACTGTTACTCCCTGACTCTGGCTCAAAGGGTTCTGGAAAGAGCACCAGGAGATCCAGTCAATCAGGAGGCCTGGACCAGCCTTTAGCTGACAACAACATCGTTGTTATAACATTTCTTGAATTCTTCCTCTGAGCTTAGAGTCCTCCTTGACTCCTCTCTTTCACACCCACCTCTGTGATACCAGCAAATCCTGCCTGCTCTGTCTGCAATATCGAGCAGACAGTTCGCTTCCCACCTCCACAGCCACCACCTGTTATCTGAACCACTGCAGTAGCCGCCTCGGTGTTTCTGATTCCACTTTGCTCCTACAGCTTGTTCTCTACACAGTGGCCACAATAATTCTTTAAAATGTAAGTCATATGATGTCATCTCCAGTATATAGCTCTTTCATGCCCTCTCACAGCAGAAAAAAATTCTGAATATAACTCAAAATCCTTAGGCTGATACACAAAGGCCTGATTCACTCCCTGGCTTGCTCTCTGACCTCACTTCATGCCACTGAATAAGTTTTTCAGTAGGGCAATTCCATGAACCTCCAAGCACCTTCTGGCCACAGGAACTTCGCACTCACCACTTCCTCAAGCAGAGACAGCCTGACCCTGACGGCCATGTAGCTCACTCTCTCACTTCTCGTATCTGCCTGCTCAAATGCCATCTCCTCAAGAAGCCTTCCCTGACCACCTAACTAGCAGCACAAATGGTCACTTTCTGTCTGTCCCCTTAAAATGCATTTTATTGACATCTGCATTTGTCACCACCTGACGTTATGCTGAATTTATTAATTTGTTGTCTGCTTCCTTCTCTTGAATGTATGTTCCATCAGTGTAACAAGTTTATATCCTATGTGCCTGGAGCTGTGCACAGCACATGGTGGAAGGTAAATGTTCCTTCGAATGAATGAGTAGCCACCTCGATCGTATTTTCTTCTTTGGCTTTAGGGAGGATGTAATAACTCCTCTGCCTCATAGAAGTGTTTGGTGCCTAAATGAGCTGATATATGGGAAGCATTTTAAAGAGGTTAAAGTGCAATACTCTGTAAGTGAAAGAAAGCTACTACACATTTCTTTTAGCCCGCCTGCCTTGGAACAGAGCAGAGTCAAGAACTCAATCAGCATCACTTCCTACCAGTGAGCTGCCCATCTGCAGGGAAATGCATGGCGAAATGTCGTGGTGGTACCTGAAACTTAAATTTTTTTCTGTGGGAAAAGATAATTAGGGAGAACATAAAATAAAAAGACTTAAGGAACGAAATGTCCTAGAGAATTTTGAGCAGGCCTGCAATCATATGCAGATTCCACACTCAGAAACGTTAAAATGAATCAAAGCAGAACAAAGGAGGAGGCGGGAAGCGGCTTCACAATCCCAGCACTGATCCCGCTGCAGCGCTGAGGGCTGCTGCGGCTTCCAGAACTAAATGGCCTGGAGGAGCTAGTGGCTTAAGATTCCAGCACATCAAAAACTTTCTGAATGCTGGCACTGATGACTTCTGGAACTCAGCTTTTGAAAGTCACACCACTCCTTTGGTAATTTGTCCCATTTTGCCTCATTTTGTTTGGCTACTCCCAGAGGAGTGGTAACAATTAGGAGGGAGAATCTAAAGGTGGTGAACAAAAAGGAGTGCGCAGGGGCTGATAGCACAGGGAGAAGGAGGAGGGGTGAACCTGTGACCTCAGAATGGAGTGGGCCTGAGGAAGGGGAGGAGGATGTTTCCACACACGTTCCCAGGATGGAAATCAACCCCACAGAAATAGGCCAGCAAGCAGCAGAGCTCCAGGCTGTGTGGCCTGGTGTGCGGCCAGGCTGCAGGTCCTGGGCTCCAGGTGTTAGAAGATAACAGGGACAGAAAGAAACACTTGGGGGGGGCCCTAACTGACATGCCCAGTAAACACTTCACAAAGCAGACCACCTGTCTCTGCAGGGGGCCCCATATCCAGTGCCAGGACCTACTAAAGAGTCCTTTCCTCTGTCAGGCCTTGGTGGCGCAGGGCGAAGGGAGTGTGGAAAGTTGAAATCCATAACTTTCAGCCCTTTGTTAGGTTAAATCTCCTTCCCAGAAACTCTTACTCCTCAGGACCTGCAGAGGATCCTCAGATCCCTCTTCAGTGTACCTAGTGTAGAATATTCTCGGAAAGTAGAGAACAACCTGCTTAAATAAGAATATGTTGAAAACACTGGCTGGGCCAGAGAGCTTGCAGAGTGATGTACGTGTATTATCTCACTTAATCTTCATACTGCCTGAGTGTAGTAGTCACCATTACTATAGCCATTGCATGTTTAGGGGAAAAGACTTTCAAAGAGGAAAAGTACCCTACTCAAAGTCACGTGATTGACTGGGTCAGAACTGGGATTTGACTCCAAACCCCATGCACTAATCATTAAACCATAGTGCCTGCAGGTAGCTGGCTGGGGAAGGTCTAAGAACACACAGGTAGCAGCAGAGTTCACCCAAGGCTTGAAGTCTCGATGGGCACAATGCAAGAACCCTAAGACCCAACCTTGAGTTCTCCCACTCTGACTAGAGGCCAGCCCTCAGGTGTGGCTGGGGAAGTCAGGGCACAGGGTCCAAACCTCACAGATTGTGGCTCTAACAGCCAGCCGTGTACGGAGGAGCAAGACAGAGAGTTTGGAAAGCCTGGCTGTCCTATTCAGCTCACGAATGTGGACGTTGCCTTGGGAGAAAGGAACCCCTGGAGAAACATCCCACAGCAGGCAGGACTATATCCAATGGGACAAATTACCCCCAAATGGGTCTGGGGGTAATTAAAGACAAAGAATGAGCAGTTTAAGGACTAGAGAAATGGGGTCCGGTCTTCCCTGCCTCGGGAATGAACAGATGCCTCAGATCCTGCTGACTGTCATCCACCTGATTTCCTTCAAAAATTCAGGTACTAGCAATTGTCATGGTGACCAGGCCACATAGCAACTGCAGAGCCAGAAAAGTTCCTAGATACAGCTTCTCACGGCAGGGAAAGTAGAAGGGGCCACATGAAGCAAAGAGAGCCAAAGCCGTCAGTCATTGCAAAGTCCTCGGACCCAAATGAAACACTTTTCTGAGAGCTTCTGAGCTTCCATACCCACTGAAAATCCACCTGAGTTGGAATTTACCATCTGCAGGTAAGAGCTTTAGTCCTGTGTCAGCGAGTGTTGCAGCACCCAAAACAATCTTTTTTAAAAATTAAATTTATTGGGGTGAAAAAAGAACAAATCTACATTATATGTTTGGAAGTTGCTAAGAGAGTATATCTTAAAAGTTCTCATCCCAAGAAAGAGAAACTGTAACTATGTGTGGTGACAAATGTTACATAGGTCAACTGTGGTGATCATTCTGCAGTATATACAAATATCAAATTGTCATGTTGTGCATCTGACACTAATGTAATAATACTGCATGTCAATTATATCTCAATTTAAAATAATGTTTTTAAATAACAAAACTTTAAAAGTTATCTCTTTATAAAACTATATGTGCAGGATGAGCCATTTGTAAGTACGAACATATATTAAAATGCTCATACGCAACTTTTAGAAGGCTGAAAAGATATACAACAAAATTCTAGTTAGCTGAGATGATAAAAGGAATATGGGTACTTTCTATATCCTTATTTCTGCCTATCTCTATTTTATAAATTATTCATAATAAAAATACACTACTTAAAATAAAAAATTTAAAAGTACGTCACTTAAGCAAACCACAGCTGTCCCCAATTTCATCAATTCTTAACTTTATTTCTCAAAGAAGGTGCTCAATGCTCTCAGTCAACTAGAAACATAGTTGAAATGCCTATTTCCATTTTGGTTGGTATGGCTCAGTGGATGAACGCTGGACTGCAAACCTAAAGGTCACAGGTTCTATTCCTGGTGAGGGCACATGCCTGGGTTGCAGGCCAGGTCCCTGGTTAGGGGCGTGCAAAATGCAACTGATCAATGTTTCTTTTGTGCATCAGTGTTTCTCTCCCTCTCTTTTTCTCTCCCTTCCCCTCTCTTTAGGAAATAAATAAAGTCTTAAAAAAAAGAAATGCCTACTTCCATCTGGTAAAAATATTACTCTCTGTAGTCTAATTAATGGTAACTCTGCTACTGAAAAAAAATGCAGCTTCTGTTTCTGGTTGAAAATCACAGTATTACCTCAACTCCAGCTGGAAGATGGAAAAACAACAGCTAGGGTTATATGCTGAGTTGTGGAAGAATATTATAATTAGAAAAAAACACAACTAAAAAGTATTTCTGGAACAGATTCATTCCCATGGTCAGGCTCATTTTGGTGTGGTGACATTCCTGAGACCCTCTCAACAGGGCCTAAGGACCTAAACCCCTTCTCCAGTCCTTCTCTTTCTCCCTTTCTCTAACCTACTGTCCCCTTTTCACTTCTTTCTGTGCCTACTTATTTGCTTATTTGCCAAATTCAAATTTAAAGAACTGCTAAATCTCTACATCTGATGTAAAAAACACTGTTGTTAGGCATGCAATCCCTAAAACATTAGTACATGGATTTACCTGGGAATTCCAGCCAGCTAACTGTGAGCAATGAGACAGACAAAGATACAGGTATGCAGTCATTCCAGGTCTGAAGTTCATCTGGATCATTTTCATCAGCAGACCTTAAAAATGAATCTGTAAATAAGATATACAGCGACTCTTCATGCTGGTTTGCACAATGTGAGGGATTTCCCAGGACACAGGCCTTTTAGCACTAAAACTGGATAGTCCTGGACAAACTAGGCCAAGTTGATCACCCTATTGCCATAGAAGAGCTACTTCAGTAACACCTCAGACTCTAGAAGATGCCCAGATTAGAGATCACACATGTACACAAGTGCATGCATGCACATATGTACACATGAAAGTAACACACAGTCACTAAACACACACACACACATGCCTACATAAGTTCTTGGTCACAGCTGGTCCTATTCTTTCCCTTATTTTCTTCTGCAGCCAATTCTTACAGGTCACCTTGTCATTACAAATGATGTTTCTCCCTCTAATTATTCATGCTCTTATGTCTTTTAGCTGTTGCACACAGACATGGACTATCTCTCTCTGAAATCTGAGAAAACCATCTTGTCAATTTCATATGTTGATGTTTTTATAAAATAAAATCCTCAGCTCATTAAAAGGTTTTCTTTCTCCAGATCATGATGGCCCTTTCCTTTTTTTTATATTAATACATCTACAAACGACCTCTGACCCAGGTAGGCCCTGACAGTTGTCTGTGCGGTGGTCCTGAAGATCATGAGCAGCGGCTTCCCTGTTCACCCTGAGAGCAAGCCTTTGGAGCAGGGCTGCGGGACCCCAGCCCTGGGTGAGGCGTCCTCTGGCTCTGTGTGACTGCAACCCAGCCAGCAGGAGCACTTCCCGTGGAGGCTGGCTGTGATTAGTGTTCAGTCGTAGACAGTGTTTGTCTACATGAAAGGACACCTCTTAAAGCACCAGCAACAATAAAGAACCGCTCCACTGTGTATGTTGACAATGTGCAACTTACATAAAGATGTCAGTTATTGCCTACAGCTGCTAGCGACGGGAAGCTCACAAGTGCTGAAACATCCCACAAGTGGTGGGAGGGAGTTAAATAACATGATTTTACAGAGAGTATTAAAGATTCCAAAATCTCTTCTATTTTTCACCCAATTGCCTTCAGCCAAATATAAAATGTCCCAAAAGTATAAATTGAACACGATGTTGCCACCCCTGTCTTACATAAAAAAGAAACATTTAGGAATGCTGTTTTATTCTTCTATGGCAGTGAAATTAGGGAATCTGAGAAGGCTTTCTGGCCCTAATTTGTATGTATTTGCTTATTTTTGATCTACTGCAATTCTTTGTATTTTGGAAAATCTGAGAAAAATCAGCAGAACAAAACAGTCTAAGCCATGGATTTGGCCTAGTTAATGCTTTTTGAAAAATTTCCAAGGAAACAGTCCAATTATAAATGTGCTTAAAAAAAAACAATGTGTGGACACGGCGACATGATCTGAATGTATTCACCTGTCAGAGCCACAATGTGATTACCCACCACAGACGGGGGCTGGCTGGTTGAGTAACGAGAGGCAAAGGGCCTGGCATTCTGGACCTGCAATGCCTCACTTGGCCACGTGAGGTGGCTGCACATGATTCCCAAGGCCCATTCACCCCAGCACAACATCATTATCATTACAGGAGGGGTTTGGGATAATCCGATATTCTAGTCAGCTGAAGGTCACATAAAATTTAAACACACTTTTAGCTGAATTAAAAACACTTTTAATTCAGCTTTAAAACATGAAGCAGTTTTCTGCTTTAATAAATATACTATAATACATCATTCCTTAATGACTGAGTCTCCTGTAGAATGTCAACAGTAGTGTCCACTGAGAAAGGAAGGTAAGAAGGAAACAATCTTTTAGTTGAAAGAACCTTAATGACTGGAAGACCTCAGGATCACAGCATGTGCCTCCCTCCCCCCCCACACACACAAATCCACCCCCCCCCCCGCCCCCCGCATGCCACAAAAACAGAATTAAATGAGGTCATTAACACATATAAAAGCACTTCACAAAGTTCAAAGGCAAGGCAGTACTTTTTCCAGAGTGAAAAGTTGGTTTCTCCAGAGTGAAATGGGGATGGTGCTGTGGGGGCCCTGTTTCCAAGTTTGGCTCCTTCTTCTGGAAATACAGTTCAGAATAATAGACAATCCTAATTAACTGAAGGATCTGATCTTAGTAATTGAAGCATTACTGTAATAAAAAGGCCAATCAGTTAATAACTGGAATTAGACATATTGGAACAATAACTTTTTGCTTATATAGCATTCCTTAGTATTTTCCCTTAATGTTATAGTGGATTTTATAAACTTAATCTATAACCTCCGTAATCAAACCTGACACTAACAGAAAAATGTGAAACCAAAAACAACCACCACCAAAATAAATGAACTATATACTCTGATGTGCAAATAATGCAATTTAATCAAGTTGACCTAGTGGTCCTAGTTTAATTAGTCTAAAATATGGGTCAACATGAACACAAAATGTAATCATGGATGGGACTTCAACTGAGAGACATCCCACTGGGATGGATTCCCTTAAAGTTTGTTTTAACCTCATCTCCCCTTTCAGAGTTACCATGGCTGAATATACGAACACTTTCCTAATTATGAATTTTACTTTGGGCTAGAATCCAAAGTCATACCAGTGGGAAAACACTTGGATTTTTGTGATCAGACAGATCTGGGTTTAAATTCAGCTTTATCACTTATCAGTTAATATCAATTGCTTACTTTTAATATGGGGGAACACCTATTTTGTGGATTGTTTGGAAAGGATTAAAGGTAAAAGGACCCAGGTGTTATATAAATGTAAACGCCATTCTCTTCTGCCAACTCCTCAACTTATTTCTCTCCTTTCCCACTCACTCCTCTTCCTTTCTTAATATTTGTCCAGAAAACATGCACACAAGCCTTCCTAGCAATTTTCCATCCTACTAATGGCTGGCTATGCAATCAAGAGGGCAGGGCTTCCTTAGGTCTTCACTGTGGGAGACGCTCTAACTTAAAAGCACAACCGCACCCTGAAGTGTCACAAAGTCACACTGTAACCGTTTTGCCAGCAAGTACAGCTTAAGCCATATCAATACACAAATGATTAGTAAAATACTCCTGCCAAGTACTTGGTTTGCAGCCAGAATGACTATTTCTATGCTACTGTATTCTATTTTCTCTTGTTCTATTTTTGTACTAGGAAGTCCAGAAAGTGGAGACAAAAGAAACTGTTAATACTAAGCACATCTTTGCTCATGTTAATTATAACAGCAATGAGGTAAGCTCTTTTCCTCCATTCTTAAAGACCCTATTATAGTGTGTAATCTCAATTTTTGAAAATTAAGTATTAATTTATGATTCAACTCTATGATCCTTCTATGACCATTTTAACCTCTAAAGTGTTTTCATTATAATGTCTTTTTTAACCAAGACTATTGCTATTGCCACCATTAATTCTTAGCAGCAGAAGTAATAAAAGCTATTATTTATTGAACATTTATTATGTGCCAAGCAGTGACGGGCTCTTTACAGACAACTAATTCTGCTTTTTTTCACAATGTCCAATATTATCCAAATTTCCTGATGAGAAACATGCCCTGATTCCTAAAGCTTGTCAATGTCAGAGCCAGGATGCCAGTGCGGATATTTTTATTACAAAGTAAGTGCTCCTACGCACTCTGTTATTCTGCATGCATGTAGGTGGCTGCCATACAGTCAAAAATGTCTCCACATTCATCAGTGTTTTGGTGCCACAGGACTTGGTGGAGATCTGGAGTGCACAACTTCCATCTAGGAAGTACTTTGGGTCAAGGTTCTACTTGCTTGGCAAGAGAAAACCAAGACTGATCCCTTGATTAAATCCCAGGAGTTCTTGGACTTAGAGGAACAGCACCTCAGAATCCTAAGAACAATCTTGCAACAGGTGATTTAGGAGCTTGGCATCACATAATTTAAATGTTTTTTAAAAATTTGATAAGCTCATTATATGCCCCAAACAGGTTACCAGAGACTTGGTTGTTGCCAGCTGAGGAAACCAAGGCACTAAGAGATCAGGCCACATTCTTTCTTCAGAGACACTGGACCTCCTGAGTGTCAGACCTCTGCATGCCTCCTCCCATGGCCCAAAGAAAAAGTGAAGTACAGTGAGAGGAAGAGAAAGGTAAAGAGAGAGACTCTCCATGGTTGCTAGTGAAGAATTCAGACATGGTGACGAAGGATAAGGTCAGGGGATATGTGTGTTTTATGTGAAAGAATAAAAATAATCCTGAAATAAAACTGAAGAACACCAGTAGCTAGTAAACAACAGAAAGACAGAAATGGGGAATAAAATACATACCACCTTAAGGATGAAAAGAAGTTAAGAGTTTTTGATGTTTGGCTATGGTAGGTAAATTCCTAAAATGATCCCTAAGATGTCATGCCCTGATCCATGGGACTATAAGTAGGATAAGACATCATGCCCTGAACATGTTATATTACATGGTAAAGGATTTTCTGCAGGTGTAATTAAGGTTACTGAAGGGTTGACTTTGAGTTCATCAATGAGGAGATTATCCATGTGGGCCTGATGTAATTCCAGGAGCCCCTGAAAAGCAGAGCTTTCCCTGGCTGATGGCAGAAAAGGAAATCAGAGATTCTGGGTAGGGGGTGCTATTGCTGCTCTGAAGATGAAGAACCTCCTGTTAAGGAGTATGGATGGGTTCTAAAATATGAGGGCAGCCCTGGCTAACAGCCAGCAAAAAATGGGAACATCAGTCCTACAGCCACAAGGAACTGGATACTTGCAAATCCCTGAATGAGCTTCAAGGCAGTTTTTTTTCTCCAGAGCTTTCAGATAAGAGGCCAGGTTGGCTTCTGCTATCTTGATTTCAGCCTCGTGGGACCCTGACAGAGCACCCAGCCAAGCCCCCCATGCTTCCGATCTACAGAACAATGAGCTTACAAATGGACATTGTTTAAGGCCCTTAGGTTAGTGATAATTTGGTACATAGCAGTAGAAAATTAATATATTGACTGACTTGGATTCAAATCTTAGCTTTGTCCAGTTACCAATTTGTGATCTTGGGCTAGTGACTTAATCTCTTTGTCTTCTTATTGTAAATGGAGACGATAATACTCAGCTCAGAAAGTCAGTGGGAGTACTGAATTAGCGTCCTGGTCCTGGCACCTAGAAGCACTTGCTTGTGAGGAAGAATCAAAATAACTGGAGTCTCTAAAACTGGCCACCAGGTGGTGCCACCAAACAAAAACAGCTGGGTTTTCATTCTGAACCTTGGGTGGAGTAGAGAAAAGGCAGTAACAGAGGGGCAGGCAGCAGGAGTGAAAAGTCATTGTCTAGCCTGCTATTATACAACTACTGTTTGTAACACAGGTGTTCAGAATCAAGGGAATTTCAAAGATATATCACAGAAAGACGCGATAAAATATCTGTAGGCATTTTTAAATATATTTTTATGTAACAATTTACTTAAAGCCCATGTCTTTCCAAAATGCATTTGAGGTAGTTTACAAAATCAAATCATACAGTAGAATAAAAGTAAGAAACTGGGTTACAGAAAACAAACCCAGGTATATAAAAACTGCATGGAATTAAGATCTTCTGGCCATGCTAAGGATGATTCCTGATCTTTCCAGCAACCACTGAAAGCAAGGACACATGGCCAGTTACACCTCTCACCGACACCAGTTGCTCAGAGGAAGCCCAGGCCTGGGAGGGAGTCCTCATGCAGGGCCTCACAAATGAGACGCCACGTCCTATTGTGAAAGATGAATTGTTGAAAATACGCCACAGACATTTATATTTCTTTCTCAATGTTTTTCCATCTTTTGCATATTTTAAATTTTATTATTTTTCTTCATGATGTAGATGGGCTCATTGTACAATAAGAATCACTTTTTGTCATATTTGTTGTTTGTCATATATGCAACAGTGCCACAGGATTAACATCATGAATATATTTATTTGTTTTTTGCTAATATTTTGTTTGCTTAATTTTGTTTGTATTTGGCATAAGTGGGTTTAAAACTTGTATGTCATATATAGGTATGTATTTTTTGCATATATGTGTAAGGAATATATATATGTATATATACACACACACATACATAGATGTTATACAATTTTCTATTACTTTATAGCTATGATGCATTTCTCCATCTAGGCACCAGTTGAATAATCACCTGTATTTTCTTCTAGTTTGTAATGGCTTATTTTGTAAATTTCTCTGTTGCCCAAACACTACTGAATTTTAAAATGCATCTGAGGTCCAGGCCATTGTCCATATGAACAAGAATGAATAGTGTTCTTTAAGGAAATAAAAGGAAACTTTTTCTTAGATCGGAAGTTTAAAATGGATACTTGCTAACTGGAATGAATTCACTATCAGTCCTGAGAACAAGCAAACAGATTCACTTATTTTCTTTCCCTAAAGTCCTTCCAGTTTCTCAATCCAATTATAACACAGCTCTATCAAAGTATATGAAATGTACCAGGACTTGCTCTAACTCAACCCTAACCCGAAACAACTAAATCAATGTTGAATTTGGAACCGCAGTCCTGGGTTCTCTAACCCCCACCCTGTTTGCTCCATTGGAACACCTGCCTGTGTTGACACAAGCTCAGAGCAGAGGCGCTACCCTGTTCTCTCACAACCATTTGCAGAGCAGTCATTTTCATGTATACATTTTTCATTTAGTTCAGAATCCCAATGTTAAAACAAAAAATAAATATTTTCATTACCAGGGGCTTTTACTGCCCAAAGAGAAAATTAGGTGCTTCCATCACAGAAGTTATCTGTGGAAAGGGTTCTCACCTCTGCAAGAGTTTCAGTGGAAAAGTTTCACTGAGGGGAAAGAGAACCCATGTGAATTTAATAAAGGAGCAGTGGGGGGGCATGTTAGTGAGACAATGATGAGGCCTGGAATCAATTAGGTCAAATTATACCCTGTGTTGCATGCGCAAAACTCCTCCTGTTACAGTCAAATGAAATAGCAGAAAAGAATAGTACCCTGAACTAAGACCCTATTTCAGAACACAGAGTGCTTTATAAACAAAGTCTCCTTAATCAAGTTGTTTCAGTTAGACAGTGGGTCAGCAACGCCAGCTGAAAAAGCTTCTCTCAAGGGGATATACATTTGCCCTGACAGGGGGCCCATCCCCATGGCAACAAGTTACCAAGCCAACAGTTATTGCTACAAATCAGACCTTCCTCCCAAACACTCTCTCCCCATTTCCTCTTCTACCATTGTTTTCTTCCTCCTGTCATTTTGTCCCTCAAGCCAACATTTCCCCTCCACAACCTGACAAATACCCTGATCTTGGCCCCTGTGAATCAACCCTCAGGACCCCCAGTTCATGTCCCCGTAGGAGCTGGGAATGCTGAGCACCTGAGCACCAGGAGGGCATGTCCTGGATTTCTGGGGATAAGAACAAGCAGGATGGGCAAGGGGGTAGGTCTGCTTACTCAGGAATCATTGCTACAGTAACTGAGGATGGTGGCCTGGGAAGGTGTCAAGAACCTGTGACACAGTGGGAGGTGGGTGCCTTCTCAAAGAGATAGCAGTCATGCTTATGTATTGACCTTTGGCCCCGTTTAGCACGAGCCTAGTGAGTTACTAAACATGATTCTTTAGTCAGCAAGTGTGAGCTGCACTGAAGTTAATAGAGCACTTTTCAGGCTCCGGACATGGTGTTTACCAGTTGCAGGGAAAGATACAACAAAGGGGACTACAGTGCAGACCCAAGTCCAGAACATGGGTTAAAATTCTAGTCCCAGCATACTCCATAATTTGCCATCCTTGTGGGAACACACAGGAAGGACCTCTCATTTCAAAACCCCTAACCCCAAGAATCAGTGTTGGCCCCGTAGCAGAGAGGCAAGGCAACAGCCACATCTGACATATACTTTGAGATTTCCTTTCACTGAAGAATGTATATATTTTCACATCTTATAAATGCTTTCAGCAAAATATAATGAGTGCAACTACTAAGTTTAATGAATCCTTCAGAAGATAATCTTTCTGACAGACCCTCTGGGTAATTTTCACACTTCATACACTTCCGGTTTGTAGCATTAGAGGAAGAAAGATCTAAGACAAATACAAACAGTGAGCTACTCAAGGACAGGGACTTTCAATTTCTTTTATTTATTGTTTTAGTCATGAAATCCAGTTTCAGGGTCTGGAACCAAGTCAGTGCCCTCAGAAGAGTGGTGCAGGTGGAGCATTTACCCCGAGGTAAACACAGTCCTGAGTTTTATGGTCGGGAATCGTGCAGCCCTGTGCTGGGCTAGTCCACCCACTGCCCAGCAGCCTCAGGACAGCCACTTGCCTGGAGCTTACTGGGCTTCACTGTGCTCACCTGTAAGCTAAGGGTATTCTCATATACCCCTTGAAGCTTTAAGAATTCCACTATGCTACACAGCTGTTTTCTTAAACTTTGGGTGTAACACAGCTTGAGTGGAACCATTTTGCTATTTATGGATAAGATGAACTACTTGGCCCAAAGAAAATGTTTAATTTGTATTCTTCAGTGAGCCAAAGAAATGTACAGGGTGGGGCAAGAGTAACTTTACAATTGTTCATATGGAAAATAATACAATTAATTAATAAATAATACAATAAGCTCTGTTTCACTTATTCACACCTGTAAACCTACTTTTTTTTTTGCCCAGCCCTATAAATATTTTTCTATGAATACATACAATTAACCAAGAAAGTAAGATCTAACTTGGGGAATTTGTAGAGCTGGATACATAAATGTACATATATATGTACATACACACATACACACACATAAATGACTTGAAAACTTTGGGCTAAACCTTTTAGCTTTACATAAAGTAAGTAGTGAACAAATACATGAATGAGTGATCTCACCGAGTAAAAGACTTAGGAGAAGTAATACAATAGATTTTCATGATCAGATTCAGATTTTCTATCTTTGATAATGTTTTATTTCCCTACAGGACTTACTGAGTATAGTATAAGTTCCAACACAATCACACACTGTTCACCCATTGGGCTTTAAACCCTAAAAAAAAATCAGTAATAACCATGTCAGTCTATTTTACAGAGTCTGAAGATTTCCACTGAATGGTGGTGGGTGGAATGAGGTTTATGGTCGGGAGTATCTCCTGGATTAAATGTTTTCTGGCATTTCTCAGAAAAGGAGAGCAGTTAGTCTGCATTTAATTTTTAAACCACATTTCATCCCTTTCTGCCTCTACATAGCCACACATGGGGAAAAAAAAACCCTGTTCTCATGCTACGCATTCTTTCTCCAATTCTTCAGGGCTGTTCTCCCATTTCTGTTTAGAACAACTAATCTTTCACAAACCTGGATTGAGTGCAAGAGGCACATCCTCACATCTCTAATCACACAAACATAAATAAGGTTTGGATACCATTAACCCCTTGAATAACATCTCTTTTCTGGCCAGGAGCCCAAGGAAGGTTCCAGAAACATATGATAGCTATTTCCCATTCATTCCAATGAGTTTATTACAGGTTGCAATAAGCTACCACAGTTCCACTTAAACACACTCATGCCAAAAGTTTTTAAAGGATGTTTAAGCCATCGCTATTAAATCTTTATCAACACAGACATTAAAAGGGATACATTTCTGTACTATACACCCAGTGGAAGAAGCAGGACCCTTGCCAAAGCACCGGAAAAAAAATAGCTCAAAATTCTCCTATGATCACAAGTTCTCAGGAATCTCAAGGCTCAGAAGTGCTAACAGGAAGCGGAGGCTTCTGATCACAGTACTTGAACATTTGCCTGGTTTGCTCTTTCAAATAAAATCTGACAACTTCGGTACCTGTTGCAAAAGAAGAGAGAAGCGTATTCAGGGACCATCCAAATCTTCTTAAGACCTTCCAAGTCCCAAGAATAAATGCAAAATTTAAAACGGACAACTCGGAATTTAGAGTCTTGAGAAGTTAACCGCAGCACAGAAATTCCAGGCAATTGGTTTTGGTAAGTTTGCAATGTATCCCCCACCCCCATCCAAGAGGCAATGAGCAGTTTCTGATCAATGAATTGTGCATGGCTAATAGGTCTATTTCAGAAATGCTTCTCCATCCATCTATCAGCAAATGTTCAGATTTTACAGAGGTTTGTCTTCTACCAACCGAAAGTACAAGCTGACTTTAATTATAAGTGCAATCAATCCTGTATATGCATATTTGTTTTCTTCTGTTTTAGCTAACCGAAAGTTTCACAGCCTTTTGGTTAGTAACTCAAAAAAAAGAACTGGGGGATCACCCACAGGCCTGGGGGCTTAGCAGGGCTGCATTTTGTGGTTGTCTCCAGATGCATCTGCATTGTGATGGAGGAAGGAGGCAGTTTGCTCTCTTAAGGTGTTTTGACTGGTCCTCTCCCTTTTGTGACTGCCTCTCCCCAGCTTTCTACATAGCAAGGGTTCTCAACCTTAGCATGCATCAGAATCACCTGGAAGGCCAATTAAAATACAAATTACTAGGCCCTACCCCTAGAGTTTCTGATTTAGTAAGTCTGCAGTGGGGTCCAAAATGTGCATGCCTAACAAATTTCTCGGAGAGATGCTGATCTGCTGATTTGTAGACCACACGCTGAGAAACACTGCTAATGTGTATCAAAGGGTGGGAATGGGACAGGAGATAGAAGGTCCTGTGCTGCATCATTCTCTCCCCTAAGGAGGATCACTGGGAGAACATTACCTAAGAGACTGAACATCATTTTTTATTCATAAGAGTAAATGGAGAAGTAACAAACTGAAACAAGAGATGTTATGATAAGTTCCTTAGAGAGTTGTTAAATATTGAAATGGGATGGCAGAGAGACAGTGGAATCTTCTCGTGAGGAATTTATTAAGATTAAGGGCAACTTTTAATTCAACAGTATGATTTAAACTGAAGAGGGGAGTGTTACCCAATCCATTCCCATCCTGTGATACATGAAGTTTTTCCTTTCCTACCTGCCTAGCCACACTAGATTAATCAGCCTCTTGATAAAGCACGAACCTTTAATTCTAAGTATAATTTTTTAAAAATTATTTAGTAATTCAATCATGGTTTCATAAGATGGACTAAGTGGAAAATATTAATTTTATTAATATTTTATTACTAAGAAAAATAAGTCCTAAAAATTGACTACTCTAACATACTCCCTTTATTTAAGTCACTTTCTTTTTTACTAGGCTGGACCAGTAAAAATACATGTTTCTTAGAATCAGAGAAAAATATCAAGAGCCAATGGAATGCATTTGTGCAACCACAAAAGCCATACATTTACAAGTCAAAAATCTGGCTAGAGGAAGAAAAAGTTACAATTTACACATGAGAAAAGCTACATAACTTTTCACTGTGAGAACATACGGGATTATAAAGATGTTTGTGCACAAGGAAATCACCTGGTTAGCAATTCTAGACATGGAGCATAGGAATGTAACTTGTAGATTGCCTACCCAAGTTAAGAAGTGATCACTATAAAGGAAATCAATTTCATCAAGCTGGCAATGCATGTGTTACCTTCAGTTGAAGATCCTGCTCCCCCATGTGAGAGGGAGAAGGGAAAGTCCTCAGCGTGCTGGAAACCCAGAGCAGCACTTGCCTCATGTTCCCTGGGCGTCTGGAAGGCAGGCACCAAGTGGTTAACTTGGTGTATTAAGCAGGCTTTGTAGAAAACATCTCAGATAATAATCTCCTAAAAAAGCATCCCACCACATTGCTGACCCCCACATCCCAGAAAGCAGCAATCCTATGTGTGGAAGACTGCATTCTTTCCAAGTCAACACTTCAGACTTTAACAGTAACGAGACTAAATGTGACTGTAGTCATGTACCATTCCAACCGGAGATAAACAGACTCAAATGTGCCTTCCATGATGACCTCACTTAGTGTGGGAAGACTCCTTGGGACATTTTTCACATTGGGGAGTATTTAAGAATTTAATGGCCTTGTGACTTCTGTGCTAGAATACTTTATGATCTCTACTGACCCTCAAAATGCTTTTTGTGGGGTTTATTTTGCCTTACATGGTCTTACAAGTGCTCCCTAAATCTGAAAAGTTCTTGAACCGAATATTGACACTGTTTGTTTTCCCCAGTCATAATGAAATACATGCTCATTGATTCACATTCATTCCTGTAACTTGAAACCTCTACAAAACTCTAATGGGGATAGATCTGGTTTCCTTCCAGAGTATCTGATGCATTTATACAATTAAAATTCCATCCATCCTAAACCATTAAAATAAGACAGCAAGTCAGACTTGGTTCTTTAAATGAACCTGGCCATGTCTCGAATTAAAACGACACGAATTTCATTCTAACATTCGAAAATGACTGTAACCAAGATAAAAATCTTGTATGTGTTGAATACAGTTCACTTCACATACCTGTATGTCAGGCTGTAGCTTTGTAATCCAAAAGATAATATTTATGAATTTCACATCATGTAAGGTCCTGACAGTAAGCTTGGCAATGACTCTGGCCCCATCAGAGGGATGACAGATGATCTAGATGCCCAGCAAAGCTCTTTTACATGGGAAAGACTTTAGTGGGAGTCCTGAGCCTCTGCCTTGCTCTTTGTCTATTGGATCTAATTTACTCTATTAGACCAGCGATTTTCAACTGGTGTGCCACAAGAATTTTTAAAACATGCAATACCTGGCTATTTAGTCAGGGGCACTGACCTCTTTTCCCTTAGATTGACAAATAAAAAAATGACAACAGTTAAAACAATAGTCATTCAGTGTGAACAAATCAAAATTAAACCTATTTTTTGTCAGATTGGCAAAAAATACTTTTTTTGGTGTGTAACAAAATTTTAGTCAGTACTTTATGTTTGACACCAGATGGAAAAGGTAGAAAACTGTTGCTCTAGACCAAAGACAAAAAATTAAAACAGACAAAAAAACTTACAGCATATCAATGACAGTATTGTAATTTGATAGTGTTATAATTTGAACAATGAAAGTTCTTTGAAATTAACAGAAAAATTTGCTTTCTATGAAAGATTTTATCCCTCTGGTGTGACCTGGAAGTGAGTTTACAAGTATTAGGAAGTGAGTTTACGAGATGGGGAACAATATTTCTGGGGAATGGCTAGTGTTTATACACTAAAAATCAGTCATAGAAAAAAATGGAAAATATATTTTAAGTCACCTAGTCAAGTCTAAGTGACTTAAATGGAAAGCACCCGATTTAAACCAACCCAGTATAGAGAGTTGTCCATACATGTCTAAGAATAGGTACTAACTATGCTTTTTCAGTCACCATGTAAGTAATCTCATAACCAACTCTCTTTGTGTTTAGAATAGAAACTGCTAGAAGGAAAGGTACACATTTTTGTGTATTTTCTGAACACAGCATAGTAACTGGCATACAGAAAGCACTGAATGTTTGCCAAATGAATGAATGAATAAATTTTTCAATAATATGGAAAGAGAAGAGGCTTCCAGCATTACCCATGTCTCTTTGGATTCTAAAATCCTTATCCTCATTGATGTTCTAGTTGGATGTGAAATTAATAACTTAAATAAAGGACTAGGGTAACTGGTCCTGATCATCACAGAGCTGCCTGAAAATTCTGTCCTGGCATTCACTATGTATAAGAGTAGGATGTCTATTAAACAATAAAGACAAAAGCAAAGGAAAAAAGGAAGGGTGTGTTGAAAACCAAGTTTTATGGTGAGATGACTAGTGGCAAAAGGAAATAGGTTTTTTAAAAATCTGCAGTGTTGTAAGTGGGAAAATCATGAAAAAATTATCATAAGTGAGGGTTAAAACCAAAGGAAAGTTAATAATATCCTCCTCCCCCTTAGTTTTTCACTTCTTACTTATACTCCTGCTTTAATTTTCCACCTCAGCGGCTGTTTTGATTTGGGCTGCTATAATAAGAACTCCATAGACTGGGTAGTCTATAGACAACAGAAATTTATTTTCTCACCATTCTGGAGGGAAATCCAAGGTCAAGACACCAGGTACTTGGTGAGAGCCCACTTCCTGGTTCATGTGAAGCCATCTTTTCAAAGTGTCCTCACTTAGCAGAAAGGGTATGCAAGCTCTTCAGTGTCATTTATAAGGGCACTAATCCCATCATGAGAGCTCCACCCACAAGACCTCATCCAACCCTAATTACCTCCCAAAGATCCCACCTGCTAATACTATTGTATTAGGGTATAAGATTTCAACATATGAATTTTTGTGAGGACACAAGCAGTCAGCCCATAACAATGACTTTGCATCTAACTTGTAGTCTGAGATAATCCTAAAGAGGAGATGCTAGTTCTTTAGCTTGGCATTTGGGCTCTCTACTAAACTGGTCACCCACCCCATTCTAGATGTTTATATCTCTTAAAATGCTCTGATTTACTCAGATCTAGCAAGGATAAATACCCTATTGTTTCCTGCATATTTTTCTCTCATTTATCATTTCAGATTCATTGTGGAACACCAAGTGAGTTTACCTTGGAACATGAAAAGGGCTACCATGTGGTTCCTCAGCTCAGAGCTCTCATTTCAGGAGGGGAAAATGCAATTATATTGATTATAATAGTATTGGTGGACTGATTACTACATCTCATCCCATCTAAGATACCGCTGATTGTAAGACACAGTATTCATTTATACAACTGCTAAGAAACTTAAAAGCACTGCCAACTATATACTATGATATACTATCAACTGCTAGGTGGCACAACCTAATTGAGAAGTTAAATGTGGGGGGAGAAGTGCATCTTGAAATTGATTAATATAGTGGTATTCATAAGTTTCAAAGGGCTGGTGGAGAAGGGAGATCAATCTGGGCTGGGAGAACTGTGAAAGAAAGGCAGCATGAAGGGGATGCCATGGGAACTGAGCCTTGAAGGGGGTGAGTTTTCTGGAGATGGAGATAATGGCAGGGACAAAGGCTTAAGGTAGGCGAGTGCAGAGAGTAGAGGTTGACATTAGGCTGGGCCTTAATTTGCATGAAGGGAAGAAATAAAAGACAAGACAATCTGAAGGACACATTCAATACTGGTTGGAAGGCAGTGGGGAGTCCCTGAGGATTTTTGTGTGGTGTAGCAACCCACAGAGATCATTAATCTCATTGTAGTATCTAGGATTATGTCATAACTGTATTCAAACACTTTAATGGATACCCATTAGAACAAATACAAACTCTTTTTCAAGAAATCCAAAGCCCTAAATGATCTGGCTACTGCCTTTTTCCACAGCCTAACCCACCTCTCCTCCTGAACCACTGATGCCATCATGCTTGAACCAGCCAGGGTCACCCACTTTGGTACATGTGTACCTACTGTTCCCTTTGCCTATAACATTCTTCCTTGGCTCCTCACAAGGTGGGTCCTTCCCATTCTTCAGTTCTCTACACATCTTCTCAGATGAAGGGACCTGTCCAGGCTGAACCCCTCCAAAGTCTGTTGTTTTCCCTTTCAACCCTCTATATTCCTCTTTCCTACCACCCACTATAGCCTGAGGTGATTTCATTCATAATCTGTTCACTCGGTTTTAGTCTTCTCTTTAGAATAAAAAGTTCATCAGTGTAGAGACCAGGTCTCTCTTATCTTCTGTTGCATCCCAGCACGTGGCAGTGTCTAGCATGAAGCAGGCACTCAATGAGTATTTGGTGAATGAATAATCTGAATGCCTAGTCTACTCCTCCCCTAGAGCATATGTGCTCTAAGCCAGAATGCCAGGTCAGCCCCAGGTCTATGCAGTCTCACCATCTGGAAAGATGAAAAAAACACAGTGATGCTATTTTTGTCAGATGACAATCCAAAAGAGAAGTCTCAGTCCATTCAAGGCCACTTTCCTTTTAGCAACCTGCTCAGAAGAGGCACTTGTTATCGATGGCTGCACCTTCTCTGCTGATCAAGTTATTGCCCTGTCTATTTCCCTCCCCAATGGGAGGTCTAACCTAAGCTTCTCAAACAGTATTCTTCTAACTCAGCCAGGCCATAAATCCAGGTTTGTGCTGAATATTGTGCCTATTCCATTCATTATGCCCACCATGTGAAAAGCCTCTTGCTTGTAAATATTACAACCCCCGGAAACCAGGGTTTGAGAAAGGTTAACTGTCAAGACTATCCTTATATCCTTAGTCTCTGAATGACACTCAACCATATGAATCAAACAGACTGCAGGAGGACAGGGACATATCTGTTTAATTCACCACTGTATAGGTAGTTCCAAGAACACAGAGCTACTCAATATTTATTGCTTTAGTGAATGAAAACTTTGAATAAGACATTCCTTCCATTGAGCTTAATAAATCACAATTTTCTTTGAAATCCAAAGTATTTGCACCCTGGCTGGGTAGCTCAGTTGATCAGAGCATCTTCCCAACATGTCAAAGTTGCAGGTTTAATCCCCAATCAGGGCACATACAATCAACCAATGAATACATAAATAAGTAAAACAACAAATCATCTCTCTCTCTCCCCCCATCTCTCTCAAAATCAATAAATAAAATTAAAAAACAAGTATCTGTAAACAATACAGCTTTTTCTTTAATAATAATAATAATAATAATAATAATAATAATAATAATCTGAATTAGATAGTAAATTAACAGGCTCACATAAGGTTCTCATTCAAGCTGAAGATCTCTTGAGCATTCTACCAAATGCCTTCTAAATGGACTTTTGGCAGGTGCTCTGTGTGCAGGAAGCTGTTGGGAATCTAACCTCTGGATCTCCGTCTGGTTAAGGGCACTCCAAATCTCCCTGAGAGAAAGGTCCTTCTACAGACTCTTGGGCAGTACGTCTGTCTCCCTGACCTAGATCAAACTGACCTTGTTTATCAATTCTACTATAGAACCATCTGCATCACATCTTGCTAGATATCAGATTGCTGTTCCTGCCAAACAGAGCCACATCTGCTATGTGTGCTGTGGCTCCAGGATCCACTAACTCATGAAAGTTATCCCTGTGCCTAAGTTCTTCGTAAACCTCATGGAGATATAGAAGGCATCTGTATTCACACCACATTCTGCAAGCCACTTGAGCTCCCCACGCACCCCAGTTTGGCACACATCTCCCAAATGGAGGGAAAATATTTTCTCTGACACTACTCTATTTTCTGGATAGACCTCTTCAGTCCCTAAGCTATTTCATGAAATCATCTGAGATCATGAGTGATGCCAACTCTGAGGGCAAAGCATGATTTGGCAGCATCCAATTGTTCTGGGCTTCAGCATTTGATCTTTGTGGATCTCAGAACTCAGTGCTGACCAGAAGGAAATGATATCCTGTTCTCCTGGGTTTACTCTTAAGGACATATTCAGGTGTAGCCTGGCAGAGTCTAGCCCTAGTGTCAATCACTGCAGGTGCTTCTTAAGTTTCTCAGTGCATCACTGCTCAATGATGAAGAGGTGCATTGAAGTCCAATGGTGGTATCAGCTAATGCCAAAAACAAGAGGACCAGTCTTCAAGAGAACAATAAACAAAGCAGTTTGAAAATTCTGCAAGAAAGTTTTTCAGAAGATACTGTTCAATTTAGTAAATACTCTATTTAAAAATTAATGCTAAGCCACCAGAATGAATACTATTTATTTGTATGGGAGGAATCATCAATTTAGAAAAATTGTGCTTCATCATCTTTGCCTTCATTACTACATTCCCAAACAGAGACACATTTCTACTTTCAAATTAAGTAGCCAAATAAGAACAATCTAGATTCTGAACAGCTTATGGATAGCTACTTCCAAACTGAGGCAAGCCGACCCTTTTATGGCCACAACCAAACACCTAACCTGACCAGTTCAGGTAAAGAATCACTGGAACTAGCCCTGACTGGCATGGCTCAGTTGGTTGGGCACCATCCCACAAAGCAAAAGGTCATCCAGGTTCATTTCCAGGTCAGGGCACATGCCTGGGTTGCAGGTTTGGTCCCCAGTCGGGGCGTGCATGAAAGGCAACTGATCGATGTTTCTCTCCCACATTAATGTTTCTCTCCTTTTTCTCCCTCCCTTCCTTCTCTCTAAAAATACAAAATAAATAAATAAATAAATAAATAAATAAATAAATAAATAAATAAATAAAATCTTTTAAGAAGAATCACTGGCACTAGCAAATGTGGGCTGAATTTAATTTTTTTAATTAGTGAAGTTTTATTGAATCAGTTTGATAACTTGTTTATAAAATAAAGTCATTCCATCAAATACGTTCACTATACTGTTGAATGTAGAAACAAAACAGAACAATAAAGATACCAAAAATAACTAAATAAATGTATAGATTTACCCCTGATCCCTATAGTAAAAGAAAACTTATGTACTTAGTAGGGGAAGCTACTATTAAACTCCCAGAACCTAGCAAGAAGAGAACCAAGAGATTCCTCCATCCAGATGTGGTTAGACTGGACTTCCCAGAACTGGGGTCAAGGGAGAAGGGCAGAGGCAGAGCTTTTTCAAGATATACATGTTAGAGATTCTGTGAGACATTTGATCTACAAAGGTGAAGGCCAATACATGGGGAAATACGAGATCAAATGGAATTTTTTATGGACACTGTTATCTACAAAGTTTTCCACTGGGATTATTTGACTCTAAGATAATTTTTTTAAGTCTGTATTTAAAAGCTGTCTTCTTGAGTTCAAAGAATGTTCATATTTATTGTCTCACTTGTCTCTACTACTTGTGAGGTAGGAAAAATAAGGATTATCCCATGTTATAGCCTTTATCTGAGATAAAGAGTAGCAATCAATGTGACGTGTTTGGAGGTGGTTGTATGGTAAGGTAGCTACTTTTAGACCATGTACATACACTCCCCTTCCTTCATTGTAGTAACACTCAGCTCTTGTGGTTAGGATAAGACATACTGATAAAGATAATATAAACAACAGAAAAACTCAAAAAGCATCATGTATTAGAACCTCATCAATTCAAGACTTCATTAATTTGGAATGTCTGCATACTTGTTGGCACCTGACCCTTCTCCATTTGCACTTATCAATCAATAAGCAATGGGTTCCTTGAGCAAATGGAAATAAACACCTATGTAAGAAAACAAGCTCAACAATTAACAGGAGTAGGAATTCAAATCAATGCTCCTCTCAAGTTTTTCTTAAATTATATTTTATTGATTATGCTATTAGAGGTGTCCTGACTTTTCCTCCTTTGCCCCCCTCCACACGGCAACCCCCAGTCCCTCAAGCAATCCTCCCACCATTGTTCATGTCCCTGGGTCATGTATATAAGTTCTTTGGCTACTTTATTTCCCGTGCTGTACTTTACATCCCCATGGCTGTTCTGTAACTACCTATTTGTACTTCTTAATCCCCTCATCTCTTCGCCCATTCTCCACCACCTACCTCCCATCTGGCAACCATCAAAATTCTCTCCATATCCATGATCCTGTCTCTGTTCATAGGGCCATCAAGGAACATGTATAAAGGATACATGGACAAAGCCAAACGGGGTAGGTTCAAGGGTGGGAGGCAGGGATGGGTTGGGTGGGGGGGTGGGGGGTGAAAATGGACACAAATGTACTTGAATAACAATCAAATATCTTGTTGCTTAGTTTGTTTTTTAAATTCAATTGTTGATAGGTATGTGTTTATTGCCATTTTACTGTTCATAGTTTTGATCATCTTTTTTTCTTAAATAAGTCCCTTTAACATTTCATATACTGTATTTTACCATGTATAATGTGCACTTTTCTGCCCAAATTTTTGAGGGAAAACTAAGGGTGTGTATTATATATGAGTAGTACTAATTCCATATCTATATAAATGTTTTTAATTCTTGTATTTATGCTTATGTGTTAAAAATGTAACTCTAGAAAGCAATAATGTATGCAAAATAATACCCTAAAATACAATCATCAGTTCTGTTTCTAAATATAAATTTTAAAAAATCAATTAAAAAATTAAAATGAAGGGTTTTTTTCATTAAAGTTTGGACCAAAAACATGGGTGTGCATTAGACACAGCAGTGCATCATACTCAGCAAAATATGGTAATGATGGTTTGGTGATGATGAACTCCTTTAGTTTTTCTTGTCTGGGAAGCCCTTTATCTCCCCTTCAATTCTAAACGATATCTTTGCTGGGTAGAGTAATCTTGACTGTAGGTCCCTGCTTTTCATAACTTTGAATATTTCTTGCCAATCCCTTCCAGCCTGCAAAGTTTATCCTGAGAAATCAGCTGATAGTCTCATGGGAACTCCGCTGAAGGCAACTAACTTCTTATCTTGCTGCTTTCAAAACAAACAAGGAAGCAAAATACAACCGGAGACATTGAAATAAAGAACAAACTGACAGTAACCAGAGAAGAGGGGGAGAGAGATAATGGGGAAAAATAGGGGAAGGGCCATCAAGGAACATGTATAAAGGATACATGGACAAAGCCAAACGGGGTAGGTTCAAGGGTGGGAGGCAGGGATGGGTTGGGTGGGGGGTGGGGGGTGAAAATGGACACAAATGTACTTGAATAACAATCAAATATTTTTTAAAGATTCTCTCTTTATTTTTAACCTTTGGCATTTTGTTTATGATATGTCTTGGGGTGGGTCTCTTTGCATCCATCTTGTTTGGGACTCTCTGTGCTTCCTGGACTTGCATGTCTATTTCCTTCACCAAATTAGGGAAGTTTTCTTTCATTATTTCTTCAAATAGATTTCCAATTTCTTGCTCTTTCTCTTCTCCTTCTGGCTCCCTTATGATGTGAATGTTGGATCACTTAAGCTGTCTCGGAGGCTGCTTATACTATCCTCATTTTAGGGGATTATTTTTTTCCTCTTTTTCTGATTAGTTGGTTTTTGTTTGGTTAGTTGGTTGGTGTTTTTTGTTGGTTTTTGTTTTTGTTTTTGTTTGCTTCTTTATGTTCCAAATCATTGATTTGAGTCTTGGCTTCATCCACTCTGCTGTTGTTCCCCTGTAAATTGTTCTTTATTTCAATTAGTGTGTTCTTTGTTTCTGGCTGGATCTTTTTTATGCTGTTGAGGTCCTCACTAAGTTCCTTGAGCATCCTTATAATCAGTGCTTTGAACTCTGCATATGATACATTGCTCATCTCCATTTTGTTTAGCTCTTTCTCTGGAGTTTTGATCTGTTCTTTCATTTGGGTCATGTCTCTTTGTCTGCTCATTTTGTTAGTCTCCTTGTGTTTGTTTTTATGGATTAAGTTGAGCTACTATGACTCCTTGTCTTGGTGGTGTGGCCTAATGTAATAGGTGTCCTGTAGGGTCCACTGGGACAACCTCCTCTATCACCCAAGCTGGGTACTCAAAGTGTGCCCTTCATGTGGGCTGAGTACACCCTTCTCTTGTAGTTGAGCCTTGGTTGCTGTTGGCAGGTGAATGGGAGGGATTTACCCAGGCGAGTCAGCTGCAAGGACTGGATATCACCACTCACCACCAATCTCCACCCTCCATGGAGGATCAGATGAGTGGGGCAGCGTGGTGGTGCTCTAACATGGTCTACAGCTGTCCACTGGGCACGCCAGCCCTGGGGTTTCCCAGGTGGCACAGGCCAGGGTCAGCTCCCACCTCTGTTTAGCCCAGGACACCCTGCCTGAGATATATAGCAATCTGAGATGGCTGCTACTTGTGCTGGACTTGGAGATTCCCAGGCAAAGCCAAGCTGTGAATCTAGGCTGGCTGCTGCTAGTGCCCAGCCTGGGGATAACTGAAGCCAGCTATTGCTTGTTTCATAGGATTTAGGACATTGTGAAGCATGAACCAAGAGCAGCCCTCCATATGGAAAAGCAGCTTTGGTTCCAGGGGGCAGTCTCATGGGATCTCCAAGACGGGTCAAACAGTAGTAGCCAGGTTGATGGAGTCTCAGATATGGCACCAGCTTGGGAGGGTTTAGAAAAGGGACAATGGTTCCTGCTCACCTTGATGCCAGACACTTCAGTTCCTCCCTCTGTACCACTAGTGCCTTTCAAGCTGCTACACTGGTGCTGGAGCTCGAGGGGAGTGAGTCTGAGTATGAGAGCACATGTGGTTGTTCTTCAAGAGGAACTGCCTGGGACTCCAGCAGCCTCCTTCACTGACTCAGTCCCTGCTAACTTCTGCAGCCAGATGTTGTGGGGACTTATCTTCCTGGCACTGGGACTCTGGGCTGGGGTCCCTGGTATGGGGCTGGGACTCCTGGCTCCTGAAATATTCCTCCCAAAATTTCCATCCACCACACATGTGTATGGGGCCAGCCTGCTCTGCATCTGTGCCACTCTCAGTAGTGTGATGGATGTGGTTTCTCCAATTCCATAGTTGTCAGACATCTGTTCAATCTGATTTCTGACAGTTCTGAGTGATGGTTGTTCTATTTTTTAGTTTTAATTTTGATGTAGTTGTGCAAAGAGTCAAGCCACATCTGCCTATGCTGCCATCTTGACCAGCAGTCCCTTTAAAGTTTTAAACATTACATGCTTTTAAATCCTATATTCATTTTTTAAAACACAAACATTGTTACTATAATTTAGGAAAGGTAAGTGTGGGCTACTGCTGTTTTCAACTATAAATCACAACTAAAGCTGATTGGTTGGAATGATTACTAGCTTATTACCAGATACTGCAGGTATTTGAAAGTAGTGGTCTTATGCTTATGAGGTGTTGGCACTGGAAAGGACTTTAAAATTCATCTTGGTACATCCTCATTTACAGAGGAAACCTGAGGCCCAGAAGAATTAAGTAACTTGCACAATGATATACAGCTAGAATCAAGTAGCCTTTCTTTGGAAAGAACACAGCAACAACATAACTTTAATCTCTCTAATAATTTCAACAGGCCTCCCCTGAATTAATCCATGTTACTGGCAGTTTTCTGAATTATCTTTATATACAATTACTGATTTAGCATCTGACCCTGACCTCCTGCTTTGACTGGGTGAGACTTGGTGACCATTGAAAATCCACAATGTAAATAATCCTCGAAATGGATAATTGAGAACTGAGTGTAGTAATTTGAACAAATTAGCTTGGCACTCGGGCCTTAAAATGAGGTTATTCTGTTGAATAAGCTGCTCTCTCCTTTCTGCCTCCTTTGGAGTCCTTGCCAGATTTCACCATGCAAAACCTTGGAATTCACAGTAGCCGAAGTTTTCATGCTCTATGTTGGAAAGTTCGAGTAAGCTTGTCACTCTTAGGCTACTGACCAATTAAAATCAGTACATGATGTGGTGAGAGAAAGTGAGCAAGTGAGGTCAAGAGGTAATAATTAAAAATGATGTAATGAGATGATCCAATCTCCCTAGGCCTGCCAGAAAACCCATTGGTGACCACGTTCCCAGTTTCCCTATATCACTCTGGCATCTAGCCATGAAATCTGTGAAATAAAGGGCATTTCTAACTCTGCCAGGGGTTTCTCTGGTTCCTGAGCTGAGGCTAGTTATTTTAATATCTGAATCTAAGGGAATTACTGTATAGATCATCTTCCCTAGGCTACATGTGGCAGGGGAGAGGGGGCACTGGGGACGTTTTGGCATATTTGTATTAACATGTGTGCAATGTGTCCTTGCACTCCTACCCCAAGCACCAGTGTGTGGCACACAGCAGTGCTCAGTGCATGAGTGTGGGAGGAATATCTGTGTCCTCACTCTCAAGACGAATAGGACTGAAAGCATAGACTATTGAGAACATAAAGCAAAGAACACATGGACTACAAAACACTAAACTGGAGTTTTTGCTTGCTTCCAACAATGATAAGGGATATTTGCTAAGACATCTGTACACAATGGACCAGGAAAGAAAAGGACAGGAAGGTGGCCCTCCAGTACCAGCTCTAAGAGGCTATGTGACTGTGAACGGGGATTTGACCTCCTTGGGCCTCAGGTCTTCATCTATAAAGTAAAAAATTGATGTAGATAATCTCTGAATGCTTGTGTCCCCCTAAATTCATGTTCAAACCCTAAACCCCAGTGTGATGGTATTAGGAGGTAGGCTGCTAGGAAGTGAGTGGGTCATGAGGATGGAGCCCTCCTGAATGGGATCAGTGCTCATGTAAGAGACCCTAGAGTGATCCCTTGCCCCTCCTGCCATGTGAAGGCACCATGAAAAGATGGCTGTCTATGAAATAGGAAGCAAATTGTCACCAAATTTCAAATCTGCCAGTGACTTGATCTTGAACTTACTAGCCTCCAGAACTGTAAGAAATAAGTTTCCATTGGTTATAAGCCACTGGGTCTATGGTATTCTGTTATCACAGCCCCAAAACACCAAAACTATCTCTGTGGTTCCTGCTGGACCCGGTGTCCTCAGCTGTCTGGTCTTATATCAAGTTCTATTTCATGACTCATGGTAAGGACTTGGCTGACTTGGACTAAAGGTATAGTTTGTGCCCTTAATTATAAGAAAGATAATTGACTCTACAGAGATAAATGTACTCCATAACATAGGGTGATTTTTGTCATATTAAATCCAAGACTTGGGTCTTCTTAGTACTTCACTCAACCCAACAAGGCAACTAATTAAGAGATGGAGATCAGACTGCTAGAGAGTTTCTAGAGGCACATTTACCTTAAACAAAAGAACGACAGAGAAGCCCAAGTCCTACAGTATAACAGCAAGCAGAAGTCACCCTGTTCCAGGGGAAGGATAAAACAATTGGCATAACTGATTTTTTTTAACTGCTAGTTTCTACATTTTTCAAAGCATTATGAAGGAACAAATTATTGGAGAAGTTCGTTTAGCAAAAAAGAAATACACATAAAACAAAAAAGTAGAGACTAAAATAATTTTTTTCACTTTGGGGGGTTCTCTAAGGCTTGCGTCAATCCACTTTTTTGTTGCTGTTATTAATAAACTTGAAGTCTAAGAGATGAACCAAGCAATCCCTTGGCACATGGAACTTACTACTCATGCAGTTTGTACTCCAAGAAAGAGATTTACAGACTCAGTGAGAAAAATAAATCAAAGGTGCACTTGTGAATAATGTCCAATGAGTACAGTGGTGTGATGACATGTCACCATTTGAAGTGTGATGGTTTATTACTCCCTCTCAACACCCACTCTTGTTTCTCACCTAAAACACAATTTCACATTGAAATAATTTATAAGCATCAATTTACTGAGGTCGATTGCTAACCTTAACTTTTCACTCAGTGAATTCTTAGGTGCATATTAGGATTAAAATACATCACCTCTTAGAATATTAGTTCCCTAGCTTTATATGCCAAGACAAAGTTGAAGCAACTATACACTTCATTGCTTGGGATTTGTAACAGCCTACGTTTTGTACGATGGATGAAAGAGGGGTGCTGCCTGTGCTAGATTTATTGTGGAGACTGAGAACTTAGGGACACATTAAATAGAGCATACATTTAAAAATAAGCACCACCTGCAATTTCCAGTGTGTCATCTCCACAAAGAGTATGATGATGTATATTTGTTGTAGTTACTGCAAAGTTTCCTATTACTTTACCAAACTGTTCTCATTATTGGATTTGTTAGTCTACATTGAAGTGTATTATGAATAGGTAGTACTTAAGAAACTATTCTTTGAAGAGGACACTTAGGCTCAGCATTTTATAATTTAAATTGATAAATAATAAAAATAAACCCCAACTCACATGACAAAAAAAAACTACTTGGAGATCTGTTTATGACTGAAGACTGTGCTCTTATCTGGAAAACAGAACCAATTATCCAGAAAGATTTGGGTAGTTATGAATTGGAAATAAGAAGTTAATTCACTGGATTATTTCACTAACTTACAAAATAGAAAAATTATATTCAATTGTAAATCTAGCAGTCTTCTTGTATTAAAAAAAGTTCTGCTATTAATTTGCATACAGAGTAAATATTGTACAAACTGGAAATACATTCCACTCTACTGATTATACTAAAAGTAAAACAGTAAAAGAAAATAATATTATTTTGTAAGTATTAGTTTTTCTGGCAAAATAAAAACTTCTTCACTGTGAATTTTAGACCCCATAAAAGTGAAGACATTTGACACACACAATTCTTTTTTCTCTAGAGAAACTGTCCAGGATATAACTAAGAATTTAGGAAAAATTAGCTAAGCTATTCTGGCATCAAGACAAAGCCCAGAGCTAATATTCCTACATCTGAAAAAGGGAGAAATGTTATTTAACATGCCTTAATGCAACAATGTTGGGAACCAGGTGAAAATAACATTCTTTTTCCACCAGACACAAGAAACTTCCCTGCAACAGAACCAAAGCCTTCCCAGCCCCAATGGCTGCAGTTGGACTCCATCCTCAGTAATTCTGCCAAAACATTCCTCCCACCAGTCACCAGTGAGCTCCCCATTAACAACCCAGGTGTCACTCTTCCATCTTCTTCTTTAAAGAGTACTGCAGAAGCAATATTTTCATTGATATTGTCCCCTAGAGCAAAGGACATAAAAGAAGGAACAAACAAATGGGACTTCATCAAAATAAAAATCTTCTGCATGGCTAAAGTAAACCAGCAGAATGAAAAGAGAAACAACCATATGGGGAAATATATTTGCAAATGATACCCTGGACAAGGGTTTGATCTCCAAAAGATATAAAGAATGCACATGACTCCACTCCAGGAAGACAAACAACCCAATTAAAAAATGGGCAAAAGACATGAACAGACACTTCTCCAAGGACGACATAAAGAGGGCCCAGAGACATATGAAAGGATGCTCAATACCCCTAGCTATCAGAGAGATGCAAATTAAAACCACAATGAGATACCACTTCACACTGGTGAGAACAGCCATCTTAATGAAATCAACAAACAGCATGTGCTGGCAAGGCTGTGGAGAAAAGGGAACCTTAATACACCATTGGTGGGAATACAGACACTATGGAAAACAGTATGGAATTTCCTCAAAAAACTAAAAATGGATCTGCCTTTTGACCCGGCAATTTCATTTCTGAGACTGTACTCTAAAAATCCTGGAACACCAGTTCAAAAGAACCTATGCACCCCAATGTTCATAGCAGCACAGTTCACAATAGCCAAGTGTTAGAAGCAACCTAAGTGCCCATCAGTAAATGAGTGGATCAAAAAACTATGGCACATTTACACCACGGAATAGTACATAGCAGAAAAAAAGGAGGAGCTCCTACCCTTCAAGACAGCATGGATAGATCTGGAGAGCATTATGCTAAGTGAAATGAGCCAGGCGGTAAAAGACAAATACCATATGATTTCACCTATAAGTGGACCCTAATCAACAAGACAAACAAGTAAGCAAAATATAACCAGAAACATTGAAATAAAGAATAAACTGACAGTAACCAGAGGGGAGGTGGGAGGGGATAACAGGGGGAAAAGGGGTAGGGTCATCAAGGAACATGTATAAAGGGCACATGGACAAAGCCAAAGGGGGATAGTATTGAGGGTGGGAAGTAGGCATGGCTGGGGTTCGGGGGAGTGGTGGGAGGGAAATGGAGATAACTATTCTTGAACAACAACAACAAAAAAGAAAGAAATGTGAAAAAAAGAAGAAGAAAAGAATAGTAGACATTGTTGTAATACAGCTTGAATTAATATAAACATAAAAAAATAAAGGCCACTGCAGTATGTGACCTTATGATCCCATGGTCCTCCTCCCTCAATGCTTGCCTCCTTTATTTTTGGGGTCCCGTGCATTTCTGATTCTGTTTATCATCCTTCTCAGGATCCTCTTCTTCTATTTGCATCCTAGTCTATCCCAGAAACAACTTCATCTTCATCCTAAGTACTCTTGCTGAGCAATCACATACATTCTATGGTGGTAACTATCCCTCCATGCTGTAGACTCCAAATCTAACACCTCTGGTCTTGACCTTGCTTACAAATTATGTACCTGATTCCAACTGCCTATTTGATACTTCCCAAGGGCTCCTCAACCTCAACCAAACTCATAATCTTTTCCCCAAAGCCTACTGTTTCTCCTCCTGATGTTTAATTTTATGTGTCAACTTAACTGGGCATGAAGTGCCCAGAGTAAACATTGCTTCTGTGTGTGTGTGGATGAGATTAGCATTTGAATTGTGGACTCTGTAAAGCAGATTGTTGTTCCCAACAAGAGTGTGCAGAATCCAATCTGTTGAGGGCCTAAATAGAACAAAAGGTAGAGACAGGGGAAACACCCCTTTTTCCCTGATTGCAAAAGGTGGGATATCTCAATTTCTCCTGACCTTGGACCAGCTTTCCTGGGTCTCCAGCTTGCAGATAATAGGACTTCTCAGCTTCCATAATTATATGAGCCAATTCCTCAAAATAAATCTCCTTTAAATTATATATAATATAAATTTATTAAATATTTATAACTTTGGTATATAAATACATAACATACAGATGTATGTAAATATATAAACCCCAGGTGTATGTATACATACATCATGTGTGTGTGTATGTGTGTGTATATGTCTCCTATTGGTTCAGTCTCTCTGGAGAACCCTGACTAACACACTCTTCATTCTTTCGTTTAGAGGTACCACCTTCTACCCACATAGCCAACACAGTTGTCTGGAGTCATCTGCAACACCTCATTCCCTACCCTCACTTTCCCTTTTCAATTAGTGCTAAGTCCCAACAATCTGACTTCCCTCTGTCCTTTGAATTTGTCTCCTGCTCTCCATCTATACTGTTACTACCTCAGCCTAGACCCTCATCTCTCTGCTAGACAATAGGATAGCTTCCCATCTTCAAGTTCTACCCCATCCACGCTCCTCATTGCCACCCAGAGTGCACTTAAAAACACATCTGATCATATCACTCTTGATTTAATTCCTTCAATGGCTTGTCATCACCTACAGGGTTGAATCTAAGTGGCATCATGACAAATTTAGCCCTTTGTGGCAGGACCTCACCTCCCTGTCCATTTGCATCACTCTGTGTTGGAGATCCATGAACTAACAGGGCTGTTTTATAACCCAATAACCTTGTTCCCTGTCTTATCAGCCTGGAATACCCACCACTACCACCACCACCATCACCACCATCAAATCCTCCTGATCATCTTTCTGGGCCAACTCCTCCTTCCTTAAGACTTGACCCCATCCTTGGGAAACCTGTACCAACCACTTCAGACTGGGCCAAGGTCCTTCCTTCTGCTTCTGCTGACCCTTGTACAAGCCTCTTTTAACCCAGGCTGTATATAAATTAAAATTCCCTACCTTTGTGTTTTTCCCTATGAAAGATTGTCAATCCCATTGTATCCACAAACCCCAACACACAGTAGGTGCTTTACCTCCTGTGTTTAGCAAAGAGATGTTCAATATGCTTTTCCCCCTTTCACTTGGAAGCTTCTATATCATTTTTTCAATTTAATAAACAATGAGAAAACATTGTTTCCTAAAAAGGACTCGGTATTTCCCTGGACAGTACTGGCATTCTGAGGTCTGGAAACTTTCCTGTATGAGTAGAAAGAAACTATGACAGGTATCCCTTGGAAAACAATGATTCCTACATGTTTTTTTCTTATGAACAGTATGGCATAGTGAAGTGAGACCAACATGTATCCAAACAATTGCTCTACCACTTACGACCTTGGGCACATGACAGTTCCTCAACTCTCTATACTCCATTTTCTCATCTGTAACCTGGGGTGAGAATCCTAGCTCCTGGGTAGATGTTAATGTGGCAGAGTTTATGGTGAGGTTTCAACTAACGCATTATTTTCCCATGCCCCTTTCCATTCTTCAACCTTTTCTTACTTGGGGGTCCAGATCTTGTTTGATATAAGTCAACCCATTATTTCTCTGAGAAATCGTTAGAACAGAACAAGAAAACAAAGTAGCCCAACTTTTGGTATTTCAGTTTCAAATGTCCAGATCATTCCATAAACAATCATTTTGACAGAACATGTGCTGAACCAGGTGCACCTCCTCTACTCCCTCCCAGACACCTGAAAGGAAGTGTCCAGGTTATGGGAGAGTAAAGAGCAAGAGAGAAGAGCAACAAGAGAGACACTGACATGGGCCTCTGAGGACGAGCCTAGCACTTCGGCAGAGCTCTGTGTTGAGAATGACAGAACTTCAGATGGGTCTGGAGATCCAGATCTTTGTTCCCCTCTGAAGCCCTGGACTACTACCCTCTTGGAGTCCCCATAGGCCCAGGGAGCAGAGGCAGCAGACTAGAAATGGCTGTGTGGGTAACTGGGAGAGTCACAGAAAACTTTCTGGAGATCCCAGAGGGAGTGCGAGAACAGTAATAATTTCCCTATGAGCTTCAGAATGGAATTAGCTGAGATGTAGCTGGCAGCTCTGAAAAGGCCTTGCAGTGTAAGAGCAGCAGGTTCTGGCCCAGGCTGGATGGCTGGTGTTCAGGTGGAACCACAGACTTATCTGCAGACGTCAAGGTGGACTGAGGACAGTGCAGGGATGAGATGGGAAAACTTACATTCCAGGGGACATTGCTGGAAAGGTGACAACTGAGGACAGATGTCCTCCTCTCACCTCTATGAACACCCCACAAATGAGATGCAATTCCACAGAGGAGGACTACTAAGGTTTAACTGAGAAAACTTTGAGTGGATTGAGTTTTTCTGCTGTTAACTCTATTCAGTGCCTGCCATCAGGCTTAAGTGGGGAAAGAAGGACAAACTAATTTATAGAAAAATAAAGAAATTATACTTTTTGAAACCTCAAAGTATGTGACATGAAATGTATAATTGCCACATAATGAAAAATCAGGTAACCATTTTAAGCACATGTTATATGATAGGTAATGATTAGTAGTTATTGTTATGTGTCTCTTAAGTATGAGAATATTTAGCTGCAAAGTGCCTAATCTTTTCTTCATTTTTCTCTTTTGCAGCTTTGTTGGCTGTTGTTGGATCCAGACGAGGCTCTGGTAAATCTTGGAATATTAGTAGTATGGTATATTGAAATGTTGTTCATTTCCTGGCAACTATCTACTGCCACCAAATGTCATTTGTTACTAGTAGTACATTGTTGAGATGTTGCTTCCCATGGACCATCCATGAAAACAAAGAGACTGAGTAAATATTCATTCCTTCACTCACTCTTACATATGTATGTATGTATGTATGTATGAATGTGTGTGTATGAGTGAGTGTGTACACATGTGTGTGGTGTGTGTGTGTAGTATTCCTACTTTATGCAAGCATTAGGTTAGGTGGACAACATACAGTACCTGCCCATAGTCTGGCAGTGACACAGATTAGTACCCAGCCCATTTTAATATAGTGGAATCTATGCTCATAGTTGTGGGTTTATGGGAACATCCACCCAAAAGAAGAACTGTGATGGTTACTTTTATGTATCAACTCAGCTAAGCTACAGTATCCAGTTATTTAATCAAATAGTTACCTAGGTGTTGCTATGAAGGTGTTTTGTAGATGTGGTCAAGATCCATGATCAACTGAGTTTAAGTAGTCGATTACCCCAAGAATGAGGAGGAAGGGATTTATCCAATCAGTTGAAGGCCTTATGAGCAAAAATCAAGGCTTCCCAGGAAGGAAGAAATTCTGCCTCAAGACTGCACATCAACTCCTGCCTGAGTGTGCAACCTGCTGACCTGCTGCATGGATTTGGAATTGTCAGCCCCCACAATGGCATGAGGCAATCCCTTAAAACATATTTCCATCCATCTATTCATCCTACTGTTGCTGCTTCTCTGACTGATACAAGAACCTCACCTGTTATGGTGAGGTTAAGGAAATCTTCCAGGGTATTGACATCTAGGTAAATGATGAAGGGTAAAAATAAGCAGACAGATATGAAAAAGAAGTAGATGCATGTGAAACATATTAAGGATGCAGAGTTGTTTTGATTTGGTGATTGAAATGGGTAGGTGGAGGACAAGAGAAAAGAAAAAATCTGAGATAACATCCTTTCTTTGGCTTAGGAAGCTGAGCATATGGTGATGCCACTCACTGGACAGAGGACACAGAAAGAGTGGTAGGTTTGGGGGACATGATGAAACCAGTTTCCTGTATGTTGAATTTGAAAGGTCCTTGGGACTTTCAAGTAGTGACTTTCAGAGAACAGTTTAGAGAGGCGGGTCTGGAGAGAGAAGAGGAGGGAGAGAGAGAGTTAACTGAAGTCCTGGGAGAAGGTACAGTTGCCACAGGAGAGAAGAGAGGCACAGAGGACAGAGGGCCTAGAGCAGAGCCTGAGGAACTTGAACGTTGAAGTGGTCTGTGAAGGTGACAGAGAGAGATGCCAGGAGCCAGGGATTGCAGAGGAAAACTAAGAGTGGAGCAGCACAGAAGCCAAGGAAGATGGTGATTCCCAGAGGAGGGGAGATGAAGCAAAAAGGACACCACAGAGGTGTCTCACTGACATGGTGGGGGTGATGTAATCACCCAGGGGAGATACTGTGTCTGCTGCAGAATGGTCCAAGGTCAATGAAGTCAGTCAAGTAATCTATAGAACAAGACATGATTCTATTTATGCTGGGATATTGTAAAACCCACAAAATTTTAATACAGAAAATCAAACTTTGCCACCCCCTTGTGCAAATAACCACTCCCCCTCCAACCTTTGATGGGGGAAGGCAGGCCATAGTGGTAGGCAAGGGAAGGAGGTGTGGAGGGAAGTATGACTGTTGACAACACTTTCAGGAATTTTGTCTGGGCAGGGGAGGAGGGAGACAGAGTTTGTGCCTAAGGAAGAGGAGGTCAAGGGAGGCTTCCTGTGGCAGACAGACAGATGTGAGCATGTTTAAGTGTTCAGGGCAGGAGCCTGCAGAAAGGGTGAATTTGAAGCTGTAAAAAGGAAGGAAGATGAATGGATTGGCGGGGGCGGGTGGGGGGGGAAGAGCTGAAAGTAGCATGACAAAAGGGGTTAGAGCTCTTCCATGTGATGAGAAGAAAGGAGGAAGAGATGCTCTTTTCAAGAAGCTTAGACATGTGGTAGTGGGAAAACCTACAGGAAGATGTGTTTGGAAATTAAGTGACCTCTCGCATGCATTAAGAGAGAAACTCAGTGGGTTTCATTTAATTGTGTCTTCTTTTTACTACAAAGGCCTTGAGAACCAAAATGAACAATGACAAATTCTGCCAATGCTGTCGACTTACACTCTGCCAAATGCTAGAAAAATTTTCACAAAGTCGAAGGGGCAGAAGGAAGGGGACCATGTGAAGAAAACACTTAAAAACAAACTTGAATAAACACACACACACAGATGCACACACCCCAGTAAAAACAGCTGTGTGTGTGCAAATTCCTGAGCCAACATCAAAACAAGTGACACGGGTTCAGAAACCTGGCTTGAAGCAATTGGTAAGACACAGAGGCTTCTGGAACACACGATATCGCTCAGGAGAATTGATGGAGGGAATGGCCCAAGTGACAACTCGACAATCACTGAGGGATGCTGACCAGCACTGGCAACCCTGAGAAAGTCAGGGATGAGCCAGTGGCTCAGGATGCAGGACCAGGGCCAGCCCAGCAGCCTGCACTCCTGAGACAGTCAGAGGGTGTGAAAAGCAGAGGCCTCCAGACCAGCAAGGCCCACTATAGCTGGCCAGGGTCATCAGAGGCCATAAAGGGCCTGCTTAATCTTGAAGAGATAGAAGTGTAATTTTGAAAAGGCCAGCCAGGGAGAGTCTCCAAAGCAATCCTACCAGCTGGAAAATAATTACCAGCCCAGAACACTTCCAGAAAGGAAGTTGTTAGGACACTTTGGAACTGGCCTCTTAGGAGCATGTTACCCATTCTCCCTGAGATTCATGGAGCATCTGCCAGCCTGTCTGTCTGCCTCCCACTCCGACATTATCTACACATTCAATTCAAGGATCCATGTGAATGACAGTCCCATGGGTCACATTCTTCCTTGCATTTTTCTACCTATTTTTAAACTTCCATCTGCTGTTCAGATACTTTAATTTTATTTTTCACAGTTTCTTTAGAGATGCTCTTCCTTGACCTTTCCCTCTACGATATGCCCACTAGAAGTCATGCACGCAAAATCAGGAGTCTCCCAACTTGGGTCCACAAACCCCTGGGGAATGACAAGGATTTTTCTGCAGGGGGCATGAACACAGATGGTTATTTTAAGTAGATTATATTTCCACAATCTCAGTTTTCCTAAAACTGACCAGCCTAAGATTATGCTGGTTTTCCTATTCTACCTCCTCTTACTTCTCTGCCCTCCTGAATCACAAAGCCCATTGACAAGGGTGTAAAAACCTCCAGGTGACAAATAAAAGGAGTAATTCAAGAATGCATTCCTCCTGGCTGGCATAGCTCAGTGGATTGAGCGCGGTCTGTGAACCAAAGTGTTGCAGGTTCGATTCCCAAGTCAGGGCACATGCCTGGGTTGCAGGCCATGAGTCTCAGCAACCGCACATTGATGTTTCTTTCTCTCTCTCTTTCTCCCTCCATTACCTCTCTAAAAAAACTAAATAAATAAAATCTAAAAAAAAAAAAAAAAGAATGCATTCCTGAGGGAGAGCCCAGGAGAGCACAGCACAGAGAACTTCTCTTTAAAACAAATAACTATATGATATAGTAAGTAGGGGCAAGAGGACAAGGAGGGGGTACAAGGGCCTTATTTCTACAAGGTGACAAATTCACTGCAAGCCCCTGGCCTTTCTGATTTACACATTTTAGAGTTTCAATTCAGAAGTCAGATGGTTGATTGAAGTTGTATGTTAACATGTTAATTAAAATGAAAAAACACAGCAACCACTTCTGATTTACTTGATTTGTTTTATAATGAGTACTGATTCTGCCACTATTCTTTTCATATATACAGTGGACATTTCAAAATATAAAAATCTATAAATTCAGCAAGAGATAAGGGGACAGTAACCTACAAAGGAGTTCCCAGCAGACTGTCAGCTGATTTCTCAAAAGAGACCTTGCAGGCAAGAAAGGGCTGGAAAGAAATATTCCAAGTCATGAAAGGCAAGGACCTACATCCAAGATTGCTCTATCCAGCAAAACTTTCATTTAGAATTGGAAGGGCAGAGAAAGTGCTTCTCAGATAAGGTCAAGTTAAAGGAGTTCGTCATCACCAAGCCCATATTATATGAAATGTTAAAGGGACTTATCTAAGAAAAAGAAGATAAAAACTATGAACAGTAAAAAGACAGCAAACTCACAGTTATTAACAACCACATCTAAAACAAAAGCAAACTAAGCAAACAACTAGAACAGGAACAGAACCACAGAAATGGAGATCACATGGAGGGTTAACAACAGGGGAGTGGGAGGAGGAGAGAAGGGGAAAAGGTATAGAGAGTAAGTAGCATAGATGGTAGATAGAAAATAGGGGGAGGGCAAGAATAATATGGGAAATGTAGAAGCTAAAGAACTTATGACACATGGACATGAACTAAAGGCGGGGGAGGGGGATGGGAAGGGGTGTGCAGTGTGGAGGGGAATGAAGGGGGGAAATGGGACAACTGTAATAGCATAATCAATAAAACACATTTTAAAAATCTATAAATTCAACATTCTGATAAAAAATATTTAAAGAATATACATGAATATATACAGTCTGTCCAGAAGGTATCCAGCCATGTAACATGATATGAAAAGTAGAGATATTTATTGAAGAAGATAGAAGGTACAAGAAACATTGTACACAGGACAATGATGCCTTAGTCCCCTTCAATGTAGTCCTCTTGGGATCTCACATTGTTCTTCCAGCATCTCTTCCACTGTTCAAAACACTCTGCAAAATCCTTTGTTGGAATTGCCATCAGATGCCCCATCGCATATTCTTGAATAACACTGATGGTCTGAAATCTGTTACCTTTCAAAGGTGATGTTAGTTTAGGGAAAAGCCAGAAGTTACAGAGCACCAAATCTGGGCTCTAAGGGGGCTGAATCACCTGGGTGATTTGATGTTTTGCCAAAAATATCTGGATGACATGTGATGCATGAGTGAGTGCGTTGTAGTGATGAAGCTGCCAATCATCAGTTGCCCACAGCTGTGGTGGTTTCTGTTGTATTGCATCTCTCAACCGATGAAGAACATTGAGGCAGTACCACTTGTTATTCATTTGGCCTAGAGGGGCATACTTTTGACAATACCTTCCCAATTGAAAAACACAGTTAACAAGGTCTCAATCTTAGAGCAACTTTGCCACACCTTCTTCAGGTGTGGAGGACCAGGTGACTTCCATTGGGATGCCCGGGCCTTCATTTCTGAATCATAACCATAGCCCACAATTCACCTCTCATTATGATATTCTTGAGGAAATCTGGGTCATCAGTAGTGGTTTGAATCAAGTCATTAGCAACTGCAGCATGATGTTCCTTCTGCTCTGGTAGCAGAATCTAGTGAATGAATTTTGCCACGACATGTTTCATACCAAGATCTTGCATCAAAATCTCAGACACAGTAGATTTTGGAATCCCCAGATCAGCTTCTAGTTCTCGCCCTGACAGTCACTGATCTTTGTTGACTGCAGCCCATACACATTCAGCATTCTCATATGTTCTGCTTGTTGCAGGCTTCCCAGAACATGGATCACTTTCAACAGATTCTTGACCATCTTTGAAGCATTTGCGCCACACTTTTAATTGCAACACACTCATTACATCCTCCCTGAAAGCGCTCTGAATCATCCAAATAGTTTCCATGGAGGAATACTCAAGTTTAACATAAAATTTGATGCTGATTGATTGCTCTACTCATTCAGTCATTTTGAATGCAATACAGTACATATGCTTACTCAATGGCATCTACCACCCTTACTGTCTAGTACAGTGAAGTCATCATTGTTCATGCATGTGCATTCCAGTCCACTCTCCTTGGCTGCCTGATCATATCAATGTCACACAAACCATTCTCATCATATTAACAATGGCTGGAATTTTTCTGGACAGACGTGTGAGTGTGTATGTGTGAATAATTGTATATTTTAAAACTTCAAATTTATTCTTTGTCCATATTCTTAAGATTTTATTTATTTTTAGAGAGGGAAGGGAGGGAGATAGAGAGAGAAAAAGAAACATCAATGTGCGGTTTCTGGGGGCCGTGGCCTGCAACCCAGGCATGTACCCTGACTGGGAATCGAACCTGCGACACTTTGGTTCACAGCCTGTGCTCAATCCACTGAGCTACGCCAGCCAGGGCGCTATTCAAATTTATTTTTAAAAAATCTTTGTTGGCTTAAAAATGTGTGAAGGAGTCAATACTTCTTTAGCATATACATGGAAGACAGTATTTGGGGCACATGACTAATCATTTTTCCATTTTGTACCATTATATAATAGTATACCCTTGTGTGCCTTCTCTGAGGGTGAAGTCACTCATAGTCTGTATGGAGTCTAGCTGTAAAGACTGATGTATGATCTCCTGTTCTTTCCATATTGGATGCAAACTATGCCTCTTTTTTTCTCTAGTGCTCTCAACTAATTGCTACTGACCCTCTGTCTAAAAATACTTGGAGGTCTAAATTTAATTGATTGAGCTCTGTCAGAATGCTGCCTAAGACTCCATATTATTCCACTGATTCAAGAAATATACTCCAGACTTATGTAGGGACTGCCCTCAAGCAAGGGGCTGAACCACTCTTATAACTAAATGTTAATCATCAGTTTCTATTATTTCTAACCAGTCACATGTATCACATGTAGTGTGAAGCTATACTTGAAACAGGCACCCTAGCCTGATATAATTTTATCAAAATGACTTTTAATTTAAAAAACATATTCAACCATAGTCAATAGTCCAAATGATGGATAAATCATACTGAATATAAATGTGAGGCCACCAATCAGTAAAAAGGAGAATGCTAGAAGGGAAATGTCAAGCTCAAGTGATTTATAGGATTCTGGGTAAGAAATCTTGTTATTACTATAATGAAAGCAATAAGCATTCCATAGGAGTTGAGAAATACAAGTTCCAGAAAGTTCTACAAGCGTCGAATATTTACTAAATGGAGAGTCTTCATTCCAAACTAACACACAAATATGCCACAGCCAAATGTGGCCTTGACCCTTTCAGACAGAGCAGCCACAGCTAAGAAACAGTGATGTAGGGGCACAGCAGGCAAAGCAAATGGTCTGTTGGTTTGCTAACAGGGTTGCAAGCAAATATATCCTTGCTCTGAGTGAGGAGTCTAACAGATTCCTCTTAGAGCTCTTTCGCAGCCTGAAACAATTCATCTGTCAAAAAAGTGCATGAATGGGAAAAATCCAGCGCCTCAGCCAAGGACTATGTTGCAAGTGTCTAAGATTTTTGAGAGCTGGCCAAACACGCCTTTATGGATTGTTTTCACTCTCTTGGCTCTACAGCACCTCATCCCTAAATACTTGATAACTGTTTTAGAGGTGTTAGTCTGTTTCAGACAGCCTCGCTTAGGCTCTTCCAGAAAATTATGTACATTTTTCAGCACAGATGGTGTATTTGCATATGTACAACTGGCAAAAGGACAAATAAACACTCTTCCCTTTTTCTAAGAACTGATCCACACTTAGTTATTCAAGGACTGTTTTTCAAACTCCTTACTTCTGTTTCCTCCCTGATGCTGCCTACTTCCATTGGACTTTTGCTTCTACCAAATATCTTTATCAGAGAATCAGTGGAAAGTAGAGAAAAGCTGACTGTACTCAAACTAGTCAAAATAGCTCCATATGGCAGCTCTCAGGAAAAGGATCATGGTGAAGGCTATGAAAACCATGACCAGGAATTTGGGGATGATTTGTGGATCCTAATGATTCCTGTTCTTCCCACTGCAAAAGGTCAGGTGTGATTAACAAGCTAGGTGCTGGTGAAGTCTGAAGTGGGACAGGCTATCAAATTGGTGGACTCTCAAGAAAATCTTTCCTTTTGACCCCTGAATTGGGTCACCTACACAGGACTTTTCTACCTGATGCTCTGAGTGCACATTATAAATGATAAATCACTGCTTTTCTTTCTATTTTCTGGGTTGTCTCATCGAAGTCTAGGTAGGGCTTGTTTGTCCCTTTTCTTGGCTAATGGGTTGTCTTTTCTAGGCTAATTGAATCTACAGAGTTTTGACACACATACGTAAAACTACTTCTTATTCACACAACAGCAACCGGCTAAATCAATGGCCTGCCTATAGCAACAGGTGCTGGTTGGGAGCATGGCATATTATGTGAGGGCTTCCACTAAGGAAGCATTGCCAAGGATGTGAGCTGAAAGGTTTCTGAAGGGACTTTTTTTAAAGGAAAAACAAAGTAAAGAAGGGAAAAGCAGCTGTTTGGAAATAAACTATAAAACATCTGTAGCACATGACCAGAAATGTCTAAGTAGGAGCACAAAATTTTAAAGGGACCTCATTTTTCTGGAACAGTCCTCCCACTATGCAGTAGACACCAAAGTCAATCAAACCTTTTAAGTATTCCTAGCAGGAACGAGAAAAGGTGTGCCCAGATGTGCTATTACGGGGAAAAGTTCAGTTTGCCTAGCAGCCACTGAAAACAATTGACCTCTACCACACTAAGCCACAAAGAAGAGAACATTCAGAGGAAACTTCAGAAAGTTAAGAAAACTTAACTTAGGGGATTTAAAGAACCAAATGCATGTGGACTTGCTCTCTCGCTACTGGGAAGTCTGGGCTTCTGCTTGGTGTGTTTTCTGGACTCTGGGTACATCAGTTAATAGGAGGGCAAAGAAATATTCTGCAGTTTCTTGCATCACTGCAATAGAATTCAGAAATCTTTTTTTAAATCAAGGTTCAAGGGTCTAAGTAGCTCAATTTATTTTTCAGTAACTAAGTTACCAGAAACTTGTAGCTTGGCTGTATTTATTTTCTGAAGGAGGCTCCAAGTTGGCAAAGGGGTCCTTGGAAGGACATATTTCTTCACGTTCTCTTGATCTCAGTGTGTGGAGATTCTCTTAACAGCTGTTTTATGTACAAGCAGTCTTTTCAGCCGTGTCCTCTCTCTGTAAACAGACTTTTTTGAGGCAAAAGAGGTCTATAAGACACAACAAAATATGCTGCACCTCACATTTCTTCCAGTGGCAAGACACAGTGTGAATTTAAGATTATCATGGTGCATGCCCCACCTGTCCTTCTAATGGCCTCAGGTGAAATTGGACTTGAAAACAAAAGATGCTCTCTGTTATTGTGTCAGCTAATAAGACCTTTCCCCAGTTTACTGCTTCTCAAAAAGCCAATCTTGATGGAAAATCATAATAAACCATTTTTACTAAGAGTCTGACAATTCTCAATTTCAAACACTGAAGAACCCGTTTCTCAATAAGCAAAGTCATGACACATGAAAATAAATGAAGAGAAACAAATTATCATTCTTTTAGCTATACGTATTTAACTTGTACATTAACTCCTTGCATTTTTAATATCATTTATTTGAAGAATGCCAAACCCAATAAGCCTGTTATCCCTTTCCCTCTAGAGCACTGTTGGGCTAAAGACAAGCATTGTTTTTATAGACACTGAAAGTAGATCATCACAAAAAGCTAGCAGGTATAACATCACAGTACTCCTCTAGCTGCCTGAACAGGTGTCTAGGGGAGAATATATTTTGTCCAGAATTCGTCTAAATGTTTCATCTCCATGATATTCTTCTTTTGCCAGTAAAGTTATCCCTTGCTAAGTAGGTGGTAAATGGTTCTAGGGACTTCCTTTTCCTGAACTGAAAAGTCTACCTTAGGCTGTAATAAACACAGAAGCCTCCTTCACTTCTTCAGCACACCTGGGAGCCCCAGGAGAAGGAACTGGCTCTGTGATTGGCAACCCCAAGGTAGAAGAAAGCCAACTTCCATGTGGACAATTGGTCCCTCTGTCCCTCAGTGACTCCTATAAGCTCAGGGTTAGTTCAATGAGAAGATGACTTTACACTTCTTCCAAGGTCAACTGATTACACATCCTTCTCTATTGTGTTTGATCTTCCCCCACGGTCGTATTAAATACTACCATCTAAAGTCCAAAGAATTTTCTAAGAAACATTGAATTTTGCCAAATGTGTTAATTTAAAAAATAAAGGAACTCTGGAAAAATATTTGAGTTAATGTGTGAATTTTTTAAAATTTATCCTGGCAGAGAAAATTTATTTTGCAATAACACTTGTGATAACACTCTGAACACTTGCTATCATGTGATTTGAACATATACTCAGTATAAATACACACATACAGACCATCAAGCTATACTTGAAGATGGTCAATTCATTTTAAAAGAAACTGGCTCTAAAGGTTACTAAGTTTTGTATTTCTTTTAAAAAATTAGATCAATTTAAATTAGCAAATGGAGGAGCAAGAAGATGGGTCCAAAAATGATGATAAAATGCAAAATGTGTCAACAACCATACAAGGAAACTGGAAAGAAAGAGACATTTTAGGTTCTCATGAGCATTACACAGTATAACAATTAGAAATAAAGGCATCTGAAATTTTATGTAATATACAAGATGATTTCATCAAATTGCTCAAGGATATTTATATCCACTTACCAGACAATAAAGAATATTGAACTTTAAAAAATTGACGAGACAGAATGAAAATTAAAAGAAATAATTTTTCTGTGTAAAGGCAATAAATGGCAGAGAAATCAAATAAAAATAATTAAGACTTTTCCAAACAGAAAAATGGAACATTAGGAAGAATCCAATAAAAATATACCAACATCATAGAGAATAGGAACATCAACTCCTTTAAGAATTTTACATGTTATCTCAATTTTTATAATAGTATTCTGAAAAAGATATTTATATTTTATATTCTCAATCATCTATTCTTTCTCTTAGAGTCAACCACTCCCTTCAACTAGATGATTCCCAGGATTTTATGCTCAAATCTCTCCCAGTGAAACCACACAAGTTCCCCTTTGCTCTTCTATCATCTCCAGTGCATACCTTTGCTCTCTCCTCCCCTTCACATCCAGATTTCATGAAAAAGTTGTCTAGATTTTGTCTGTATTTCATTACCTCTTATTCTTACCCTCACCCCTCCCAATATGACTTTTGCCTACATCTCACCAAATGAATCTCAGGAATCAGTGACCTCCATGTTGTGAAACTCAAAGGACAATTTTCAGTTCTCATATTAGTCACTTTAATGATTTCTCTGCAGTATTTGAAACTGTTCATCACACCCTCCTTCTTGACACATCCTCTCCCCAATGCTCCCAGTTTTTTTCCCACCTCCCTAGGCTTTTCCTTCTCAGGTTTTTTGTTTGTTTGGTTGTTTTCAAGCTTTGTCCTAGGCCCTCTTTTCTCTCACTCTATCCTCTGCCCTTGGGTAAGTTCCTCTATGCCCATTGCTCCAGTTACCTTGCACATACCTTGGCTCCAAAACGGCCCCAAGTTCTGTCTACCCCACCCCTGTTCTTCAGACTCCCGAACTCTATAAACCAATGCCTACCCAGCAAGTCCCCCAGCATGGCTCAAAGACACCTCAAACTCAACACGATCATGACCAAAATTATAACCTACTCCCCAACAAATTCCAGAGTTCCCTATCTTAATGAGTAACACTCCCTCTACCCACGTCTGCAAGCCAGAAACTGCATCATTCCCAATACCTCTCACATGCTCCTTCATGTCTCATCCATCACCAGGTCCTGTCCATTTACCTGCCTCAAATCCATCCACTTCTGTCCATCTCCTCTGCCACTTAAGTCACAGGTTCTTAACCCAGCTACTAAAAAAGCTTCCTAAAGCTTGGCCCACTCCAAACTTTCCATTCTGTCTGTTCTCTAAACCAACCACAGTGATTTTTTTCAAATGTATATTTGATCAAGTCAGTTCCTAACACCAGTCACTAAAAACCTTTAATGACTTCCCATTGCTCTTGGCATAAAATCCCAACTGTACCCTACAAAACCTTGCACTTACCACCCCATCTTTCAGTGCTCAAAAGTTGCACATTCCCTGGCACTATGGCCTTTGACCAAGCACCATTTATTCTAGGATATATTTCCAGACCTCTCAGTCTTGATTAATAGCTTTTGCTCCTTCAGAGAGCTTGCCTCAGTTTGTCATTATATTCAGTACTATAATCCTTGATTGTAGAAATGGATCAATCCTTGATTGATATCCATTTCTTTTTTTTTAATTTAATTGTATCCCATGTACAGTTCCTAGCACTTGATAGGTACTCTACAGACATTTGTTAAATGAATGAAAGAGACACTCAGTTAAATAATGTGCTAAGGCAGCGGGTGATAGAACAAGGATTTGGAGCCAGGCCTATCAAACACTGAAGGTTGTGTTCTTTCCACTATACCACACTGCCTCCTACAGAAAATGCTCTCAGGGTGCTTATTGAGTCTTACTCTGTACAAACAGAGTTGACAGCAAACTAGCTCACGAATTCTTGGTCCACATCACTGAGGAGCATGACTTGAAGCTGCCAGAGATGGTGTGTGAAGGAGCATGGGTCTGACTACTTCAGTACATTATTTAATGTTTCTGTGTCTCAGTTTCCCCATCTGTAAAGTGGTATTAAGAGTAACAATGATACTTATTTTATAGAAATTTGGTGTGGAGGAAAGGGAACCCTAGTGCACTGTTGGTGGGATTGCAGACTGGTGCAACCACTGTGGAAAACAGTATGGAATCAGAAAACAAAAAATGGATCTGCCTCTTGACCCAGCAATTCCACTGTTAGGATTATATCCTAAGAACCCTGAAACACCAATCCAAAAGAACCTATGCACCCCAATGTTCATAGCAGCACAATTTACAATAGCCAAGTGTTGGAAGCAACTTGGGTGCCCATCAGTAAATGAATGGATCAAAAAACTATGGCACATTTACACGATGGAATTCTATGCAGCAGAAAGAAAAAAGGAGCTCCTACCCTTTGCAACAGCATGGATGGAACTGGAAAGCATTATGCTAAGTGAAATAAGCCACGTGGTAAAAGACAAATAGCGTATGATCTCACCTTTAACAGGAACATAAACAACAAAACAAAACAACAAGCAAAACATAAACAAAGACCCTGAAATAGAGAACAGGCTGACAGTGACCAGAGGGGAGAGGGGAGGGAATTTCAAGGGAAAAGGGGAAGGGTTTACAGGAACAAGTATAAAGGACACGTGGACAAAAACTAAGGGGTGGTGGAAATGGAAGGGAGGTGGGGAGGGCTGAGAGGTGTGGTGGGATGGGAGTAAAAGACAGAAAACTGTACTTGAACAACAATGAAAAGAAAATATTAAAAAAAAGAAATCTGGTAAGGATTAAATAGAATGCAAATAGGCATTGTTAAACCTTGGATTAGAAGGGCTAGAAGTGGGAGTAACTTTAAGGATAGTCAGGGCAAGGAAAACCTGTATTATCACATAATGCATTATACTGTTTGGGTTAGAAAGTTGCTAGGAGATGCAGATTAAAAACATAATTGTCTCATTCATATTTAACAAATATTTATTGATCCCTTACTACATAGAAGCTTAATTCAAGGATTAAGGAAGACTAAGAAAGTGTGAAGGGTCTTCCTTACTTTTTAAAAAAAGAAATAGAAATGCTCTTGAGGTATGTGGACAGTCTGACACCAGCAACACGCACCAGGAGATGTAGAATTAAACTGGTCACAGAAACACACAGAAGGGCGAGAACACCTTGGCTCTCCAAAGTAAGTTGTGACAAATTAGCACTGCAGTCCAGGAGAAGCAGAAGCACGGAAATTGCAGGGTGTGTGCACCCTCTGCATGCTACCATTTCAAAGCCCCGCTCAACCCCATACAGCCTATGGAGTAAGGTAGAATGAGGTGAAACAGGGCTACAGACTGGTTTCCCAAAGGCAGCCTGTGGTTTCAGGGAGGAAAAAGACCTTATGCACCCAGACACTCTCATAAGAGACCACAAAAAGACACAGCAAGCACCGAGGAGAGACCAATAAAAGGCTGTTTCTTATCCAATCTCTCCTTGACCTCAGATGGCACCTTTTTGCTATTTAGGTATTCTCCCTGCTTTAGTGTCCCTATCTCTAAAATAGGAACAATGGCCTCACAAGAACACACCGCAGGTAATACAACATCCTGCCCCTGAGAACACTTTGAGAAATACAAAGCTCTATCTATGCAGGAGTTATAAAATTTTTACTATCATTCTTCGTAAGTATGCTATTTGCAAATCAAAAGCTCGTTAGAGATTAAATCCACCCAGGTGAGGAGAGAGGTAATAACTTTAGCATCCCCCAGGGGCACCATGGTCAGTAGGCACTTTGGACATCACACTTGAAGGCAGGGTCTGGTCACATGGGTGCCCACCACACACACCTGCTCGGCTAGAACCTGGGTTGTAGGGCAGGCACCTGGGTCCTCTTGCTCTGCTCCTCAGTGAGACTCACAGGGACCCAAGGTAATGTATCCGCTAGCACCAGAGTCAGGAAACACTTCTCTCCTAGAAGCATAGTTATATGGGTGCCTAACGTTACTTTCAAATCACAAACATTTATATAGCTACATGTTTGAGGTACTGGGCTCAACATGTAGGAACTTGAGGAATAGCAAAGAAGTTGAACAGTACCTGCCCTCAGAATGTTTTCATTTTCATTGGAGAAATAAGATATGAATAGAGAAAAAATAATCAGTGAGACAAGATGACTAAATATGAAATGGACCATAGAGAGAATAAAAACAATAGGTAGAGCCCTCCTTGACTGGACAGGATCAAGGCCAAACAGCATAAGAGGGAAGAGTCTGGCATCCCGGCCTCAAGGCCAGCTCTGCCACTGACTTGCTCAGTGAATCTGGGAAGTCACTTCGTAGAACCAGACTTCAGGGAAACGGTAATGGGTTAAGGCAAGATCATCTCTGCACCCTTTTCCAGGTCTGATGTTACCAAGACTGTAACATAAGTTCCAATTTCTTTACTTCTTTCAAGTTTTCCCCATCCCTCTTTTTAAGCATTTGTAAATGTACAGCTACAGGAACAATGTCTAGGAAACTACTCCATGCTGCCTTATTTATGGAGAGGAAGAATCCCTCAGCACTCAAAGGGATGGGATCTAGAGTCAGACACACCTGCACTCCACTGTAGCTGCCTGTGCAACCATGTGCAAGGCACTGAGCTTCCTGAAAACCTCAGTCTCCTCATCTCTAAAATGGAGATAATGTCAACTATCACAGTGTTGTGGAAATTAAATCATCACATTTGGTGTATAGCCAGTACTCAGTACATGTTAGCTGTTAATAATGTTTCAGGTTACACACACACACACACACACACACACACACATTTCCCTCTAGCACACTTATCCTCTCCAGACTTCCTGCTTCCAGATGAGAAGGCCTGAGAGACATGTCACATCTTCTATAACACAGCTTCCCCACAAGGCTTCCTACTGTGCTCTAAAGCCAGCTGACAGTCAGTAAACAGTTATTTAAGACAATTTCCAAATGGCACACTTGCCCATTCTGAGGAGATGTAGCCCTGCCTAAGGGCATGTAACCAGACTTCTGAACAGGTAATGTTCCATATATAACAGTTATTAGCACTCATTTTGGGAAATGAAGAAAAACAGAAAGGCAATGCTATCATTATTTAATGTTCCAGAGGCCAAAGAAAACACTAACATATACAGCCCTGCCTCGGGTGGAGGCGAAAGCCAGCCACCTCGAGCAAGGTCACTCCCGGAGTGGTTCCAGCTCTAAATATAAAGGTATGTTTGCATAGAGAACTAATTTGGTATTTACTAGGGTTTTATGCTTTACTTTCAGCTTTTTCTGCTCTGTTTATTAAAAAAATAATGATGCCAGAAAGATACAGGTCTTCATTAGATGTGTTGTTGTTTTTTTTATTTTAATAGTGGCCTAAGTTCCTCCCTCTCTCCTCAGATTTTCTCTCCCCCACCTCCCTTCCCAAACCTGCAAACGCCAGAAGTCTTCCGAGAAACAAAGCACTTCCTACTTCTACAACTGGCCTCCCAGGGAGCTGAGTTTCCTCTATACATCTCCTCTTTTCCAATTAGGGCATTGCAGCCAGAGAGGGCTTTCTTTTTAACACAGAGCCACTTTCAGGAACTTCAGAATGCTTTAAAGAATAGTCTCATAAAGCAAGCATTCATGCATTATGCATATACTTTTTTTTAAACCACAATGTGTGAAAATGTATCCAGTCCACTCTCTCTTAACCTGATGGCTGCCTATTTCAAGAGTGTATACACACCCAGTAAAAGTGTCAATGAGATGGTTGAAGTGCACTCAGGGTTGCCAGCACCCAGGGCTGATGGGGCCAACTCAGTAAGCTTCTTGGGCCTCTTTCACTTCACCACGTACCCTGACATGGAAGATGCTGACCAGTTTGAAGGACAGCTTTCTCAGGTAGAAGACACCCTTCCTTGGTCAGGGACATGGGAAATGCTCTACTTCCCTGCTGGCACCCTCAGGTGAGGTTGCCATTTACAAAGCTCAGAGTCATTCCTACCTAGCTTTACGGCACAGTTTCTGATTATGACCTCCGCACATTGTGGTAATGTGGGTGCTTGACCTTCTAAAAAAAGTTTGACACTAGATATTCCAGTGATGACCAAATCATATCCCTAAGGACTGAATCTCATCTTCTCCCCTTCTCTTCACTCCTACTGTCATAAGATAGACTAGGGTACAGTCCTGAGGGGATTTCCATATTGATAAAATGGTACTAAATATGCTGTGCTTAATACTTTTTTAATTTGCCCACCAGGAGTAAACCGAGAGTAAAGTAAAGTTGTGAAACGAAACATAATAACACATTTTGGGGAGCAGGCCACTCTGATGATGAAGTGTTTGACGGACACTGTGAGGGAGGTTCTTTCTCCTGGAAGACTGGAAATAGGCAGGGGACTCACAGACTAAACAAGAAGGAGAGATTCCTTGGGCACCATGATTTTTCCTGGGGACCCAAGAAAGCAAGATATAATAAGCAGCCCTGCAATTCTTAAAATCTCTTACCAAGGTCATCCTCGGAAAAGAAGAGAAAGAAGTTTACTGATCCAGATGTCTCTAGCTTAGCTACAGGTCCACCATTTCTGTGATATTCATGACTTATTTTAAACATTATATCCATGTTTTAATAAATAATGTCTGAAGGTCTTTATCACTGTAGAAAACCGAGGATCCGGGAAGACATCTTGTATTAATCCCTTATACTTTAGGAAGTCACCAGAGATACATTCTCCTGTAAAGCAGCAGGTGGAAAGAACCCTAGAGGGGAACTGGAAGATCGGGACTCTATTCCAGATCCGGATATGAGGCAGCTGTGCCTAGACCAGCTGTGGGCCCCTAGGCCAGTCACTACCTCTTTGAAATAGATAAGCTCTGTAATGGTTGTTTTGATGTGCTCACTTGATGGGGCCATGGGGTGCCCAGATTGTCAGTCAAACATTATTCTGGGTGTTTCTGAAAGGGTGTCTTTAGATGAGATTAGCATTTAAATCAGTAGTCTGAATAAAGCAGACAGTCCTCCCTAATGTGGGTGGGCCTCATCCAACCACTTAAAGGCCTGAATAGAATAAAGGCTGACTCTCCTCCAAGTCAGGGAGAACTCTCCTGCCTGATATCTTCAAACTGAACACAGCTCTTCCTGCCTGATGAGCTGGGACACTGGCTCCTCCTGGTTCTACAGCAGCTTCCAGCCTCTGAACTTAAATTGGAACATTGCTTCTACAGATTTTGGACTTGCCAGCCTTTGTAATCACATGAGCCAGTTTCTTACAATAAATCTCTTTCTCTACATATGCATATTATATTGGTGCTATTTCTTTGGAGAACCCTGACTAATGCAAGCTCTAAATTTCCACCTCTTCCAAAGTATTATAATTGGAATTAAAATGCATTTAATGCTTTTCACTGCCTCTGTCCCCCTGTCCAAATTCTAATAGAATTTGCACTTATTTATTGGATACACTTTGCCCCTATCTTCTTCTGGTTTATATATTCCTAGAGTTATTATTAGTGGGGTGGGAAGAAACTTCATTAATTAAAAAAAATACAATATTTTTTAGAATTTCACAATGCAGCTTGATGTGAAAAGACTAAGTCTTGCAGTAAATAAATTTTTTAAACTACTTGCAATCCTTTTGTAAGAAAGAATACTTCTTAATATTCCCACAATAGTTCAGCACATGTTCCGGAAAATGACAGATTAGAATAACTGTTCCAGTCCTGTACACTGGCATCTCTCTCCTCACCTGCCACCCTAGTGATACAGACACTAGATAAATAAGCAGTCATTCACCCAGGTGGCCATACAGAGGGAAGTAGGTGGCTCAGCTCTCACTGAGAAAGTGTTATGATCTTCCCATCTTATAATTATCCCTGGCACCTCTCTCTCCTTGTCCCCAAGGTAGTGATGGGTAGAAGTAGTTCTCCTCACTTCAATACCCTCCAGCTGCCCTTGGTTTTTAGCTGAATCCAAACTCACCCACAAAATCCAGGATAATGTATTCTTGACCCACACCCCACTAGGATGTGCCTGCTAGTCAGAGTTTATATGTATCCTCTATCTTATCCTCTGGCCTAGGGACCAAGAGCTTTGTTCATTGTGTATCCCCCTAGCATAGTACCTAGCACATATGAAACACCCAATAAATACCTGTAGAATATGTCAATGAATGAATAAAAGTACAGAGCCACACTTCAAATAGTGGAACTTTCCATAGAATGAACTGCATTCTGACAGTCTCCTGGCAATTGCCATGAGAAGCCATTATACAGCACCTCCCTTTATGCATCTCAAACCCTTGGTTCATGACAATAAAAAGGAACACATAACCCCCTAGGATGCAGAGAATGCATGAAGGATACACTATACGGTATCCTGTTAGGGCAACAGTGGATGGGGCCAATCAACACTCATAAGCTACAGCTTGACTCAGACAAGTGAGGACTCTTCTTGTCATCAGATCGAAGTTGGAGGAGTCATCAGACTCTCAGTCTGAACTCAACAGGCACAGGGGTGGATCCCACCTAGTGTGTGCAATGGATCTGTCCCTCAATCACCCAAGGGCAAATCAGGAAACCAATGCTGTCAGGGGGGCAGCCATGGTTGATAAATTACAGATTGAGAGAGACATTTAAAGCCAGAAAGAACATCAGAATGATCTATTCAATCCCTATCATTCCACGAACAAGAAAACAAAGCCAAGAGTTGCTAAATAACTCAACCAAAGTTTAAGATTTCAGAGCTAGGATTTAAACCCAGCTTTTCTGGTTTCAAGTCCAGTATGTTTCCTATGACACCACTCTGCTTGGGCCTTGCTCAAGCCTTAGACCTGTCACTGAAGCTTTTAACACAAATGTTTTGAAATTGCTTTAGGAAACTCTTGGAAACATCTGCTTACATTCTTTCAAGTTGTCAGAGGATCCAGAACAGAACAATAGCAGAACCCATGTGCAATCCAACCGACCACACGCAGAAGGTTCTGATTTTTTGTGTCACCTTGCAATTACTCATCTATATCAGGATACCAGATCTACTAATGCTAAATGATAACATCAGGTTGAGGGTTCAATTCCTGGTCAGGGCACATATGGGAGGCAACCAATTGATGTTTCTCTCTCTCAGAAATGTTTCTCTCTCTCTCTCTCTCTCTCGTCAATAAGCATATCCTCAGGTGAGGAGATAATATATATATATTATCTATATATATATTTATATAAATTAGTATATATATATACACTTATATATATATATTTATATATATTTAGTAAATCTATTACTCATCTATATCAGGATACCAGATCTACTAATGCTAAATGATAACATCAGGTTGAAGGGTATATATATATTATATATTTACTAAAAACAGTTTTACTCTGGGATCTGGGGTAGGCGAGGTAGAGGCATGTAATCCAAGAAGCACATCCCTGTTTCTTCTATGCTCATCACACAGCATATGCATTAGCTAAGCAATATGCCAGCATAGGGTTTCTTAAGTAGATTTTATTTCTTGCCCTAATACTTTGGAAATACTTTTCTTTTGGTGAGAAATATGGATAGGAAGATGTAGCTTTTGGGTTTGCTGTTACAAACATGTATGTTGTTGTAAATAATTCCATCCAATTTGTTCAAACCATTTAGCAGAAATGACTTCACAACTTTCAACAAGCCTAAACTTATTTCAAAGTAAGAAGTCAAAAAAAACTATTAAAAAAGGAATGGAAGAAGGCAGGAAGAAAGGAGGGGAGAAAAGGAGGAGGGAAGTGGAGACAGTCTTAGGGGCACAAGGTCTTGCTTGCTTTGCCATCTGAGCAGGGTAAGTACTTAGGTCCCACCATGCAGTGACTCAACCAAATAGTTAGGGTGCAATTGCAGGTAACAAAAACCAACCGAGGAACTTGAAGCAGAAAGATGTTAATTCAGGCCCTCAGGTGCTTATAAAATTGAAGGACGAGCTGGAGGCACACGGTCTGGGCTGGGTCTCCAAGAATGAGGCCCAGAACAACACTCTAAAATCGGCTGCCAGAATTGCAGTCAGTGGTCAGTCAGGAAGCCACTGCCCCATGCTGGCCCCAGGACCACACACCATCTCAGCCACCACCAGGGCAGCAGGAAGCTGCTACTGACTGCTGGCTCTACAGGCACGGTGAGCTGACAAGACCAGCACCAACCAGCAAATGGGTGCTCAGCACCTGCTTCCCACCCCCTCAAGTTGGTTCCAACTTCAGTTCCTGCAGGTATATTTGACCAGGGGAATGTAAGTCACATCTTGAACTGGGACTGGATGGCCTTAGGTTGGGGAAATGGCACTTTCAGCTTCCCAACTTCTGCAGGACAGCAGGGTATAGCAGGGGGAAGGTGCAGCAGATGCTGGCCACACCGAAGTGCTGTATGTCCTACATCTACCTACCAGCCAGAGAAAGCCCTCCTTCCATGGAGCAAATGCCTTAGTAGGCTGAGGAGCTGTAGGATTCTCCTCATTCTGCATCATCCCTTTTCTAGAAGATCCAGCCCAAGCCCTCTTTCAAGTTAGCCAAACTCCTACAAAAACAATAGGCTCCAAAGAATAAGTTTCAAAGAATACATCCAGGTGGCCAACAGGTGCATGAAAAGTTCTCAGTGCCACTAATCATCAAGAAAATGCAAGTCAAAACCACAATGAGATATCTCCTCACATCTTTTAGAATGACCATTATTTTTACAAGGATGTGGAGAAAAGGGAATGTGTGTGCACTGTTGGTGGGATTCTAAATTTGTGCAGCCACTGTGGAAAACAGCATGGATGTTCCTCAAAATTAACAACAGAACTACCACATGACCTAACATTCCATTTTTGAATACATACTGAAGGAAGTGAAACACTATCTTGAAAAGATGTTTGTATGCCATGTCCATCGCAACATTGTTTACAATAGCCAAGCCATAGAAACAACCTAAGTGTGCACCAATGCACAGACGGATATAGAAAATGTGTGTGTGCACATACATGCATGAATCTGATGCAGCCATAAAAAGAAGGACAACCTACCACTTGTGACACTGACAGACCTTGAGGGCATTATGCTAAGTGAAATAAGTCAGAGAGAGAAAGACAAATACCGCAGTGATCTCACTTACATGTGGAATCTAGAAAACAAGCAAACAACAACAAAAAAACACTCATAGATACAGAGAGAAGATTGGTGGTTGCCAGAGGTTTGGGGGCGTGGGGAATGAGTGAAGGAGGTCAAAGGTACAAACTTCCAGTTTTCTAATATAAATAAATCTTGGGGTCATGATGTACAGCATTGTGACAAAAACAAAAACAAAAGCAGACACATGGCATCCTTGCTGGAAGCAACTGGGGACCAAATCCCTGAATGCCCATCCACTCTAGCCTAAGCTACTTTCTGCCTAGGAGAAACCTAAGGACCACATACTGGCATTTGTCCTTGATTAGGCCCTCTGTCCATCTCTAGCTCCCTCCTAGATACTGAGGCATATCTGTACAGCTTTTGAAACTGGATTCCTTATCCACTCCCTGTTTCCAGAATTCCTATACTACTGTTCTCCCCTGACGCCATTCACTTTAGTTGTATTTCTGCTACCTGCCACCAAGTAAGCAGGGAGCTCTGATACGATGGAAAGAACAGAAGAAATGGGTTTAAATCCTGGATCTGTCTCTGACAGCTTAGTGAACCTAAATGAGGTACTACAACTCTCTGAGCTTGAGTTTTCTAAAATGTAAAATGATGAGTCTAGTACCACCCAGGTACAGAAAGGATGAAATGAGACAAGACTTTATATTAAACTGCCACAGTAAGCGCTCAAATCATCCTTCATTCTTTGATGGGGTTTTTTCACTGCCTGTAGATTTTCCCATCTTTCTTGCCCCCATGTGCTTGAGGATGACCAGTACACACCTGACATCACCTGCCCACCTCTCTGGACTTCCTCTGATGGCCTGCTGCTGTGCAATGTCCCGATCTGCAGCCTCTCCCCCATGCCTCTTTTGAGCACAGTTGTTTTTAACCACACTGAGTCACAGAGAAGCATAATAAAATACTGGAGTCTGCAAAAGATTCACATTTTTAAAATGAGATGAATTCGGGTCTGTCCCAGTCTCACTCACCTAGTTGCATTTTGATATGCTTTTCTGGGTGGAAAGGAGAGTCAGAATGGGAACTACCATGAGGAGAACTATCTTTGTCACAGTCCTGATGGAGCCACCCAGACCCTTGATGCATTGTGTGCCATTTGTGTATCTCTTCATTTAATAAAATTCTCTAGAGACCCATATTCTAGTTGGTAAGACCCTTTGGTGAAATCCAGGTTCTACCACTAATTGCCACCCACTCCCCAAATTTGGCTCAGGACTAGCCCTCCCTGGGGCCAGCAAGGCTGGAATAACATAGAATCCTCTGGAAATGACAGAGGTGATGGTCACATTCAGGGCTCCTGGCCATCTCATACATTCCCAAGAAATCATTACAAACTGGTTAACATGCTGTTACCCAAATTTTCACATAGGCTCAAGAAAAGGGTGTCTTCCAGGAGAAAGAAAAATGGAGGGAGGGAATCTGTCCCATTGACTCTAGCCCAAATACAAATACCAAAAGTAGTACAGTCAATACATGGAAATTCCAAAAGATCTACTCAGCTGCCTCAGAAAAAGTCACCTGCATGTGGATTAATGAAACTAGAAGGCTCACTTTAGAAATATCTAATATTTAAAATTTTAAGTCCTATGCTTAAGTTTGCTCGTTGTTCATACTTCTCTTTACCCCTATTCTTTTTAGAACTGTTGGCTTTAGGATGATGCTCTTTTGAAGGTCTGTAAATGCACATACATATTAATGAAATAGAACTATGATACATATTCTAAAGTCATTTGAAAATTTACATATTCATAAGAGGCTATGTTTATGCATGCTGCAGGCCTGTGGCAAAATTTGGCTTACCTATCTTTTCCCTATCTTTGATTTTGTCTGCAGGATACCCTGCACAGTGATTTCACTGTTTTTTTGTTACTCCTTAGAGTAACCACATTCTGCCCAACCACACTCACTAGGAAAACGCATTGTGATGAATGAACACAATTAACAGCAGATGTTCTGTTCTCCTGTTCCTTCCCTAATTCCCATTGGAATATGGGAACTCATCTGGCTTTGCCAAAAATGCCATAAACAACAGTAAAACTGGATCTACTGGGCCGCATACATGTGTGTAAATGGAGACGAAGGGCAGAGGGCGGTTACCCTGGGTTTTCTGCACACTGCTTGAGAGCACATGCAAGTGGAAACTACGGAAACAGTATGCATCAGGTGAGTGCATGCTATGAAAACAGAGAATACTGCTCCTTCTAAGTATCTTCCATCATTTTCCTGACTGTAAACATCATACAAGGTCTATAAGGAGGCATCCCCTCCAAGAATATGAAAATAAGAAAAAATTGTCCTTGAAAAATGAAATTTTAAAGTCAATCTGCAATGAATCCAATTAAGCCACTATAAAGAGAAAGACTGACTCCCAAACTTACAAGGAATGAGTAATAACATCAAATGTTCTATAAAATATCTAAAGAAAGGATGTAAAAATATGCTTGTCTACAATAGGCACTGGGGGAGTGTGCTGTCACCTGTTGGTCATTGAGCCTCAGAAAACAGGAGTCCACCAATTATGGCAGACAGGTTTACCTAAGCATTGTCCAGAGTTAGGGTGTCCTTAGCTTCAGAGATTCAGAACAGAATCCTGATTTTAGAAGTCTAATTCACTCTTGCATTCTAGTTCCAATTTGACTCTGGTTATAATTTGACTCTGCGGCATTAGTCCTCCAGGAGAGAACATCCTGGCAGGAGGACACAGAGGCTTGGTCTCATTGGCGGGTACCATTCTCAATGTAAGTGAATAAAATTGCCTCATCTTTGCAATGTGGCTTGCTTATAGCCCCCTTCTACAGACACAACATTCTGCTATTTGATACATTTGTCTGGTTCCCTCAGAAGTTATGGTCTCATCATAAGTCAATAAATTCATTACTGACAAAATGGACTGTGGGTCCTTACAACTATGGCACAGGATCTAAGCTCACCAAGGAAAAGAGTTCCCAACAGGTATGATTCTGCATGTGAGGAAAATGGCACATGGGAACATACCTATGCAATGAATAATGACAACAAAATGGAGAGAGTCTCCACAACCTGGAGGCCTCTTTGTGGGCTTAGGACCTGGCTGAGTGTGGCTATGCCAGGTGAGAGTGGAAGTGCTCTGTAAAGTAGAGGAAGAAGAATGTTCCCAAGGGTGATCCTGAGAGGGGGGAGTGGGGGTGACATGCTGGCACTGTCAGGGACACAGACCAAGTGACTTCTAATGAAAGGAATGACTGATGTGCAGTTTCAGGCTTCTGCTGTGCAGTCTGCTAAGCCACCACTCCCTGTGACACTCTTCAGCACCCCAGTTCAAAGTCTTTAGTCAAATCCACCACAGAGAGGCAAGATTGCCTGCATCAAAAGAGACTCTGGGGCTAGGCTGCCTGGGCTCAGTGTCTGGCTCCACCACCTAACTTATTGCAAAATCCCAGGGAATGTTTTCTAATCTCTCTGCCTCAGCTTCCTCATTTGAAAAATGGGGAGAATAACAGCAATTACATTACATAAGTGCTATGTATGTATGGCGTTATTATGAGCAAGAAATGATTTCATAGCTAGGGAAACTTGGTGTAGAACAAAAACCTCTAGGCACAGCTGCAGACACCCAGAACCTGTGGCCAACAGGACCACACAGATACCAGGACAGCAGGGAGCTTAAAGGGGACAGTGGAGACTCCATGCTATCAAATTGAGACCTTAAGGAGCTAACTAAGCTCAGCTGACATCTGGATTATACCCACAGTGGTGAACATTATTTGAACATTTACCATGTGGCAGGTACTCACCTGTTTTCCTGCAGAGGTTTCATTTGGTTGACCAGTATAACTTTATAAAGAACTAAATCAAAGAGAAAGAAGCGGGGAAGGGAATCACAACAGAGGGCTTCAGTCTCATTCCTTTTATGCAAAGACATGGTATCTACTCAGTTATCTCATCTTGATTTTCGAACACGGCAAGTAATCAATAATTATCTCAAAGAATTCCACTCAGTTCTCCAGAGAATGATGAAGATTAATGACTATCAGTGCTAGTGCTGCACATTTAGAAAATACTGGTGCCCAGCCCTCAGCCCCAAAGATGAAATCCCTTGGTAGGTGAGTCCTGGGCATCAGGATTTTTAAAGCTTCCCATTTTTTTCTAATGTGTAGTCCAGGTTGAGAACCACTGCTATAATGAACTTTAATCCATTTCCACATAGATTGTTCTCCAAATTTTCCTGATAATAGAGATCATCTGGGATAATTATTGACTGTACAGATTCCCCAGGTCCCTTCTCTAGGATTTCTGAGTTAGTAAATCTGGGATGGGGCCCAGGAATCAGCATGTTTACAAGAACCCCTGGTGGTGTATATCATCAGGGAGGTTCAGGAAACAGGGTGCTCTTTTAGGAAAAGATGTGTGTGGTATTGTCAAATCAACAGAGGTGATTAGGTTGAAAATAATGACTCTAAGTATATATATATATATTTATACCCATGAATCCAGAATCTCTCCCTTTGGGGTTTTGTTCCAATCTCTTTCTATGTCCAGGACTTAGCCAACAGATAATACATGAAAAAGAATTCCGAGTTCTGCAGATACTTGATCTTTATTTAGTGGGTCATTGGCCCAGAGAGAGGAGGAACAATTGTTACATGTGGTTTCTATTGTTCCTTAAGAGATCTTTCTTTTCACCATTATTCAAACCAAATTACCAGGACCTAGTATTTAACAGTGATGTAAGCCATATACACACCATTAAATAAGCACTAAGAAATCAGTTCTCTTGAAAGTATGTTCTGCTGCTTAAAAACAGGATGTGGCTTTTTTATTTCAAATGTTTTATGCTGTATTATTTAAACTTTTCCATACATTTGTTTAAAAAGACAGAAAACTTCCAAGTTCATTCTTTCAGTTGACACTATAAGTGGCCATATACCCACTTACAAGTGGACAAGACTAGAAAAAAATGGTAATGTATAGCAATCTCATTTGACCATATCTAAAGATCTTAAAATAGTCTATTATAATCATTGTATTTAATAAGAGTTTAATCCAGGATGCAAGAATGATTCAACATGAGAAAATCTGTTTACAAAGTCACTACTCTGAAGGATGCCTATTGTTAATATTATTAAAATTTTTTAATAAAATATTAGTTTTAGGACCTCTCAGAGGTCCTAGATAATGAAAGATGAAAAAAAGGAATATTGGAAGAAAAATACAAATCTATCTTTATGTGCAGATAGTTTGATGGTCTACCTTAAAAAACACAAGATAATCAACCTCTTTACATTTTTTTCCTGTTTGAGTTAAAAAATTGTAATATAAATTAAAATTTACATATACATAAATTATAATATATAATTTTACAAAATTGTAATATAAATTATAATAATTTCCAAATATGTTTTTCCCATAACATTCCAAATTTTTTAAAAAGATTATTTATTTATTTATTTTTAGAGACAAAGAGAGAGGGAGAGAAACATCAAAGTGTGGTTGCCTCTCAAGCACCCCCTACTGGGGAACTGGCCCACAACCCAGGCATGTGCCCTGACTGGGAATCGAACCAGACCCTGCAGCTCACAGGTCCAAGCTCAGTCCACAGAGCTACACCAAACCAGGCCATTCCAAAATTTTATATTCTTAAAAAATCCTTTAGAAAACTAGAATATCAACCTCTTTACATTTTTCCTGAGTTAAAAAATTATAATATAAATTATAATATACAATTTTACAAAATTATCATATAAATTATAATAATTTCCAGTATGTTTTTCACCTAATACTCTAAAATTTTATGGCAACTACCTTACGTATTTCCCCATACTTAATTTCTCTGTGACCCTACCAGATAAGTCTTTCAAGTTTTAAAATTAAAGTCCAGAAAAATACAGAAAAACAAAACCCTTCCAAAGGTCAAGTTAAAAAGTCTTTAAAGTTCATGTACACCTGTGAACTTGACCCCACCTAACACACGTGATGCATAAGGCCATGGCTCTCAAACTCTGATGCACACTGGAATCAGCTGGGGTATTTCTAAAAGAGTCCAATAACCAACCCCTACCCCCAGACACAGTGACTGAATAAGTATTGGATACAACCTGGACATCAAGTTTATATAAGCCCTCCAGTGGATCTGAATGCAGAACAAAGCTTGGGAACCTTTGCTTAAGTAGTTCTCTGGTTGGTCATCATTTTGGCAAGTCTGGGTTAGGAAGAGTTGGTCTGCAGAATTTACATTGTCCTTTCCAACAGCTAGCTCAGTTCCCTTAACCTACAACCAGTGTCTTTTCTTTTTCACTTTTAAAAAAATATATTTTATTGTTTGTGTTATTACAGTTGTCCCAATTTCTGCCCCCCCTTTGCCCCCCTCTATGCAGTACCCCCATTCCATCAATCTACTACTTTAGTTCAATCTCCCACCTGGAGTCATGCATATAAGTTATTTGACTACTCCATTTCCTATACTATCCTTAACCTCCCCAGTCTATTTTGTACCTACCAATTTGTACTTCTTAATTCCTATACCTTTAAATGATCTCCATATCTATGATTCTGTTTCTGTTCTGCTTGTTTGCTTAGTTTGTTTTTTAGATTCAGTAGTTGATAGTTGTGAATTTGTTGTTATTTTAATGTTCATAGTTTTGATCTTATTTTTCTTATATAGTTTCCTTTAACATTTCATACAATAATGGCTTGGTGATGATGAACTCCTTTATTTTTACCTTGTCTGGGAAGCACTTTATCTGCTCTTCCATTCTAAATGTTAGTTTTGCTGGATAGAGTAATCTAGGTTGTAAGTCCTTGTTTTTCATCACTTTGAATAATTCATGTCAGTCCCTTCTAGCTTGCAAAGGTTCTTTTGAGAAATAAGCTGACAGTCATATGGAAACTCCTTTATAGGTAATTATCTGTTCTTTTGCTGCTTTTAAGATTCTCCCTTCATCTTTAACCTTTGGCATTTTAATTATGATGTGTCTTGGTGTGGTCATCTTTGGGTCTAACTTGTTTGGAAATCTCTGTGCTTCCTGGACTTGCATATCTATTTCCTTCACTAAATTAGGGAAGTTTTCTTTCATTATTTTTCTTTTTCTTTTCTGAGGTATCATTCATTTATTTATAATAAACAGCTAGTAATAAATATCATTGCCAAAATAAGCAGTCAATCTGTCTTCTGTCCTGTTAATAACAGGAATTCAGATTAAGGGGTACAAATGCATCCTCCCTCTCACATTCTGCTTCCTTCTTTTTTAAAATATATTTTATTGATTATGCTATTACAGTTGTCCCATTTCCTTCCCTTCACTCCCCTCCACCCTGCACACCCTCTCCCACCCACATTCCCCCCTTTATTTCATGTCCATATGTCATATGTTCTTTAGCTTCTACATTTCCCATACTATTCTTGCCCTCCCCCTCTCTATTTTCTACCTACCATCTATGCTTCTTATTCTCTGTACTTTTCCCCCCTCTCTCCTCCTCCCAGTCCCCTGTTGCTAACCCTCCATGTGATCTCCATTTCTGTGGTTCTGCTCCTGTTCTAGTTGTTTGCTTGGTTAGTTTTTGTTTTGGTTTTAGGTGTGGTTGTTAATAATTGTGAGTTTGCTGTCATTTTACTATACATGTTTTTTATCTTCTTTTTCTTAGATAAGTCCCTTTAACATTTCATAAAATAAGGGCTTGGTGATGATGAACTCTTTTAACTTGACCTTATCTGAGAAGCACTTTCTCTGCCCTTCCATTTTAAATGAAAGCTTTGCTGCATAGAGCAATCTTGGGTGTAGGTCCTTGCCTTTCATGACTTGGAATATTTCTTTGCAGCCCCTTCTTGCCTGCAAAGTCTCTTTTGAGAAGTCAGCTGACAGTCTGATGGGAACTCCTTTGTAGGTTACTGTCTCCTTATCTCTTGCAGCTTCTAAGAGTCTCTCCTTATTTTTAATCTTAGCTAATGTAATTACGATGTGCCTTGGTGTGTCTCTCCTTGGGTCCAACTTCTTTGGGACTCTCTGAGCTTCCTGGACTTCCTGGAAGTCTATTTCCTTTGCCAGATTGGGGAAGTTCTCCTTTATTATTTGTTCAAATAACTTTTCCACTTGTTGCTCTTCCTCTTCCCCTTCTGGTACCCCTATAATTCGGATGTTGGAACGTGTAAAGTTGTCCTGGAGGTTCCTAAGCCTCTCCTCATTTTTTTGAATTCTTGTTGCTTCATTCTCTTCTGTTTGGTTATTTCTTTCTTCCTTCTGGTCCACTCCATTGATTGGAGTCCCAGTTTTCTTCCTATCACTATTGGTTCCCTGTGCTTTTTCCTTCATTTCTCTTATTGTAGCCTTCATTTTTTCATCTAATTTGTGACCAAGTTCAACCAATTCTGTGAGCATCCTGATCAGCAGTGCTTTGAACTGTGCATCTGATAGGCTGGCTATCTCTTTGTTGTTGAGTTGTATTTACTGTGGAGCTTTGATTTGTTCTTCCATTTTGGCCAATTTTTTTTGTCTTGTCGCGCTTGTTACATATGAAGGGCAGAGCCTTAGGTGTTCACCAGGGTGGGGCAACCCAGTTGTTGGGTTGTGATGCTCTATGTGGGGGCGGGGTCTGCAAGGTAACAATGGCACCCACTCTGCTCTCTGTCAGATTTCAACCCCTTCTGCCGCTTCCCCCAAGCAAACTGGGTCTTTCTGGTGCTGATTCCCATGTGGGTTGGCTTGTGTATGTTCTAGGACCCTGTGAGTCTCTCCAACAAACTCTCCCGTGAGGCTGGGAGTCTCTCCCTGCACCTCAACTCCTACAGGTGTCCCCAATCGGTGCCTTGAGGCTTTATTTCCAGCTGCTGGGACCCTGGGTTGAGAGATCTGTCTCACTCTCCAGCCTGGCATGGTTTATCTGCATGGGAATGTGAGACCACCCAGTCAGCCAGCCACCTTGCATGCAGTGCCTCGCTTCACAATTGCTACCTCGCTGGGACTGCCCATTGCCACCTTGCACCCAGGGTCTGCCAGCCGCCACCTGTGTGCCCAGGTGTTACAGAACTAAGGGCCAAGGGGGTCATGATTTGCAATTACTGAAAGGAACCCCCAGGTTCATTATGTCCGCCCCCTTACAGGAAAGACATCTCTCAATGCCAGAGATTTGTGAGAAGGAAACAAAATGTTTATTTAAAGCTATACAGACTTAAAGTAGTGACCCAATGTCATCATTAAGATATCAAAGTCCTTTAGGATACCCACTGACACCCACAGTGCTCCCTTCTCCCCCTGCCCTAATTTGGGATACCATAACTCCGGAAAAGAAGCAAGTGTCCGTGTTTCAGGCTCCCAGTACCATCAGCTGTGTCACCATCTGGGCAGGATCTCCAAATAATCCAAAGCCATGTGGCACCTTCTCATGGCCTACTGGCAAGAGTTCTCTCCACCAAAGCTGCAGGGGGTTGGGGGGTTGTCACTCTGCCAAAGCCGCATGGCAGTTCTCTGCTAAAGCCACATGGTGATTCTCACAGGACTGCAGGAGTCCCCACTCTGCTAAAGACCACGTGGTCCTCTCTCTGCACTGCCACAGCTGCATGGTCCTCTGTCCTCACTGCCGAGTCTGGGTTTAAATCCCCGTGCCAATCCTCTGCAGCCCCATTTCCAACTCCTCCCACAACCGGCTATACTTGCCAGCACTCTCATATCCTTCCAGCTTTACTGGGCTGCCATAGTGAGTCTGGGCAGGCATGGCCCCATGTCATGGAGCCAATATTCTCCAAGCTCCCATGCAGGCTCTGTAAGTCGCTATAACTCAGGGAACCTGCCCCCCAGTTATGTCTTGGATAGAAGTCACTCCCTTCTCCCTGGCTCAAAGCCTGGCCACAGCTATTTAACATATCTATGCAACCAGTTAAAAGTTATAGATATGTTAAATGACCATGCCAGATGTTAGCTGCAAAGCTGTTGCTATGCAAAACAGCTGTCAATGGCCATGAGTCTCTTCCCCCAACTCACACCTAGGGGAAGGAGTGAAGACATCCTAATATTTCCTGGACACCTTGAGTTCTGGACCCCATTCCAAATCCCTATCTGGGGCCCCCCTCTTGGCTGCACCCTGAAAAACAGGGTCAGGGCACTTCTATCTTGCACAGCTGGTGTCACTGCTTTTTGTGACTGGACCCCTCTCCTCCCGGCCGCCTGACTCCACCCCGTCTACCAGTCTGGATGAATGTGTCTATGTTAACTCCTTGGTTGTCAGACTTCCATACAGCTCAATTTTATGTCAGTTCTGGTTGTTATTTTATTTTTAAATTGTTGTTGTCCTTATTTTGGTTGTGCGAGAGGACACAGTGTGTCTACCTATGCCTCCATCTTGGCCAGAAGTTCTTCCATTATTGTTCAAATAAGTTTTCAATTTCTTGCTCTCCCTCTTCTCCTTCTGGCAACCCTAGGATTTGGAAGTTGGTATGTTTAGAGATGTCCCAAAGGCTCCTTAGTCTATCCTTATTTTTTTTTAATTCTTTTTTTCTTCTTGCTGTTCTGATTGAATGCCTTTTTCATCCTTATGTTCCAAATTGTTGATTTGAGTCTCGGCTTCATCCCCTCCACTGTTGGTTCCCTGTAGATTTTTCTTTATTTCACTTAATACAACCTTCATTTCTGCCTGGGTCTTTTTTGTTGAAGTATCCAATGAGTTCTTTCAGCATCTTGATCACCAGTGTTTTAAACTCTGAATCTGATAGGTTGCTTATCTCCACTTCATTTAGTTATTTTTCTGGAGTTTATTCTGTTCTTTCATTTGGGCCGTTTTTTTTTTATCTGCCAATTTTGGCAGGTTCCCTGTGTTTGTTTCTATGTATTAGGCAGAGCCAGTTTTACTCTCTTAGTAAGTGGCCTGTTGTAGAAAAGACACCTGTTTGAGGAGGAACCTTAGATAATCACCAGGGTGGGGCAACCTCTTTTGCCACTTTGTGGCTCTGTGTGGGGGAGGGCTCGGGGAGGCAACAATGCCACTGCCTGACCTCTGGAGTTTTGCCCAGGAGGAAGTGTCTCTTGGCACTCATCCTGCTGCCAGTCACTTCACTTTCTCCCGGAATGCCTTTTGCATCCTTCCAGCTGTTGCCCTGGGACTGAATCCCAGAGGTGGGTCTGCATTAATCCTAAGACCTTTGCAGGCCTTTTAAGAGGAATCTCCTGAGAATTCTGCAGTTTCTTTTGCCAAAACAACCTCCACTGGTTTTTACAGCCAGAAGTTATGGGGACTTATCTTGCTGGTGCTAGAACCCTGGGCTGGATGGTCTGGTGTAGGGCTGGGATCTCTTGCTCTCAAGGTATCCCTCCTTATTTTTATCCACCACATGTGAATGTGGGACCACCCATTCTGTTGTCTCTTCAGGCCACTCTGCATCTCTGCACCTCTCCACACTTCTCCAAGCCTTTCCACATCTCCACCCCTCCTACCTGTCTGGATGAATGTGGCTTCTTTAAATCCTTGGTTGTTGGACTTCCATACAGTTTGATTTTCTGACAAATCTGGGTGATATTTGTTTTGTAGTCTAGTTGTAATTTTTGCTGTAGTTGTGTGAGAAGGGGAAGCCTGTTTACCTACACCTTCGTCTAGACTACTGGTGTCAAACTCATTTTCACTGGGGGCCACATCAGCCTTGCAGTTGCCTTCAAAAGGCCAAATGTAATTTTAGGACTGTATAAATGTAACTACTCCTTAACTAGGGGCAAGGAGCTTGGTGCTGCTGCCAGATAGAAACAAGGTGCCAGGCCAAATAAAGCAAGGATTCACCCGTGGGCCTTGTGTTTGCCACCTGTGATCTACACCAGAATTCCCAGTCTCTTTTCTAATTCAGCAATTACCTGCAACTTTTGAGTATCTTGTGTGCCTTGGTTCTGTTTTTTTTTTTACCTGCATTATAGTATGAGAACATTGTACTTACTAATAAGTTTGGTTTGAGGGGAAGTATGTAACCCTTTAGAACTGTTTTATCTAGTCAGTACATTAATGCTTTCATTGTATTTATTGACCACCTACTGTACAGGCAAAAAGGCACTTTGAAGTAGTGGCAATGATACGGCCTCTTCCTTGGGTGTTCATGGTTTACAACGAGCTAGAAAAGAACACCAATCACCATAACACATCACAGGTCATAATGAGCAGTGATGAGTATAAAAAAGGAGGCACTGAAAACTGTTATGGAGTTCAAGAGAGAGAGGAATATTCCTTCACGCCACAAAATAATGAGACAGGAAAAAGTAATGAATCTGAGAGGGCTGAAATAAGAAAGTGGAAACCTCAGGCACCTGAGCAAGATGGAGGGTTGTGACAAGGTTATGCCAGGCTACTTTTCAGAGGAACCACAACAATCAAGAACAGCAGGAAAAAATGGGAATGATGAGCACATTTTTCAAGGAAGTAGAAGTAAGGACTCCCAGGGGCCAGAGACATAGGTTCATATGTTGGTGGCCAATAGCAGAAGACAGTCTGCATAAGTGGGTGCAAAGAGAACAGAGCCCATAACTGGGGTCAGGGTGTCTGGAAACACCCATGGGACCCAGCTCTGACTAGGGTAGGACACCGAATGCAAGTGCAACAAATAGTTTTCACTTCTGGTTTTGGTTTGGCATGTAAGGATCTTGGAAGTCACCAGTTCATCCACACAACAAGTAAAAAGCTAAGCAAATTGAAAATCAACAAATCTTCTTGGAACCACAAGAGAACTGAGATCTCAGGACAAGCTACCACCCCACAAATTGGAAAGGCAGACCAGCAGATACAAAGAATCACGATTCAACAGAGCAGAAATCCATGAGCAGAAACCTCTATAAAAACCAGTAGGGAGGAAGGAAAATCTGAACTGTAATTGTCAACTTACTGGAGGCTCACTGTGGACAAGTCTTTGAATTAAAAACTCCAGTGGAAAACTTCCAGTCAACATGGCAGGTAGGTAAACATGGCTTGCCTCCTTGCACAACCACTTCAAAATTACAACTAAGCTATAGAACAGAACTGTCAGAAATTGAGTTGAATGGAAGTCCTACAACTATGAAATTAAAGAAGAAACCAACTACAGAATTAAAGAAGAAACCACATTGAGACTGGTAGGAGGAACAGAGATGTAGAACAGGCTGGTCCCACATCCACGTGTGGTGGATAAAAATCACAAGGGACATCTGAGGAGCAAGGGATCCCAGACCCAACCATGTCCCTCAGTCCACGGCTCCACTGCCAGGAAGAGAAGTCCCCATAACTTCTGGCTGTAAAACTCAGTAGGAATTGAGGCTGTGGACACAGGAACTGCTGGAGTCTCAAGCAATTCCTCTTAAAGAGCTCACACACAGACTGATTTGGACTCACTCTCTCTGAGCTCCAGCTCAGAAAGGCAGCAGAGACATATGGAGAGGAACTGAGTTGTTCAGCAACAGGGTGAGAGCTAAGGGGCAGCTTTCTCCCAGATAGAATTGCTGGCAGAGGCCATTACTCATTTTCTGAACCCTCTCCCAACAAAGTCACAGAGCCAGCAGGCAGGCACCATATCTAAGACTCCATCAACCTGGCTCACACAGTTTGTCCCACCCTGGTGATTCCTTGAGGCCTACCTTTCAACTTTTAGGCCCATCCAAGCTATCCAGTGGCTTTTCCATACAAATGGCTTGTCTTGGCTCATGCTTCAGATTTTCCTAAATTATCTCAAACAAGCAGCATCTGGCTCCAGTAAGACCCATAGCTCTTGCTAAGTTGCCCCAGACCCAGCATTAGCAACAGCTGGCCTTGGTCCACAGCTTGGCCTTGCCTGGGCACCTCCAAGCCCAGTACAAGTAGCAGCCATCTACAGATCATTTTATAGCTTATCCTGTGTGACCCTGGACAGAAAACAGTCTGTGGCTGATACTAGATGTGCCAATAGCAATTAAGGCTCAACTACAACAGGATGGTGTACACAGCCCACATGGTGGGTGCACCCTCAGTAGCCAGCTTGAATAATAGGGGATGCTGTGTCAATGGACTCTATAGGGCACCCACTACATTAGGCCACTCTACCAAGCCTGGAGAGATGCAGCAGCTCTACCTAATACATAGAAACAAACATGCGGAGGCTGCCAAAATCAGGAGACAAAGAAATATGGCCCAAATGAAAGAACTGAACAAAACTCCAGAAAAAGAACTAAACAAAATGGAGATAAGCAACCTACCAGATGCAGAGTTCAAAACACTAGTTATCAGGATGCTCAAGGAACTTAGTGAGGACTTCAACAGTATAAAAAAAATCTAATCAGAAATGAAGGACACAGTAAATGAAATAAAGAATAATTCACAGGGAATCAACAGTACAGTGGATAAGCCAAGAATCAAATCAGCAATTTGGAATATAAGGAAGCGAAAAAAATTAAATCAGACAAATGAGAAGAAAAAATAATCCATAAAAATCAGGATAGTATAAGGAGCCTCTGGGACAACTTCAAGCATACCAACATTCACATTATGGGGGTACTGGAAGGATTAGAGAGAGGGCAAGAAATTGGAAACCTATTTGAAAAAATAATGACAGAAAACCTCCCTAACCTGGTGAAGGAAATAGACTTACAAGTCTAGGAAGCACAAAGAGTCCCAAACAAGATGAATGAAAAGAGGCCCACATCAAGACATCATAATTGTTAAAAATGCCAAAGGTCATAGATAAAGAGAAAAAATTAAAAGCAGCAAAAGAAAATCAGTTAGTTACCTACGAGGGAGCTCCCATAAAACTTTGAGCTGAAATCTCAAAAGAAACTTTATAGCCTAGAAGAGATTGGCAAGAAATATTCAAAGTTATGAAAAGGAAGAACCTACAACCAAGATTATTCTACTCAGTAAAGCTATCATTTAGATTTGATGGACCAGGAGTTCCAGTTAAAGATGGAGGCATAGGTAGAAACCCTTTGCTTTCTCACACAACAACAAAAAAATAAAAACAAATCTAAAATCAATAAACAACCAAAAGCACCAGAAAATCAAACTGCATGGAACTCCGACAACCAAGGAATTAAAAAAAATCAACCAGAACAACCAGACCAGTAAGGCGGCAAACTATGTGGGCTGACTCAGAAAAACAGCAGCAAGGCAGCCGGCTGTGTGGGCGGGGCTGACTGAAGGTGAAACTGAGACTCAGAGTTGGCTGTGGACTACCTCGGTGGCCACAGTGGGAGAAACTCCCAGTCTCACACAAGAGTCTGTTGGAAAGTGCACTAGAGACCAGCAGGCAAGCCACACTGTTCTCTCTCTGGCCCCTCCCCAACTGGCAGCGCCTCAGCACAGCAAGGAGGGTTGCCCTGCCCAAGTGAATATCTCATCTGATTGGCTTCAGAATTTTGGTGCACCAAGACAAAGAAATATGGCCCAAATGAAAGAACAGAACAAAACTTCAGAAAGAGAACTAAGTGATGCAGAGATAGCCAACCAATCTGATGGAAAATTTAAAGCCCTGGTCATCAAAATGCTCACAGAACTGATTGAACTTGGTCAAAAAATGAAAAAAACAAATGAAGGCTACCCAGAGTGAAATAAAGCAAAATATTCAGGGAACCAACAGTGACAGGAAGGAAACCATGACTCAAATCAATGATCTGGAACATAAAGGAAAAAATAAATATCCAACTAGAACAAAATGAAGAAACAAGAATTCAAAAAAGTGAAGAGTCTTACAAAGCTCTGGGACAACCTGAAATGTTCCAATATCTGAATCATAGGAGTGCCAGAAGGAGAAGAACAACAGCAAGAAATTGAAAACTTATTTGAACAAATAATGAAGGAAAACTTCCCCAGTCTGGCGAGGGAAATAGACTTCCAGGAAGTCCAGAAAGTCTAGGAAGTCCAAAGAGTCTCAAAGAAATTGGACACAAAGAGGAACACACCAAGGCACATCATCATTAAGTTACCCAAGATTAAAGATAAAGAGAAAATCCTAAAAGAAGCAAGGGGAAAGGAAAGAGTTACCTACGAAGGAGTGCCCATATGGCTATCAGCTGATTTCTCAAAAGAAAACTTGCTGGCAAGAAGGGGCTGGAAAGAAGTACTTGAAGTCATGAAAGGCAAGAATCTACATCCAAGGTCACTCTATCCAGCAAATCTTTCACTTAGAATGGAAGGGCAGATAAAGTGCTTCCCAGATAAGATCAAGTTAAAGGGGTTCATCATCACCAAGCCCTTATTTTATGAAATGTTAAAGGGACTCATCTAAGAAAAAGAAGATCAAAACTATGAACACTAAAATGACAACAGACTCACAACTATCAACAAATGAACCTAAAAGAAAAGAAAAACAAAAACTAAGCAAACAACCAGAACAGGAACAGAATCAGAGAAATGGACGTCACATGGAGGGATTTCAGTGGGGAGGGGGAAGGGAACAATAGGAGGGAAAATGTACAAGGAAGAAGCATAATTAGTAGGCATAAAATAAACAAGGAGAGGTAAAAAATGGTATAGGAAACAGAGAACTCAAAGAACTTATATGTACAACCCATGGACATGAACTAAGGGAGGGAATGCTGGAGGGTTTGGGGGCAGGGCAGAGGGGGACAAAGGGAGAAAAATTGGGAAAACTATAATAGCATAATGAATTTAAAAACTTTAAAATAAATACACAATTTTTAATAATAAAAAAGAATTAAAGGACCAATAAAGAGCTTTCCAGACAAGAAAAAAATAAAGGAGCCCATCACCACCAAACCAGTATTTAATACTCACTCAGTACTGAGTATTAGATGAAATGTTAAAGGGTCTTCTTCAAAAAGAAGAATAAGATAAAAAATATGAACAATAAAATGACGGTAAATATATATCTATCAACAGCTAAATTTAAAAAACAAAATAAATAAACATGCAGAGCAGAAACAGAGTCATAGATACAGAGAATGTTTTAATGGTTGCCAGACGGGCAGGGGGATCAGAAGGATGGGTGAAAAGATGAAGGGATTAAGAAGTACAAATGGGTAGTTACAAAATAGTCATGGGATGTAAAGTACAGCATGGGGAATAGAGTAGCCAAAGAACACATATGCATACCTCGTGGACATGGACAAAGGTGTGGGGATTGCCTGAGGGAGTGGAGGGGGGTTGGGTCGATGGGGGCCAAGGGGGAGAAAGTAGAACAACTGTAACAGCATAAACAATAAAATTTAATTAAAAATAAAAATAAAAACTCCAGGGGCCCCATACTCTTGTGAATTTTACTGTCTCAGGAACTCAATTAAGTTCTCAAAATCAGGATCAGAGAAAAAGCCTCATACATTACAGAAGGAGAAAAGTAGCCATTTTGAAATATACCAGAGCACCCTGTTCTTAACAAGACCTGACTCATGAGAAATTATTTCACTAGAGTCTAATGAACCTGGGGAAAAGAAAATACTCACTCAAGTCCCATCTAGCCATCCTGTCCCACCTAAGTTGGGATGGGGGACAGGGAAACACTGAAAAGCACTGGTGAGGTACACAGCCCAGGGCCACAGGCTCACCAAAAGCCTGGGACCTAATCATAGCACTCTAGATCGCTCCCTCCCACACACACCTGACCACCGGATTACTAAGGGCTGAGTAACTGAAGTTCCTTTTACACAGAACACCACGTCTTAATAATGGTTGTTTTAATGGTTGCCAGATGGAAGGGGGATCAGAAGGATGGGTGTCTTTCAACAACAACAACAAATTACAAGGCATACTAAAAGACAAAAAAAAAATCAGTTTGCAGGGACAGAGCAACCAAGCATCAGAACCACACTCAGATATGGCAAGGATGTTGGAATTATGAAATCAGGAAACTAAAATAACTGTAACTGTCAAGGGCAAAAGATTTGCCAGCTAGTACCTAAATAAGAATTATCTCTGGCCTAAATATACTAGCAGCATTAAATTTTCACCTAAGATAACAAATAGTTTTATATCTGGGAGAATAATGGTGAGAACTGAGTTTCCTGAGCACTGTCCCCCAACCTACTAAATCAAATCTCCAGGGAGGGACGAAGAACTCTACACTTTAATAAGGGACCTTAGCACCCTGGTGATCAGGCAGTTTGGGAGTAACTACTCTGTGCCAAAAGAAAGCAACCCAGGGGAGTGCTTTATAACTCCCCAAACAGAAATGAATGACTTAATTGGAAATTTACTATCTTCTATAATGAGCACATTAAGTATAAAAACATCTTCAAAATATGCTATTTCCATACCCTTTTGGTTTGTTCTTTACTGGGGCATTTCTAATTGTTTTTTTGTCTTGTTTTACTTTTTAACAAAATAGTCTTCAAAATGGGGCTGTAAGCTTACCAACAGGATAAGGATGGTATCTAAAATATCTTCATACACATCACTCTGCAAAGTCTCCTGCACAGAAGATATGCCTTCAAAATATATACTGATATTATTTAATTGTGTACATTATTCTAAAGAACAAATCTACATTTAGGCACAAGGAAACAGTCTACCATTACATACCTTCTAATTAATAATTTCTAATTGATTTTATTGATTTAGCTCATTACTAGAGGTAGATTGCAAAGCCACTCAGAAAATTTGCAGATGAAAATACAAGCCTCAAAAATTTTCACAGGATCTTCCTTCCTTCTGCAAAAATAAAAAACGGCTGGAAGTACACACTAAATGCAGAAAAAATCTCCCACTTAAAAATTGTGAAGTTCTTGTAAAGGCATCAAACTCACCATGACAGGCAGAACAGTGGCCCCTCAATGGTGCCCATGTCCTAACACTGGACCTAGGGATACATTACCTTATATGGCCATAGGGATTTTGTGGGCATGATCAAATTAAGGATTTTGAGATGGGGAGCTTATCCTGAATTATCCATCTGGGCCCAATGTAACCACAAGTGTAAGGGAAAGGGGGAGGCTGGAGAGTCAGAGGCAAATGTAATAAAGCAGGGTGAGAGTTAAAGAGAGACTTGAAGATGCTGTGCTGCTGGATGTGAACATGGAGGAAGGGCCACAAACCAAGAAAAGCAAGTGGTCTCGAGAAGCTGGAAAAGGCAAGGAAATATATTTTCCTCTAGGGTTTCTTGAAGAAACATTGCCTGTCTAACACCTTAAAGTTAGCCCAGTGAGACCCATGTTAGACCTCTCATCTGTAGAATGGTCAGAAAATAAGTTTGTGTTGTTTTAAGACACTGATGTTGTGGTAATTTGTTACAGCAGCAACGGGAAATATTCTTGGTGTCTACCATCATGTACTGAAGGGGGATCAGGTCAGTGAGTTAATGAAGAGCAGGAATTGGTACCTTGGGAGGTACTGATGTAGACAAGCTGAGGAATGTATTTTAGTCACCATGTGTTTTGAACCACTTAGACATTCTTGTTAAGGTAAGGTGGGATCATGGAACAAAGTTAACCTAAATGAACCAAGCAAGGATTGACAAATCAAGTTGTTTATCTTAGGGGAGGAGTGGAGGACTCTTTTTCTCTGAATCTGTAATGGTGAGACTTGAGGCAATTATCCCCTGTCCTTCCTACAATCCTTGAAGCAGATAACAACGAATATGGTTGAATGAATTGGAGTTCCCCTATGGGAAACTAAGTTGGCCTTTTTGAGAAATAAACTCCCAACCCCAGACATCCCAGACAACTAACTTAACCAATCAGGAGGAAGTGCATAAACCAATCACGAGGAAAGTCAAGGTTCTAAAGTCTCAAGACTGATCCATTCCAGGAACATTTCATATGCCACCATTTGTTAGAGCACTGTTTTATAATGACAGAACGAGCTGCATCCCAGTGAGAGCAAAAGCAGGGCGCTGTGTGTGTGTTTGACTAAACCTCGAGAAGATGGAGCCCACAGACTTCCCATTGTGCTGGCAACATCAGTTTCCCCAAAACCAGTCATGTAACACCAAGTGATAAGTCTTAATTCCCATCAAACATTTAAAGTCAAACATTTTAGAAGTTCAATCTGTGATCTCTCTTTAAAACCAAGAGCTAGGACAGTGACTCATTGAAAATATTATTCCAAAAAGGAAAGGGAGAGGAAAAAATCAGAAATGAGACAAAATTCAAACTTATCACAAGTCTCCCACTACTGAAAGAAGACTTGGTTTTGAAGTCTCCTAAATTCCTGCATACCATAAGTGTTTAATAAATGTCTATTAAATAAATGAAGGCATGAATAGAACCCCTCAAATTGTCAACTGCCAACGTGGCAAGATCTCCACGCACAAAATAAATCTCTTGTTGGCTTTACTCTCTAGTCCCCTTGGGCTTCCCTACTGCTGAGGACCTTGCAGTTTCGGCAATGAGAGCCTGGTGGGCAACTAGACCTTGAGGCAAGGAAAAATCTGACCTCCACTAACATCTCAGAACAGACAACTGACTTGCCAAGGGCTGTCCCATAACAGCATGCTGTCTATGCATTACAGATACCATACTGTAAACTTACGTTTTGGCAGAAAGAGGAAAGAAACAGCGTTGTGGTCTAAGACTTATTCTTAGTGGGAAAAATTAGCTATAAATACAGGCTACTGGGCCTATGAACTTCTAATGTTTTTTCTCAAAGTTGCAGATTATTTCAAAATAAGAATAAGTGGAGATAAATAAAATTCCCTTCCATCACTTCCAGAAAAAAACAAACAAACAAACAAACAAACAGCTAAGTGCTTGTATATTAAACAGAGGTTTAATTCAAGGAAAGAAGATGACATTTCAGACTCTCTTTCCCCCAAAGCCTTCCCAAACTAATCATTCTAAATATTTTAACTGCCTCAGCTGAAAATACAGAATCGCCTCTCCTCACAGCCAGCTTATCCTGGAATACACAGCATATACCCCGTCCCAGCCCCACTGAGGACCGCCTGCTCCTCCAAAGCCCGGTCACATAACTTCTCTCCCCTGCTGTGGTCTCTCTGGCAGGGCACAGGGCACAGCTGGGTTTTTTTTTTATTCCCCCACCATTTCTGAGGACAGATCCTTCACTCAACAGCTGTGTTTGTTTACAGGACTAGAAATGAAGGCAGAACACACACCCTTGATCCAGCACAGTTTTTCTTTTGGCAACTCCTCCTCCAGACTATACAATATATTCAACCTCATAGTCCAATTACAACTGGCCATCGGTGGGAGCCAAGAGCTGGGTAGAAAAAGTCACCATGTAGGGTAACCTTGCAGTATTTGCTCCACATTCTATACACAGGCAGACATATATTTTCCTTTAAACAGGCTGAGTCCACACCTGCACATCCACCTGAACCTGCCATTTCCTTACATCAGGACAGGGTCCCCACCTGTCAGACACAGGAGGGTAGGCAGCCTAGTCAGTGGCCCTGTGAGGCCATCAGAGGTTCTGCTCAGGCATGACAGAGCCAACCTGGCTGTCATGATCACAAACCACACTTTCATATCTGGCCAATTATCCCCTGCAGCAAATAGCTTTTTGGAAGAAACCCACTAGCCTCTGTCTTTTTAAGTAGTGTTTTAAGGGATGAGTGTAAAAGTCTGGAACATAAAAGAAAATGCAGATGTTTTCTTGAAACTTTTTCTGTTCAGAAAAATACTTTTCATTTTTGGTGTTTTTTTTTAATTCCCATAAGAGTACTTCCCCACCTTTTTAAAGTAAAATCATCTAGAAGAGGGTCATTATTTTCTGTAAAAATATAGACCTTAATCATTACTCTTTTTTTGAAATGAATACTTACAGCCTTCTTGTTTCAAAGAAAAGGGGTGTCCTGTGCTTTCACTTCTTTGAGCTCTCTTTTATATTATTCCTCCCCTGGGGTTGGCCATGGAGAGTGAAAGCTGAAAACATTGGCAAACTTTTTCCAAGTGCTAAATTCACTTCTCAGATGTATGCTTCGTACTTCAAAACACAGATTTCTAAAGGCTAACCTATTCCTCCAAGATTTCCAGAATCCACAGGAGTACCTGCAAAGCAGAGTGTGGGACAGAAACCTGCACAGGAGTTGAGGGGTCAGGAGGGAAGCCCAGCCACATTTTATGGGCTGTGGCTACACCTCACAGTTGTTAAAAGGCCACTCTTCTAGATTCCCAGTATATCTTCACAGCAAAACAGATTTCAGCTGGCTCCACATTTGTGTCACCAGGCAGCTTAAACACCATGCCAACCATCAGAAATTCCCTCTATCATCTTACTATTTATCCCCAGAAGGAGAAATGTGAAAATACAAATGCATAGTCAATGTTTTAGTAGGTCCACAGAAAAAAACATTTAAAATGTGTGGACATACACTCAGACATGCACACCAAGTTGTATCTTTTTATTAAATTGGGACATAAGTTTTGTTATAGATGCTGTTATGTTTAGAGCAAGAAAGAATATTTAGTAAAACATGGATTAGGATTAAGCTAACATTTCTATAGTATTTACTGACTATTCTACTCAGTTAGCATGTAAAACATATTTATGTCATGTCTTTTTGTTACATTATCTTAACTCCCCTGATATGCTATAAACCCCAAGAAGATAAGGACTACTGTATAAGGACTACGTTTGAATCCCCCACATGGCCCCTTGGCAAGAGTAGATGCCCAGTAATACTGAGATAACTCATTATTAAAGCAAATGTTAATATCTGAATGAAATGTCAACCCAGGAAGTCCCTGGCGAGGTATGGACATACATGTCCTTTGAAAAATAACACATAACATTTCACTGACAAGTGGCTACTCACATCTTAATGAAGACTCAACCTCTTTCCTATAACAAATCCAAGGCAACACACTGCCCATGTTATCAAGAAGGTTACAGACATCTAGGGACAGTGAAAAGTTAACAAATGACAACTGAGCCATGAGGAAGTGCAATCAAAATACTATAAAGACATCAAGGAGAGGAAGTTGAGCCTATTCAGAAGAGCTCAGTAAAAATTTTAAAGAAAGGGCTGCAACTTCAGATGGGCCTTGAAGCTTGGCTGAGAGCAAATCAAGTGGAGCCATCATCAATGGGTACTTACCTAAGGTGATGAGGGCAGGGGGCAAAGAAACAGTGGCAGCACTCCTGGCTCACCACTCCCGTGCCCATGGCTGTGTCCTGGGCTCTGACCCAATCCATTCTTCCACCCCTATTGCCCCACTAAAGTGTAACCATGGATGGGCTTGCTTATTCTCTCAGCTGCACTGGAATTTTCTATGGTATTAATTGATCACACTGAGTTCATTACAGAATATCATATATCTTTCTCAATCTTACAAAAAGAGAAATGCACTTGGAATCTATGTTAAAATAATATACTATGCTCCTTATGTCTACTGCCCAATTATATTATGTTGGAACATTCTACTGGAAAACTTACTATAATGACCAGCCAAGTGCTGAAGGGCATAATGTTTTGATTGTCAAACAGGTTGTACATGATGCAAATATATGACTTAAGAAGTGATTTCACAAACATTTTGGTAACAGTAATCTGACTCATAAGCTCCAATGCAGTCTCATAAAACAGCTGTGTGTATAAGTGATCCAAAGATGGTCCTTCAGAAATGTTACAGAGAAAAGCATAAAATAAGAGGAGAGTCTGAATCTTGAAGAGACTATCAGTTCACCTTGCAACTTTAACGTTCAATATAAAGCAAGGGCCAGATTGACTGCAAACAAAATGTGCCATTTGCATTCAGGTTTGCTGGCATTGCTGATCTAGGGAGAAAAATATATGTCTAGGCTCATAATCATCTTACAAAATTAACCAGTTATAGCACCAGACAAAGAAAACTCACTTAAGAGGCCCCATAAGATAATGCTGATTTCACAAAGAACTCTTGGATCCATTCAAGACTTCTACTTTGATTTGTACATTTTATTAACCAGACATCTCTTTGTACATGTTAAAACACGGATCCAGGAGAGGTAAGTGATTTGCCCAAAGTCACCCAGTGGCAAAGTCAGGGTGGGGACATGATGCTCCTCACTCGACTCAGATTCACTTCCTTTAAGACACAGACTGACAAAGATACTTAGAAAAAGGGCCAAGGGCCAAATAAATTATAATTCTGCATTTTCTGTTTCAATTTCACTAGTGTCAGTTTATCACACCAGCTCAAAAAATGTTTGAAATTTTAGTTTCTTAAAAATAAGAATGGAACCAGCAGGTGTTTAAAATGTACTTTGTTCTTTTACTTCACTCAAGATCTTAAAATCTGATTTAATCCCATGTAATGAGTCCTTTGTTTAAATTCAAAGCAAGTTCAAGGCAAGAACTGAGAGTAAAAGAGCATGTGTTTTACTGACTAGGCCACTGGGGTATAGAAAGGTTAAGTGAGTCCTTGGTCACCAGCTAGTTAGTGGCAAAAGCAAGACTAGAAACAAAATGTTCTGAATTTCAGCACACTTAGTGGTGGCTGAGGGCTAACTGCATAGAGCTTGCATTTTTTTCACCCGTGCTCTGACATGTCCTAAGCTACCCAAGGAACCACCTAGAAAAATTCACATCTGTTGGAATTATTCTGTGGCAATATATGACCTTCCTAGGGACATAGGTTCCTAGTAAGATTGATGTTATTACTAGTGTTGAGGACACTTACATGGTCATGAGGGACTTAAAGAACATCTAACTTCAAGGACACCTCCAGAGTCCCAAAACCAGCAGTGAGAATAATATTCTGAGAAAAGGAGAGCCTTTCTTGTAGCATTTAGCCATTCAAAAGCTAAGTCAATGGTTATCATGTGCCAGGCTTTGCTTAAAGACACAGGAATAAGACAGTCCCTGCTCTTAGACTGGTCTAGGGGAAGCACTGATAAGTGAATAGACCACTCATGTTGTGGCAACATGAGACACCTCTACTCCACCAGTGCTATCAGCCTCCCCTCAAACCACATATGCACGTGTGCACATGGTGAGCAAAGAAGGGAACATTAGCTCCACCTCCTGTGGTACACGTGAGCTCATGGAAGGTGGGTGGAGAGAGGGTGAGGTGGGTTTGTGGTTAGGTCAAAGAAAAGGCTGAACACCCAAATTACTAGGCACAGCCTGACCCAAAGGCTGCATTCTTCTAACGTGTCAGGTTTGGCAACTGGCCTCTGGTGCCCAATCCCTCTAAAGCACCCTAATGCTTCACCTTTTAGCCACCACTGCCACAGATATTCCAAAAAGTCAAAATTAACACACAAGACCACAAAGCAATAGAAAAAAGACAGAGCAGAGCTTTTGTTCATCTTATTTTGAGTAGGTGTGGTTGCAAACCATAGTTGTCAGTAGGGTCATTTTCCAAACACAAATCTGGTGTGGTCCTGCAGCGACTCACTAAAATCCCAGATGAATTTCTCAGTCTTTAGAAAATGCCTGATGGTGAGTATTTAGCCAAAATTCACTAAATCTATTCCTGATTCTGCCAGCAATTTCTAGCGCTGAGTGAGAACCTTTGTTTCTTTATTCAGCTCCCTGCCTGCATGGTGAAAGTATCACTTAACTAAGTGTGGTGGCTACTCAATTTGCATTCACAATTTCAATATGAATTCAAAAAGATGCTGGCAGCTGCACAGATTATCACCTTTCCAGAAAGAAGCTGAGCTATCATGCTGTAAGGCAATATGGGAAGTGTTTGTGAAAAGCATTATCTATTTGGTTTGTTTTCCCCATGTGTGAACTTTTTTCTCTGACCAGAAAGAATAACTTGCCATGATTCTGTTTCTCATCTGCAGAACTTTGATTTATATAAGGAGCCACTCTGGGGGGAAATGTGTCACAAAAGAAACTTATGAAGATAATTTGAGACAAGATTCTAAAATATATGAACTTTCAGAGAATGGCCATTTTAGCAGGGTAGGGAGTGGGGACCGGCTGGTATGACTAAGGGCTGTGGAGAGAATGAAGAGGAATGCTAAATGGGGTTTCCTCCCTACTTTATAGTGCAGTGAGCTTTCAAAGGGAGAAAATACATAACATCTATGAAGATGAAGCTTTGGGTGCATTGTGTAACAATAAAAGAACACCAATGGATTGCTGGGTAGGGTGGGGAGACATAAGAGAAGAGGTCTGGAAATATAGGCAGGATCTCTAAAACTAGCCTTGTTTCAGCATAAAGAATTCCCTATCAACAGTAATAATATACATTCCTTTTTCCCTAAGAGAAAGTGAAAGAATCAAAGATATTTCATAGCTTTAAGGGCTAAAAGTAACTTAGGGGCTTCAGAGTTGCCGTACATATTGGGTTGGATAGTCTCTCCCCAAAATTCAGACCTCAGAATGTGGCCTTACTTGAACATAGGGTCCTTGTAGACATAATTAGTTAAGATGAGGTCATACTAGATTAGGGTGGGCCCTTAATCCAATATGATTAATATCCTTATAAGAAGATGTGAAGAGACACAAAAACATACATGGTGAAAGTACCATGTGATGACAGAGGCAGAGATTGCAGTGATGCTCCTACAAACCAAGGAATGCCAAGAGCTGACAGCGATACAAAAAGCCAAGAGAAAAGCATGGAACAGATTCTTTCCTAGAGCCTTCAAAGAAAGCATAACCATGCTGATACTTTGATCTCAGACTTTTAGCTTCCAAAACCATGAGAGAATAAATTTCTGCTATTTAAAGCCACCCAGTTTGCTGTCACCCGGTGACAGTTTGCTATGGAAGATCTAGGATATTAGTATACTATATTACGCATTCTGCAAATAAAATAATATAACTCATGTAGTTATTAATTTTACTTTTTTATATCACACAATGGAACTCTCCCTTCTGTCCATAAAGGATCAACTGTTATGGAATTGCCCTCCCATCATAAAACACTTAGAAAACTGGATAAAAGTTATAAAAAAAAATAATGTAAACCTTACAATGGCCCCAGATCACTGCCTGGAGAGTTCAAGAGTAGGGGATCAAATAAAACCCAATATTCTCACTGAGTTCAGGAGACAAAGATGGGAGTTTGGGGAAGCCAAGGAAGTTAAATTTGTAGGGATGAACACCAGGAAACAAGGAGCTACACAGAAGAATGAGAGCTCCAAAGATCTGCAAAGGAGTTTTCTCTAGTCTTTAGTTGAGTTCTAAACTTCTTGCATATGAGAAAAACCTCCAAGGCAGGGAAAGACATATAGGAAAGCAGTAAGGGAAAAAAACACATATATATGACCAGTGCTTGCACAAGGCTAGGAAGAGTTGTGTGCCCAAGAACTGGAGTGTGCAAACTTTATGATATATGGAGTATTGGATAGAATCCTCAAAGAAAAATGTGTTTTAGTGGTGGGATAAATCATTTCTAAAATCAAGGTACCTCTGGATCCATCAAAACAGGGTTTAAAAGGAAACCTTAAAAGGATTCTCAAACAGATCTGCAAATTACTTAACTGCACAAGAAAATCTAGTACACAGCACCAAATAAAATATTAGGGAGCATGCTAAGACATGTCACTTGTAACTAAAAGAATAGTCAATCAATAAAAGCAGACTCAAAAATGAAAGAGATAATAGAGTCAGTAGTTATTATAAATAGCTATCATAAATCTTCAAAATTTGCTCAAGAATCCAAAGAAAAACATCAGTATGAAAAACATCCAAAGAAAAACATAAGTATGAAAAAATCAGGAAATAAATGGAAGCAATAAAATACACAAATTAAACTTTTAAAATCAAATAAAAAATACATTCGATGAGGTTAACAATAGCTTAGATACTGAACAAGAAACTATTAGTGAAGTTGAAGACAGAACAACAGAAACTATGCCAAATGTGATAGCACAGAGAGAAAAAAGACTGAAAATAAATGGACAAGGTTTGATGAACTGTGAAATAATATAAAACAGTCTAGCATTTCCATAACTTGGGTCTCAGAAGGAGGGAAAGAAAGAGGAAGAATGAGAAGTGATTTGAAGAAGTAATGGCCAACTTTTTCTGAATTTGGAAAAAAAAACACCTGTAAATTCACAGATCCAAGAAACTCAAAGAACTCCAAATAAAAGAAACATAAAATAACACCAAGACACATAATAATAAAATTTCTGAAAAACAGCAATAAAGTGAAAATCTTAAAAATCATTCAGATAAATGAAGACACATTATGAACAGAGGAACAAAGATTAAAATGATAGCAGACTTCTCATCAGGCGTTTTGGGGTAGTAGTCAATAGAAGAATATCTTTAAAATGCAGAAAGAAAAGTATGCTGTTAATCTAGAATTATAATTAGAAAAAATTAAAAATTGGAAGTGAATATCTTTCAAACGTGGAGATAGGGATGGTTTCAGATAAATAAAAGCTGAGGGAATTTATCATCATCAAAGCTATATTACAGGAAAGATTTTTAAAAGTTCTTCAAGTAGAATGAAAATGGTTCTACATGGAAATTTAGATCTTCACAAAGGAACAAACAACATAAGAAATGATGAATAGGTAGATAAATATAAAAGACTTTTCTCATTTTTAATTTCTTTAAAACAGAATTGACTGCCCAAAACAAACAAAATTAGTAATAGACAATTATGGGGTTTGTAACACATTAAAAAATAAAATGTATGATACTACTAGTACAAAAGATGGAAGGGGAAAATTAAAGTATGCTTTGTAAAATTTTTATACTATATGTGAAGTGGTAAAATAATGTTTAGAGGTAGACTGTGATAAATATGTATACTCTGAAACTTAGAGCAACTACTAAAAATATAATAATAAAATATAAAGGTTTAAGCCATAATGTAGACAAAATAAAAGCATAAAAATACATAATCCAAAAGAAGGCAAAGAAAGAAGGAAACAGAGCAAAGAACAGACAGGACAAAAAGAATATAATTAGAAAGATGGTAGATTTAAACTCAACATTGTCAATAATCATATTAAATATAACTGGTCTAAACACTGCCATTAATAGGCAGAGATTGCCAGATCATTAAAAAATATATTTATAATAAGTATCTCATATATTTCTATATCATAAAAATCTATATTTATAAGAAATCCAATTTACATATAAAGACACAGATATGTTAAAATGTTAAAAAATCTACACATTTAATGCTTATTTAGAAAATAAGAAAGTCCCATATACCAAAGTGATTAGAGTACTTACTTATCATTTTGGCATTCAGAGCTTTATTTTGTAGATTTCTGAGCAAAGTCAAATGCCACTGGAAGCATGGCTTCGCTCCCCCATCTCATCTCCCCCCAAAAAACTCAAGTTCTTTGGGAATATGTGCATTTCTGAAATGAAGGCAGCCCTACCCTGGTACCTCTGAAAAAGGAGGCTTGTGAACTAGATCAGTGCCTCTCAAAACTCTAATGTGTGTATAAATCATCTAGGGGTGTTGTAAGGAGATTCTGAACCAAAAGATAAAGGGTTGGGCCTGAGAGAATGCATTTCTTACTAGCTCCATAGTGAGGCAGGCTACTTTTAGTAGCAAGGAATGAGAACCCTCTTCCCTAAATAATACATACGCTTCATTTTAACCAGGAGCAATTTCTCCCACCAAATCTGATTTATTTTTAATTCTGCTTTTGTCTTCTGTCCTCTCTGGAGAAAATGCCAAGAAAATGTCAATGTGTGATTGGGGCAAAGTTACTTAATATGGAAGAGACAGGGCTTGCCAATGGCCATTTGACCAATTAAGTAGCAGGTATTTAATTGAGGTGAGGACTGGCTTTAGAAACCATTACTTACTTAAAATGCTCTCAACTTTTTTTTAATGCCTGAAATTACTTTGGACACAGACCAATATTTTTTTAACAATAGCAGTGCGCCTACCATACATAATGTGAAATTTTAAAAATGAAGCTGGTTCTGTGCTTAGTATTACCTGCTTCTGTAGTATGATAAACTATGACTCCTGGCTGACCCTGTTTCTTGACCTCCTGAGCTATGTGTAGGTGTTTATTATGTCCAGTGGATAATACATTGACACTACCAGGGTCCTACAGAAGAAGCTAATCAGTAAAGAGAAAAATATGAAGGGCAAAAGGTAAGGGGGAAAAACATGGGAGCAATGCCTCATGCAGCTATTCTGTGCATCATCTAGATTACAGCCCATAGCTCTGAAAGGATGATTGTGTTCAGAACCAAAATATTCTTCACTTAAGGGTAAAGATTTTTGTTTACCCTGCATCTTCCTCATCCCCAAATGGCCATTTTCCATCCAAGAAATCTCAATGATGGAGCACTAAAAGCACTTTCTTGAAGTTATTGCTTCATGACATGAAAATTATATAGTACTAAAACTTTACTCTTTGAAAAAGGAGGGAAAACTATCTTGAACTTCATAATATTATAATCCACACTTAAAACAGCAGATAATTCCAGTTACAAATTCATTTCTATTAGGACTTAAAGACTCTTGTTAGATTTATGGAATGACTTCAGATAGACCTTCCTAATTAATTCATCAAGCAGGAAAGGTGGAGAGTAAAGGCCCTTGTAATTGTTAGTAAACCAGCCTGAAATTAAAAGTTTGGGTAATTCATATTCAGGACCTAGATTATATGGATATAGAACAGAAACCAGAAGACTACAGCCCATGCGCTAGCTACCTAGTTTAATTAAAATACAGTGACTCCCATTTGTTTAAGTACTGCTTCTGTACAACGGCAGCAGAGTGGTTGTGACAAAGACCGCACATGCAAAGTAAAAAAATATTTACTATCTGTCCCTTTAAGAAAAAGTTTTTCAACCCCTGCTCTAGAAGAATGGGCAAAGACCAAGAAGTTTTAAGGAGGTGGAAAATTATTTTACTAAGAATTGAAGTGTCCTTGTGAAGTAGTAAGTTTCCTGTAACTGGAAGGGTTTAAGCAGCTTTTAGGTGGCCACCATCTTAGAACTGTAGTCTTGGGGATGTATGTATTACTCAAAGGGTTGCTTTCTTAAAACCCTTCTGAGATTCTGCATTTTATGAGGCCCATATTAGACTGCTTGAAAAATAGTCTCACTTGACTCATAAATAAAAATATCTTACATTATAGCTAAGAAAATCTAAAGAGAGCATGCATCTTGAAAAGGAGGGGCCCTGGGGGAGGGGGATTGCAGAGCTGGGTGAAAAAGGTGAAGGCATTAAGCAAACAACAACAACAACAACAACAACAAATACCTCATAGACATAGATAGCAATATAGTAATTACCAGTGGGAAAGGAGGATTGAGGAGATGGAAGAGCATATGAGGGGTTAAATGGTGATGAAAGGAGTCTTGGTTTGGGGTGGTGAACACACAATAAAATATACAGATGATATAGAATTATATACCTGAAACCTATGTAATTTTATTAACCAATAAATTCAATAAAAAATAAACAAAAAAAAAGGAAAGGAAAAGAAAAGGAAAGCTATGGGTATCTTCTGGTGACCAGTTTGTCTTCATTGGTCCATAAAAGTGACTCCACTGGACAAAAGCCATGTTTAATTCTGTGGCCATTATAGCTCTTAACATGCTGTGATTGCTCCACAGAGATTTGTAAATATAACTTAATGATGTCTCTGTGTAATCCAGATTGCCAGATCCTTTTGCAGTCTTACTCTTGGGCAGAGACTATATGTGTCAACTTAATTATATACTCTGAAGTATCTGCTATACTCATGGGCTCTTTTAGCACAACACTAAGTATTGTTTTCTAGAAACCCAGGTGGGTGGGCTAATAGAGAAATAAGGTAAACCTTAAAAAAATCAAAGATGCATCACTGTTGTTCATTTCTTATCCAAATTACATTTATAATATAGCAAAGTAAAATGTTTTTCTTTGATGTTCCCAATTAAAGGGCTTGACATGTCTACTACATCTGAATTAGGGAGCCTCATGAAATGGAGCTGGGCTCCACTCCTCTGCGAGCGGAACACACTTTGCAATTCTCCAGCCAATTCTTTCTTTGACCAATTTGGCAGTGTGATTGGCTGGGCTTGCAGGTAGCAGAGCAAGCACTCTCAGTAAAATGTTCATTTTTATGGTGTTGGCTTTCACCTAAATATCAGCAGGAGGCAATACACTTGGTCAAGTCTGCCTTTAAGCTACATCAAAGGCTTGAGCTTAATGTGGCTGAGAACAGCAGAATCCAACAGCATTCGAAGCTTTGGGTTACAGCCAAAGACAAGTAGGTTAAGAATTTTAGCTCTGGCTCTAGATTAAGAGTGACTTAAGCAGAATCCTGAGATGGGCCCTTCCCCCATCACAGCTAATACACTTCAAGAAGAGACTCAAGGTGGAGAGAATTAGAGCTCAGACATCACAGAATTGGGGCAGAAGTGTAGTTGAGTAAGGAGGTTACCTGACATTTAACCTCCAAGTGTTTGAAACCATGGAAACCAGGCTTAAAAAGAAATAAATAGTAGCCAAGTTATTAAAAATCTTACCATCTATTAAGTCTCTCTTTCAAGTAAAGAATGTTTACTTTATTTCTGAAGAATAGAGAATTTAAAAATCAAAGAGGTTTTAATTTTTTTCAAATTTTAAATTCCAGAACCAGCTGGAAAAAATCTTAAGGTACACCTAGTGGATGTCCCTGTATTTATATAGTTCATTTAATTAAGTATCAAAAAGACAGGTAAAACACAAGGAAACCATCCAATAAAAATCACATTATTGTAAAAGTCACTGTGAAAAACCTCAAGCTAACTTGCTGCACTGAACAATTTCAGAAACTCAGAAGAAAACTGCTCAACTTTCCGTTTCAGAGCCCATCTGCCCCCGTGTCCTACCCTCATCACTGCCTAATTAGTATACCCCAAATATATTTCTATCTTAGCACCTGCTACACTCTAGATGTCCTGTGTATCCACACTCCTGCCTCTCCCCTCTGAAAACCTGCTGCTGGCAGAATGGCCTTTGTATTTTAGTACCCTGGGCACCCAGCAAAGCAGCTGGCACATAGTAGGCACTCTGGTATTTAAGTGGATGGATATACAAACCATACTGATAGTAGGAAAAGTGCCTTCAACGCATATGGTATCTACCCACTAGCCTCACTGTGTGTCACCCATTCCTGCCCATTATCATAATAGGCCTTTGCTCCTGCTGGTCCTATCTGGAGTGCACTACCCCTTGCCTCTTTAAATCCCAGCTGCCCTGTAAGAAAGTGCTCCTCCAAGTCTGGTTCATGAACCACTTGATTAAAAACTATTTAGGATGCTTCCTAAAATGTAGATTCTTTGGTCCCATTGCAGACAAATTGAATCAAAACCTCTGAAAGGGAAGCCCAAGATCATGAATTTTAAATAAGCTCCTCAAGTGATTCTAATGCCCATTATCCACAAACCACACTCAGAAAGTTTAATGTCAAGTCAAACCTGCCTTCAGGGCTAATCAACCAGGTGACATCACATTGTCCCATCTGCACTGGGAACAGTGTATGACATGTAACAGCTTGGCAAAAGATCCCAGCCCTGCACGCACAGTGGCATAACACAGGGTATGGGACATTTCTTTAGAGAAGAGTCCCAGAGGCATTGCATAGAGGTAGGTGTGGGACCTATTAACTCCTGTGACAGCAGGCAGTGGTTTCCCTGATAATCTATTATTGCTCTTGACTGGTCATTTGTTTCTCCCCTGCCATCTTCTGAAAATAGGTCTGGAGACAATTCACAGAAATACAATTTTACAGGATAAACATTAAACAGATGTCAAAATAGGGATGGAGGGAAAATAGGGCAAAAAAGATAAGGTTAATATAGAAAAATAACATCCAATAAATTATAAATAATTCTAAATTTCCTAGTGACCAACAAAAGTGGAAACATGATTATTTATAATATTCATAGCATAAAACAAAAGTTAGTTAGAAAAAAAAATCCTGCATTTCCCTGGTACAGGAAATTTGAGCTAAGCACTGCTTCATGTTCTGAAAAACATATCAACAATATGGAATGACTTATTCCCACCCCTCCCCATTGGACATACAATGGTTCATCCGGGGTTGCCTTTTGTAGATGAAATATAATAGACAATGAATATCCACAGGAAAATTCTAAGCACTAAATATTGAAGGGGAGAAAACCAGTGGCTTCAATGTAGGAGTCCAAAATGGCAGTACTAGAGATTTTTTCCTATTTTATTAGAATACTTCATTTGGCTAAATGATGTGGGAGTTTCCTAATATTTTTTGCCAGGTTCATCTTCTACTGATTCCAGAAACAGGACATCATCATGACACAGCAGCACACTTGCTATCCTAGAAACTAGGACCATCACAGGATGCAAGAAAATCATAGGACTATGGAAATTATGGGACTATGGAATTCCAAAATTATAGGCTTATAGAAGTGGGAAGTTTCTCAGCACATGATGGTTATTTGGGTATTAACAATGAATCTTGGGTCATTCAGCTTGGTTAGGCTGCAAAAGTCTCCACCTAATCAAAAGCTGACTGTGGGCACTGAACTTATCCACAGGGTATTTGTGGTTCCCACAACTGGCGTAGCCCCCAAACACCCTACTTTATTTTTCCTTATGCTGACATACTGCTTTAGCATTATAAATTTCTCTCATAAACATCATCTCCTTAAGTTCCAGAGAGCATGGAAAGTGTAAATGCATTCAAATTGAACTTAATAAATATGTATTGCTCTAAATTTTCCAGTTTTCTTTTTTGGTGGCTTTCTACCTTCAGAATAAGATGATGATGTGTTAAATAGTATGACAGGCCAAAAACATGTAGATTTTAAAAAATGGCCCCTTATTGCAAACAAAGCCAATAATAGCTTATAACTGTTACACTTAAGATGTACCAAACACCATGCTAAGCTCGTTACATGTAGTATCTTCATCCTCACAACCACCCCAGTAACTTAATGCAATTATTATTTCGTACATTTCAGGTGTAGAGCTGGAGCACACAGAGGGCAACTGACCGAGAGCCCACATGCAGACACAGGCAGTCCAACAGCCGCAGGCTTGGCCTTCCAGAACGCCACCCTTCAGACTGCTGTGATTCAAGGGGTGGCAAAGGGTTCCGGGGAAACAATAATAGTATCAAAGCCCTGTGTAAATAACATTTATTCAATTTCTATTGCTGCCTTAACAAATTACCACTAATTTAGTGGCTTAAAACAACACAGATTTCTGGACAAGATTGAGGCGTAGGTAGACACACTGTGCCTCCTCACACAACCTAAATAAGGACAACAATAATTTAGAAATAAAATAACAAACAGAACTCACAGTAAACTGAACTGTATGGAAGTCCAAAAATCAAGGAGTTAAAATTGATACATTCACTCAGACCAGTAGGCGGGGCTGAGTTGGACAGCTGAGTGGAGTGGGGTCGCAGCACAAAAAGGGGTGGCACCAGGCATGCAAGATGGCAATGGGCGGTGGGGGCTGGGAGGGACCCAGCGAGGCAGCGACTGTGAAGTGAGGCAATGCTCGCAAGGCGGTTGGCTGACCAGGTGGTCCCACATTCACGTGCCCATAAACCAGGCAAAACTGGGAAGCAAGACAGACTGTGAAGCTCAGGGTCCCAGCATCAGGAAATAAGGCCTCAAAACACCGATTGAAAACACCTGTGGAGTTTGAGGAGCAGGGAGAGACTCCCAGCCTCACAGGAGATTGGGGAGACTCACAGGATCCTGGAACATACACAGGCACACCCACACAGGAATCAGCACCAGAAGGGTCCAGTTTGCTTGGGAGAAGTGGCAGAGAGGACTGAAATCCAACAGAGAGTAGAGCGGGTGCCATTGTTACCTCTCAGACCCCGCCCCCACCTACAGCGTCACAACCCAGCAACTGGGTTGCCCCACCCTGGTGAACACCTAAGGCTCTGCCCCTTACTATGTAAGGGCACGACAAGACAAAAAAAATGACCCAAATGGAAAAACAGATCAAAGCTCCACAGCAAATACAACTGAACAACAAAGAGATAGCCAACCTATCAGATGCACAATTCAAAGCACTGCTGATCAGGATGCTCACAGAATTAGTTGAACTTGGTCACAAATTAGATGAAAAAATGAAGGCTACAATAAGGGAAATGAAGGAAAATGCACAGGGAACTGATAGTGATGGAAAGGAAATGGGGACTCCAATCAATAGAGCTGACAATCAGAAGGAAGAAAGAAACAATCAAACAGAAAAAAAATAAGAATTCAAAAAAAATGAGGAGAGGCTTAGGAACCTCCAGGACATCTTTACATGTTCCAACATCCGAATTATAGGGGTACCAGAAGGGGAAGAGGAAGAGCAACAAGTGGAAAAGTTATTTGAACAAATAATAAAGGAGAACTTCCCCAATCTGGCAAAGGAAATAGACTTCCAGGAAGTCCAGGAAGCTCAGAGAGTCCCAAAGAAGTTGGACCCAAGGAGAGACACACCCAGGCACATCATAATTACATTAGCCAAGGTAAAACTGAAGGGGAGAATCCTAGAAGCAGCAAAAGACAAGAGGACAGTAACCTACAAAAGAGTTCCCAGCAGACTGTCAGCTGATTTCTCAAAAGAGACCTTACAGGCAAGAAGGGGCTGGAAAGAAGTATTCCAAGTCATGAAAGGCAAGGACCTACATCCAAGATTGCTCTATCCAGCAAAGCTTTCATTTAGAATGGAAGGGCAGAGAAAGTGCTTCTCAGATAAGGTCAAGTTAAAAGAGTTCATCATCGCCAATCCCTTATGATATGAAATGTTAAAGGGACTTATCTAAGAAAAAGAAGATAAAAAACATGTATGGTAAAATGACAGCAAACTCACAATTATTAACAACCACACCTAAAACCAAAACAAAAACTAACCAAGCAAACAACTAGAACAGGAGCAGAACCACAGAAATGGAGATCACATGAAGGGTTAGCAACAGGGGACTGGGAGGAGGAGAGAGGGGGGAAAGGTACAGAGAATAAGTAGCATAGATTGTAGGTAGAAAATAGACAGGGGGAGGGCAAGAATAGTATGGGAAATGTAGAAGCTAAAGAACTTATGTCACATGGACATGAACTAAAGGGGGGAATGTGGGTGGGAGAGGGTGTGCAGGGTGGAGGGGATTGAAGAGGGGAAATAGGACAACTGTAATAGCATAATCAATAAAATATATTATAAAAACACAGATGTATTATCTCACAGTTATGTAGGCCAAAAGTGCAACATGGGTCTCACTGGAGATCAAATCAAGGTGTCAGCAGAACTGCTTTCCTTTCTAGAGCCTCTAGGGGAGTATTGGGAACCGCCCTGCCTGGTATCAGAAGCTGTAACCCCTGCCAAGGCTAAGGCTGAGGGAATGACCTTGGGCTGTAAACCAGCAAGGAAACAAAGCTAATCTCCCTGGCAGGAGCACTACTTCTGCTCCTTTTACTTCACCCAGCCTGGCACCCAATACTTGGTCAGTTAGCCAATGACGGGTAAGATTCCCCAAGGGGGGAACGATCTAAGACAGGCACGATCATGTGGGAGGCCCCCAAGGAAGGACTTTGGGGACTACAGCAAAAGGGGGTGATGGACCCTCAAACCTTGGCTTTGACATAGCCTGAGTCCTCATCGTCTGGGAGAAAATCTCCTTATCTCTTGATTGCCTTAGTTCCCTTGCTCCACCTAAGCCTGAAACAATGACAACGTGCTGCAGCTCTGTGCTGAAAAGGGCAGGTTCCCTGGGTGATCAGGCCTAAGAAAGAATATGTAAAATCCTGTGAAACCTGCTTTGTTTGGAATGCTCTCAGTTGAATGACAAGGGTCCAAGCAAGAAGTAAGTTTGTTCCTTAAAGTTTTTTACAGCTCTTTGACCCTGACTCAAAGTAGGCCCTCAGACTTCCTTGTTACCTATTGTTTGATCCTTACTTTCTAGGAATGAGTAATGAGCTTTACCTGAATTCTTATGCAAACAAAACCAATAAAAAGCCTCTCCGGAGGGGGAACGGTGCACTCTCCCCACCAGAGAGAGTGGCCATTCCGTTCCTACTTTCCCACAGGACCTGGTTGTCTCTGTGTATGTTTTTCTCACATGTTGACAAGCCATCCACAGCGTTCCGCGGTCACTACCAGCTGGTGATCGCATCCAGGGAGAATCTGTTTCTTTGCTCACACAAACTGGCAGAATTCAGTCCCTTGCAGTTGAAGAACTGGAGTCTCTGTTTCCTTGCTGCTGTCAGCTGAGGACTGTCCCCAGCTTCTTCAGATCACTGTAGTCATGGGCTTAAGGCCCCTTCCTCCATGTTCAAAGAAAGCAACAGCAGGTTGAGTCCCTCTCCCCTAGAATTGCCCTGCCTCTTCTTCTATCCCAACCGTCTGGCTGTTTTGCCTTCCTCTTCTGCTTTTAAGGGCCCATGTAAATAATCACCCAGGCTAAGCTCCCTATTCTAATGTCAGCTGTTAAGCAATCTTAATTCCCTCTTGCCACATAAGGTAACATATTCACAGGCTAACACCAGAGGGCAAACACCATGGGGGCCAGAATTCTGCCTACTGCAAATACTAACCGTGAATGTGTATACATCTAAACCTGATATCTCGCACATGGTTGTCCTAGTTTTTGTGGAGCAAAGCAATGACATTTGTGAACTGCACACTGTAAATAAAACTTTCTTAGGAGTGGGTCCTTATGTGATTAATTGAGGAGATAGGAAGGAGAAGAGTATGTCACCTGCTTGAATTAGCACTGGCTAATTCCAGCCCCAGGAGATGACACCCCTCTCTCACTCCACCTGTTATAAGTGTGGGTTGGCCTATAGAGTGGAGAGAAACCATGTGGAAAATGCAGCTGAACTTCAATCTGATTGGTCCATTTGGGCTGAGTCACCTGTAAATGAGGCTTAGTTCACTGCTGAAGTCTCCTCATAAGCCAAGTAGTTTCAATAATGGAAACATTCTCCACACCTTCACCACAATTCTAAGCTCACAAATGAGTGTTTTTAATTGCAAGGAGAAATGAGAGGGAGTTCCAGGAAGACCAGGTTAAGTCTATTTAATGTCTATTTAAATCATAACCTTTCAGATTTTAGTTACTGGAAGTAGCATTTTTCCCACAAATTATAATCTCTTAGGTGCTATTCATGAGCTTGTCACGTAATTTCCCCTCTTTATTAAACATTTTAAACTTAATTGAAGAAAAGGAAAATGCAAAGTGCTTTTAAAATTTCAAAAAGACCCTCAAATGCTGCAAAGACTGATTAAATAGGGGTTTTACCTGGAGAACTGCAGAAATATCCTAGCTGGTCTTCTGCATCCAGCCTCTCCCTGGCCCCTTCCATCCCACTACCAAATACATCTTCCTAAAGCACACAGCAGTCATTCTACAGCCCCACTGAAAAACTGTAAGAAATTCCCCACAGCCCACAAAATAAAATTTGAATTGTCTAGAATCACTTCAATATCCCTCACAATCTGGTCTTAGCCTATTTTCTCAACCTCCTCCTGGCTCAGTCTCCCACTACCACTGGGACACACTGGGCCTTGCTCCCCACACCTCAGGCCTCTCCCCAGGCCCAGAGCCCCATTGCCATTTCCCTCATGTGTTCCTCAGCCAGGGACGCCTCTGCCTTCCACATCCACCAGCAGAAATCCAACTCTTCTTTCTACATTCAGCTTGAATGCCATGTCCATACATCCCCCCAGATAAATCAATCATGTCCTCCTTGGTGCTCCCATATTCTGTTTTTACCTCTATCATAGAGACCACAACACTCTAGTTGGGGTCAGAGTTAGGTGTTCCTACATTCAAATCAGCAACTACACCTCTCCTCTCCCTACTGTAGTAAGCACTTCACCTGGTGTCTTGTAAAGCCTCTATAAACACTGGACAACCAAATGACACCTGATACTCCTAATAATGAAGATGCTCCAGAGTTTAAGGAAACTTCTTCTCAGGGTGTGACCCAGTGCCTCAGTTCCCATTTGATTAAAGGTGCACTGTCATCATATCTTCCAGAATGTAAAATGATGCAACACACAAAACCTATATACTTTTGTCTTCATATGCTACATGTAATCCCTTTATACACAGACCTTTTTTGCATTCTGTGGAGGGTATACAGATATTCACTGTAAAGCCTTTTAATTTTTGTTTATGTTTGCAATTTTTCACAATAAATATTGTCAAAAATTAAAAGAGAATCACTACTTGGAATTTGTTTCCTCCAAAAGGTGTAAGTAAATCACAATATTTGCAGGAATCAACATGGAGAAAGCCAAGAATTCATTGTGGAATTGTAAATGAAAAGCACTTAGGTAAGAGTTTGGTAAAACATGTTTGCTGCCTAGTAGGAAAAAGCATGTACCACAGCTGACCTTAGGGAATCATGGAAATAAATTTCTCACTCCAGGGAAATGTTCTGGTGACATATTTTATTTTTGTAGTGTTAACAGGGCTATCCCAGTTGTCTCTGTGGTTTTAGTGATGTAAGGTGGCACTCAGAGGTTTAGATTCTGAGCTCAGCTTCCTATGAGCCAGGCCCCGAGCACCAGAAGGACCGTGAAAATATGACAACCTATGAGAGAGACAGAGAGAGATTATGAGCTCGAGAATGAGCAAACATTTCTACTCTCCTGAAAACAAAGGATGATCCATTTGCTTCAGAGAAGAGTGCCATCCAACACTGAGATGGGAGAAGTGCTGTGGTTAGATGAAAACTTTTGATCCTAAAAAGATCCAGCCAAATGAAACAAAATAATACTATGGAAGAGGTAGATATTACAATAGCCAAGACACCTTAACCATTATTCAAGACACCTTGAACAATGCAACATTACGCACTATTACTTGTTCCTAAATATGGCTGAAAAGAAAACCCGAAACAGTAAATTAGTCAAGAGATTAAAACAACCTAAGTGTCCTCCCTTGATGGATGAATGGATAAAGAAAACATGGTATACACACAATGGGATATTATTCAGCCTTAGAAAGAAGGAAATTCTGTGACAACATGGATGGACCCGAAGGGCGCTAGGCTAAGTAAGATAAGCTAGCCCGTGGGTGGCAAACACAAGGCCCATAGGCTGAATCCATCCCTCCACCTTGTTTTATCAAGCTTGGCACCTTGTTTCTACCTGGCAGCAGCACCAAGCTCCTTGCCCCTATTTAAGGAGTAGTTACGTTTATACAGTCCTAAAATTACATTCAGCCCTTTAAAGGCAACCGCAAGACTGATGTGGCCCCTGGTGAAAATGAGCTTGACACCCCAGAGCTAGACACAGAAAGATAAACAATGTATGATCTCACTTATATGCAGAATCTAAAATTAGGCAAATTTGATGTCTGGTAAAGGTGGTGGCCTAGATAAACATGGCCCACCTCCTCACACAACAACATTAACAAAATTACAACTAAACTATAGGATAACCATCACTCAGAACCATCAGAAATCAAGTTGAATGGAAGTCTGACAACTATGGAATTAAAGAAAACACATCCCTCCAGACTGGTGGGAGGGGTGCAGACACAGAATGGGCTGGTCCCTTGCCCACGTGTGGTGGATAAAAATGTGGGAGGGATATCTTAGGAGTGAGGAGTCCCAGACCCACACCAGGCCTCCCAGCCCAGAATTCCAGTGCCAAGAAGATAAGTCCCCATAACTTCTGGCTGCAAAACCCAGCAGGAATTGAGTAAGTGGAAGAAACTTCTGGAGCCCCAAGAAGTTCCTCTTAAAGAACCCACACACAGACTCACCTACTCTCACTCCCTCCCTCTGAGCTCCAGTGCAGAGGTGGCAGCTTGAAAGGCACCCGTGGTATATAGGGAGAAATTGAAATGCCTGGCATCAAGGCAAGCAGAGGCCACTGTCCCTTTTCTAAGCCCTCCCCCCACAGAGCTGGCAAGTAGGTGTCATATTTGAGGCTCCATCAACCGGCTAACACTGTTTTAACCACCTTGGAGATCCCTAGAAATTCTGCCCAACCCAATGATAGCCCACCCAAGCTGCTTTTCCATATGAAGGGCTGGCCTTGGCTCATGCTTCACAACTTCCTAAATCCTATCAAACAAGCAACAGCTGGCCTCAGTGAGCCCCAGGCCCAGCACCAGCAGAAGCCAGCCTAGATTCATAGCTTGGCTTCACCTGGGAATCTCCATGCCCAGCATAAGTAGCAGCAACCTCAGATTGCCTTATAGCTCAGGCAGAGTAGCCCAGGCTAAACATAGGTTGACTTTGGCCTATACCACCTGGGAAAATCCCAGGGCCAATGCATCCAGTGGAAGCTACAAACCACATTAGAGCACCACTACCCTACCCCTGCACAGCTGATCCTCCATGGAGGGAGGAGATTGGGGGTAAGTGGTCATAGCCAGTCCATGCAGCTCACTGGCCTGAGTAAATCCCTCCCATTGATCTGCTACAAGAAGAGGGTGTACTCAGCCCACACAAAAAGCACACCTTGAGTACCCAGCTTGGGTGATAGGAGAGGCTGTGCCACTGGACCCTATAGCACATCTACTATATTAGGCCATGCTACCAAGACCAAGTCATAGCAGCTCTACCTAATGCATAGAAACAAACATAGGGAGGCTCACAAAAAGAGCAGACAAAGAAACATGACACAAATGAAAGAACAGACCAAAACTCCAGAAAAAGACCTAAATGAAATGGAGATAAGCAATCTATCCCCAGATGCAGAGTTCAAAACACTTGTTATCAGGATGTTCAAAGAACTTAGTGAGGACCTCAACAGCATAAAAAAGATCTAATCAAAAACAAAGGGTTCACTAATTGAAATAAACAATAACTTACCAGGAAACAACAGTGGAGTGGATGAAGCCAAGGATCAAATCAATGATTTGGAACTGAAGCAAAAAACAACCAATCAGAAGAAGAAGAAAAAAGAATTTTAAAAAAATGAGGACAATGTTAGCAGCTTCTGGGACAACTTTAAGCAGTCCAACATTCACGTCATAGGGGAGCCAGAAGGAGAAGAAAAAGGGCAAGAAATTGGAAATCTATTTGGAAGAAAATAACGAAAGAAAACTTCCCTAATTTGGTGAAGGAAATAAACACGAAAGTCCAGGAAGCACAGAGAGTCCTAAACAAGATGAATGCAAAGAAGCCCACTCTAAGACACATCATATTTAAAATGCCAAAGGTTAAAGATAAAGAGAGAACCTTAAAAGCAACAAGAGAAAAGCAGTTAGCTACTTACAGGGAAATTCCCATAAGAATGTCAGCTGGTTTCTCAAAAGAAACTTTGCAGGCTAGAAGGGATTGGCAAGAAATATTCAATGTCATGAAAACCAGGGATCTACAACAAAGATGGCTCTTGGCTCTACCCAGTAAAGTTATCATTTAGAATCAAAAGCCAGATAAAGAGCTTCCCAGACAAGAAATAAACTAAAGGAGTTCATCAAACCATTATTATATGAAATGTTGGAGGGACTAATTGAAGAAGAAGACGATCAAAAGTATGAACAATAAAATGGCAATAAATACATGTCTATCAACAATTGAATCCAAAAAACAAACTAAGAAAACAAGAACAGAGACAGGATCATGGATATGGAGAGCATTTTGATGGTTGTCAGATGACGGGGTGAGGGGAAGAATGGGTGAAGAAGTAAGGGGATTAAGAAGTACAAATGGGAAGTTACAGAATAGCGATGGGGATGTAAAGTACAATAGAGGAAATAGAGTAACCAAAGAACCTATATGCCTGACCCATGGACATGATCAATGGTGTGGGAATTGCCTGAGGGAGTGGGGGATGCTGGGTGGAAGGAGTCAAAGGGGTAAAAACTGGCACAACTGTAAAAGCATAATCAATAAAATATAATAAGGACTTCCAGCCAAGATGGAGGTGTAGGTAAACTCACTGTGCCACCTCGCACAACAAAAATAAAGTCACCAACAATTTAGAAACAAGAAAACAGCCAGATCTGACATAAAATTGAACTGTATGGAAGTCAGACAACCAAGGAGTTCAAATATACACATTCATCCAGACCAGTAAGAGGGGCAGGGTCAGGTAGCCTGGCAGAGACAGGTCACAGCACAAAAAGGGGTGGTACCAGAAACGTAAAGCATCCCGGGCACATAAGGCATCCCAAGCACAAGAGCGCAGCAGGCAGACCCAGAGAGGCAGTGACTGTGAAGTGAGGCACTGCCCACAAAGCACCTGGCTGTCCAGGTCACATTTGCACACAGATAAACCAGGCAAAATTGGGCAGTGAGACAGACCGAGCAACCCAGGGACCCAGTGCCAGGAAAGAGAACTTCAGGATACTGATTGGAAACACCTGTGGGAATTGAAGTGCCGGGAGAAACTCCCAGCCTCACAGGAGACTTCATTGGAGAGACCCACAGGGTCCTAGAATGTGCACAAGCCCAGCCACATAGGAATTAGCACCAGAAAGGCCCAGTTTGCTTGGGGGAAGTGGCAGAGAGGACTGAAATCCAATGGAGAGAGGAGCAAGCACCATTGTTTCCTCTCAGACCCCACCCACATGTACAGCATCACAACCCAGTAACTGGGTTGCCTGGCCTCATGAACACCTAAGGCTCTGCCTTTCATATATAACAGGTGCGACCAGATAAAAAAAAAAATGGCCCAAATGGGTGAACAGATCAAAGCTCCACAGCAAATACAACTGAGCAACAAATTGATAGCCAACCTATCAGATGCACAGTTCAAAGCACTGCTGATCAGGATGCTCACAGAATTAGTTGAACTTGGTCACAAATTAGATGAAAAAAAATGACGGCTACAATAAGAGAAGTGAAGGAAAATGCACAGGGAACTGATAGTGATGGAAAGGAAATGGGGACTCCAATCAATAGAGCTGACAATCAGAAGGAAGAAAGAAACAATCAAACAGAAAAAAAATAAGAATTCAAAAAAATGAGGAGAGGCTTAGGAACCTCCAGGACATCTTTACATGTTCCAACATCCGAATTATAGGGGTACCAGAAGGGGAAGAGGAAGAGCAACAAGTGGAAAAGTTATTTGAACAAATAATAAAGGAGAACTTCCCCAATCTGGCAAAGGAAATAGACTTCCAGGAAGTCCAGGAAGCTCAGAGAGTCCCAAAGAAGTTGGACCCAAGGAGGAACACACCAAGGCACATCATAATTACATTAGCCAAGGTAAAACTGAAGGAGAGAATCCTAGAAGCAGCAAAAGACAAGAGGACAGTAACCTACAAAAGAGTTCCCAGCAGACTGTCAGCTGATTTCTCAAAAGAGACCTTACAGGCAAGAAGGGGCTGGAAAGAAGTATTCCAAGTCATGAAAGGCAAGGACCTACATCCAAGATTGCTCTATCCAGCAAAGCTTTCATTTAGAATGGAAGGGCAGAGAAAGTGCTTCTCAGATAAGGTCAAGTTAAAAGAGTTCATCATCGCCAGTCCCTTATGATATGAAATGTTAAAGGGACTTATCTAAGAAAAAGAGAAGATAAAAAAACATGTATGGTAAAATGACAGCAAACTCACAATTATTAACAACCACACCTAAAACCAAAACAAAAACTAACCAAGCAAACAACTAGAACAGGAGCAGAACCACAGAAATGGAGATCACATGAAGGGTTAGCAACAGGGGACTGGGAGGAGGAGAGAGGGGGGAAAGGTACAGAGAATAAGTAGCATAGATTGTAGGTAGAAAATAGACAGGGGGAGGGCAAGAATAGTATGGGAAATGTAGAAGCTAAAGAACTTATGTCACATGGACATGAACTAAAGGGGGGAATGTGGGTGGGAGAAGGTGTGCAGGGTGGAGGGGAGTGAAGGGAAGGAAATGGGACAACTATAATAGCATAATCCATAAAATATATTAAAAAATAAAATATAATAAGAAACAAAAATACAAAATAAAGTTAGGCAAATTCAAATTCATAGAAGAAAGAGTAGAAGGTCTTGGTGGAGAGAGGGAGGGAAAATAGGGAAGATATTGGTCAGCAGGTATAAAGTTTTAGTTATGTAAGATGAGTGGGTTCTGGAAATCCAATGTACAACAAGGTGAATATAATTAACAATACTGTATTACGTACTTCAAATTGTTAACAGGGTAGATCTAAAATGTTCTCATTACACAAAAAAGGAAAGAAAATGGTAAGAATGTGCAATGATGGATATGTTAATTTGCTTGATTGTGTTGATATTTCACAATATATCAAAACATGATGTACAATTTAAATATATTCAATTTGTATTGGTCAATTACACCTAGATAAAGCTGAAAAAAACCAACAATAAATTACTTACTTGCGGTTAGGGTCATAAAAGTCATATATGCTGTATAATATACCTTCCTTTATATCTACATATATTTAAAAAGTATAAAATACAAAAGATTATCACTTGATGATACTTACAAATATGAGTCACAAATTATTTTCATATTTCCCTTGGCTACAGCCTTCCGGTTCATCAAATAAAAGATGAATGAGAACTAGACTTGGTACTTCTGTGACCTGTATCAACTCCATCTCTCCCCTTCCTCCATGCTAAAGCTCATATATATCCTGGAAATGAAAGTGTTTATGTCTTGCATACTCTGGTAGGGAGAGCAAAATCTAAATGGGATAGGGAAGAAGGGATAAAAAGCTCTCTGTTCCAGAACCTACCTGTCTCATTATACATAATTTAAGTACTGAAGAGTTGTTTAATTTTAAACAACTTTTCTAACAGTCTATAAAAAGAGAAACATCACATCTTGTATGTGCTTACTCTCAGCTGACATTTTTTCCAACCTATTTGGACACACTTGCACCCACTTAAGCAGTCTCTCTGATTGGCTGCTCAGAGTTTAATTCTGCCTGATTCATTTCAACAGTGGTCTAGAAGTACAGTGAGGCAATAATGCACGTATGTTCTGGGCAACCAACCAAGAGACCACCCCCTCCCTGGCCAGACTGTTCTGCTCCTGGGTAGGGGTATCTCAACCCTGCCCATTACTTTGATCTGTTTTTGGTTTTTAAATGCTCCCTGTTGCCTAGTGGAGAGCTAAGTGACTTTGCTTCAATAGACATTATGTCACCCCCTCAGCCCTTATGTAAACAGAATGTCTAACACCTTCACGATGTAAGCCAAACCAGCCGGCCTAAAGTAGAAGCTGACAAGATAAGTATTTTGCATCGGCACCTGCAGGAGGAGTCGTGCCTCCTCGCATGCAAACTTTTCTGCACAGCACAACCAGGACATTTAAATTTAGACTCAGCAGCACTCCTTTCTGACTCCTATTAATACTTATTAAAGTCATCATGACATCAGATAGATGGAAAATTATATTTCTTCTTCCTGAAGCCTTTTTTTCCTAACCCATCTAGAGAATAACAGAACATAAACTCTGTAAAGCGAAGGCTATGACTCTTTTTATAACCACTACTGTGAATGGAGGTGCATTCCTCATACTAGCACAGTGTTTCACAGTTTATAATTCCCTCATTGAAATGCTTGATGGCACTTGTCATGAGAGAAAGAAGACAGCACACATCAATTTTACTTTATTTTAGAGAAACTGGGCATCAATCATGTAAGACACCATGCTAGGTACAGGGTGGGGGAGGGGAGGAGGAGGAGGTATCACAATAAATAAAGCATTAAATAATGAAGAAGCAGAGAAGTTGGTGTTGAAGATGATTTGCCCAAATCCACACAGCTGCTGGGTGGCAGAGCCAAAACTGGAACTCAAAGCTCCCTACTCCATCCTCTAAGCTACACAGAGCTCATCTGCACATGTATGCCTGAAAGTAGAATGCCACTCTGTGGTGCTCTGTTCTAGGGAAAGTCAATGTTCTTGCAAAAAGTGGTAGCATGTGATAATTAAACTTCAGAAAGGCTTCCTTGATAAACTGGCATTTGAGCTAGGGTTTAAAGAGCAGATAGAACTGAGAACATGGAAGAGGGCAATTGCACGATGTAAATGGGATATATTATAAGAAAAGGCCAGAAAAAGGAAATCATGGAGCACAGTCAGTTGGCTGAATGATATGTATACAAAGAGGAGTAGAAGAACTGAAATTGAAAGGGAGTGGAAGTCAGATGGCATCTTAGCTTTATTCAGTAGGCTAGGGGTATCAAACTCATTTTCACTAGGAGCCACATCAGCCTCGAGGTTGCCTTCAAAGGGCCAAATGTAATTTTAGGACTGTATGAATGTAACTACTCCTTAACAGTGAAGGGAGAGCTTGGCACTGCTGAAGGGTAGAAACAAGGTGGAGGGCCGGATTCAGCCCATGGGGCTTGTGTTTGCCACCTGTGCAGTAGGCCATTAAGGTGATGGATGATTAAGAGTAGGATCCAATGAAGGTGATGGACAAGGGATAACAGATCACACCTGTGCTATAGAAAAAGAGAGCTGATGTTGATGCAAGGATAGACTGGCAGTAGAGGAGACTGGAGTAAAGTCAAGGCCAAGATCATAAAGCCTTCATCTAGGGCACTTGGGGAGAAAATGGAGAAAAGAGATGGGAGGATGGGAGTGATTGATTAGATGTGCAAGTGAGGTCAGAGATTGAAGTTGAACCTGAGTAGTTAGCACCCTGATTCTCAAACCTTAGTCACCACTCTTATCTCCAATTTGTAAAATGGAGATCCACACATGAGATCCAGAGACAGGGCAGGTCCAAAAGGGCAGGTTGGAACTGCATGTGAATAAATAGGCTAGGTCTGTGCTGATCAGCAAACTCTGTAATTGGCATGCAATAAAATAAATACAAAAATGGAAACTACCTATACAGTTTGGTAGCAATTTAACTGATAGTGTTGTATCAGTGGAATCTAATAATTAAAAATTGAGGCTTGATTTCATGTGCATTTGGTTTTATTCCATTTCACTTTTCTAGTAATTCTGGGGCAGGACCACACTTTGAATACATGGGTTAGCAAGAGAGGAGGAAAACATATGCTCAGAACTGAGAGACTTCCCTATAGCTGACATCTGGCCTCCTGAATACACCCGCTGCTGGGTTCTCCATCACCATAGTCAATGCTACCCTAACCAGGCCCCTGAGCTACCGTAGGGGTTCACCCAAAAGCCTGGTCCCTGCCCTTCACCATGCTCAATGGTTGTGTATTATCTCCTCACTCCTGTGGCTGGATATGCTCCCTCCACTTCAAATCCATGCCTATCTCAGCTCCATGTGTAGGCCTAGTGCCTTGTGCCAACCCTCCCAAATTGTTTGCTGTTTTCTAGGAAATGTCCCAAAATACAGTAGCAGTCTGTGGGATAGAAAAAGAACTGAAAGTAAGCAAGCAGCATTATAGAAGCTAAGGAGAGAATTTCTTAGAGGGATTATACAGCATGGGAAAAAGGAGTGTTAAGGTGATAAAGCTTTGGAGAGTGGAGGGTAAAGACTCAGAACAGAGTCATTAGCTACCTCTGATACAAGAATTTCAGCAGAGTGATGGGGACAGAAATCAGATGGCAAGAAGCAAGGATTAAGTGAATAGAAAGGAGAGAAAGCAGCTTCCCTGAATTAACTTCACAAAACTGTTCTATTATGTGCTGGGTGTTATTTGGAATAGTAATGGTACTCTAAATAATAGTTTTCTCCAAAAGTCTCCAAATTCTCCCCTATCTCACTGTCCACTAATGATTAATATAAATTTGCAGCTACAGAAGTCTCAGATTTTGCCCTGGCTGGTGTGGCTCAGTGGATTGAGTACCAGCCTGCAAACCAAAGGTTCGCTGGTTCGATTCCCGGTCAGGGCACATGCCTGGGTTGCAGGCCACATTCCCAGTGGGTGGCGTGTAAGAGGCAACTGCACATTGATCTTTCTCTCCCTCTCTTTCTCCATCCCTCCCCTTCTCTAAAAATAATTAAATAAAATCTTTTAAAAAAAAAGAAGTTTCAGTTTTTGCCTTGCTGATAATATAGAATAGGTGACATTAGTCACTCTTTAAGGCAAAAGGCCACAAAAATATGCAATAATTTTCTTGCAGAAAAATGCAGTTTTGACTTAAGCTTACAGAACATTTGGTAAAGGATAAGTGTGGGGGAAGAGTTGAGGGTAAACTGGAGTCTGCTTTTGTAAATTTTTTGTGTCCTACCTACATTGCCAGAATTTGACACAAAAACACAGGGAAGTATCTTTGCAATTTTTCTGAAGGATCAAATCATTTAAACTTGAATGTTACAAGATGCCAATGGGATCACCAGCAACCCAAAATGCCCAGATGCTTGTTCTCAATATTAGAAAAGATATCTGCCTATTTTGATTATTATTTCCTAAAATAAATATAGGGATAAGATATAGGATAAAGGCCAGTCACAAATGCAAAGAGCAGGCTTGAGCCCCGAGTTCTCTGATCCAAGAAAACCATTCACAAACATCTTCACCAAATTCCATTCATAAGGATGTTCAAACTGTATAAGAAAAGCATGAAGAGCAATGGCATTGATGAAAGATGGGAATTTTCACTGCCCTTCTTGTGTGTTAGGACTGAGTATTTCATTCCCTGGTTTAGACAACTGGTTAAAAGCTCTGGATATATTCAACTGACATGATTGTGGTGATGGTTTCACAGATATACATATATGTCAAAGCTTATCACATTGTACACTTTAAATAAGCAGCTTATTTTATGTCACTTATACCTCAAGAAAGCTGTTTAAAATAAGTAATCACTCAGAGATATACAACAGGGAACATTCTTAGAACTGATTTCTGAGTATCATCCAGTCTGGGGTTTCTCTACTGTGTTGCAGGGAAGTAAGAGGCCGTAGCAACCAGGGTCCCACCAAGAAAAGAGAAAGCCCTGCAAGTGCTCACAGCAGAGGGAATTTAATAAAGGAAGCTGGTGGCATAGCAGTGGGAGAGCCAAGCAGCCAACCAGGTCATGGACTAGCATGACCCACAGTTAACAACAGCAGAAAGCCCCTTCCACCAACAGGAAGGAGGGGAGAGCCTGGGGCCACAGTGGAAGGTGGTGCAGGGCAGCCCTTCCAGTGAGAGCTGGACCCACAGAAGAGCAGAGTCACCTGGAAATGCAGCTTTGTGGGGTCTCACCCTGGGAATCAGTAGTGGATGTGGGAGCAGAGGCCTGGGTCTGACACAAGGGCCTTTCAGAAAATAGGGGTTACAGAATAAAAGTAAGTTCAAAAAACTATTAAAACAAGAAAGGAAACTTCTTTACCACTGGTCTTGTTAGGGCTTTGAATCCTAATAGACTTGAAAATCTCAAAGAGAGAAATATGGCATAAAGTGCTTCTGTGATCATCTTTCACAGAGCATGTTGGAAAGGTCATGCTCCGTGAGACACTATTTGGAAAATGCAATACTCACATTTTACAGAAAAGGAAATTTGGCTAAGTGGCTTGAACAAGATATTATAAAAAGAGATAATACTAACACTAGAGACTAGACTCAAGCTTCCTGGATCTTAAACATGTGTTCTTTCCACAACTTTGTATTGAATAGGCCTTAAGCACTTCCTAGCAGCATCAAGAAAACCAGCTACTTAACCATTCCAGTGAGCAATGAGTCACTTTGGTGGTATAAACTACCAGGCTTCATGGAATGAGTACAATCTTCTGTTAGATTAAGAATAACTAGGGCACCAACACTATGTCAAAAGACAAATGTAAAAGAGGAAATATATGCCATAGAATTGCTAAATGTACTAATGGTAGGAAACAAAGAGAAGGAAAGGAAATACAAGAGAGAAAGAAGGAAACTAACCTCTACTGGGGACCACCTATATCCTTGCAGCTACGCTAGTGTCTGCATCTTCTTATGACCACACATGTGCGTGTGTAACAATAGCGTCTAACAACCTTAATTAAGTAGAAAGAATAACCAAGGTGCCACATTTGTGGGACTAGTTCCCAAAGCTGGTGTTAAGGGATTCTGCCCTAGATAGACACCATAAAAATGCAAAGGTCTTTTCCATGGCCCTCTGGGAGAAACAACTCTCCTAATACCTTCAGCCAAAGGCACCTATGTGCTCCTCAGTATTAGCCCATTTCACTCTTGGCTCAGGTCAACATCTATCCTGTCAGAGAGGTAGTTAAACCACAGCACATACTAAGGCAAATGTGAAACAAAGCTGAATTTCTCAAGCCCCACCCTCAAAAGTGCTCATAAGTGCTCATAAGTGCCATGGCCCAAGCTCTTCCCTCTTTCTGGGGTTTCATCTTTGCAGAGGTGGAGGCATAGGGGAGGACATAAGAGGTTAGTAATTTAACTGGAATTCATAGTTGACAGGGAGATGTCATATCTCACCTGTACAGTACTTGTAAAGAAATGCTCACCAGTTCCCAAATATCACAAATGCATTGCTAGCTATTTGTTCAATAGCACTCTTTGTAGTTACCATGTTGCTTGCTTATATTATAGAATTTTCCCATTTATTTACCATTAATCTGTGTAGCCCTTTCTCATAGAAAACAGCTCAAAGCAAATGAGCCTAATCTATACATCACTTACAAAGACCTCTGAATTTATGGAGTCTTTACAAATTTAGTTTTAATCTGATCTAAACAGTCTTTCCTGAGGAAACCTCTAAAGTTCTCTGATCCTACCTTTAGGGCCAGTAAAAGGTATTTTTGTGAGTTTCTCAAGCCAAAAGTCACACTAAGTTTTAGTATACATTTCCATAAACAAAGAAGAAATATTTAACCCCTCCCCTACCAACTCCCCAAATTCCAATAATTTACAAGCACAGAATTCCTATAATTCTTATTCATTCTTCAGTCTTCTTTCTTTTACTCCCCAAATCCTGCCGAGCATGGAGGGCACAAGCCAGGGAGAAATTTAATCACTCATATCTCTCTGCCTGAGGGATTGTCTAGGTACTATGGTGACAGACACCTCACTGAAAGTATGTGGAAGAAAAAAGATTTTTAAACTCCTAGATGAGAGAGAGGGAGATTTCTACTAGATCTGCTGTCCATAAACAGAAGCACAAAACAAGGTGCTCATATTCATTCAAAATTACTCATTTATACACTCATGTGGTAAAACACCAGAAACGAAATAATACTCGACAAAGGCATGTTATTTCTATTTCCTCAAACTCTATATATTTTGAATTTTAAGATTTTTATTGAGTTGTTTTTCTAGTTAAAGGTACAGCAGGCCTTTGAGGTCAGTGAAACTACTCTGTCATTGGATGGATGGATGTTGTTATACATTTGTCCTAGCCCATAGAATGTCTCACGCCAATAGTGAACTGTAATATAAACTATGACCTTTGGGTGATAATGACATATTAATGCAGGTTTGTCAATTGTAACAAAGGTACCACGCAGGTTGGGGATGTTGCTAGGAAGGGCAACTCTTCCCTTCCTGGTAGGCAGTTTATGGGAAATGGCTGTACCTTTCACTTAATTTTTCTGTAGGCCTATAACTGCTCTAATAAATAAAATTTTTTAAAAATGCATAGCTTCTGTTTTTAACTTATTCTGATATGGGTGTTCAAATAAAATCTGGAAAAACAAAGTCAAGAAAAACTTTTAGTGCTTAGTTTTATAGCTTACAAAGCTCTGTTTTCAGAATATTTAAACATACTTCACAGATTTAAATGAAGGGAGAGAAAATAACTGGTCTCAGAGATTAAGCCAGGCTGATTATAAAAATCTCCCGGCCGAATCAGCACATAAAATAGCTCACACCAATGATATGGTTAGTTTATGCTCTGCTGATACACATATCTGAATTTTTTGCCAGCCTGTGTTCATGTACAGGAAACCCACAAGACTGTAAACACAGGAACAACAATCAACAAACGCAGATGTTTAAGGCTGGAAGTCACATTCTGGAAAAGGTGAAAAGGGTAAGTGGCAGAAGAGTCATAATAAGGATCTCGGGGGATATCAAGGTTCAGCGCAGAGAGGGCGCAGGGGCTCTGCTGCTGGGCACTGTTTTCTGCCTGCTGTGAGCCACTGCACTCCTCCCGCCCCCAACCCCCCGTCCCCCATCCCACCACCATCACCCGGCTCTCCGATGATGAGAAAACAATCTGAACCTAAAACCAGCACTACGGAGCAATGATGTTTTGGGCCTAGGACAATCCCAATCTATCTAGCAGGATCAGTAATCAAGGGTGTGTGCCCAGGAACCTGAAAGTCAGGAAGACTCTCCCACTCAGAACCAGAATCTCATTCTGCAAAAATGTTTGAAGCAGAGTCTTCAACCCAGTCTTTCGGGACTGGGTTAGAGATAACAAAACCGTGGGGACCTATCAAGGAATTACCTGATGTAATTTAGATATCATCTCTATTATGGACCCAGTCTCTTTAATAATAGGCATGGGAAGGGCAGGAAGAGAATCGGTGCCTGCAGACATCAGAGGAACAATGCCACTCTGAGCAATGTGGTTTTCAACTCACTTTCAGAGCAGAAAAAAAATTCTTAGGGGTCAACAATCCTTCCACATATCAGATGTTTATAGATATGCATAGCTTTTTCCTTGCTAAAATCAGAATTCTAGAAGAGAATGCTATCCACTAGCAGACAACTCACAAAAGTCCAGATTTGGTCATCCTAGCTATACTCCAAGGCTGTGCTCCTGCATGCTTTTGTAATTACTCCTCAGTCATCCACTCATGCCTGACCAACAACCCTATGGCCCTACTCCCTTGATGCATTAGGATTTCTTTGTGGTTCTCCTGGCTGTCCCTCAGCCTTCAGATGTAACAGCAGTGAAGAGAAACTGATCCTGAATAAATGTAACACATTTAACTGCAAATACAAGAGGCTAGATGACATGCAAGAACCTTTAAAGCTCTAAATTCTATGATCTATGAATAATGCAAATTTACCAATAATTTCAAACTTCCTATCAATGATAGAGAAAGCCCAACATAAAAATGGGTTGTTTGTTGCTGGGCACGTTTCCCAAAAAAACAACATTATGGAAGGTAGCTGTGGCCTCAGCCATCTCCAGAGTCTAACTTTATCCATAAGGGTACTGAAATACTAGGTGCTTACAGTGGGGAAAAAAATGTAGAGAACAATATATTCAAAACTTCACTGATCAAACAAAAAAATCCAATCAACTTCAGTGAACTACAATGTCATTTATTTCTAATGCTTATAGGTAGAGAAAATTAGCAGGTATAACTCTGAAGTTCTGACAATTTCTGGCATTCTCAAAAACATTAGAGGTTAACAGCCCTAGTTCTTTAGTAACTCTATTTTTTACTAAAACAGGAATGGTTTTCCAGCTCCTTGACACAAGTGTCATCGGCTCCATGTATTCCGGGTGAGACTGGAGCCACTTTCTGGCTCACAAGTTTCCAGGGGGCAAGCAGTGGGAAAGAGATGGAGCCACAGTGTTGGAGAAGAGGTGAGGGGATTATGAAAGGAAAACCATGTTTGAATAAAAGCAACTTCACTGTCATGATGAAATCAGAGACAGGACAACAGAATTCACTAGCTCTTGGTGGGGAACACAAAAGAAGACTGCAGCTGTCCCCCACACGAGCCCCTGGGTGACCCAGCTGGTGGCTGGGCTAAGCAAGGGCCTCAGGGAGGATGGGACAGAAAGGTTAATGTATAATAGCTGTTTGCATGCATGGGGACTCTGCAAACTGTTGCTGTCTTAAGGAGTTTCTATATTGACTTCTACTTCTGTTATTCAGGTATTTAAAGAAGCTTCTAATCAGGAACAAAATTATCTGAGTAAAATATTGTCTACTATCCTTCCACTGATGGAAGCACTAAAGTGATGTGACTAAAATTCAAAAAGGATGGGGGGGAGGGGGAGAGAATAAGACTCACAGTAGAAAAACTAGGAGAAAACAGTAATGGCTTTAAGTTAAGGAAAAATTAAGCATTACATGGAGTAATTCATTTTTAAATACAGGACGGGAAGCAGAGTAAATTACTGACTTGGGGAAAAGTTTCAGAAAGCTGATTAATCATCCCAGAAATTTTACCCTCTTTGTTTTCCTTTTCTAACTCAGCATTTAAGCAGATGAGGTGAGGCGAAGATGACAGAGCTGTTATCTTTAAGAGTCTGCTCTACTACCTTTGATACCCAATATTCACCCACCTACCCACTCCCTACCCCCCACCATATTCAAGTAGAATATTAATTTGAAACCCGATATGTAAAGTAGCTAAACTCAGAACACACAGTGATGAAACAGAATCATTACATGCTGACCCTTAGGGGTTATTTTTCACTTACTTCATTGTACCACTGAGAATCCTTTTGTCCATGCAAATCAGAGGTAAGCTCTTCAGAAGAGGAACTGAGCATGATTCAGCATATTTAAAAAGGATTTATACCCATTCTTAGAAGGAGAACCAGAGGAAACACCATCTGAGGTCTAAACAATGATATCTGCTTGCCCTTTGATCTGAGTTTAAGAACACTTTGTACAACTTTTTTGTTGAAATACCACTGAATTTCACATTTACTATTTTAAATCTCTTCAGGAAAAAAATCTACTCTCTTTGAACCACTCTCTCCAAACTATTTTTGCTGTGAGTAGTTTGCAGGCATGGGTTTATTTGCTAACAAAAACCTTCCTTCTTAAGTACAGGCAGCTTAAAAGAAAAATAGTACCACTGATCCTATGGTCATGAGAAAAAGACAGTATAGTGTATCTGGTTACACATATGAGTAAGGAATATTTCCATTTTCCTTCTAATTTATGTTTCCCAAGAGTAATCTTGTCAGAAGATTGCCAGTATTTTCAGTACTAGTTTCTTATTACTTGTACTAATACATACTGATTCTTTTTTTGAGCATAATTTGAGTTTTTTATTTCATTTTACCCTAGCATCTGGAGTTCAACACTTCATTAATTCAAAATAAATAAATGAAGTCTGAAATGCAGAGATTTAAAGAAACCTTTGCACTGGTTTGAAATGTAATACATATTACAAATTAATATACATATGGGTAACTAATGCAAAAGAAGTTTATTAATCAATCATGATAGACATCAAATACCATGAAACCTCAATATCCTAAATGTCTTCACTTATTTACTTATAGGTGTACCATCTCTAAATTATCACATTAGTGAAATATAAATTTTAAGTAAGAGATATGCCTATGTTTTCATTAACTCAATTTTTATTAAGCAGCTCTTATGTGCTCGGCATTATGTAAGGAACTTACATTACAACAGTAGATAAGCCTGGTTGCCTTTTGCAGCTGATATCCTAGAGCGGTGACAAATAAATGAGTAAGCAAATTTAAAAAGAAAAAAATATACCCCTTGTGATAAGTGCAACCAAGGAAATAAACAGGGTGCTCTGATGGTGAAGGAATAGGGGGTGGGGTGGGGGGACCTCTGACTCCTGTGGAGTGGTTAGAGAAAAGTTCTCTCAGAAGGTGAATTTTGAGCTAAGACCCAAAGGGTATTTCAGGATACTTCTCCAAGGTCACCAAATTGGCAGCCTTGTTTATTAGGCTGCCAAGACATTTTTAGCATTAGAAAACAAGTAGAAAATGGCATCTGTGGCCCTGATTGAATGCAGGTTCATGAGTGCACCAGCTTCCCCCAGCACTCTGCACAACAACCAGTTAGCACTTGGGAGGTTACACACCCCCAGCATGTTCACCTGGAGAGAGTTTAAAACAGTCAGCCCAAACAACAGTGACCAGCATTTGGGATATGCAAGAGAAATTAATGCTGTTGAGTCATACTTCCTGATAAGCACTCTAGCCGACAAGGATCAGGGATTTTTACATGTATTTCTTTAAAAAAAAAGATTTTATTCATTTTTAGAGAGAAGGAAGGGAGAGAGAAAGTGAAGGAAAGAAAACATCCGTGTGTGAGAGAAACATGGATCGGTTGCTGGGGACCTGGCCCATAACCCAGGCATGTGCCCTGACTGGGAATCAAACCAATCACCTTTCGATTCTCAGGCCAGCACTCAATCCACTGAGTCACACCAGCCAGGGCTAAATGTATCTCATGAGTAAATTATTCCTCAGCCCCAAGGAAAAATGATTTTTACAGCTATGTTTCCCTTACACTTCCAGTTTATAATCTGTCTAACTCAATGGGTGTAAGAGTAGTTTAAAACACAAAACTGTAACATGGATCTTTCTGTAGGCTCTCTAATAGAAAAGTCATGCAATGCAGCAGCTAACATGCCATCAACACAGATTAGGAAATCTGTGGAATTCTTCCAACATTCTTATTTAAAGAATCCACATTGCTAAGCAATTACTTTCTTCAAATGAACTGTCCTTCTACTCAGAGCCATTTTAGCCTCTTATTATGTATGAATCCTTTTCCTACTGAGAAATGGATTAAGATTAAATTGCTTGACTAGCAGGTGGCATGGCTTTATGACTTCAATTCCATTTACCTGGAAAAGGTTTCCTTCTCTAAGTACCCAGGTGGAGTCCAGGTCTGGACCTACAGATTAGTACGTATAACTTATAGTCAGAAAGCCCAGTGACTTGACATAAGGAGCTTGGGGCAGAGTTCCCTACCCATGAATTTCTTTCAGTTCCATGTCAGCCTGGGAGGGAGGGGAGGGGGGAGGATTGAAATTAACATTAGTATTGTTGAATTCTCTTGGAATATGTAAATTTTCAGTGGTATTTTTTGGATCTTTAACAATCCTTTATGAAAAAATGAAAGTATCCCTAGGGAGACACTATGTTAAACCATCACTTTAGCAGGGTTAGTTGGCAAACAACTTCAAGCAGTGGGACTCAGAAGCAATGTGTATCTGTAGACCAGGAAAGGTCAGAAAAGCGAGGAGGAGAATTTGGAGGTCATTAAGCACCATAAATCTCAGGGTACTTTACAAACTTGCCTCAGGCCAACTCTCACAATTTCAAATACCATCTAAGGCAGTAGTTCCCAAACATTGAGATCACTTGGGGATCTTTAAAAATACTGATACCTGGGCTATACCACATACATTCAGATTTAATTGATATGGGTACCACTTGGGCATCTAGATTTTTTTTTTAAGCACCCAGCTGACTCAAACGTGTAGCACCGTTTGGGAGCCATTAACATACGGAAGCACTGCTCTTAATCACGTATTGGGATGATTTATTGACTTCCTTCAGACAACAGAATTTCCTATGCCAGTGCTTGTTGATCATGGTAGCACATTAAAAAAGCCTGAGGCACTGAGAAAACGAAAGAAGGAGAGAAAGGAAGGGAAGGAAGAGAGACCACCCTCAAAGCCTCCGACTTACTTGCTGCAGGGAGAAGCCCTAGCATCCCGTAGTTCTGTTAAGTGTCCTCAGGTATGCTAATGGGCAGCCAAGGTTGAGAATCCCGGTCCCAACCCAGGAACTGTTTTTCGGCAGACTACAACAAGATTCTCTGCTTCCACTTTGTCCAGGTTGGGACTACCCACAAGAGGCAATAAAACATTTCCCCAAGACCGTCAGGGAAATCTGGAGGTGGGGGGTGAGGTAGCAGGCAAGAGGCGGAATTTACTAAGCCAGAAGAATCAGAGATGTTAGAATAAGGAACAGCGCTTGTCCTCTGTACCCCGCCCCCCATATTTTATTGACTGGCAGGAGAATTTCATTAGAATGCTTCCTGGAAGTAGCTCAACCTTGGATTTGGTTCCAATAAATTGTGAAAATTTTTGTCCAATGAGAACCCCTCGCACTGCAAGTAGCAGGATTGGTAGGCCTTGAGCCTGTGAGATTCTGATTCATGAATTTCCCAGGAGGATTTCTGCACCACTCGGATGTCAATCGTCCTACTGCACATCCCCACCCCCTACACCCCCATTCTTCCTTTCTGCCCCTAAAATTCAGCGGAGTTAAGGATCATCTTATAGATAGATTTGTAAAGAACTCGCCAGGATATTTTACATGGTAGTCATTCAAGTAAATAATGTCCTTAAATGACGGACGGAGGTCTTTGACTTGGCTTGGCGACGTTTGTGCTTCTTTGGCAAGTGTCTGCTAAGCCACTTTGGGGCCTTGGCAGAGCCACGTGTCCTAGGGGAAAGGAGACGCACCTTACAGTGCCGCTGCACCCACTCCGGGCGTGGCTACTGCACCCTGATTTCTTCCGGTGGAGAGTACGTCCCCATCATCCCTTTGTGTGCGTTAAACTGAGCCAGCTTATGAACGAAGAAGTGCACAAATTGGCGGCATTGACTGGGGGTGGGGGTGGGGGGAGCCTTCCTTACCGCCTTCTCATTTACAGATTAGAAAACTTGGGAGTGGGGGGGGGGGAGGCTACCTAACTTCGTCGGGGTTTGCCACAGCCACTTGTGGCGGAGCCCGATTTAGCCGCCCTTAAATTTCCATTCTGTTGCCTGGTAACCGGTTCAGACCAGCTCAGCGCCCAACTCCGGCACCCCAACCCGCACGCTTTCTGTGCTCGTAAAGCTTGGGCAGCGTTGATCAGAAGTTCAGCCTTCGGGGGCAATGGCCAAAGGCTTGTGACAAACGTTACTGGATTGGTTACCCGGGAGTTAGGCTAGAGATCCAGCCCCAAACCAGCTCCAGCCCCGCCAGGCCGGAACTGGAGCGCCTTCCGCGGTCCTTTTAGGCACCTTCCTCTGTAACCTTCCTTCCCCAGTTCCGTGGATGCCACCTAACACAACCACATAAAGCTTCCAAAGCTCTCAGCTGCTGTCGGACTCCCTAAAAGTCCTGGTGGGAAAACTGGCGCTCAGGGCGGTAAGAGCGCAAAAGGAAACAGGCGGGGAAAGAGTGTCGAAGGGCCTTCTCGTTCCCAACTGACTACACTCGGGCTGGACCTTCTCCCAAGTCTAGTTAACTTGGCCCAAGCCGCGCACTCGCACTCTTGGGGAAATCGCGCTGAACGTGCTCTGGGCGCCCGCAAAGACGCACCTGCGTGGCGCTGCACCTCAACCAGTGAGTGCTGGAGCCAGAGACTGCCGCCAGGACTGCAGCTATGGGGGCTGCACGTGCTGCCCACGGCCGCGCAGGTGGCAGGAGCGGGGGCCGCCCATTCTCGCGTTCCCACCTCGCCAGCCCCCACTCGAGCGCCAAGGGCTCTTCCACCCTCTCAGCCTGCACAGTCCCAAGCCCGGAACACTGGTAAATGGGGATTGTTCTCGTTGTACGCTACCCCAGATCCTTACCCAGGTTCACAAAGCTCATGACCATGTCTGCGTCGTTGAGGAAGGCGCTATCCTGCGCGCTGGTCAGTTGGGACATGCCGCTGCCGCCAGGTCCTGGGGCCAGGAGGCTCTTGTGGTTGTGGGGACGCACCGCTCCCAGAGGCTGCTGCCGGGGATGGGACGCATCGGCCCCTCTCCGGGGCCCAGACTGCCACCTCTCCTCGTCCGACGGCCAGCCCTCGTCGTCGTCGTCGTTGTCGCTGGACAGGGCGTTGTACAGATCCAGCATAAAGAGCGGCGCGGACTTTAGCCGCCCAGGAGGCGGCTCCCCTGGAGGCTGCTGCTGCGGGAGTGCAGCGGGCTGCGGAGGCTGGAGGCCGTGCAGGGGTCGGGGCCGGTGAGGGAGCCCCAGGACCGAGAGGATCTCCTTCTGCATCTCCCTCTTCTCGTGTGTCTTGAGCCGGCGGTAGAGGAAGCCGGAGGAGGACGGTGGCGGCTGCTCCGCACGGCGCGGGCTCCCACCATCCGCAAGCAGCGCCCCACGGCCGGTGGCGGCGGCGGCGAGCAGGGGCGGCCGCAGCGGCGGGGGCCCACAGCAACTGCACAGCAGCCCCCACCACCAGCACAGCCACTGCGCCCTCCGTCCCAGCCCCGGCATTCCCGCCCGGCCGGGCTGGCCCCGTGGGCCCCGCGAGGCGTGGAGCCGGGGAGCGAGGCCGGAGCGTGGCCGGAGCGCTGCCGCTGTGGCCCTTGGCGAGAACAGCCCCCGCCACCTCTCGGCGGGCTCGCTTCCCCTTCCTGGCCCTCAGTCCTTATCTCTCATGGTCCACTGGGGCGCCCCCAATTGCCCAGGATGGGGGGAGGGGGGTAGGCGGCGAAGGAGATCACCGGGAGAACCACACGCCCGCGCAGGTCCCTAGAAGCGCGAAGTACAGGCCAGGTGCGTCAGAGTCCGGGCTGAGCTGTGGCCAGCGCCCTCGTTCTACGCAGGTCACCGAGAGGTAGCTCTCCGGCCTCGCTGCCCGCTCACGTGCGCTAATTCGCGCCCCGCTGAGTGGGACCGGGAGGCGGCAGGGAGCGGGACCGCTCACGGGCTGGAGGTGATGCCGGGCAGCATCGCCGCGCACGTCTTTCCTTGGCTCGCACAGCGGCTGAGAAGTTTACCCCGCCGTAGGGCCCAGGCTGCTGTAACAAGGAGTCCTCAGATGCCAATCTTCTGTGTGAGGCTTAACTCCCTTCTCGCTCACAAATCCTCGCCCCTCCACCCTCGGCACTGTCGCTCCCCCTCAAAATCTCCGCGCGCTGCTCTGTTCCCCAAGCGGAGGCGGCAAGGATCTTCCGTTCCGTGTAGTGATCTCCCGGCTGCCCAGCAAACTCCACTCACAGAAAGGACGAGAGGGAAGTGGGCCGGTGTTCGGAGCAGTGACTGCGGTGTCGGCGCGCCGGAATTCGCAGACTCCCGCCTCTGGACGCTGCGCTCCCCGCAGCAGCCAACGTGGGCTTTCTGGTGCGCTTCTCGCTCAGGTACCACACTCCAGCCCACTGGACTCCCCGCCCCCTCGGGTTACGGGCAGGCGGGCAACCAATAGAGAGGCTCGTTTCTCTCATATTTAAAGAGGCCCACCCCTCCTTTCACTCCCTCTCTCCCGAGAAGCGCAGCCTGGGCAGTGCATAAGTTTCAAGTGCACATAGAATTTTAGGAGGTACCCAAGGAACTGCAAGGTAGCAAAGGCAAAGAAGTCCTCACTAGTGAAAATGACCTGATCGGTTCAGCACCTCAGTGTGAACCTTACTCTTTTACGATCACGCAAATTGATGCTTTAAATAAGAGCAAAACCAGCTGTTAAGTCAATGCTGCCTGGATTGAGGAAGAACCGAAAAGTGATAGTTTTCCCATTCTTGTCTTAGTTTCTCTTATTGATGTAAAATAGGCTTTCAGCAGACACGTGGCTTTCAAAGGCAGCTGCCGCAAGTTAGGACGCACCCTCCCAGAAGCTGCTCACAAACTGGCCTCGGAGAGGGCCAAATATAAGCCAGACCCAGTGTCTGGAGGGTTCGGGCATGTGCCAAATATTTTGACTTATCTCTTCATTTGGTCTTTGGCTTGGCTTCTTAAGCTAGCACCCCCCAAAAAGAGGCTGTAATCATATATATAATTAAAAAGCCCCCCTCCCTTCCTGAAAATGTTTCAGTGCTTCTCCAGTTTGTTAACATTGCTTTTAACTGTATTGAATGAAATACAGTAGATTCTGGATGCTCTATGCCAGATAAATAAAACTTAAGGCGAGGTGGTAAAGCTAATTCCCGTACGGGTAGGAACTTGGAATGTTCCTGTTCGGTGCAGTAGACAGGGCCCTGAAATTAAGGTTGCTGTGAGCATTAGACAGGATCAACTTTGTAAAACACATGTTTTACTCTCATGACAGTCACACTTCTCAAAGACACTGCCCACTCTACCAAACACCACCATGGCCTTTCAGGATGCAAATTTATTTGCTTTATACTATCCAAGGATGTTCAGTAATCTATGGACCCTGAGCAAACTCACTTAAAATATTAGGATCTTTTACCTGGTGAAAAGTGTTTGGAATAGAAAACGAAAGTCTGGCAGCCTCAGTTCAATAGTCCATGGCATTTGAGAGCCAGAATATGGGATTCATGGACTTTATGAGATCATGGGGTTTCTGCTGATCCAAAACTTATTAGCATTTTTATCTTATTTCAAAGAATCTGTTTTTACATGGCTAAGTGTCTTTACCTCTCACCATCCCATAATCCATCAGATCTTGTTTCCTCCTTCTGTGTTGGCCCATACAGGGTGGTAATTTAAGACATTCTTTAATTCTACAGATGTCCCATAACCATTGAGCTCAGGCAAGACAGTTTCAGCAACACTGGAGGCCAGTTTTTAACCATCTGCAGGGATTCTTCTCATCTGAAAAGAGAATACATCACTACTTGGTCTGGGATGCTAGGACCCTTGGAATTCAAGAGCCTACATCACATCTTTCTCTGTGCGGGATTTGTTAGGAGCATAAAATCATTGCAGTGCATAAAATCACAGCAGCCAAGATTTCTGATCAGAAGACTGAAATCTCAGTAAGTATATGTAGGCTTCCTGCCAAGTTCCTCTTTTCTCAAACTTTCACCTTCTTTTCAAGACTTCTAGTGATATATAAGCAGGGTAAAAGTAGTTCCAGTCTATAAGGGCAGTGGGGAAAGGACTAGGAAAACTGTAAAAACCTTGAGGATAGACAAATGCATCTAGGTAGGGCTATGCCATTTAAAACACAGAAGCAGACTGTGACCCATCCCTATGTACCTTTTGTAAATGTATATATGATCTAGTGGTAAAAACACACATGTACATGTACAGTCATCCCATTTTCTCAATACTTGGTAAGAGGTAGATGCACCTATATGACAGGGGTCTAAAATGGCACTTAGCAACTTATTACCAATTAAAAATGTCTGAGCAGCAACCCTGATTGAAGTCTGCCATGGGCTCCCCATCCCCACCAACATGGTCTCTCCATTCTTGTATAATTCTAGAAAAGGTGCTGGTGATGAACAGAAAAACACACAACTCTGTGAAGAGCCAGAAAGAAAAATATGTGAAGTGAGTTATGAAAATGATCCTAAGGACAGTGACATTCAACTGAGGGCCACAAAAGAGGATATGCTCTACTCGCATTCCAAGCATATGCTCATGATTGTCAGAAAAACATTCAGAAACGCCCTTGGTTCCATTATGGACAAAGGAGATGAAGAGATGCAGTTCTAAAACTTTAATAACCTAAAAATTTGGGACCACTCCTTTTCCAAGCCAGTTGGAACTCATGGTGGGTGAGGAAACCCTAACCACCACTTCACCCACTTCTTGTTTCTGTGTGCCATCCCCATCACACATCCTAGCACTCCCATGAAGTCTCAGGGCAGGGAACTGGACATGGAACAGATGCGATTCAGGCCAGGTGGCGTGAAGAGAGAGAAACAGGTCTGGCTTTGGAGTTTGCTAGTATGTATGAACGGACTGGACAAAAATCAGAGGTAACTTCGCCCCCTGCAGGACACCAAAATATTGCTGCTCCTTCCTCTGCACTGGACAAGCTTCATTAAGTTCTCTGTAACTGTCACCAAAACATCTGGGTGGAAAGAGGAGGAACTGGGTCAAGAAGCCGGATGTGGGAGCCAATCCATACCAAAATCTGGTTGCTTGGCTGACATATCATGCAGATGGCTGTCAGTTTTCTGGAAACAGGTTGCCTGTCTCACTACCGCCCCCTTAATGAAGGAGTGAAGAACCTTCACCATAAAGCACAGGTTCATCCCGTGCCTCTGGTGATACTGGGGCTAGAGTGAGAATCCCATACCCAAGTGTTCGGTAGTGCACAGGGTAATTCACACAACAAATTTTTGAAAGCAGCAATTATCCTAGTTCCTTTTTATATTATGAGGGTTTCTATTGTACATTTATAACACACATGACTAAATAATTGTTTTTTTAAAAGATGCTGTTTTTTAATTTGATATGTTAAATACTCTATACTTTTCCTTTGAATTATATTATTAGCAATGAAATGCAACTGCAGTCTTGATTTTTTATTAAAACAAAGCTTGGCACCTTTCAGCTGACTTTCCTGAAGATGTAAGTTGCTGCTTTTAGAATTAATTTAAAATATAAGTGTCATAGCTATGCTGCTCTTGTGTTGAAAAGCCTGAGATCTGGTCACCTCGAATCCTTGGGAAAAACTCCACTTAAAATGACTACATTTTTATCTTTAATATTAATGTAAGGAGTTGGGTATTTCTTAACATTAATTTCTAAATATAATAATTTGCTCAAATTTTTAAAATACCAATTTGGAGTCAAGTAAAAAGGGAATATGTTAAGTAAATATTTGTAAAGTATGAGAAATGAAAATTGGAGAGTTAAATAAATATTACTTCTGAAAGCTACACCTGTAAGGCGGCCTTCAAAATATGTGTCTCATCCAAAGCCTGTGGTAACGTTTACATTCACTCACACTTTCCTTTCACTGTCAACTATTCAAAAATGCTGGGTATTCACACTTCAAAATATCATTCAAGTCATCATATTTTCCTACTCATGAAGGACATCTGGTGGCTAAGTGAAAAACTAATACATAAACCTGTTTCCAGAGATTTTTTTCCACACTATAACCCAAATAGCAATTCTGTTACTTATGTATGCTTCACACTTTTCACACAAGCTCGTATCTTTATCATCCTAGGATTTAGGCTGTCTGCATACAATTAAAATGAAGTATGTAAAAATATCCAGGTAATCCAATTTTTAAAATTTTCATTGGATAATTGACATGTGCAGACTAAGGCAATTTTTTTTCTTTTACTGGGCAAAACAATGGGCAACACATTTCCATGGCTAGCTATACTATCCCTGAAGAATTTTATTCCATTAAGTGATAGCTATACTGAGTAGTGCCTGAAGCTTCATAGCCTGTGCTGCCCTCTGAACATCACTCCATTCTGTGGCCCCATGGGTACCCCATGTCCTGGATGTGTCTCCTGTGTGTCAACTAGGAGGTTCCATGAAAATATGACGCTATTGTGTTGCCAATACTTAAGTAGCAGAGCTATGACCAGCAGTGGGGGTGGGGAGGCAGGGGAAACCATACAGACTGGATAAACTCAGGTTAAAATGAAGGTCAAGGCCATCTTTTAAAGATGAAGTTTGAGATGTTTATCAAAGGGAGGGCTGATGTTGATACTAATTATAATATGCATTCATTTATTCAGAAAATATTTGTGCACTATGTGCCAGGGGCAGTGTTCTAGGTTTGGGGGCACCAAAGAGTCAGAGATCCCTGCCCTCATAGATTCTAGGAAGAGGATATTGACAATAAACAAAATAACTAAGAAAATATATTGTGATAGGCAGAATATTGTCCCTCATGCTTTTTGCCATGACTGTTACACACCTGTGAATATATTACATTACATAGCAAAAGGGACTTTGCAGGTGGAATTAAGTTTGCTAAACAGACAACCTTAAAACAGGAAGATTGTCTTGGATTATCTGAGTGGGCCCAGTGTGGTCACAAGGACCCTTAAAAGCCAAAGAGGAAGGCAAATGAGATGTGGTGGCCCAAGGGGGACTCAACCTGCCCTTGCTGGATTTAAGTTGAAGCGGCCACCAGCCAGGGAATGCAAGTGGTTTCCAGAAGCTAAGAGCAAACCTCAGTGGACAGCCAGAAAGAAACCAGGGACCTTTCAACAAACTGAATGAGTCTGGAAGCAGATCATCACTCAGAGACTCTGGATAAGAAACTCCCTGGGCAGCTGACGCCTTGATTTCAGGCTGCAGGGACCCAGACCAGAGAAAGCAGCCAAGCCTACCCAACTTCCAATCCACAGAAATGTGAGATAGTAAGTTTGTGTTGTTTGAGGCACTACATGTATGGTACTTTGTTTTGCAACAACAGGAAACTAATACGTATGTAGTGTGGTGATGAGTGCTGCGGAGAATCAGACAAGGAAGGGGGATGGTCAGGAACAGCTTCACAGGGAGGCAGCACTTGTGTGCAGACCTGGCAGACTAATGAGAAGCAGCCATGAGGCTCTCTGGGGAAAGAGCTTTCTAGGCCATAGATACAATGCAAAAGCTCTGAGGCAGGAAGAAGAGCAAGGAGGGCGGTGACCATAGCAGAGGAATGAAAGACTAATAGCAAGAAATTATATCAGAAGGCCAAAGAGGATAGAAATTGGGGGCCAAGGTGGCATAAGTTTCTTGTAAAGGCTTCAGCTTTTAAAAAGCATCCTAAGATGGCACAACAATATAGATAAAACTCACAAACATAATGCTGTGGGAAAATGTCATATGTAAAATAACACTATTAATATAAATTCAAAAACAGACCAATCTAGAAGTCAGGTTAGTGGTAACCTTTGTAGAAGAGGAAAGTGGAAGTCAAGATTGAATAAAACCAAGGGAGGTTTCCTAAGAGTTGGCCTATTTTATTACCTGGGTAGTAATGTTTATACGGAAGTGGTCCATTCTAACAATTCATTGAGTGATCCACATATGATTTGTACACTTTTCTGCATGTATGTTACGACACGATAAAGAATTTGATTTAAAAACAAGTAAGTGAGTGACTACCATGACTACCAACAAAAAGCATGAGATGGGTGGATCATTGGATGGTTTTGAACACAGTCTTGTAAGCTGACTTAAATGTTAAGAGAATCTCTCCAGCCGCTGTGTTGAGAACAGACTATATTGACAGGGAAGAATCAAGAAAACGAGCTAAGGAACTCTTGTTAATGTTCAGTCAGAGATGATGAGGGCTTATACGGGACTTCAGATAGAAGCATTGAAGAGAGAAAAGTGATTGGGTTTTGGACATTTTGAAGACAGACCCCAATGCCAAGAGAATGTACAAACTGCACATAATATGCCAACAACTTCTTCCCCAGTATGGGGTCAAAAAAGCATGGTTTTCCCCCATTGCACAGGCTAGGGTGGGAGTGTGAATTTCCTGTGACCAAGGAAAACAATGTTCATGCCCTAGTAACTGTCAAGGAATAGCCTGAGGGGCTTTAGCCAACCCAGAATCCCCACCAGCACTGTACTGCAAGAATCACTCAAAGTCAACAGAGTAGTTGCTACCCAAGAACAGCTTCAAGACAAGGCTCGTACAAAGGTTCCCTGTGTAATAACATAATGGTTTCATCATTGAACATAAAATCTCTGTATATAAAGTTTGGTCATTAAGAATTAAATTAATTTTAAAAGGACTCCTATAAATATGGTATCCTGGGTGGAGCAGGGGAAAAAAGACAAAGAGGAAAGCAAATGGAATCTGAACAAAGTATGCTTAATTAATAATAATGCATCAATATTGATTCATTAGTTGTGACAAATGTACCATAACAATTAGAAACAATGAGGATGGGATATACAGGAACTTTCTGTACTATCTTTGCAACTTTGTATAAATCTTAAATATTTATTTATAATAAAATAAAGTAAAAAGTTTATTTAAGAAAACATTCCAATACCATTCATCTTAGAATGTAATAATTAAAGTTTGGCTGCCTCCTCTGCCAAGGATAAAGTAATATCTTTATCCCAATTAGATTCATAATAGCTAATGGTTCTGCTCACTTTTTTCAGTCTATTTTCTCTCTTTTTCAGACGGGGTGAATTCAACTGAGGTGCCCTGAAGTTTACTGAGTCCATCCTTCTTTGTCATCTCCACTCTACGAGATTCCATGTAGAAGATTCTCAATTCTAAATAAAAATCCACTCTAAATAAAAATTCCATTCTAAAACTTCCATTTGATTCTTTTTTTCTAACTTTGATTTCTTTGCTAAGATTTTCTACTCTTACATTTGTTTCTAGAGAATTTGTAATTGACCGTTGAAGTGTTTTTATGACAGCTGCTTTTAAATCCTTGATCATCTGGATAATGTGTGAAAAATTCAATATCTCATTGATCTCACTATTGGGTCTCAGTCGGTTGACTTTTCTCATTCAAGTTGAAATTTTCTTGGTTTTTGGTATAACAGATGACTTTTTTTTTTCTTTGTTGTGTCTTGGACATGTTGTCTCTTCTGTTAACAGTCTCTGGGTCCTATTTAAATCTTTGATTTTATCAGGCAGCCACTCTGCTTAGGTTTACCATGCAGGTCCTGGATTACTTTTGTGGGCCATGGTTCCAACTGCAACTTAATTTTCAGAGCCTTTATGGTATTAGTTTGGTTTGTGTAGTTTATCTGGTGTTGTTGGGGTTCCCATCATCCCTGCTGGTGCCATCAGAGGGGCTGAAGTGTCTTTCCCAATCTAGGCCACTAGGTATCTCTCAGTGAGTGGGTCAGGAGAGGCTGTCATGGATAAGGAGTCTTTCTTGGAGCCAATTTTTAAACACCCACAAGTTGATTGTCCATCATAAAATGTTAGTTCCAGGATGGCTTTCTGTAATGGTGCATAACAAGTGTGGTCACTCCTTCTCCCTGTTGATGTGTACACGTTGATCATTCCTTTTACCTGAAAAACCCAAATCTACTCAACAAGATTCATTTGGTATATTTCAGAAATAAGTAGAAACTGCTGTTTGGGCTTTGACATGGCATTACGTTCCCAAGTTTCACACAGAGACTGCTGAATTTACTCTATGAACAAATGAACTGGGGGGGTGGGCAAAACAAGCAACTAATAACTAACTTGTAAGTCACTGTCCAGATAACCAGTCTGATTTGTGCAGGTGAGAATCTACTATACCTTATTTCACCAAGCCAAAACTCTAGACTGTAAGCCCCGTTGTACCCCAGCACATAGCACAGTGTCTGGCAAATAGTATGGAGTTAAATAAACACTTATTTAATGATAATATTTTACTGGCTAAGGTGTTGGGTAGGGAAAGAGAACATATAGAACACCTTCCTGATCACATACTTTCTCTACCATGAGGAGACCCCAACGACTAAACAACTATGTGCATTTATAATAGTTAAACTAAATTACATCCAATTATAACAAATATTAAATTATTCACTAAATATAACCAAAATGTCAGGGCTTTAAAGCTATATTATTCTCTTCCTATACATACATTAGCATTGGATAACAGAAACTAATTTTAGCAGTCACCTTAACTAATGTATATAAATCACATTCCTAAAAATGAGACTTTTATAAAGAAAGAAAACTAAAACTAAAATTTGCCAATACACCTCAGAGTGAAATGTTATTTAAGGATTAGTAAAACGTTTATTTTCCTAGCATGTGAATAGGATGCTTGTTCTCATAATTTTCCTTCACGTCCTACCCCAGAACTGAATCTTCTGGCATCTGCAACAGGTTTTTTTCAACTACATACATACACCTGTTTCAAATTCAGACTCCCCAGAATCAGTAAAAGAAAGCTCTTACAGATGACATCAGCAGGATGGGGCTTCTGTCAACCATACACTTTGCTAAGGAAAGAAAGGGGTCTGTCTCTGTCATTACAAGTGAGCCGAAGGGAAATAAAAATGTTACTTTTATTAAATTAATAAAATGATGTCACAAGTTTACGAAAGTGTGTGTTTCACGTTAAGCATTTTACCATAATGACCTTTGCTCTATGTAAGTTTATCTTACTTTTTTAGCAGAGGAACTCAAGAATCATTCTTTTCAAGGTTGCTGTGTTCTAGCTATGCAAGATGAATGAGTTCTAGAGGTCTGCTGTACAACACAGAGTCTGTAGTCAACAGTACTATGTCGTGCACTTAAAAATGTGTTAAGAGGGCAGGACTCATGTTAAGTATTCATTTTTTAAGGTTTTATTTATTTATTTTTAGAGAGAGGGGAAGGGAGGGAGGAGGGGAAGAAAGGGAGAAAGGGAGGGAGAAAAACATCAATGTGTGGTTGCCTCTCATGTGCCCCAACTGGGTGCCTGGCCTGCAACCCAGGCATGTGCCCTGACTGGGAATTGAACCAGCAACCTTTTGGTTCACAGGCCAGCACTCAATCTACTGAGCTGCACCATCGAAGGCCTCATGTTAAGTATTCTTACCAAAAAAAGGGGAGGGGAACATAAGGAAACTTTTGGAGGTGATAAATATGTCTATTTCCTTGATTGTGGTGATGATGCCATGTGTGAATACATATGTCCCAACTCACTGAATTGTATACATTAAATATGTGCAGCTTTTTTATATCAATTATACTTCAATAAAGTTGATTCTTTTAAAAAACTGTTAGTTCTTTTCTTTCCTACTCTAAGTATATTTCACTAAGCAAAATACCAGGGTCTCAAAGGGGCACCTCCCAAACGAGCTCAAGCTTGGCGGTAGTGCAGGTTCAAGAAGGGCAGCTGACAACGCAGTCAGGAGCCTGGGTTTTGTTGCTGAGCCTGGAAAAACAGCTTATCACCAATAAGCCAGAGTAGACTGTTGAACCTTTAAAAAGACCCTCGGCACATCATTTGGCAAACACATGTCATGCCCCTGCTGGGTCTGCAGCAGGTCTATAAAAAGGGCCCTGGGTTTTAGTGATGAAAAGAAGAGCTTCCAGCCCTCAAGAAGCCTGTGGTCTCTTGTGGAGATGGATGTGCAAAAAACTTTCAACACATCATGGCAAGTGCTAACACAGGAGGTATGTAAAATTGGTTAGTAGTATTCAGGAGAGGGTATTCATGGGCCAGCCTGAAGGAATCTGGGAAGGCTCCGAGGGCTGAGAAAGTGGTTAAGGAGACACTTTTTAAATTGAGATTTGTAGCATGACTGTGAGACTATTCATTTGCTCAAATATTTACTAAGTACTTACAAAGTGTTTGGTACTGGGTATACAAGTGTGAACAAAGCCAACATGGGCTTTGTCTTTATAGGGTTCACAATCCAATGAGGTAGGCAATAGATAAATGAGCAAAACTGTAATTGCTAGTTTATATAAAAGCATGAGCAGACTGTGGGGAAAAAGTGAGGGAAAGCATTTTCAGCTGAAGGAACAGTGTGCTCAAATGTCTACAAATAAAGAACTCGGAGCACTTGTGAAAAACAATGAGCGCCAATGCGGCTGACTTACATAGTAAGTACAGGGAATTCGATGAGCTGAGGTTGAAAAGATAAGCAAGAGGCATATCATACAGGATCCTGAGGAATTTAGATATTTCCCAGAATAAAGGGATAGCACCAAAGGGTTTTAACCAAGAGAAACACATTCTGATAAAGTATTTTAAACGAGTTAGTTGGCTACTTTGCACAAGAACAAAAACGCCAGTAGGAGGTTATTGTAGTAAGCCAGGTGACAGAAGATGGTGGCTTGGAATAGGGTGGAGACAGTAGAGAAGAAATGGATTGATTGGACATATATTTGAAGGTAGGAAATTTATGGGACTTGATGATAGATTAAAATGGGATATTGAGGAAGAGGAGGAATCAAGGATTTATACATGAGCAAACAAAGTGACTGGTGACATCATTTATTGACATGGGGAGCTCCGGAGAGAAGTAAGTTAGGGAGAGGGGATTTAGAAAACAGGAGTTCTACTTCTAGTCAGGCATAGGTAAACACAGCTCGCCTCCTTGCACAGCCACAGCAAAAATTACAACTAAATTACAAAACAACTACCAGAATCATCAGAAAATTGAGCTGTATGGAAGTCTGACAACCAAGGAATTAAAGAAGCCACATTCATCCAGATGGTTAAGAGAGGCGGAGATGTGAAATGGGCAGTCACAGATCCACGTATGGTGGCTGAAAATCAGGAGGAATGCCTCGGGAGGGAGGGATCTCAGCCCCACACCAGACAACCCAGTCTGGGATTCCCGTGCCAGGAAGGTAAGTTCCCATTAACTTTCAGCTGTAAAATCCATACCTGCCAAGGAACAGAGGTAGGCCTCTGGCTAATCGCCCAGGAGGACCTGAATCCTGCCCACAACCACATGAAGGAGTGTGGAAGGTGTCTTTAGCTGAGACTGCAGATAAAACTACAGCTTAGGCTGACAGTGGGACAACAAGCTTATGAGAGACCTTGAGTCTGAGATTCAAATGTAAGCTGTACCCAAATTCCTGTCCCATGGAAACTATGAAGTAATAAATGTTTGTTTTTTTAAGCTGCTAAATTTTGGGGTGACTTGTTACACTGCAATAGAAAACCAACACAGAGACAAAAGCAAGAAACAGAAACCTTGAACAGTAAGAAATAAAGTTAACTTAACTATGGTTAGGATTGATGGTGTTAAATGACCAGTTTATTAAAAGGTCTCACTTCAGTGGGGTGAATATATAAAACATTTCATATTTTCTTCTAATTTAATGCATTCAACTCTACTCTGTCAAATTCCCATTTCTTATTCTTTAACACAGCTGAGGACGATTTCATAACTTATTACTCAATTTCAATGTAAAGGTCCATTCATTTTAACACTCCAATGTCTTTATTAAAAATGTCTCAGATTTTGAAGCAGCACCCTACCCCATTGTTTGGTCCAGAGCTTGAATAACCAGTGCTCTAAACCTTGTAATAACATTTCACAAAGGGTATCCCACAGAACACTATGGTGCCTAGCATATTCTTCAGAATTCTGCCAAAAACAAAATAAGTATATGCTATCTTCATTCTCTCTAGAATTTATTAAAGTCTAAGTATAAGAAAATTATTTGACTGCATTATAAAGTTGTATGTTTCTTTTGAATTGGTGTTTCAGGATTCTTAGGGTACAAATCCTAGCAATGGGAATTGCCGGGTCAAAAGGCAGTTCCATTTTTAGTTTTCTGAGGAAAATTCCATGCTGTTTTCCCCAGTGGCCGCACCAGTCTGCATTCCCACTAGGGAAACAGTGCACTAGGGTTCCCTTTTCTCCACAACACTGCCAGCGCTTGTTGTTTGTTCATTTGTTTATGATGGCCATTCTGACCAGTGTGAAGTGGTATCTCATGGTGGTTTTAGAGGGTTGCATGTGGGGGTTGGTGGGGCAGGGGAGAGCCATGAGGGAAAAATGGAGACAACTGTACTTGAATAACAATAAAAAATAAAAATAAAAAATAAAGTTGTGTATTTCTTCATTCTTGATTAACTGCCTTTTAAAAAATGGTGTGTCCAAGCAGAAAATGCTGGGAATTGTTGGGCATGATTGTTTCATGAACAAATACATGGCTTCAATCTGGTTACTGATGGAAATGATGCCTTGTACTGATCTCCTTCTATCCCAGGAACAGTGTAAAATAGTGCAAAATGCTCCCAATTCACTCTGGTCATGTGCCCTTGTGACTTCCCAAGGAATGTACTCCTTTGATTAGCCCAAGAGTGTGTGCCTTTTTGACTTCTGTCTCACACACATACCATCATCACCATCACTCTCCCCCTTGACAATAGATGACTTTCTTTATGGTGCTCAAATGCTTCAATATGTTCCACTTTCAAGACCTTCCCTTCAATCCCCACCCAGTACACAACCCCTCTAGCTTCCTTCCCATCTTTTTCCTTCCTTTGATAGGTTCCTTTCAAGTGTGTTCTACATATGCTGCCTCCACTTCAATCCACCCCAATCTGGCTTCCAACTCCACCATGCAAGGGTCACTATGCTGTCAAATCCAAGAGCTACTTTAGAAACTTTTCATAGTAATCAACTTGACCTCTACCTTGTTCTTAAAATATTTTCATCTCTTGGCTTTTATGAAACACTCTTCCACTGGCTTTGTCCTACCTGTCCTCCAATCCATTCTCCTTGCAGCAGCCTTGATGATCTTAAATATAAACTGTGTCCCTACTCAAACCTTCCAATGGCCTTCAAAAATCCTGTTGACCTCTCTAGCCTCAGAATTGTGCCTCTCTTCAGTGCTCACTGCCCTCCTGTCACACCTGGACTCCTTCCATTTCCAAGTCCTTAGGGACTTGGCATGTCCTGCTATCTTTATCTGAAATAATCTTTCCTCCCCAATCCAAACTCTTCATCTACCTCACTCCTGCATTAATGCTTAAATGTCACTTTCTCAAAGAGGCCTTCCCCGTCTAGATTTATTCCTCCTGTAATAATCTCTCATAGTGCTCTCTAGATTTTCTTTTAATATTTATTATAGTTTTAGCGATTTATCTATTTGTGCATGCATGTTTAATGTTAACTTGTTGACACAACTGGCTCACATCCAAGAGGACAGAGCTTGTGTGCATTTCCCTCCTAGAACCCAGCATGTTTGCAGCTCCCTAGAGGTGCTCAACAAGTTTCTCTTGAATAAAATAAATTGTTATTTTGAAACAGCTTTGTCAATTTGAAAATAATAACATCCCCAGTATATCAATTATATCACATCATTTGCAAAAATAAAAGCTTTTTAAACAAAAATTCCTCCCTTTCTGGTCAAACAATGGTGTGTTTTAGTGGAAAGAATGTAGTCCAGCTGAGGACACAGCCGTGGCTCTGCCCTCTGAGTCACAGTTTGCTCATGCATAAAAAAGGAGTACAATTATATCTAAATAGTATTAATAGAATTGTTGTGAGGATTGAATAAGGGTAAAAAACAGGAAAAGCGCTTTGTAAACTGCAAAGTACTAAACAAAACATAGTTACTAATGGGATGATGATACTAGGTTTAAAGAAGGCTTTTTCCTTATTAGATTTCCTAAAAAGAAATAGGGAAATTAATTAAGTATTATGAAACTATGAGCTGTTTCCTGATTCCAGTTTATATCTATTTTTTCAATTCATCTAGAAATACAAGCCACACATTCTGTTGAGGAGAAATGTGGAAAGTTTCTATTTTTTAAAAAGAGTATTTTAAAAAATATTTTATTTATCTTTAGAGAGAGGGAAAAGGAGGAAGAAAGAGTAGGAGAGAAACATCAGTGCTTGGTTGCCTCTCACACACCCCCTTCTAGGGACATGGCCCACAACCCAGGCATGTGTCCTGACCAGGAATTGAACAGGTGACCCCTTGGCTTTCAGGCCAGCACTCAATTCACTGAGCCACACCAGCTAGAGCAAGTATTTTTTTGATGGACTAATTGAATTGGCTTATTGAGATCAACATGTTGGAGTGTGAATGCACCTATAATTTAATTTAGTTGATAAAAACAAAAAACATTGCCATGTGAAGTTGAATGAGCAAAAATCTTAAACAAAAGAATTCCTTTGTTATGGCTAAACTAAAAGGATACCTAGCTCCAAAGTACAAGTCATTTGGGAAAAGCAGTAGGCCTGTGTTCCTGCAGGAGTCTTGAAATTATAAACTTCTTAAATGCGGAAACATGGCTACATAAATACACATCAGCCTTTCTTGGTAAAAAGCTTACATATCAAGCTGGTAAAAAAACAACAACAAAAACCCTAAGTGGACATTTTAGTTCAGCCAGTAACAACTCCAAAACAGTTTTACATGAAGTTGTCCTATTCCTTTTACCCATGATCCCTGCTTCTTTTCCTTTAAATTCCTCTCAGGATATTCTTGCTTCAACCAAAGAGGGGGGCACTTGGAAGTCACTATTCCCATGTCAACTTTAAAGAACATCAACTATTTCTTTTAAAATTACATTTTACATACATTAATATATCTAACATATTCATTCTAAAAGGGGTATTTATTTAGGTATGACTTTTCAAAACTTATTTACCAATTTAGAAAGTTTATCCTTTAATATTATATATTTAGTCAATTATGCTAAAAGCACTTTCATAAAGCTGGCAAAGTAATTTAATAAACCAGAATAATCATTTATTTTTGCAGAATTTTTTTCAGTTTTACAAGTCTATGGATATGTAAGCCTACCAACATCTGCATGTCTCATCCTGATGTTTAAAACATGCTTTATAACTGCCAAATATGTGATAAAACTGTCAAAAGTCTAAGGAAGCAGCTGCATAAATTTTGAAACCAAAGTCAAGGTTCTATTTATTCTGTGACAGTGTAAGAGTTGCAAATTTTACAACATTATGGAAAGCAAAACCCTCACCCCAACTTGTTTTGTTTTGCTTTGTTTGTTAACTCATGCTACAGAGATTTCTTCTGAGCACTTAGCATTTATTTGCTTGTTCTGTTCAAAAGATGAAAGGCCACATATATATTATTAGGTTTTTATTGAAGTGTGATATACACTCAGAAAAGTACATATGTAGTAATGCACAATTTGGTAAGTTTTTACTAACTGAGCACATGTATATAACCAGCACTCAGAACAAGAAACAACATGACCAGCCCTTCAGACCCGCTTCCAGCAACTACCTGTCCCAAGGATAACCACAATCTTGACTTCTGAGAGTCTAAGTAGCTTTGCCTGGTTTTGACTTCATATAAATGAAACAATGCAGTATTATGATTTGTTTTGGGCTTGTTTTACTCAACACTGTATTTTATATATCTTACTAATGTATCTATAGTCAAACACTAACTTCCATAGCACTATAGTTCATGTCTAATCACTCAACAAATATCTGTTGAGCTTTTAATATGTGCCAGGAGCAAATGAATCTTCATTTCTATAGATAACATTTTAGTGTTCATTCATGTATAGAAAATCAATTAATAAAACCTTAGTTTACTAACTCATCTTTCAAAGTTAATTGCTTTGCCAAAATGAATTTCAGCAACTTAAAAAATAATCTAAAAATCATTATATATATATAAGGATACAGGCAATGCTTTATTTTTCTTTAAAAAGTCACAACTTCCATTTATAAAATATTCTCACTGTTTTCTCTCATGACATTTGTGATCTAAATAATTTGTTCTGAAATGTATGGATCCAAGCTCTTTGGAGCAGTCAGTTCTTTGGACAAATTTGTTTTCTAAAGCAGGTGGTATGGTTCAAGGACACATTGGACCTGGCTATGAATCACAATTTTGCCATATATTATCTGTGTAACTTTAGACCCTCAGCTTCTCTGTGCCACTTTCTGCATCCATCAATAAAATGGTAAACCTACATGACTTCTGCAGTCTCTCTTAGTTCAAAAATTCTGTTGATCTCTGTTAAATCTCCTAGTTCAAAAATTCTTTGAATCTCTTGAAAATAAGAACTATTCTCTAAATCACTTCAATTTCCCTAGTCTTCAAGTATATGTAAGAAATTGTTAAAAACAAGAGAAACAGTCCAAAGAAAGCAGGCACTCCATCAGCTTAAATTAGAGAGGAGTCCAGGCTCGCATGTACTGAACCAGTGCCGACCATCCAAGATGAGATGCTCCCTCAGTAGAGCATCCAGTTTTCCCTGCACAGTAAATGTTTGAAGATGGTACCTCAGGGGCTTGCACACTTGCTGTGTGGAAGTGGCTGCCTACCATATCCAGAGGATATCACAGTAATATAATTTCTTTTAAAATAACACCCTTGCTGTTGGAAGGAAAGCTCTGAAATTGTGTTTCCACATTTTAAACTAATATTTAGGTATGCAGATGAAGAGCTGAGTCAGGCCTCAGCGGAAGCATTTGTCATGAACAGCATTTTCTAAGTGTCAAGCCTCAGCAATGAGCCCAACTATATAACACAAAAAGTGGATCTATTTTCCAAAGAGAAAATCAATTGGATGTGTTGCCTTTTCCCTTGGTTCAATAAAACATTTAATTAATGATCTACTCCACCAGAAAAGAACAAAATAACATCTTAACACTTTAGTTCTTAGAATTTTTAAATCTAACCACAAGGCTGAAAAAAAAAGTACTTAGTAGACAAGGGACAAGTTTCATTGTTTCTTCTGTGTCCTCATTTCCTATGCACCTTCAAATGGAAGAACTGGAATGTTCTTCAATGTTAAGTAATAACTAACACAATGAAATCCAAAGTTTAAAGGATGTTAATAATTATACTAATATATTGTCTACTGAAGTCCATGCCTGTTTTCTAGTTGGTTACTTTTACATTCATGGCTAAACTAAATTCATACAGATTGAGTAAAAAGAAAAAGCAAAATTAGAAACAGTTGGTATGGGCTTTCTATCATCTTCAAACAGGGAATTACAAATGTTTAAGTCAAACCCTAATCCTATTTTTGGTTTCTTTGAAGGAGAAATATATCAACACAGATTTTTTTTTACCTCTAAAAAGCAAGTCACTACTTACGTAAAACAAACAGCCCAGAAAGGAAAGCTCCATCACCCTTAGCCTGCAGTGGGGTTTGGGGAAGTGTGCTGACGCAACTCAGGAGTTCATTTGCCAAACAACAACTGAGCTCATCTGTATGGAGTTGGTAAATTTGAAAAGGTAAACTACAAGAAATGTTGCGTAATGACACCATAAGAAAAAAAACTCATTTCTGAGTTTGCTGTTCTTTAAACTCTTTGAATTCTTGCTTCAGTGGCTCTGTTGAGTCACAGCTGTGATCCATGTTGGCATGAACCAAAAATAACATGGCTAGCTGCAAAGGTTACGGGGTTTGGGCCAGCTTTTTATGGCCACACAGCAGCACCTTTCTGTTGAGTGGAAATGTAACATTTAGCTTGTAAGGGAAATCTTTCTCAAGCAGGTTTCTTATTCAAAGTTGTCTTAGGTCTGCCCAAAGTGTTGTTTCTGCTGTGCTAAAAGCTAGAGTGAGCAGACTGCTAAGGTATAAAATATTCAGAATTAAAAGGACATACTTATCTTCAAGGGACTTACTCTGAACATCCTATGCTGGACAAGACCATTAATGGAGAAAATGAAGCACATTACTTAAGCAACATAAAATCAGTTCTACATCTGACTTTGATTAGAAAACATAAACCCTTTTCAGAATCTTTTCCCCTTCTTTCCCCTCCTCCCCCCAAAATGGCACTACAGACTGCTTCACTTTTTCCAATCATACAGTGATATTTGGAAAGTTCCATTTGCTTCCATTAAGAAAAATACAGAGAAGGAAAAAATACATAATAGCCATCTATCATTTTGTATGTGAGGCTTAGTTATGGGATTCTAAAAAAAATAATAATAACCCAATTTTCTTTTAAAGAAATGACTTGTATATTTAAGTAATGTTTTGTTTTGTTTTCTAATCTCTCAACAATAGTTTATTTTGCTCTGGTCTTCCTCATATTCATTTTTGTCATTTGTTCAACACAGACTTATTAAATACTTATCATACTCTGGCATCAAAATACAGTAAGGAGTATCATCAACCCTTGTGACAAGGAATCTAGTAGGAAAGACTGACATGAATAAAAGAATCACAGTATAAGTTTGGTAAAACAATTGTGATAATAACATCACATTTGGTAGATAATATCAAGAAAGCTGAACCTAATCAAAGAGGATAAGACAGGCATCTCTAAGTAGGCAATAGTTGAGCAGAGGTAAAAAGGGTGAGATAGTTCCCTGGTAGTGAGCAAAGAGTAATCCAGGTAGACGGCTGCTATTTCCTGCTGCGAAGACCCAGCACAGGAGAGCATGTGGTGCATCTGAAGAACTAAAAGAATATCTGGGTAGCCTGAGGGAGAGCAGAGCTCCAGACAGAGTAGGGGTTGGGCGATGAGGCTGGTGAGTTGAGTAGGACTGAGCCCATGCAGGAACTAATTGCCACTAATAAACATGTTAGTCTTTCTCTTAAGAAGAGCAGGAAGCTATTAAGGTATAATAGTGAGTAACTAGTGGGTGACTTCATAGATTTCGGTTTTATATTTGTCACACAAACTAACAGTTGAGTAAAAACAAAACAAAACAAAACTTCTGGAGACCCAGAAATGAAATATTGCCTTAATTATTAATTATTGCTAGGAACATCCCCACAACACATATTGAGAATAAACTTGGCACATGTTAGTTCCCTAGCAAAGACAGACAATGATTCTTCTCTTCATGGTCATAGAAAGTTGACCTAAACCCCAGTAACCTTTGCCATTAGTCATGTCAGTTTCAGCCAATTCCAACTCACCTGTTTCCAAAACACTGGGGAGGTGCCCTGGCAATATGGGTCCAGTGGCCTTAACAAGCCAGTGAACCCAAGTAGCCTCAGTCCTTGGACTTCTCCAAATGAAGCACCTGTAGGCAAGGGGCAAATCCCAAGAGCCAAGGGAAGTGACTGCTTATCAGTCACTGATGCTAGAGCATTACCTGGAATTACCCTTCCAGAAAGCTTTTCGAGTTTGGGTTTGTTTTGCGTGAAAGAGCCTCAGAGTTTCTAAGCTGAAATACAGTCCTGCTGTAGCATACCTCTAAGCTCCATCTTCCCAAGTAGACTTCCATGGGAACCTCCACAATCAACCATTGCAGGACCCATTATCTAGGTAAGTCCACAGCTTGGAAGTCTGCTTCCCACTCTTTCTTTTCTCTTCCTCACCTACCTCTGGCTAGCTAAGGCCTACCCAGGTTCACGAGACCCCTGGCATCAAGAGCAAGAATGATGAGCAAAGTCCTACAAGTAGAAAAGTGCTTTTTAAAACTTTAAACCTTATTTTCAAGAATAAAGAGGATAGAATAATAATGCACAGACAAGACCCTCCTCCCCTACCCCATCTACCAGTCAGTCCCTGCAGAACAGCCCAGTGGAGCTGTGAACATGATGTAAACACATGAAACTGACCAGGCCCTTGACAGATAACTAGAACTGAACACTCTGACACAACCTGGAAGTTGGGTTGAAAGAGCACATGTCACATATCACATAGCACATAGTAAAGCCAGGTTGAAGATCCAGGCAAGGGCTTTACCTTACAATAGATTAGTATAATCAGAGACAAATTATGACTATTGTGGGCCCTAGGCATTTTTGCCTTCCTGGTCCTTTCCTAGATATATAAATTACATATATATACTGCACTTGTATAAAGGCAAATACATTAATATTATATATAAAGACAAATTCTTAGACTTAAAAGTTCATTTCTTTCTTGTGACTTTATAAGAAGTTAAAATGTTTTTCATGGACCCCTACAAGTAGTGTGTGCCCTCAGCACTGAGCCCACAGTGCCCACTGACTAGGCAGGCCCTGATTGATTAACAGCCTCATGGAAGCCTCATGGAAACAGCCTTATTCCACAGCCTCATGGAAACACATTGATGCTTCTTGCGCTCAGTGGCCAGATGGTCCCAGGCATGCATTCCTGTCACAGAACTTACTGTGGTGAGAATTAGTCCATGAGCTTTCTGAGTGCAGAAACAGAGTTCATTTAAGTTTTCCTCCTTATCACTTAGCAAAGTGCTTAGCATTTAGTAGGCACTGGAAAAATGTTTGTTATATGAGTAAATTTAATGAGCTGGAGTGTGGGCTTGACTGAGAAGATAAGCGGAGCTATACTTTTTGTGGTGGGAAGACTGGTCAGCTTGGATTCGAGGCCCAGCAGTGGATGTTACTGCAGAAGAATGCAGGCCCCGGAGTTAGACCGCCTGTGCGGGAGCTCAGGTGGCAGCACCTGACATCTGAGCCCCTGTGGGCCCACATCCCAGCCTCTTCACACCTCTGTTTCTCCACTGTAACATGGAGGGGACTGAAACTGTGGTAAGAATCTAAAGAGATAAAAGCGTGGGAACTTAATACAGAGCCTGACCCATATAAGGAACCAGAACATGTTAAATATTATTGTTATTTAGCTCAAAACTCTTCATCTGAATAATGGAAAGGAATAGGTCCATCACAGGGTCATTGTGGAAATCAAGTGAGGTAGTAAAGGCTGAAGTACATTCTTAACTGTGATGTTTTAGGAGAGTATGAAGGCAGCATAATGCATTAGAAGACCTGAATCTGTATCCTTGCTCCAAAACTTACTAGGTAGAAGATTTGCAACAAAGTACTTACCTTACCGAACCTCACTTTATTCATCTACAAAATGGGCATAGTGCCTATCTCAGAATGTGGCTTTGGGAATGAAATGACATCATGAACATGAAAAAGGAGGTTTGTGAAATCCAAGGTGCTATTAAAAAAAAATCACTGCTCAGCTCTTGTTATTGGTAACAAGTCTCCAAACCAATAAATTCAGTTTAGGTTTAACAGTGGCAGGCACAGGTCTCATCCTCTTTCCATTCCCCCATCTTTTCGCTCCTGTGTCAGACTCCTTTTGGTTTCAGCACTGCTTCCTTAATGAGAGCTACCTTAGAGTTTACTTATGTTCTTGCCCTCCTAAACTTCAGCTAACCTGAGCTCCTTCCTCTATATACCCCTTTTGAGCCTGAGGCCCCTCAAAACAATTGCTCTCATTTCTGTGAAACTTTGAAATAAATTAGGGTGAAACCCTTTTGAAATTTCTCACTTCTCAAATTGAACAAGCCAGAGTCTGTATTAAATGAAATAACCTAAAAGGCAGTCCCTATATTTACTTCCCTTTCCTTTCAACAGATACACATGGATTTCCTGCCCATTTATAAGGATATTGTTCTAGGAAGTTGTAAAACAGTAAAATAGACAGAAGCTCTGATAGCTTTATTCTCAAGAGTAGGGTCAAAATGACCCTTCACTGAAATTGACAGTTTTAAGCCCCCAGAAGAATCATATCTGACTTTGCTCTCAGGTCTCAGATATTGCCACCCTAGCTCCTGACTCGCCCTCCCAGAGGAAAGGGTGGAGCTGCCAAATGTAAACAGAGAGCAAAATACCTAAGTCTGAGGACCTCCAGAAGGCACTACTATCTCAAGATCCTGTCCCAGTAGGGATCATCAGTATGGAGATTCAGGCTTGAAAGAGTCAATTGTGGACCAGGTCTTATTAACAATGCCAATTTTTAGCTTCAAACATGAGAAAAGGTTGCCTGTGATTTAGGAATGTATCTCCTTTTGATTTTTATGGCTGCAAAATAGAGTTTTCTCAAATGTCTGAGATTATTTAGAAGCAAGAATTCTCCTTTCTTACCCATGTTATCTGCTTTCCCTCCCAACATCTCTTCCTCCACCTCCACCTGAGGATTCTGGAGGCACTGAAGTGGATTAACTGGTAAAAGATGCCTGCCTTGTGTAGGCATCTCCCTGTCAACCTTACTCCAAACATTATCCTTCTTCTGGTGGCTATCCAGGGTGCCCCCTTTGCCTAGTTTCTCTAAGAACCACCAGCTCCACCAGGCACCCCATCTCTTCCCATACCACACAGGTAGATTCCAGGAGGCTTATCAGGACCAGTGTCCTCTGCCTATCTCAGGGGAGAGCTGAACTTACAAAAGCAAATTCTCTCATGAATGAGGACTTGGAAACCAGAGACTGCTAGTCAGTCTCAGGGTGTCTGTCTGAAGGTGGAGGGGTATGACTATTCAAGAGTTGAGAGATAGTCATCTCCTGCCAACAACTCTGAGGCACAAGACCTGAGGGTCCACAGGTAAACAATAAAGCCCTGGGGTTAGATAAGAGGCTGTGGATGAAAGAGAGGAGAGGAGAGAAAGGGAAAGGAAGTGACCATATGATTGTCTGATTGCTTTCTTGTTCTTGACTCCCATTCTGTTGCTTCCCATCCTTGTGTTCCATGAGACATGCCTGTATCCATGCAATTCATTCTGCTTTTTGGTTTAAGCTGGCTCAGGTTGATTGCCAGTATTTGCAACTATAGTAGACACTGGAATTACCTCCTTACATGCATTTTCCTTTCTTGGCAATTACCTTGATTTTCATTCTGTTACCCACATTTCCTCAGTGACATATACATGCTTTAACAGAATGTGATTCCAGAACAATATATATGACTCAGGCCTAAGTTAATTGACATAGCCTGGTCCCCTAACTATAGATGCAGGTTCAGGAAAGGAACAATCAGCCACTGAGGACAATGACATGTGAGGAAATGTTTGACGAGATCTTCTGGGAGCTTCCAGAATGCCCTCCTCGCTCACTTCTTAGATCCTGATGAAGAAGTATGCAGACCAGGGAGTTGCTGACAGCCTTGTTATAACCACAAAGAGATGACACCATGGAAGTCTAAATGTAAAAATGGAAAAGAAACTTTGTCGTAGAAGACATTGTTGAGCTGCCAAATCAAACCATTCCTAAAGTCCACCCTCTCTCAGACTATTCATTAATGTGGTCCAATAAATTCCTTTAACTAAACATCTTAACTAAAATTCCTGAGGTACTACTCCAGTGTACATGCTCCCACTGCTAAATAATCCCTACCTACTTTAGTATATTCTAGGAGACAAAAAGGAAAACAGAAAAATAATGCTTGACTGGAAAATTGGATGTTTCCAAGATACTAGCCCTTCTCTGCCACTAATTGCCAATGGAAGCTTAGGCAAATCATGTGCCTTCTTTGAGCCCAGTAACTCATTTGAAGAATGAAAAAAAAATTAGACTTTAACATCCTATGAATTTAATTGTAGACCCTTAGCTCCAACTTTTATTGAGTCATGTGGAGGTAGTTTATAATTACATATGTGAATTGTGCCATGTTCTCAAACTCAGAAATGAACAACAACAATAAAACAGTTTAGCTGCATTAAAATTCTCACCATTTTCCAGCATGAGGCAAGAAACCCAGGCTTGGAATTATTAAAAAGAGAACTAGAGAGAGGAAAGGAGGGAGCACAATTAAATAGTATTCTTACTGAATCCTATTCACTTTGGGGGTTCAGAACAACTCACCCCAACATGTGCCTCAATGGTATGCAGGCTACTTGGAGCCAAAGGCAATTTTAGCTTCAGGTTCAAGAGAAATTTCTGCCCCTCCCTTTGACTACCTAGAAAAATTTGAATTAAGGGCCTTGCTCATAACACTTTATCAGAGATAACTTCTTTTGACCTATCTATAGGGTAGGCCTAACTTCTATTTACTAAACTTCTGTTCTTCTTATCATGTTGCAATAACCTTTTGAAGCCCCCGAGGTGCCTCACCTCATTCCTAGCTTGAAATCTTTTATACCCATATTCTCTTTCTACCTCTGAACCACTTGTGTATGTGGGGTTATTCTCTCTTGCTAATCTGTCTCATGTCTATTTGATTATTAGATCAGCCATAAGAACCTTGAGGGTGGAGGAAAGTTTGCTCCTCCCTCACATCAAAAAGGCAAGTCCTTAGAGCATTTTTGAATTATAATAACCAAAGCATCTGGAGTTTGGTGGCCCTGCTGGTCACACCCAGTCTTCACTTGAGCTGTGTGATTGTAGTTGACTCCAGCAATGGGAAGAACAGCTGGTCCATCCAGCTTTGCAAAAAGGATCTGAGGTATACATATAATATTTAATTTAGGCTTTGAATCAGTTGGCATATGCATTGAACTCATGAAAGTTAATGTTTGTTATTGATATTATTTTTCATGATATTTTTTAATTGTTAGAAATTGTTTTGCTTTTCCCTTTTGTGGCTTGGTTACTGCTAAGAAAATAAAACCTGCCCATCCCAGAAACTCAGAACTGATACTCCAGGTTCTCTCCCTGGAAAGAATAACAAAAACAAAAACCAGCATAATTGACTTCCACCACAAAGGATACATACAAGATTGTGTGTGCACAGATACACATACATACTCACACAAATTTATAAAGGATCTTGGACCCAATCATGCAAGAATCAAGCTGGGACCAGACCTGTCGTATGGATTTACTTTTACTGAAGGTTTCCAAATATTTAAGTTTAGAGTAGACTTCAGTACCATATTTTTCAAGAAGTCACTTCTCCCCAAAGCTTTAAATAAAACTGAGCAAAAGTCAAGCACGATCTCAAAAGAACAAAGAGGGAAAAGTTCATAGATCATCATTTGGTGAAGTACCAAGGATGTATCATATGACAGGATTAGTCTATCAGGCCAATTTTAATACTAATGTCTGCCCATACTAGGGAAAATAATACTGGGGGAAAATACAATTCTGGAGGTCATAAAGGAACAGTATGGTGTGGATTTCCCAAATGCTTTTAGATTAGATTAAAAAAAAAAGATGATTAATTTGGTTGGCCAAAAAAAGTATATTAAATATTTCAAACAAAGAAATACTTTACAATTTTGTTAACTCACAGACACCAATTTGAGGCCTAGAAGAAATCATAGTGATTACCCATTCTAATCTCCTCATTGTTAGCTGGCTTATCTACACTTATACAAAAAAGTAGTTCAAAATATAACTAAGCCTATTGAGAAGAGTGCAATATTCAATACTATATGATTTTATTTACATGAAGTTCAAAAACAGTAAAAATTAATCTATGGTGTTAGAAATCAGAATATTGGTTCCTTCTGGGAAAGAAGAAGGGGTTAGGGGAGGGGCCTCTGGTGAAGTTCTATCTCTTGATCCAGGTGGTGGTTAGTCCAGCAAATGTTAGTTGCAATGTTTGTAATCAAGCTGCATATGTAAGGGTAGGGCAAAACTAGGTTTACAGTTGCTCATATGGAAAATAATACAATAATTAATAAACAGTAATACAAGAATAAATTTTGTTTCACATACTCACAACGGTAAACCTATTTTTGCCCTGCTCTGTATAATCTGTGCACTTTTGTACATTATACATCAATCTTTAGTTTAGAAATACATTAGCTTTTTATTCACCTTTTTAATAGACATTCGGTCAAAGTCATTGTTTTTGGTGTACACGTTTGAGTCAGACAAATGCATTCAGTTAGAGCACCATCATGAAGACACAGAACACTTTCCTCACCCAAAGATTCTCTCAAGCTGCCTCTTTACAGCCAACTGCTCCCTGCACATTCAACCCCTGGCAAGCGCTGATCTGTTCCCATAATTTTTTTGCATTTTCCAGAATCTCATATAAATGAAATCATAGAAAATATAGTCTTTTGAGTCTGGCTTCTTTCACTTAGCCCAAGGCATTTGAGATTCATCCATGTTCTTATGTGAACTAGTAATTTGTTCCTTTCTATTCCATTCTGAATATTCCAGTACTTGGATGTCACAGTTTGTTTATCCATTCACCAACTGAAGGACATTTGGGTTGTTTCCAGTTTTTGGCATTTGTGTACAGGTTTTTTATGTGAAGGAAAGTTTCCAGTTCTCTTGGCTTAATACCTAGGAATGGTATTGCTAAACTATATGGTAAGTATATGTTTAATTTTAAAAGAAACTGCCAATTTTTTAAGTGACTATACCATTTACATTCATTTCTACTAACAAGAAATAAAAATTCCAGTTGCTCTGCATCCTTGTCAGCACTTAATAGTCTCTTTTAAAAAGCCATTCTAATTGGTGAAGAGCTCATTTACATGTAAAACATTTGCCAAAGAGTCTGCTCTCAAAGGTATACATAGTAAGTTTAAAATTGAGGAAAAGATAATATATATTGATATAATTCTGCAGGCCAATTGAAAGTATTTTACTTCCTTAAAAATAATAAACTTCCTTTTCAAACTGAAGCTCTTTAATAATTAATATTGAGCATCTTATATTCATTGGATACTTGTATTTCTTTCTATGTGAATTTCCTATTTAGACACTGCCTGTTTTTCTATTAGCATTTTAAAAACAAATTGGAAAGCACTCTTTGTATTTTATGGAAATCAAACTTTCAGTTGTCATTATGTTGAAATAGGTTTTTGCTTTTACTTTATGAATTTTGCTGTTATGAAGAGATTTTCTTAAGTTTATAATCAAATTTATTATTACTTTCCTTTACAGCTCCTGAGTTTAATATTATGATTAGAAAGCCCTGCTTCTCTCAAAATATTATAAAAAAATTCTCTGCCCTGGCTGGTGTAGCTCAGTGGATTGAGCGTGGGCTGCAAACCAAAATGTCGCAGGTTCGTTTCCCAGTCAGGGTATGTGCCTAGGTTGCAGGCCATGACCCCCAGCAACCGCACATTGATGTTTCTCTCTCTCTCTCTCTCTCTCTCTCTCTCTCTCTAAAAATAAATAAATAAAATCTTTAAAAAAAAATTCTCACCAATATTTTCTATTATTTTTTTTTACTTTATTTTTTTTTCTGTGTAAACACTAATCTATTTAGAATTAATCTGGGGATGACAATTAAATAAAGGACCTCAACTTACTAAGACTGAAATTGATACAAGAAATTAAAATCTTCAGGTAAAAGTGGGAAATAATTTTATAAAGATTAATAAACTTCTTTCCAAAAGCAATTTTTTAAAATTAGGTTTCTTTAGTAACTTTCATTTTATGCCACACTCCAGTTCTATAACCTTTTGAACTTTTAACTTTTTTTGGCTTTAATTAAAGCTGAACATAATAGCCCTGGTTGGTGTAGCTCAATGGATTGAGTGCTGGCCTTAGAATCAAAGGGTTGCTGGTTCAATTCCCAGTCAGGCCACAGGCCTGGGTTGTGGGCCAGGTGCCCAGTGTGGGGGTGCATGAGAGGCAACCACATATTGATGTTTCTCTCTCTGTCTTTCTCCCTCCCTTCCCCTCTGTCTAAAAATAAATAAAGTTTTTTTTTTAAAAATAAAGTATAGGGAAAGAAAAAATGTGTTAGGGACATGGTGATAATATACAATTAAGCACTAAATCTTGTTCAACCTTGTTTAGCCAAAGCTACACAAATAAATAAAACATCAATGAACCATGTAGTTCTAATTAGGCAGGAGAAAGTACAATTTTATTTGGCAAGACATACTATATCCTGACAATAATATTTGGCAAGAAAATATTATGGGGAAACATATATTAGTGTAAACTGTGAGTGGCTGGACCATTTGGTGGCCTGTGCTCATCCTGCACACCTTAAAGTTGGCTCATCATTTCATCACATCAAAAAAATAACACAAAGCCCTGGCTGGTGTAGCTCAGTGGATTGAGCACGGGCTGAGAACCAAAGCATCGCAGGTTCGATTCCCAGTCAGGGCACATGCCTGGGTTGCAGGCCACGGCCTCCAGCAACCACACATTGATGTTTCTCTCTCTCTTTTTCTCCCTCCCTTCCCTCTCTCTAAAAATAAATAAATAAAATCTTTTAAAAAATAGCACAAATAAGTTCTAGCCAAGATGGAGGCATAGATAGAAATGCCTCACTTCCTTGCACAACCAAAAGAAGGGTAACATCCATCTAAAAACAACAAACAACCAGAAGTGCCAGAAAATCAAACTGAAGAACTCTGACAACCAAGGAGTTAAAGAAACTTTTTATCCAGACTGGTAGGTGGGGTAGAGATTGGCAACCCAGCAGAGAGGACGAGAGAAAAGACGGCAGACTATGTGGGCAAGACGGGACTGGCAGAACAGGATATTAAAGACTCAAAGCTAGCTGTAAACTACTGCAGGGTTGCCACAGCAGGAGAAACTCCCAGTCACACACAAGAAAGTCCATTGGAAAGTGGGGCTAGAGCAGAGCAAGCAAACTACATTGTTCCCTCTCTGACCCCTCTCCCACAGACAGTGCCATAATGCCTCAAAGAGAGTTACCTCACCCATGGTGAATACCTAAGGCTCTGCCCCCTTACAACATAACAGGTGCACCAAGACAAAGAAAGGTGGCCCAAATGAAAGAACAGATCAAAGCTCCATAAAAAGAGCTAAGCTACAAGGAGATAGCCAACCTATCTGATGCAGAGTTCAAAACACTGGTAATCAGGATGCTCACAGAACTGATAGACCTCAGCCACAAAATGAAGGAACAAATGAAGGCTACCCAAAGTGAGATAAAGCAAAATATACAGGGAACCAACAGTGAAGGGAAGGAAACTGGGACTCAAATCAATGATCTGGAATAAAAGGAGGAAATAAACATCCAACCAGAACAGAATGAAGAAACAAGAATTAAAAAAAAAAAATGAGGGAGGCTTAGGATGTTCTAGGACAACTTTAAACACTCTAACATTCAGAATCATAGGGGTGCCAAAAGGAGAAGAACAAGAGCAAGAAGTTGAAAACTTATTTGAACAAATAATGAAAGAAAACTTCCCCAATCTGGTGAAGGAAATAGACTTCCAGGAAGTCCAAAAAGCTCAGAGAGTGTCCCAAAGAACTTGGACCCAAGGAGGAATATACCAAGGCACAACATCATTAAGTTACCCAAGATTAAAGATAAAGAGAGAATCTTAAAAGCAGCAAGAGAAAAAGAGACAGTTACCTGCAAAGGAGTGCCCATAAGACTATCAGCTGATTTCTCAAAAAAACTTTGCAGGCAAGAAGCAGTTGGAAAGAAGTATTTGAAGTCATGAAAGGGAAGGACCTACATCCAAGATTACTCTATCCAGCAAAGCTATCATTTCGAATGGAAGGGAAGATAGATTGCTTCCCAGTTAAGGTTAAGTTAAAGGAGTTCATCATCACCAATCCCTTACTATATGAAATGTTAAAGGGATTTATCTAAGAAATAGAAAAAGATTTAAAAAACTATGAACAGTAAAATGACAACAAACTCGTAACTATCAACAACTGAACCTAAAAAACAAAATCAAAAGCTAAGCAAACAACTAGAATAGGAACAGAGTCAGAGAAATGGACATCACATGGAGGGTTTTCAGTGGTGAGTAGGAGGGGGAGAATGGGAATAAAGGTACAGAGAATAAGAAGCATAATTGGTAGGCATAAAATAGATGGGGAGAGGTAAAGAATGGTATAGGAAACATAGAAGTCAAAGAACTTATATGTACAACCCATAGACATGAACTAAGGGGGAAAATGCTGGATGGTTGGGGGTACAGGGCAGAGGGGGGTAAAGGGGGGAAAATTGGGAAAACTGTAATAGCATAATCAATGAAATATACTGTATTTTTGGACCATAAGATGCACCTAGGTTTTAGAGGAGGAAACAGGAAAAAAAACTGAAGCAAAAAATGTGGTAAAATATTTAATAGCATAAATAATATTTTACCAATGTAAATATAAACAGAACTCAACAGCAGCATTAACAACCATTATTCCTCCCAAATTTGGGAGGAAAGTGTGAGTCTTATAGTCCAAAAAATGCAGTACTTTAAAAAAAAAGAGAGAGATGATCAATTTAAACCAGAACAGAGAACTGAGAAAATAAAATAAAATAAAATAAAATAAAATAAAATAAAATAAAATAAAATAAAAGGTCAACTTCAGCCACAGAAAAAGCACAAATAATTGGCAAGAGATGTTGATATTCCTGAAGGTGCTGTGAGGAGATAAAGGAAAAGATCATATCAAATAGCCCATGATAAAACCTCAACTAATTTGTGTTAGCTATCTCTGTCCTTACATGTCCCATGGCTGCTTCTCCATCTCCCCTTCAGGTAGGTTTTCTTCCCCTCTTCCCATTCCCCATTCCTCACCTATAGGCTCTGAAAACCCTCTTTATTGAGCCGAGCAATTCAGCTCATGCCCTTCATATATACCTCACTCAGCAAAGCAAAAGCTGAGTATAGAACCAAACCCTCCAGCCTATTCACAGGTGATGTTTGTTTATCTGCCATATAAAAAACACTGAGCAACAATTTTGAACAATGCCTTTATCTGCAGTGCTGAAGACATTATATATATATTTTAAGCAGAGGTTATGACATTAAATTATAATTAATCTAAGCAATTCTTTGAAGAATTAAGCTCATTTGGTCCAGGTGTTTTGCTTTCTAGTAAACTTTCTAACACTCAGGAGAAAAACAAATAAATAGACATATGTACAAGTGATATGATATGTTTCTCCTCTGGCACAAGGAAGCATACAAATTCTTTTTTTAAAGATTATTAGTTTAATTTTTTAAAAGAGAGGTGAAGGGAGGGAGAAAGAGAGAGAAAAACATCGATATGCAAGAGAAACATCATCAGCTGCCTCACGCACACCTCCAACCAGATACCCAGCCCCCAACCCAGGCATATGCTCTAACCAGGAATCAAACCTTCTGTCTTCAGGCCAGCACTCAACCTACTGAACCACACCAACCAGGGCAAAGCATACAAATTCTTATGAGAAAGGACATTCTTTTTCTTCCCTTATAGCTGTTGACATCTGAGACTTGGGGAAAATGACTTTCCCAATCACAGAGATAATTAAACATAGACCCGAGATATCAGCATGTGACTCCCTAAACAATTTCATCACACCATCCTGTCTCCCTTGTTGACTAAAGGCAGGGAAGAGAGTAAGAGAAACTACAGTTCACTATGGTACCTTCCAAATCTGGCTCCTTCTATGAGTTCAGTTAGGCCATATTATTACTCACCATAATGAATTCCTCCAGAGTGGCAGCCTTTGATTCACACCACACATTTCAGAGATAGGAGAATAAAAGAAATGGTCCCCATGCTTCCCACTGTTCTCTGAAGATGGCAATTCATTAGAAGTCTATTTAGCCTTTGAAATCTGGTAAAGGCTCCAGAACTCATCCTCTATAGCTTACTGCTCCATTTTATAGATGAGGTCACTGTGTTTCAGAGAACTTAGGTGATTTTGTTTCTGGCATTGTTGGCTATCAGTTCTTGAGTTCAGCAAACAAAGAATTCAGAGTCAAGAGCCCTAATGCAAGAGGAAGTTTATTTAGCATACAAAGCAGAACTGCACTCAGAGAGAAGATTTGAGTGAGCCTAGGCCTTTTAGAAAGAAAGTTGCAGAGGCAGAAGTGAGCCAGCTGGGCTGTGTGGACTCACGGAACAAGTTACAGAGGCAAAAGAAGGGCCCTTGGGGACAGGTTCAGGGGTGAGTACAGGATGAGCTGTCACTGCCCATTGCTCCCCTGGTCGCAAGCCTCATATGAACAATTAGAGCTTATTAGTGGAAAAGCACAGATACACACCTGAAGAACGAAGGCATGGGTGTTCTCAGAGAAAGCACAAGCACTGGGTCCTTTGTCTTAATGGTTTTTATCTGTTTTCCAAAGGCAGAAATTTTAGGGGAGGTCCCAGGGGAGGATCTAAATAGAATATTCATCAGCTTTCCATGTGTATTCTTTAATGTGCTGATTCATCAAAATAAGTATATAGGCTCTACTGATTGGTCAATGCTAGGGTAAAGATTCACGGGTCATTGCATCTAGTCCTGATGTCAGCCATGGCATTGCTTCATCTGGTTTTGCTGCTTTTCTGGGCTTGGAGCTGAAACAAAACTGAGGCCTAGATGTTATCTCTAGTTTGACCGAAACTTTGTCTCTGTGGTCAACAGACCCAAGGCTTTGTTCCTAAGATTATTTGATGCTGATCAGAACCTCATTGTCCTGAGAGCTTAATGCTTAAGGGAGTGGCCATGCAAGGGAGAAGGAGACAGGTGAGTCAGGTTGCTGGAATGAGGCCAGTTTGAATCAACTATCAGTGTCAGTTTCCCCATTCCAGTTGCTAATGAATTTTCCTAGTTTCTTACTATCCCACCTCAGTTTGGCTAAAATCACCAGCAAGTTAGGAGCAAAACAAAACAGGAACCCAAGGTTGCCTGCAGTTCCAATTATTTAAATCAGGGCCACAAATCATTGGCCCAGACTATGTTTTTTCACTGTTTGCTAAAATTTTAGAGTTGAGAAATGTCACCCTCACTGGTCTACATTTTCACTTTAAAAAATCAGAAGATTTACTAACATGAACTAATGGTTGCCCCCATTAGGTGAGCTCTGAGCCTACAGTTCACCACAGTTGCCAGACAGTTCCTGCTTATTCCACCTACTGGCTTCATTGTTTATGTAGCCAGCTCACCCCTAAAGCCTGAGAGTTTTCAAGCTTTGCTTGAGACACGTGGTATGTACTCAACCGCCAGGTGATGAGCTCCCCATGCTCTGGAATCACATCTGGTATATTTTTGTAACTCTAGTCACAGTTCCAGCATATGACTGATACTTAAAACACATTAATTTTTGAATTGGTGTTGAATGGATGGTGGATTGACATATGGTTATGGAGGGCAATGAGAAGAGGCATTCCTTCTCTGGCTTATGGTTCTGCTCTCCACCCTGAGTTGCTATCTTGCTGAGTGACTTTAATATCCATGAAGAAAATCTAGGTTCCTGCCAGCCTCAGCTCCAGCAACCTTCACTACCTATGCTCACATGCAAAACCCTAGAGTACCTGTGAAGCATTAAAAAGTAGCATCTTCTCTCTCAGATGAAAGCTCCCGTCTAATTAGCTCTGTCACTCCTTGCTTCCACTGTACCCAGTCTTTAAATGTTAAAAAATAGTCCTTCAGCTCTTTGTCACACTTTTGTCTCCCAGCCAGTCATCAGCACTCACAGCTGCACTTCCTCCTTCCACCAGCGCACACTCTGGCTCCATGTTACAGAATTTTGGAATGTTATTTTGGTTCAAAGTATTATTGTAGTCTAATAATTTCAGAACACTCTCCACAAACATTGTTAGGGTCCAAAATTTGTAATTTAGCAACTTTAAACAAATGTAGAAGACTTTAAAAAGGTTTTTGCTCTATCTTTTTTATTTTTTTGTGTTTTTTTCCCTTTGTGCACTGTAATTTTTCTTTGTTGAGCATACGGTTTGCATTGTGGTGTGTGTCCATATGTGTGTTTTTAGTTGTACTCCAGATAAAGCAATATGATAACCTTAATAAAAAGTTTGGATATATCATTTCTAGAGCAACTGTTTAGAAGAACATGACTACCATAAACTGAGCTTTCCTACCCACTCTAGAAGCATCATATTCGAACATACTGAAGACTTAAAGTTAGCCAGGCAAAGATGTCAACCAGAATGGGATAACATGTAATTCTGCTCTGTATTACCAAATAAACAAAATGCCACAAGCAGGAAAGAGTGAGAGCTGAAAAATTCCAAATTTCACTGAAATAGCAGTTGCAAGCTAAGTTGAATTAACTTTGACAGCCATACTTGCATGAAAACATCTGTTCTTATATGTGCATCAGTATCCAATCATCTATAACTTAAGTATGAATGATCCCTTGTTTAATCTGCATAAGGGCAAGATTATGTAAATGAAAATACAATAGGAAAAACAGGTATGAAAAGAATTCCAACAAAACCTTCTAGTAAAAACTCAAACACATACACAGAAATTTCTCCCAAGATAGACAAGAGAACAAAAATGCTGAGGAAGAAACCAGCAAAACAAGAAAGGGCCATTCAGTGACTCAATAACCCAAAACAAAAATAGAAAGAAGGAGGAGTCAGTTAGCAGATGCACTTGAGAGGAGTGAACATAGGAGTAATAGGGAGGAATGCAGACTTTCATATCTCTGCTGTTTCCTAACAGAGCCACTCCCAAATAAATATTCAGTGAGACATAATCCAAGTCTCTCAGCCCTTTCTTCAGGATTGTTGCCCTATGCCCTGTTGTGTGAAATTTCTGGGACTGCCACTTCAAGAAGGCATACAAAATTCTGGGAGTTGCTTAAACAAACAATGGGCAGGCAGGTAAAAAAGAAGTAAAGAAAACAAGAGATGGAATGTCTTGTTAACATGCTCTTCCTGGTATAATAGCAATGATCGTTTAATTATTACGATTATGATGAAGAGCTAAGAATATATATTTCAACCTCATTTTTTTTTCCTTCTAGACCAGCCAAAAAATTAAAAAAGCAATTAGGTCAACAATTAAAGCCAGAAGGATTCAGGGTTCTCCCATTTGCAAATAACCTTATGATGAGGTAGATCCTGTCAGGATAAAAGGGGTCACCTACAGCCATTTTCTTCAAAACTATTTCATTTGGACACATAGCAAACCATTAGAAAAAGAAATCCAACAATGGGAGATCAACCAGGAGGAAAGCCAAATGCCCCCACCATGGGCTGTGTCAATAGCAGGCTTGGAAGGGTACTTCAAGGGGAGATACCCCAGCAAAACAAGCAAGCACCTTCAGAAGCAGCAAATCTTAGTACCAAAGACTTTCCATAACCACATTTACTTACCCTATGCCGTTTTATAGCAAGCCCAAGGCTCAACCAGGGCAAGAGCAAAGAAGGCAGCTGATCACCTGCTAGACCTAGGGTCTTACTGCACAGATATGTCCCTCCACCTCCTCTCTGTTTCCTAATTTATCTGTCACATGACATCCTGTGATACCCTTTCTCAGAAGTACTTAGAGTCAATCTCTCTGTCTGCATCAAGGTCCTCTGTAAATTGTCTACGCTTAACCATCTCACCTTCCCTGTTCCTCTACACACCTTATACTCCTGCTCAAGAGGAATACTCATTTTATCTGGAACACCACTGAGTTTTCCTCCTCTATGAAGCTCTCCTCCATCTTCAGAGATATGTGAAGTCACTTCCCTTTAAGCCTCCATTCTACTTTCCTTCTTTCAGCACACAGTCCTCCACCAGTTCTAAGAACACCACCATCCCAATAAGAAGGGTACAAGGCTTCCCTGAATGGATTATGGGATTTTCTGGTATTTACTCCATGTCACAACTTCCGCCTTTTCTGAGGGTTTTTTCCTAGACACGAAAGGCAGGCCTTCAAGGGAGAAGATGGGAGCTGTGTTTTTCCTCCCCATTGTTGCTGTGCTGCATGTGGCCTGTATGATCAAGGTGTACATAAACACAGCTCCCCTCCTCATGCAACCACAGCAAAAATTACAATTAAACTATAAAACAACTATCATCAGAAAATCAGGTTGTACGGAAGTCTGACAACCAAGGAATTAAAGAAAATTCATTCACCCAGATGGGTAGGAGGGGTGGAGATGCACAGACACAGAGATGTGGAGACTCAGAATGGATGGTCACATACCCACATGTGGTGGATAAAAATTGGGAGGGGTACCCCAGCAGCAAGGGATCCCAGCCCTATACCAGATCACCCAACCCAGGATTCCAGTGCCAGGAAGATAAGTCCCTATAACTTCTGGCTATGAAAACCAGTGGGGGATGGGGCATCTGAAGAAGCTGCAGGATTCTCAGGTGTCTTCTCTTAAAGGGCCCAAAAGGACTTAGGATTTATGCAGACTCACTCCCTCTGAGCCCCAGCACCATCACAGCATCTAGAAAGGCACTAATGGCATATGGTGAGAAACTGAAGTCTCTGGCATCAGAGCAAGTGCCGGAGTACAGCTTCTTCCCAGACAAATCTCCAAAGGCCAGGCAGTGGCATTGTCTCCTTTCTTAGCCTTTCCATACACAGAGCCACAGAGCAGCAACACATGGTTCACATGGTTCACTTCGACTTAGTACACATGGGTGTCCCTGCCCTGGTGATTATCTAAGGCTCTACCCCATACAACTTACTGGTGCACTTTTCTACAATAGGTCATGCTACTAAGACAGGGAATCAAAGCAGCTCTACCTAATACATAGAAACAAACACAGGGGAGGCTGCCAAAATGAGGAGACAAAGAAATATGACCCAAATGAAAGAACAGAACAAAACTCCAGAAAAGGAACTAAACAAAATGGAGATTAGCAATCTATCAGATGCAGAGTTCAAAACACTGGTTATTAGGATGCTCAAGGAACTCACTGGGTACTTCAACAGCATAAAAAAGACCTAGGCAGAAATGCAAATTACATTAAGTGAAATAAAGAGAAATTAACAGGGAACCAACAGTGGAGTAGATGAAGACAAGAATCAAATCAATGATTTGGAACATAAAGAAGAAAACAAATTCAATCAGAACAGCAAGAAGATAAAAGAATCCAAAAAACAAGGATAGAGTAAGGAGCCTCTGAGATAATTTCAAATGTACTAACATTTGAACCATGGGGCTGCTGGAAGGAGAAGAGAAAAAGAACAAGAAATTGAAAACTTCTTTGAAAAAAATAATGAAAGAAAATTTTCCCAATTTGGTGGAGGAAAAAGACATACAAGTCCAGGAAGCACAGAGAGTCCCAAACAAGATGGACACAAAGAAGACCACACCAAGACACACAATAATTAAAATGCCAAAGTTTAAAGATAAAGAGAGTATCTTGAAAGCAGTGAGAGAAAAGCAGACAGTCACCTACAAAGGAGTTCCCATAAGGCTGTCAGCTAATTTCTTAAAAGAAACTTTGCATGCTAGATGGAAATGGCAAGAAGTATTCAAAGTGATGAAAAGCAAGGACCTACAACCTAGATTATTGTATCCAGCAGAGCTGTCACTTAGAATGGAAGAGCAAATAAGTGCTTCCCAGACAAGGTAAAGGTGAAGGAGTTCATCATCATCAAGCCATTATTGTATGAAATGTTAAAGGGACTTATCAAAGAAAAAGAAGATCAAAACTATGAGCATTAAAATGGCAATAAACACACAACTATCAACAATTGAATCTTAAAAAACAAACTAAGTAAACAAGCAGAACAGAAACAGAATTTCTTGGGAGGAGGAAGGAGGAGCATGGGGGCAAAGGTGCAGGGATTAAGAAGTACAAATTGGTGGTTACAGAATAGAGAGAGAGATGTTAACAGTAGAAGAAATGGAATAGCCAAAAAACTTATATGCATGACCCATGGACATGAACTAAGGTTGGGGGAATTGCTGGAGGGAATAGAGGCTTCTACTGGGTAGAAGGGGAAAAGGGGTAAAACTGGGAAACTGTAATAGCATAATTAATAAAAATATTTTTCAAAAAGGCAGTCCTTCATACTCACCTTCCTCAAGTAGCTAATGTAGTGTCTTGCTCACTAGTACAGTCAGCCCTCTGTATCCATATCCATGGCCTCAACAAATCATGGATCAAAAATATCTTTTTTTAAATGTTATGCTGTTGCTGACATGTACATGGTAGTTACTATGTGATGTTCTGATGTATATTATGTACTAAAGCTAAGATGGGTGCATCTGTACTGAACATGTACAGTTTTTTTTATTCTTGTCATTATTTCCTATTCAGTATACAACTATTTGCATAGCATTTACAATATTTTAGGTATTATAAGTGATCTAAAGATGATTTAAAGCTTACAGGGGGTGTGTGTAGGTTATGTTTAAGCAAGGGACTTGAGCTTGTGTGGATTTGTTATCCATGAGGAGTTCTGGAACCAATCCTCCATGGATACTGAGGAATTACTGTACTTAATAAATATTTATTTGAGTATTTATGGTTGAACTGTATTGAAATGTAAAGTAAAGTTTATGTGAAGTTATTTTCATAAAATCATAGAATTTTAATGCCAGAGAGAATTTAAAGACCTACGGGTGAGGAAACTGAGGCCTAGGGAGACTACGTCAGAGATTGTGTGTCCTTGACTTACCCAAGGACACACAATCAGAAACAAAAACCCAAGACTCAGAACAAGTTCCCCAGGACTTAATTCTTATCATCCTATAGAACATTCAGGCACAATACTGATATGCTAACCTTAGACTATATCTTGAGGAAACTGTCTGATTTCAGAGCCATACATAGAGAGCCTGCTGGCTCTCTATGTACAAATTTCATTTCTGTTCTCTCATTTGTTCTCATCTGTGCCTTCTGTGATAAAAGTCTTAGTTTTAAATCCATGCTTATATTGCTGTCTGCTTTCACTTTTATCTCCTCTAACATAACTCCTAGCTACAGCTACAAACGCTGTAGTTTTCGTCTTTATGTGGGTGATAAATAGGGTTCAAATTTCTGACATTATGAGGTTTATAATGGGTCACTTTAATCTAGGAGATGCGCATTGCCTACCCAGCTTCCAAAAAAGGAAGGGAATATGTAAAAATGATCTGAATGATTTTAACAAATTGGCTTTCCTTTTTCCCTCCTTCCTTTTTAATCTTTTCAAACTCACTGTCTTCTAATATAATAAGGAAAAGAATGAGATGCTTCCTAAAATGTATCCCAGATTAGACTTTTTATCTTTCAAATAATGTCTGTTATGTGTAGTCCTTCATGGCTTCTGACTTTTGTTTCATTTTAATTCCTTCCTTCAACAGACATGAAAGCTTTCTGACATGCCCTAAGGACTGCTACATATGCAGCATGATTACCTCTTTACAGGACTGGGGTCCTTCAATGTGTATTATTTAGGAGGTAAGACCTTTGGCAATACAAATCACCTTCATAAAGCTGACATTTTATTCTTTGGGTGACCCTTCTTGTTCAAATATCCAACCATTTTCCAAGCATGGAACATCACACAGAGCATCAGAACTCCAGCCAAGTCTGGGTGGAGAGGGGCAGGTCAGAGACAGTCTCAGTCATATTTTAAATTCTCATTTCTTCCATTGGCGTATGTCCTAAATGCTATTTAATAGTAGTTAGTGCCAATTTCTTTTGTTTCTGGGAATATATCTCATGTGTACCTAACATGAGTTTAATTCCTCATCAGAGTCAAAATTAGAGTTTGCAGGAAATACAAATAATCCTTCGCAGAGATTGAACAGTCCTGGATTTATTGCTGGATTACGGGTTCTCCTACTTGAGAGTGTTTTGGCTGCTCTGCCCTCAAGCTGAGAATGAAGAAGTAGAACACATTGTAAAGGATTTGTAGCAAGTAGGAGAAACTGGAAGATGGCCAAAGTTAATCAGTAAGAAGCATCAGATTCCTTAATCAATTGGGTTGGTGTCTCTCAAAGAACATTTTGTAGATGTATAAGTGCAAATATATAGATACAAATTAGTAAAGTTTGCCATCGCTCAGAAAACATGTCTCTGTTAGTTAGGGTTCTCCAGAGAAATAGAACCAATAGAACATGTGTACACACACACACACACACACACACACACACACACACACACACACACATTTATTTTAAGGAATTGGCTCATGCAGTTCTGACATTTGTGGGGCAGGTCAGCGGGCTTGAGAGCCAGGGAAGAGCTGATGTTGCAGCTGGAGTCTGAAGGCAGAATTCCTTCTTTCTCAGGGGACCAGAGTCTTGTTCTCTTAAGGCCTTCAACCCATTGGATGAGGCCCACTCACATTAAGAGAGTAATCTACTTTATTCAAAATGCACTGATTTAAATGTTAATCTCAACTCAAAAAATATCTTCACAGCAACATCTAGACTGATGTTTAACCAAGTATCTAGGTACCATGTCCTACTCAAGGTGACACAAAATTAACAATTGTTCTGTTATATGCTTAACCTGAGGTTATCCACAAGGAAATTAAAACATTACTATCTTTTGTGCAGTATCTTGGAGTTTTCAAAGCACTTTATCATTTTGACCTTTAAGACATTGACATGAAAACTTTACAGTTGAGATCACTAGAAAATTGAAAAAAAATAGGCCCCTTTTCAATTTTAAGACCTTGGTCTGGAATTTGTAATACAGCAATTGCAACAATTAATACAATAAATGGTTCCATTTCACCTACTTAATCCATCACATGACTATCAAGTGTGTAGGTCTGATGGTTTCCTTTTAGATACAGACCTAATCACAATTGGTAACATTATGTCTGTGAAGGGGGGCAAGTCCCAACTACATGCTAACAGAGTTTCTCTCACACTGGGATGAACCATGAACTAAAGCTCCCAAGCAGATAAGGGCAGCAGACATAAGCTATGCATTTATCAGCTCCCATCTTCTGTCCCTCTAGGCCCACAGCTCCCGCTTCTGAGTAGTGGCTGGGTACCAGGCAAGGAGAGCTGTGGGAGGTTAAAGACACTCTCAGGCCCTGTCTGAGACCCACCCTGCCCCTACCAGCAGGACTGTCCCCAGTCTTTTCCCCTCTCTTGGCAAGCTCCTCGACCACACTCTGAAGTTTGCAGGGGGCTGGGTGCAAGGGGTGGTCACAAGATAAAAGGACCCTGGAATCCTGAGACCTGCTTGATAAAGAGCTATCAAGGAAAACTATCTGACCAGCATGACATGAGCAAGCAAAATCCTTTGTGGTGTTAAGCCACTAAAAGCTGTGGTTTATTTATTAGCCACCATAACCTCTTCCATCCCAATAGAATGCATTACCTATCTTGTTATCTGACAACGTAAGACATTTCATAAAGCAAGTAGTATATTTTAAAGAAGATTCTTCATGTGGAACACTTTTCAGAGAACAAATAGCATAATAGATTAAGTTAACTGCTCACAGCAGCTTTATTACACATTTACAGGCTTCCTTCCTTCCTTCAGCTGTTTCTTGTACTGGCCAAACCTCTAGCATGACATTAGTGAGGCCTAGCCATTTCTTCCCTCTCTACTCTCATCTTTCTCTCCCTGTATCTCATATTATTTCTAGAAATATCAAGCTGCCTGTGCTTCTTTGCATATACTCCACCATTTCACAATGCTGCTCATTTATTTTCCTGCCTGGTCCATTTTTTCCTGAGCTATCTTTAACTGCCCTACTTGTGGAGTTCCAGCCAGAGAAATAGAACCACGGAGCTGGTTAACCAGTTAATACATGACTATTGTTTCTACACCTGGTGCTGAGCCTGAGGTCTGCAGGGCAGGCAGTTGAGAAGGAAAGATAGACATGAAGTGGGGAAAGCACGGGTAAACCTGAACCCACAGGGATAAGCTGAGAGCACAGAGGATGAAGGAACCCAGCCTGGTGTCTTGTGTGTCTAATGTCAGTGATGCTGTCGGGGAAGCTGGCTTCCTTCATCACAGATCTAAATACACACATGGGCAGGAGTCAAAGAGAGGGTGATGGAGGAATGAGGATGGAGAGAATGGGAACAGAAGTCACTGCGGGCCCAGTTGCTGTCCCATCCCAGCAAAGTAAGACAACAGATCTGCAGCCACAGGACGAGCTATAGCTGGGCCTGCATTGATGTTCTGAGCATAAACATGACTGCTGCTTCTCTTCCACTTTCCAGGCCTCAGACACATTGCTGTTCCTGTTCTATCCTTTCTTACCATTTTATGCATACCATTGTCACAGCACTTAACACATAATGTTTAACTCATTTAATGTGTCTATCTCTTCAGAGTGGAATGTCAGGTTCCTGGCAGCAGGGCCCATGTGTTGTTCATTTTTCTGCCCCAAGTACAGTGTCTGGCGCATAGCTAGTCTTCAGTAAATGAACAGAACTGTTGACATCCATGCTTTCGTTGATTTATTACTGCCACTCCTCAAACAAGGATCACACTTATAAGAGAAGAAGGGCAGTAAAAGTCCCCCTCTTCTCTGTAGTGCTCAAGTCTGAACCCAAGTGTACTCCACCTTGAACTGACTCAAAAAGGATCACCATGTAGACCAGTCCCCTAACTGGGTGACTAAGCATGTGTGAGCTTAGACCAGGAACTAATAGTCATAGAATATTTCTTTGGTGACAGACATTCTTCTAAATACCTCACATGCTTGGACTCATTTTGATCCTCACAGAGTTGTATAAGGTAGGTATTATTACTCCCAAGGAGGATACAGAGCTGCTAGATAATCTGCCCACAGCTGGTCCAGATAACAGCTGGATTCGTCTGACTCCAAAATTCATGCTTATTCTGCTGCACTGAATTTCCTCCCCAGCCCCAGTTTGGGGACTGCAGGTGGCTGGACCAGCACAGTGACTCAGACAGGCCTTAAACTGGAAGAGAAGGAAGTGGCGCCATCAGCTGGTGCTGTAAAAGGCCTGAGGTGCTTATAAACAAATCTTCTCTTAATGGACCCCACCCTCCTCCCACGGAGGGTTGGCAGTAAGAGCCAGGGTGCAAAACACCACCTCCCTCCTTCCCCATCCCTGTCTTCCACACCCTGGGCTGCTCTGGCCCTGTTGGGCATCCCTCCCACCACCCTCCTTTCGCTTTTTTCTTCCTCCCACATCTTTTCCTAAGGCTGGCTTTCCTGGTGGTTCCACTGCTGACAGCTGCCCTGGATAATCATGTTTTAAGTAGACCCCTCCAGTGAAGGGCTGTGATTACCCCAAAAACCCCAACACCCCCACCCCACAGGCTGGCCTGATTTCTACTCCCAAGCTCTTGGAATGTAACTATCTGGTACTTCAAATGGCATGGCTTTAGAAACAAAGCATAATTGCTTTGGGAAGCTCATGGAGGGTGGCATGGTGAGGTGGCCTTTGGACTTAGACCAGCCTGAGTGTGAATCTTCACTATGTCACTTACTATATGATTTCAGGTAAGCTGCTCAAGCCCTCTGGGCAACACTTTCCTGATCTCCAAACTGAAAACAGTGTCCACTCATGAGTGGCTGGAAAGGTAAATGGAATGGAGGCACAGGCCTGACCAGCAGTCACTGGTGTGGGGATAGTGTGGCGGCTGCAAATAGCACCACCCGATTGAGAGAAGTGGAGGAAGTGGCTGGACTTAGAGCAAGTTTATGGTTCTTGTAGCACTCAGTTGCTCAGTGCACAGGGGACTTGGAATAATGCAGTCAAAATAAAAGCACTCCCACTTCTTACTGTAAGACACAGACACTGCTTCTGTCCTTCATTAAATTAGATTCAGTCAGATTCAGTCATTCCCCTGAATACCTACTGTGCACCATCCACTATGTCCCACACTGGGTGTGGAGGGTATTTAAAGATACCATAGATAAACAGTTCTTGGCTTCAAGGAGATTTCAGTCTAAGTGTTTCGGAAAAGAAAGGCATTTGGATCACGTGAATAAGGGGTTAACAGCAGCTCTTTCTGCCTTTATGCAATTGCTACTTAACAGCAGTAAATTCTCATCTGAACTGCAATTGACCCTGTGCACACAATCATGTTATTCATATTCTTATAAACAGAGGGTACAGTATGTATAATTTCCTAGATGTCTGGGAGGGGATGTATCATAACTAAACTCCAACTTTTCCTTTGGAGAACCAGTCCCATTTGTTTCTGGTTAGCTTCAAAGCACAAACTAATTTTTTCCTTTTATGTGTCAGTAACTTGAGTGAAATTTGTCACTTGTTTTTATGAAAACTTCTTTGCCATTGCCTTCATTGCTTGAAAAAAAATCCACCCATAACAACTCACTCTTCCTACATGGTACAAGGCACTCAAAATGCAATGAAAGAATGGTGGTGTCATTTCTAGTCATGGAAACTAACAAGAATCCCACAGAATGGTTTGAACCCCTCTGTCTGACAAGAATCTATTTTCAAGTGCCTACTATGAGAGCAAGACCACTGGTGACATCTTGTTCCAATTTAAGCAAGGTTGAGCTGTGGGCCAGCTCCTTCAAATCATAACCAGCACAGAAATTACCTCCTACCAAAAAACCACAAGGGTTAGACTCTGTAAGAATGAGTCCCAGAAAAGTTGGAACTCTCACATCCAAGCATATTTCTGAAGTAATCCAGTCAAGAACAGCGTTTTTATTTTCTTCAGTTGGGGGATTTCTTGTTTGTGCTGGGGTGAAGTATAAGGTTTAGAGGGTGGTTGGGAATGAAGAGCACCTTTATTTTGCCTTAAAAAGGGCCAATGACTCTTTCACCACTTCACTTTGAGCCAAAGCTATTTAGAAAATGTTCAACCTATTTTTACCTCTCTATATACATATTTAATAGAGATACCATGTCATTAGCAAATTACCAGAAAACATGAGCTGACTCTCTCAGAAATGACTCAGAGTAAACAGGATGTCTCTCTAGGAGCACAGTTCTCCCAAGGGACTGCTTCCTCTGAACTGCATTTTCTGTCCCTGGGCATGCCCTAGTTCATCCCAAGGACTGTGAAGATTGTGATACTTTAGGGAGGTTCCCTGTCCATTCCCCAAAGCCCAAATATTATTATATACAGTGTGGCTTTGAACTCTTCATTTACTTACCCTCCCTAAGTTCAAGTGACGGATGAGCAAGAACAGAACTGGGAGTGGCCCTTATGATTCAAATATGTTGGGTACAGCCAGGATAAATGAGGAGCAGTCAGTTCACATTTTGGATCCCGGAGCATAATGTGTGTGTCACTATGGGGATGACGTACAGGACTAAGGGGGAGGGCAGTGCTGAGGACACACATCAGCAGTGGTCACTTTGACTGCTTTTGCAGTAGAGATGAAGAATATTGGTTGTAAGGGACCCTCTGGATCTACAACCTTTTACAAGGCAGTAGATTCAAGCAGCACGGGGTGGACTGTGATGGATGCTATGATGTGCTGCCCAGGTCCCCCCTCAGCCCCTAGAGGGATTACCTTGGCTGAAGAGTGGTACCTTCCTCATGCCTACACCCACTTTGTAGAGTAGCCAACACCTGATTCCTGATTGTGGATGTATAAAGCCCTGGCATCCTCACCCCAATTTGGGACAACTCTGAAGGCTCATCCCAGCCCAGGACAATTTGCACGGCCATCTGAGACCTCCTTGAGACTGCATCACAGCTCAGCTTCTCTCTCTTCCCAATCCTGATTACTTCCCTTCTGGAGTACTGATCCAAACAGTATCCCTAACAGGACTCCTGCACACTAATTTCCTTCTCAGAATCTGCTTCACAGGAAACCCAACCTGTGGTAAGATAGACCTGGCTCTTTATTTCCTCTTATATGTAACACTAATGCAATTTGTATTATTTCCCTATATGTCCTCCATCAAGAATTTACAGAAAGGTGTGCTCCACCAAAACATGGGAACAAAACAGGAAGGAAACCTGGGACCCAGGAAGCAAGGGATTCAACAAAGAAAGAAGCTCCAGACAGCAAAGTGACCAGTTCATCCTGGAGCCGGAAGAGAGAAATATCCAAGAGGGATATCTCCAAGAAAGAAAGAAAAAAGTGGAATCAAACCCCTAACATGTTTCAGTATATTTAGAAGATCCTGGACTTTCATAGCTCAAGTAGGGATTGGTGTCATAAGTACCCAGGAAACTAAGCAAATGAATACATGACCAGATGAGACAATTGTTAATATCTGAGAAATGAAAATGTTTCTCAAGAAAGAAAATAGAATATGAGTTCACTGCTTGGCTGGGCTTGAAAAATATTTACCTGTTTCTCATAGTGCAAACACTGAATATTGACTTGAAAAATGGAGCTATTGGGAAAATAAAACAAGAGGCAGGTTTGTTTGTGGGGAAGCTGATGTAAGAGCTAAATCCTCACTTTTTTCAGGAGGAGGTCAGAAGGTTAGATCTAAAATAGGAAAATAAAAGAGACAAATGGGATAAACAGATTACTCTGACATGTAGAAATAAATAATGTAAGAAAGAACTAAAAGTGTTGGAAGTTGCAGCTCTGAGAAGTAAAAATCCAAGAAGAGAAGAGTGGAACAAAGAACTGATTACACTTTTCTTGTCATAAATTGTGTAGAACTATTTGACTTCTTAAAACTATTTACATGTGTTACTTTAAAATAATAAATATTAACTTTTAAAAAAAATAAGAGGTTTCCCTGACCAGTGTGGTTCAATTGGTTGAGCATTGTTCTGCAAAGCAAAAGACCACTGGTTCAGTTCCTGGTCAGGGCATATGCCTGGGTTGCGGGTATAGTCTCCAGTTAGGATGCATGCAAGAGTTAACTGGTTGATGTTTCTTTCTCACATGAATGTTTCTCTCCTTCTCTTTCTCTCTCCCTTCCCCTCCCTCTAAAAATAAATTAAATCTTTTTTTTAAAAAAGTAAGAGGGCCCCCAAAATACTTGATTGATTGGTGGACTAATTTGTCTATGCCAAAGAATTTTTTGATTTTCAATAAAAAGTGCCAGGGGAAATCCAAGATGGCAGCAGAGTAAATGTAAGCTACACTAACCCCCACCCAGGACCAAACTGGAATTACAACTAAATTACAGAAAACCATCTTGAATAACCAAATGAACAGTAGCTGGAGAGAAGCCTTATAACCAAAGACTTATGGACCGCATAACCACAATGAGACTTGCAGGAAGTGCAGACTGGGCTCCCAGGGGCAGCAGCTAAAGTTCAGGAGGGATATTTCAGTGGCTGGAGTGGGCAGTATTCCCCCTGAGAAGTATGGAGTCTATTCTGTGGTCTATACTCCCTTCTCTACAGCACCAGAATGGGGAAAGGAACCCAAATAACATCTGGCTGTGAAAAGTGGCAGGATTTCTGTCTACCAGGGACAGACAACTAGAGATACAGAAAGCCCTTTAATGGGCCTACACACAAAATTTCATTTGTAGGCACTTACCCTGGGCTCTGGCAATGGGAGGACATATCGGACTAGAGCCATGTGAGAAGAGTCTGGGTTTGATGGATATGGGGAGAGAGCTGAAGGGTCACTCACCAGGATCCCTGTGCTTAGTCATTCCCCATACTGCAGAAGCCATCTTTCTTGGGCAGAGCACTCCTCTCCAAGCAGCATTAGCCTGAGGAAAAGCAATATCCCTACCTAGAGAAATCTCTTGCTCCCCACCCTGTGTAGCTTAAGCCCAAATGCTGAGGAGGACCAGTGGAGGCACTTTCAGTGATTAAGTCCAACAGAAAGCTTGAAGGATGTGGCAGATCTTCTGAGTAATTAGAGACTTTACTGACCCTGCCCCAGGTCCAGTGCTGATAAAAACTGGGCTCGGTGTACAGCTTTATTTTTTCTACACACACCCAAACCCAGCACAGGGAGCCACAAGCTGTGGATAGCTGGTAGCTCCAAACAGGATGCCCAGGGCCAGACACATGCAGCATCTGACATAGGGTCTTCACCATAATTTTTGCAGATCTACATAATCCATAAAAACAAACAAGAAGAGGCAGCCAAAATGGGAAGTCAAAGAAACAGGCCCCAAATGAAAAACCAAAAGAATTCTCCAGAAGAAGACATAGGGATCAGCTCATGACCAATGGGTGGGGAGGGGGATGGTGAATGGCGGAATGTGTGTCCATCCAACAGGGAGCCTGGCCTCCTCTCAAGTCACAGCAGCAGAAGGAAGCTTTCTTTGGAAACCCAATTGTCTGTCTCCTCTCTTCCTTCCTCTTCTGTCTGAATGCCACCCAGGACTGGGCCTTTTTTGTGCCAAGGATAGACTCCTCCTGTGCCAATGAGGGGTTGTGGAGTAGACTCAGAAATTGCACATGGAGCAGCTCCCACCTGGCCCACTGGTTCCCACCTATTCTAACATCTCCATGAAGCGAAGCAGGTGTTCTCTGCACTGGGGCAGAGACACTTGCCTAGGACCTCTTTCGTCCATTGCGATGAAACTTCTCAGAATGATAGACAGTGATAGAAAAGGTAATCACTGTGATGACAATGTTATACATATATGTGCATTTTGTTTTGTTTTGGGGGCATACAGGTATAAGTTTCTAATGAATAAGCTGTGGGGTGATCACATTGTAAACAATATGAATGCAGAATGGCCGTATTGTACACCTGAAAGGAATATGCTATTGCATACTGGCAGTACTTAGGGAAAAATTGTTTTAAAGAAAAGCTATATAAAATGGATGCAAGTAATCTATCAGATATAGAGTTTAGGGTAATGATTATAAGGATGCTCAACAGAATGGAAAAAAGCATAGAAACCATAAAACAGGAATAGTCAGAAATAAAGAATGCAATATCTGAAATAAACCATACACTGGAAGCAATAAACAGTAGCTCAGATGAAGCAGAGGAGTGAATCAGCAATCTTGAAGACAAGATAGAAAAAAACAACCAAGAGAGCAGCAAAGAGAAAAAAGAATTTTAAAGAACAAGAATAGTTTAAGGGACCTTTGGGACAACATGAAGTGTAACAACATCCACATCATGGGGATACCAGAATAAGAGAGTGAGCAAGGGAAATAAGGAACAAAACTTCCCTAACTTGGTGAAAAAAAAAGACGTACAAGTCAGAAAACACAGATAGTCCCAAACAATATGGACCCAAAGAGGCCCACACCAAGTCACATCTCTTAAGAGCCACAGAAGAAAAGCAGTTAGTTACCTACAAGGGAGCTCTCATTAGACTGTTATTTAATTTCTCAACAAAAATATCATAGGCAAGAAGGGTTTGGCATGAAATATTCAAGGTGATAAAAAGTAAGGATCTATAACCAAGGCTACTTTACCTAGCAGGGTTATCATTTGAAATTGAAAGAGAAATAAAGAGCTTTCCAGATGAGAAAAAGGTAAAGGAGTTTGTTTAAAGGGCTTGCTGGAAGAAGGAGAGGGAGAAGGAGAAGGAGAAGGAGAAGAAGGAGGAGGAGGAGGGAAAAGAGGAAGAGGAGAGGTGGAAGAGGAGGAGGAAAAGAGGGGGGAGGAGGAGGAGAAGGAAGAGATGGAGAAGAAAAAGAAGGAGGAGTGAGGGGAGGAAGAGGAGAAAAGGTGGAGGAAGAGAGAGGAGATGAGGAGAAAGAAGAAAAAGAATGGGAAGGAGTAGGAAGAGGAGGAAAATAGATAAAAATAAAATGAAATAAACACATATCTATCAATAATCACTTTAAATGTAAATGGTTTAAATGCTCTAATCAAAAAATTTAGGGATAAGAAAACAAGACCCATATGTATTTTGTCTCCAAGAGAGCCACCTCAGAACTAAAGATACACACAGATTAAAAGTAAAGGGATGTGATATATTTCATGCAAATGGAAATGACAAAAAAACCTGGGGTAGCAATAATTATATCTGAGAGAATAGTCTTTAAAATCAAGGCTATAATAAGAGACACAGAAGGATACTACATAATGATAAAGGGAACAATCCAACAAGAAGATATAACCCTAGTAAACATTTATGTACCCAGCATAGTGGTACCAAAATATGTAAAGAAAATCCTGATGGACATAAAAAAAGAGATTGATAGAAATACATTGATAGTAGGGGATTTTAACACCCCATTGATATCAACGGATAGACATTCCAGACAGAAAATCAACAAGGAAACAGCAGCTTTATTGACACATCAGATCAAATAGATTTAGTTGATATCTTCAGAGCATTTCGTCCCAAAGCAGCAGAATATACATTCTTTTCAAGTGCACATGGAATGTTTTTGAGGAAATATGACATGCTAGGACACAAAACAAGTCTCAATAAATTTAAGAAGATTGAAATCATATCAAGCATCTTCTCTGATCATAATGCTATGAAACTAGAAGGCAAGCACAAGAAGAACACTAAAAAATACACAAAGACATGGAAGCTAAATAACATGTTATTAAACAATGAATAGGTCAACAATGAGATCAAGGAAGAAATCAAGATACCTTGAAACAAATGAAAATGAGGACGTGACAATATGAGATCTGCAGGACACTGGGAAAGCAATCCAAAAGGGGAAATTCATAGCATTAGAAGCCTATGACAAGAAACAGGAAAAATCTCAAATAAACAATCTAACTTTACACTTAAAGAAACTAGAAAAAGAACAACAAGCAAAACCCAAAGTGATTAAAAGGATGGAAATAATAAAGATCAGAGCATAAATAAATGAAACAGTGTCTTAAAAATATACAAAAGTTCAATGAATCCAAGAGCTGGTTCTTTGAAAAGATAAACAAGATTGATAAACTTTTAACCAGACTCATCAAAAAAAATGAAAGAGGACCCAAATAAATAAAATCAGAAATGAAAGAGGAGAAATAACAACTGATACCAAACAAATACAAAAGATTGTAAGAAAATATTATGAAACACCATATGCCAACAAACTAGACAACCTGGATGAAATGGATAAATTCCAAGAAACATACAATCTCCCAAAAATAAATCAGGAAGAATCAGAGAATCAGAACAGACAGATTACACCTAAGGAAATTGAAGCAGTAATAAAAAAAACTCCCAATAAACAAAGTCCTGGACCAGATGGCTTCACAGGTATATTTTACCAAACATTCCAAGAACTAACACCTCTTCTCAAACTATTCCAAAATATTCAAGAAGAAGGAAGAGTCTCAACTCATTTTATGAGGCCAGCATTATCCTAATTCCAAAACCAGATAAAGACACTAAAAAAAAAAGAAAATGATAGGCCAATGTACGTGATGAATATAGATGCTAAAATCCTCAACAAAATATTAGCAAACCAGATCTAGCAATACATTAAAAAGATCACACACCATGATCAAGTGGGCTTTATCCAAAGGATTCAAGGTTGATATAACATTAACAAATCAATAAATGTGATTCACCACATAAACAAAATGAAGGATAAAAACCACATGATCATATTAATACATGCAGAAAAAGCATTTAATACAACCCAACACCCATTTAGGGAAAAAAAAAAAACTCTCAGCAAAGTGGGAATAGAGGGAATGCACCTAAACATAATAAAGGCCATATATGGCAAATGCACTGCCCGTCATAATCAACAGGCAAAACTTACAAGCATTCCTCTTAAGATTAGGAATGAGACAGGGATGTCCACTTTCACCTCTCTTATTCAACATAGTACTGGAACTCCTAGCCACAGCAATCATACAAGAAGAAGAAATAAAAGGCATCCAAATTGTAAAGAAAGAAGTATAACTGTCTTTATTTGCAGATGGCATGATACTGTACATAGATAACCCCAAAGATTCCACCAACAAACTACTAGAACTGATCATGAATTCAGTAAAGCAGCAGGATACAAAATTAATATCCTGAAATTAACTGCATTTTTATATGCCAATAATGAACTATCAGAAAGAGAAATTAAGAAAACAATCCCATTTACAATTGCTGCAAAGAGAATAAAATACCTAAGAATAAATTTAACCAAGGATGTAAAAAAGTTGTACTCAGAAAAGCATACAACACTGAAGAAAGAAATAAGAAGACACAAATAAATGGAAGCACATACCATGTTCATGGATAGGGAGAATTAACATAATTAAAATGTCTATACTGCCCAAAGCAATCTATAGATTCAATGCAATTCTTATCAAGATACCAATGACATATTTCACACAACTAGAACAAATATTCTAAAAATGTATATGGAACCACAAAAGACCCTGCATAGCAACAGCGATCTTGAGAAAGAAAAACAAAGTTATAAGAATCACACTATTTAATATCAAACTATCACACTACCAAACTATACTATAAAGTCAAAGCAATCAAAACAGCATGGTACTGCCATAAAAACAAACACATAGATCAATGGAACAGAATAGAGAGCCCAGAAATAAAGCCACACCTTTACAGTCAATCAATATTCATAGAGGAAGTAAGCACATACAATGTACTAAAGAGAGTTTATTCAATAAATTATGTTAATTATAATTAAATAAATTATAAATAAATAAATAAATAAACAATAAATTATGTTTAATTATAATTAAATTCCAAATTATAATTGGAAAAATTGGACAGATACATGCAGAAACATGAAAATAGACCACCTTCTTACAACACAGCCAAGAATAAATTCAAAATGGATTAAATACTTAAATGTTAGACTTGAAACCATAAATATCCTAGAAGAAAACCTAGGCAGTAAAATCTCAGACACTGCTCATAGCATTATTTTTTCTGACATATCTCCTCAGGCAAGGGAAACAAAAGAAAAAAATGAACAAATGGAAGTACATCAAACTAAAAAGGTTTTGCACAGCAAAGGAAACCATCAACAAAATAAAAGACAACCCACTGAATGGGAAAACATATTCACTGATAACATCTGATACAAGGTTAATATCCAAACTTTATGAAGAACTTATAAAACTCAACACCAGAAAAACCAAACTATCCAATTAAAAAGGAACTAAGGATTTGAATAGATATTTCTTTAAAGAGGACATACAGATGCCCAACAGACATATGAAAAGATGCTCAATGTCACTAATCATCAGAGAAAAGCAAATTAAAACCACGATGAGATAGCACCTCACATGGGTCAGAATGGCTATCACCAATAAATCAATAGACAACAAGTGCTGGCAAGGATGTGGAGAAAGGGAGAATCCTTTTGCACTGTTACTGGGAATGCAGACTGGTGCAGACACTGTGCAAACAGTATGGAGATACATCAAAAAATTTAAAATGGAATTGCCTTATGATCCAGCAATTCCACTTCTGGGAATTTATCTGAAGAAAACTGAAATACTAATTCAAAAGAATATAAGCACTCCTATCTTCACTGCAGCATTATTTACAATAGCCAAGATTTGGAAACAACCCAAGTGTCTATCAGTAGATGAGTGGGTAAAACAACTCTGGTACATTTACACTATGGTATACTACTCCACTGTAAAAAAGAAAAAAAATAACCATTTGTGACAGCTTGGATGGACCTGGAGAACATTATGCTAAGTGAAATAAACCAACCAGAGAAAGACAAATACCAGATGATTTCACTCATATGGGAAATCTAATGAACTGAACTAACAAGCAAAATATAGACAGACTCATAGATAGCAGGATGACAGCTAAGGTAGGGGGTAGTGTTATTGGGTGGAGGGATTGAGCAAAAAAGAAAAAGGACTCATGGACACGGACAATAGTGTGATGACTGAGGGACTGGGGATGCAGAGTGAAGTGGGTGGAAGAGGGTATAAGAGGGATAAATGGTAATGGAAAAAATACAATAAAAATATATAAACTTACAGAGAAAAAAAAATAGCTCCAGGAGTAAGGAGTGGATCATAGCTCTCAAAAAAAAAATAATAATTCACAGCTTGTCCATTTACTTTAACCACAGTCCCCTCCTATACTTACCCAGCTGAGAATTAGGAAGCAAGCCACCACAGTCAGGGCACTGAGTCACTGCTGGGACTGGGAAAGACCTGCACCCAAATGTTGGCACTTCATTTATTTGTTTAGGAAAGTGCCTAATCCGGTCCCTTCATTGAGACATTAGTTTTTAACTTTTATTATGTAAATGTTCAAACATGCACAAAAGTGGAAAGGAGCTCCATTTACACATTCCCCACCTTTAGCAGTTACCAACATTTACCAATTTGTTTTATTTGCTCCCCCATTCCACCCCACCCCGTCTTATTTATTTCATCTAGAATATTTTAAAGCAAATCCCAGACATTATGGTATTTTTCCCCATAAATAACTTAGTATGAATCTCCAACTGATAGGATCTTTTATTTTTTTACACAATCACCATGCCATTATCACACCTAAAAAAATTAACAATAAATCCTCAATATTATCTAATACCCTGACCATATTTAAATTTTGCTGATTGTCTCAAAGGTATGATTATGCAGTTTTGTTTGAATCAAGATGCAAATAAGATCCACATATTGCATTTGATTGCTATGACTTTTAATTCTCTTTTATTCTCTAATAGCCCCTCTCTGTTATTTTTCATGCCATTGATTTGTTGAGGAAATGAGGTCATTTATCCTATAAAATGTCTCACATTCTGGATCTGACTCATTGCTTCTTTGTGTCATTTAATTTCTTCTAGTTCTTGTGTTTCTTGTGAATTTGTTGTCAGGTGTAGATGGATCTTTTGGGGGCAGGAATATTTGCTAAGTGATGTTGTGTTCTTCCTATCATACTGCATCTCAAGCCTCATAATTCTGGCTGCCCCACTTTGAGTACTGCCAAGACTGGTCATTAGATTCACATAGTGTCAGACCAATCTCTCCAGCATGCAGTCCTCCACAAACTCTTCACCTAAAACTTTAGTATCTGTGACATATGGTTACCAGAGATCACCAAGAGCAATTCCTTTCACCTCTGGCCTCAGAAGTGTGGAAACTGGTGACATGTGTCTTCAGTCAGAATTGCTGAGGAAGAGTGACTGCTGTGTGCTACCCATTTTTCCCTCTTTTGACCAGGAGTCTCTGCATACAGTGTATGTTGTGTGTGGAGGGGAGATAACTTTTCTTAGTTTGTAGGTTTCCCATTAATGGAAGCCACACTTGAGGACCTGATTCAGAAAGCAAGATCCAGACTTTGAGCTGATGAAAAGATTTGGAAATGGAAAGATTTCGGGGAGAGTTAAGTGTATTTTGCATATGGAAGGGATATTCACTGTTGTGGCCAGGGGACATACAGTGGTAGATTGTTCCCAAGAATAGCCATGCCTCCCATCAGAGCTAGAGTTTATTTCTTCTCCCTCTGAATCCAGACTGACTTTGTCATTTGCTTCAACCAATAAATGATGCTGTCTTTTGCCAGTTTAGTCTTTTTTTTTAAGATTTTATTTATTTATTTTTAGAGAGGGAAGGGAGGGAGAAAGAGAGAGAGAGAGAGAGAGAAACATCAATGTGCGGTTGCTGGGGATCATGGCCTGCAACCCAGGCATGTACCCTGACTGGGAATCGAACCTGCGACACTTTGGTTCGCAGCCTGCGCTCAATCCACTGAGCTATGCCAGCCAGGGCACCAGTTTAGTCTTTAAAAGACCTGCCAGCTTTGAAAGTTTCTGCCTCCACTTTTGTGGAAGCCAACTACCATGTAAAGAAGCTCAGGACATATTAGGAATGATGAGAGTTCACCTGGAGGAGAACCAAGGCTCACTGGTGGCAGTCAGCACCAAGGCCTCAGATGTAGGTTGGGCCATCTTGGACATTCTGGTTCTGGTCAAGCTCCCATAAAATATTGCCACATGAGTGACCCTAGCTGACCCATATAATAGTGATTTGTCATGTATCAATGGATAGGTGAGATAGATAGCTAGATAGCTAGATAGATAGATAGATAGATAGATAGATAGATAGATAGATAGATGATAGATAGATCCATTGATGACTGTTGTTTGGACTCATTAGAGGTTGCAAAAAAGAACTTCCTCCCAAGAACTATTTGTTTACCCTAAATGCAAGAAAGGGAGGAAAAATACTTGATGCTTCCCTTTAATTTTGAATTTTCATAGTTTCCCACTAATTCCAATTCACCATTAAAGTTGGTAGTTTTCCTGCTTTTATTGTTTTGGGGTTTTAGTATCATTATGAAACTATGGATATTTATGTATTTAATGTATTTCAATCCATTGCAGCTATTATTGTTCCTGGTACTCAAATTATTCCTTCTTTGGTCCATGGGAGCCTCCTCAAGTTGGATTTCTGTCCTTGTGACATAATCATCATTAGTCTTTAATAGCTTCCTCACTTTCTGTCATAACAAGATAACCTACGTTCGCTGTATATATTTTTCCTGCCCCAGACCTAGAGTCAGCCGTTTCTCCAAGACATCCTAGTCCCTTTAGTGGGAAGTGTAACCTATTTATTCTTAATTTACATTCAATTTCAACAAACTCAGAAATTAAATTTCCTAGCCCCAGGTGCTTTGAAATATTATATTAGAAGTGGGTTGCTATAGATGTACGCCCACAACTGTGAAAGGGACAGCTAAGGGCCTATTAATAAAGAGAAAACTGGGGGAAATTATGCAAGGCAGAGATAAGAATTCAAAAATTTTAGCAATCTGGCCCACCTCCAAACTTGCATTCTCCAAGAAAAGCTCTTTAGTGTTCCCATTTGATATTAAATCTTTTGGCCTTACTTTACATTTTATTTATGCCTCTATTATATTTATCAAATTGCTGTTGTTTTGATCTGTTTGTCTAAATCAGTACCCTAGATGCCTATTAGAATCCTCTAAAGAGCTGTTTATTAAAAATAATAAAATGATATCTGGCCCCTAGTCCTGGAGATTCATATTCAGCTGGTCTGAAATGGGGCCTAGACATCTACGCACTTTTTTAACTTTGCCTGATTCTGATGGACTGCCGGCATCAGGGATCTCTGCTGTGGCTAGGCTGTGCCACTGAAAGGGTAGAGACTTGCTGAGTAGCCCCTGTATCTCCCATAGCTGCACTACCCAGAACTCCCTGCCATTCAGTGAATGCTCACTGATTGCAAATGGGATTGAAGTTACTAGGAGCCCTGAATCAAAAATTGCTAATCATTTTTGGGATAACAATTAGAGACAGTCATTCCTTCAAATGACTGACTGGACCAGAACTATCTGGAAAACTTGACTATTTAAAACAATGTATTTCCAAAGGTGTTCAGATATCATAGGTTTTCATTTATTTGGGGGAAATAAATACTATAGCGCAGAAGCTTTTCCCCAAAATATTAACTCTCCAGTTAGAAGCATAGGCTGGAATGACACTGATGAATGCAGAGTTGAAGTCCACATGTAAACAATGCACTGTGGGAGGCATGGTAATATGGTTTGGAAATAAAGCTACTGTGATATGGCCAACATCCAACAGAAGGCGCTCTGAACAAGCCAGTCTTCAACGGCCTTACATTGCTTCCTAACTGTCAATGTTCAATGAACTGGTGAGAAAGAAATAAATGTATCTTATGTAACATACTTTTTGTATACCTTAGCATTGAGCAGAGTGATAGACATACTAATAAGGGTTAAGTCTTTTAGAAAAGAACTCTGCATGTACTTACCACCTGCCCTCTTGTGTGAGTACTATATGTTACCACAGTGAGGGCCACATATTTTAACTGTCCTCATCAACATGATACACCCACAAAAGCACTGAAAATGTGATCCTTCCTATTTTAGGAGAAACAAAAACCTACAATTTTCTCTAAAAATGACCTACATTGGAATTTTCTTCCACCCATGAGAGCACTGCAGTTATGAACTCATAGTCCCAAGACCTGTGTCAACAACCTTCTAAAACACTGCTTCACTTCGATAATCACATATAATAAGCATTTGATTCCTTAAATTTTCATTAATTTGGAAATTTCTTTCACCTTAACAAAGCCAGATCTTTTTTCTCCATCTAATACAGCCCATCTGGTCAACAGCAGCCCCATATTAGGGTGCCTGCAAAGGTTCAAAGAAAAACTTTGTGTAATAGAGCCCCACCCCCTGAAAGGGGCCCAAGCCAAGAGGGTCTGGAGACTCCAGCACAGGCTTCATCCAGATCAGACCTAGTCCTGGAAAAAGACCCATTTTCAAGCCATGTATCTTTCTACCCACTATGAGTACCTTAGGATAAACTCTAGAGCCAAAGTCAAACTTTGAAATGAGACTTAGGCACTTGTTGTTCCTTAGGTGAATTTTATGAAGCTATTCTGAGCCTGGATCAGGAGTTTAAACAATCTAAAGTCCAAATCAAATTATGCAGAATGAGCTACTTCAGGTGGAGAATGGGGCATTATTTATATGTTGTCTATCCTTCAGGATTCTTTATGAAGCTAAGTATAGATTTGCCATGTAACTCCCAGACACTCTCCTGAAAGTAAGTGTTTATTCCTTTAGTGCTCCTCAACCAGTTGAGGTTTTTGAGTTCTGGTTGTCCCATTAACTGGAAGGGTGGGACCTCCAAGTTATGTTCCCACATGCTGATGTGATACCTCCTGACCTGGTTTCCAGCCTATATTAGCAGATTAGATTTGGAACTCAAATATGCCAAGGATTGGACTCACCTCATCAACTGTGAGATTTAGCTGTCCTGGCTTGTCTCAGCTTCTTCAGAAGAGGGTATTAAGATTCTGTGTTCATTGACTTCTGGATGCAATCTATTGTGGATTATCATTGCTTAAACGTTTTGATTTTTGGGAATATCTCATATCGTACCGGTAAATTTCAGTCTACCCCTTCAGACTGTGTGTGCACACACACACACTTCCTCCTATACCTTTTAAAGCTCTTCACCCACTTAAAATATTTTCTCCAAAGGTATTTAACCTTTTTTCAATAGAAGACAATCCAAATCTAACCCAGCACCAAGCCTAAGATCTCTGGGTGATATGCAATCTTGTCACTCAAGGAAAAATGTCATGCTTCGTAGCATTATAGTATATAACTAAATGATCATTTTAATAACTTCTGACACACTCAATATACAATGGTGGGGATAGAAGATAAGTGCCATAAAACCATCATTTGGGAACGGCAAGAACTGGAAATAGCTCAGTGTTCACCAATCCAAAGCGCATATCATGTTCTGTAGGCAAAAATAACAGGGCTTACTTCCTGGCATTGGACTTTGATCCTTGGTTAGCCAGTCTAGATGGCTCTGGGAAGCTCCTCCTTATTCATTTCTTCCATGGTTCATGGTTTCTCCCTCTTGGAAGATCTTCTTGTCCCTTATTCTCCATATCCACATCTGAATTGGTCATAAGGGATAATGCCTTACTTAGAGGCTACATTCTATCAACTCATTTCTTAATGATATGAATTTAGGACTGGGGATTGCCTTCAAAATTAAGCAATGGCAAATGGTTCTTGGCTAAGCTTGAATTTTCTTTTAAGCCTTCACTGAAGGCCATGAAAAGTAACCAGCACACTCCAACACTGGAGTCCTTCCTACCAAGTCTCTTGGTGTTACCCTTGGTAGTTTGCTGTGTGAGTGTCAACACATAGCAGGTATAAGCTGGACCAACATTTTTACTATTGCTTAATAAGCAGTGCCAATTTTACAACCTGGGATAGATGATTTCTTGTAACTTCATCCATCATTGACTCAGCCAATTCGCTATTCCGGAATATGTTACTATTGTTTACTCCTGGTGCTAATTTACCTATCATTCACTTATTCAACAGGTATTTATTAAATAACTATTTTGTGCTGTTGTTCTTGGTTCTATGAGTACAGTGGTAAATCAGGCAGGCTAGATCCCTGCTTGCTTGGAATATATAGTTAGAATTCATTCATCACCAAAAGACCAAAAATCCAACACAAAGATGTTTAAGCCAGAAAAAAGAAGTAATTTGTTAGCTAAGATAATTGAAGAGTTCAGGGATAGTATTGGCTTCAAGCATAGCTTTCTGTAAATGCCAAACAATGTTGCCAGGACCCAATTTCTCTTCATCACATGGTCTACTGGCCATGGCCTATTCTGTGTTTTGGCCTTGTTTTCAGACAGTCTCTCCCTTCCTGATCACAAGATGTCTACAAAATATCTAGATTGTATATCTTCCAGGCTTGAAGTTGAATAGGATTTCATTTTATTCTCTTTGACTGAGTCATATTGGGTCTCTGGCCAAGGAACTGAGACACCCTGATTGGCCAGATCTGAGTCATATGTTCTGAATCTTGAAGGAGCCAAAAACATCGGAAGTAGATGGAATGACAGTGTATTGGGGTGGTTCCCCAGAGGGATATTGGGGTGTGGTTATCAGAGAAGAGTCAATGGATACTGGGCAGCAAAATACATTCACCAGATCCAGAGGAGTGTGGATGTCCTGACTCACATACACACCCAACCCAGGGTCTCCACACCCTGGCTTTCAGAGTGACCAGGAGTTGGTAGTGCTACATCCAGCTGACAAATATCTGAATCAATGATTCATAAGAGGCCAGTGAGTACATGAAGTGGAAGCCCCAAATCAGGAAGTCACTGAAAGAAGGTATGACTGTTGTATATGCCAAGGGGTGTTCTGACTTTCCTGAGCTTGTCTGTAAAGTTCTTTGCTGTTCATCATCCTTTACACACTCTGTGTGTGTGTGTGTGTGTGTGTGTGTGTGTGTATATATATATATATACACACACACACAGAGAGAAAGTGTAAAATTTATGCTAATTTTAAGATAAACCATATACTTTGGAGAAATTTGCAAGTTTGCTGTGGATACCCAAAGTAAAATAACTTGCATAATGGGAGGGAAAAAAACTTTTCCTCACAGAGACTAAGAAGCCTGATCCTTATCAAAAAGCTTAATCCAGCTCCTCTAAACAGACAATTCAGTGTATTGGCAAGGTATTTTTTAGGAGCCAGGGGAGCAACCATTGAGTATGGCTGAGTAATTGGCCTATTTATTACCCCCAAACAGACCCATAGGGAAACAATTTGAAGTTCAAGGTGAATAGAACTCCACTGTGAGTAAGGAAGGCCTTGCAGTTATGGAATTGTGGGGAAAGTATTAATCTCTTTCTTTCTGCTGGACAATTTGAAAAATAAATATGCACTTCTGCCACTCACATTGGTGAGCAGGAAATAAAGAACAACCTTAGAAAATCTGTTCAGACAGTCTCATGGAAGAGTCTGACCCAGGATACTTTGATACAATGGTACCATTGCCTGAAAAATTCTGGGGGACCTGGAGTGTCAAAAGCCACCACAGCCTGACCTCCTAGAGCCCTTAAGATGCTATTTCTGTACCTGGCTGGTGTGGCTCAGTGGATTGAGTGCTGGCTTGCAAACCAAAGAGTTACTGGTTCAATTCCCAGTAAGGGCATATGCCTGAGTTGCAGGCAAGGTCCCCAGTAGGGGGCGAACAAAAGGCAACCACACATTATGTTTCTCTCCCTCTCTTTCTCCTTCCCTTCCCTTCTGTCTAAAAATAAATAAATAAAATATCATTTTTTTTAAAAAAAGGATACTACTTCTAGACTGACTTGCTAAGACTTTGGGAAAGCACTGCTGGAAGGAGAAAGGTGTTTCCTGGGGCATAACAATCCCAAATGGCAGGTAGAGAGTCAAGATGGGGCTTAGAGGAAGTAGGCACATAGCATAGAGGGTTGGGAGCCTGAGGGTTGAAACTGGGTTTATCAGAACAGAGTCCCTGTGGGAGGTTAGTTACCTTGCATGCTGATTCTTAGACCGCAGGAAAGTTCAGCATAAGGTTTGCAATTCTTTCCACTATATGTTGTCATTCTCTTTAGTTTTTTCCAGTCCTTCAAAACTATCTGATCTGCTTATTCATCTATGTGCAGAAAGATGTATAGTAAAGCTCCACAAAACTACAGAAAAGGGTGTAAGACCTATCTCTCTATAGTAGACACAGATTGAGAAATGAGGTGGCTGCTCAGCTCACAATTCCCATAGTGATCATGCCTTTGCCATTCTTTCTTCTTCAGAAAATTGCTTTACTCTAATGTGTGGTCCACATGTGAGCTGTACCTCCCTGCCACGTGAGTCCAAGGGAAGTTCTTGGCCCCAGCTAGGCCCTTCTATCTGGGCCAAGATGCATGCCAGGCCAATCAGAGCCTTGCCCAGTTTTGTTCATCTGAAGCTGGAAGAAGCCCTGTCCTCTCAGAAGGAAATGTCAGGAAGTTGTATGCCCAATGCTACCAGCAGCAATAATTCTAGTCCTACAGAGAAAAAGTTTCAGTAAATGATGGCATGTAAAACAAAAAAAAATAGGTAAAAGAGAGAGCTCTAGTTCTGGCCTTCCCTGTTATCTCTACCATTTTTTTTTAATAATAGTCAATGCATTTCTCTTTTCCTAAACTGGTTGCTGTTGGGTAATTATCATTTGAAAACCGAGATCCTGTTCCATCAATGTCCTTTACACCAGTCACATTCCCATGCACACTGAAGTCAGCAGATTCCAGACTGAGACCAATGGTGAAGTAAATGGAGCCTAAAGTCAAAAACGTGGAACGTAGCTCTGAAAAGTCAAGTGAACATTTTGGGAGAAGATGGGAGATATCCATCCCTCTTTCACAAATATTTTGGAGGGAGAGGATGTTTTAAAGGTGGAAAAATTGACAGTTTACATTTGCAAGTTTCAGAGCCAGAGCTAGAACCTGAGCTTTGAGACATACAGACTAGAACCCACTCTACTACACCAAATGAGCCCCATAAGTTAGAAGAAATTTTGAATCCTTATAAAAGTGTGTGTTTATAATAACAATTTCTCAAGAACTAATAACAATCATTAAAATATACCTCAGATTAACTTTTACATCTAAGGTACCATAATAGATTTGGTGTTCTATAACATGCAATTATTATCTAAATAAACTTTGACGTCTCTAAGAAGTTTCTGGAATCACTTTTCAGATATTAAAACCAAGATACTAAGAAGTAAATCTCTTCCTGAATGTGTCCAAGAAAACCAGGGTTCAGAATCTATTCCAGAAGAAAGGTAACTAAAGGAGGCTGATATGGACTGAATTGTGTCTCCCTCCACCCCCACCACAATTCATATGCCCAAACCCTAACTCCCAGTGTGAAGGAGATGACATTTAAAGATGAGACCTTTGGGAGATAATTAGAGTTTGATGAGGTCATGAGGGTGGGGCCTTCATGATGATCTCTCTCTCTCTCTCTCTCTCTCTCTCTCTCTCTCTCTCTCTCTCTCTCTCTCTCTCTCATTGCACTATGTCAGTCGGGACACACCAAGAAGGCAGCCTTCTGCAAATCAAGAAGGGGGTTTTCACCAGGAACCAAGTCATTTGGTGCTTGGACTTTTACCCTCCAGACTTACAAGAAAATAAATTTTGGTTGGTTAAGCCACCCAGACTACAGTACTTAGTTATGGCAGCTGAACATAAGTAATTCAGAGACCAAGATCATGGCTACTGCAAACTTGTATCCCAGCTTTTCCAGTTTCCAGGCTGTGTTCCCCATATTCTATCATACTGTCAGGTATAAGACACCATATTGTGGGCCACCACCTTCTACTTTGAAAAAGAAAAGAAATGGGAATGATTGACCCTAGGTTCTAGATGAGGTAACCTCTGAAGATCTTTATAGAACCCTGAAACTCCTCCACAGTGGCTTCTTCTTGGTAATCCTTAACCTAGATGATAGTTGGAGCAATTATATATATATAATTTTTTAAAATATGAAATATCACTATAAATAAGATTCATTTTCAAGGGAAAGGAAAAGTCTTTGAGCTATAACTTCCTAATGCAGAAAGTTTCTGGTCACTGGCTTACTCATAAACTGTCAAAATACTACCTTATATTTCAAAAGAATTTCCTATTCTATTGCAGAGAAATGGAAAGTTTTGTGTTTTTTTAAAGCATTAAGCACTAAGAAATCAGTAAATCACCTAGCAGGGTAGCTCAGTTGGTTAGAGCATCCCTATACACCAAGGTTGCATGTTTGATCCCAGGTCAGGACACACACAAGAATCAATGAATGAATGAATAAGTGGAACAACAAACTGATGTCTCTCTCTCTCTCTCTTCCCCACTCCCTCTCTCTCTCCCCTGCCTTCTCTCTCCCTTCTCCCTAAAACCAACAAATAAAAAAATTTTAATGAATGAATCTCTTTAGTTGAAAATTGTTTTGTTTTTTTTTTAAGACCAGGAATAATTAAAATGGTATGGAGAGTCTGCTCTTGCAAGCTTATATTTTTGAGTCACTCTTCTGACCTTGAGTTCTCATTTTGATGTGCAAAAATTATTTCTGAAAATTGATTGTAAATACAAGCAATGAAGGGGTAACCAACCGTGAAAGCAATTAATTAAAAGAGCTCCCATTTTGTTGTATGTTTTCTTTTTTTAAAAAAGATTTTATTTATTTATTTTTAGAGAGGGAAGAGAGAGAGAGAGAAAGAAACATCAATGTGCAGTTGCTGGGAGCCATGGCCTGCAACCCAGGCATGTGCCCTGACTGGGAATTGAACCAGCAATGCCTGGTTCACAGCCCGCACTCAATCCACTGAGCTACACCAGCCAGGGCTGTTGTATGTTTTCTACAGTAAAAAATACTTTTAGAAAATCACTCACATTATAGACTCAGATGCACAATTTGTGAAAGTTTAATTTTAAAAAATTACAATCACAAACAATTTCTTTAGGAAGCTGGCATCAGTGTATGCTCCATCCCCAGCCATGAGAGCTAGTTTTCAAAAAGCCCCAGATTAGAGTTTAATTCAGAGAAACACTAAAGCAAAAGTAAGGCGAGAAGGGAGAAAATGCAAATAAGCATACAAATGTCGTATCTCTTCTATAATATTTTATCTTCATAAAATTTAAGCATAATGACAACATATGGAATGAATAAATTACCAATAATATTTTTATTGTGACAAAAGCACATAACATAATATTTACCATCTTAACAAATTTTAAGTGTGTAATACAGTATTGTTAACTTTAGGCATAATATTTACAGCATATCTCCAGACTTTTTCATCCTACAAATCTGAAACTCTATATCCATCAAGGAGCAACTTCCCATCATCAACCTACCTCAAGGCCCAGGAAACCACTATTCTACTTTCTGTCTCTATGAATTCAACTACTCTAAGTACCTCATTTAAGTGGAATCATACAGTGTTTGTCCCTTTGTGACTGGCTTGTTTAACTTAGCATCATGTCCTTAAGGTTCAACCACATTTAATATACGAGTATGTCAGAATTTCCTTCTTTTAAAAATGATTTTATTTATTTATTTTCAGAGAGAAGGGAAGTGGGGAGGAGAAAGAGGGAGAGAAATACCAATGTGAGAGAGAAACACCAAAAGGTTGCTTCTCTTAGGTGTCCTGACTGGGGACAAAACCCACAACTCAGGCATGTGCCCTGACCAGGAATTGAACCAGTGACCTTTCACCCTGCAGACGAAGCCCAACCAACTGAACCAAACGGTCAGTGCAGAACTTCCTTCCATTTTTTTAGGATTTTATTTATTTATTTTTAGAGAAGGGAAGGGAGAGAGAGAAACATCGATGTGTGATTGCCTCTCACCACCCCTTATTGGGGACCTGGCCCACAACCCAGGCATGTGCCCTAGACTGAGAATCAAACTGGTGACCCTTTGATTCACAGGCCACTACTCAATCCACTGAGCCACACCAGCCAGGGTTCCTTCCTTTTTCAGGATGAACAATATTCCATTTTGTTCACATATTTTGTTCATCCATTTATCCACTGATGGACATTTAGGTTATCCACATCCTTGCTCTTGTGAATAATTCTGCAATGAACATGGGAGTGTAAACACCTCTTCCAAATCCTGATTCCAATTCTTTTGGATAAATACTGAGAAATGGGATTGCTGGATTATCAGGATCCTATGGTCACCTATTTTTAATTTACCAATGATATTTTATGCATATAAATCTGCAATAATGGTTTTCTACTATTAGGTTCTCTTTATCATGTTGTGATAGTTGGAAACCTTTCACAATATCCCTTCTGATTTTAGTAAAATGCTTGTTTTTCTTTATAACATAATGAGCATGTAAATGTTTTTCATTTTTTGTGACTAATGTTATTACATGGAATTTTTAATTCCTGATGTGATTGTAGAGACACAAAGCAACTTGGACGTTTGAGAAGCTGTGTGTGTCTCTATTCTTCCACAGCCTGGGTGAGTAGGCATTTCATTCTACCCATGCCCACAGTCTGGGGTTACACAGCTGACTTGTCCAGATCATTTCAAGGCAAATCAGGCACTATCAGCAACTCTGATTAATATCTCAGCTCCCTCCCTACCACAGGAGAATATGTTTCAAGTCCTAGATTAACTTTTTTTGCCTTCCCTCCTTTCTCCCACATTTTAGTGGGAAAAGACTTCTCCTCTTGACCTGCCATTCACCTTATCTGTCTTTTCTATTTCCATCCAACCTCCCAATTTTATCCTTTTCTGACCCAAAAATATGAGAAACAATGTTCTTGCAGGTGAGACAATGGTATGAAGAAGTAAACTCCTGTGTAACACAACTGTTATGTGAAAGGGATTACTACTTTGCCCTGATACCATGTTTTAGAGGAGTAGGTTGAAATTTGAAAGCAAACAACAGCTATGTGTGTATCTCAGCAACCCTCTAGGCTACTGATTGGGTGTTAATTCTCTTTTAAAGATCTTGAGAACCCATCAAAAACGGAAGTATAGAAATTGTGACAGATTGTATTTTCCAAGATGGCCACAACAATATCTACTATCCCAACTAGTTACTTGCAACGGACTTTGACAACCCTCCCACAGAGATGTGGAGTCTATGTTTCCAACCCTCAAATTTAGATAGGCGTATAACCGAGGAAAGCGATGTTTTATGTCTTTGGACAGTAATGACAAAAGGTGACAAAACTTCCCCCTGTTTCTCTTGGGACACATGCTTCTGGAGGTCCAAGTTACCATATCAACCACCTGTCTACTCCAAGGCCATCATCCTGAGAAGAAGCCCTAATTAACCTACACAGAGAAACTACATGGAGAGCCTCAGACTAAAGGAAGGGAGAAATGTCTGGCCAGCCCCAACTGTTCCAGCTCCAGCCAATGTCTGACCAAAACCACATGAAAGACTGGAGCCAGAACCACCCAGCCAAGCCCTTCCTGAATTCCAGATCCACACGAACCACAAAAGATAAGTCATTAAGTTTGGGGATGGTTCCATACACAGCAATAGATAACTGATACAGAATTACTTTTCTCTTTCTCCTTTTTAAATATTGTCTCACATAGGATAGTCTTTCTTAAAATTGCATATTGAAAGAACTTAATGTTCACTCAAACAATTTTTAGTATAAACATCTTATGTACGAATTATAGGAATTAAGAGAATGACATTGGAGTCATTCTGCTAGATCAGAATCTTAGCTATCACTTGTTAACCACATGACCTTGGGCAACTTACTAAAAAGGGTGAAAGCTGTGGTGACTTCTACCCTCACCTCTATTTCAGCAGACCTCTACTGAGTAGCAGCCATGTCATTTGTTTGGGACAATCACCCTTAACTCCACTGGTAGATTTTGGTGGGTCTGTGGAGCCAATCATGATAATCCCATCTCAAACCTAACCCAGTTGGTGAGAATATTTTTCTGGCTACTGAAATTGGTTTGAAGCAATCCAGTCACAGCAAAACCAGTATCTGTGGTTTTGCCATGAAAGTTACTTTGGAAGTTACTCTTTATCCCTAGGTCTAAAGAGGACATGTGTGGTCTTAGCAGAAGAAACCAGCTGTCTTGTGATCCGGACAGAAGCCAAATGGAAAAGGAAGCAGGCATGTAGCAGGTGTTGAGCCAAAGTAATGACAGAGAAATCAAGCCAGAGCCCTGGCCAAACCATATCTGAAAGTCACTCTACCTCTGGACTTTTCAATTATGTGAGCGGACGAATCTCTATGATCACTTAAGATATTTTGGGTTGAGAGTTCCCGCGAAGATGGAGGCATAGGTAGAAATGTTTTGCTTCCTCACACAACCAAAAGAAGGATAAAAAACAATTTAAAAACCAAAAACAACCAGAACTTCCAGAAAATCAAACTTCATTAAAGTCCAACAACCAAAGAGTTAAAGAAATATTCATCCAGACTGGGCAGAGACAGGCAACCTGGGCAGAGAGAATGTGCATGCAGCAAGGTGGCAGGTCTGCCACCTCTGCAGGTGAGGTGGGGGCTGGCTGACTGGGCAGTCCCACATTAGCTGCAGATAAGCTGGGAGGAACAATTGGGGAGCAACTATGGGGCAACTGGGGAACAAGACAGACAGAGAAACCCAGGGTTTCAGCACAGGAAACTAAAGACTCAAACCTCTGGCTGTAAAAATCTGTGAGGGTTGCAGTGACACGAGAAAATCCCAGTCTCACAGGAGAGTCTGTAGGAAAGGCCCACAGGGTCCTAGAACATACAAAAACCCACCCACCCGAGAATCAGCTCCTAAAAAGACACAATCCCATTGTGAGAAGCAAGACAAGTGACAGAAAGTGGGGCAAGAGCTAAGCAAGTGGCATTGTTCCCTCTCTGACCCCTCCTCCACAGAAAGCACCACAACACAGCAAAGAGGGTTGCCCTTCCCTGGTGAATACCTAAGGCTCTACCCTTTACAATGTAACAGGTGCACAGAGACAAAGACATGGTCCAAATGAAAGAAGAGATCAAAACTCCAGAAGAAGAACTAAGCAGCAAGGAGATAGCCAACCTATTTGATGCAGTGTTCAAAACACTGGTAATCAGGATGCTCACAGAAATGAATGAGTTTAGTCACAAAGTGAAGGAAGAAATGAAGGCTATACAAAGTGAAATAAAGAAAAATATACAGGGAACCAACGGTGAAGGGAAGGAAACTGGGACTCAAATCAGAGACTTGGAACTAAAGGAAGAAGTAAACATCCAACTGAAACAGAATGAAGAAAAAAGAATTCAAAAAAATGAGGAGAGGCTGAGGAACCTCCAGGACAATTTAAAATATTCCAACAACTGAATCATAGGGATGTCAGAAGGAGAAGAAGGAGAGCAAAAAAATGAAAACTTGTTTGAACAAATAATGAAGGAAAATGTTCCCAATGTGGTGAAGGAAATAGATCTGCAGGAAGTCCAGGAAGCTCAGAGAGTCCCAAAGAAATTGGGCCCAAGAAGAAACACACCAAGGCACAATAATAATTAAGACATAATAATTAAGTTACCCAAGATTAAAGATAAGGATAGAATCTTAAAAGCAGCAAGAAGAAAGGACAAGTTACCTACAAAGGAGTTCCCATGAGACCATCAGCTGATTTCTCAAAAGAAAGCTTATAGGCAAGAAGGGGCTGGAAAGAAGTATTTGAAGTCATGAAAGGCAAGGACCTACATCCAAGATTACTCTACCCAGAAAATCTATCATTTAGAATGGGAGAGCAAATAAAGTGCTTCCCAGATAAGGTCAAGCCAAAGAAGTGCATCACCAAGCCCTTATTATATCAAATATTAAAGGGACTTAACTAAGAAAAAGAAGACAAAAAAAACTATGAACAATAAAATGGCAACAAACACAACTATCAACTGAACCTAAAAAACAACAAAAACAAAAACTAAGCAAACAAATAGAACAGCAACAGAATCACAGAAATAGAGATCATATGGAGGGTTATCGGTGGAGAGAAGAATTGGGAGAATAGGGGTAAAAGGTACAGGGAATAATAAGCATAACTGGTAGGCACAAAATAGACAGGAGGAGATTAAGAATAGTATAGGAAATGGAGAAGCCAAAGACTTTGTAGGTACAACCCATGGATGTGAACTAAGGGGTGTGGGTAATGTATAAAGTGGGGTGGGCAGTGCAGGGTGGAGGGAGAAAAAGGGGGAAAAATTGAGACAACTGTAATAGCATAATCAATAAAATATACTTTAAAAAGATATTTTGGGGTTGAGTTTTCTGTTACTTAAATTTTATCTCTCTGTACCTAATTCCTCATATACAAAATGGAGATAATACAGTACAGTACCTTCTCCATTGACTTGTGAGGAACAAAGGCAATAATACATGTAAAATTTTTAGGTCAGTGCTGCCACAAAGAAACAAGCATAATAAAATAATACATACACAAACATGAAGGTAGGACTGAAGTGACAGGTATAGTTTCTATGCAACTATAAATTAAAAATAAGTTCATAAATTAAACTGAAACAAGCAGAGGTGCTGAAAGTATGTAGCAATACTTGGTTATAACATAGTCATTCAGATGATTCAAAATATGCTAATATTAAGTTTCTTATAATGTCTTAAAAAATAAAATGGAAAGTATAAAATCCTCATAGAGAACATACGAATCTTCTAAAATATATACACGATCCTACCAGAAACTAAAATGTCAATTTAGTACACATCCAGGGTGTTCCCACTGAATGAAGGAGCATAACAAAGATGACTTGAGCCCTTTTCTAGGGAAAGTAAACCAGCTGACTTTTTAGTTTTCTATCCAGAAATCCTTCAAATCAAAATGTCACCATTTAGTACCAAAAAAAGTTGGAAAAATGAACTTAAAAAAATGATTGAGAGAAAATTCAGTTTCACACTTCATCTCTAAAGAATGGAAAAAGAGTTGTTAAAATCCTTAGAGTTCATTATATTAATTTACACTGTTTTTTGTAGTAAGAGATAGTGCCTCAGAAATGATGCCAGTCCTTCAGATTTTTTAATACAGTTTCATAATAAGCCATTTCATTCAGAGGACCACCTGACAAATGCAATACAGCTAAAAGCAGCTTAAACTCAATTACACATCATGGTTCTGGAGCCAGAAGTTATTCATGCTAAATATAATTGATTGTGTTTATTTTATTGTCTGTGTGGTATATTCTGAAGCTTGAGCAGCTGGTAAATTTTGTAACCAAATATTTTTTTTATTCTTATCTTCAGAGCTGTGTCCCACTGTTTTTTTCTTTCTCCCAACTATAGCTGTACTTGTTATGAGAATTCTCATGGTGAAAATTTGTAAAAAAAAATTGTGATATACATAGGTTTCTATTTGGTGGGAGACCAACCTCACCCATTACTCTTTTGTCAACATAGTAATGGGGAAAGGAGTCATTTTATCCAGGAACACTTAATAGATCAGAGATGCTGACCTGGGGTACAAGTGAGATAAGTGTTTTGACAGCAGGTCCTGGCTTGAGCCCAAGCAGAGTGATCAGTGTTGGGAACTGCCCTGCCTACTTTCAGAAGCTGTAACCCCCCACCCCATTGGCTAAGGCTGAGGGGGCAACCTTCAGACCATAAGACACTAAGGAGACAAAGCTTATCTCCCTGGCAGGAACACCACTTCTGCTCCTTTTACTTCATCCATAACTGGTCCCTGATGCTTGGTCAGTTAGCCAATGATGGTTAAGATTCCCGAAAGTGGGGAACAATCTAAGACAGGCACGATCATGTGAGAGGCCCCCAACAAAGGACTTGGGGGGCTACAGCAAAGGGAGTGATAGACCCTCACCCCTCGGCTTTGACAAAGCCCGAGTGTTCATTCTGTCTGTGAGAAGTCTCCTAATCTCTTGGCTGCCTTATTTCCCCTGCCTGGCTTAAGCCCGAAATGACGACAGAGGGTGGTGTAGCCCTGTGCTGGAAAGGGCAGGTTCCCCAGGTGATCAGGCCTAAGAAAGAATATGTAAAATCCTGTGAAACCTGCTTTGTTTAGAGTGCTCTCAATTAAATGATAAGGGTCCAAGCAAGAAGTGAGTTTGTTTCTCAAAGTTTTATAGCTCTTTAGCTATCTGACCCTGACTCAAAATAGGCCCTCAGAGTTCTTTGTTATCTATTGTTTGATCCTTACTGCCTGACAATGATTAATGAGCTTCACCTGTATTCCTGTGCAAAACAAACCTAATAAAAGCCCATTGAGGAAAAGGCTCTTGGCCCTTCTCCTTTGAGAGATTGGCTACCTTTCCTCCCCAAGCAGACCATGTCTTGGTAGACTTATTCTCATCCTTGGTGGCTGGGAGAGCCCTGTGGGCGGAACCACCCACCACAGATCAGGGGATTCAGGTGTGCAAAGTTTAATGAACTGAGAGAGCCTATCCATTGAAAGAATATTTGGCAGGGTGGGGGGGGGCAGTTAAGGTTCTCATCTGTAGAGGGGCAAATGTTTAAAGGAAAGTCTCTTTCTGGGTTTAATTTTTTTGCAGTGCAATCCTTATATATAAACTCCATCGAGGTGCACCATCAATTCTCTGTCTACTTCCTGGGTGGAAGCCATGCCTGTTCCAGTTATTTGTTGTTGCATAAATCAACTATCCAAACTGTAACAACTCAAAACTACAATTTTGTGGTGAGGAATTTGAGTAGGATTCAGTTACACAATTCTTCTGCTCTTCATTCTGTTGACAGAGGTCACCAGATGTTGTTCAGCTGGTGCCTGGTCTGGGTCTAGAGGGTGTAAGAAGGCTTTACTCACATGCCTGCTGTCTTGACAGAAATGTTGGGAAGACTGGGCTCAGCTAGACCCCTCTCCCTGTCCATGGGGTCCCAGGGCCTTTCCACGTGGTCTCTCCAACAGAGCATTTGGCCTTCTTACCTGGCAGCTCAGCCCTCTAAGAGACCAGAGTGTAAGCTGCAATCCTCTCAAAGCCTAGGTCTAGAGCTGCCATAGTATCAATTTTACCACACTCAGTTGTTGGAACACACATAGGCCAGCCCAGATTCAAGGAGATAGGATGTAGGCTCTACCTCTCAATAGAAGTGACAAAGAAATTGTAGCCATCACAGTGCCCTTCCTCTGATGAACAAGTGAAGACCTAGAATGTGTGAATCTTAGCTCAAGTGTGCTATTAATAGAATGAAAATTGAACTGTCATCTTCCTCCTGAAAAGCAGGGTGACTGACCTTGACCAGATCCCAGGTTTTAGAAGTCATGTTCTCTTTCTGTGGCCTTCAGAAGGTCACTCTAAGTGATTGGCTAGGTTCTTATCCTTGTGTTGCTTCTATCGTTCTTCACTGCTCATCTGAATTTTCTCCAAGTTAAATAGATCATGGGTCTCTCACTCCTTTATAGACTTAACCAGTTGAACAGGTTTCTGGTTATCTTGGAAAAAGCTTCACAAATATTAAAATAAAATGTAATGAGGGCTCATCAGAAAGGCATATTTTCTGACCACCAGGAAAAAAAGAAAAAGGAACTTCATGTTTGAGAAAAATATAAATACTTGGTTACCTTCTGCAGAGTGTTTCAAAGGAAGAATGTTATGTCTACATCAGAATTTGAACATAAAAGTTCAAAAGATAACAAGATAATGCTTGCTTGGCAATCCCCTGTTCCTGATGGAAATGCAAACAGGCAAAGGCAGAGCCTTCTTTTCAAAATGGATTGTAAACACTAGGCTCTACCAACATGCTAATTTGAAGATTATTTTATTACTGTGTTCTTTTCAAGGCTAAATTGGAAACATCTGTCTTCCTAAGAATTAACTGGAAAAAGATTACAGCTGAGGATGAGATGGCACAGTCCATTTCAGTTGCCTCATGCTAAAGGTGGGGTACCTTAAGGATGTAAGAAGGCTTTTCTTTTGTGAACCCCATTATTTTATAGACTATAATTAAGAACATACTACAAGTAGATAATGCACAGGCTCCTCTTTATGAAACAAGTTAATTCTTTACATAGCCTTTTTTTCATTTTTCCAAAAAGAGTATGGAACCAGATAACACAGGCCCCACTGTCTTCGTGTTCACATTAATCCTGTTCTTCCAGTGCCTTATCTAGGTGTTCTAATTCCTCACTTGCTTGATTCTCACTTCCTTGAACCACAGGACGGTCTAACTTTTCCCAGCAACCCTTTTTCCAATAGTTTCCAAAATCTCCATGGGAATTTGATATTAACAGACTGTTCACTATTCTTTCTCTCTAGTGAAAGTTCCAAAGGAGTTTATAGTCAGGGCTGCTACCTGCAGCTCTATAAACCCTGTGTTCCTGGATCCACACCCTCTTCATCCTCCCACTGACTGTTATTTCTCTGTCTTTGTCATGTTGCCTCCCTGACCCCAATTACCACTCATTTTGGAACTTCCTCACCTCCTTCTGTCCACAGGTCAGCCACACCTCCAATCTCTGGGGACCTCCTCCTTGGACCTATGGAAAATGCTTCCTGATCCTCGTGAGCAGCTCTTCCAGAGGGCCTCACACACCAGGGTTGTTGAGCTCCTAAGCGGAATATGATTGTTTTCTTCATATGAAAGCCCTCTTCTTCCCAGCATATTCAGGAGGTTGGGATAAGGGCTGCTGGAGGAGGAGCCATGAGACTGAGAACTGATCAAGCATAGACCCACCCATGACTGGAGCTAGTTAGCTTCGTCAACCAAGCAGTGCTATTCAACCTGCCAATTCCTCCAGACTTCTCATCCACTGTTGATTGTTTTTGTTTCTCCTCAGCAGTCAAGATGTTCTTCCAGAAATACAGCTTCTTTTAAAGACTCCCCAGCCAAGAATGGACATTAGACTCAAATAAGAAGATCCATTCCATGAGCCCCCTGTTTTAGAGGACTCTGTTTCCACTTTCTAGACATGCTCCACCTCATAGGGTGAGAAGTCCATAGGGCCAGGAGAACATGGTTACTCAAAGACCTGATCTTTCATGCTCTAGGTACCCAGGATCCTGGAATCCCTACCCATAGAGCCCTATGATCACTTCTAGAGTCTTCACACCCTCTTACCTGGGGTCTGTCATCCCAGGGTCAGGCACCTCCAGTACATGCAGCCTGGAGGTAGACAAGGGACAACTGTTGTGGGGAGTCCTGTGGACAGGGCTTGGAAGTGGAGTCTAGGGTGTCCACATGTATGCATTTGAATCTCTTGTAATGACAGGCAAAGCTGTGTGTGCAAACAAAAGATGGGCAGAACACAGGCCAGGGACTAGAAGAGGAAGTCCAAGAAGTCTAAGAATTCTGTATTTGAACTTGGCCTTCCAGGTCATTATGAAAGTACATTTTCCAAAGCTGAAAGATATACTGTATTTGAACATATTGTAGTTATGATAATTTATTGGGTTGATTCATAACTTAAAAACTTGTGGGCATATGGTTGCAGGTCTTCATTTACTCTCTTGTCCTGGTTCTGGTCTATGTCCCTTGGGTAGATCAGTCTATGTCTGAAGTTCATCTGTGAATAAGGCTCAATTATTTCCTTTGGACTGAATCACCACACATCAAGGGATGTAGCTGAACATCTGTTATAAGTGTAATACAATATATTATGATACCTAAGATGATACCCCAAAATTCTGTGGTTGGGGGAATGTGATCAAGAGCACCAGGGGGACCTCCGGAGACAGTGTTGCCTAACCCATAGCTGCGGTCCAGTCAAGGGACCCTAGCAGTACTCTATATCCAGAAAACTTAAAAATGGAAACTGGTGCTTCTCCTGCTCCTCCGGATTGTTTCCTCCCTCAGCCAGGTGAAATCTTGGCTGTTTCTGAGATTCAGTTTTACAAGACGAAGTTCAGTGAAAGAGGATGAGCCAGTTTCTCATACTTACGAAGAATGAATCTGAGCATCTCTTCCCCTCAGTTTCAGGAAACAATCCCTCTCCTCCCCTTTTTCCTCCACACCAAGGAATACAGTATAGGGACCAAGCTGCATAGAGGCACAAAGGAGCCCCCAAAGAAAGAGATTTGTTGGACAATGACTATCATTCACTCTTCCTGCAAACTCCACAGGTGGCCCTAGGGGCTCTGGGATTCCCTAGAGTCTGCCATGGGTGTCATCAATAATAGTTCCTCTGGGTGACATGCTGGGAGGACCATAATTAGAGGTATTGCCCTTCACCTCCTTGAGTGGATAGAGCTATGGGTTGATCTACATGCCAGCAGAGAAATCAACCCCAGGGACTGTCAGAGCTTTGTAATCAGGAGATCCTATTGGTCCTCTGAAAGATGACATAAGAAACAACTTTGCCAGGCAAGTTATGACCACCAGCCTCAATTAACACCTTTAAGAGCATGGGGTCAAGTGGAAGGGAGAAAGCATTTGCTGACCATCTAAACCATGCCAGACTCAGGACTTTATTTTGATATTTCCTTTAGCACTCACAGCAGCCATATAGCTGATATCTACACATCTATCTGTATCCCACTTTACAGATGAGAGACCAACATTCAGAGAATTTTCAGCAGGATGGTAAAATGCAAGTTTTGCCAAAAGCATGAAAACAACACATGCCCTGTTCCAAACAGTGAAGTAAGAGACAGCAATACAGATTTTTCAAAATTGATTCAACACCGTTGGGTCCCTAAACCATATAGAGAGAAGAGGCAGGGGGGCTCTGACAAAGAGGGAGCCTGGGCAGAGTATTCAGTGTGCTGCGTGTCCTCCCTTCCCTCACTGGGGTGGGGTTGGGTGGCAGTGTTTTTCCTCACCTCAAGCATAGGGAAAACAGCTTTAGTGGGGCCACTTAGAAAGTATAATGTGTGTTCCCTGTAGTTTGGGGTGCCCAGAGGACTGGTGTCTGACCCATGGCCAGTAAGTGTAAAAGGGTTAGTTCCTGAGCTGTGGGCGGAGGCAAGGAGGCCTGGGCAACCTAAAAAATCATAGTGAAGGATGTGTGATGTGTGGAAGATGGGCCATGAGACAAAGATGTAGAGGGTCGTCTTAAGTCCTGCCCTCAAAGGTCAAGGGCACCTTAGAAGGCAAGTGCGCCCATAATAGAAAGAATCCAGAGGGGTACATCCAGGTGCCTAGTAACTGTGAAGTATCATAGGGCACTAGCTCTTACAAAGATGTACTCATCTATGGCAAGAGAAAAATAAGAGATTCGAGTTGACAGGGGCTCTCCCAAGAATCCATAACAGAACCCTCTCAAAGAAAGTCTCAGCTTTAAACAAGTTCTGCCAAGTTTAGAACACACCAATGCTGGGTCTCTAGATCACTACTGGTCAAGATGATCAGAAAAACCACAGATCCTGCCTGGGTGTTCATCCAGGGCCACTGCGAGAACCAGCCCCCCACTAAGGGCCTACTTCTGATTACCCCTCAAAATGATAATAGCACTGTTTCCCAAGATAAGAGATCATAGATTATTTTAATTTGTATACATTTTAGCACAATTTTTAGCACTTACTATGTGCTTTATTTTGTTTTTTTTTTTATAATTTTTATAAGGTTAATTTTAGAGCTGCAGGAAAAGAAGGCTATGGAAGTGGAAGTTGTCTCTGCCTGTTCCCTTGGCAAGCAAGATGTAAGGCGAGACTGAGTGTCAGGAGTGAGCACTTGGCATAAATCCTCTCTCCTCGGGTCTCATCCAGAAAACACAGCTGCATAAGGATAATGTGCAAAAGGAAGACCTACTGGAAGCATCCCTTAAGTGTTAACACATGCTACATAAATACAAAATTTGAGTTTCAGATTCTATTGACCTGAAATCAAGAGTTTACCAGAGCAGGATCTAACAATATAAGAGTGATGTTTGCATTTCAAGGTCCTTTTTTCTCTGCTGTGCATTGTACACATTGTCATATCAGCCAGATAACTTAGAAAGTAAGACATCTCACTGACTGATCCTCTTCTCCCAAAATACAACAGTATGTACAGTAGTCCTTCCACATTCATCATTTTGCCATCACAGGTTCAAATATCAAAGAATGACCTCAAATGTTTGTGTTTATATCTCTAGCCTCATGTCTCCAAATTGCCCTTCATAGTCACATATTCTCTCTCTCTCTGTCTCTGTCTCTCTCTCTCTCTCACACACACACACACACACACACACACAAACCTCTTCCTTTCCTTTTGCCTCTCTTTACCTCTGCTCCTTTCCTACCTTCCATGTGTCAGTCATAGTAAATTTTTCTGTTTCTTAAAAGCATCACATTCTCTGTGGGTTCTATATATTCTCCTACCATCCTTCTTTGTCACAAGGAAACTTCCCTTAAACCCCAATTCTTGTGTATCCTTTAAATCAGTGATTTTCAACCAACATGCCACAAGCATTTTTAAAACATGTAATACCTGACTATTTAGTCATGGGTACTAACCTCTTTTTCCTTAGATTGTCAAATAAAAAGATGACAATAGCCAACACAACAATAGCTGTCAGTGTGAATGAATCAAAATTATACCTATCTTTGGCGGGGGTCATATCTGCAAAAAGTATATCTTCTTGTGTGCTGTAGAATTTTAGTAATTAGTTTATGTGTACCATGAGAATTGGTTAAAATAACTGTTCTAAACTATAAGTTCCTTGCAAGCAAGGAATTTGTCTTCCGCTCATGAACTTAATAAATATTGATTAATTTCTCTGTGCCAGGCTCAACTCTGGTCAGAATAAAATACCACCTAACTCCTTGTTTGGAACCCTCTAAGTACCTTCTAAAAACTGGTTGACTGGATAGATGTATGGATAGATGGATGGATGGATGGATGGATGAATAGGTACGGCAATTAGGAATGTGTCAGTTAGAAATGTGCTCAGATGAAATAAAACCTAAACAGTGGCTTAAACAGGTAAGAAAGGTATTTGATTCACACAACAAGGTTGGTAGTGGTTCCACAGGGCTATCAGCAGCTTCTATCTTCACATTATCTATCTTTAGTGTGTTTTATGACAAAAGACATGTCTATTTCCTACCCCCTGGATCTTATTTGGAAATAAGGTCTTTGCCAATGCAATCAAGATGAGGTCATATGCCCTAAATCCAACATGACTGGTTCCCTTACAAGAAGAGACATAGTCAAAGAGAGTGCAGTGTAACTATAGAGGCAGAGATTGCACTGATGCTTCTAAAGCAAACCCATACCATGGACTGTAGGCAATCCCAGAAGCTTGAAAGAGGCAAGGAAAAAAATCTCCCTTAGAGCCTTCAGAGAAAGCATGGCCTTGTTGACAACTTGATTTTGACCTTCTAGTCTCCAGAACTGTGAGAAAATAAATTTCTGGGTTTTTTTCAGCCACCCAATTTGTGGTAATTCATTATGGTAGCCCTTAGGCACTAATGCAGTGTGTGCTTTCATTCTCATAGTTATGGGAGGACAACTACATTTCTAGACATCACACCTGTGTTCTGATCAGGAAGAAGAGGCAAGAAGCAAAAGTCTGATGAGTCATCAAGTCTAGTCTGCACCTTTAGGAAGCCTTCTTGGAAGTCCAATCAGTGATATCAATGAACATCTCATGGACTAGGACTGGTTACCCAGCCTGGTCACCCTTTACTTTCAAGGAAGTCTGGGAAAATGAGCATATTTAGCTTCCAAATTTGGTAGTTGAGGAAGGCAAGGAATATTGTAAATGACTGGGTCTGCCAACCCATCGTGACAAAAATATATCAAGCGTGTTCAGGGCACTGGTGTTAATATACCCTTCCCCATGTTTTTCCTCCTTGCTCCCCAAATATATCTTTATTTAAACAAATAAATATTTCCTTCATAAGCACAAGTGCTGTGGCATAGTTGGCTGGTTAGAATATTTCAATTAGAAACAGACCTGTCATAAATGGTGGATGTGTATGTGACAGGTGAGAAATATTCCTATTTTCTTTCTCATACCCATGATCAGAGCTGAGATGGATCCAGGGAAGCAGCACTGCTTAAGGGAGGGAGTTTGCAGACCATAGCTTCCACTCACTGGGCCTCTTCCGCCAACCATGGAAGACTGCTCTTCATCCCCTGGTGTAACTTGTAAGCAATCAATGAGCCTCCAACTAAGCTATTCATAAACAAGGTCAGGAGTACTTGTAACCCTTTAGTGCACAGGTAACAAACACGAGACCCGGGGATTCAATCCAGCCCTCCATCTTGTTTTATCCAGCCTAGCACCTTATTTCTACCCAGCAGCAGTGCTGAGCTCTCGCTTAACTGTTAAGGAGTAGTTACATTATACAGTCCTAAATTTACATTTGGCCCTTTGAAGGCAACTGTGAGGCTGACGTGGCCCCCAGTGAAAATTAACTTGACACCTGTAGGAGACAGTTCTGTGTGGTGTGGGCCTAGCTCCCACTTGGAGATGCACAGGACCATGCCCATGAATAGGTTCTCCTGTGGGGAATCAGACCTACAATGTACCTAGGCCACTATGAGTCTTGCTTTTTGCTAAAAACTCCCTCACACTGAATTGAGGATATTTACTGCAAAGTAATTTCCTAAAATCAATGCTAAACCTTCCAAGGATGAGTGTAACCAGTTCAACCACTTTTGCCTTTTCATTTGCAAATATCCCTCTTCCGTGATGTGATTAGCGGTATTGGCTTCTTTGTTTTCTGTAAAATGTTGCCACCAAAAGCCAAATGGTGCATAGTAAATGAGGACCATCAAGTAATGTGTGGAGATAGAAATAAAGGCCTGTCATGGCGGAGGCTGCAGCTTTTTGCTCCCCTTGAGAGCGAAGCCGCTCCCCCTTTTCCTCCACAGGACTCAGTAGTCTGTGTGAATGTCTTTCCCCATCCGCAGTGTCATGGACTCCACGAGCCAGGGTCAGCATCAGACACCCCTGCTTTAGTGTTTTGTTTATACATTTGAAAATTTTGCAGTTAATATTACATAGTCTCCTAAAAATCAACAATTCAAAGACTTTTAGAGTAGAAATGAAGTCTCCTTATATCAGCAACCCCTATCACGTGTCCCTATCAAATGTCCTTTAGCAGTTGCAACCACTAATAACAGTGTGTTGCAATCATTCAAGGCCAGAGAGGTTCACAAGGGAATTGCGCAGACAGAAGAAAATTCACGGAGCCATCAGGATGTCTGACATGCCTTTATTCTGGGGTAGGGCAATCCACACACACTGAAAGCCACAGGTAGAGTAGCAGTAAGTTCCAACTCCTCTATATACTAAATGCACACAGAGCTGGCAAGGTGCCAAGATATTATATAACAAAGTGTGATTCTGCACATGTGAGTACATTCTCAAAGTTATGGGAATACTGCTTATTTTAGTTGCCCGGACATCCAGGTGAGTGAGTCTGACTGAATTAATTTTCCCTACAAACAATTTGTGTGTTTCCTACCTTACTCTCATTCATGTGTTTACGTGCCTACACCACACACACACAGTATACACAGAGCATGCATACACAATTTATATATATTGTAAATGGAATTACATTGCCACCCATTTGATCCATTTTACAATATGCCTTGGCATTCCTTGTAAGAATTTTCTATGATTTACTTAACCAGTCTTATACTGGATGTACATTGTATAGCAAGTAATGTAGAGCACAGACTCATGCCAGACCGCCTGAGGTCGCATCACATCACAGTCCTGCCTCCTACTAGCTGTGAGACCTTGAATAAACTGCTTCCTCATCATTTTGTGTCTCAGGTCCTTCATCTAAACATATAACAGGGATAATAAAAGCACTTACAAAGTTGTCATGGAGGATTGAGTTCATTTGTGTAAAGAGCTTGGAAAAGTACAGACCCAGAAAAGGCTTTATGTAGTAGTATTGGCTATTATTCATAGTAATAGCAGCATTTCCAATTTTTCTGTTATAATATTTTGGCAAATAGCTTGTAAATAGTTCCATGTAAACATGTGTGAGTATTTCTATGGAATAGACTTCTATTCCTAGAAGTGGAATTGCTGTATTAAAAAGCATACACATTTTAATTTGGCCAGACTTTCCTTACTAAAGTGTGTCTCCAGAAGAGAAAATGTGTGTGAGAGTGCATTTATTTGTATCTGCACCAATACTGGATGCTACTGCCAAGTTTTAGGTAATCTGTGGGTTGAAATGGAGTTTGGATATTTTATTCTGCACATCCCTGATTACCAAGAGTGATGCATATCCTTTCACAGGTTGGTTAGCTACTACCCACCCCTGTCCCCCCTTTTCTTCTTCTACGAACCCACCAACCACAATTTTTGTCTGTTTTGCTACTGGATTACCTTTCTCTTTTCTTATTGATTGCTTTTTCTTTCTACATATCATGGCTATGAATATTTAGTGATTATATATGTTACACATTTCTTCATCCGGTGAGTTGTTTGTCTATTTCTAGTCTGTCATACATAAATATTAAGTTTCTAGTGGATAATTCTGACAGTCCTTCCCTTTGGCATTTTTTGTCTTACATAGGATGATTTTTCCCACTGCAACATTATGGAAAACAGTCCTTATGTTCTGAGAATAATTGCTACTAAGAAAATAATGAAAAAAATGTTTGGGTTGAAGTTTTATCTGGGAAAATAAAATTAAATGTGTTTTTATATTATATCTAACAAAATTTTTATTATAATTTCAACCATTAACTAATTTTCAAAATGAACAAAAAATAAACCAGGCTTTTAAGAAGAAGAATAAACTTTCTGATAAAATTCTATGATTATGTAATACAGTCTCCTTCATTTTTTACAGCAGTCATTTTTATAAAAATATTTGCAGATGTCATCCATTGTCCCAAGGGTTTCTCTTAATCCTTTGATGTTTAAGTCAACCCCTCTAGAAGAATCTATCTTGCTTTTCTTGTAAGCTTTTTTTTCTTATAAACTGATGGCTTTGCACAAAATCTGGGCAGTGATCCACCATCATTTTCATCAACTTCATGAAAAATCCTACCTCTTTTGCCAGATCTGCATTGTCATTATGCAGTCCCTTTGTTTTGGCATGATATTATCAAGTGTTTGTAACACCAGACTCTGATCAGAGAAATTTGGTATCTGGGACAGATGTTGAGCACAGAAAGATTTTATATGTGGCCAACCCATTACTTAATATTTTCAGGATGTGTATATTTTTGCTTTCTGAGGAACTCAGATAATGAGGACTATCATGAGAACTTCGTGAGCCCACCATTCCATTTAATTCAACCAATAAAGATGAGGCACTGTATTAGTCAGGTTTCTCCAGAGAAACAGGGTAATACATATATCCTTTCTCTTCATCTCTCTCTTTCTCTTTGTCTGTGTGTGTATGATATTTATTATGAAGAATTGACTCATGTGATGAGGGAGGTTAAGTTCTACAATCTTCTTTCTGCAAGCTGGAGACCCAGGAAAGCCAGTGATATAAGCTGAAGTCCACGGGAAGAAGACTGACGTCCCACCTCAAGTGGTCAGACAGAAAGAGTGAATTCTCTCTTCTGCCACCTTTTTGTTCTATTCAAACCCTCACAGATTGGATGAGGCCCTTCCACATTAAGGAGTGCAATCTGCTTTACCCAGTCCACTGATTCAATTGCTAATCTTATCTGGAAACACCCTCACAGACATACCCACAAGTAATGTTTAACCAGATATCTGGGCACCCCATGGCTCAGTCAACTTGACACGTAAAATTAACCATCACAGCACCTTTGGCGGTTGCATTCCCTTTATGTGGAGCATGTATTTTCTCTTCTATTGAAGGAACAGTACACACAGAACAACACTCTGCCCTCTCCCCACTCTACATCCCCCGTCACACTCACACACATGTTAACACCTCCAGCCTGCTTTCTCCTAATTCCCATGAAAAACTTGAAAGGCTATTTCTAAAAACATCAGGTACACACCAAACTTAATACTTGTGAGAAAGTACAATCCTGGCCAGGGCAATAGGAAAGCTCAGAAGTAAACTGCATAATGAACAAATGGTCCTCATTCTCTCACCTGACAAACTGGAGGAAAGGGTCAGTCTTGAAAGAAGATGAAACCTTGTCCTCTTTCAACTCCAGCATCCAATAGTTCAGTATCTGGCTGAGTCATGTTACACTAAGTTTCCCAATATACTATATCAAACAGCTGTGTCTGAGGCTCTGATAATGCCAGATGCTATGGCGAGGGAAGAGGTGTGAAAAGGCCATGGTCAAGTTCTCAAGGATCTTACATTGAAGTTGTGGAGACAATAAACAACATTATAGCAAATGTCATGAGGGTCATTTCTGAGGGTGGCAGTGGGAGTGGTGGATTTCACAGTGGGTTCCTCAGGACTCAAGAGGCTCAGTGGAGGCTCCTGTGGGGCCACCATGAGGAGGTCCGGGCCCTAGGCTGCCTCCCACCTACCCAAAATTTGACTAGAGCAGCTGCTTTTACCAGCTTTACAGACTGGGTGTTATTGAAAGCATTATTTAAAGAAAAGATTCTGTTTTGAAAGATGAAAAACCTGTGATTTAGAACAAAGGTCAGAAAACTACAGCCTGGGGACCAAATCTGGCCCATCACTATTTTTATAAGTAAAATTAGCATACTGAAACTCAGCCATGCTCATCCATTTATCTATTGTCTATGACTGCTTTGTGTTACGAGAGCTGAGCTGAGTAGCTGTGACAGAAACTGCATGGCTCACAAAGCCTAAAACATTGACCCCCTGGCCTTTTCCAGAGAAAGGTTGCCAACCCCTGATTTAGAGGAAAGAAATCTGAAGTTGGACAAGCTCAAAGAGCTGTGCTCCCACGAAGGTATGAGTTATAATTTAGAGGCAGAGCAAGCCCCTGGTGGCTGAATCTTCTCCCAACGATCACCCAACATACACCATTTAAGTTCCAATCCTCCAGCTGCCTGCTGCCATACAATACTGCCTGCTCTGGGCATGCTGGGGAAGTGACCTCTCTCTTCCTTCTGTTTCACCTGAACTTTTCCTCACAGATGACTTACTATGAGGAAATGAAGCTGATGCCTCAGGGCTCCTATTAACACTTGGTCCTTAATTTTGTGATTTTTTACTTTAAAAGGGCTAAAAAAGTGGGATGTGTACCTCCCCTCCCCAGTTCTATCTGATATGCTCCAGCTAGTATCTTCCTTGTCTGGCAGAGTCTTTTGCCTTAGACTCTTTTGGACCTTCTGAGTTCAAGAATGGTGAACTCAGCTCCCTACCTCCAGCCTCCGTAGGGTAGCCTCCTCCCTACCAACTAGGCTTCTTATTGGGGAAGGAGGGTCATTCTCCAGTTAACATCGGAACTAGATGTGTGATGGTTAATTTTCTGTGTCAGCTTGGCTGGGCCATGGTGTCCATATATATGGTCAAATATTATTCTGGATGTTTCTGTGATGGTGTTTTTGGGTGAGATTTGACATTTAAATTGGTAGACTGAGTAAAGCAGATTACTCTCTATAATGTGGGTCGGCCTCATCTAATGAATCAAAGGCCTTAAAAGAACAAAAAGACTGACCTCCCACAAGCAAGAAGGAATGTGTCCAGCAGATGGCCTTCTGACTTGAATTGCAACATCAGCTCTTCCAGAGTCTCCAGGCTGCCAGCCCACCCTGTAGATTTTGGACTTGCCAGCCTCTATAATCACATGAGCCAATTCCTTAAAGTAAATCAATCAATCGATCAATCAATCAATCTCTCTCTCTCCATAATATATATATATATATATATATATATATATATATATATAAGAACTAATATATATTAGTTCTTCAGTTCACACATGTTCAATTTGGAGAAAGATAGATGTGGGAGGTCCATGTACATCCTCCAATCTGGTTTTGTAGGACCAGGCATTTGAGAGTCAGTGGCTACTTGCTTTGTTGCTATTAGTAAAATCAATTCTTGTAATTCTCATCTGGGCCCCTTGAATCTTTTCTTTATCAGTTAGAGAGGGGAGAGGGGCAAGCAGCTGGCATTTTTAACCTTAGACATTTTTATAATCAATTTTTTAAAGATCTGGAATTACACAAGAAAAGGTATAAATAACTGGAGACTGTCATATTCTTTTTTCCAGAGAGATCTGAATTTCAAAAGGGGATGAATTTTCCTGGGGTTCCATTTTTGTGCATTATACCTTTGTGAATTTTTCATATATATTCATATATATTGGTAGATATTATGTTCATATTAGAAAAATAAAATTTAAATACAAATTTACTGTTTTACCACTTCTTCCCCACCAAAATCGTTATTTTCCCCTTGTGTTTGATATTAAGTGACTAACATGTTAATCTATAGCTGAAGTTCAACCTCCTTGTTTTTGCAGATTCATTTGTTCACTATTGATTCATTCTGCACATTAGTACTCAGCACCTCTGTGTGACAGAACAGGTGTGTGACCTCCAGAGTCACTTTGACTGAGTTCATGCCCCAGTTCTACCTCCCATTAGTTGTTAAAGCTCAGTCAAGTTACTTACTCTCTCTGTGCTTTGGTTTTTGGTTTTGGTGTTATTGTCTGAGTAAAACAGGACAAACCATAGATTAAATGAGTTAGCAAGTGAAGCATTTAGGGCAGGGGTGTCAAACTCATTTTCACTGGGGACTACATCAGCCTCATAGTTGCCTTCAAAGGGCCAAATGTAATTTTAGGACTGTATGAATGTGACTACTCCTTAACTAGGGACAAGGAGCTCTGCACTGCTGCCAGGTAGAAACAAGGTGCTGGGCCAGATGAAACAAGGTGGAGGGTGGAATTCGGTCTGAGGGCCTTGTGTTTGCCACTTGTGATTTAGGGCAATCCTGCACATCAGCTGTTATCACTAATAAGGGTACAGCTTTGGTCAGGGGGGTGGAAGAAGTTTCTGTTGGTTGCAGTTTTTGGAGTGAGAGGAGCAGTGGTCAAGCTGTCACTTTGAGGGAAGCAAAGAAGATGTGAAGAGAGGGAGAAGTTAGAGGGATGTGAGTAGAGATTAGGGTCCATACTCCAGTAATGGCACCTAGCTTCGGGCTTGTGGTGTTCTGCAGGATGCAGGGGTTGGAACAGAAAGACTTGGATTAGTCTAGGCTGGGTTTCACTTGTGTATGATGAAAGGCCATTGGAACGAGGGACATGGCAAGAAAGCAGGCAATGTGGCAGATAGAAGAAGCAGATGGCAGGAGTGTTGCACCCCACTTGCTTCTGTAGAGGACACCAGACTGTCACATAACTAGTTAGCTACCCCGCCAGCCTTGGACACAAGGAAGACAGCATTACTTTTATTTCTCAAACCAAATACAGCTTAGGCTGCAATAGGTCTGATGATTAGCGGGAAGTTCAACAATGCCAACCTCTTAGCATTGTCCAAAAACCCCACATGCTTATTAGTGTCTCCAAAGCCAGTCACATGAACCAAAACTGAGACAGATGCCCTTAGGGCTGAAGGAAACCACAGCCATGCCCAGAACAAGACTGCTCCAGAATTAGCTGCCTGGCCAAGCAGAGAGGACCATGAGAACTACAATTAAGTGCTCATCTGGTCTGATTCAAAGAAGTCTTAGGTGCTGCTGTGGGCTTCAAGATACAGTGATTCTTCAAGGCAGCAGCATCCCACCTTCCAAGGATATGTATACCCAGGAAGCTCCACACCCAAATCATCCCAGGCTCCCAAAATTCCACTGCAAACACACGCCCCATATGAGGCAGATAGGGGCCACCAGCCAACACTATTCCAGAAACATCTTTTCCCCCCATGACACCCATTGGGTCCAGGTCACCGGGCCAGAATTCCCCTTCCTTCATGGCCAGAAGCCTGAGGAAGACCTTGGAGGTTTCTTCTCTCTATTGACCTTTCTTAGCAGGAACCATCTCAGTCTGCATTGGTTCAAATAACATTCAGTCTCAAAAGGGAAACGACTGGAGTTTCCATTTCCTTCCTCACAGAAAGTTCCTCATCTTCCTACCCTCTGGTGACCAGAGGGAGAAATGAGTAACCTCAATCTAATCACCAAAAAGGCCCTGCCCCACCCCCCACAGGACATGGCTTAATGTCTATTTACATAAACAGAGGGCTCACCTCACTCCTCCTGGAACAGAGAAAATCTGATTTGCTGTCTTCGTCTAGACTGAGAAACAACTAGCAATGGCAGTTTCTCTAAAAACATAAAACAAAACAAAAACTAAACTAAAAATTGATTAAAGATTTCAATAATAAGAAAATAAACAACTCAATTAAAAAGTAAACCAAAGATCTTTTTTTAAATTGTTGTTCAAGTACAGTTGTCGCCTTATTAGACACCTCACCAAAGAATATATCCATATTGCTAGTGAGCATATGAAAAGATGATACAAACAGTGTGTCATCAGGGAAGTGCAAATTAAAACAACAAGATACAACTAAACACTTATTGGAATGAAAACATCTGAAACACTGACAACACCAAATGCTGGCAAGGATGTGGAACCATATGAACTCTCACTGTAATACAGCCACTTTAGAAAATGGTTTGGCAATTTTTCATGAAGCGAAATATAGCCTTACTATATGATTCAGCAATCTTGCTCCTTGCTATTTACCCAAAGGAGTAGAAAAGTTGTGTTCACACAAGAATCTGCAAACAGATGTTTATAGCAGCTTTTTTAATATAAAATATTTTTTATTTTAATTCTAGTTCAAGTACAGTTTTCTGCCTTTTCCCCCCAACCCAGCCCACTTCCCAGGCCTCCCCACCACCCTCCCATTTCCACCTCCCCCCTTGTTATTGTCCATGTGTCCTTTATATTTGTTCCTGAAAACCCTTCACCCTTTTCCCCTGAAATTGCCTCCTGTCTTTCCTCTGGTCACTGTCAGCCTGTTCTCAATTTCAGTGTCTTTGGTTATATTTTGCTTGTTTGTTTGTTTTGTTGATTATGTTCCAGTTACAGGTGAGATCATGTGGTATTTGTCTCTTACCGCCTGGCTTATTTCACTTAGCATAGTGCTCTCCAGTTCATCCATGGTGTTGCAGATGGCAGGAGGTCCTCCTTTCTTTCTGCTGCATAGAATTCCATTGTGGAAATGTACCATAGTTTTTCGGTCCACTCATTCACTGATGGGCACCCAAGTTGCTTCCAGCACTTGGCTATTATAAATTGTGCTGCTATGAACATTGGGGTGCATAGGTTCTTTTGGATTGGTGTTTCAGAGTTCTTAGGATATAATCCTAGCAGTGGAATTGCTGGGTCAAAAGGCAGTTCCATTTTTAGTTTTCTGAGAAAATTCCATACTGTTTTCCATAGTGATTGTACCAGTCTGCAATTCCACCAACAATGCACTAGGGTTCCCTTTTCTCTACAACCTCTCCAACACTTGTTGTTTGTTGCTTTGTTTATGATGGCCATTCTGACCTATGTGAGGTGGTATCTCATTGTGGTTTTAATTTGTACCTCTCTAATATCTAGCTATACTAAGCATCTTTTCATGTGTGTCTAGACCTTCTGTATGTCCTCCTTGCAAAAGTGTCTGTTCAAGTCCTTTGCCCATTTTTTAATTGGGTTGCTTGTCTTCTTAGAGAGGAGTCATGTGAGTTCTTTATATATTTTGTAGATTAAACCCTTGTTTGAGGTATCATTGGCAAATATGTTTTCCCATACTATAGCAGCTTTAATTATAATTGCCAGAACTTGGAAACAACCAAGATGTCCTTCAGTGGGTGAATGGATAAATAAACACTAGTACATCCAGACAATGGAATATTATTCAGCACTAAAAAGAAATGAGCTATCAAACCATGAAAAGACATGGAGGAACCTTAAATACATATTACTAAGTGAAAGAAGCCAATCTGGCTGGGCTATATACTGTATATTTCTAACTACATGACATTATGGAAAAGACAAAACTATGAAGACAGTATAAAGATCAGTGGTTGACAGGGGTTAGGCAGCAGGGGTTAATAAACAGAGCACAGAGGATTTTTAGAGCAAAAAATACTTTGTGTGATACTATAATAATGGATACATGTCATTATACATTTGCCCCACCCATAGAATGTAGAAAACCAAGAGTGAACCCTAATGTGAGTATGGTTGATTACAGAGTGTCCCTGTAGGTTCATCAGTTGTAACAGAGGTACCACTCTGGTGGAGGATGTTGAAACGGGAGAGGCTATGCATGTGGGGAGGCAGGGAGTATATGGGAGCTTTCTGCACCTTCCACTCAATTTTGCCATGAACCTAAAATTGCTCTGAAAAATAAAGTCTTAAAAACATTTTAGGTGACATATTTCTGGGGATCAGGAAGGCCACTTAAGTTCATGCATATTAAGACAAGAATCAGACTTCCAGCAAGATGGAGGAATAGGTGGACGCACTATACCTCCTCGCACAACCAAGATTAGAACAACAATAATTTACAGATAGAATAACACTCAGAACTGATAGAGGATTTATCTGAATGGAAGTCAGACAGCCAAGAAGTTGAAGTAGACCCGTACATCCAGACTGGTAGGAGACAACGAGCTGGGCGGGCGCGGGGCTGGTGCAGGTCAGTGGTGCTTCGAGGTCGGGGAAAATTTGGCGAGAAATCGGCGTGACAACCATCTGGGGCGCAAGAACGCAGTGGTGATCCCTGAGTATGCAAGCTGCGGCTGGCGGACCCAGTGAGGCAGCAATTGTGGACCAGGGCAGAGCTTGCAGCCCAGGATCCCAGAGAAGGGTCTGAGCCCAGGAGTACGGAACTACCGCCATTGTTAACTCCCGTCCCCGCTCCTGCCCCCGCCCCCACATATAACGTCACAATCTAGCAACTGGGGTGCCCAGCCCCGTTGAACACCTAAGGCTCTGCCCCCCACCGTAACAAGAGTGACCAGACTGAAAAAAAAAAAAAAGAGGAGAGACAGGGAAAGACATAAGACATGTTTCCAACAGAACAGATCAGTCCCCCAGGACTCATCCTTTTGAGTGACCAAAAAATAGCCAATCTATCAGATGCACAGTTCAAAACACTGGTGATCAGAAAGCTCATAGAATTTGTTGATTTTGGGCGCAATTTAGATGAAAGGATGCAGGTTACCATAAAAGAGATGCAGGAAGATGCATGGAGGAGAGCCAATAGTGAAAAGAAGGAATCTGAGTCTCAAAACAATACAGTGGACCAGAAGGAAGATAGAATCAACCAAGCAGGAAAGCATGATGAAATAAGAATTCAAAAAATCGAGGAAAAGCTTAAGAGCATCCAGGACACCTTTAAACGTTCCAACATCTGAATTATAGGGGTACCAAAAGGGGAAGGGGAAAAGCAACAAATTGAGCATGTATTTGAACAAATAATAAAGGAGAACTTCCCCAATCTGGCAAAGGGAACAGTCTTCCAAGAAATCCAAGAAGCTCAGAGAGCCCCAAAGAAGTTGGACCCAAGAAGAAACACACCAAGGCACATCATAATTACATTAGCCAAGGTAAAAACGAAGGAGAGAATCCTAGAAGCAGCAAGAGATAAGGGGGCAGTAACCTACAAAGGAGTTCCCATCAGACTGTCAGCTGATTTCTCCAAAGAGACCTTACAGGCAAGAAGGGGCTGAAAAGAAATATTCCAAGTCATGAAAGATGAGGACCTACATCCCAGATTGCTCTATCCAGCAAAGTTCTCATTTAGAATGGAAGGGAAGATAAAGTGCTTTTCAGATAAGGTCAAGTTAAAGGAGTTCATCATCACCAAGCCCTTATTTTATGAAATGCTAAAGGGACTTATCTAAGAAAAGAAGATAAAGAAAAAGACATGTATAGTAAAAGGACAGCAAACTCACAATTATGAACAACCACACCTAAAGCAAAACCAAAAGAAACTAAGTAAACAACTAGAACAGGAACAGAACCACAGAAATGGAGGGCACATGGAGGGTTAGCAGCAGGGGAGTGGGAGGAAGAGAGAGGGGGAAAAGGTATAGAGAATAAGTAGCATAGAATGTAGGTTGAAAATAGATAGGGGAAGGGCAAGAATAGTACGGGAAATGTAGAAGCTAAAGAACTCATAAGTATGACACATGGACATGAACTAAAGGGGGGGAACGTGAGTGGGAGAGGGGGTACAGGGTGGAGGGGAGAGAAGGGGGGAAATGGGACAACTGTAATAGCATAATCAATAAAATATATGAAAAAAACATTTTAAATAATAAACAATTGATCAAAGATACTGTTGCTGTTGCTTTATTCAAACAGAAGTAGATGGGTTAGAGAGAATATGTATGTTCCTTTTTTCGAAATGGGATTCCCTTGGACACTGGTCTCCATTCATTCGCCCAACAAAATTTACTGCAAGCCTACTATTTGTCTAGGCACCAGGGTGCTGGTAAGTGGGCAGAAGGACCAAGTTTCCCACTCTTGTGAAACATATTCTCATAAGCCATGTTAGGTATTTAGAGTTCTATAGAGCAATGATCCCCAACATTTTGGCATCAGGGGCAAGTTTCATAAAAGACAATTTTTCCAAGGAGGTGAGATGGTTTCACAATGATGACGCCCAAAGTGTGTTGCTTATGTCCAGTCTACTCCATAATCTCGGTATGGTTGCTGTCACTGCAGAAAACCCTGCTTCACAAAGATAGAATGTTGGAAATGGGAGCAGGCTTTTCAGTGCTTTCGTGGCAATCTCAGATTATCCCACCTTTAATGGGCTTTAATCCAGAATATATGAAAATTTGAAGTTTTCTCACTCATACTTTTAAGGCCACCATCATTTGTAATTTCAAACAGTGGGCCCCTTTTTAGCATGGACAAAGTCAACTCACCTGGCTTATTCACAAATGGATCATGGATCCATTCTTTCCCAGTTTGGGGTCTTTTGTGGTTGGGAAGTAATGCTCACACTCTTCTGAGAGCTGAGATAGGTGATCATGCACCACCTGGGGGAAAGAAGGCCCTTGCTCAGTCTCTTTCAAGAGCTCTGTTGATGTTTGAAACATGTCAAAAATCCCAGTGTTCACTCATCGCCCCCATAATTCCAGTTTAGCTTTGAATGCAGCTACTTTATCTGCCAACAACAACTTGAACACAGTTGTTGTTCTCCCCTGAAGTGACAGATTGAATTCATTGAGCAGGTTGAATATGTCACACAGGTGAGCAGGTTTTGAGACCCATTCTGTGTCACTGAAATATGCCCCCAGTGGTGACTGTTTTTCTAAAAGAAATCTCTGGAGCAGCCCTTGTAACTCGAACACTCTGGCCAGTGGTCCACCTGTAGAAAGCCACCTCACCTCTGTGTGCAAGAGGAGACATGTGTGATCTGCATCCATCTCCTCACAGAGCTGCATGAGCAGACATGAGTTAAGGGCATGTAATGTAACGTGGTTGATAATTTTAATTACATCCTGCAAACTGATGTTAAGTTTAGGTGACATTTTTCAGCTGGCCAGCATTTCTCTATGGATGACACAGTGCATAGACTCACATTCAGAAGCAAAATCTTTGACCCAAATATCAAAACCAGAAAGCTGTCCAGTCACGGCAGCCACTCCGTGCATGCATATACTGACACGAAATGACCAATTCAGTTTTCCTGATGTGTAATCATTCAAAGACTTCAGCTGTGGTGTTGGTGGGCAACAAAAGCACACATAACATATCTTCATGCACATCCTCCTGAAAAATATATTGCACAAAAAGAAGCACTGTTGCCTTGTTGTCAACATCAGTAAACTCGTCAGTGTGGATTGTGTATCACAGTGACTCATTAATCCTGTCTAACAATTGTGCCTCAGTATCCTCTGCTATTTCATCATTTCATCTAGTTATGGTGCTAGCTGAAAGAAGAACATATGCCACCTTTTGAACTGCAGCCCCTCCTAAAGTTCACAACAAATGTCCTTAGCAGCAGGCAGGATCAGCTCTTCACCAGTAGTAAAGGGCTTCTCAGATTTAGCAATGCGGTTAGTCACTAAGAATAATGCTCTCAGTGCAGACACTTGATGAAATGGTGGTTTTCAATAATTGCTGCTATTCTTTGTATTCACATTTTCTTTTTCTTTTGAAAAACTCCAAAGGCTTGTCTTTTAATGCAGGGTGCTTGGTCTCCATGTGGTGAAGAAGTTTTGCAGGCTTTCTGGCTTCATTGGATAGCCAGTTGCCACCTAGTATACAAAGAGGGCTTAAAGAATGTGAATTACCTATTGCAGTGAACCCATAATTTAAGTAGGACTCTTAGTGTTTTCTTTTAAATGCAGCTTTCCTTTTGTTGGCAGTCTTAGCATCTTCTGTTGTCTCATCATTGGGTCTTTCCACCTTTTCAAAGAGGCTCTCCAGCAACATTTGTTTTTCACTCATTTTGTCTAGGATTAGCATGTGGGCTTACCAAAACTGTGACTGAGACAAGTGCTTAGTACAGGAAGAGAGGCGTAGACAGAAGTGGTTAATAAAATAGTGGGCAGGCCACACACGGACTAAAATCAGTGTTGGACTCTGACTGAAAGCATGCCACCAGATACAGCTATATAATTGCAGTACATCAACTCACTTGCCACTATAAAGCTGGCCACCAGATGCAGCTTAATTGTCACTTGCCACTCACTGATAGCATTTTGATATGAGTCTGCAAGCAATTGATTTACTACAGTCTCTGTGCAGTGGAACCTCTCTGCTAGTGATAATCTGTATTTGTAGCTGTTCCCCAATGCCAGCATCACCACCTCAGCTCCACCTCAGATCATCAGGCATTAGATTCTCATAAGCAGCACACAACCTAGATCCCTTGCATGTGCAGTTCACAGTAGGCTTCGAGCTCTTATGAGAATCTAATGCTGCAGCTGATCTGACAAGATGCAGAGTTCAGGCAGTAATGTGAGTGACAGGGAAAAGCTGCAAATACAGATGAAGCTTCACTCCCTCTCCTGTTGCTCACCTCCTGCCGTTCAGCCTGGTTCTGAACAGGCCTCAGACTGGCACCAGTCTGTGGCCTGAGGGTTGGAGACCCCTGCTATAGAGGAAAATAAGACTCAGTGGAAAAGGAGAGAAGAGCACTATTTGTAATAGATGATCTAGAAAGGCTTCTTTAAAAGAGTAGAGGCTTCTTTCTTTGGGTGGAAAATTGGAGGATATAACAGTTGAGCTTTCAGGCAGAAGGAACAGGGAGGACCAGACTAATGTGCTTGAGGAGGCTGGAGCAGGGTGAGTAAGGGGCACAGTAACAGGAGGTGAGATCAGAAGTGTGGGGATGGGCACAGACCATGCAGGGCCTTGAAGGTCTCCATGAACTTCATGTTTCACTCAGTGTGAGATGGGGAGCCACTGGATGGTTTTAAAAGGAGAGGTGGCGTGTTCTTACTTCTATTTTAAGAGGACCACGCTGGTCCCTGGCTCCTATATGAAAAAATGGGCCACAAGCGAGTGCGGGACAAGGGAGAAATTTTAGAAGTTTTTCTATTGGGTTGGCCAAAAAGCCCATTTAGTTTTTTTCCATAAAATAAAAGATGCACTTTTAATTTTCAACAATAACTTTATTGATTTGGATATTTTGAGTGTGTTGGCTATCTCTCACGTGGTATAATATTGATTGTTCTCAATTAATGGCTCAATCCAGCAAGGGATCACTATCCAGGAAGAAATCTCCAGCATGAAATTTAGCAAACCACTTTTGACATGTTCAATCAGTCACAGCACCTTCTCCATACACTGCACAAATCTTTTTGTGTGTTTCAGTTGCATTGTTATCTTTCTTGAAGTAATAAAGCATAATAATGCTGAAAATGTTGTATATTTTCTTCCATCTTCAATATTAAAATGGCTGCACAAAAACTCACCAATTTTGATAAGATTTTTTTGATGCACGCTGATATAACAGCTGTCACAAACATTCTAACAAAATTGTTTCAAATGAAGTTAAAGACAACTAAGCACTAATAGAGCCATCTTACTGAAAAAACAAGTAAATTTTTTTGGCCAACCCAATAGTCTGAGGGTGTTGTCAGTTTTGACTAGGCTGATGATGATGGTGGTGTTAAGAAATGGTAAAACATTAGGTAAAAACCAATAGGATTTGCCAGTGGATTGGATATGGGTATGAGAAAAAGAATGAAGAATGAGCCATTGGAAGAACAATATCACAATTACTGAGATGAGAAATAATGAAAGGCCAGTTGAGGTGGGGAGCTGGGAAGAAATCAAAAGTTTGATTTTAAAGATGCTTAATTGAGGCACCTAGTAGATACACATAAAGTGGTAGCCACTCACTGATAGCATTTTTATGTGAGTCTGCTAGCAATTATTTATTATAGTCTCTGTGCAGTTAAACCTCTCGGCTAACGACAATCTGTATTTGCAGCCACTCGCCAGCACTAGCATTGCCGCCTCAGCTCTACCTCAGATCTGGAATGTCAAGTCTAGAATTCAGGAAGAATGGCTGGAGTAGTTAGTAATGGTCAGCATATGAATGGTACTTAAAATGGAGGGACTGGGCCTTCCCCGGGCCCCTTACCTCCCCTTGCACGTGTGTGCATGGCACTGGCCACCACTGCAGGCCCCCACCTCTCTAATGCCAGCACCGTCTCAAGCTTGCAGAGCTCCAACCAAAGGAGAAGAGGGTTAAGTAAAGAGATCTCTGTACAATGGCCCCTACAAAGCAGACTACCTGCAAATGGACAAATGGTAAAACACCCTGGAAGCAAATGGCTACTAAACCTCTCTCAGGAGTGCTCCCTCTACTGGCGGGATGAAGAAACCTCATTATTACAGACGTGGTATGTGTCACTCAGTGACATTAGATATTATAAGAAGTCCACAAAACCTTTGATTTGCAAACTTCCCTTCCAGTGTGTGCAAGGACTCGCTCAGGACTTCAAAACAGATCTGTACTTCCAGAGTGCCACTATTGGTGCTTTGCAAGGAGGCAAGTGAGGCCTGTCTGGTTGGCCGTTTTGAAGATACGATACCAACGTGTCTATTAGTGCTAAATCTGTGACAATTATACCAAAAGACATTTAGCTAGTATGCCACATATGTGGGAAATAGGGGACAGAAATCAGGTATTGGCAGATTTTTCATTTTTTATTTGCGTGTGAATTTTTAATATAAATGTGGGGATAAAAAACATTAATGCAAGTTAAAATGTTTCAGTGAACAAGTTTCAGCAGTTCAACTTTACAACAATTATAAATAAACCTGTTAAATTTTTCTGCACAATGCCAGCATTTGGATTTTTTTAAACAGGTAAATTTCTTATTGATGGCAACTAAATGGTGTTTGTGGAATTTTTATCATACAGTAAATTACATCCATTCACTATACTTTTCTGAGTTGTTCTATGTGCAAATACATGTTTTAATGTTGTCTGACTTCTGTGCTGTTCCTGCAAATTTGCTATTTATTTATTGCAAATTTATTTATTGAACTATAATAAATAAATACATAAATAAATAACATGGAGGGCCTGCATCAGATGGCCTGGGGCGTGTATGTAGACAGAGAAGGGACTAGAAGATTGAGCTGTGAGCATTCCAACGTCTATAGCTCAGAGATCAAATGAGGAACCAGCATTGCATACTGAGAAGGAATGGCCAGAGAAGAAGGGACAACCAGGAGATAGTAGAGTCCAGGCAGTAAGGAAAGTCTTTTAAGAAGGAACTCAGCAACGATGTCAACGTTAGGTCAAGATGAGGACTGAGACTTGACTAGCAAAGTGAAAGTGATTTTTGGTATCAATCCAGCAGCTTGGGTGGACTGTTGGAGGCAACAACCTAAGAAAAGAGGAAGAAAAAAGGAAGTGAGGACAGCGAGTATAGAAAACTCTTTTGAAAAGGTTTACTGTAAAAGAGAGAAGAGAAATGGGGTGGCAACTAGAGAGCAGTATAGAGTTAAGGTAAAGTATTTGGGGGTTTCTTGTTGTTTGTTTTGTTTTAAAATGGATGATCTACCAACAGTTTGAGTGCTGATGGGAGTAAGTCAAAAAAGACAGCAAAATTGATGATGCAAGATAGAAGGAAATATGACAAGCACACATCTTTGGGTGAGTGAGAGGACAGTTTCTAGTTCATAAGAAGAGGTGGTGTCCGTAGATGGAGCACAGAATAATTCATGCATTGTAACAGGAGAGATGATCAGGCTTTTAGAACTTAGAATTTTATGTGTGGGAGTGTCTTTTTAATGTTTTGCCATAAGGTGGCAGTAGACAACTTCATGTAAACCAAATAACTCTCAATATCTAGGAAAAAGGAGAAAAGCCAAAGTAGATTTTGAATTTTTTGAAGACTCAGCAGGTGTTTAGAAGGACCACACTGGTGCCTCCTTGTCCTTCTGGCCTTATCTTAAATAGCATCTTCTCAGTCAGTTCTTCCCTATATGACTTCTCTTAGTAGGTCCCCAAAGCTTTCTAGAGGAGGTTAGTACCTTATCAAACTCTCCTAGGATGTGTGGTGCCATCCTGAGAAAAGCATGGGGGAGGGAGTCTAGACAATTACCTAGGCAGCTACCACCAGGACTGATTTAAGAGTTAGGATGAAGGCAGAAGGAGCAACTAGGGGGTGATTACAGTGTCTAAACAAGAGACTACAGCAGGGTAGCAAATAAGGGAAGGACAGGATGTGCTTAATACATACTTAGGAGGTACTCTACAGCAGTAAAGGGCAGGGAGAAATCAAGACTGGCTGTTGGGTCCCTAGCATGGGTGAACAGGAAAGTGGTGAAGTGACCTGAATGTGGGGGTCTAGAACTCAGGAGGCAGAGCCAGTGTGGGAGGAAGTGATCACCACCGTTTTAGACTGTGGATTCTGAAGTATGTGGAGAGCTTCAAGGAAATGTGAAATTTTACACATACGTATGGTACTTGGAGGAGAGAACTAGGCTGAAGTCATTGAATTGGTTATTGTCAGCATAGTCAAAATGCAAGAGAATTGGTTACTGTTGATATAGTTCAAACAAAAGAGTGGTTGATAATCTGCTGGGCAGAACACATAGAATGAGAAAGGACATCAACTGTGACAATCACCAATATTAAAGAATGGGCAAAGGACAAGTAGTCCATGCAGAAAGAACAGCTGCAAAAGTGTGAAGGACCAGGAGAATGTGTCACTGTGGGAATCCAGACAGTGGTGAGTTTCAAAAAGGAGGCTGTATTAGTTGCTAAGGCTGCCATAACCAAATACCATAAACTGGGTGGCTTAATCAACAGAAATTTAATTTTTCACAGTACTGGAAGCTACAAGTCCAAGAAAAGCATGTTGGCAATGCTGGTTTCTCCTAAGGCCTCTCTCCTTGAATGCCGATGGCCCTCTTCTCCCTGTGTTTTGCTCTGTGTATCTGTGTGCTCTCTCTTCTCATAAACACACCAGTCACATTGGATTCAGACCACCCTAATTACCTCATTTTAACTTAATTACCTCTTTACTTCTTTTTTATTAAGTATAATTTATTGATTATGCTTTTACAATTGTCCCATTTTTCCCCTTTGCCCTCCTACACCTGGTACCCCAGTTTCCTCCAGCAATCCATCCCCCTTAGTTCATGTCCATGGATCGTACATATAAGTTCTTTAGCTTTTCCATTTCCCATACTATTCTTAACATCCCCCTGTCTATTCTGTACCTACCATTTATGCTTCTTGTTCCCTGTACCTTTTCCCCCATTCTCTCTCTTCCCCCTCCCTGATAATAACCCTCCATGTGATTTCCATTTCTATGATTCTACTCCTGTTCTAGTTGTTTGCTCAGTTTGTTTTTGTTTTTGTTTTAGGTTCAGTTGTTGATAGTTGTAGGTTTGTTATCATTTTACTGTTCATAGTTTTGATCTTCTTTTTCTTAGATAAATCCCTTTAACATTTCATATAATAAGGGCTTGGTGATGATGAATGCCTTTAATTTGACCTTATCTGAGAAGCACTTTATCTGCCCTTTTATTCTAGATGATAGCTTTGCTGAAGAGAGTAATTTTGGATGTAGGTCCTTGTCTTTCATGACTTGGAATACTTCTTTCTAGCCCCTTCTTGCTTGCAAGATTTCTTTTGAGAAATCAGCTGAGAGTCTTACGGGAACTCCTTTGTAGGTAACTGTCTCCTTATCTCTTGCTGCTTTTAAGTTTCTCTCCTTATTTCATCTTGGATAATGTAATAATGATGTGCCTTGGTGTGTGCTTCCTTGGGTCCAACTTTCTTGGGACTCTCTAAGCTTTCTGGACCTCCTGGAAGTCTATTTCCTTTGCCAAATTGGGGAAGTTTTCCCTCATTATTTTTTCAAATAAGTTTTCAATTTCGTGCTCTTCCTCTTCTCCTTCTGACACCCCTATGATTCAGATGTTGGAACATTTAAAGTTGTCCCAGAGGTTCCTCAGCCTCTCCTTATTTTTTTGAATTCTTGTTTCTTTATTCTGTTCTGATTGAATATTTATTTCTTCCTTCTGGGCAAATAGTTTATTTGAGTCCCATTTTCCTTCCCTTCACTGTTAGTTCCATGTATATTTTCCTTTATTTCACTTTTCATAGCCTTCACTTTTTCCTCTATTTTGTGACCATACCCAACCATTTCTGTGAGCATCCTGATTACCTGATTACCAGTGTTTTGAACTGTGCATCTGACAGGTTGGCACCGTTCATTGCTTAGTTCTATTTTTGGAGCTTTGATCTATTCTTTCATTTGGACCATATTTCTTTGTCTTGGCACAACTGTTACATTATAAGGGGCAGAGCCTTAGGTATTCACCAGGGTAGGGCAACCCTCTTCACTGCATTGTGGCACTGTATGTGAGGGAGGGGTTGGAGAGGGAACAATTCCATTCACTTGGCTCTTTCCCTGCTTTCAGTCACTTCTTCCACTACCCACAAGCAAATTGAGCTCTTCTGCTGGTGATTGCCAGGTGGGTGGGTTTGTGTGCATTCTAGGACCCTGTGAGTCTCTCCAGCAAACTTGCCTATGAGGCTGGGAGTTTCTTCTGCCACCACAACCCCCACAGGTTTTTACAAACAGAGGTTTTGAGGCTTTCTTTTCCCTGTGCTGGAACACTGGGTTGTGTGGTCTGTCTTGCATGCAAATGTGAGACCACCAGCTATACCAGCTGCTACCTCATTAGCCTGGTCCTCCAGCCACACCTTTCTGCACATTCTCCCCACCCCACTGCCTGTCCCCACCCCTCCTACCAATCTGAATGAATGTTTCTTCTTTAACTTTTTGGTTGTCAGACTTCCATACAGTTTAATTTTCTGGCAGTTCTGGTTATTTTTTGTTTTTAAATGTATTGTTGTTCTTTTGTGGTTGTACAAGGAGGCAAAGTGTATTTACCTATGCCTCCATCTTAGCTGGAAGGCCTAATTACCTTTTTAAAGGCCCTCTCTTCAGATGAATCCAGTCATATTCTGAAGCACCAGAAATTAGTTCTTCAACATAAGAACTTGGAGACAAACAACTCAGCCCATCACAGTGGGTTTGATGGAGTCAAACATCACACATTGACCCAGCCATTTAAAGATGCCAAGTGTCCTTTGGACTTGGCAATGCAAACATCATGGTTGGTCTTGGTGATGCTTGCCTAAGTCAGATGGCAGTGGGTACAGGAAGTTCTTAAGGTGGAAACAAATACTTCTTGGAGAACTGTAGGTAAATGCATATACACAGAGAGTTTAGCAGAGTAATTATTAATATCTATGCCCCCTTTTTCTCATTTGGAAAGCAAGGTATAAGGATATTTATTATCAAATAATTCAAAATGTATACATATTGTAAGATGATTTATAGAGTAGAATAATTTTATTTATTGAGCACTGTTTATGTGCTAGAACAATTGATTTAATCCTCACAATGAATGTACGAAGTAGTATTTATTATCCTCAGTACCAAGTTGAGGGGCTGATGCTTTGGGGTTTAACAACTTGCCCACGTGACACTGTGGCTGCATCCAGGCTGGGAGTCACCCACAGCTGGTGGAGAGCTCCAAAGCCCGAGTCCCTAATCACTTAATTATATTGTCTGTACTCAAAGGAGACAGTCAGCAAATTAGAGATAGGTTGTTTACTAAAAGTTTATTTGTAAGTCATTTGCTTGGATCTTAGAATGCATTTTCCCATAGAAATGTGACCAGTGGTGATTGGGTTCCCACCAGCCTGCCAAAGCATGTTTATAGTAGAATGTATGAGAAAGTCTTTTTATATGCTACAAGAAAAAAAACCTAAGGCTTTTGCCATACTCACACTTAAATAAATCAGGAAAACAAGAATATCATTCAGGAAGAATTTTTTTTTTAATTATCTGACATGTTAGGACTTGATTAACTGTTAATAAGGAAGCAAGTAGAGGAAGGCTCAGGGATATTTTTCTCAAACATTTAAGTTTGAAACTTTTTTTTCCTGTCCAGTTTATGTCAAGCATACGGTTTCCCTCCCCCTTTCTTGATTCAAGCTATTTATGGACCCTTATTGAACAGTGTTGTTTTTTTTTACTTATAAATGTAATTTTAAGATTAATAGAATTTTTTCTCAAAAGTTTATTAATACACGTACAATTTATAAGCGTGCCTGGCAAATAGTAATTGGGTTATACGTGCTGGGTACTCTTCTAGGCACTTTGAATGCATTAACTCTTTTATACTAACACATTTAACCCTTTTACAACAATCCTCCTCTTGCCCCTGGTTTCTATTGGGGTGATGGAGGCCCAGAGAGACAAGTAAGTTTCCCCAGGTAACAAAGCTAGCCAACAGTAAACCTCAAGTTCAAACCCAGACATTTAATGCCTTTAAATGGGAGGGGGGAAGCTAATGAGGATGTGTGTATCCATTTGTGATGGTTAATTTTATGTGACAACTTGGCTGGATTGTGTTATCCAGTTTAGTCAAATACCAGTTGAGGTGTTACTATAATAAAGGCATTTTTAGATGTGGTTAACATCTAAATCAGCACATTTTGGATAAAGCAGAAAACCCTCCATAACACGGGTGGGTCTCATCCTATCAGTTGAAGGACTTAAGAGAAAATACTGAGGTTTCCTCTTCAAAAAAGAAGGGATTTTGCCTCTAGATTAAAACATAGAAATTCTGTCTGAGTTTCCAGCCTTCAGACTCAAGATTGCATCAACTCTTAGCTGAATTTCCAGCCCACTGACCTGCCGGGCCCTGCACATTTCAGATTTGCTGGCCCCAACACTTCCAGGAGCCAATTCCGTAAAATAAATAAATTCTCTCACTAGGCAGGTAGGGAGATGATAGATAGATGATAGATAGATAGATAGATAGATAGATAATAGATGATAGAGATATATAGATGATAGATAGATGATAAATAGATAATAGATATAGATAGATAGATGATAGATAATAGAGATAGATAGATAGATAGATGATAGATAGATAGATAGATAGATAGATAATAGATAGATATATCTCTGTTGGTCTGTTTCCCTGGAGATCCCTGACTAAGGCACATGTAATAACTATTGCCCAAGATCAGCAATAAAGCTATGAGAGTGAAAGGCAGAGTCCAAAGGACAAACTTTGCATGTGCCCCTCTCTCCTACAGAGGAAGATGAGGGAAGTGTGAATGCTGGCTTATTTTGTACTTGGAGCCAGACACCAGTTAGTAGTGTTGAACCAAGGGAGCTTGACTATTCACCAGTGAAAGAAGAGCTGTTTGAAAAGGTAGAGGATTTTCTGTGACTGAGATTGGGGAGGGGTAGGTGGAGGATGGAAGTATACAATATGGAAATCAAAAGCATTAAAGAAAAATTGGCATTAGCAACCTGAGGAGTCATTTACACATGTCTCTCAAGTGATCAGAAACTAGTTATTCAATACATTCATCACTTTCATCTTTATTCCTTTCTAATGATTTTTGTCAGCTTTTTTGAGGCACCATTTACACATAATGGAATTCAGCAGTTTTCAAGTGTATCATTTGACAAGATTTTTACAAATTTGCACAGTCATGTCACCAATCATAATCACGATGTAGAAATTTCAAGTGCTCCAAAAGGCTTTCTTGGGCCCTTTTGCAGTCAACCCCTTCCCCACCCAGGCAAACACCCTGCCTTCCCTCACGGTGGTTTTGCTTTATACAGGATTTCATACAGGTGGGATTATATTGTATGTGGTCTTTATGTTTAGCTGCTTTCACTTAACATTATACTTTTGAGCTTCATCCATACAATTACATGTGTCAATAATTTGCTCCTTCAATTTGCTAAGTAGTGTTCCATTGCATGGATATGCCAAATTTGGGTTCCATTTATCAGCTGGACATTTGAATTGTTTCCAGTTTGTGTCTATTATGAATAGAGTTGCTATGAACATTTAAGTACAGGCCATTGAGAAATACATTCTCATTTCTTTTAAGTAAATACCAAGGAATGAGATTTCCAAGCTCTGTGTAAGTGTATATTTAATTTTGTAAGGAACTGTCAAACTGTTTTCCAAAGTGGCTGTATCTGATTTTTAATTTACAAGAGAAAGAGAGGAAAGGAGGGGGGGAAATCATTCTTGCTATTTAGTGAAAATCAACCCCATAAAAGCTTTAAAGGATGAAAAGCCACCCTGACTGAGTGGTTCAGTTGGTCAGAGTGTCATCCCAGTGCACCAAGGTTGTGGGTTTGATGCCAGTCAGGGCACGTATGACAATCAATCAATGAATACACAAATAAGTAGAACAACAAATCGATGTCTCTCTCTCCTCCTCCTCCCTCCTATCAAGAACTGATTATACTTTGACTTCTTCAAATTAACATAATATGAGACAGGCAAGACTATTGTTAGACTTCAGATTCAAACATACCAGAAAAATATTTTTTTTTATATTTTCTTGCTATCAAATTAATTTTGACTTGGTGCCCACATTCCCTGCGCTGGAGGAACACCAAGCCTCAATCATCCTTAGGGTCCCCTCTCTATTTCCAGAGAAGTGAAAAAGTGCCAGGGTTTTGCCTGGACTAAGACAAAGGACTGGGGCCTATAGTTGTCAGTCATCCGCACCTCTGGGACACTGGTTGACCAGTCCTGAGGTCACTTGGCTGTGCTAGAGAGTCACTAAGGTATTTCTACCAATCTTGGAGGATTGTACTGGAGGCCCCTATTGTTCCAAGGAGTTTCAAATGTCAAGCACCCCTCATACTCTTATGAGCTTCTTGGAGTACAGGAATGTTCAACAAGGTACAGAGCCTGCACCCTGTTGCCTTCTGAGGTATTATTACCCATAGGAGCAGCAGGATGCAGTTCCCAAAGAGATTTTTAAATGAAAGTCGGGGTGGGGGGGGGGGAAGTCTTGAAGATAACTTTTACTTCCTACCCAAGTGACCTGTTAGCTACTTGCATTAGAGAAGAGAAAGAGAAAGGAAGGAAAACATGGATTAATACTACAAAAATTATTCTGCCTATACAGCGTAATGTTTGTAACATGGTTAATAATAGTTCATGTTTTAAAAATTGATGAAATAAGCACACTAAACTACTGGAAATATTCATACCAAATGAAAAGAGCATTGACTGTCAGCTTACATTTATCTGCCAGAGATAGCAATACTTTTCAAAGGACCTTCGAGCCCCCTGAGCATCTTTCAACTGCTCACCCAGAATCAGTGAACTCCCTTCACTCAAGAGACAAAGTTCACAGGCTCACAGGCCTGGTTGAAGCAGAGCGGAAGAGGTGAGACCAAGAGAAACCACTTCTAGAAGGGTGGCGGATGTGTTGAGGGAGTCATAGCCCTGACAGCAACAACAGACTGGGCTGGGTTTGGGGGCATTTCTCTCCCATCCACATGTTCTTTTTTAATCTCAGATTTTTCACTTTTTTATACAACAAAGAATCTAGCTTCTACTCTAGACTCAGATGGAGACATTGAGAAAACTTTGGGAGAAGAAACTGTATGCCCATTTATGATGAGGCAGCTTAGTATGGTGTCAGGTGGCTCATCCTCCAATTCTACTTGTGCGGTGGTGAATGCAAATTGTGTGTGTGTGTGACTATCTCAATGGACAGTTACCGGATAACTCAACTACCCACTGCACATTGACAGCAGTGGGACCCCACTAGTCAAAGAGACTTTCAAGGGGCCTGAATGTCATTAGCTAGAGTAACTGCTCATGGGGAAGGACCTATCATGTCCATTTTGCCAGATTCAATGACACTATTCAGTGCTCACCCCACAGAATCACTTAATAGCACTCTTCAAAGCAGATGGAGCCTTCCTTTCGGCACACTCTCTTCTCTCAGCTTTGTGACATTGCCTGGTTCCCCCCACCCAAACCTCCCTGCTCCATCTCTGGCCACTCTTCCTCTGCTGGCCCCCAGTTCTCCAGTTGACCTCTAAATGGTGGCTTCAGAGTAGCTCAGCCCTCCCCCCTCCACTGTGCTGCTGGGCAGGTCTCCTCAGTCACAGTTTGCTTGTGCCTCTCCTACCTGAGCAGTATCTCACTCTTCTGTTTCTCTGCAGTGTGGAGGTCTTTCGTACAATTTGTCAGCATTTCATGTGCTCACTTATCCCAGAGGGTGTTTCTGTGGAGGGTGGAGGTAGGCCCTGTGGGAAACTAGATGGAGCTGCTGACCTGCTTCTTGGATATTTGTTCTTACTTTTCATTGACAATCAGCCTTTCCTTTGTTGCACTGGTGGATTTTGCTGGCTGTCAGTCTTTGGTTGTTCACACTATTAGTTTTTGGAGGAAGAAAGGTTTTGAGATTGGGCTTCCCTCTGTCAATTTAAATCAGAGGTCAGAGACCTGACAACTGTGTTTTCTTTCCATAAAAAAATCTCATTAGGAGTGTGTATTTCTTTTGTATCTCATACAAAAGATGACTGCCTATCAGTCATTTTCCTTCCTAGCTCTTAGCACAGCTTGTAATTACATATTTATTTGAAAAGTTGTTTTTTAATTTCTCCCCCAGGGATGAGAAACAACCTGAAGGCAGAACTATACCTGCATTGGGTGCTCAGTCATTGTAGCACAGGAGCCCCAAACCAGGAAGCTGCGTAAGTTTTCGTGATGTTCTGAAAAAACCACCTGGAGGACAAGCAGATGTGGATCTGCTGCTTATTACTCACATTACAGGGCAGTGCACCGAGGGCAGCGGGTTGGTGTGAGAGAAACCACACCCCCTCCAGTCTGAGGCTCATTATGAGGGGTCCCAGACAAAGGAAGCACATGTCCTTACATGCTACTCTCAACTTCCTTACCCCACTGTGTCAAAGGTCAAGAAGCAGTCAACGGACAAGAAGCTGCTCCCCAAAGGAGATAAGGAGGGAGTTACAATCCATTCCCGAAACAATTCCTTCTGGCCAGGGGCCATCTGACCAGCCCCCAGTCACAGCAGGGGGAAGAGCCATGTCCATTGACCACACACTGTATCCCAACATGGCTCTTCCACCTCATATTCTTTGTGCTTATTCTCCCCATAGGGAACCTGTGTGGTAAGCATGTTGACGCATTGCACCCATATGCCACAGATACAGTAAAGGCTATACCCCAAGACTGAAAGTGCAAGACAGAAACTAAAGAGACCCAGGAGGAGGGAATGCCACCAACAGTCTGTCGCAGTCAATACCATAATATTCTTGCACAGGGTTGCTGCATCCACCCCACGAGTTGCACAGTTTCATTGCAGTCCTATTCCTGTGTCCCATGCATATGGGTACGGGCTGTTGCACTTCTACTTGTAATGCTGACAGCCACCCCACACCATCCTGAACTGCACACATGAGCTATGGCTTGGTGCAGTTAGCCTACTCTCTCAGGAGGGAAAACACCTTCTCACATGTCTGTTTGAAGAAGGGGTCAGAAGCCTTCCAGCCTTGCAGCCAGTCCCAGTGCTTCTGGTTCTCAAGGTGAATCTACCATAGCAGGTCAGCAGAAGCCCTGGTCAGGAACTCTGTGCAGACCCAACAGTCTGAGTGGTTGTTCTCAGCAGCCAGCATTCCTGTGGTGTTGCTTCTGCCAAGTCCAACAAGACAACACCCAAGAATATGACAAAGAAACCAGGTAAAAAAAGGCCATAGTATCCATTCTATGAAAACAGAAAGAACACAAAGATTAATAAACACAGCAAATCATAAACCAGTTTCTGAGTCTGCAAGAGTGTCAGATGAGACTTCCAAATGCAAGGCTTTTGCTGGAATGAAATTAAGTACAGTCTGATAGATCCTCTTTATCTGTAGTTTAAACATCTCTGGTGATATCAGGAGGTGCTCAGGTAAGTTCCATATGGTTGGCACTGCATCAGCAGTCCTCAATAATTCCACATCAAAGGATGAAGGAAAAACAAGACACTAGTGTGAAAGGAAACTCAAGAAATTCAAGGTCCAATGTAGTTAATAGGTGAGAAACAAAATTTTACAGACAATTCACTGAATTAGAGCCTGCTTTCCTTAATTGTATGCAATACATTTTATTGAAACATAATTTTCCCCTAATATCACCCTCATTTTTATCAAAGAGCCAAATAAATCAAGTCCAATTCATTTATTGCATTAAGTCTAGTTTTGGTTTGGGCAGATTATTTGCATAAACACAACAGGAATAGCGATCAATCATATAGACTCTTTAAGGCTATAATGGGGTGTGAGTGGAGGTACCCCAAAATAGCAAAGCATATTCCCCACAAAACTTGATTGAGGAAAGAGGGAGCAAATGATACGGAATTTAAAATACTTTGTGTAACAGTGCAAGTTGACAGCTGTGCTGCCACTCCCGGCAAAAGGTGTACATGACTTGGGAGCATCAGGGACTTGTGACATAGCCAGGGGAGGTGGGGGAGCTCATACGGTTCCAGAGTGAGAGAAAAAATTCAGATGACCCTTCGTCACTGAGAACCCTTGCCCTGACTAATGATGACAACCAAAAAAGGACAAAGAAACTGGGGAGATGGCAAAAATAGCACATTATAGTAGGGGCTAGATATGAGGTTACATAAGAAATTCCAGACCAAGCATGTAAAATAAGGGTGGGCTGAAAGAGAAGGAGATTCCACCATGCAGCCTGGTGTAGGAAAGAATTCCACCATGAGGAGTAGAAGCCATGCAGGAGGAAAAGGTGCAAAGAGAGAGCTGATGGAGCTGTGCAGAGACCTGCTAACCAAGCACAGAATCATGGGAGGTGCTTGGAGCCAAATTGGGACTGTCAAGCTACAGACTCCTGCTTCTATGGAGGATATATGTAAAAGTCACTCTCTTGGGATGTGTACCTCCCTAGACTCCACCATGATCCAGTGGAACATGGCACATGTTTCCCTGAGCCACTACATGGAGGCTGAGGACAGTGTACCCCAGATTCTGAAAGAGAGAGCTAATGAGAGAGGATGGCAACTCTGAAACCCACAAAAGCACCTTCTAGAGGGAATAGAGACCTTTTTGTGCAACCAGCTTAAGAACAGGTAAAGATGTCGGGAACTTCTGGGCATGGTTTTGGCTTATAGCCTGGTGGGGAGCAAGGGAAGTGCTGGGTGTCATGGGAGAACAGGGCTCTGAGCCGGAGTGCTTCCAGCTCTCCCAAGGCTGAAATCCTGTAAATAAAATCCTGTTTCCTTCAACACTGATTGTTGGGTCATGCATCAAGGAGCCATGTAGACAAGCCCCAGTTTGCTCGATTACAAGACTGCTTTGCTGGAATTTACATAAGGAACCTTTAGATTGAGCTTCAGTCAGCCCACACACACCTACAAAGAGGTTCCTCAAATCATTAAAAATAGAACTACCATATGATCCAGTAATTCCACTTCTGGAAACAAATCAGTCTTTCCCTGCAGTAAGTACCTACATTCCTCAAGTCCTTGAGGTTCATCGTGTCTTAAGGTTCCTCTTTGCCATCTTTCAGGAAAGCAACTTTCATTCCTTACCTGGAAAGACTGCCATGAACCACATAACCAAACGCAGCACTAGGCCATTTCTCCAGTGGGCTTCTTTGGGCTTCAAAGGTCAACCTCAGTTCCCCAAGGCTTTTTGGTAACAACCAGAGCTCAGGCATGCCTCCTTCAGTCATGACATTCCAGTCAAAGTCTTGGTTAATAAAAATCCCAATTGGAAACTGGCTTTATGCATCCTGTTATGAAGAAATCAGATTCCTATTAGATTTATGCAAACAAACATATTGCCATGGAAAGAATAATACTCACTCATTAAGAGCTTCCAAATTCTAGAGGGATCAGGTAGGGAGACAAATATAAATGTTTCAATATTGTTTATGAAAGTATACTTTACCAAACTGCTTGAAGCAACAGAAATTTTTCTTATGTCTAAAAAACAAACAATTAAAAATTAGCAATATTTTTCAACAAAAAGTTATGAAAGTCACAATCATCTTCAGTTTACTATGTCCTATAATTAATTTCTGTTTATCCTGAATATCTGTGAGCACCTCTATAAATCCAGTCATTTCACAGAGCTCAAGCATTCTTTGGATTGACAAATTCATGAATAGATTTCATAAATCTTACCGCATTTCTAAAACTTTAGCAAGACAATTCTAATTAGTCTAAAATGCAACCTAAGCCACTCCTTTCCAAAACAGAAACAAAAAAGAAAATCTAAAGCAAAGGCAAAATTTCAAAAAGGGATTAGGACTAGACTTAGAAACTCACCCCCTTATTTTTCTCTCTAATTTAAGCTCAATTATCATGCCCTACCTCCCACACTGAGTTTAAGATGTGTGTCGGGAGTGGGGGCAGGTAACATGTATTTATATGCTGAATACTGGGCCACACACCAAGTTGAATAGATTCACAGGATAAATCCTTGATTTCTTTTTGTCTCCATGCAGTTCACAGGCTAAAAGGAACAGTAGCTACTAAGTGCTGTATCAAAAGTATAAGTCATGAAAGTGCAAACCAAAACCACAATGAGATATCACTGCACACCTGTTAGAATAGCTATTATAAAAAAAGACAGGAAGTAAGATACATTGGAGAGGATGTGAAGAAAAGGAGACTCTTGTGCACTGTTGATAGAAATGTAAATTGATGTAGCCACTAAGGAAAATAGTATGGAGGTTCCTCAAAACATTAAAAATAGAACTACCATATGATCCAGTAATTCTACTTCAGGAAACAAAAACACTAACTAGAAAGGGTATCTGCACCACCATGTCTGTTGCAGCAGTATTTACAATAACCAATACATGAAAACAACCTAAGTGTCCATCAATAAATGAATGGATGCATTTATTTATAAAAATTGTGTATTTATTCTTACACGTTTAAACCTCAATCACCTTCAAAGTACTCTCCATTTGATACAATACTCCTATTGAGATGTTTTTGCATTGCTCAAAACAGTTTTTGAACTCATGGATTTTGATGCCTTTTAGTGGTGCTGCTGGTTTTTGTTACACCTCTTCCATGTCCATAGGAAGAATGTTTCCCTTTGAAGACCTCTTTCATCCTAAGAAGCAAAAAAAGTCACTCAGGGCAAGCCTGTACTACAAGGGGCCCTCCCTCCAGAAGATAATTCTGGTTTGTTTATTTGGTTGGTTGGTTGGTTGGTTGGTTTTTGTTAAACACACACAAACACAATGGAATACTATACTAAGCCATAAAAAAAGAAGGAAATTCTGCCACTTGTGACAACATGAATAAACTTTGAGGGCATTATTCTAAGTGAAATGTTAGACATAAAAATAAAATACTATATGATCTCACTTTTAAGTGAAACTTAAAAAAAATTTTTTTAACCAAATCCATAGATACAGAGAACAGATAGGTGGTTGCCAGAGGTGGGGAGTGGGGTTAGGGCAAAATGGATAAAGGTGGTCAAAAGATACAAACTTGTAGTTATAAAACAAGTAAGTCCTGGGAATGTAATGTACAGCACATTGACTGTAGTTAATAGTAGGATATTGTACATTTGAAAGTTGCTAAAAGAGTAAATCTTACAAGCTCTCATCACAAAAATAAAAACATTGTAATTATATGTGACGATGCATATTAACTAGACTTACTATGGTGATCATTTTGTAATACATACATATTGTATATCAAATCATTCATTATGTTATATACCTGAAACTAATATTGATGTCAATCATACCCCATTTTTAAAAAGTATAGGCAAAATATGGTATATACATACAATGGAATATTATTCAGAAATGACACATGGCACAGAATGGGTGAAACTTGAGGACATGAAGCTAATTAAATTAAGCCAGACAAAAAAAGAATAAATACTATGATTCCACTTACATGAGGTCCCTAGACTAGTCAATGTTATAAAGGCAGAAACTAGAATGGTGGTTGCCAAGGCCTGGGGAGAAAGGGATGGGGAGTCATTGTTTAATGGGTACAGAGTTTCAGTCTTGTAAGATGAAAAAAACTCTGGAGCTTTGTTTGGCTGGGTGGCTCAGTTTGTTGCAGCATCATCCCACACAACAAAAGGTTGTGGGTTTGATGCCCAGGCAGGGCACAAACCTAGGTTGTGGGTTCGATTGTGCACGGGCGGCAACTGATTGATGTTTCTCACTGATTGATGTTTCTCTGTCCACGCCCCCAGCCCATTTCCTCTCTCTCTAAAAGCATTAAACATATCCTCAGGTGAGGATTTTAAAAAGGTCTGGAGATGGATGGTGGTGATAGTTGCACAACAATGTAAACATGCTTAATGACACTGAACTGTGTACTTTAAAAATTATTAAAGTAATAAATTCTGCTTTATTTTACCACAACACTTTAAAAACTTTGAAAAGTATGGGCCAAGTGCTGTGTGAGCTCACAGGAAACTCTTCTGTGCCTTTCCTAAGAGGATCCTGATGCCAGCTACACAGTAATGGAGTTTTCCATCCTCGTGTAGAGCATTAATTGAGAGCATATGGAAGGGAGAGAGGGAGTGCTCAGGAATTTAATGAAAGATTCAGTAACACTAATGAATAAGGAAAACAACCTTTTAAAAGTGTTTTTCATGTGCAAAGATGATTGAAAGCTCTTCCTAAACAGCGTTGGGGCACAAATTCAATCTTGATCTTGAATCACTCTGACTATATGGGCCACCATTTCCATTTCAACATGGGTCCAGGGTCTGTTCACTTCTAGGGAGATTCACCAGATGGAACAGAGCTGCTCAGTTGCATTTGCTACATTGATGTGGACCACGGCTCGTGGGATCCGAGGCATTATGGATGAGACACAACAAATTCACACAGACTACCGAGTCCTACGGAGGAAAAGGGTCAGCTCGGCTTCTCTCTCGAGAGGAGAAAAAGCCTTCATCCTTGCCTCGACAAGCTTTTATTGATTTTCTGGGCACATTACATGATGGTCCTCATTTACTATGCACAGGTTCACTTTAGGTGGTTACCTTTTACAGAAAACAAAGGAGAGGATGCCACTAATCATATTGCAGAAGAAGGATATTTGCAAATGCAAAGGGAAAAGTGGTAGAACTGGTTACACTCATCCTTGGAAGGTTTAGCATAGATTTCAGGAAGTTACTTTAAAGATATGCAGTAAACATTTGCTACCTCAATTCAGGGTGAGTGAGTTTTAGCAAAAGTAACTCTCATCGTGGCCTAGGTACAATGCAGGCCTGATTCCCCACAGGAGAACCTATCCGTAGGTGCGGGTCATGTCTGGGCCCACACCATGCAGAATGGTCTCCTATACTACCTTTCCAAATCATAGGTCACCCCCCCATTTTTAAAAAGCAAATTTTATATTCCTGCCAGTTCCAATCAGTGCTTAACCGCTGAATGACCTCAGACAGCCAAGATGTTCAAAGAAGATGGAGAACGTTCACCCTGCATGTGTGTACGTGGCTCCAAGGCAAATAGAAAACATCAAGTGAGAGATGCTGGCAGGGAGGCCAGGGCAGGCCTTGTGGGTCACTTTCATGAGAGCCAGGCTGTGGAGGGATATTACTTAAAATTACTTCCTCAGAGCCTGATTAATGTCACTCATGCCTGTCACCTCTTTTTGGCTTCAACTTTTTCTTTCACTCTTACACCCTGGCATGTGAATTGGTTCTTCCTGCCAAGATGGACAAGTGTTAACACAGGCATAGGAGCTGGAGTGCCTGAGTAAAGGAGCTCCCCACTGGTAGGGACCACCGGCACAGCACAGCCACTATTAGGGCAGCTCTCACAGCAAGAGAGCAAAAATGATTAAAACAGATCAGTTCCATGTGATTATTCAGTGTTCCAACAATGGGCTCCATTTTCACCTGTTAAATAGTAGATGCTCATAAAACACAATAAAAATTCTCTTGTAAGGCACTCAGTCTTTTTGAGAAGCACAAAAGAAACCATGGATTTACAACTTAGTGATTCAATTTCTTGAGACATGGAATCAATATTATCATTTTTGCTGAACTGGAAGTCTCATTTATTTCCTACTTTGTTTTTAATATCATTAGCATATCATTGGCTTATGGTCCCAAGGTCTCTCACTCAGCCTTAGCCATGGGAGGGTCACAGCTTATGAAACCAGGCAGGGCAGGTCCCAGCAATATATGTATATATTTAAATATATGAGTATACTCAAATATGTAATATAAATATATAAACAATAATATATAACAATTTGTTAACATTATAATGTAATAATAACATAAATATATGTATATAAAAAGGGAGTGTACTATTAGTAGAGAAATCATTCAGCTTCACACAGAGAAAAAAAAGAATAGAATGATGGTTATCAGGGGCTGGGGGGTTGGGGGTGGAAATGGGATATATTGGCCAAAAGTCACAAACTTCCAGTTATAAGACTAACAAGTTCTGGGGATCTAATGTACAGCATAGTGATTATAACTAATAATAATGAATTATATATTTGAGAGTTGCTAACACAGTAGAATTTAAATGTTTTCACTCCAAAAAAGAAAATGGTGATGTAAGGGAGGTGTTAGCTAGTGCTATGGTGATAATCATTTTACAATATATGAATGCACGAAATGAATAGATTGTATACCTTAAATGTATACAATGTTATTCCAGGTTACATCTCATGACCAGTCCAGGATCGACCTGGGTAGCAACTATGTGCCAATGGGAATATATAAGCAGAGAAAATAAATTCGTGGGCTACATTAGATTGGACAGCACCAGCTTTCAGTTTTGGGTTTTCCTCCAGGATTCTGAGATCAACCATGACTGGTTTTTCTTAACTCCACCAGGAATAAGACAAAGCAGGTATAAGGACCTCACCCATTCAGACCCCAGCTGGAATGGAGCCAAAAAAAAGCAGGGGACATGGCGAGTTGCTACCCCTCCTCCCAGCACTATCATCTCTCAGAATGGAGAGCCAAGGAAAAAAATATGTGACTCTGAACAGAATTCAAACCCGTGGCTGATGAAGTCACAGGGAGAAAGAGACAGATTCCTCTATCTGGACCTCAAAGGCAACAAAGGAAGAGGGCCCTGGGCACACACTGAAATGTAGCATTAACATTAGGTACAGAGATTTCAGACCATTCAGAGGAAAAATGTTACAGTGACATGGCTAGAAAGTTTTAATATGACTGCAACTCAAGACAAATGAGATGTTCTAAAATTGAAATTGTCATTTCCCAGTCCCAGTCTGGTGTTTCCTTCCTTCAAAGACAACACAGGAAGTTCTCCTGTCCCAACTGGCCTCTTGCTGTTCTCCTAGGGACAGACCTGATTGATGGGTAAATTTGCCCGGAGGAGCTGAGGATTCTCAGCCTACACAAAGCCAGTGTGCTGTTTGCCTCAGCCACACAGAAATCAAGACTGAGGGGGGGGAGGGTCTGCATTCACCCAGCTGTGCTGACAATGGGGAGGCAAGCCTGGGGGATTCTGGGGATGAATATCAGAGTCCCTAATACTTTAGTAGCATTTCCAAGAGCATTAGCATTAGTAAAGCTGACATTAGCTCTCCTTCTGACCTCTCTAGCTATATTTCAGTTGGTTCTGAATTGGGGTGGGGAACAAGGACATCATAAATCACAGAATTATGAAACAAAAGATTGTAAAATGGCACAGCCACTGTGGAAAAGTCTGGCAGTTCCTCAAACAGTTAAACACAGAGTAACCTTATGACTCAGCAATTCTGCTACCAAGTATATATACTCAAGAGAAATGAAAACATAAGCCTACACAAAAATTTGTACACAAATTTTCATAGTAGCATTATTCATAACAACCAGGAAAACAATTCAAAAGCTCACCAGCTGATGAATGGATAAATCAAATGTAGCATATCTACACAAGGAAATATTATTCAGCAGTGAAAAGGAATGATGTATTAATACAGGTTGTGCCATGGATGAACCTTGAAAGCATCATGCTAAGTGAAAGAGAGCAGACACAAAAGGCCACTTACTGTGTAATTCCACATATATGAAAAGTCCAGAATAGGGAAATTTATAATGATAGAAAGTAAGTTAGTGGTTGTCAAGGGTTAAGGGAAGGGAAGAATGGACAGTACTGTGGACTGAATTGTGCTCCCCCAAAATTCATAGGTGGAAGCATGACCCACAATGTGACTATATTTGAATAAAGGACCAGGTAAGGTTAAGTAAGGTTGTAAGAGGGGTCCCTTCCCTGGTAAAATTAGTGGCCTTAGAGGAAGAGTCACCAGAAAGGTTGCCCTATGTTTCTTCCTGAGCATGCACAAAGAAGAGATCATGTGAGCACACAATGACTGGGTATCTATAAGCCAAGAGAGGCCTCAGAATGAACCCTACCTTGCCAGTACCTTGATCTTGGACCTCTCAGCCTCCAGGACTATGAGAAATAAGTTTCTGTGCTTAAGCCACTGGTCTATGGTATTTTGTTATGGCAGCCCAAGCAAACTAAAACAGGAGTGACTGCTAATGAGTACAGGGTTTCTTTCTGGTGTACTGTGATTGATTGTGGTGATAGAGACACAACTCTGTGAATATACTAAAAGCCATTGAACTGTATACTTTAAATGGGTGAAATGTATATTATTGAATTTTATCAAGAAAGCTGGTTTTTTAAAAGCAGTGATAACATTTTATATACAGATATCTTCTAGAATTTGCAAATCATGAAACAAAGTCAAAGTCGACACAGGGCAGATTCTACCTGTAAAATGTAGAATGAGGGGAGTAGGCACATGAATTCAGAAGCTTATGCAGCAGGTAACAATGACTTAACGATAAGGACATCTTACATCATGTTAAGAAGTCCAGATGTGGGGCTCTTCCAGGATTGGTTCACTCAGTGTCACCGTCTTCAGGAGCAAAGTTCTCCATGCCACACACGTCACCATGTTCTCACACTGCATCTTGTGTTGATTCCACTCAGGATCACAACTGGCTGTCAGTTCCAAGCATCACAGCTATGTGCTGAGGTATAAAAGTAGATGTTTTTTCCCAGATATCTCTTTTTTAAAGCAAGAAAATCCTTTCCTGGGAAGCCCTGGGAGACTACCTCTCATGTAACATTGGCCAGAATTGTGTCACATGGCCAATCATAAACCAATCACTGGAAAGGAGGATAAGATCACGTGAGTAGCTTAGACCAGTAAGGATTTGTGTCTGAGCCCAGAGAGGCCTTTCCCCTAAGCACATGGGCTCTGTAAGCAAGAAAGAAAGTGAGGAATAGACTTAGAACACAGCTAGCGGTCTCTGTTCAGTGGCCTGAATGATGTCTCCAAGTCCTTGCAGCTCAGATACCCAGTCACTATGTGAAAAGCCAATATGAACCCCTGGCTAACTAGTGCTATTTATTTTTAACATAAACATGTCATAGGATTTGCCTCTTTGTTCATTTACACCAGCCCAGATCTTCCACAAGAATCAATCTCAAGAGTCATTTGGATTCATTAATGAGCCCAGGCCAGAATAGGTATTTAATGCCATACTAAAAAAATGCTTGCAGTCATTACATTAGTGAGGATAACCTAGGATGAGCTGTGGTAACAGATGATTCTTGTACTATCAGTAGCTCAACATAAAGATTTATTTCTCTCTCATGTCATACATTCAACGTGAGTCAGTAGAAGGCTCTGCTATCACTCAGGCAGCCAGGCTGACAGAGCTCTACCATGTCATGATGTTACAGGATGCAGCCAAGAGGGGGGACCCCAAATAGCCATTTAAAATGGGGTCCAGAACTCAAGGTGTCTAGGAGATTTTAGGATGTCTTCACCCCCCCTCCCCAGGGTGTGGGTTGGGGGAAGGGACAAATGGAGCAGGGCCTTTGAGAGCTGTTTCGCAAAGCAACAGCCTTGTAGCTAACCTCTGGTGTGGTCATTTAACATATCTATGGCCTTTGGCTGGTCGCTTAGATATGTTAAATAGCTGTGGCCATGCCCTGAGCCAGGGGAATGGAAGTAACTTCCCCAAGACGTGACTGGGGGCAGGTTCCCCGAGCTACAGCGCCTGCGTGGGAGCTTGGAGATGATTGGCTCCAGGACTTGGGGCCACACCTGCCCAGACTCATGATGGCAGTTGAGTAAAGCTGGAAGGATATGAGATCTGGCATGTGAAGCCGAGTGTGGGAGGAGTCGGAAATGGGGCTGCAGAGGAAGACCGGTATGGGGCTTTAAACCCAGAGGCGGCAGCCATTGAGGGAGAGTTCCATGCGGCTGTGGAAGTGCAGAGAGGATCACAGCTATTGGAGAGAGAACCACACAGCTTTAGCAGAGTGAAGACTCCCGCAGCCCTGCAAGAGAGAATCACCATGCGGCTTTAGCAGAGAACTGCCACTCGGCTTTGGCAGAGTGGCGACCCCCCCCCCCCCCCACCTTGCAGCCATTGCACAGGGGGAGAAGCACATGGTTTTGGCTGAATGGGGACTCCCATGTTTCTGGGAGAGAGGACCACGTGCCTTTGCCAGAGTGAGGACCCCTGCAGCTTTAGAAGGGGGAACCACCACCTGGTTTTAGCAGAGATCCTGGCGACTCAGCTGACGGTGCCGGGAACCCAGGGAGGTCTCCCAGTCGAGATCGAGTACTAACTGGGAATAACCAGAGGACTGCCTGAGCCATGGACTTCTATTTCCTTTCCTGAGATACGGTACTCTGGACTGGGCAAAGGGGGAAGGAAGGAAGGAATGTGTCTGTGGGTGTTTTAAGGGACTTCAGGATTTTTGATAAAGACATTAGGTCACTACTTTAAGTTTGTATAGCATTAAATAAACATTTCCTTTCCTTTTCATGAATCTCTGGCATTGAGAGACGTCTTTCCTCTGGTGGCAGACATAACAGACCTGGGGGCTTCTTTCAGTAATAGTATATCGTCCCAGTCCCCCCACTTGTTTGTTCTGTAACAATGATGCCAGCATATCATACAGCTTCAGTGTTTGATATGACAGGGAGCATTCATGCCTGCTCATAAGTGCCTCTGATTAGAAGAGATTCTAATTACTTCTGCTTATAGCCCATTGGTCAGAACTAATTATATGGCCCTAACATAACTCCAATAGATCTGGGAAGTCTTCCCACATGTCCAGGAAGTAGAGGAAAATGAATATGATAAGTATGCCTAGCCTCTGTTATAGACATTTTCCTTCTGAGATCATGAGAATCTGGACCCTTTACCTAAGCATTTTTAGATTCTAGTTCTGCATTTATACCTGACATCTGAATTATCAGTCAATAATTTTACAGTTATACTTGATTATTTATTGATTTTTTAGAGCAAAAAATAAAAAATAAAAAATAAAAAACAGCAGCACTCCCTCAATTGTATTTCCTTGTTTTTTCTTTTCCATAAGTCATGAATGTACCATGTGAGTAGGTGACCAAAATAAGTAAGTAATAAACTGTGAAGGTCAGGTTCCTTGAACAGGCTAGGAGTGATCAAACAATTGCATATTCAGTAATATGAGTTGACATATTCAATTACAAATACAATTATTATTTGACTCCATGGCAATACAACATCAAGGATGGAAACCCATTTAAATTATTATAATTCATTCTAGGCAAACAGTGTTCTGACACTAACTCTCTGACACCAACTGTATGTCTTGCAACACAATTCTGACACGAACTACCTGGGGTTAGTGTCACAGTCCACAGGCTCAGTCCTCCACAACTGCTTACTCTTTATGTAGGAGGGTGCAGCCAGAGGGCCCCCAAAAGAAGGATTTGTAACGGGGTCCAGAACTCAAGGTGTCCAGGAAATATTAGAAAGATATATAGGATGTCTTCACCCTCCACCACAAGTGTGAGTTGGGGGAAGGGACACATGGAGCAGGGCCATTGAAAGCTGTTTTGCATAGCAACAGCTTTGCAGCTAACCTCTGGTGCTGTCGTTTGACACATCTATAACCTTTAACTGGTTGCATAGATATGTTAAATAGCTGTGGCCTTGCTCTGAGCCAGGAGGATGGAAGGAACTTCCCCCCAAGACAGTAACTGGGAGGCAACTTCCCCTAGTTACAGCGCCTGCGTGAGAGCTTGGAGAGGATTGGCTCCACTACACGGGGCCACCCCAGCGCAGACTCATGATGGCAGCCCAGTAAAGCTGGAAGGATATTTAAACCCAGACTTGGCAGCCATTGGAGAGAGGAGCAGGCGGCTGCAGCCATCCATTGTGCAGAGAGGACCACACGGCTGCAGCCATGTAAGAAGAACCATGCACTTTTGGCCAGAGTGGGGGGACCTCTCCCTGCCACAGCCATGAGAAAAATCACCATGCAGCTTTAGCTAAGAATCACCATGAGGCTTCAGCAAAGAAACACCACGTGGCTTTAGCTGGAGATCCGGGCAGCACAGCTGATGGTGCTGGGAACCGAGGGAGGCCTGCCAGCCGAGCACGGATTACTGGAAAAAACTGGGGGCTGCCTGAGTCATGGACTTCTACTTCTTTTCCTGAGATATGGTACCCCAGACCTGGCAAAGTGGGGAAGGAAGGACTGTGTGTGTTTATGGGTGTTTTAAGGGACTTTGGGATTTTGACGAAGACATTAAGTCATTACTCTTAGTCTGTATAACTTGAATAAATAACTCCTTTCTTTTTCACCAATCTCTAACACAGAGAGCTATAATTCTCTGGTGAAGGGAAAGGTGAACCTAGTACAGGGGAACCCTAGAAGAAGGGGGGATCAATTCGGTAGCATTGTGGGACCCTCTTCCCTGGTGGCCAATCAGGGAAAATCATGGAAGACCACATGGGCAGTAGCTTTAAAGTAATACAACTACTTGTACATGCGCAGTAAAAGCCCACCAAAACTAGCCAGGAAGGATCCGCCCTATAAGAATAGAGTCCCTCCAGCCCATGAGGTCAGTCTCTGCTTGGAGTTGGCCTGCTCCCATGTTCTCTGCTATAAACTCTGGGTGTTTGGTTCAATTCTTTGTCCCGATCACCAAGAACCTGGTTACCTGTGCCCACCTGTGACATTTAGGCACTAGCCACAAGTGGGGTCCCCATCTGTACCTCTGATCAACCAGCTACATAGTTTGAGGTTCCCACAACCTCTGCAGGACAAGCAATTTACTAGAATGACTCAGAGCTAACTTATAACTTTACTTCTGAGTACAATTTATTATAAAATATTCAACTAAGGAACAGCCAAATGGAGAGGAGCACAGGAAATAGAGGGAATAGAGAACTTGCATGCCTTCCCCTCATGGAATCTGGATTCTGCCACCTCACAGAGCACACTACCAAATCTCAGTATCCAGATTTTACTGGGGTTTCACTGCATCAGCATGACTGAATAAATCATTGGCAGTATGTTTGAACTCCATCTCCAGTCCCGCTCCATTCATGGAGGTCAGGCTGGCCCAAAGTTCCAACCATCTAATCACACAGCTGGTCTTTTGGGAGCCAGCACCAATCCCTTCCCCCAGCATCCTGAAGCTATCCAGGGGCCCACCTGGAGTCACTTCATTAGTGTAATGGTCACTCAGGAAATTCCAAGGATTTCTGGAGCTCTGTGCCAGGAACTGAGGATAAAAACCAGATATAGCCTTTATTATACCACATAAACAAAACCACATTATCATTTTTTTCACACTCTGTTAATTCTACAGTATTTCTAATCAGTAATAATGACTGTTTCCCTGATAGGACTATGCACCCAAGATTTATATTATCGAGAAGGGTCTTGGACATTCTCTGTTTTCAGACATTCCCTGTTTTTACAGATAAAGAAAGACTCATGGAAGTTACATTATTTGCCTAAAGCCCCAGCTAGTTAGTTAAAGAATTGGGGTAACATCCCAAGTCTGCTCTTTGACTTGTACATTTTATAGTACACTACAACATCTCTTAATACTGTATAGCTAACACTCAGTTTTGGAGAAGGTTGACTCCCCCCATTCAGAGTTTCCAGCCACCCCACCCCCAGGTCCCAAAGCTAAGCTTCTCTTGGTTACCTCCCGTACCAACTGCCTCCCCTTGCCCCTACCCCATTCACCAGACCCGTTTGGCCTGTAAACCAAAAACCTGGCACAATCTCCACCCTCAGGCATAGGATAAGGAGACGATTCAGGCTCAGCTTCCGGGATGATAGAAGGCTGACCTCACCATGGGCTCTTAGAGCCTAGGAATCATGAAGGAAGGAGGGGACCCTCCATGCTCAGACAAGGCAAGCTTTGGGTCCTGCTGCCTCTGAGAAGAGCTCTCTACTTCTTGATGCTCCTGCAGCTAAGTCAGCCCCCAACTTCCAGCCTAGTGCTTTCACAGAAATGGGCTGATGATTGAGAGAAGACAATGAGGCAGGAGACAGTCAGGAAAGAGGAAACTCTGGAGGTGCCCCAGGGCTAAGATAAAGGACATCCATACAGGACTGAGACCCTGTTCTAAGACCGTTTGTTCTCTCTTTCTGGAAAAGCACTGAATCATGGTGACTCATGAATATACCTGCACAGAAGATGCTACCTGACCCCTGCTTCATTATAATAGCATTATAAAGAAAATCACGGGAGACCACATGTGCAATAATAGCTTTAAAGCAATACGACTACTTGTACTTGAGCAATAAAAGCCCACCAAAACTATCCAGGAGGGATCCACCCTGTAAGAATAGAATCCCTCCAGCCCCTGAGGTCAATCTCTGCTCAGAGTTGGCCTGCTCCCATGTTCTGTGGAGTGTACTATTGCTTAATAAATCTGCTGTCTCTCCCTCTTTATGCTATAAACTCTGTGTATTCAGTTCAATTCTTTGTCAGCGATCACCAAGAACTTGGTTACCTGTGCCCACCTGTGACAAAACTGCAGTACCCCTTCAATTCCTAGATACTCGCAGAATGACTAAAGCAGGCTTAGAGCCAGCCTAGGCAAGGGTAGGATGATTACTGATATCAGAACCCTCCCCCTCAAAACTTACTCTACCATCATTGGCATTTTAGATTTTCAGTTATTTAAGGTAAATAACTTCTTCCCTTTTATGATGATAGATATGTTTCAAAGTTTAAAAACCCAACATTCATGCAAACTTTCACTGGAGTGTGAATGACTGCCATCCAATTATGAGATTTGGTTTCCATTTCCTCTTACAGTCAGTAAGCATTAACAACAACAAGGACACTGAATACATTAAGTGCATCTCAAAATTATGCCCTGAGCTGATCACAGCAACAATGAATTTGCTTGTGTTTCATTTCTAATCCCCTGCTCCTACTTATGATGGAGATGTTAATGAGAGTAAACCAGGCAGTGGGAGGAGAGACAGGAAATGTAAACTGACTGTAAAATGGCTAATAAGATCTTGAATTGCCTAATAAACAAGGATAACCAAGAGTCCTCATGAATCATTACTTTTTTCCTTGGAGGACCAAAGAATAAAGACATGAAAGTAAAACTCAACATTAAAATAATTTAAAAATTAAGCTATCTAAATGTGTATTTTTAAAATACACAAACATACCATCTATGGCCACACCACCCTACATGTGCCCGCTCTCATCTGACAAACACAAAAACATACCATTGTTATTCATCTAGGTCTTTTATCAAGAGAAATTTTGTTCTCTGTTCATTATACACCCCTTTTTTCTCTAAGGAATAAAGAAAATAATTCTTTTTCTAGGAAATTCTTTCCTCATCTTCCCCAAACGCTAGTCAAACAATTGTCTCAAAGATCAGAATTTTTTAAGAACCTGGAGGGAGAATGAAATATGTAAAGCTTTGATTGCTTTAAGCCAATGGATCAGGGCAGTTGTCCTGTAGAAACTGGACCAGACAGGTTTGTCCGAATTACCAGGGGTTTTGTGACAATGAGACCCCGGGGGCTTGTTCTTATAAATGTGCAATGCTCCAGTGTAGGGTGCTCAGTTTGATCTGGGGTTTCAAAAACAGTATTGAAAACCATAACTTGAAGTGTTGCAGGTTCGATTCCCAGTCAGGGTACATGCTTGGGTTGCAGGCCATGATCCCCAGCAACCGCACATTGATACCTCTCTCTCTCTCTCTCTCTCCCTCTTCCCTCTCTAAAAATAAATAAACAAAATCTTAAAAAAAACACACACAACTTGAAAGGCATTTCAAATTATACATAGTTCATTTAATTAAAACTGACTTTTTTTTAACCTCTGTATTTTTTTCTTCAAAATAGTAAATTCCTTCTGTCTGGGTGGCTAAGTCAGTTGGAGTGCCATCCCATTCGCCAGAAGGTTTTGGATTCAATTCCTTGTCAGGGCACATACCTAAGTTGCAGGTTCAACCCCCAGTCAGGGTGTGTATGGGAGGCAACCGATCAATGTTTTTCTCTCACATCTCATCTCTCTCTCTCAAATCAATGAAACCTATCCACACACCCTCAGATGAGGATTAAGAAAAAAAATAGCAAACTCATAATTCATGGCCACCCTTAAATGGAAAGACCATGGAAAGAAACATTTACTAAGTATCTGTAATTTTGCTAAACTCTGCACCAAAAGGAAAATGTGGAGGATACTGGCCAGCAGTATCCATCCCTGCTGTGGATGCTCATCAAAATACGAGAAAAACATACACAGGGACAACCAAGTCTGAACCTACAGACACAGTTTGTGGATTCCAGTCTGGCAAGGAAGATCAAACAAGTAGGTAATTTTCAAAGGTGCTGGCAGAACTCCTTCTGGGATTCTGGGCAAAGTTTGGGGTTTTATCACTACAGGACCTAAAAGGCTAGTCTTGTTTCCTGCCTGTGCCTTCAAATTCTAATTCAATAGCATCCTCCAGCAAGCAGATCTCACAAGATCTTGTATATTCTATGTCCCAGGTCTGATTACCCCGGGGGTCCACCAACTCTGGTCTGGGCTGTACCACCCCTGTTATTTTTGCAGGCCTGAGTCAACAGAGGAGACAAAGGCAGCCAGGAGACTTGAAATTCTCACAACTTAGAACAAGGACTCGGGCTTTGACAAAGCTGAGGGGGCAGGGGTTGATGTCCATCACCCCTTCATTTCCACAGCCCTGAGTCTCTTCCCTGAGGCCTCCTTATGATCATGCCTGCCTTAGGCAATTCCTCCCATGGGAAATCTTACCCGTCATTGGCTAACTGATCAAGCTTAGGAGGTCAGACACAGAACAGGCAGCATTCATGCCAGGGAAATAAGTTTTGTCTCCTTAGTGGCTCCTGGTTCGGAGGTCTCTCACTCAACCTAAGTCACGGGGGGTTCCAGCTTCCTGAGACCAGGCAGGGCAGACTCCAACAGGAAAATTCATAGCATTGACCATGTTAGCCTTTAACTCCTGAAAGAATTTCTTGTTTCATTGCCAAATAAACAGTAAAGAATGTTAATACATCAAAAAAGTGACTTTTTAAAAATGCAAATCCAGGAAGTGGAAATAAAAGAGCAAAGAGAGGGCAGTTTATCTCCTTTTTTATGTATTCACATTCTCTAATATAAACAAATAGTGTCTTAGAGTTATTTAATAAAACTATTAGGCCATGAGTCCTAAGAGCAGAGAGTCCACATAATTTGGAGGGCCCTAAGCAAAATGAAAACGTAGGGACCCTTGTTCAAATAACAGAAAAACAAAAATGATTTTTCCTTTCTTCCAAAATCTCTCTTTTGACCTGTCATGGCAATTGTTTCTAGTGTTACATCCTTTCATGCATGAGGGTGGTCAGAGGTCAAGTGTCACCCCCTACAAGAGCCCCCAGTATAGGCTCCTTTGCTCATGTTTGGGAAGTGGTGCCAAATCACACAGGCCCAGCTTTCAGGAACCAGGATCCTGAGATGATACTGGCTTTCCCATACAGTAGCACATGAGATCACAACAACATAATGACCAAAGGTCATTCATAAAGTATTTACCAACAACCCATGATAGTGTTACTGAACTAAAGGGGTCCATTTGCTGTACATATTGAAGCCCAATAACATACCAACAGGAGCTTTGAGCAAAAAAAGTAAGGGTTTGTTTTTATGAAGTGATCCATGCCAGAGATATGTATGCTAATACTCAAAGACCTGGTTTTCCAATCACTTCCAGAGGATAGGTTATACGGAGGGAGGTGGAGGGGATCATTAATCATGGTGGCTAGGGAGTTAGGGTCATGCCTCTGCTGATTGGTCTGGGTTAAGGTAGGCAGTGAGAAATTAATGCCTCTGGTCCTGATGTCAGCCATAGTGTCCTTTTGTCTGGTTTTGAAGCTTTTCTGAACCTGGAGCTGAAACACGATCGAAGCCTAGATGTCATCTCTAGTTTGAAACTGTCTCTGTGGTCAGCAGGCCAGAGGCTTTATGCCTAAGATTTTTTGATGCCAGTCAGGGCCTCATTGTCCTGAGGGCTTAATACTTAAGGGAGTGGATATGGAAGAAAGAAGCAGGTGAGTCAGGGTACTGAATGGGGCCAGTTTGAATCAAAAGGAAAGGAGAAGAGATCATATTAAAGAAATCAAGTTTCTCTGCAGTTACAATAGGATCAGAGCTATGCCAGCCAGGTCACTCCAGCCCCTTGTAGGGAATTCTGGTTTTACCTGGAGATCTAAAACATGAAGACACATAGTTAGAAAAGCTGTGGCTCTGAACCCCAATTTTCTCATCAATTAAGTGGAGATAATATACTGCTGTGCACCTCACTCTTGCATTCATCTCCTTTGAGGCGGACCTGCCCCAGTGGAGGTGATGATGCATTTTAAAGGGAAGGATTGTGACTCAGTCTTGAGGAGGCAGCTGCTGGGGGCTGAGGCAAAGGTGTATAATGAGACAGGTCACAGCAGGCAGGAGAAGATAAGCATAGCTAGGCAGTGGGGTCAAGGTCCCAGAAGGAGATGGGCAGCTCTCACAGCCTCTCTCCTAGGGCTGTGGTATTTCACCTCTACAGGGAGATCAAGGCCAGGGGCAGAACTATCTTGAAAATAAAGAGCCCTGAGCAACGGATGGGTGCTGCCACATCACACAGTCCTGGTGATAGTGTGGCAGGTATACTTAACACCTCCCCAGGGACCTTCAGCAACACCATGCAGGAAAGACTGCCATGTTCACGTACACACCTGTGTTTAGCATTGTCCTTTGGAGAGTGTCGTAGAATTCCCCCAAGTGGACCATAGAGCTGAACTTCCCAGCTGCTCTAATCTTATTCTCCACGTGGTCTCCACAACACCCTGGGCATCCATGCTCTTTCTGAGCACGTATTGCCCCAGCTCAGGCTCAGCTGTTGTGGAACATCTTTAACCATGAGAAAGTCCTTCCTTTGTTTGAGCTGCACTCTGTCTCCCTATGACTGCTGTGCACAGACTTTTCTGAAAATCAGTAGTGTGTGTGCGCCATCAACATGTAACATGTGCGTATCCCCTGACTATCCCGCAGTCTCTCTTCTAGGAATCTGTTCAAAGAAAGATGGCAGAGTATGTAAAATGGAAGCAGCCAAGGGGATTTTTAAACTCTTTTTTAAAGATTATTTATTTAGTTAGTTAGTTAGTTATATTTAGAGAGAGGGAAAGGAGGGAGAAACAAAGGGAGAGAAATATTGATATAAGAAGGAAACACTGTTCATTTGCCTCTCGCACATCCCCAACTTGGGACCTGGCCTGCAACCCAGATGTGTGCTCTGACTGGGAATTGAACCAGCAACTGTTGGGTCTGCAGGCCAGCATTCAGTCCACTGAGCTGCACTAGCCAGGACCAGCCAAAGGTTTTCATAGGGAATTGTAATCGTCCTCTTCTGCTGTTTAAGAAGGACCTGAATGCCCCTTGAGCAGATGCTGTAGAGGGACCCTTACATTAAACAGCTGTGGGGGAAGAAAAAATAGTTTTCCTCTATACTTCTAAATTCTTCTAGCTAGTCTAATAATCCAATTGACATGAGACAGATTAACAAGAGAAAATTACCAAATTTAATAGGTATAAACATATGAGACCTGAGGACAAATCGGGCACTGAAGCCTTATATGTCATATTGAGCTGAGGAGAAGGTAGAGTGGAATAGTACGTTAGGGCTTCAAAGGGCAGGAAAGCAATTTACATGGAGGTGGAAAAGCAAATGTTTGGTAAGCAAATGTGTGCTGGGCCATCTTTAACAATGGAATGCATAGAGGACCTAGCAAGACCCTCTCTGTGTTCATCACATGAATTCGTAATGAACTACAGGTATCTATGATGAAAGTTCCTTTCCTGGAGCAGAACTCTATCTAAATTCTTTCAGGCAGTAAGATGAAGGTCAAAGCATTTTTGTTTTGTTTTGTGGTCTTTTGTTTCTTGAGACTAGCTGGCTTAAAATAATCAATACCCCCCAAAAAAGGCATGTTTTGCGGTAGCAAACTCTGCTTCTCCTCAAAGACAATGCACTTAACCTCAAAGGATCTCCCTCATATGCTCTCAATATGGAGATGCTTCTGGCTTCCCTTTCTGTCTTCTCTATTTCATTTCTTTCTCCTCCTCTGGGGAGTAGCCAACAGCTCCATGGCAGGGATATGAAGGTCCCATGCTCCTAGAGATGTCTAAGACCACCCATTCTGGCTATGCTGGCAGAGAGCATGAGGGGGAAGGGACTCCATATGCCCCACTCCCATAATCCTCTCATGAAATGCCCAGCCAAGCCACCCTTAATTCATTCCTTCTGCAGTCACCAAGTTTGCAGTTGTGGCCAAAGGGGGCCACCATGTGAGTAGCAGCAGGGGTGGCAATAGTCCCTGCAGTGGGCCCTGAGAGTACAGCCACTCCCAAGCCTGAAAGGCCAGGAGGCAAAAGTGGCCAGGACAGAAGTCCCCCCCCACACACACACACAAAGAAGAGGAGGCTAGCAGAGCAGGGGAGGAGCAGCCACCAGCAGGTCCTCAGGGTCATACCATGTGGCAATTGCAGAAGCAGAGACACCAGCTGGTCTACTGTGGAAACAGCTGAAGGCCCAGAAGTGGGAGCCTTGTCTTATCCTTGCAGAGGGACAGAGACAGGAGCAAATGGGGTGCAGGCATCAGAAGGGAAGAATGGGAGAAAATGGAGCCCCTCATCACAGGGCAGGGGCGTTTCTTCTAGCTGCCCCCACCAGTGGGGACAGAAAAACAGGGCTGAGCAGCCAGGGGACAGCTCATCCAGGAGACAGCTGGCTGGGGTCTTGTCCTCACAGAACCAATGCTCTGAAACAGGCTGGCCCTTCTCCCCGCCCAGGGAGCAGGTAAGGCCTGTCTAGGCTCTGCCTTGAGGATGGTCACAGGCAGCCCAGCACAGCACCGTCACGGCCACCACTGACTGGAGGGTCAGCCTTCTCTGTCCGAGGCCCTGGGGGAACATGGGCAACCAGGACTAAGGTTCCTGCTGCTGCTGCTGCTGCTGCTGCTGCTGCTGCTGCGACATTCCTCCCAGAGGTGATAATCTTGGACCCCACTGAACAAGAGCCAGAGCATGGAGCTGCAGGGGGCTCAGGAGAGAGTTCCCAGGGCTGCTGCAGCTGTCCTTACTGTGGGTTCAGTGATGGGACTGAGATAAAAGCATCTCAAAATGACACCCATCCTCTGTTGGATTCCATGTCCCACGGCCCAGTAGCGACCTCACTGTGGATTCCGTGATGTCACCGTCTACAGTGTAATTTCCCATCCTCCAGACATGCTCCCACCTCACACCCTCGCCTGAGAGCCAGTGTGGGGTGCCACCTTCCCTCTGCTGGCCTGGCCTCTTCCCCCAGCTGCCCCCACCTCCTCCACATCTCCCTGCTCTCCCCTCCGGGCCCCTGAATGCCAACATTCAGTCCAGGCCATGGGCTAAGTGGGGCAGAATTCCTGTCCATTCTGGATATTCACAGATGAAGGGGGTGTGCTCTCATTGCTAGCAAACAGAGTCAGAACGTCTGTCCTGTGACTTGTGATTCCAGAGGTCCAGCTCTGGAGAAAGGCCCCCTTGTTTTCCAGAAGACAGTGGGGGATGTTCTAGGAAAGTAGTTTGCAGCTGCAAACACCAAGAGCACCCAAACGTCCCTGAACAGAAGAACGGAGAAGGTGTGGAGAAGCACACAGTAGGACACAGAGCCAGAGTGAAAGGAGCAGCAGAGACCCAGGGGAGCAAGGCTGCCCCCCAGTACTGTTGAGTGATCAAGCTAATGACAGAGGAAACATAGAGGACAGACAAAGACAAGGCCAAGTATGTGAGTTGGGGTGCATTTTTGGTATAAAAGTAGAGAAAGGTAGGTGTGAAAAACCCAGAAGTAGTGAGTGTGGACATCCCCACGAGGTGGGGAGGAGGGGAATGTGATCAGGTGGTTCTGATGGTTGATGTTTGACAAACCCGTTTAAGTCTGAAAGACCCCTTCCTACAAGATTAAAAATTACAAGTGACAAAATAACAAGATAATATACAATGTGCAGTATTGTTAGGAGAAGTATAAATAATATACATGCCTGGTTGGTAGAAATTGTTGCCCTATAATGATGCTAATACTATTATTATTATCATTATTGATATAATGGTTCCTTTGCTCAATGGCTTACAGTCCAGGAAAAAAAACATAAACATCAAAATATCCATTAGGTGTTTAATGAGATAATAGAGGTGGTGTTTTAAGGTTTCAGTGAAATGTGAGAGTTGCAGTAACCAAGAAAACCTTCGGAATGGCACTTAAAGAATGAGCAGTGCTTAGTTAAAAGGAAAGACAAATTTAAGTCAAGAAGAAATGAATATAATGTATTTGCAGAAGATTTAAGAGACCAGATGCTTATAGCAGAAAACTTAGAAGAAATGACATTTAAAAGATACTTTTCAAATGCAAATATAAAATTGAGTAATTGAGAAGATGAGTTTACTGTCATTTTTCCCCTCATAAATACATTTACCAGAAACACACAGGATGAGCAAACATCTGGGTGAACAAGCAACCCATGCACGTTTTCCAGACAGTAGGACAGAGTGTGCAGGGAACATGCCTGGATTTACAACCTACCTCCCCACAGACATGCTGGTGATCTTGAGCAAGTCACTTCAGTTCTTGAAGTTCTGTTTCTTCAGCTGTGAACTGGGCCTGTGATGTTTGCCTCTTGTGCTGGTTGTAAAGGTCACACACAGCAGTGCGTCTGCTGCTAATCAGACACTGACCAAAAAAACCACTCTCCCTCTCTTAAGTAAACTATTTCTCAGGGAACCTAACTCAAGACATCAATGCAAAGTGCCTCCATTAATAGAAAGCACTTAATAAAGGGAAGCTACCATATTTCAAGTCTAAGAGGCATCCTCATAGTAAGATGAATGCTGTCGACTGAACATTTGTGCTCCTCTGCCCCTCCTCCCACCCAAATTCATATGTTGAAACCTAACCCCAATGTGGTGGCATTAGGAACTGGACCTTTGGAAGGTGATTAGGTCATGAAGGTAGAGCCTCGTAACAGCATTAATGCCCTGAAAGACCCCAGAGACCTCCCCCACCCCTTCCACCATGTGAGAGCACAGCAACAAGACTGCTGTCTGTCCATGAGCCAGGAAGTAGGCTCTCACTAGACACTGAATGGGCTAGTATCTTGATATTGAACTTGCCAGCATGCAGAAGTGTGAAAAATAAATGTTTCTTGTTTAAACCACCCACTATATGGTATTCTGTTACTGCAGCCTGAATGGGCTAAGACAATGTACATTGAGGGATTGGGGTCTTACAAAATCATTGAAAGGGCTGGAGAAGTGGGACCGAGCTGGGTTTTCAGAAATAACTCCCAGAACAACACCCCAGAACTGGCCCACCAAGAGAACTGCCACCTCTGCCCTAAACAGGAGCTGGGAAATCAGGAAAATGCCCAGTGACAAAGATCCAGAGTCACACAGCTTAGCAAAGATCCAATGATAAGTAAGCCACTACCACCAGTGCTTTGGGGACGAATGCCCTAGGCTCAAAGAGGACCAGGAAATCTCTCCAAGAACCCCACCCACAAACTACATATCCTGCTTCCTGCTTGGCATACCTGCTCAAGCTGCTGCAGAAAAACTCTTTCATCCTGCTCACCAGCAGCAGCAGGGGAGGCAGAAGCAAGGTTCCCCACTTCACTTCTGCCTGCCAGAAGGCCCACCAGTTCATCTGACTGGCTGGCCGGCCATCTCATCATGAACCCTTGTGTGATGGAACCCAGAAACGTGGCTTTTGGCCTCCAACCTCTAAGTTTAGAAAAGCAAATGAGGAGGAGGGTAGGATGAGTGCCAGTCCACCACACTCCACCCAGGCAGCTGGCATAAAAAACCTAGCCCTGTGCTTGTCACCCATGAAGTGCTCGATACGTTTCCAGCTGGAAAGACAACATGAAAAATAGTATATGTTTTCCAACATAACTTAGGAGAGTATCAAAGAAAAGGGGAGGGCCAAACTGTTTCTTCTTTCCTGGGTGACTTTTGTCCCCAAACAGGAATGTTTGCCACTGTTATCTATGCAATAGTACAGATGATTTTTTTGAAGTAGTGGTTTTGTAAAGTAGCTGAGACAGTGAAATTCCTCAATGAAACAAGCATAAGAAAGTCCTCTTCAACTGAGACAACTGTCTTTTATGGATCTTGTAGCAGATTCCTTGCAAAACTATTTTTTTCCTGAAAATACATTGTTCCTCCCTAATGATTAATGAACCTAACAAAGCCCTAGTCATTTCAGGAATTTTCTGAAGTGCTTTACTTCTTTCTTTTCATGAACAATTTCAAGACTCATGATATTTGCTTCTTCCAGAGAATGATTCATCTAACCAAACCTGCCCTGCTCATCTCCATGTTAAAGGGGGATGGCAGCACACCTTCCCGTTATGTGTCCCCTGGGATCCACGTGGAGAGCACAGGGTGAAATGACACATCCATGCCTGGGCCTCAAGTCACCACTTTGCATGATCCTGAACAAACTATTCTCTCCTCAGGCCTCAGTGGATCTCCAAAATAGGGACTAAACCTATTTTTCTACCACCTTTCATGGATCATAAAACACAGGTGTAGGCTGTACACATTTTTCAGCAATAAGCTGGTTTGCCTCGACTCTGCACCCCTCACTGCAACACAGTAATCTAAATCCTTGCTATCTCTTCAGCATTTTTATTTTTATTTTTGATAAAATGCTATTTTTACTGCTTTTTTCACTCCAATGGGAAAATACTTGCTGTGGCTGGAAATTGTACATTGTCCACTTTCTTTCTTACCTAAGAACATAATATGAATACTAAGAGTCCATCACGCATGCCCCAGACGCTAGCAGCAAAGCTCTGTAATTAAGACCTGGGTCTTGCAGCCCAGAGCAAGCAGAAGGAAGGAAATAACCAAGATCAGAGCAGAATTAAATGATATAGAGACTAAAAGCACAATTCTAAGGATCAATGAATCCAAGAGCTGGTTCTTTGAAAAGATAAACAAAATCGACAAGCCTTTAAGCAGACTCATCAAGAAAAAAAAGAGAAGACCCAAATAAACACAATCAGAAATGAAAGAGGAGAGATTACAACAGATACCACAGAAATACAAAGGATTGTAAGAAATTACTACAAAGAAATGTATGCCAAAAAATTTGAAAACCTAGATGAAATGGACAAATTTCTAGAAAAATATAGTCTTCCAAAACTCAATGAAAAAGAAGCAGAAAGTCTGAACAGACCAATAACAACAAAAGAAATTGAAGCAGTAATCAAAAAACTCCCAACACACAAAAGCCCGGGACCAGATGGTTTCACAGGAGAATTCTACAAAGCATGTAAGGAAGAGCTAACCCCTATCCTTCACAGGCTATTCCAAAAAATCCAAAAAGATGGGAGTCTCCCAAACTCTTTTTATGAGGCCAACATCATCCTAATTCCAAAACCAAATAAAGACACAACAAAGAAAGAAAACTTCAGGCCAATATCACTGATGAACATTGATGCTAAAATCCTCAACAAAATACTGGCAAACTGCATCCAACAATACATTAAAAAGATTATACACCATGACCAAGTGGGATTCATTCCAGGGATGCAAGGATGGTTCAATATTCGCAAGTCAGTAAATGTAATACATCACATAAACAAAAGCAAAGACAAAAACCACATGATCATATCAATTGATGCAGAAAAAGCATTTGATAAGGTACAGCACCCATTCATGATAAAAACACTCGGCAAAGTGGGAATAGAGGGAGCATTCCTCAACATAATAAAGGCCATATATGAGAGACCTTCAGCCAACATCATTCTCAATGGGCAAAAATTAAAACCTTTTCCATTAAGATCAGGAACAAGACAAGGCTGTCCACTTTCACCACTTCTATTCAATATAGTACTGGAAGTTTTAGCCACAGCAATCAGACAAGAAAAAGAAATAAAAGGCATCCAAATCAGAAAGGAGGAAACAAAACTATCACTGTTTGCAGACGACATGATAGTATACATAGAAAATCCTATTGACTCTACCGAAAAACTGCTTGACCTAATAAATGAATTTGGCAAAACAGTGGGATACAAAGTCAATATCCAGAAATCAAAGGCAGTTCTGTACACCAACAATGAAACAGCAGAAGCAGAGATCAAGGAAAAAATCCCATTTGAAATAGCAAAAAGGAAAAATAAAATATCTAGGAATAAACCTAACCAAAGAGGTAAAAGACCTGTATTCAGAAAACTACATAACACTGAAGAAAGAAATCAAGGAAGACACAAACAAATGGAAACATATACCGTGTTCATGGATTGGAAGAATTAATATCATCAAAATGTCCACACTACCCAAAGCAATTTACACATTCAATGCAATTCCTATTAAAGTACCAATGGCATATTTCACAGACATAGAACAAACACTTCAAAAATTTATATGGAATCATAAACGACCCAGAATAGCTGCTGCAATATTGAGAAAGAAGAGTAAAGTAGGAGGGATCACAACACCCAACACTAAACTATATTACAAGGCTACTGTAATCAAAACAGCCTGGTACTGGCATAAAAACAGGCACATAGACCAATGGAACAGAAGAGAGAGCCCAGAAATAAGCCCAAGTCTCTATGGTCAATTAATATTTGACAAAGGAGGCAGCAATATAAAAATGGAATAAAAATAGCCTCTTCAACAAATGGTGTTGGGAGAACTGGACAGCCACGTGCAAAAAAAATGAAACTTGAGCACCAACTTACACCATATACAAAAATTAATTCAAGGTGGATAAAAGACTTAAATATAAAACGTGACACCATTAAAGTCCTAGAGGAGAACGTAGGTAAGAAAATCTCAGATATTCCACGAAGAGACTTTTTTTAATGACGTGTCCCCTAGAGCAAGGGACATAAAGGAAAGAATAAACAAATGGGACCTCATCAAAATTAAAAGCTTCTGCACAGCTAGAGAAAACAGTATGAAAATTAAAAGAGAACCAACTGTATGGGAAAACATATTTGCCAATGACACCTCAGACAAGGGTCTAATCTCCAAAATATATAGAGAACTTACATGACTGTACTCTAAGAAGACAAGGAATCCAATTAAAAAGTGGGCAAAGGACTTGAATAGACACTTCTCCAAGGAGGACATACAGAGGATCCAAAGACACATGAAACGATGTTCAATATCGCTAGCTATCAGAGAGATGCAAATTAAAACCACAATGAGATACCACTTCACACCAGACAGAATGGCCATCATAAACAAAGCAACAAACAACAAGTGTTGGAGAGGTTGTGGAGAAAAGGGGACCCTAGTGCACTGTTGGTGGGTCTGCAGACTGGTACAACCACTATGGAAAGCAATATGGAACTTCCTCAGAAAACTAAAAATGGATCTGCCTTTTGACCCTGCAATTCCACTACTGGGACTCTATCTTAAGAACACTAAAACACCAATTCAAAAGAACCTATGCATCCCAATGTTCATAGCAGCACAATTTACAATAGCTAGATGCTGGAAGCAACCTAGATGCCCATCAGTAAATGAATGGATCAAAAAACTATGGTACATTTACACGATGGAATTCTATGCAGCAGAAAGAAAGAAGGAGCTCCTACCCTATGCAACAGCGTGGATGGAGCTGGAAAACATTATGCTAAGCGAAACAAGCCAGGCAGTGAAAGACAAATACCATATGATCTCACCTTTAACAGGAACCTAAATAACAAAACAAAGAAACAAGCAAAATGTAACCAAAGACACTGAAATAGAGGACAGGCTGACGGTGACCGGAGGGGAGAGAAGAGGGAATTTAAGGGGACAGTGGGAAGGGTTCACAGGAACAAACTTAAAGGACACATGGTCATAGACTAAGGGGAGGGTGGTAATGGGAGGGAAGGGGGGTGGGTGGGAGGGGGAACTGGATTGGGAGTAAAAAGGAGAAAACTGTATATGAACAATGATTAATAAAAAAAAAGAAAGAAAGAAAAAAAAAAGACCTGGGTCTTGGTGTCAGCATTGGATTTGAATCCTCTGCTACTAGTTACGAGATCTCCTATGAACTGCCTGACCTCTCCAAGCCTCAATTTGCTCATTTTCACAGTGGGGGTTTGCAAGGATGGAACATCCCACAGAGCAAAGAGTGGATAATAGATTGCAATGCTTGCTGAGGTGTGCCACCAAGATCCCCCCTTCAGAATTAAGGTGCTTTTCCCTAGCAATGACTGATGATGGCTTCCATCTGAGATGATCTTCCAAATTTCCCTTTGTCACAGGGAGTCCCCACCCAAGGTTACAGCCCACTCAGTAACAGCCCATTAGATGGAGGGTGGAACCTATATCCAATGATGGTTGATGTGGGAGTATAAAGGCCTGCTCCACACTTGCCTCATCTGGGGACATCTCTGGAGGATTATCTCAGTCCCAGAATCTGCACCCACTCTCCGATCAGGTAAGACCTCTGTGACTGCATTGTAGTTAAATTCTCCTTCTGGCCAATTGTACTGCCTTTCCCATCCTACAGGTACAGGTCAAGAGCACTTCCCCATGAACTTCCTGCATCACATCTCAGCTCAGAGACTGTTCACAGGCAACCTGATTTAAGATGTGTGTGCAAAGTTCCTCATGAATAAAGGGAAGGTACCAGATGTCATCGAGTCTTAGAGGCATCAATCACAAGAGTCCATTATTTTATGTAGCACTGACAGCACTAAGAAGTCTAATGAGAGACACCTAGATAGAGCTGGGACACCAACCAAAGGACATTCTCCACACAGAATGGGACACCATTGGGGGAGCTGAGCTCCAGGATTTGCTGTACCCCTCACACCTGGGGGATTGGCAGAAGCAAGCACAAATTCTCCTTGGGAAAACCCAACTTCTATTCTTGTCAATAATGATCATAACCTATAGAGATATTAAAATGAGACAGAAAGATGTGTATGTTAGAATCAGTGCAGTAGGACATTACTCTATTCACAGAGACATGAGCACAGCCAGCTGTCACTCTGCAGTGGTGGTACCTCCCATCACCACCCGTGTAGTTCACCATAGTCAAAACCAACCACAGAAAATGACCAGGTTTCCTATGAACCCCAGAGCTGGTAGCTCCAAAGTAGAAATCACTGTGATGAAAGCATAACCCACTATGGCTAGAAATAAGATATTTTTATAAGACTGATTAACGGTAAGGAAGAGCTTGGGGTAGGAATTGGGGGAGCTGAGCTCCAGGCTGTTTCTATTCCTAATTAGCTATTTGAGTTAAGATAACCCTCTTAAATTCCTCAGACTCATTTTTCTCATCCCCTTCCATTAATGAGGGTGGGGGGAGTTTTCCTTCCTGCTCAAGTACTATATTAGATGAACTAGTACTTTAAAGAGTTAAATACACATTGTTTATTATCATCCTCTTCATCATCATCATTAAACACATTTATTCAACACATCTTACATGTTTTAGATTGTGTACTTACATTGACAAGTAGAACAAAATTCCTTCCCCTTTGGAGCTTACATTCTAGTGGGTTCTAGTGCCATTTTTGTAAATCAGCTCTTCCTGGTGTAGCAGGATTTGCTGTACCCCTCACACTTACGATGCCCAGAGAAGGTTAAGTTCCAAATGGGAAAGGCTTTGAACAACGGTCACAAAAAGTGGAGTATGATAACTGCCTATTGCCATACATACTATTTTCAAATGTGTGTGAATCAACTGCACACCTGCAAACCACTTATTTCCTTGAAGATCATGTAAGGAAGGAAGGAATTTGAAAGAGGTGGAGGCATCTAAATATACAGCTTTGAGCAGGGAACTTCTCCAATCAGCTGCACTCGGCCCACCTTCATTAACAGGGGCACCTCATCCCGAGGCCCTTCCCAGTTGCTGAGCCCCTCTCTCTGGGCCAGTCCCCTTAGATCACAACCTACTTTGACTCTGGACTAAAGCAATGCAAGAGCTCACTTTCAAATGATTGCAACAGGGAAGCAGTAAGTACAGGGATTAGAAGCAGAGGTTCCAAAGGCAGACCCTCCTGGGTGTCGGATCCCTTTCCTAAGACTTAACAGCTGTGCAGTCCTGAAAAAATTACTGGGACTCTTTAAGTCTCTGTTTCCTCATCTGTAAAATGGGAATGATAGCTCCTACCCCAAAGGGTGTGCTGTGTTTAAGTGAAATAATACATGTTAGGTTCATTGTACTCAGAACAAGTGCCCAATGTGTGTCATTATTGCTTGCTGCTATTGGTATTATTACCACCACCACCACCAGTCTGGCTGGGCCACAGGCCCCACAGGAGGGGCCTGGGAGCAGCCATTCCCTTCATCAGAGAATCCAGCTCACCAACTCCTCCCAGTTCAGAAGGCCCAGTGTTCTGAAATTTAGATTTCTTTCTCCATTTTGACTCTTAAACAGTGATTTCATTAAAAAAAAAAAAAAAACAGGTTGGAGCCAGAAAAGCATGGCAAATTATTCCATTTATATTTACATATTACCCAGAAGCCTCCTATCTCCTAAATTTTTTTAAAATCCCAAATCTCAATTTTTCCCATCAAACAAAGCCACTTTTGCCAATAATATTTTTTTAAAAATACACTTCAATTTTTAGAACAGTTTTAGGTTCACAGAAAAATTGAGCAAAGGTATGGAAAGTTTCTACATATCCTCTGCTCCCACACCCACAGCCCCCTCGCTGCCAACATCCCCCTTAATTTTTATAATTAGCACCTCCAATAAAAGGAACTATCTAAAGGGACAGAGTCTTTTTTTCACAAACATTACAGAACAACTTGCCTTGTGCATACAGTCACATTCTAACCTGGCAAAAAATTATGGGAAATGTATCTATTCTTGATAAAACCATTATTCTGCAAAGGTATAATTTTGCCTCCTAGGCTTCAAATTTAACCTTTTCTCCAAAGAAATTAAATAAACTATTTATACCTGTAACAATGTTCTTTGGGAAGTGGGGCTGTTATTGCTATTTGTTTTTGAAATGGGTTGTCCACATTCAACTCCAATAACGGGAAAGAAACTCTCATTTCCTTCCTTCTGCCTCTCCAGGGCGCAGCATCCTGCTCAGCTGCCATCCCTTCTCCTTTGCTGCCTTTAGAGTTCTTTTCTTTCTGCTTTTTGGGGATTATCATCAGAACTACTAGGTTTGTACGTCATCTCCAATAGACTCAAAACCTATGACCCTCAAGGATATGCCCACAAATGTTCTTTCTATTGAATACCTAAGTTTTCTATATTTAGTTTCTCTCTTTTCTTGTGAGTATCTCAGTGTTTCTTTTTTTTATTTTATTTTAATCATTGTTCAAATACAGTTTTCTTCTTTTTACTCCCAGTCTAACCCCCTGATTAACGGTAACCCCCTCCCCACTTCCCTCACATTACCACCCTCCCCCTAGTTTTTGACCATGTGTCCTTTAAGTTTGTTCCCGTGAACCCTTCCCAATGTCCTCTGAAATTCCCTCTACTCTCCCCTCCGGTCACCATCAGCCTGTCCTCTATTTCAGTGTCTTTGGTTATATTTTGCTTGTTTCTTCGTTTTGTTGTTTAGGTTCCTGTTAAAGGTGAGATCATATGGTATTTGTCTTTCACTGCCTTGCTTGTTTCACTTAGCATAATGTTTTCCAGCTCCATCCACGCTATTAAAAGGGTAGGAGCTCCTTCTTTCTTTCTGCTGCATAGAATTCCATTGTGTAAATGTACCAGTTTTTTGATCCATTCATTCAATGATGGGCATCTTGGTTGCTTCCAGCATCTAGCTATTGTAAATTCTGCTGCTATGAACATTGGGATGCATAGGTTCTTTTGGATTGGTGTTTTAGTGTTCTTAAGATAGAGTCCCAGCAATAGAATTGCAGGGTCAAAAGGCAGATCCATTTTTAGTATTCTGAGGAAGTTCCATATTGCTTTCCATAGTGGTTGTACCAGTCTGCAATCCCACCAACAGTGCACTAGGGACCCCTTTTCTCCACAACCTCTCCAACACTTGTTGTTTGTTGCTTTGTTTATGATGGCCATTCTGTCTGGTGTGAAGTGGTATCTCATTGTGGTTTTAATTTGCATCTCTCTGATAGCTAGCGATATTGAACATTGTTTCATGTGTCTTTGGATTTTCTGTATGTCCTCCTTGGAGAAGTGTCTGTTCAAGTCCTTTGCCCCTTTTTTAATTGGATTCCTTGTCTTCTTAGAGTGCAGTCATGCAAGTTCTTTATATATTTTGGAGATTAAACCTTTGTCTGAGATATCATTGGCAAATATGTTTTCCCATACAGTTGGTTCTCCTTTAATTTTCTCTTTTGTTTTCTCTAGCTGTGCAGAAGCTTTTAATTTTGATGAGGTCCCATTTGTTTATTCTTTCCTTTATGTCCCTTGCTCTAGGGGACACGTCAGTAAAAAAGTTTCTTCGTGAAATGTCTGAGATTTTCCTACCTACGTTCTCCTCTAGGACTTTAATGGTGTCACGTTTTATATTTAAGTATTTTATACACCTTGAATTTATTTTTGTATATGGTGTAAGTTGGTGTTCAAGTTTCATTTTTTTTGCACGTGGCTGTCCAGTTCTCCCAACACCATTTGTTGAAGAGGCTATTTTTACTCCATTTTATGTTGCTGCCTCCTTTGTCAAATATTAATTGACCATAGAGACTTGGACTTATTTCTGGGCTCTCTCTTCTGTTCCATTGGTCTATGTGCTTGTTTTTATGCCAGTACCAGGCTGTTTTGATTACAGTGGCCTTGTAGTATAGTTTAGTGTTGGGTATTGTGATCCCTCCTACTTTACTCTTCTTTCTCAATATTGCAGCAGCTATTCTGGGTCGTTTATGATTCCATATAAATTTTTGAAGTGTTTGTTCTATGTCTGTGAAATATGCCATTGGTATTTTAATAGGAATTGCATTGAATATGTAAATTGCTTTGGGTAGTATGGACATTTTGATGATATTAATTCTTCCAATCCATGAACACGGTATATGTTTCCATTTGTTTGTGTCTTCCTTAATTTCTTTCCTGAGTGTTATGTAGTTTTCTGAATACAGGTCTTTAACCTCTTTGGTTAGGTTTATTCCTAGGTACTTTATTTTTCTTTTTGCTATTTCAAATGGGATTTTTTCTTTGATCTCTGCTTCTGCTGTTTCATTGTTGGTGTACAGAACTGCCTTTGATTTCTGGATATTGACTTTGTATCCCACTGTTTTGCCAAATTCATTTATTAGGTCAAGCAGTTTTTTGGTGGAGTCTATAGGATTTTCTGTGTATACTATCATGTCATCTGCAAACAATGACAGTTTTGTTTCCTCCTTTCCAATTTGATTCCTTTTATTTCTTTTTCTTGTCTGATTGCTGTGGCTAAAACTTCCAGTACTATATTGAATAGAAGTGGTGAAAGTGGACAGCCTTGTCTTGTTCTTGATCTTAGTGGAAAAGATTTAAATTTTTGCCCATTGAGTATGATGTTGGCTGTAGGTCTCTCATATATGGCCTTTATTATGTTGAGGAATGCTTCCTCTATTCCCACTTTGCCAAGTGTTTTTATCATGAATGGGTGCTGTACCTTATCAAATGCTTTTTCTGCATCAATTGATATGATCATGTGGGTTTTGTCTTTGCTTTTGTTTATGTGATGTATTACATTTACTGACTTGCGAATATTGAACCATCCTTGCATCCCTGGAAAGAATCCCACTTGGTCATGGTGTATGATCTTTTTAATGTATTGTTGGATGCGGTTTGCCAGTATTTTGTTGAGGATTTTAGCATCAATGTTCATCAGTGATATTGGCCTGAAGTTTTCTTTCTTTGTGTGTGTCTTTATCTGGTTTTGGAATTAGGATGATGTTGGCCTCATAAAAAGAGTTTGGGAGACTCCCATCTTTTTGGATTTTTTGGAATAGTCTGTGAAGGATAGGGGTTAGCTCTTCCTTACATGCTTTGTAGAATTCTCCTGTGAAACCATCTGGTCCAGGGCTTTTGTGTGTTGGGAGTTTTTTTATTACTGCTTCAATTTCTTTTGTTGTTATTGGTCTGTTCTGGCTTTCTGCTTCTTTTTCATTGAGTTTTGGAAGATTATATTTTTCTAGAAATTTGTCCATTTCACCTAGGTTTTCAAATTTCTTGGCATACAGTTCTTTGTAGTAATTTCTTACAGTGCTTTGTACTTCTGTGGTATCTGTTGTAATCTCTCCTCTTTCATTTCTGATTGTGTTTATTTGGGTCTTCTCTCTTTTTTTCTTGATGAGTCTGCTTAAAGGCTTGTCGATTTTGTTTATCTTTTCAAAGAACCAGCTCTTGGATTCATTGATCTTTAGAATTGTGCTTTTAGTCTCTATGTTATTTAATTCTGCTCTGATCTTGGTTATTTCCTTCCTTCCGCTTGCTCTGGGCTGTCTTTGTTGTTGTTCCTCGAGTCCTTGTAAACGTAGGGTTAGGTTGTTTGTTTGGAATGTTTCTAACTTTTTTAGGTGGGCCTGTATCGCTATGAACTTCCCTCTCAGGACTGCCTTGGCTGTGTCCCATAAGTTTTGGGTTGTGAGTTCATTTTCATTTGTTTCCAGAAACCTTTTGATTTCTTCCCTAATATCATTCTTGACCCATTCGTTGTTTAATAGCATGCTATTTAATCTCCATGATTTTGAGTGTTTTGGGTTTTTTTCATTGGGGTTGGTTTCTAGCTTCAGTCCCTTGTGGTTGGAGAAAATGCTTGGTATGATTTCAATTTTCTTGAAATTCTTGAGGCTTGTTTTGTGTCCTATCATGTGGTCTGTCTTTCAAAATGTTCTGTGTACATTTGAAAATAATGTATATTTAGCTTCTTCGGGATGAGGGGCTCTGTATATATCAGTAAAGTCCATTTCATCAAGGGTATTGTTCAATGCCACAAAATCTTTGTTAATATTTTGTTTGGAAGATCTGTCCATTTTTGACAGTGGGGTGTTAAAATCTCCCACTATAATTGTGTTGCTGTCCATATCTTTCTTGAAGTCCTCTAAGATTTTCTTTATGTATTTCGGTGCTCCTATGTTGGGTGCATATATATTTACAATATTTATGTCTTCTTGGTGGATTCTTCCCTTGAGTATTATGAAGTGACCTTCTAGGTCTCTCTTTATAGACCTTTTTTGGCAGTCTATTTTGTCTGATATGAGTATTGCTACCCTGGCTTTTTTTTTCCTGTCCATTTGCTTGGAAGATTTGTTTCCAGCCCTTCACTTTCAGCCTGTGTAGGTCTTTTATCCTGAGGTGGGTCTCTTGTAGACAGCAGATATGTGGGTCATTTTTTCTTATCCATTCAGCTATTCTATGTCTTTTCATTGGAGCATTTAATCCATTTACGTTTAAGGTTATTATTGATAGGTACTTATTCATTGTCTTTTATGTACATGTGTTCCTCTCTCTCTCTCTCTCTTTTCCTTCCCTTCCTTAAAGCAGTCCCTTTAGAATCTCTTGCAGAGCTGGTTTGGTGGAGGTGTATTCTTTTAGACTTCTTTTGTCTGGGAAGCTTCTTATTTGGCCTTCTATCTTGATTAAGAGCCTTGCTGGATAAAGTAGCCTTGGTTGCAGACCTCTGGTTCTCATTACCTGGAGTATTTCTTGCCATTCTCTTCTGGCTTGAAGTGTTTCCATTGAGAAGTCAGCTGTTAGCCTTATTGGGGCTTCCTTGTATGTTACTTCCTGTTTCTCCCTTGCTGCCTTTAAGATTCTCTCTTTGTCTTGAAATTTTGCCATTTTAATTATGATGTGTCTTAAGGTGGGCCTCTTTGGGTTCCTCTTGATTGGGACTCTCTTTGTTTCCTGGATTTGTGTGACTTTTTCTCTCATCAAATTAGGGAAGTTCTCCTTCATTACTTTTTCAACTAGGTTTTTGATCCCTTGTTCTTCTTCTCCTTCTGGTACCCCTGTTATACGGATATTATTGCGTTTCATATTGTCTTGCATTTCTCTTAATCCCTCTTCATTCTTTCTGAGCCTCTTTTCCTTCTCTTGCTCTTTCTGGATGTTGTTTTCTACTTTGTCTTCTAGCTCACTAATCTGATCTTCTGCTTCATCGATCCTGTTTTTCATTCCTTCTACTGTGTTCTTCAGTTCAGAAATTGTATTCTTCATTTCCTCTTGACCTTTGTTGAGAGTTTCTATTTCCTTTTTCATGTTTATATAGTTTGCAGTGAGATTGATGTAGTTTCACTCTAATTTCTGATAGCTCATTGTGAGTTCATTGAACTTCCTGATAATCATTGTTTTGAACTCACTATCTGATAGTTGAGTTGCCTCTATTTCATTTAGCATTTTTTCCTGAGGCTTCCTCATTTCTCTTCAATTGGGGGTTGTTTCTTTGTTTTCTCATTGTTCGTGTGTTTCTTCTTGTTAGCCTCTGTTTCTTAAATTTATCTGTTCTGGTTCCCTGTAATTATGGTGTGAACTTCTGTGGTAGAATATTTGTGAGATTCAGTGGTGCAATCTCCTTCGTGTATCCTGGTGTTCACAGCTTCCCCCTACTCTTTTTTTGTGATCAGTTGGAGGAGTAAGGCAAAATGGTTTAAGACAGCAAGACAGTATACTATGATATTTACTTTAGCAGCCAGTAGAGAAGAGACGTGTTATCCTTTGGCTCCTTATAGTGTTAACCGTGATCCTTCACCCCACTATCCATGTTTTAGAAAGGATGGAAAGAGGGTAAGACTCTTATTGGGGACGAGAGGATCGATAGTTGGATCTACAAAGCTGTGAGGCTGTGGGAGGTCAGATTCTAAGGTAGGGTTGGATTAAAGATTAGTATATAGGAGTAGTGTGTAAAAGAATAGAGACAATCCCCACAATAGTATAGTTCAGGAAATTGCAAAGTGGGCTGAGATCAGGTAGGGGTATTGAGTAGTATTTACAATTGTATGGACTAGGTCTTATTAACAGTAATAGTAAAGTGACAGTCTTGTGGCAGAATCGATGAGATCTAGATAACAAGAATAAAGAGTATAGAACCTTGAGAGGTGTAATAATGGAACACAGATGAAGGATAGTAAATTATCAACACACTGTGACTGAGATACCAGGGGGAACCTATCAAATGACAGTATAACCAGCCAAGCAAAGAACATTATATAGAAAGAAAAACAATACCAAAATATTATTAAAATAAAAAATGTTGGAAAGGTGAGAAAAAGATAATACAAATTTACAGTAACTCACAAGATTAAAAAAAGGAAAGAAAAGCAGAAGATGGAGTGCAGGAGAGATAAATTTGGAGTGGAAAGAATATTATTAGGATGAATGGAAAAGAAACAAGGGATTGCGAGATATAAAAATAGTAAGAATTGAAAAATAAAATGTCACTTAAAACACAAGATAAAATCAATCAACCAACAACAGCCACAAAAACCAAACCAAATCAAACCAAACCAAACACAACAAAATAATAAAAAAAAAAAACCTCTTGTTGGTTTCTAACTGGCCAGACCAGTTTTTCTGATCTTGCTGGCTTCAGCTGGCTGAGGGACCTTTGAAATGCTTCTCTGTCTTCCCAGCCAGATCTCAGTAAGTTTCTCAGGAACCCTGGGTGCTCCCGAGCACACTCGCTCTCCGGAGCTCACTGCCACGTTCTTCGGGACTCCGGGGTCCCTGCAGGGTTCCAGCTCTAGGATCTCAGGAGGCACCCGCGATGTTTTGGGATTCACTGCGCCCTCCCTGGGAGTCGTAAAAGGGCGCGCCCCTCCACCAAACTTTTGAGATACGGGCTCTAGGAACGCCCTAAGTGCTGCGACCCTTCCAGGTTCACAGCGCACAAGTCAGGATTCCCGATGGAGCGTGCACTTCCCCAGATCAGAACTGCTGGCTCCCGAGACCTGAAAACGCCCCAGCCCTTCCTGGCTCTGGGTTTTCTACCAATCCGCTCTCCCACCAGGCTAGGGGTGCGGGCACTCTTCTAGGCTGCCCCTGGTCATGCCAGCTGGAGGCCCTCACTTCTCCCAGGTCTCTGGGTGGGTGTTCATAGTCCCTGGGTGATTTTTTCCCAGTCCAACTGGCCAATCTGTGCCTTCAAGCAACAAGTTCTCCCCTGGAGTTGCTCAACCCCCGTATTTGAGGGAGGGAGCAGCGACTCCCCTCTCCCGGGAGCCCTGAGGCAGACCCAGGAGCACCGGGCCTGGGGACTGCGCACCCCTAGTCCCCGCGCTGATCCCTGGGTCCCTTTTGTCCTGAAGCAGTCTCCTTACCATCTGGTTTTTCAGTGGTCGCAATAATTTTTGATGTCCTGCTTTCAAAAGTGATTCCGTAACCTAGTCCACTTGCTCTGTTTCTCCACTGAACCGCGAGTTTCCCTCCTTTCACAGAAGCCAAGAAACACGCTACCTAGAGTAAAGCCACCATCTTCGAACCTCCTAGTTTCTCTCTTTATTCATCCTTACTCCCAACTTTCCAGTAGAATAATATTGAACTACACCTGACTCCTACTCATACATTGCTGTACATTTTTTTCAGAAGCCTATATGGACTTGTTAGGTAGACTGGAAATCTCCTGGAGGGGAGATGCAATCATATTTTTCTTTCATTGCTGAGGTATAATTTGCACACAACAAAATTCACCAATTTAAGTGTATGATTTGGTGTTTTAATAAATGTGTTCAGTCATGTAATTGACACCCTCAAAATGGTATAGAATATGTCCATCATCCCAAAAAGTTTCCTCATGCTACTCTGAAGTCCTCTTTCCCCACCCCCAGCAACCACTGATCTTTTTGTCACTCCAGTTTTACCTTTTCTAGAATTTTATATAACATAGTAATCACATAGTATATAATCTTTTATGTGTGACTTTTCTCACTAACCATGCTTTTGAGATTTATCCACATTGTTGCATGGATCACTAACTCATTTCATTTTATGGGTAAGTAGTAGTCTGGTGCATAAATAGATAATTTGTCTGTCTTTTCACTAGTCGATAAACATTTGAGTTCTTTCCAGTTTGGAGCCACTATGAATAAAGCTGCTCAGAATATTTATGGACAAACCTTAGTGTGAACATGTTTTCTTTAATCTTTAGTAATATAGGAACAATATAGGAGTACTCTAGGAGAAAAAAATGCTGGATTGTATAAGTGTATGTTTAACTTAAAAAGAGAAAACTCGGCAAACCATTTTCTAAAGTGATTATACTATTAAGCAACCCTGTCAGCAATAAATAAGAGTCTTTTGGTAACATTAGTCTTTTAATTTCAACTGTCCTAAGGTGTGTGGTGCTATTTCATTGTGGTTTTTATTTGATGTTGTGCATCTTTTCATGTGCTAATTTACCATTCACATATCTTCTTTGGTGAAGTGTCTACTCAAATCTTTTGTCCATTCTGGGGAAGTTATTTGTTTCTAGTGTTCTTTACATATTCTGGATACAAGTCCTGTGCCTGCAATATGTTTTGTGAATACTCACTCCTATTCTCTGGATTGCCTTTTAGTTTTCTTAACAGTGTCTTTTAACAAACAAAAGTTTAATTTGATAAAATCCAGCTTAGTGATTTACTCGTTTTTTTTAATATTTTATTTATTTATTTTCAGAGAGAGGGGAAGGAAGGGAGAAAGAGAGGGAGAGAAACAGTGATGTGGGAGAGATGTATCAATTAGTTGCCTCTCACATGCCCCAAACTGAGAACCCGACCTGTAACCCAGGCATGTACCCTGACAAGGAATTGAACAGGCAAACTTTCATTTCACAGGCCGGCACTCAATCCACTGAGCCACACCAGCCAGGATTGTGATTTACTCTTTTACAGTTCATGTTTTATGTGTCCTATTTAAGAAATCTTTTTTTTTTCAAGATTTTATTTAGCTCTTTTCCTTGGCACCTGGGAGGCAGTAGGCTGCTTCAAGATGAAGCTGAACATCTCTTTCCCAGCCACTGGCTGTTGGAAACTCATTGAAGTGGACGATGAACACAAACTTTGTACTTTTTATGAGAAGCATATGGCCACAGAAGTTGCTGCTGACACTCTGGGTGAAGAGTGGAAGGGTTATGTTGTTCGAATCAGTGGTGGGAACGACAGACAAGGTTTCCCCATAAAGCAGGGTGTCCTAACCCATGGCCATGTCCGCCTGCTGCTGAGCAAGGGGCACTCCTGTTACAGACCAAGGAGGACTTCTGTTACAGACCAAGGAGGACTGGAGAGCGAAAGCGCAAATCAGTTCAGGGTTGCATTGTGGATGCCAATCTCAGTGTTCTCAACTTGGTCGTTGTAAAAAAAGGGGAGAAAGATATTCCTGATCTCACTGATACTACTGTGCCTCGTCACCTGGGGCCCAAAAGAGCTAGCAGAATCCGAAAACTTTTCAACCTCTCTAAAGAAGATGATGTCCTTCAATATGTTGTGAGAAAGCCCCTAAACAAGGAAGGTAAGAAACCTAGAACCAAAACACCTAAGATTCAGCGTCTTGTTACTCCACGTGTCCTACAACACAAATGTCAGCATATTGCTCTGAAGAAGCAATGTACTAAGAAAAATAAGGAAGAGGCTGCAGAGTATGCTAAACTTTTGGCTAAGAGGATGAAGGAGGCCAAAGAAAAACACCAGGAACAAATTGCCAAGAGACGTAGGCTGTCCTCTCTGAGAGCTTCTATCTCTGAGTCCAGCCAAAAATGAGGTCTTCTAAGAGTAACAAATAAATAAGGTTAAACATTAAAAAAAAGATTTTATTTATTTTTAGAGAGAGAAGAAAGGAGGGAGAAAGGGAGAAACATCAATCGATTGCTTCTAACCAGGAAGCTAACCAGTGACCTTTTACTTTGTGGGATGATGCCCAACAAACTGAGCCACGTCAGTCAGGGACCTTTCAGAAATCTTTGCTTAACCCAAAGTCTCAAAGAGTTTATGCTATGTTTTCTTTTAGAAAATTTACATTTTAGCTTATACATGTAAATTAATGATTTACTTCAGGCTAATGTTTGTATATTGCATGAGGTAAAATGTAAGATTCATTGTATTCCATACATGCTGTTTTTACAGCCTCTTTATTGAAAGTATTATTCTTTTCTCATTAAATTACCTTGGCAGCGTGTTAAAAAGTAATTGACCACACATCCATGCATTTCTTTCCAGATTTGCTCTTTCTTTCTATTTGTGTTTATCCTCCTGCCAGCACCCCTCTGCCTTGGTAAGTGTAACTTCATAGTAAATCTTGAAATCAGATAGGATAAGTCTTCCAACTTTGTCATTTTTTTCCTCCAGAAAATGTTCTATTTTAGGTCCACTGCATTTCCATATAAAATTTTAAATTAGGCTGTCAATTCCTATAAGAAAGAGAGAAAGAAAGAAAGCCCTGCTGTCATGCTACAGAATGGATGAGCCTTGAGGACGTTATGCTGAGGGAAATAATCCAAACACAAAAAGATAAATATTGTATCATTCCACTTATATGGGGTACCTAGAGCAGTCAAATTCATAGTGACAGAACACTTGGTGGTTGCTGGGGACTGGGGAAGTGGAAATAGAGAGTGATTGCTTAAGGATATAATTTCAGTTTAGGAAGATAAAAAAGTGCTGAAGGCAGATGGTGGAGACGGTTGTGCAACCATGTGAATGTACCTACTGTTACTGAACTGTACACTTTAAATTGTTGAAATGGAAAAGTGTATGTTATGTATACTTATCACAATAAAAATGTATTACGCTTTTTTTTAAAGCCTGTTGGGTCTTTATTGCCACTATATTGAATCTGTTTTTTAATCTAGAAAGAATGGTACCTTAAAATATTGTCTTCTGATTTCTTCATTTATTTCTTCGTTTGTTTAAGTCTTCTTTATTTTCTCTCAGCAAGATTTAGTTTTCAGTGCACACTTCTTGCACATATTTTGTTAACTTGATACCTATGTATTTGATGCTTATTTTTCCTTTTTTATTGTCGTTCAAGTACAATTGTCTTCATTTTCCTGTCACAACTTTCCCCAGCCCCACCCACCCCATCTCCCACCCTCAATCCTTCCCCTGTTTGGCTTTGTCCATGGGTCCTTTAGACATGTTCTTTCACAACCTTTCCCTTTCTCCTCCCTCCCACTATGCCCCTCTCCTGCCCCTCTGGTTACTGTCAGTTTGCTTTTTTTTAGTGTCTCTGGTTATATTTTACTTGCTAGTTTTATTAATTAGGTGCCACTTATAGGTAAGATCATATGGTATTTGTCTTTCACTGCCTAGCTTATTTCACTCAGTATAATGCTCTCCAGATCCATCTATGCTGTCACAAAGGATAGGAGCTCCTTTCTTTCTGCTGCATAGTATTCCAAACTATCATAATGTTTTTATCCACTCATTTACTGGTGGTACTTAGGTTGCTTCCAGCATTTGGTTATTATAAATTGCGCTGCTATGAACATTGGGGTCATAGGTTTTTTGAATTGGTATTTCAGAATTCTTAGGATATAATCCCAGCAGTGGAATTGCTGAGTCAAAAGGCAGTGCCATTTTTAGTTTTCTGAGGAAATTCCTTACTGTTTTTCCACAGTGGCCGCACCAGTCTGCATTCCCACCAACAGTGTACTATGGTTCCCTCTTCTCCACAACCTTGCCAGCACTTATTGCTTGTTGATTTGTTTATGATGGCAATTCTGACTGGTGTGAAGTGGTATCTCATTGTAGTTTTAATTTACATCTCCCTGATGGCTAGTGATTCTGAGCATCCTTTCATATGTCTCTGGGCCCTCTGTATGTCCTTCTTGGAGAAGTGTCTGTTCAGGTGCTTTGCCCATTTTTAAATTGGATTGTTTGTTTTCCTGGAGTAGAGTTGTGTGAGTTCTTTATATATTTTGGAGATCAAACCTTTGTCTGAGGTATCATTGGCAAATATATTTTCCCACATGGTTGGTTCCCTTTTCATTTTGCTGATGTTTTCTTTAGACGTGTAGAAGCTTTTTATTTTGATGAGATCCCATTTGTTTATTCTTTCCTTTATGTCCCTTGTTCTAGGGAACATATCACTGAAAATATTGCTGTGTGGAATATCTGAGATTTTCCTGCCTATGTTCTCCTCTATGACTTTTATGGTATCATGATTTATATTTAAGTCTTTTATCCATCTTGAATTTATTTTTGGTGTATGGTGTAAGGTAGTGGTTGAGTTTCATTTTTTTGCATATAGCTGTCCAGATCTCCCAACACCATTTGCTGAAGAGGCTTTTTTCACTCCATTTTATACTGTTGCCCCCTTGTTGAATATTAATTGACCATAGAGACTTGGGTTTATTTCTGGGCTATCTATTCTGTTCCATTGGGTCTATATGTCTCTTCTTATGCAAGTACCAGACTGTTTTGATTAAAAGGGCCTTGCAATACAGTTTGATGTCAGGTATTGTGATCCCTCCTACTTTGTTCTTCTTTCTCAGAATTGTGGCTATTCAGGGTCATTTATGATTTCATACAAATTTTTGTAATGTATGATCTATATCTTTGAAATATGTCATCGGTAGCTTAATAGGGATTGCATTGAATCTATAGATTGCTTTGGGTAGTATGGGCATTTTAATGATGTTAATTCTTCCAATCCACAAACACGGTATATGCTTCCATTTGTTTGTGTCTTCCTTAATTTCTTCCTTCAGTATTGTCTAGTTTTCTGAGAACATATCTTTTACCTCCTTGGTTAGGTTTATTCCTAGGTACTTTATTTTTCTTGTTGCTATTTCAAATGGGATTTTTTCCTGATTTCTGTTTCTGATATTTCATTGCTGGTGTACAAAAATGCCTTTGATTTCTGAATATTGACTTTGTATCCCACTGCTTTGCCAAATTCACTTATTAGGTCAAGTAGTTGTTTTGGTGGAGTCTATAGGGTTTTCTATGTACACTATCATGTCATCTACAAACAATGACAGTTTTACTTCCTCCTTTCCAATTTGGATGCCTTTTATTTCTTTCTCTTGTCTGATTGCTGTTGCTAGGGTGTACAATACTATGTTGAATAGAAGTGGTGGAAGCAACATCCTTGTCTTGTTCCTGATCTTAGTGGGAAAGCTTTTAGTTTTGGCCCATTGAGTACGATGTTGGCTGTAGGTTTTTCATATATGGTCTTCATTATGTTGAGGAATGCTCCCTCTACTCCCACTTTGCTGAATGTTTTTTGTCATAAATGGATGCTGTACTTCATCAAATGCTTTTTCTGCATCTATGGATATGATCATGTGATTGTTGTCTTTGCTTTTGTTTATGTGATGTATTAATTTATTGATTTGTGAATATTGTACAATCCTTGCATCCCTGGGATGAATCCCACTTGATTGTGGTGCATGATCTTTTTATTGTATTGCTGAATGTGGTTTGCCAATGTGTTGTTGAGGATTTTAGCATCTATGTACGTAAGTGATATTAGCCTGTAGTTTTCTTTGTTCTGTCTTTTTGTCTGGTTTTGGGGTTAGGATGATGTTGGCCTCAAAAAAAGAATTTGGGAGTCTCCCATCTTCTTGGCTTTTTTGGAATTGTCTGAGAAAGATAGTAGTTAGCTCTTCCTTAAATGCTTTGTAACATTCTCATGTGAAACCATCTGGTCCAGGGCTTTTGTGGCCTGGGGATTTTTTTATTACTATTTCAATTTCACCAGCTGTTATTGATCTGTTTAGGCTTTCTGTTTCTTGATTCAGTTTGGAAGATTATATTTTTCTAGAAATTTGTCCATTTCACACAGGTTTTCAAATTTCTTGGCATATAGTTTTTTGTAGAAAATTCTTACAATCCTTTGTGTGTCTGTGGTATCAGTTATAATTTCTTCTCTTTCATTTCTGATTTTATTTATTTAGGTCCTCTCCCTTTTTTTCTTGATGAGTCTGGTTAAAGGCTTTCCACTTTTGTTCATCTTTTCAAAGAACCAGCTCCTGGATTTATTGATCCTTAGAATTGTTTTTAGTCTCTTTGTTGTTTAATTCTGCTCAGATCTTGATTACTTACTTAATTCTACTTGCTCTGGGCTTTGTTAGTTGTTGTTCCTCCAGTTCTTGTAGATGTAGGGCTAGGTTGTTTATTTGAAATATTTCTTTTCTTTATACTTGAAACCCATATAATTTTATTAACCAATGTCACCCCAATAAATTCAATAAAATTTAAAAAATATCAACCCTAATCGCTTTCTGTTCCCGTATTCTGCTTAATGTTTTTCATAACGCTTATCACCACTAACCTTATATACTGCATATGTTATTGTCTCTTATCTACTGTTAGAATAGTGTCTTCTTGAGAATAGTGTCCTTGTCTACTTTATCCACCTCCCCCACACCCTGCCACTGATTTGTCCTCAATGCTTAGAAGAGCACCTGAAACATATTAGAAACTGATTATATTTGTGGAATGAATGGATGAATGAAGAAACTGAACTTCAGACTGGTTAAATAACTTGTGCAAGGTTACACAATATAGTGATAGAGTCCAGATTAGAACCTGTGTCCTTTAGAATACAACAGGTGGCTGAGAGGATGTGACATTTGAACTGAGCTTCAAAGGATAAGTAGAACTTAATATTTGTGGTCTTACACTATTGCTGAAATGTTGTCACTTACTAGTAGCTTTCAGATCACCATCCCTTTTTTTTTTAATTTCACTCAGGAACAAACCTGATTATTATAGGGATGATAAAGCACACAATCCCATAAAGATAGCTGGTCAAGCTGCTTGCTTCATAACCTTTTCCCTGTCTGTGCACTCAACAGACAATGTCTCCTGGCCTTTAAAGCTGTGACTCTGGTGTGAAAGTTGTCGTGAGAGGGGGACCCAGTGTGCTCTCACATGTTCACAGACATAGTTCTTAGCTATGTGTTCAGATACACTTTTATTGATTATGGTATTACAGTTGTCCCATTCCCCCCTTCATTCCTCTCCACCCTGCACACCTTCTCTGCACACCCTGTGTCATAAGTTCTTTAGCTTCTACATTTCCCATACTATTCTTGCCCTCCCCCTGTCTATTTTCTACCTACCATCTATGCTACTTATTCTCTGTACCTTTCGCCCCTCTGTCCTCCTCCCACTCCCCTGTTGCTAACCCTCCATGTGATTTCCATTTCTGTGGTTCTGTTCCTGTTCTAGTTGTTTGCTTAGTTTGTTTTTGTTTTGTTTTTAGGTTCAGTTGTTAAGAGCTGTCTGTTTGTTGTCATTTTACTGTACATAGTTTTGATCATCTTCTTTTTTCTTAGATAAGTCCCTTTAACATTTCATATAATAAGGGCTTGGTGAAGATAAATTCTTTTAACTTGACCTTATCTGGGAAGCACTTCATCTGCCCTTTCATTCTAGATGATAGCTTTGCTGGTGAGAGTAATCTTGGATGTAGGTCCTTGCCTTTCATGACTTGGAATACTTCTTTCCAGCTCCTTCTTGCCTGCAAGTTTCCTTTTGAGAAATCAGCTGAGAGTCTTATGGGAACTCTTTTGTGGGTAACCGTCTCCTTTTCTCTTGCTGCTTTTAAGATTCTCTCCTTATCTTGGGTAATGTAATGATGATGTGCCTTGGTGTGTGCTTCCTTGGGTTCAACTTCTTTGGGACTCTCTGAGCTTCCTGGACTTCCTGGAAGGCTACTTCCTTTGCCAGATTAGGGAAGTTTTCCTTCATTATTTGTTCAAATAAGTTTTCAATTTCTTGCTCTTCCTGTTCTCCTTCTGGCACCCCTGTGATTTGGATGTTGTAATGATTAAAGATGTCCTGGAGGTTCCTAGGCCTCTCCTCATTTTTTGAGTTCTTGTTTCTTTATTCTGCTCTGGTTGAATGTTTCTTTCTTCCTTCTGCTCCAAACCATTGATTTGAGTCCCGGTTTCTGTCCTGTCACTGTTGGTTCCCTGCTCATTTTCTTTTATTTCACTTTTCATAGCCTTCATTTTTTCCTCTAATTTGGGACCATATTCAACCATTTCTGATAGGTTGGCTATCTCTTCATCACTTAGTTGTATTATTTCTGGAACTTTGATCTGCTCTTCATTTGATCCAATTTTTTTTTTTTTGTCTCCACATGCCTGTTACGTAGTAAGAGGAGGAGCCTTAGGTGTTCACCAGGGTGGCACAACCACATAATTGTGTTTTGACGCTGTATGTGGGGAAGGGGCCTGAGAGGGAAAAGTGCTGCTTGCTTTACTCTCTACCAGTTTTCGGTCACTTCTCCCATTACCCACAATCAAATTGGGCACTTGTGGTGCTGATTCCGGGGCAGGTGGGTTTGTGTACATCTAGGACCCTGTGGATCTCTCCAATGAACTCTCCTGTGAAGCTGGGAGTTTCTTCCACAGCCTCAACCCCCACAGGTGTTTTCAGTCAGAGGTTTTGAGGCTTTATTTCCTCATGCTGGAACCCTAGGTTGGGTGACCTATCTTGCTCTCCAGTCATTCCTCCTGGCTTATCTACATGCAAATTTGGGACTGCCCTGTCCACCAGCTGCCACCTTGCCATGAGTCCTCTCCACCTGGCTGCCCATCTCCACCCTTCCTACCGGTCTGGATGAATGTTTCTTCTTTAACTCCTTGGTTGTTGAACTTCCATACAGTTAGATTTTCTGTCAGTTCTGGTTGTTTTTTGTTTTTAAATTTGTTGTCATCCTTCTTTTGGTTGTGTGAGGAGGCACAGTGTGTCTACCTATGCCTCCATCTTGGCTGGGAGAACCCTATTCAACTTTTTGAAGAACAAGCTTTTGTCTCATTTCTGTTTCTCTACTGCTTTGTAGTTTTCTATTTTATTGATCTCTGTTCTTTATTGTTTCCTTCCTTCTTCTTCATTTAGGCTTAATCCAATTTTCTTTTTTCTGGTATTTTAGGTGAAGGATCAGTCATTAATGTGAAACCTTTCTTCTTTTCCTTAGCATTTAATGCGATAAATTTCCTTCTAAATACAGTCATACCTCAGTACTCATCAGCTTCAGATTCATCAAACCCTGTACTTGTCACATTTTGATGAGAAAAGAATGTTTCAGCACTCTGTGCTTGAGTACTCATTAGTTTTGGCACTTGTCATGAGTTCCAGAACAAATTAATGACAAGTACTGCAGTACCACTGTGCTGCTTTAGCTGGGTCCCATAAAATTTGATATGTTGTCTTTTTAAATTTTGATTCAGTTTAAAATATTTCCTGGTTTGTCTTATGATTTACTTTTGACCCATGGGTTATTTAGAAGTATACTGCATAATTTCTAAAAGTTTAAGGATTTCTAGATACATATCTGTTATTGCTTTCTAGTTTAATTCTCTTGTGGTCAAAGTGCATACTTTGAATGATTCCAATCCTCACAAACATATTGAGAATTGTTTTAGGGCCCAGAGCATGGGCTCTCTTGGTGAATATCACATGTACATTTGAAAAATACGTATTCTGAAAAGTGTTGGGTGGAGTGTTCCATAAATGGCACTTAAGTCAAGTTGGTTGATAGTGTTCAAGTCTTTTTACTAATTTGCTGTTTATTTGTACTATGATTTATTAAGGGCCAATTGTTGAAATCTCCACCTATAAACTGTGAATTTGCCTATTTCTCCTTTCAGTCATGAAAGTCTTTGTTTCATGTATTTGAACCTCTCTTGCCAGGTGCATACAAATTTAGGATTGTTGTGTACTGTTGATGAATTGAACTCTATCTTTTGAAATTTTTCTCTTTATCCCTGCTAATATTTATTGTTCTGAAGTCTACTTTATGTGATAATAAAATAGCTTTCTTTTGATTGGTGTTAACATAATATATATTTTTGCCATTTTCTATTTTTAACCTATTTGTATCTTTAAAGTAGGTTTCTTATATACAACATATAGCTAGAGTTTTTTTTTTTCATCTGTTTTGACAATCTCTGCTTTTTAACTCAAGTTTTTAGAACATTTACACTTAATGTTTAATATGGTCAATACGATTTGTTTAAAACTGCCTTCTTGCTATTTGTTTTTTATTTGTACTATCTGTTCTTCTGTTCCCTTTTCCCTCCTTTTTTGGTTTTCTTTTAGATTGTTTTTAATGATTACACTTCCTTTCTACTATGGCTTATTAGCTATACTTCTCTTTTACTTACTTAGTGGCTTCTCTAGGGTTTATAATATGCACTCTTAATTACTATAGTCTATCTTCAAATAATACACAACCCTATGTATAGTTTGAGAACCTTGTAACAGTATACTTGTAATTCCCCTTCTGCACTTTGTGCTACTGTTGTCTACATACAGCTTTGGCTGATTCAAGTGTGTGTAACCATGTCCATGATCAATATTCCCACAACACAGCACAGAGGACCACCATTCAGGGCAAAGAGAGAAATGGAATAGTATGTCCCATGTTAATATTATTTAGGGAGAGAATGACTGCATAGTAACCAATTAATCAGAACCACCAGCAACCAGCTTTAGTCCTGGAGCAGGATACTCTAAGCAAGTCGCACCAAACATTGTCATTTTATTTGCTGGATCATGGTAGTATCGAGGAGAGGGTCTGGTATTCCCAGGGCAAAGATGGGGAGGAGAAAGGAGAGGCTCAGGACAGCAGTTATTTACTAAGCAGTTTAGAAGTATTTCAGTATTTTAACACTGATTGGCCATTCAGGATGCATACCAGCTTTGCATATTCCCAAGAGGTAGGTAATGTGAAGTACCCCCTTATAGAGAACCAATTCTCATGGCAATGGCAAATGGAGCCCAGCCCCTGATTTAGAAAACCAGCGGGAGCAAGTCGGCACACAGGAACCAGGCCCATGGATTGGTTTTCCCATGGGGAACCAGGCCTGCATTGTACCTAGACTGCTTTGAGGCTTGCTTTTTGCTAAAACTCCCTCATCCTGAGTTTAGGTAGGCAATGTTTACTGCATCTTTAAAATAACTTCCTAAAGTCTGTGCTAAACTTCCTAAGTATGGAGTGTAACCAGTTCAACCACTTTTCCCCTTGGTCTGCAACATCCTTTCCTTTGTCATCTGTAAAAGGTAATCACCTAAAGCGAACATGTGCACAGTAATTGAGGACCATCCTCAATGTAATTTGTGCAGAAAAGCAATAAAAGCCTGTCCAGGCAGGGATCCGAGCCCCCTCTCTCACTTGAGAGTGTATGTGCCATCCCTTTTCTCCACAGGACTTCTGTAGTCTGTGTGAATTTGTTCATTGAGCCACAACACATGGACCCTACTGGCCAGAGTCTGCATCACCCCCTATACAATATCTTGGAGTTTTCCATAATGCATGGCGTGTTTTCTAATACAGTGTGAAAGAATTCTCTGTCAGTGCAAAGAGAGGTTTCTAGGCTGATCCATCAGCAAAGGGAAACATAGGAAGCATAGGAAAAAGAAAGCTTGTAAGTATGTTACAAGTTATAATGGCAGGTATTTAGTACTTGCCTTCTATCAGACATTATGTGTAGCAATTCACATTCATTACCTCTAAATCTCACCTCAAACCTTTGAGAGTGCACTGTTATCTTCAATCTACAGATGAGGATTAGGAGGTATGAAGAGATCAAGAACTTGCTCATGGTCACACAGTGAAGAGGCATAACTGTATTCTATCTATGACTCATCCATTTAACTGCCCCCTTTGATCAAGACTATTCCTTCCAATGTGTGAAAAATTTATTACTTAAAAGTGTTTTGTTTGTATTAAACAGTAATACCAAATAAAGCCCAGGCTCATGCCTCATCTCTCTATAAATTCCTAAAAGCTCCATTATCTTTCTCAGTCTAGAAGAGGAATTGTGGCTTAAAGCCCCATGATTGTGGAAAATTAACTTAATAAATATATAGGCTGGTTGGTGTAGCTCAGTGGATTGAGTGTGGGCCTGCAAACCAAAGTGTTGCTGGTTTGATTCCCAGTTAGGGCACATGCCTGGGTTGTGGGCCAGGTCCCCAATAGGGGGCACATGAGAGGCAACCTCGCATTGATGTTTCACTCCCCCTCTTTCTCCCTTCTTTCCCCCCTCCCTAAAAACAAATAAAATCTTAGAAAAAAATTAAAAATAAATAAATCTATAGCACTCAATCAACCCATTTCCAAAACCCTTACTTGGTGCCACAAGGGGTGATTAAGGTTGGTCTCCCAGAGCCTGCAGCCTTTCCTAACTCAATATCGTCCATATGGTATATGTAGCAACTCTTTAAACTGGAAGTGGCTGCTGACTTGTATTATTAACCAAAAGATTAAAAATAAAATGAGGAGTTTACATTCTCTTTTCAGGCATCATCTTTTCTCTTAGGTGGCCTTGTCTTTTGAAGGGGAAAGTGACTCAGCTTGCTCAGTAAAAATGAATCCAGTTTGCAGCTTAAGTCTGACAAAATATATATTTTATTTTCTGAAAAGGGTCACTAAACATTACTGGTCTCCATTAAAGTATCCAGAAGCTGTGAGGACTTCCTATAACACCAAACTCCCAAATATGTTACCAGAGTAGGAAGTTCAATCACTAATGTAATAAAACTAATATAGTTCAAAAGAGCTTTTGTTTAATAAGTAACACACCTGCTGGCTTAAGTATAGTGACTCAAAAGCAGGATACACAAAAAGAAACTGGCCACATAAACATATTCAACTATGAATGGACTGTATTTTTCTACTTTTAGAATTTAACAAAGCTTTACACCAGACCTCTTTGACCTTTATAAATGCACTAAACATTAAAAAAAAAAAAAAAACAAAGAAAAAAGGTATCTCAGTAGACTCTAGGCACAATTTTATAATTTTAATATTTCTGTGCTATAGAATACATAGGTGATATTAATTAGCTTTAAAAACAAAGTATTTTTCAATGCTAATTTAAAATATTTTATCTCAAATTTACAATTGAAAACAACTTTCACTAAAAGGTTTGAGATTATCCAATCAGCCTTAATCCAAAGTGGAAAGTACTTAAGAGATCACTGATCTAATGTAAAACTGAACAATGAGTTCAGTTTCTTACTGAATGTAATCAGTGCCCTGGGCTCTGCACAGCAGCTGCCTTAATCTGCCAATTTAAGTACCAATGTTAGCTTAAATATCTGAGAAGCCTCCTCTCTTGAACTTCAACGAGCAGTTTTCCGAGGGTAGATTGAAACCACACCCACACCCTCTTCCTCAGGATGAGCAGGAGATGGGATGCAGTGGACAGGAAGATAAACCAGGTCTGAGCTGCTCCTCAGCTGATTCCAACTTCCTTATGTAGACTGAGATTCAACCAGGAATCTGGCATTTAACTGTCCAGGAGTCTTCATTTTAGGTGCTGTGAGATATTTTCATGTCTTCATGTGAAATCTTGATACATAAAGTTGATCAATGCAATGAACTTTATTTCGTAACTAAGTGGTATCAAGACACAGTACAAGTTTATTTATGGATCTATTTGAGTTTAATAAAATAGGAGATGATGAGATGTTCAGTATTTTTGGATTTGATAAAGGAGTTCAGAGAACTCTGATGGATATGGAGACTGCTATGAAATGACACATACTACCTTGTCAGAACACTAAAAAGGGTTCACAGTTAATAAAGTGGTGTACATAGCAGTAAGAGCAGGGACTCTTAATTCCAGTCTTTGTTGACTGTTTGTATGTTGGGGAAATAACTAAGCATCTCTTTGCCTGAATTTCCTCATCCACAAACATTTGTCATCTCCATCATTTAAGAATTATACTAAGCACTTTGGGAATTCAAAGACAATCATCATGTATTTTACACTCAAAAAATTTAAAAACCTAGCTGGAGATCAAAGTTATACATAAGCACCAGTACATAAGTATAATATAAGGGGGAGGGAAACTGAAAGTAAACCCTGGAGCCAGACTGCCTGGATTGGAATTCTAACTCCACCACTTTCTTCAAGAAGTAGAGCAAGCGACTTAACTCATGAGCCTTAGTTTTCTCATTTCTAAAATGGTGGTAATAGTATTTACACCTCAGAACGGTGTTTTATGAGAATAAAGTAAGTTTAATAAAAAGAGCTCATCAAAACCACAATGAGATACCACTTCACACCCATTAAGATGGCTATTATCAAAAAACAAAATAACACCAGAAAATAACAAGTGTTGCAAAGGATGTGGAGGAACTGGATCCCCGGTGTATTGCTAATAGAGGTGTAACATATACAAACACTGTGGAAACCAGTATGGTGATTTCTCAAAAAATTAAACTGACTTATCTTTTGACCCAGCAATTACACTTCTGGGTACTGTATTTTGCCATGTATATGTGCACCCACATTTGGGGCCCAAACTTTCAGGAAAAAAATCTTTTGGTTTAATTTTTATATTTAGAAACAAAACTGATCATTGTGTTTCAGGGTATTATTTTGCACATGGGTATCATTATTGCTTTCTAGAGTTACACTTTTAATGCATGAGCAAAAATAAAAATTAAAAACATTTATATAGATACAGAATTAGTACTACCAATGTACAATGCACCTCCTTATTTTTCCCTCAAAAATTTGAGCAAAAAAGTACACATTATACATGGAAAAATATGATATTCACTCAAAAGAACTGAAATCAGGGAGTCAAACAGATGTTTTACACCCATGTTCACAGCAGCATTACTCATGATAACCAAAGAGTGGAAGCAACAGAAGTTTCACCCATGGATGAATAGATACACAAAATGTAAGATGTAGATATATTCACACACACACAAATATAATAAAATAGTATTTAGCTTTAAAAAAGAAATTCTGACACATGCTATAACATGGATGCACCTTGGAAACATTATGCCAAGGAAAATAAGTCAGGCACAAAAAAAAATGCTCTGTAATTTCACTTGTATGCGGTACCTAGAATAGTCACATTCATAGATAGAAAGTAGCATGGTGGTTACAGGGGGCTAGGAGGAGTAAACAGAGTTGTTTAATAGCTACAGAGTTGCAGTTGGGGAAGATAAAAGCATTCTGAAGATGGACAATGGCAATGGTTGTACAACAATATGAAGGTACTTAATGCCACTGAACCTATACATTTAAAAATGGTGAAAATGTTAAATTTTATGTATATTTTACAATTTAAAAAGCTCAGAACAGAGTCTGCTACATAGTAAGTGCTTAGCAACTTCTATCCTTAGTGCTTTTAAAAAGAGTTCAAGAGGGAAAATATACAGTCAGAAGATCAGAAACGTAGGTCAGAGATATCATCTGAGCTAAGACTTAGTGGATGGGTAAGATGGATAGCAGTTATATAGAATCATTAATATTAGCACTTTATGAATAAATACTTAGATATTAGGTGACAAGGGTCTGTAAAACTCTTGTCAAAATTTAAAATAACAAATTAACTATTATATGCTAGGCATGGGGGTTATATTGATGAAGGGGTCTAAAACAAATTACTAAACATGGAAAATTAATACATTCAAGGATCAAATAAATACCTCTTATGATCTAATTCTATATTTCATTGGTTGGGTTGCATTAGTTATTATACTTAAAATTTTGGACTTAAAGAACTCTGGTTACATTTTAGATAATCTTTTTCCATACTATCCTATTTTTCCCTAATCTGACCATTCCACTCCCTCTTTTCACTGATTTCTCTTCTACTAAAAACCCAAGTTTGCCTTTTAATTTTACTCTTTTGTTTCTCCCAGTGAGTAAAATCATTAAAATCATAAAGAAAAACAAAATTGTAAATTAAGTTATACTACATGAAACTGTTGAGATCATCCAAATCATTTTGACCTACAAAAGCGGCAACTTCATATACTTGAACACTGTGGTAACCGCAAAGTCCTTGTTTTTAAGAATTTTAAAGCTGAATTTTAGATATTTGGAAATTAAGTGCAATGGCAGTTGTAGGACTTCATATTGGCAAGTGACCTGTTTCCAACTTATAAATCTGACAGCTGTTTTCTATATCTGAAGCCTAACAGCCAATCTGATCTAAATCAAGTCAACCTTTCTGTCTTTGTCAATTACATACTGAAAAAATTAAGGTTCAATTTCTATTTGAAACCTAGTTTGGGATCTTTAAGCTAGATTTCCAATATTCTAGATATTGCTATTCAGATATGAGATGCTTAACATTTAATGCCAAAATTTCACTGAATGGTCTACCACGTGACCAAACATACTATGAGCAACAAAAAGGAGCAGACTACTGACACAACAACAGGCACCAATCGCAAACATATGTGGAATATAGGAAGGCAGAGTGTATATTGTACTATTCCATTTATATGAATTCTAGAAAAGATACATCTCATCAACAGTAACACAAAGCAGATCTGGGGTTGCCTGCAGCTGGGGGTAGAGAAATAGATTGTGGGAAAGGTTTTAAGGGAACTTTTTGGGCTGATGCAAATGTTCACTATCTTCATTGAGGTGACAGTTATATAGGCAGTATAAGTTGGTCAAAGTCAATGAAATGTGCACTTAAAATAGATGCATTTTGGTTTATGTAAACAGTACCTCAATACATTTAATTTACAAAAAAACACAAAATGACAGTATTTTTAAGAAGGCATTTTAAAAAAGAAAATGACAATTTAACAAGTAAAACATGAATACCTTACTTTTTAATAATTAATGTATTATGGATAAAACTAAAGTTTCCTTGGACCACCTTCCCAATCCTCACTGCCACCCCTAATCTATCCCAATTATACCGTCCCCCCAAAAAATCACTATTGTGCATTTGGTATGGGTTCTTTTGAACCTTTAAAAATATATTTACATACATATACAGCCACTGAAAACATATAGTATTGTTTTGTACAAAGATATAACTTGTACACATTTTTCTGCAACTTGCTATTTTCACTTAACATTATATTTATGAAATCTATCCATGTTAATGTAGATAATGTTTATTTCTTTTATATCCAATATAGTAATCTGTTATATAACTATAGTGTATTTTATTTAGCCAGGCCTTTCCCTCTCCTAACAGATATTAGGTGGGTTTTCCCTATTGCAAGTCACCAGTGTAGTGGTAAATAGTAGTTACCACTGGGGTGTCCCCAGAGATTGCAGCGGGTGTTCCAAGGGGACTTTAGCCTTCTCTGTAAGGTTTAATTTTTTTTAAAGATTTTATTTATTCATTTTTAGAGAGAGGGTAAGGGAGGGAGAAAGAGAGAGAAAGAAACATCAGTTGGTAGTCTCTCATACACACCCCAACAAGGGACTGGCCCACAACCCAGGCATGTGCCCTGACTGGGAATCGAACTGGCGACCTATTGATTTTCAGGATGACACTCAGCCAACTGAGCCACGCCAGTCAGGGCTGTAAGGTTTAGTTTTTTACAATGAGAATGTAGTCATGTATTATTTATATAATTCAAGTATTGACTTTAATTAAAGAATTTTTTGCTAAATTATCAAGAAAGAAAAAAATAAAATGATAATAGGAAGCAATCATCTATTAAAATATAAGGAAAACAAGTTATAGGGCATAATAGTGTACTCATGGTTTGAGACATAAGCACATACTAAAAAATAATGATCTGAGCACTGAACAATTCATATAAACACATTCTCCTACTCAAAGCAATTATAACGAAATTATCAGCATACTGTTATCATGGCATCAGCATAATTAATACTTGCACAAATACTTCATTTATACTTTTTGCTTTCTTCTTTTATGACTATGATGTTTTTCCCCATCCCTGAAATGAAAGGGGTGAAAAAACTATCATAAATGATGGACATTTTAATCGAAGAGCTTTAAAATAATAATTCATCAGTAGTATACCCACATCAGATATAAACCAGAACAAACTAAAACATGCGTTTAGAACTAAACAGTGAGTTTTTTAAGAGTAAACATGGAAAATGCATCATTAAATCTAAGGGACAAAATTGAGATGGAGATAGACAAAATGGATTTTTTTAAAAACTGCACTTTGGCATCTGCTTTAAAATTAACCTTTAAAAAAAAAGATTTTATTCATTTATTTTTAGAGAAAGGAGAAGGGAGGGAGAAAGAGAGGAAGAGAAACATCAGTGCTGTGCAAGAGAAACACTGATCGGCTGCTTCTCGCACACCTACAACCCAGGCATGTGCCCTGACAGGAAATCAAACCAATGACCTTATGATTGGCCGAATAATGCCCAACCCACTGAGCTACACCAGTCAGGTCTAAAATTAACTCTGGATGTATGTAATTGGTTGATGACCAGAGAATTCGTTTCAAACAGAATACTAAAGTCATAGAAGAAATTCAGAAACTGTCTGATGTCCTTATCCTGGCTATCTCAATGCCCCACAATTCATTCTATCTCAGGGGGAGTATCAAAAATTAGCTTATTGAGAAATCTTTCCTGCTAATACTCAGTTTATCCTCTCTTAAAAGAAAATTATTCGTGTTCAGATTTCGAGGTTGTCTAATCTATTTAAGTCACAGGGATTGATAAGACATGTCAAAATTTATTTAATACCAGAAAGGAGTTAAAGAATATGATTTCTGATAGCTAATCAACAGTTAATTTGTAAAAATGTGTTATATCATTCATTATATAAATCAAAAGGGATTACTAAGCAAATATTTTATTCTTATAAGAGGACTGAATCATAGCTACCTTTAAACCAATGAACTAAATATAATAAGATGAATGAAATTATTAAACCAATAAGCCTTACTTATTCCTGATCACCAGTGGCCTAGGAGAGAGAAGATATCATTTGAGAGCCCATTATTAGAAGAGCACTATGCACATAACACTAAATAAGACATGGGCCTGCCCCCAAAGAATCACAGCCTCATAGGGAGAGTAGTAATTAATTTCAATAGAAAGTTGTGCCAGTTAGACAGGTAAGAAAAAGGAAAAGATCAGCTCTATTTGTACTGGAAAAAAAAAAAAAAAAGGCTTCATGGGAATAACTAAGCTAGGTCTCAAAAGATGAAGAGTTTACCAAGCAGGTTTAAAAAAGAAAATGAGGCAGCAGAACATGACATGTTCTGTCATGGGAAGGCACAGACACAGCACAGTGTGGATGAGGAAAGGCAGGTAATTCAGGCTGGTGAAAGCATAAGCTATGTGTTTCATGGGTAGTGGCAAAACAGAAGGACAGGCAGGCAGATGCCCTGATCCTGGAGGTCTTGCGAGCCATGCTAAGGAGAGTGAATTTTTCCACTGAAGAGTTTTAAGAGGTGAAAATTCACTCAAGCAGTAGGGTAGGGATAAATCCATAAGGGACAAGCTTCGAGACAGGTAGAACTATTGGGAAAACTACCATAATTTTCCAGATGGACAGCAATAATGACAGAGGAGAAGGTGTATATTAGGTACACTCAGGTAAAACTGACAGCAATTAAGACTAGATGGTAAGTAATAAAAAAGGAGTATCTGACATGACTCCTTGATTTCTGGTTTAGATGAACAAATGATCATCCACTAACCAGGATAAAAAATACTGGGGAAAAAGGAGCAGACAAAGAAAAAGTTAAGTTCAGGTATAGCCCCACTGAGCTTCAGATCTCAGGAGATGTCCAGTAAGGAGCTAAAATATAGGAGTAGACCTCAATCACTTTAAATTTATTATTTTACTATTAGTTCATATCTCTCAGCTATGAAAATTTTATCAGGAATACAAATAAGGGCAAAATTGACCGATTAAAGTTTAGATCTTCTCCCTGACACTATATACCCTTTACCTGAGGAATTAGCAAGAAAAAGGGAGGGGAGTGGAGGCAGAGAGGGAGGGAGTGAGGGAGGGAGGGAGGGAGGAAGGAGGAGAAAAAAAAGCAAACACCTTTTAACACAGGTAACTTTCTACGTAGACATTACTTTCATATGCCCTAGTTAGAAAATAAGTAAGAAAACAGGGAAACCTGTATATCCAATTGGGCATATAGACAACTATGTCACCACAGCTGTGTTTATGTAACTGAGGCAGGACTATTTACTTCCCTTACCATAATTTACTCTTATATTTTTTTCAACATGGTCTATAGCAGAAGAAACTATCTATTCTTCAAAGGTAAACAAGTCAATGTTGGATGATACAGTGATAGATTACCTCTCTTTTCTTCTTCTTGAATCCCAGTTTTTATCTTTATCTTTATTTCTTTTTCGTTTATGTGGGCTCCTACTCCGATCCCTTCTATGTCGTGAACACTCAGCATCCAAATAGCTTCCACCAGACTGCCGTGAATCTACTGAAACTGATCGCCTTTCATTCCTGAAACGTAGAAAGGAATATTAATCAGTTAGTTTTAACCACTGGTCTTCAGTATGGACCAGCCTAAAGTCCAATATTCTGTTTCACACCAATGATAACTATGTATAATCTAACATTCCATACAAAAGGGCAATCAAAGAAACAAAGCTTCTATAACATGTTTTACAACTGGGTTGTAAATAATCCTGAGCAATGACAAGAAACAATAAGCATTCTGATGACTTACAGCATGCTACTAATGGCCTTGGAAATGCTAAAATTCAGTTAAATAATTATAGGTAACAGTTTAAAAAGAGAGTAGTTTTACCAGTAAACACAATGACATACTTTTCACCATCATCCTCTGCTCTTTCCTGCTCTTCCTGCCACTGATTACTGAGTTCTTCCATGTGCACGTTTATCACATCCCGAATCACCTGAGGAGAGTTAAGCACAGAATTTCAGATAAGAAATCTGTTCAAAAAATTAAGACTATACTGCAAGAAAAAAGTCTCTGCTGACAACAAAATATTTATTAAAAGCCATGATACAATGGACTGTGGAATGTGCAGAGTTTAGAAAACATAAAAAAGGCAACAGTCAAATTGGAATGTGAATTGTAGGTGAAATTATACCAATGTTAAATTTGCTGAAGTTGATAACTGTACTATGATTATGTAAGAAAATACCCCTATTCTTAGGAAAGACATACTAAGTATTTAGGGAAAAAGGATTATGATGTATGGAACCTGTAAACCGTTAAGAAAAACATTAATGTACAGATGGAGAAAGAGAGAAAGCAAAAAATGTAATGATAAAGAGAGTACAAATGACAAGCAAATGGAGCAAGATGTTAACAATAGGTGATTTGTATAAAGGACATAGGAGTTCTTTATACTATTTTTAGTTTTGCAATTTGTTTCTACGTTTGAGATTATTTACAAATAAAACTCTTCTTAAAAAACCTAATTAAGTCAAGATGACAGACAAAACATGAAACATTATAGTCACTTCAGATACTTTCCCAATGAGTCTATAAATCAACCACTTACGAACCATTTAAAACTTTTCTTTTCCCTATTTATCCTATGGCATCATTAAGCACAGGGCTCATCATTGTTTAGGTGAAACTTAAATAGAAAATTACAGTTGTTTCCCTCATGTCTAATTAGGAAAGTTTTAAGAAGAAAGGTATGGGAAACAAGGGCAATCTCCAAGGCACGCACTGTACTTCACTATGACTCTCCACCTTTTAAGAAATTTTCAACAGCCCCTGAAATAAAATAACTCCTTAATGTCCAAACTCCTTAACAGAGTCTTTGAAGCCTTCCATGATTTCACTATACCACACAGTAGAAGCCAGCTTTATCTCCTTCTGGATACTTCTTCAAAATCCCTAAATTCTAGTCACCCTGGATTACTACTGGGTCTCTGGAAAACTCCTATACTTTTATTCATTTTTAGGAACTCTAGTCCTTCCACATGGAAAACCCTTATCCACCATTCTCTTGTGGAAAATCGAAGATAGGTCAATGTCTAATTCAGGGAGCGACATGAGTCACACATACCTGAATTCCAATTCCAGCTATAGCACTTCCCTATCTGACTCCCTGACTAGTACTTCTATGCCCAAGTGTCACTGGACATGGTTTCCACAGAGCCACCACATGGAAAGAGCCAATAAACAGGCATTCCTTTACCCCTTTTGCTGCTTCTCCCCTTCTCTCAAATACCATCTTCTCTTTGAAGCCTATACCAACATTCCCTTAAAAAAATTGATCCTTCCTCCCCCAAACTCCGATCTTACCTCATTTTAGCACTTAATCACAATCTGTATTTTGAAAGTTCTTTTTTACTTGTTAAACTGTAATAAGCTCCTCACAGGTGGCGTCTGTGTGCATTTATCTTCACATACCCCAGAGTAGTATGGTATGCATAGTAACTATATTATGTAAAAAATTTTTACTGACATTTGTCAAAGTTCAGGTTCTACTTTAGAGCAAACAAAAATTATATCACATAAATGAAACTAGGAATGGATAAAATGTTAAAAAGCCCAATCAGAGATAAATCAATAAAAAATTATAAACACTAAAGTATTTACAGATGGAAGATATTTGGGATCTGTTTCCAAAATTACCAAGCAACAGGGCAGGGGGAAAAGGTAGTAAATGGGACCATAAATGAAAGAAGGTGATCCTATGTAGATAATTGTTGAAACTAGGTGATGGTACCTAAGGGCTCATTAGACTATTCCATCCACTTTAGTATACACTTGAATATTTCCATAATATAAAGTTAAACCTTAAAATTATAAAGAACACTAGCAGGCAGCACCACAAGCTTGATCACAAAGTGTGAGACTAGAAAAGAAACAAATTATGTACAACCAAGTATTTAAGGGACTATAAAAATCGGTATGGTAGTATAACATGGTTCCAGATGTCTACTGAGAGAGATAAGTCTAAAATGGATAACTTAATTGCAAAAAGAACAGCATAAAATTAAGTGCTAAACTTTGTGGTATAGATCATAAGTGCAATAAGTTGGTGGATGGCTTAGAGTCAATTACACCTCATGGAAACAGTGGATATCAAGATTTTAAACAGTGAAAATAAAATTATTTCTAAAAAAGATGCATTACTGGATAAAAAAGATAAAAAGTTAAAAAAGTGAAAACATAAAAACTCACTTGATAAAGAAGATGCATCAAGATGGGTAGGCGAGAGACAGAGACATGGTCTCACCAAGGCATGGTGACCTACCTACAAATGGACGGAATCCAAACAAATATGGAAACGTGCCTTGAAGAGTGAAAGGATTATAGCCCACATTAGGCAGTCCAACCCTGGGATCTGGCACCAGAAAAACAAGCCCCCGAAATGTCTAGTTTTGAAAATCAATGGGGATTAAGTCCAGGAGAAACACAGAACAGTAAGGAATTGAGAACCTACTCTTAAAGGTATCCTGTGCAGACCTACTCACCCTGAGATCCAGCACAAAAGCAACAATATGAAAAGGCTTAGAACATGAGGGAGACTCACTTAGAAAACTTAAATTGGGTGCTAGAGAGGCAAGAACCTGCAAAGACTTTCCCCAGGGGCAGAAGCACTGGCTAGCACCATTTTTGCAATTTCATCCCATTATTGTTGACAGAGCTGGTATGTGCCATTTTTGGTGCCATTCCTCTGGCCTGCCAGCATGGGTAGAGTGATCCTCCCACCCCATGTTACTACCAGGCCAGGCAAGAACCCATGCCTTGCCCACCCCAAGTGGTAGACACACTATAACCAATCACGAAAGCACACCACAGCCTACCCTACCCATGCAGCAGCTGTACCACAGCCTGGCCAGAAGAATATCCTGCAACCTGCCCATCTCACACTGCAGCTGCCTCTGCCACAGGCCAAGGGTAAGCACACCCACACAAAGGATGCACCCTGGCTGAGGATGAGTGCCTGGCTTTGGGGAAAAGAGGAGATTGTGCTTCTGGAGAGGAGAGCACAATCTGGATTGTGCTTGAGGAGAGGAGATCGTCTCCGACACAAGGCCATTCCCCTTCAGGACTGGGGGAGGTTTGTCTAATATGTAGACAAATACAGGGAGTCAGGCAAAATGAGGAAACAAGTACGTTTCCAACCAAATAACAAAACAATCCAGAAAAATTTAATTAAACAGTGATAAGTAGCCTACCTGATAAAGAGTTCAAAGTAATAGTCATAAAATTGCTCACTGAACTGTGGATGAGTATAGTGAAAACTTTAAGAGATAGAAAACATAAAAGAGTACCAAACAAAGTTACAGCTGGACTGGAAATACACTAGAGGGGTTAAACATCAAATTGGATGAAATAGAAATAAAACTCAGTGAGTAGGAAGAGAAAGCAATGAAAGGCACTCAGAGCAGCAAAATGAAAAAAGAATTTTAAAAAGTGAAGATATCTTAAGTTATCTCTGGGACAATATCAAGTGGAATAACATTCACATTATAGGGGTCCCAAAAGCAGAAGAAAGAAAGGGCCATAAAAGCTATCTAAAGGGCTTGGGCTGAGTGGCTCAGTTGGTTAGGGCATCGTCCCGTGCACCAAAAGACTGCAGGTTTGATTCCCTGGCCAGGGAACATACCCATGTTTTAGGTTCAGTCCCCAGTTGGGGCACGTACAGGAGGCAACCAATCAATGTTTCTCTCTCACATAGATGTTTCCTTTTTCTCTCCCTCTCTTTCTGTTATCCCCTTCATCTCTCAAAAATTAATACATATATCCTCAGGTGAGAAATAAAAACTATAATTATAATAAAAGGTTTTTTAAAGAAAAATTAGAAAAAAATTTCCTGATCTGGGAAAGGAAACAGACTCCAGATCCAGGAATCCAAGAGAGTTCCAAATAAGATGAACACAAAGAGAACTACATCAAAACACATTATAATTCAAACAGTAAAGTAAAGGATGAAGAGAATCTTAAGAGCATCAAGAGAAAAACAACTTATTACAGATAAGGCAAACTCTATAAGGTTATGGCATATTTTTTTCACCAGAAATTTATAGGCCAAAGGGTATGGCATGACATAATTAAAGTGCTTGATGGAAAAAATTTCCAACCAAGAATTTTCTACCCAGCAAGGTAAAAAGTAACATTTGAAGGAGAGATTAAGAGCTTTCCAGATGAGCAAAAGCTTAAACAATTTATCACCATTAAACCAGCCTTACAAGAAATGTTAAAGAAACTTTTCTAAGTGAAAAAGGCACTAATAGATAAGAAAACATACATAGGTAAAAATATCACTTGAAAAGGTAATATACAGTAAAGGTAGCAGATCAATCATGTATAAAGCAAATATCAAGGTTAAAAGATAAAGTAAAATTAACTAAAAATAATTAAGGAAAACACAAAAAGATATAAAATGTGCCATTAAAAATATAAAACATGGGCAGGAAATGTAAAACTTTGGAATGTGTTCAAACTTAAGTCACTATCAACTTAAAAGAGACTACCATATACAGAGGACATTCAAAGTGATCCTCATGGTAACCACAAAGAAAAAACATAACAAAAACACACAAAAGAAAATGAGAAAGGACCCTAAACAAAACACTAAAGAAAACCAGAAAGGAATAGAGAAGAAATATAAAATCAGCCAGAAAACAATTAACAAAGTAGCAATAAATACATACTTATCAATAATTACTTTAAATGTAACAACTAAATTGAGCAATCAAAAGACACAAGAGTGGCCCTGTCTGGTGTGGCTCAGTGGATTGAGTACCCAATTGCAAACCAAAGGGTCGCCAGTTCAAGGCAGATTCCTGGGTTGCAGGCCAGGTCCCCAGTAGGGGGCAGTGTGAGAGGCAACCACACATTGATGTTTCTCTCTCTCTTTCTCCTTCCCTCCCTCTCTCTCTAAAAATAAATAAAATCTTAAAAAAAGAAACAAGAGTATGAAAGAGATTCACTTCAGAAGTGAGGACACAGACTGAATGTGAAAGTATGGAACAAAATATTTCATGCAAACAGAAACAAACATAAAGCTGGTGTTGTTATACACAGACAAAATAGACTTTAAAACAAAGACTGTAGTAAGCAAAACACTATTTAATGATAAAGAAGTCAATTCAGCAAAAGGATATAACACTGATAAATATATACGCATCTGATATAGGAGCAATGAAATATAAAAGCAAACATTAATGAACCTAAAGGGAGAAATTGAAAGCAATACAATAATAGTAGGGGACTTTCATACCCCATTTACAGCAATGGATAGATCATCTACCTAGACAAAAGATCAATAAGGAAACATTGGCCATAAATGACACATTAGACCAGATAGACATAACACATATATTCAGAATATTCCATCCAAAAGCAGAATGCACATTCTTCTCAAGTGCACATATTCTCCAATATAAATCAAATTAGGCCACAAAAAGCCTCAATAAATTCAAGACTGAAATCATATCAAGTATCATTTCTAATCACAATGGTATGAAACTTATAAATGAATTACAAGAAGATAACTTAAGAACAACCACAAAAACCTGGATATTAAATAGCATGCTAAGAAACAACCAATGTATCATCAAAAAAATCAAAGATGAAACCAAAAAACACTTAGAGACAAATGGAAACAGAAATATGACATACCAAAATCTAAGGGACAGAGCAAAAGCAGTTCTAAGACGGAAGTTCATAATATAGGCCTAACTCAAGAAACAAGAAAAATGTCAAATAAACTAACTTTACACCTAAAGAAACTAAAAAAAGAAAAAAAGGAGCCCAAAATTAGTAGAAGTAAGGAAGGAATAAGGATCAGAGAGAAAATAAATAAAATAGAGACTAAAAAAAAAAAAAAAAAACTAAAACAGAAAGAAAAATCAAAGAAACTAAGATTGGTTATCTGAAAAAATGGACAAAATGAACAAAACCTTAGCTAGACTGACCAAGAAAAAAAGGTTCAAATAAATCCGAAATGTAGGAGAAATTGTTACAATTGATACCACAGAAACACAAAGGATAATAGACCTACTATTAACTATTATATACCAACAAATTGGCAACCTAAAGAAATGGATGAATTCCTAGAAACACACAATCTTCCAAGACTGAATCATAAAGAAGAAGAAAACCTGAATCGACCAATTATTAGTAAAGAAACTGAAACAATAACCAAAACCTCCCAACAAATAAAAGCCCAGGACCACATAGTTTCACTAATGAATTCTTCCAAAGGTTCAAGATTTAATAACTATCCTCAAACTCTTCTAAAAAACAGAAAAGAAAGGAACTCTTCCAAAAACATTTTACAAGGCTAGCATTATCTACACCAAAACCAGACAAGGACACCACAAAAAAAGAAAAGTACAAGTCAACATCCTTGATGAACATGGATGCAAAATCCTCAATAAAATATTAGCCAACTGAATTCAATACTACAGATCCCATATCACAATAAAGTGGGACTTATTCATGGTATTCAAGGATGGTTCAACATCCATAAATCAATCAATATGCACATTAACAAAATGAAGAATAAAAATCAAATAATCATCTCAATAAATGCAGAAAGAGAACTTGACAAATTTCTTTTTTTTAAAGGTACTTTTCTTGTCTTTTCTAAGATTTTATTTATTTATTTTTTTTTTTAGAGAGGGAAGGGAGGGAGAAAGAGAGAGAGAGAAACATCAATGTGCGGTTGCTGGGGGTTATGGCCTGCAACCCAGGCATGTACCCTGGCTGGGAATCGAACCTGCGACACTTTGGATCGCAGCCCAGGCTCAATCCACTGAGCTATGCCAGCAAGAGCTGAACTTGACAAATTTCAACATCCACTTATGATACAAACCCTCAACAAAGTGAATACACAGGAAAAGTATCTCAATCTAATAAAGGTTATATATGAAAAACACATAGCAAATATATACAATGGTGATAAGCTGAAAACTTTTCCTCTGAGATAGGACAAGACAAAGATGCCCAGTTTCACCATTTTTATTCAACATAGTATACAGAAAGTCCTAGCCCCAGCAATTAGACAAGAAAAAGAAATAAAAGGCATACAAATCAGAAAGGAAGAACTAAAATTGTACGTGCAGATGACATAATACTATATATAAAATACCCTAAAGACTACATCAAAAAACTGTTATAACTAGTGACTGAATTTGGTAAAGTAGCAGGATACAAAATCAACATACAGAATATGTGGCATTTCTACACATTGATAACAAACTATTGGAAAGATAAATGAAGAAAACAATCCCATTTACAACTGCATCAAAAAGAATAAAATACCTAGGAATAAATTTAACCAAGGAGGTGAAAGACCTGTACAATGAAAATATAAAGACACTGATGAAAGAAACTGAAGACACAAATAAATGGATTTGAAAAATTAATATCATTAAAATGTCAATACTACCCAAAGCAATCTGTAGATTCAATGGAATCCCTATCAAAATTCCAATGGCATATCTCACAGAACCAGTACAAATAATTCTAAAATTTGTATGAAGCACAAAACACCCTGAATAGCAGAAGCAATCTTGTGAAATTAGAACAAACCTGGAGGTATCATGCTCCCTGATTTCAAACTACATTACAAAACTATAGTAATCAAAACAGTATATAGTATTGGCACATACGTACACAGACCAATGGAGAATTGAGAGCCCAGAAATAAACTCATATATATATGTATATGTGTGTGTGTGTGTGTATATACACAGACACAATATTAATTTATGACAAAAGAGCCAAGAACATAGAATAAAGAATGAACAGTCTATTTAAAAAATTGTGTTGGGAAAACTGTATAGCCATATGCAAATAATAAACCTAGACAACTGTTTTACACCATACACAAAAATTAACTCTAAATGGATTAAAGACTTGAACGTAAGACCTGAAACCATAAAATTCCTAGAAAACATAGGCAGTAATCTCCTTGACATTGGTCTTAGAAATGTTTTTGTGGCTCTCCAAACACAACGGAAAAAGCAAATATAAACAAAGAAAACTACAAAGTTTTGCACAATGAAGGAAACCAACATTAAAAAGAAAAGGCAATTTACTGAATGGTAGAAAATATTTGCAAATCATCTCTCTAATAAGAGGCTAATATACAAAATATACTAAAAACTCACACCACTCAACAATAAAAAACAAACTACCCAATTAAAAAATGGACAGAAGATGTAAACAAACATTTTCCCAAAGACATATAGTGGCCAACAGGCACAGGAAAACATGCTCAATATCACTAATTATTAGGGAGATACAAATCAGAACCATAATGAGATATCATAGCTATCAGAATGACTACTATCAAAAAGATAAGAAATAACCAGTGTCAGACAGAATATGAATTGAAAGGTTAAACCTCATCCTGCTGTTGGTAAGGCTATAAATTAGTGTAGCCACTGTGGGCAACAGCATGGGGATTCCTCAAAGAATTAAGGATAAAACTATCATATTACCCTGCTACTTCACTTCTGCATATTTGTCCTAAGAATATAAAAACACTAATTTGAAAAAATATATGCACCACTACGCTTATTGCAGCACAGCCAAGATTTGGAAACAACCAAGTGCCCACGAATGGATAAATGAAGAAAGATGTCACATACACTGAATCCTACTGAGCCATAAAAAGAAATGAGACCTTGCCATTGGCGATACTATGAATGGACCTTGAGGGTATAATGTAAGTGAAATATATCAGAAAGAGAAAGACAAATACCATATGGTTTCACTCATAAGTGAAATCTTTTAAAAAATCAACAACCTCCAGCCAAGATGGAGGTGTACATATACATACTGTGCCTCCTCACACAACCAAAATAAGGACAGCAATAATTTAGAAACAAAATAACAACCAGAACTGACAGAAAATTGAACTGTATGGAAGTCAGATAACCAAGGAATTAAAATAGACACATCCATCCAGACCAGTAGGAAGGGCAGAGTCAGGCAGACAGGTGGAGAGGGGTCGCAGCACAAAAAATGGTGGCACTGGGCGCATAAGGCATCTTGAGTGCACAAGATCGTAGCAGGTGGACCCTAGGCACACAGGCTACAGCTGAAAGACCCCCGGCTCGGGGTGGCAACAGGCAGACCCAGCAAGGTGGCAATTGTGAAGCAAGGCACTATGTGCAAGGCAGCTGGCTGACCAGGTGGTCCCACATTCCCACGCAGATAAAGCAGGCAAAATTGGGGAGCGAGACATACCGTGCAACCCAGGATCCCGGCACCAGGAAATAGAGCCTCAGGGCACTGACTGAAAACACCTGTCGGGGTTGAGGGGCAGGGAGAGACTCCCAGGCTCACAGGAGGGTTCGTTGGAGACCCATGGGGTCCTAGAACGTGCACAAGCCCACCCACATGGGAATCAGCACCAGAAGGGCCCAGTTTGCTTGGGGGAAGCAGCAGAAGGGACTGAAGCCTTACAGACAGCAGAGCAAGCACCATTGTTCCCTCTCAGACCCTGCTCCCACATACAGCGTCACAACCCAGCAACTGGGTTGCCCCACTCTGGTGAACACCTAAGGGTCCGGCCCTCATATGTAACAAGTGCGACAGGAAAAAAAAAATGGCCCAAACAGAAGAACAGATCAAAGCTCCACATCAATACAACTAAGTGACTAAGAGATAGACAACCTATCAGAAGCACAGTTCAAAGCACTGGTATCAGGATGCTCACAGAATTGGTTGAATTTGGTCACAAATCAGATGAAAAAATGAAGGCTACACTAAGTGAAATGAAGAAAAATGCACAGGGAACCAATAGTGATGGGAAGAAAACTGGGACTGAAATCAATGGAGTGGGCCAGAAGGAAGAAACAACCAAACAGAAAAGAAGGAAGGAATAAAAATTCAAAAAAATGAGGAGAGGCTTAGGAACCTCCAGGACATCTTTAAACGTTCCAACATCCAAATTATAGGGGTATCAGAAGGGGAAGAAGAAGAGCAACAAGTGGAAAAGTTATCTGAACAAATAATAAAGGAGGACTTCCCCAATCTGGCAAAGGAAATAGCCTTCCAGGAAGTCCAGGAAGCTCAGAGGGTCCCAAAGAAGTTGGACCCAAGAAGGAACACACCAAGGCACATCATAATTACATTAGTCAAGATAAAAATGAAGGAGAGAATCCTAGAAGCAGCAAGAGATAGGAGACAGTAACCTACAAAGGAGTTCCCAGCAGACTGTCAGCTGATTTCTCAAAAGAGACCTTGCAGGCAAGAAGGGGCTGGAAAGAAGTATTCCAAGTCTTAAAAGGCAAGGACCTGCACCCAAGATTGCTCTATCCAGCAAAGCTCTCATTTAGAATGGAAGGGCAGATAAAGTGCTTCCCAGATAAGGCCAAGTTAAAAGAGTTCATCATCACCAGGCCCTAATTTTATGAAATGTTAAAGGGATTTATCTAAGAAAAAGAAGATAAAAAACATGTATAATAAAATGACAGCAAACTCACAATAATTAACAACTACACCTACAACAAAAGCAAAAACAAAAAGTAAGCAAACAACTAGAACAGGAACAGAACCACAGAAATGGAGATCACATGGAGAGTTAGCAACAGGAGAGTGGGAGGAGGAGAGAGGGGAAAAGGTACAGAGAATAAATAGCATAGATGGTAGGTAGAAAATAGACAGGGGGAGGGCAAGAATAGTATGGGAAATGTAGAAGCTAAAGAACTTATGACACATGGACATGAACTAAAGGGGGGAATGTGGATGGGAGAGGGTGGAGGGGAATGAAGGGGGGAATGAGACAAGTGTAATAGCATAATCAATAAAATATATTTTTTAAAAAACCAAAAACAAATAAACAAGAACAAACTCATTGTTACAGAGAACCAATTGGTGGTTGCTGAGGGAAAGGAGGTTGGGAGGTAAATGAAAAGTGGAAAGGGGTCAACTGTATGGTGATGATACTAACTAGACTTTTGGCAGTGGCCACTTGTAGTGTCTACAGATGTCAAAATATAAAGTGTGCACCTGGAACTTACAAAATAGAAAAAAAGATTTAAATAGCAAAACAAAGAACATTTCAAATGAGAAAAGAACATGTATTAAGACATGTAATTGAGAATAAAGCTATGTACTCAGATACAGTCTAAGAGACATGCTTGACTAAAGCAAAAGAAAATGCTTGGTAGCATGAGGCCAGACTGTGGAAAATCTTTTAAATCCTAGAGAGAATGAGAAATAAGGTAGGAACAATAATGTAGGAATAATTCAATGAGAAAATTATTTAGAGTCTGGGCAAGGTAATTCATGTACCAAAAAATTCAACTCTATCCACTAAATAACATCTGAATATAAATCTAGATATACATCAAGAGATTAATGTAATTAATTATACAATTTTATAATATACATTATATAATTAGATAAATTAAAAACAAGACATTCACTTGTTAAGCCTATTTAGTAGAGTACATAAAAGCACAGTAAAATTTCGGCCCCCCCCCCCCCGCCGCAAAAATAGCTTTTTATTGGACTTCCAGCCAAGATGGAGGCATAGGTAGATAGACTTTGCCTCCTCACACAACCAAAAGAAGGACAACAAATATTTTAAAAGCAAAAAGAACTGCCACAAAATCAAACTGTATGAAAGTCTGACAACCAAGGAGTTAAAGAAGACACATTCATCCAGACTGGTAGGAGGGTAAGCATTGAGCAGCCGGGGCAAAGAGGACATGCAATAAGGTGGCAGCTGGAGGACCGAGGAGGCGAGGTGGTGGCTGGCGGACCCAGCAGTCCCACATGCTGTGTGCAGATAAACCAGGAAGCAAGAAAGACTGCACAGACCAGGGTTCCAGCGCCAGAAAAAAAGGCCTTAAAACCTCTACCTGGAAAAACCTATAGGGGTTGCAGTGGCAGGAGAAACTCCCAGCCTTACAGGAGAGTTCTTTGGAGAGACCCACAGGCTCCTAGAATGTACACAAACCCTCTCACTTGGGAATCAGCACCAGGAGGGCCCAACTTGCTTCTGGTTAGCAGAGGAAGTGACTGAAAGCCTGTGGAGAGCCAAGCAAGTGGCATTGTTCTCTCTCTGACCCCTCCCCCCATACAGCACCACAACACAGCAATTGGAGTTGCCCTGCCCTGGCAATGCCCTGCCCTGCCCTGCCCAGGGCAATCGGCGTTGCCCTACCCTGGTGAATACCCCTTACAATGTAATAGGCCCTATCAAGACAAAAAAATATGGCCCAAATGAAAGAACAGATCAAGGTTCCAAAAACAGAACTAAGTGATGAAGAGATAGTCAAAATATCAGATGCACAGTTCAAAACACTGGTAATCAGGGTGCTCACAGAAATGGTTGAGTACGGTCCCAAAACAGAGGAAGAAGTGAAGGATATGAAAAATGAAATAAAGAATAATATACAGGAAACCAACAGTGAAGGGAAGGAAACTGGGACTGAAATCAATGATTTGGACCAGAAGGAAGAAAGAAACATTCAACTATAATAGAATGAAGAAAGATTTCAAAAAATTGAGGAGAGGCTTAGAAACCTCCAGGACATCTTTAAACATTACAACATCCGAATCATAGGGGTGCCAGAAGGAGAATAGGAAGAGCAAGAAATTGAAAACTTATTTGAAAAAATAATGAAGGAGAACTTCCCTAATCTGGCAAAGGAAATAGACTTCCAGGAAATCCAGGAAGCTCAGAGGATCCCAAAGTAGTTGGACCCAAGGAAGCACACACCAAGGCACATCATAATTACATTAGCCAAGATTAAAGATGAGGAGAGAATCTTAAATGCAGCAAGAGAAAAGGAGACAGTAACCTACAAAGGAGTTCCCATCAGACTGTGAGCTGATTTCTCAAAAGAGACCTTACAGGCAAGAAGGGGCTGGAAGGAAGTATTTGAAGTCATGAAAGGCAAGGACCTACATCCAAGATTGCACTATCCAGCAAAGCTCTCATTTAGAATGGAAGGCCAGATAAAGTGCTTCTCAGATAAGGTCAAGTTAAAGGAGTTCATCATCACCAAGCCCTTATTATATGAAGTGTTAAAAGGACATACCTAAGAAAAAGAAGATCAAAACTATGAACAGTAAAATGATGACAAACTCACAACTATCAACAACTGAACCTAAAAAAACAAAAACAGAAACAAACTAAGCAAACAACTAGAATGGGAACAAAATCACAGAAATGGAGATCACATGTAGGGTTATCATCAGTGAGGGGGAGGAGAGAGATTGGGGGGAAAGGTACAAGGAATAAGAAGCATAAATGGTAGGTACAAAATAGACAGAGGGAGGTTAAGAATAATGTAGGAAATGTAGAGGCCAAATAACTTATATGTACGCTACAACCCAAGGATATGAACTGAGGTGGGGGAAATGCTGGTGGGAGGGGGATGTACAAAATGAAAGGGAATAAAGGGGAAAAAAATGGGACAATTGTACTAGTATAATCAATAAAATATATTTTAAAAAGGAAAAAATAGCTATTTATTGTGCGATTTTTATCCACATGTATAATTTCAATCAATTATTGTGAGGAAAAAACAATTCTTTTTTTACTTTCTAGTCCTCACCTGAGGACATGTTATTGGTTTTAGAGAGAGGGGAAAGGAGGGAGAAAGAGTGGGAGAGAAATATGGATGTGGGAGAGAAACATCAATCAGCTGCATCTTGTACGCGCCCTGACTAGGGACTGGACCCATGATCCAGGCATGCTCTGACCATGAATCGAACCTGCAACATTTTGGTTCACGGGACAATGCTCCAACCAAGTAAGCCACACTACTTAGGCCTAAAAAATAATTTTTAAAATGCTCAAATAGCTTGCCCAAGTCAAACAACCAATGACAAACAGCAGAATCAAAACTTAAGCCCAGGTCTGTTGAAAGTCAAAATCCTCCTACCACTTTCTCAAAAGTAGGTATTTATGTAAGATTTTTATACCCTAAAAAAGCCTTTGATAGAGGGTGGGTCTGAAAGTGATGGAACAAATGCAAAGCAGGTGTGGCCAGCTTGAAGACACTTTTTTTTTTTCCAGAAAACGTCTAAGGAACTGTGGAAATCCTTAGAACAGGCTCAGAAACTACCTAAGGGAAATGTCTGCTCTCAACAAAGCTCTACAAGGCTGTGTAAAGCTTACCTCAGTATACGACTTCTTGGTTATGTGAACATTCTTGGCTCTATAGGACTGGCGCCTTCTTTTATAATCCCTCACTTCTGCCAGAATTTCAAGGTAAGATTTTGGACTTTTTCGACTATTATCTAATAAAAGAATAAAATAAAGTAATTATATCCTTAGAAACTTTTAAATTGTTATAAATTATCAGGAAGAAACACCACAATCACATTTCAACATGTTTCAATGTAGGTCACCAAAGTATTCTAAAAATTGCACATGATGTAAGTGAGCTAAGTTTTACACCATTCCTTTTCTGAAGCCATTAAACACAAGAATGTTTATGTACATAGATTAAAGAAAGCAACAGCACAGTGGTATGTAAGCTTCTTACAGGAGGAAGCTATGCTTAATGTAAAAATCAGAGCAAAATTTCATGTACTGAATAAACATTTTTTCATGTAAACATCAAACAATACAAAACCATCCTATTCATACTCAAAGTAGCCTGAAAAAATCATCTTAATAATACTGAAAGAATGGAGTGACAGTTAAGAAATATAAAACCATGATATTCATCTCAAACCTTGATTGACTTTTGCAGCCAAGTCTACAAAGAGATCACTGTCATTTTCGATAATTTGAGAATCAGAGCGCTGCTTCTTTGTCTCCTCAATTACAAAATCATAGAGGGCAAGACGATCAGCTTGGGTCAGATCACAAACAAATCGTTTGTGATTCAGAGGAACTTCAACAGGTAGTGAAGAATAAATCCCTAAAGTAAAAATAAAACCACAAGAATAAACAATACATGAAGCAATGTAGACTTAAAATCTACTACTAATCTTTAAACATGCACTATAATAATGCAGTGTTAACACGATTTTTTTTCACAGTAATCCCTAAATTACAAAATATCAATCTGTGTGATAAATGAAAAACAATGACTCTATTCTGAATGCTATATCCACATAAAGGATATTGTGGATGAGTGCTATTCTCCCCAACAAAGTTAAGACAGATCTCATGAAGGCAGGCAGTAAAACAATGTGCTCACAAGGAAACTTTTTGGGTAACAATTTTTAAAAGGCTGGCCATATTATAAAAGTACATATTAACTTCATTTCTACTTATATGTTTTTTTTTCCCATAAAAGCTGGGGGAAAAATATTAATAGGTAACAAACTTTATAGCTCCTTTGAAACTAAATTATGGAAATATGAAAAATATATTTAAAAACATTTTTACATGAGACATCAAGCTGGCTGTTCCATATTCAAAATATATCCCACTTGGGCAATGACTCAGAGCTAGGGACCAAAAAACCAGTTAGGCAGCAGAAATCCCACACCTCCTCAGACCAGAGAAAGACAGATTAAATTGAGAGTAAACTTGTTTTGATTTTCCGAAGAAGAAGCATATTGGCTTAACTAATAAGTTAACTGAAAAAAATTAACAGCAGTACCCCACAAAGTTACAGAACTTTCTAAAATCTGCTCATTAATGAAAAAAAGTATATACAATACCTTGATATGATGTATTAAACATTGAAGAAAATTTTTGAGATTCAAATTTTCTCAAAGAAATAAAAAAATTATTGTAACTGTAAATAAAGCAATTTAAAATGATAGTCCCAGAACTTGGTATTCACTAATGCAAAGAACATGAGCTACCAAATAAATCCTTTTAATATTTGCTAGGTTACCCTACAGTAATAACTGGCTCATAGAACAATGTAATATCAGTAGCTCTTCCCAGATACTTATATTTGGTAAAGTTTAACCTAGTTGGCTTCCTAAGATACAAGAAAAAAATCAAATAAAAGCATACTATGAACTAAGCATTACGACACACAAAGATTACATTTGTCTACAAATTAAGAGGATAGCTTCACTGAATCTGAGTCTGTGGTTTAACAGCTATAAAGATAACAACACAAGGACATTTGTACTTGTCAAAGAATTTTTAATTTGGGGAAGAAGGATTCCCTTCCAAGTCAATTAATTTCATTCTACGTCTACTAGGAAAAGCCCTTTTGTGCATCCATATATTAAAACATTTCATTTCATTATATAAAAATAAGTTAGCTTTAATAAACCTAACCCTTTGAATACAAGTTATAAGTTTGGGAGAAAAATGAGAAAAGATTAGAAAACATTGATGTACAGTCATGCGCCACTTAATGATGGGGACAGGTTCTGAGAAATGCCTCATTAGGCAATTTCATCATTGTAAGACTATCATAAGAATGTACTTACACAAACCTAGAAGGTATAGCCTACTAGGCTATGTGATATATCCTATTGCTCCTAGGCTATAGGTCTGTACAGCATGTTATTATTGTGCTGAATACTGCAGGCAATTATAACTCAATGGTATTTGTGTATCTAAACATAGCTGAGCCTAAAAAAAGGTAGAGTGAAAATACTGTATAAAAGATAAAGTGTATGTGTGGCTTGGGGAGGCAGGGGGTGGGCTGTGGAGGGAGGCACCATGGGAGAGAAAGTAGACACCAGGAGGAGGGAGGAAAAGGGAGAAATAGAAGAAAGAGAAGGGGAGAGAAAGGGATAGCAGTAGAGATTTAAAGAGACACAGATAAATCTTGAGATGAGAATAAAAGGGGGATGAGAGAGGAGGGAAGAGAGAGAGAGAGAGAGACAGGGGCGGGAGGGGGGTTGAAATGGGACTAGAAAGAAAGACAGATAAAAGAGAAAGGGAACAAAGGGAGCTGAGTTTATGTGCTGGAGTGTGTTGCAGGAATGGGTATGAGGGGGACCAGGGAGCTCCTGGGCTCCCCTCACTCCTTCAATAACTGCAGACCCCAGACAGGGGCAGGGTGCAGGTCAGGTAGACAACATACTGAACTTCCCTGTCTATTTAAACCATCCAGAGCTAGCAGTAAATTCAACATCCTGGTCGGGTCCAGCCTTTTCTTTCAACATCGCAAACAAACCTTAACTTAAAATCGATTATAATCTTATAGACCACCGTCGTATATGCAGTTAGTTGTACACCAAAATGTCATTATGCAGTGCATGACTGTATTATAAACAAGCTCCACTATTATTTTCAAACAAAGAAATATAATTTCCTCCTTGAAATATACTGGAGTTGTCACTATTCATCTTAAATTTCTGTATGGTGAAGATTGATACTTAAATTCCTTAAAATTCAACTAAAATTCCAAATCAAGACTGTAATATTTTGACAGTGAATTAAAGTTTAGAAATTTGAATGAAACTTTTAAAAGGATATCATTTGCAAAAAGGATACTGCATATCTTTAAATAAGGAGTACATTCAGGTTCCTAATTCCTCTTTATACTCACCCCAATTACTGAAAAAGAAAAAGTACAGGAAAAGTTAAACAACAAACTGCATTTGAATCGTTCAGAGCACAGATATTTCTGACCAAAAAAATGGGTAAACACACTTAAATAAGCTTACATTTCCATAAAGTGCCAATTTTCAAACACAAGTTTCTATGATTTAGGGGTACATCTCAATGTGCTATAATCATACAAATTCTGTGACCTTCTACCTAATTTTTTTGGACAGCAGTTTTAAAAAAAATTGTGGTAAAATACACATAACAGAAAATGTACCATTTTAACCATTTTCACGTGTACAGGTCATTGGCACTGGTACCTGCACACTGTTGTGCAACCATCACCTCTATCCATCTCTAGAACGTTTTGTCACCCCAAACTGAAACTTTTTAATAACTCTACTTCTTAATTCTTGCTTGTTAGTCACTTTTGCCATCATAGGGCATCTTAAACATATGAAATACAATATTAAATATTAACAAGAGGTATTGTTTTCAATATAGATTTAGAATTTCAGGAAGAATTCATATGGAGTCAATTTCTTAACATTAGAGATAAAAGAAAGTATAGCCCACAGAAGCAAAATGACTTGTCAAAATCTCACAAGTGGTAGGAACAGATTAGCTCTAGAACCACTATAATCCTGTCTTTTTAGGGTTATGTAGCCATAGTACCTGATCTTTAAGTCATGGCCATGACTCAAGTACAGGTGACCCTTGAACAAATCAGTAGTCAGGGGCACCAACCCTGCTTTTCCCCATGTAGTCGAAAATCCTTGTATAACTTGACTCCCCAAAAATTTAACTACATTCGGCCCTCAGTATCCGAGGAGGTTTGATGCCAGGAAACTCCATGTATACCAAAATCTGTGGACACTCAAGAGCCCTATATAAATTGGTGTAGAACAATGCAGACAGCCCACCCTTCACATCCCTGGATTGCCAACTGTGGATCAAAATTACTGATCCGTTTCACATCCGTGGATGTGAAACCCACGGATTCAGAGGGCCAACTATATTTATTGAAAACAATCCATGTATTTATTAGTGGGCCTGTGCAGTTCAAACTCATTTTGTTCGAGGGTCAATTGTATAGGTCATGAAACTGAGGTACGGCAATTTGAATCTTTAATACTGAAGGAACATGATAAACCACTAAATATAAAATAATTGCTTATAATTAAAATTAATTTTTAGTTATAAAATCAACCAAAGTAACTATATTCAAAAATATGTAGATCTAATGGTTATTTAAGCTTTCACAAAGATTAACAAACTGAGACTTAATAAAATCAATGAAATGAAAACAAATATACAAAAAACTTACAACTTAGTGAATAACAAACAAAATATTAATTACATGGGAAAATGTAAAATTGTTCATGTTAGTCGTCCTCCTTCAAAGTAAATATATCACTTTTATATTATGGTAAAATGTCTAAGACATAAGTAAGCCACAAAAAAAAAATCTCTGTTGAGAAACTGCAGAACTGTACATAAGATGAAAAAAGGTTTTAAAAAGAGGGTTATAGATCATATAAAAATAGTTATTCTTAACAATTAAATCTTAATTTAAGCTACTGCCAAAAACTCAAAATCAAATCAAAGTTCCTCTTAATTATATATTGAAGGTATGGATTCAAAGTAATTCTTTGCTTTTGTAAAGAACTAAACACAATGTCCAAATCTGCCTTATTACTCAGTTATATAAATAAAAAACTCAGATTAGAAAATGTTCTAGAGAAGTACTCATATATATATAAATTCTCACCTATTTCACTACCTTAATATTGCTTTCAATACATTAAATTGCTTAGAAATTAAACTACTTAGACAAAAACAGTTACCAATGATTAGTCAAGGCTAGTTTAGCATTCGTTATCTGTATTGTTCTAAATAACACCAGAGACAGTTTTATATTACAGATAAGGAAGCAAAACCTTAGAAAAGTTGTCCTTTGTACAAGACCAAGCAGCTACTTTATTTCTTTAAAACAGGCTTACCCAAAGGAGAATAAACAATGAGCAGTACTAATAGAAATATTATGTACAGATTTGAAGTTTGTGATATTCTTCTACTTAATCATGACATAATAAATAATGAATACATTTGAGTAAATCTAGACTCCACAAATATCACTGAATGTAGAGTCTCCAACAAAATGCAGCATAACTCAATACAAGGTTTGTGCCAAAATTTAGAACTTGGCTCTTGATCCAGCTTTCCTATTATCTAGCACGAGTGTTCATTCACTTAGGTGTCGTCCCTCTACTGCTTCACCTACTATGGAGGGGAAAATACTCCTCCAACCTATCACAAGTTTGTTGTGAAGTAATAAAACATGCAACAGAGCTTTGAAAAAAAACTCTTTTAAAATATAAAGTACTGAGGACCTTTAGAACAAATACACCAGAACCTGAACTTCTCTATGGGGTTTATTTACATATCTCTAAAAGCAAACACTGGATTAGATGATCTCTGAGCTCTTTTTAAGCTCTCATATAAACTCAGTCTAGCTGAGTTTAAAATCTAACTAGGTAAGGCCAAAAAAAGTCCTATGACAATGAATCCATTCAAAAACACACACAAAAAAAATCCTCTATATTTTAATTGGTTCATTAACTAAGCAGGAGCAATGAGTAGAACCATAAATAGAGGCCCAAAAAAGGCTTGACTGATTACAGCTTCTTCTCTTTTCAAATAAAACAAAAGTCAAATGTTACCCTCAAAGAGAAAAATGTGGAATTTAGCACAAAAGTGCATAAAAACGGGAGCTTCAAAACAGGAAATATGCATCTGGCTATTGTGAGAAACCAAGGTAAGGTAGACTAAGGGTATGGGATTTCCTCTTTCCAAAGCCACAGTGCAATTTAGGGAGAAATCAAGCCCAGATACTGGCTTAGAAAAATGGGTTAAGACCCTGACTTTCAACAAGGGAGAAAACAAATTGTAACAATGGGCTGGTGAATATAACTCAGCTAGAAAGAAGAGTGAGGGGGAAAAAAAGGTAAGATGTCCAGGGAAAGCTACCTTCAGAAGGTTCCAAAGAATACTCAAATCCTTATAAAAGGAGCCAGTCGTATTTAGGTTGGATTTTATATCCAGGTTAAAAAATCTATTAGCTCTATTTACTCGTTTACCTCTATGTTTTCAATGGTTTCAGTTTTCTTTCAATTTCCTAAAAGCTCACACTTAAAAATTCTAACCTAGTCTCTGCTAAGTAAGTCCCAGGCAGAAACTCTTAACCCAACTCCAAGGCTGGGCATGAAGGGATCCACAAACCCTCTGAAACTGTATGTAACGCTTTATATTTGTGCTTTATTCTTAGGGGCAGCTGTGGAGACTAATATCTTTTAGCCTAAGTCTTCCTTTTATACTGCATTTCAATATTCTTACATTTAACAATGGGCTAATTCTCAAAAGAGAGAGGAAATTCCAGGGTGAACCAGTCTCACTAACTGGGATTTATTTACTAAATAATTGTAAGTTTAAAAATTATCTACAAGGCAATCTCGCCTATCAGGTAATTCCAAAGCATGAAGCTCTAGCTAAAGATGGTGTTCTAGTGAAATTCATGCATTTCAGCAGAAAATATCTAACAAATGAAGGTGACACCAAGCATAATAGTCTAATGTTAAATGTAAAACTTAACCTTTTCCATGTAATTGTTTTCACAAGATTTTTCTTAAAAATTATTAATGTGCTTGTGGGAGAAAACTAGTTTGACTCATTAATTAGCTTAAACTATGATGCCACTTACTTTGATTATAAGAATCACCATCTTTTCCAACTGCAGTTCTAGCTTGTTTAATTATCTGGAATTGTGAGTCCTTATCTGTCAAAAAATCCATAAACACAATATGAATCATCAGTGTCCACAAAATTACCAATTGGTTTCCAACCCAATTTAGACACATAAAGAAACCTTTGAGAATCTTAAGAGAGAAAATACTCAAATCACTGCATGCAGAATTCTTTCAGATCTGTCTAGATCCCAGTAAGTAACCAGAGTTCAGGTGGTTCAGAAAACATTATAATCAGGCACAAAGCAGTAGCAGCTACAAATTTTCAAAACCAATAATACCTAACATTTCTTGAATCCCAGGTAGGTGTTATTCTAAGACTATTACATATATCATATTTAATACTCACAAAAGTGCTATTACATCACCCCCTCTCTAAATTTTATAAAGAAATTTAGGCAACAAACAGGTTAATAACCTTGCTGAAAGCCTCACATCTGTTAGTGACAAAACCAGGAGTTGAATCAGGCCCTTTTGATTTTAGAGCTCAAGATTTCAACCTATTGGAACACATTTCCATCTTCAGTCCTATCTTCAAACTGTTGTATGGCCAGATTTTTGTTATAACGGAGAAGAAATGTGTCTGTCCCACTGCACAAAGCTTTGCCAGGTTTTCACTAACTATTAATATAAGCCTGGTCTCTAAATTTCAGATTACAAAAACTAGTTTCACCACACATTGATTAATCCTACATTCTCTTGAGGTACAAAGTGTACTTAATCATAAAGTCTAATCTTTTGATAATTCAAAATGAATTATCAATACAGATAAATAGTAAGGTATTTTAAAATTATAATCTATTAATACTTACTCAAAGTGATTGACGGTATCTTTACATTCTCATAGAAAAATTCAGAATTATACATTTCATCCTAAACAGTAAAAAGTAAAACAAAACTTAGTGTTCTCAAGGATCAGATGATTAACTTATTTTAAGATTTGACATAAATCAGCAGTAAATTAGTATCAATTAAATATCTCTTGCAATAATTTGCAAAATTAGGCTAGTACCATTCTACCCCACAAATGACTATTATTTTTAACATATAGTGTGAGAAATATAGTGTGAGAAAACTTCACACTATAGCTTCTATATATTGTGAATTTATGAATGCATGGATTACATGACATATACATAATAAATGTACAGTACCTCTTCTTCTCTCGTGTAGCCCAGTTTCCTCAACCTACACGATACCATGTGTTTTGCTAAAGAAGATTTAGGCATGTGATGATTGGTATCATAAGGGCATATCACAACTTCATCCTATAAAAACCAAATAGAATCAAAGAAAAAAGATACATGATATTTAAAGATTTAAATAATTATACTATTAAATGTTTACTACTTAATTAAGTGGTACTATCCAGTTATGTCCTCTTCTGCAAACTTCTCCCAATACCCGGTTTGAGCATATGTGCATATTAAAAATTTTTTAAACCTTCCCCTTATAGACCCTGCCCTCTCTCTCTACCCCGTCAAAGCCCAACTTTGAAAGATTTGTTCACATTCACTGCCTCAACAACCTCATCTACCAGTCAGCAGGTCACTAACAACCTTCTTACTATTATACTCAAAGCACATGTCATAGTCCTTACATGTGAATGCTCACAAGATCACAATCCAATTGTCTATTTCTGTCATCCTGATACTCTCTGGTTCCTTCTACCTGGTCACCTTTAAAAAAGTTTTCCTTGTTCTACCTATTCCTCTTTACTATTTTTTTCCAGAGGGACCATATACACCTGGGTGACACATATATTTTCTTTTTTTTTTAATTTATGGCAACCATCAGCTTATTCTCTGAGTCTGTTTCTGTTTTGTTTTATTAATTTGTTTTGATTTTTTTTTAAGATTCCACATAAGTGAAATCGTATGGTATTTGTCTCTCTCTGACTCAGTTCACTTAGCATAATTTCCTCAAGGTCCATCCATGTTGTCGCAAATGACAGGATTTCCTTCTCTTTTATTGCTGAATAATATTCCATTGTGTATATATACCACTTTCTGACCCCCTTTAAATGTTGGTGTTTCATGTAGACCTAACCAGTAGCCTTCTGCCACTTGATATATACTTAATGGAAGAACTTACAGCTTCAATTTTCACTATACAGTGATAACTGCCAAAAATCTATTGGGTTGGCCAAAAAGTTTGTTACATTTTTTCTGCACAATGGCTCTAATAGTGCTTAGTTGTCTTTAACTTCATTTGAAACAATTTTGTTAGATTGATTGTGACAGCTGTCATGTCAGGGTGCAATTTTTTAAAAAGCTTATCAAATTGGTGAATTTTTGTGTAGCCATTTTAATATTGAAGATGGAAGAAAATATACATTTTCAGTATTGTGCTTTATTATTTCAAGAAAGGTAAAAACGCAACTGAAATGCAAAAAAAGAAAAAAAAAGATTTGTGCAGTGTGTGGAGAAGGTGCTATGACTGATAGAACGTGTCAAAAGTGATTTGCCAAGTTTCCTCGCTTCTTGCTGAACAATGCTCGACGGTCAGGTAGACCAGCTTAAGTTGACAGTGATAAAATCGAGACATTAACTGAGAATGATCAACGTTATACCATGCAGGAGATAGCTGACATACTCAAAATACCCAAATCAATAAAGTTATTGAAAATGTGTCTTTTATTTTACAGAAACTAAACAGACTTTCTGGCCAACCCAATATGAATCAAATATACTTAACAATGCCTCTTGGCAATCAGTTATGTAATTTAAATCTGAAAGAAATTATTCCAGCATGGTAAACTCAGAACTTAGAGATCATGAATTACCCCACATTGGAACACTTTCCTTCCTCCCACACCTTAAAAAAAATCAGAATTTGTCACTCTAATACACTTCCCTACATTTTTTCAAAACAATTAATAATGTTCAGAAGACTTCCTAGTCACCATCATTAGTAATATTCTTTAATAATTCTAGAATCATTGGTGTCCCAGTCAGAAGCGCACAATTTTAATGCAGAGAAAGGCGAACTGAACTCCCAAGCTCTCCCGACGAGGAATCTGGTGCAACTGCGGAATCCACGTGACAGATGACAAAGCAAACCGCCAACACCTCTGCTACAAGCATTTTGAGGCCCATTCAGGTATTTTCTACATAAATACCAGACCTGCTATTCCCTCCTTACCCAGAGCATTTTCACATTTTCTTTAAACCCGAAGTTCCCCGGTAGGTACGCCGCACAGGAGGTGGGTGAGGAACGCTCCGGGGGCCCTCATGCGCCCAGCCCCTGGCCGGGGAGTCAGAGGCGTTCCCAGCCCGTCCCGGGAGCCCAACGCGGCTCTGCACACGGGCGGTGGCTCCCACGCCCTTCCCTTCGCGGCCCCAGCGTGGATTCCTCCACCACTAGAGAAGACCGCAGGCCCAGGGCTCCCAAAGGGACACCGCACTGCTTACCTCTGCCGCGACCTCCTTCCCGGGATCCATCCGATCCAGACTCCAGCCCAGGGACGCGGTCACCTCCTCCAGCCTCCGACAGCAGCTTTCCACGAACTCGGACAGCTCCTCCTGCAGCCGCCGCCGTTCCTCCACCGGTGGAGGATCACCCTCCATGGCCGCACCCCACCCGCCAGGAAGAAGCTGCCGAACTGTCGGCAGCCCGCGCGGGCTTCTGGGAGCTATGGGCGGGGTCACTCCTCCACAGGACTGGAGACGCCTACAGGGACCCGCCCTGAGCTGTCATTTTGAGAGGTGTTTTCCTATCTCTTTCAAATATCGCTGCTTTAGTCCCACTGCTCCTGGATTCATTTGCTCCTGGCCTTCCCTGACCCGCATTACCACCCCCCACATACTATTTAAAAGAGCAGTTTATAAGTTAAAAGAAGAGTACAATGAGCATTCACTTGGCTGTCCGACTGCTCATTAACGTTAACATCTGGCCACGTTTGTTTGCTTTCTCCCTCTCTATCCACCTATACAGCCCCACACACGATTTTTGCTGAATTAATTTAAAGTATTGAATAGGTTGCAGATACTTCACCCCAAATGTCCGTATGAATCTTTTAAGAATGAGGACATTTACCTACGTGACCACAATAATCGATCAAACCTAAGAAAATTAATCATTTTAAAATACCATCTTACAGTTAATATTCAAATTCCCCCAGTTGTCCCAAAAAATCCCTATTTTTTCAACTCATGAGCTATAATTGGTTATTGTCTATTTTTATCTACAAAAGTCTCCCCTACTCTCCTTTTTAAATTAAGTCATTGAATTTTGTCAGGAGCCTCAGCAACTAGTCTTGTAGAATGTCTCTCTTTCTGTGTTTGTCAGATTTTTTTTCCTTTATGGTTAGATTCAGTTGAAGTGGTTTTGCAAGGAGATACGTGTGCCTCTTTATTACATCGCATAGAGGACATCTCCATTAGTAATATGAAATTTGATCACTTGGTAAAGGTGGTGGCTGTATCACTCCATTTTAATAGCACATTGCCTCTTGGTAATTGGTAATCTGCAGGGTATCTTGAGGTCATACGAATGTCCTGTTCCCCAAGAAACTCACATAATTCTTCACTGAATGTCATTATGTTAGAAATTATAAATGATGATTCTTTAATACTATCATAGCTAGCATTCTTACTATAATTCTATTTTATTGTTTTCAATATGGAATTAAGGTTTCTAAGAATTGCTGATTTAACAATAAATTTTTAAATTCATTATTACTATTCTATTACCATCATAATCCTTATTGATGCACAAATTATCTCAAATTTGACCTGTGGGAGCCACTTTAAACCAACTCATGACTCTTTGACATGTTCCATTAGTCCTTGAGTACTTACTTCCTCACACTGATAAACCCCAGTTGGTTTCCCCAGATGGTTTTAACTCCCAGAATCTAATCCCTTTTATATTATTTTAATTTTATTCAAAATTGATGCCAAATCTTTACTTCCCTTTGCACTTGTATCTACCAGATGAAGAAACAAACGTGAAAGAAATTTTTGTGAACAGCTGTTTTCAAAGGAAGTACCAGAAAATACAGAAACAAGCCAGTAACTACAAGCAGATGTGGGGTAAGGGATGAGTTCTAGAAGCAGATTATTCATTCTGCCCACAGTATCTTTAGTCACATTTACTGTTTAGCCCAGCAGCCTGGAAAATGTGACTATTTGAATGTGAGATGATTTTCACCTAAAAATTACATATTTTCCTTTTCGGTGGATGTACTGTGCACATGAACCAAATTAAAACTAGTGCAGGTGAAGAATGTCCTCTCTCCCAGGACACAGCCCTATCTCATCTCAAAGCTTAATGACAACTTTGGTAACAGCTTGGAGTGGGTGCAGTTTCAGCCTTAGGAACTGCTTTACACTGCTGTTTGTTCATGTTTAATCATCACTTTCCTAGAGCATCCTCCTGCCTCATTGAGTTAGGCCTCCTAATGGGCTGAACTGCATCATCCCCCACACCCCACACCCCGAAATGCGTATCTAATCCTTAAACCCCATTGTGACAGTATTTGGAGATAGGGCCTTTAAATGAGGTAATTAAGGTTAAGTGAGGTTATAAGAGTGGGGCCCTAATGTGATAGGACTAGTAGTATCCTCATAAAATGAGGAAGAGACATCAGAGCTCCTTCCATATCCATCACTGCCCACAAGCCTGGAAGAGTTGTCACCATAAACCAACCCTGGACTACAACTTGATCTTGGAATTCTGACCTCCAGAACTATGAGAACATAAATTTGTTTAAGCCACCCTGTCTGAGGTATTTCATTATGGCAGGCCAAGCTAACAGTCTCCCAGCTCTAGTATAAGGAATCTCTATTTGCCCCAACACAGCACTTACATTTTTCTTCCTTTCATATTACAAGGGCTATTTTTGTGCCATGTGTTCCTACCATGGGATCTATTTTCTAGCACAGTGTGTGGCACAAAGAACAACTCAATATTTAGTGAATGAAACTAACGGCAAGTCTCCCAGATTGGAAGGTTGGGGGGAAGGGCAAGAAAAGAGGCAAGACACTAGTGTTTTCACCGTAAGTACCAAAAGTCCCAATAATTTGTTATCTTAAGTATGATCTTTTTTGTTCTACACATTAGCATTTCATTTACTTCCCTTTTCTTCTATCTGTACTATAAAATTCATTTGACTATTGAAATATATTACTGACATATATGCAAGGTGTCCCACTGAGTGATGTGCATGTATCTTCTGTCCCCATCCACACTGTACAGGCCTGAAGTCAGGGGCCTTCTAAATTCCACTGCATCCTCGTAGTACCTAGCCCAATAGTAGACACAAACTAGGTACTCAGTAAAGTCATGTTAATTTAATGACAAATTCAAGTTTCTCTTTTGATCAAAAGAATAGGTTTCTATCTTACAGACTCAAGGACAATCCTTTTAGGGGACAAAATGAAATACCATGCATTTTGAGTATACCCAAAATAGAATTTTGGCCACCTCATGCTTTTTAAATGTTATGATGATAACTTCTGCCCATGCTACTTGATACTCATAGTCCAAAATAAAGTAGAAGTGGGTACTGACCTCTGGCCTGGCCTTCACACAGGTTTATTTCCAAGGACTCTACATGATACACAACAGGCACTGGATAAGTGTTGAAAAAACTATCTTCAAAGACCAAATTCTAACAAGAATTCAAAACCAAAATGGTTTATAAATGGTCTTTCTTAATTCATATTTTGCAAAAAGCTGCTGCTAAATGCCCTTGTGTGTATAAACATGTTATTAAGTCAAAACACAAAAAATTCAAAAGTCCAAAAGTTTATTGCCAGAATAGCAAACTTCATAGACAGCTTTTTAAAGTACAATGAAAATGACAAGCAAAATAAACAGGAAACTTTGACCAAAGAAAAGCAAAGATTGCTGCTATCATGAACAGTCAAATTAATACCAAACCAACCAGATACATAATAGTGTATGGGGTCATACAATCCACATTCTAAAACTGAAGGAGACTCATTCCAAAATGCTTAAGTTTGGGTGGGTTTCTTTTGGCTGGGGGTGGGGGATGGGGGTGGGAAGCTCCTAATATAGAAAGTGGAAATATGTAGAGGAGAAACAAAATGACTAAAATATTAATGATCCATTTAATGTTCATCTCTAAGAACAGAAATCTGTATTATGTCAAAAGAAGTTTAAGAAGAATCAATTGAAAATCTAAACACAGAAGAGAAGAAACAAATTCTAAGTTCAATTTGTGCTATCCTTACAACTGATTACCACTTCAGACACTACTACATCCAGTGTATTACATTAGTTGAGGTGGGCTAAGAAGATAAAAAGCCTGAATAGCCTTTACTATTTGATTTCAACTTAGGCTATGTTTCCTTAAGCACAGAAAATCCTATCACTATACTGCAAGCACCAATTTTCTCTCTTATTTAATAAAATGAAAATTTATATGAATGAAGTCAAGGTATAGCAACCATTTCCAACTGAATACTAGTGCCCAATAGAGCTACTGCTAAAGGAGTAGGAGTAAGAGTAGGAAGAATTCCCAGTTGCATCAAAGCTTCCTCTCCGGGACCCACTGCGGGAGCCAGAGCGAGAGCCGGAGCGGGAGCCGGAGCGCGAACCAGAGCGCGAGCCTGGTGCAGAAGACACGTTATAAGGGCTGGGCAAGCCCTTGGATGAGACAGAGGCAGCCTCCAGAAGGCGTAGGCCAGTGACATCTTCCACCATAGAGCGATTCATAGCATCCTTATAGGATATTTTTAATTTGGTTTTGGGGCAGGTCAGGATTTTGGCATAGCTGCTGGTATCCTGCAGCCTCTGGGCTGCTCGGCCGTCGATGAAGCCCTTTCTGATGGCTTCTTCCGTGCTTATCCTCCCGTGCACTTCCGGGTCAACTAGCCCTCCAGTGAGGTACTGGAACTCCATGAAGCGCTGACCAGCCTCGTAAGGAAGCCATTTTTCTTTCACTGCCTCTGCTGCTGACATCTTCTTTCCCTTCACACCTTCAAAGCCAATGAAGGCTTTCTGGGCAGGCTTTAGCCTGGTGGCCATTTCTTGGTCAATCAGACCCTGGGAGAGGGCATCCTGCAGCGACAGCTTCTGACCGGTGGTTGGGTGGATGATGCCACCCGTACAGGCCTGAGCCTCTAGAAGCCTCTGGCCAGTGATGCTATCCACAATGCCCCGCTCGATACCTTCTGCAACGGAGATCTTCTCCAGGTTTTCTGTGTCAAAGATGGCTGCAATAGGGCTCGATTCTTCCAGAGGGTCAGAAAGAGAGCTGCTCTTGATGGTTAAATTCCTGACACTAGATATAGTAGAAATCTTAGTTACTGACTCATGTCGGGAGTTGCTAAAAACATCATCACTGATACTGCCACCCATGCCAATGCTGTTGCCCACACCATTTTTCAAGGAGATCATATCAGCAAACTGAGTGAGGCTGAGGCTGCCAGATCGGTACTGATCAAAGAACTTCCTGTCAACGAGGCCCTTGTCAATAGCATCTTGAATATCGTACTGACTGCCTGTCTTTCTATCTACCAGGACCACCCTGGTGGAGCCGTCAGATCCAGTGATGGTTATTTCTTCCCACTCACACTCCTGCTCACACAGTTCTTTGAAGGTTTCATAATCAATAAGGCCCTTCTTGTAAGCCTCCTGAACAGACATCTCCTTGTTGGTTTCTGGGTCCACAATGACCACTCTACGCTTCCTCAGGGTATTCTTCTGTGATGTCTGCACCTGCTTCTTCTTTTCTTTCAGAGGCAGTAGACAGAGTCCCGTTTCCTCATCCTTGATGCATCTTTCTTTCAGTTGTAAATAGGTAAGATTTTCTTCAGTATTTGGATCAAAAAATCCCTTCGTATCATCAGTTGGATCTGAGAGAATCTCACTGAGCTCCTCATTAAAGTAGCCCCTTTTGTATGCCATATCAACTGGTAACCGATGGCTCTCCTTTGGGTCGATGATCCCCCCAGTTGCAATCTGTGCCTCTAATAATCGAATGCCATGGCCCTTCTCAATGAGTTCCTTGTTCATGGCTTGAAACAAAGAGATGATGTTTCCTGTTTCAGGATCATTATACCCAGTGACAGCTCGTTCTGCAGACAGGAGCTTCTCTTTGAACTCAATACCCACCAGACCTCTTTTATAGGCTTCTTCCACTGTTAACCTCAAGTTGCTAACAGGATCCACTATAAAGCCAGTAGCTGCTTGGGCTTCCAGCAACTCCAGAGCAGTACCAGGTCGAACCAAGCCAATTTTCATGGCCTCATAAATGCCAAGCTTCTGTTTTGTGGTCTCATTGTAAATGCCTGCTATGCAGCTTGAACCCTGCAGGAAGTCCTTAATTCTCTCACCAACTTCATCATAAGAAATTCGACCCGATTCCAGCTCATTTACAGTGCTGAGTCCCAATATACCAGAATCTACTAGCTCAGACACAGTCACAGGTTGTCTGATTCCTTGGAAGGACATACTTCTCTTCTGTACCAACAGCAAGAGCAGACCAGTGTGAGGTTCGATTCTGCACCGTTCCCTCAACTGCATGTAACTGACCTTCTTCTGCGTGACTGGATCCACAAACTTTTTCTGACTATCTCGGGGATCATTCAGGGACCGATACAAATCTCTGTCAATCAGCCCACGAGCCAAGGCTGTATCTTTTGGCAAAAAGACACTGTTCACAGGGTCCACTATCCCCCCTGAAGCAATCTGGGCTTCCAGCAGACGCATTCCGGTTTCTCTATCAATCAAATTTTTCTTGATGGCTTCTGAAAGAGATACTGTCTTGCCTGAAAATGGATCATCAAAACCAGTGATAGCTTTTTCCGCTGCATATATCTGTTGACGGTCATCGAAGTCAATGAGGTCTCGAGCTATTGCACTGTCAACAGTCAGCTTCTCATTCCTATGGGGATCAATTATACCACCTGTAGCTGCCTGGGCTTCCAGAAGCATGACTGCGGATTCTGGGGTGATTAGTTTCTTTCTCTTGGCCTCAACCAAAGAGTACTTTTCCTTAGGGGAAACAGATGCTCCAGCAATAGCTCCTGCACCCCGAAGGAAAGGCTGGATTTCAGAAGCAACTTCTTCCACTGACTTTTTCCCCTTCAGCAGTTTGTCCAAGGTTGTTTTGTCAATCAACTGGCACTCATAGAGCTGCATCGCTGTCACCTTCTTCCTCAGTCCATCAAACACCAGCTTGGAGGAGTCAACAGTCCATTCATACTCAGTCTGGGTCTCCCGATGGGACCCATATGGGCGTTGTTTGAGTTTGTCAATTTCCCTCTGAAGTCGGGATCGTTCTGTTTCCAACTGTGACTGTGTCTCTCTGGTAGAATCCTCCAACTTTCGTCTGCACCTCTCTTCAATCCTCTTGATCTCTGCTTGGAGTCTTTCTACCTCACTCTTAAGGCTGTTCTTCTCTCTCTCACTCTTTTCTCTTTCTGATTCTATCTTTCGAATAGCCTCTTCTTTGCGGGAATATTGAGTTTTCCACTGATTCAGGTCATTCTGGATTTGTTGTTTCTCACACTCGAGGTGCTGTTTCACCCTACTTTCTGCATCTAGAGTTGCTTTCATACGATTCAGTTCATCCTCCAGCCTCTGCAGCCTGATCTTATCTTGCTCCAGGACCTTGATTTTCACCAGAAGGCTCTCTCTTTCCTGCACCACCTGAGTGCACTGACTCTTTGACTCCTGAATCCTATTAGATGCCTAGAATTTAAAAAGAAATGGAAAAGTTTGGATCATATCATATGACTACCATAATTTAACCTCTTCTCCTACATTTTTAAAGAAAAATACTTGTTTACTTCTTTTCCCTTCCTTCGTTTTCTCTGACTATAATGTTATTTTGTCAAATTACACATTCATGAAAAAAATTCTGCAACTATATGTTGCCACTCTGGGAAATAGCTTCATACTTACTATTTTTTTCCATAAAAGGAACTAGTAGAAGTTGTAGTCCTGTCTTATTCTTAACAGTAATTATGTTTTGAAAAAATACAGGGAGTTCTATTCCGGGAAGTTACATCTGCTATACCTACATCTCACCTTCTGTAGCTATATGTTGCCACTTTGAGAAATGGCTTCATACTTACTATTTTTTTCCATAAAAGGAACTAGGAGAAGTTGTATAGTCTTGTCTTATCCTTAGCAGTAATTATATTTTGAAAATATATAGGGAGTTCTATTCCAGGTAATCATACCTGCTATAGCTACATCTCACCTGTTACAGCTATATTAATATGTTTTAAAAAGCAATAAAAATCTTTAAATATATACATATCCCACACCCAGCCCCACACAAATATTGTCAATAGAAGTCACATGTATTATAAGTTAAAGAAGTTATTTTCAAATAGGGGTTAAAAAAATAAAAGCCAAACGAACAGGGCCATGATCAAGAGAGGAGAACAATGCATGCAGAACTAATGTAAGCAAGAAAGAAGAATAGTTTTAATATTGCATGGAAAATGCCTATGACAAGAATTTTATTTTTTAAAAAATTTAAATTAAAAATGTAGGTCATAGCTCACCAAGTAGGAGCTATCTTCTGGAAAATAAAGTGCAACACCAGAGGAAGTGATCCCAGATGTTATAGCCATGCTGAAGTTCTAAAAGCAGGGCCAAACACAGGTTACATGTGAATTGGCACTGATGCAGTGACAGAATAGAACGGCAAAGAGCACTGAAATTACTTTAAAGCAGTTGTCTGGATGACTACAAATAGTAGTTCAGTAATAAAAAGAAAAATCGGGCTCTCTACATGCATTCATCTCAGTAGCAAGCGCACAGTTCAAGTAAGGTGATAATGGAGTGAATTATTTGAGAGACAGTGGAGCTGTGATCAAATATTTGTGAATACCTCTAAAGCCTGCTTTTGGAATTTCTCAATTTCCTGTCTCAAATTTTCCCTCTCTCTCTGTAAATCATTAATCAGCCCCTGCAGTTCCAGGGTCCGGTTGTTGCTGATCTGCAGTTGGCTCCTTAATTCAGAGATGGTTGCACTTTTATCACTATCTGCTTCACTTCGGCCCCTCCTGAGTTCATCATATTCCAGCCTCAGGTTCCGCAGTTCTTCCTCCAACATCAAATGGTCTTTGGTCAAGTTCTCTGTGAGAGACTGGAGCCTCTCAATTTCTATTTTGCTTTCATTTAAGCTTCTGCTTTTATCTTCTATCACCTTCTGGAAATGTTCATTCCTCAAATGAGCCTGTTTGACATTTTCTTGTTCCTGGAGCAACTGCCGCTGCAGGGCCTCTACCTCCATGGAGAGCCTCCTCAGCTCTTCCTGGGTCCTCTGCTTCTCCCTCAGGTGGCCGTCCAGCACGTCCCTCTGCTGCCGGAGGTCATCCTCACTCCTTTTCTTAACAATGGACGCCTGTTCCAGCTGCTGGGTCAAGTTGGTGATTTTTATTGCTTGTTCCTTCAAAGACCTCCTCATGCTTTCCAGCTCCTCCTCCAGTTGCTTCCTTTTGGAGGAGTCTTCTGAGGCTGTCCTCTTCAGCCGATTCAGCTCCTCTTCCACTATCTGCTTCTGTAGCTGCAAGTCTTTCAGAGAATTCTGGAATCTGGTGATGTCCTGCTCCTTCACAATCCTCTCCTGGGAAATCCTTTCATAGTCAATTCTCAGGCGCGTTAGCTCTTTCTCCTGAACCTTCAATTTGCTTATCGTCTCTGTTGCACTGTTATTTGCTTTCTGCAGATCATACTGGGCCCTTTGTAATTTAGCCTTTTCCTCTTCCAGGCATTTGCGTTCATTTGTTTCTGATTCTACAAGTTGCTTTAACCTTTCTATCTCCTTGTTTTTGTCTTGGATTGTCATGGCAGCATCATCAAGAGACTGCTTATATCTCAGGCTTTCCTCTGCTCGCATCTGAGTGACCTGTCTCAGCTCGACCTCCAGCTGCTGCTTTCTCTGAGATGCCTCCAAGCCGGTGGCCTTCTGCTGCTGGATGTTCTCTTCAACCCTCCGGAGATTCTCTGTGGTCTGGGCTAAAGTGTTCTTTAACCTCTTTATTTCTTCACACAGGTTCCTGTTTTCTCTGGTGAGGTTATCTATCTGAGCTCGGTAGCCACTGGTGTCTTCTTCCTTCTGCATGGTGAGCTGGTGGATGGTCGTCTTGGTGATGTTGATCTCTGTCTCAAACTGGTTTTTTAAGCTAATGATTTCCTCATCGTAATTGTTTCTTACCTTAGCCAGTTCATTTTCATATTCCCAGCGGCGCTTGGCCTCCTCCTGAAAGTCAGCTTTGAGTCTTTCAATCTCCTTATTTTTGTCCTGAATAGTCTTTGCAGCCTCCTCCAGGGACTGTTTGTGTCTTGCATTGTCCTCAGAGCGCTGCTGGATTACCTGCTTAAGCTCTATCTCCAGATGTTGCTTCTTTTGCATCATCTCAGACCCACAGGCTTTTTGCTGAAGGGCATCTTCTTCAGCCCGCCTTCGATGCTCAGTGGTCTGTAGGATGCTGTCATTCAGCCTGACGACTTCATCCTTCAGATCTCGATTTTCCCTAGAGAGTCTTTCAAGCTGGTTTCTAAGATTTTTGGAATCATCCTCCTTTTGCATGGATATCTCCTTGATGGTGGTCTTCGTAATGTTAATCTCTGTTTCAAACTTGTTCCTTAAATTACTGATCTCCTCATTATAGTGGTTTCTTACCTTTGCCAGCTCACTCTCATATTCTCTCTTCCGGGCACTCTCCTCCTGCAGAAGAATCCTCAGTCTTTCTATCTCGCACTCCTTCTCTTTGATGGCTTTTTCAGACTCTATTTTTTGCCAACCAAGGCTCTCCTTTTCACATTGCCTGGCTTTCTGCAGCTGGTCATAGTCACTCTTCTGTTGATCTAATCTGTCTTCCACAGTCTTTCTTCTTCTCTTTTCATCTTCAATTTCATAAGTTAGTCTGGTGATCTTCTCATTGAGTTCTTTTATTTGGCAATAGCATCTGTCTAGATTTTGCTTTGCTGCCTTTCCATCCAGCTCAGCTTGTCTCTTTAGCTCCTCCAGGCTCACAAGCTTTGCTTTGGCCTGGGAACACTCTGTCTGATATTTCTGCAGGTTCTGATCCAGGAATTTGTTCTTGTTGCAGTTTTCAGAGTTGGCATCCCGGGCCAGTTTGAGCTCCTCTTCCAAAACTTCAATCTTGGTATTTTTCAGCTATAAAAGTAAAATCAGAAACACATTGAAACAAAAACACCTCATATCATGAGAAAGAAGCAGTACTTTTCCCCTCCCAGACCAATGTACATTCTCATTTCTCTTTACCCACTCGCAAACATACACACATACAAGCACGCATGAGCACACACAGTACCCACAAAGAGTAGTTAGTATACAACAAAAACTACCCGACAAAAATTCAACAAATCTATATTTTTCTCATAATTCTTCTATCAACTGCTTCTTATCTTATGATCTTATCAAATGATATACATTTGAGTTTCAGCCTCTCCATCTGTAAATGAGGTCATTTCTTTCAAAATCAAAAGCTTATGATTTTATAAATTATGTTCTTTTATTTCAAGGTATAAAATAAGTGTCCATCTATACTCAATTCAAGTATTTGAAATAAGGAGTAAATTAAACAATCACTCAACATGAAAAAATTCAAATACAGATCACCTAGGATGTTCTTAGGCTGAATTTAATACAAAGGAATAAAGCAAATTCATTGACCAAATTATAAATAAAATTACTGGTTTTGGGCAAGGTAAAATAGCTACAATTTTGGAAACATTACCTAAGGCATTTTAAGCAGTATACCGGAGCATGGGACTAACATCAGGCTTATAAGCAAACTGTATTATACTAATTGTGTAGAGAAAACACAGTTTTACCAGTAAGTATGCCCAAATCCATGTTATAATGAGGCAGTAACAATAAGTTCTACTCTATTTTTTGATGCTTCAAGGAAAATAAGTAAATTACCTTCAGATCTTCCAAACTCTTCAGCATCTCACTCAAGAATCTGTAATAGGCTCCAGATTTTGTAAGTAGCTCTATGTATCGAGAATGCACATCCGCAGCCTTGGAGAAAAGGAGTAAAAGAAGAAAACAAAGGTATTACATTCCAAAAAAAGTTGTATGCAAGTTGACCAATTTTGTTTCCTAAAACAATGAAATAGTAAAATTATAATTCAAAGAGTGAATTCCCTTCTTTCATGTGTGGTAATGCCAAATTCTAGCAGTACATCAAAATAAAGACCTAAAATATTATAGTCCATCCTCATGACTTCAGGGTGCTTCCCGTAAGTCTCCTGACAGGTGGCATTCTCTGAAATCTTTGGGGGAAAGTTATCTTTTAAAAATCTACAAGGTATTTTTTATTTTAAAAGTATTCCTCATTAAACCCAGCATTTAAGCCTAATTTCCACAGATTCTACTATATGGACAACAGATTCAGACATCTACTGATGACTTCCTAAAATGCATCACATATTGACAACTCACACTAGAAGGAGCATAACCTATTCCTGGATCTTTCTGAGTGGATACTCTTTAACAAGGGATGAGTTTAGAGACTGTTGGTAAGACAGGAAGAAGACAGGTAAAAGGAAAGAGGCAGAAGGAAGGGCAGGTCCCAAGAGATACGTAATTACATACATACCTCTTGCAGAATCACCCCAGAGGGAGATTGAACCATGGTCCTCTTAATAGGTATGTTCAGTAGAGTTTCCAGTCCTGAGGTGTATGATGCCAGCTGGAGTTCATAATCCTGCAGAATAATCAAGTTGAAGTAAAACATACTTAGTGAACTTAAAAGGAGTTACTGACAGCTACAATTCCACGGTTTCAAATCATCAAACTATATTTCTAATGACCTACCCAAAAAGCTCTCATTGTACAGCTAGCACCCAAGCAACAAATACTGCATTACTAAACCAAGCAGTACATCTCTCTCCATGCTAACTGGAGAATTCTGCACATGCCACTGGTCTAAAGAATGAAGACCAGTTTGTTCCCACAGATATTGCCTATGCAAACAAATTCAAGTTAATGGATAACAAATTTTTATGGTTTTCTCAGGAGAGAATATATGAAATCCATAATTGCTATCCTTGAGAAGTTTATAATCTTGAAAGTGAGTCAGAAAATAATGCAGGTAATAATATCCTTGGTGAAATACCAACATTCTTTGTAAAGCCAGCATACCTTAATTGAATTTGCACAAAGTTCAGCAACTTTTTGTACTTCTTCTGCTTTGTCTCGTTTGCCAGAAATTTCATTATGCAAGTTCTATATAAAAAATAAAATATTATTTACAAGTTAAAGTGTATACATATTTTAAAATAAATGTTATTTCATTCTCTAAGCACTGTTATGGTTTTCTCTCTCAGTTTATTACAACATGTACTGACCTCATATTCTCACAGTTCAACCTTAGGAGATGAGCATATGTTCCATTCAGAAAAAAGAACAAAGTTCTTCAACTTATTGTCTTCCTAAAAGGTTACTTTCTAGTCAGAATTCTTTTCTGGTCCTTTTCCCTCAATTTATAAAAATACTTTACTACATTACATTATTTCTATATTCATAATTGCATTTTTTTTGTAAATATCTCAATTGTTTCTCTGTGGGCAGCCTTTGAGCATTCACGAAATAGGTTTGTAATATTAATCATTTCTAACCTAGATACCGCTATGAAAACCAAAGGAAAATACAGTTTACACCCAAATAATTTTGAAACAAATGACAAGCTGACTTTTACCTTCTGCTCATTCAAAAATCGCATGACTGTGTTGGAATCTCCAAACTTCATGGATTCTAAGGAATCCTGGCGGCGTTTGGCCTCGTAGAGCCACTTGCAGAAAGCCTGATAGTTATCACGGTAATTCCTCAGTTGCTTGATTTGTTTCTCCAGGTCCCATAATCTAGGACAAACGCAGATAAAATTATTAAAATTGTTAAAGCGCCGCTATTGTCCCTCAACGTATTTAACATAAAGATACCATATGACCAAGCAATTCCTTGGTCATATACCTAAGAGAAATGAAAACATACATCCACACACAAACTTATACACAAATGTTTATAGCAGTTTTTTCACAACGATCAAAAAAGGGAAACAACCCAAATATTCATCAGCTGATGAAAAGATAAAAAAATGTGGTATATATCCATACATAAAATATTATTCAGCCATAAAAAGGAATGGAGTACTGACACATGCGATACCACGTATGAACCTCGAAAACACCATGCGAGTGAAAAAGTCAGTTACAAATGGCCGTGTATTGTATGATTCCATTTATATGAAATATCCAGAATAGGCAAATCTATACAGACAGAAAGCTAGGAGGTAGTGATGGCTAGTGAGTACAGGGTTTCTTTCTGGGGCTGATGAAAATGTTCTGAGCTCAGATTGTGGTGATGGTTACACAATTCTGAATATACTCAAAACCACTGAATTGTACACATTAAATGGGTGAATCATATGACGTGAATTACATATCAATAAAAACATTTTTAAAAAGCAATACTAGTAAAATGAACTACAAGCACGATTCAGGAGATATTTTTAAACCCTTGTGTACAGTAAAGCATTTCTTTTGTTAAGATTTAATTTTTCACAAACTTTTACCGAAAAAGTATCTACTTCCTCCAACAATCGTGACAAGAGCTTGTTTATAGGACACAAAAGAGCATGATCAATGTCTTCTAGCATTTCTCAAAGAACCTGGATGGCACTTGGCATTAGTAGGTCAAGCTTGGCTATTACGACACACCGTCTTTCCATTTCCAACAGCACTGCCTATAGGCAGTCCATAACTAGAACGCCTGTACTGACTAATTTACATACAAAACAGAACCATTCTTTTTTTACAGTGATTATTTCAAGTGACATTATCTTAGGAACAAACAAATGGAGAGAAAGTGTGGGAGAGGGCAGCATACCTGTAGTCTATCTGTTTGTCTATTCTCTGCCAGCGATCTGTCAGCTGCGTGACTTTTACACTGAACTTGCCCAGATCCAGGTCATAAAGTGGATATTGCTGTGAAGTCTGAGAGTAGATCTGCTGGGCTTTCTGCAGTTCTGTCTTCATGGTGGCCAACAACGACTTCTTCAAGTTCAAGTCATTTTTAATTTTCTGTCATCCGAGAAAAAAAGAATACAAATTCATCTCATCTCCTACTTCATGCCTCACTGCAGATCACCAAACTACAAAAAATGTACGAAAGTCTTTAGATTGTTCATATTTTTAAGTCATAATCAATTCAGGAAAATATATTTACTGATTGCATTTCCCAATATTTGTGCCAATGATTTAGTTCCTTATGCTACCCCATTAAAAAAAATGAAATGTGTAAATTAGTTTCAGAAATGCTGAATATTATACTCCATTCTACTCCTGAATAATTATGACATATATTAATGTATTAATGGTTCTGGGGAGTCCTACAATAAAGAAACTAGTTTAACTACATTTAACTAACATTCCCCAGACTAGTCTCACCACAAATTACTTTCTCACATAGTTCCTACTAACACACTCTAGAAAACAGTGCATTAGAGATAATTAATACCATGTGTGGCCAATGAAATCTGGTAATCCTCAAAACTCATGAAAACTTAGTGAATCTTTATAGTTGGGAATTGAGTGCTGAATTATCTCCCATAAATTGGCCACTGTTACATCCCTTCATATTACCTTTAGTCCACAGCGGTACGCTTCCACCTTGTCCAGATCCAGGTAGACAGTTTCTTCTTCAGTGAGTCTGGCTTCATAAACCTTTAACATGTCCTCTGTCTGGAGAATGGCCTGGAGTAGTGCTCGCACTGAACATAAGCTGTAAGGAGCAAAAGAGGCAAACAGAACTGCTGGTAACTTCATTAAACTCTGAACATCTGGCTCCTGCCACTATTAGTGAAAGAACACTATGAAAGCAGGTCATTTATTTTGCGTAGTTTATAAGCTGAAGGAGCAATACATTTTCCCCACCCCCCATGCTTCAGACCACCATTTTGCACTAGCAGGAGAATTCCAAGTCCTGGCCCTTAAGTATACCTTAAATGTAACACACCCTATATCTGAAAACAATGGAATTAACACCCTTATCTAGAGGACCCTCCCTCAAAAGCATAGAAGACTATTAAGCCTCAAGTGAAACAGAAACTGTAAGGCAACAGATTCAGCAAGCCAAGCATATGAAGCAGACAATATGTTGTATTATCTGACAAAATAAAGCTTGAGCAAAGCAAAAGGTCTGAGATAAGCATTAGTTGTGATTACCTATTTAAGTAGCCATCTGTAACGCCATTGATATTTTCCAGTTTCTGAAACAGCCCAAATATCTCATTCTGTAAATAGCAATATTTTTCCGAACCTCTGAAATTAGCCAGCATATCTTTAAGCTGGTTGAGAACTTCAGCGATTGCTTGAGAATCATTCTGCACACTCTGTCAAAAAAGAAGGCAAGCTCTTTCAATTTAGCTGTGTGATTCTTGTGATTGTTTTCATCTTCAAAAAGTTCACTAAATGTAAAGGATTCAAGAAAAAGACTGACTTGACCTTTCCCTTCCTTCTTCAGGGAGGCCCTATCAGCACTGTGCAACTATGACCCCTTATTTATTTAGAATTTAGATTTTAGATAGTGCAAAGTAGTGCCCAGCTGTGACTGGGCAGAGAAGATCACTCAGCTTCAAGCTAAAACACCTGGGCTATGGTCCCAGCTTCATCAGTGGCTTTGAGTTTTTACTCCACCAACCAACTCTCTCAGTACCAGTTTCCTATCCATAAATAAAGATAATTCTACCTGTCTAGTCCCTATCATAGGTTGTTTTAGGCAGAAGCCAAATTAATGTTTGTGAAAACTTTTGAAATGAACACAGTACTATATGGCACAAAGGAAAAGCACTGTAGCCTGATTCTGCAACGCACAAATGTACAGGAAAGGTGGCTTAATCGCCAGCCTGATGAACACCTACAAATGTGGAAGCAGGAGAAAAAAGAAAAAATCATGCCAGAAATCGGTTTTATCAAAAATTAATGTTTCTTGCCTATGAATATATAAACCAGGTGGGGTGTTTTGTTGTTGTTGTTGTTAGGTTGCAGATAAATATAAATATACCTGGAATCAGGCAAAATATTAATGGATACCTACCTTTAGCTCATTTATTTTCAAGGTGATATGGTGAGAAGACCCTTGGTCTACCAGAAGGATGTTTTTAAGAGCCATCCTCCCCTCACAAAGCTCCATCTGCCTACGAATCTTCTGGAGCTCCATCAGCATCCATGTTTCCTGCTTGTCATTTTCTCTGTTGGTTTCAATTACTTTATTATGGTTGACATCTTGGCAGGAACCAACATGAGTGATTTCCGTTGTGCTTACTGTAAAAATATGTTTGGACCACAAAAATCAGAGAATTCCTAGTTAGAAGGGTGCTAGCCCTCAAAAAAAAAGAAAGAAAAAAGAAAAAACCACACTGCATAAAGGTATGCTACTTCATTTGTTTTGATTCTGAAAATTTATCATGTAAGTGAATTTTAATATATTATTTTTCAAAGAAATGATTCTGAAACTAGTTTTATGCCTACTACTCTCTTTTGAAAACTGCACGTATGGTTAATGCAGAGAGAAAGATGCTCCAAACCAACCTGTCTGCTGCTGATGGTGGCCAGGGAGCTGAATGACCAGTGTCTGGTAGTGCTTCTGAGCATCCGTGAACTGCGTCTGCATTTTCCGCTTGTCATCATCTCCAAACATCTCTGAGCCTTGGCTGTTTGTGATGAACTCTCGGTAATGGGACTCAAGGTCATTTAGTGTCTTCTGGTAATCTTCCTTCCGCATTGTTCTCAGCTGGAAGTAAACCAGGAAGAAGTGATATATAGCTCCTCCCACAGTGCGACCAAGAAAAAGTCTGCTGAGAAACAACCTGTGCGAGATGGGACTGGCAGCATCGCCCATCACAGCCCATTAAGATAGAAAAGGTCTTTGAGCGCGTGGAAATTGCTCCTAAGAAACATTGTAATGGGTTGCTGATTTTCTTTCCCTACATAACTTTATTCTTCAAAGGGATTATTATTCAGAAGCCCCAAATGTGAAGCAAGTCACAGCAAAGCTGTTCTGACTAAAAGAAAAGATTACGTTGAGCCAAAAATTGCCCATTTCACGCCCCTCTGCGCACTGCCATCCCAATCATCCCGAGAAAACCCCAGCACCTGGGATTCTCAGACCCCAATTTGAACATCACTGACCTTAAGTAACTAGTGCTTTGATGTTCTTCTAAGAATTCTACTCCAACTTTTACCTCTGTGATAGCCAGTCAATAACTGATGATCTAACTTTTCATTACACCTAAGAGGAGTAGGATCCAGAATATTAAAGGACCATGTTGCTTTTCCATGGGTACTACTAGTCAATCAGATAATTTTAATGAGTCTTGTACCCAGCCACACGTGAATTCCTCCCATTGTATAGTGGGCAGACCAGAACCTCTATGGCAGGCTAAGCTGATTCTCTAAGTGAGCTACAACAGCATTAGCTGCATCACTAGAAAGCCTGACTGGTAGAGACATGCACTGTGGGGAGTAGATTGGTGCCTCTTCCAGGCAGCCTGGATGGTCCTGGGGACATACCTTGGCAATAGTCATGGCCCTGATTTTCTCGATGTCAATCATGCAATAGTGCCAGGACACCAGGCTCTTCATGTTGATATAGAGTTGGTTCCACAGAGCCCAGATGGCTTCGTAGTATTGCTCGATCCTAGGAAGCACAAGGGGAAAACACGCTGAACCTGGTTTTCAAACTGTGTCCCACATGGGAAACATGGCTGTGCATACAGAACTGCACAAAAAAACTACAGAACTAACAGAGTAACAGGTGAATGTATTATTTTGAAAATATTCAATGTCACAATGCATTTGGCCTAATTTACCCTCCAAAAGTGCATTCTCAATGATCTTTATTAGTATAGATAGTGTGAATCATTTTGATCAGAATATATGGTGTGATTTTTTGGTGTACGTTGTTTGCAGAACACGTCTTTATGGACGGAGGTCTGACACTGGGTGAGACTACAGGCAGGGCGCAGTCACGGTTCCAGAGCCGGAGCCTGGAAATTATGCCATGCTCCCTATTCTGAGGGTGCTGCAGATTTCCACAACTAGTGGTTTAGAAGAATCTGCCATGGACAATTTGTAAAATGAATGCTCCATCTAATGACAAGCAAATATTGATCTTAAGTGCATTTTATATTTGCAGCTACATTCAAAATTGCTAATTATCCAAGAAGGGAAGAACTTTGGAACAATGCCCTCTAAATATATGACAATGACATACCCCAGTCCTCTTACAGTCAGACGTTATTCTTTATCCTCCCACAATAACTATAGTATCTTCAACACAAAATTATAAGACAATGTAAGGGGACCTTCATGAGGTTCTTTGGAAGGATGGAATCACAGCAGCAAATGGTGTGTCTGAGTTTTTTGTATAGGCATTTGCCCATTTCTCCCCACTCCCATTCATGTCACGGCTCCGAGGAACTTCGACAACTTACTTGCCAGCGAGGTCCACAGCCAGAGGATTCGGAGGAGGAATAATCAGACTGACAGAGGGTACGAGCATGTCCACGCCTCCTGGGCCCGTCACATACCACTTGCTGCGCTCATTGTTGTCCTTCAGGATGCACTCATCGCCTTTGTGCATGATTTTCTGTAAGGCAAGCAACCGTGAGTTTTGGCTTTATTCGTGAGTACACACTTTCATCTTCTTTCTCAAAGACAGAAACAGAGATGAAAATGTACAAACTACTTGAGCTTTTACCTTATTAATTTCTCCTTAAGCAAAAATAATCTTTACATAATCCAACCACACTGATGCTTTACATAATACCTGTGAGCCTGAAAAGTGTGTATAAAGTAAATTAGGTGAAACAATTTTCCAAAGATAGCCCGAGGAACCCATTAATAAAGTGAGAAATCCTTTTGTAAAAGCAGTAACTTACCACATGGCTTTTCTTTGTTTGTGACTTAATGTTTTATGGATTAGATTTTAGTGTGTGGACGTCGCTTGCCTCATTCATTTGCTCATAAAAATTTTTAAATAAAAAAATTCTGGTATCAGGTGCTCAAAAAATAACTTTCTAAATTTACTCCAACATCTAAATGGCTTCTTTTCTAAGTTAACTCTATATAGCTTCTTAAAATGGATACTTAAAATATGACATCTATCTTAACTGGGTGAAATGTAACAAGCTTGATTTTTATGTAACAAGCTTGATATTTACGTACTTCAGTCTCCCTTTTAACTTACTTTTCACTTTGTATTTACCACAGAGCCTGGAGAAGTGATACATACACTCAATGCATAAAATCTGCACTGACATTGACTTCATAGGTAGCAGAAAGGCCACAGGCTTCATTTCTTTTATGTTAGAAGTTTAAAGATAAGAGTGATCACAGATAAATAAGTTTTGCACATTAAAGGGAAAAAAGTATGAAGATTTAGAGTAGCTTAAAAATGAGCCCTGTTTCACCACTAACAACTGTCACAGGATTCAGGACAAGCCGCTGCTCATTCAGCACTTGCTGCTTTTCACACAAAAGAAAGACCTTTACCATAGCGCTCACAGGAGCCTACGTTAGATTCTGCTCTTTTGACAAAATCTCTGTGTAGAGGAAGGGAAAGCTTTGGTATCGCTCTGTGTAGGTGAGCACCCACCTGGTCTTGCTTGTAGTCACACAGAGCCCTGAGAATAATGGGTTTACTGCTTCTGTAGTCTGGGTTACGCGGCTTCAGCTGCACAATCTTCTTGGACTTGTTCACCAAGTTCTGCACCTGACGCTTGTATTCATGGATTTTCTCTCGTTCTTTCTGCAATTGCAAGTAAAAATCGTACTTTACCATAGATACTTTGAATTTTTATAATTTCCTCAAGTAACATTAATGTAGCTGCTATAACATTACAAATGAGATACTGCCATAGTTGTATTTGCTATAAAAAGCCACAAAGTCTTCTATCTTCAGAGACTATGGGAACCTTTCATAGTGACTCCAGAAGCTACACAGCCATGAATTAAGTGGGCAGGAAAGAACATCGCTATGTAAAGGACATTGACAGAATTTGAAGCATGCTTTTCCAAAGGAATCTTCATGTTATTCTCTGTTTTGTTTTGAGCAATAGTAATTATGATAGCAAAAGCAATTTTCAACAGTAGCTGAGCCTGTAAAGAAATTTATTTTGAGAAAAGCCAAACAATTTTTGGTTTTTCTTAAAATATAAGAAAATGCTGGTGTGATCTTTGGGCACACATTGTAATATACAGCAATGCCAATCAGCAGTCTGTGCTGCACTGCTCAGGGGCATTTTATCCCCCCTGTGTAAGGCTGCCGAGGGCCTGGGTAAGAAATGATACCTCCAGGTCCTTGATCTGGTCCAGCAGACGCTGCAGGGGCATGTTCTTGTCACAGGGGTACTTCTTCCTGATGGAGTCTTGAAGGCCCTTCAGGTAGGCTTCCGTAGACTGGGCCTCTTCAAAAAACTATTAAGAATGACCGTGATTGCGTGTCAATGAAAACCAACTCAATGAGCAATATCATCCACTATTTCTATTTCAAGGACTATCTTCCCTAAGAGTCTATTTGATAGGTGGCTAAAGAAAAGATTAGAGCAGAAAGTACATTCACCTACCAATCTATGTTCCTCTAAACTAAAAACCAAAAAAAACAGTACTTAGGCAATACTTTGAAGATTGTTTTCAGTACTTTTTATAACATCTAAAAGACAAGGAATTGAGACCTAAAAGACAATGAAATTAGTAAGTATAAAAACCTGAAAGTAGGCAGCATTTTCTTTGAGATGAACATCGATGCATTTGGTGATCTGAAGAATCCAGCTCCACTGTGTCTGGAGAGTGTCCATGTATGCCTGAAACACGGAAACATCAACTGTGTCAGCACCGCTCAAGCACAGAGAGGCAGGCATCTATTCTTCCATAGATACGTGGGCCTAAATGAAGCTATGAAGTATTTTTTTATCTAATTGCACATCAAACTTTTTTCCAAATATTAAAAACAGAGTTTTCCAACAGGGAACTCTTGGTATAGTAGAAATTAAACTTTTAAAAACAGTTTTAACAAATAGATACCATTAGGAGTATCATTCGAAATATTCACCCAAATGGCACAGCTACTGACCGATCCGAACAGATACTGGGACAGTCCTGAAACACAGTTCCCCCACTGCCCCACGGCCTGTTCCTGGATCCCAGGGAGGTCCAAGGCACCCATGTGGAGGGCTTGAGGAGCTTAAGGCAATGGCTCTTCCTAGCTGATATAGAAATATTCACCTTTTTTTAACAACCATTGTGACCATACCAGTGCCAACAGCTAATGCACAGCCAACAGATGGCAGTCTAAGACAGAGGTCAGCAAACTACAGCCCCAGGGACCACACCCGGCCCACCTGCCTGCATTTATATGTAAGAGTTTTACACATGGTCAAGCTCATTCGTTTATGAATTGCTATGGTTGTTTTCACACAGCAATGGCAGGGTTAAAAAATTTCAACAGAGACCAGATGGCCAGCAAACCTAAAATATTATTTGGTCCTTTCCAGAAAAAGATTGCCAAGTCTTCGTCTAGGGTAGTGATCCCAAAATATAAAATAAACTTGTCATGGCTTTATGATGGGTAGGAAATCATTCATTTGTACAGACTTTATGAAAAATTTCCCTTTTTTTCCTAATAAAAATGTAAGTCTCATGCAGCTTACCTCAATTTTGTCTGAAGCTGGATGCTGATTGAGGACAAGCTGGTCACTTTCTTGTTTAAGCTTATTGAGCTCCTTTTCCTTAACTTCCAGTTGACTCATGCGTATCTGTGAATGAAAGAAAACAAACCCTTCAGAGTCAGTCACCACTGGCCTTCTGGCATTTCCATCACTAGATGTTAAATACAAAACTGTATTTGGGAAATGAGCAATGCCTAGGAATATTGTTATGTTTTCCTCAAGAATCCTAGCTTTTTTTTTTTTTTTTGCCCTGGCTAAGTAGCTCAGTTAGTCATTGTGTCATCCTGACACGCCAAGTTTGTGGGTTTGATCCCTGGTCAGGGCACATACTGGAAGCAACCAGTGAATGGATAAGTAAGTGGAACAAAAGTTCAATGTTTTCTTCTCTCTCTCCTCACTCATTCCCCAAGATCAACAAAAAATAAAAACAGGGAGAAAAAACTTTATTAAAAAAAGAATCCTAGCATTCTTTAGACAGACAAGGATGTTTGAGATCTTCCAATATGTGGCCGATGCTGGTTTTCATGACCATTTGCTTATGCTAGAAGGTTTTTCATGACCATTTAACATAGGCTAAATTATAATTGGCTGATGAATTACTACAAGTCCATTGACACCCATCTCCTAGGCCTCTAAAGTGACAGCCTCAAAGCAAGCATTTACAAACACGGGCCGGGGGGTGCTGGGGGCAAGCTTACGGAGAAAGCCTCTTGTTTCTGAGCAATGTTGGTATTCTTGTCACTCCAATCAAAGAGCAGCTCCTCCTCCTCACAGTCATTGATCCACATGATCTCTCGGTAGGCGGCCAGGATGATGTTCTGTAGCTGTCGCAGATGTTCCATTCTCTCAGAGGATGCTTTCTGCAAGGGACATTCAAAAGCAGCATTAGAACCACAATATGCAGATTAATGGTATTCTCTGCAGATTCCACAGATACGCCCATGTGATCCCTTTTACCCCCCCCCCCCCGCCCCAAAAAAGCACAAGAATCACTAAAATGTTAACCACTTACATTCACTGACCACCTGGTATGGGACTCATCCAAACTTATGATGAACAAGGGAGCAATTTTAGATTTGGTAAAACAGCCTAATCCAGAAAGGTCTGGATTCAGATACTGATGTTTGAGTTCAATAACTAGTTTTAGACTATAAAGGGGATATGGCATTCTTAAAAAGATAAAGCAAGCTTTCTCTGCTCTCTCCCATACCCCACAAATTCAAGGTGCCATCAGTCAAACCCTAGACCTAATAGGAAACTGTTGTGCCACAAGTAGCCACAGTATTTAAAAAGTAGCACTACCAATAAGAAAATATCAAAGAAGTAGAAATGGGGCAATACAAATAGGCAGAAGAATGAAAATATCACTTCTTACAAGTCAAGTAATTGGTTCGGAATTTATCATAAAATGGTCTGGTAAAAACCCCTATCTACCTCATAAAAAGACTGCAATTCACAAGTGGAAAAGCATTATTGCTTTAACTGCAAGTATTTAACGAGTGCTATTGATGTGACACTTAATTTGCAAATAGAACAGCATTCAGTACTGTCTTCAGAAAAGTATCTTTTAAAATTCAGTTCTTAAGGGAACTTCAGCAGCAAAAATGAAATTAGCATCTTTAAGCCCCTGTGCGTACTTCCAGGTACTTGCAGAGTCATCAGGGGGAACAGAGTCATCAGGCAGAACACCTAGCAGGTGCCTTACCCTGAGATGGTGCTCCAGAATTATGGAGCTGAACTGAATGCAGAGACTTCAGAAATAAGTTGGCTTACCAGCAAGTTTTCATACTCCCCCTCCAACTGGTAAATGGCAGCTTTCTCGCGCTAGAAGGTGACAAAGAGCAGGTAATGATTTCATATTCCCCTTGTGGTTTTGCAGAGAAACAGCAGCCCCTCTAAACCTCCTTTTTGTCAGATACTGATTTTATACCCTTTGCGAGAAAGACTGTTTTCCCTAGGAAATCTTTCCCTCACAGGGACCTTTCCCCCACTGGTCTGAAGACAAGCCCTCACTGGCCTGGCGGTGCCATCTCCACAAGTGAAGGCCTGATCACTGCCACTGAAAGACTCACTTGTTACGAAATTGTGCAAGGCTGAAAATATGATTTCGGACTCCCTAGCTAGGTCTTAGGGAAAACCAGTCAGATAGTCAAGTGGACAAAAGTTAAGGCAAAAAAGAAAGCTAGAAGAAGAGAGATGAGTGGCTCTGTTATAAGTTTTCTTTTTTTTAAAGTATAGAAATCTGGGAAGAACTGAGCACTTAAAATCGGATGACTATTTTATGTTGTAATTCTCCACCCAGCTTCAGGTCAGTCTTTTCAGCAAAGGAAAGGTATCAGGAGGAGACCTAATTTTCCCCAGTAGAGATGCATTTTAATTACCAGATAGAAAAGAATTCACCAAGGACATAAAATGGTATGATTGTCAGATTTTCTCTATTTGAAGGAGTGCTCTGCATTCTGCAGAAAAGAACCCCCCCACAAAATACTCATTTACAAACTACACACAAAGGAGTATGTTTGTTCTTAGCCTTTTGTTTAACTTCTCCCACCCAGTGCTATCATAATCTCCAGTAGGTCTATTGAATTCTACTTCCCCATTTATAAAATGGGATTTTTAAAAATTTCCAGTCATTTGGGAAAATAATGACAGACAAATGTCTCAGACAAAACTGTCTGGGACAAAGTAATTATACGACCCTTCACTAAGCCTTTTGGGAACTCTAAAATGAAACACTTCAAAGTACCAGGTCAGCTTTCATTTTGTCCAGCTGCCAGTGGTATTCCTCAATGGCATTGTGGACACTCCTGTGGCTGTTGATGCTCTGCTCCACCGAGGCCGGGTCCATGCCCCAGGACAGCGCGTCCATGTCCACCTGCCAAGGGAGAGAGTGGCCTTCATTTCTGATCCTGTGCCTCTGACACACCTTACCTGCAGCATCAGGGGTCAGAGTGCCAGAGACATACACAGTTTCATCTACAACAACCTGAAGATGTAAATACTCCGTACTGGAAAAAAAAAATACTTTAAAGGCTTGGGATTTCCAAGCCATTTGGCCAATGGGGGTTGCCAAAAACTCGCTTCACTTGTCTGACCTCAGCTCAAGACGGGTTGAGAAGGGATTCAAAAATGAGATTTGTGAAGCCTAGATCATGACCTCTGATACAAAATATCTACATGTGTACATGCAAGTGGCATATGTATGTATGTGTATAGTGTGTGAGCATACCTAGTTCCTAAACTTAACATATAGCATGTCATAAAATACTGATAAGTTTCTATAGTCAGTCATTTTTAAATGGGCATCAGAAACAATCATATAGTACTTCCCAAACTGAACAGCTAACCTGAAAGATTTTTGTTGTTTTTCTTTAGATTACTTTGAGAAATATAATTGTTAACTCTTTAAATCCAGCATTTACTATTACCTTTCAGGATGCCAAGCTCCCTATGGCCCATTTCAAAGAGAAGTTACAACATACATGCAATGCCTGAACTTCAATTAATGTTGGCAACATTGAAATTGTAGACTTCCATTAACTTTTTAAAAATTGAATCTAACTTCCTATTTTGTCTCCACTACTTCAAATTTAAGAATGCCTCATAATAAGAACCATACACATTATTCCACAAATTTCATGCCGTGGCAAGTCTATCATCTCATCTTCCTTTTGCACAAGGCTCATGTAAATTTCCAAATCACCTATGTCATCTCTAGGATATGCCAAGGGCAAACATTCCAGTCTCGTATTACAGCAAGAACATAACACATATTGTTCTAAGCCACATCCATGTTCTAATGTACTTGGCAAGCTTTCAGAAAGGGGAGCCATTTGAGAGTCAGACAACTGAAATGTACCCAGGACTTTGACCCTTCCCTCCCACAGCTCATTTTGGCTTTAGCAGAAACAGGTGAGTGCACTGGGATATGAATAAGATAGCCAGGCTCCTGCTCAAGCCCCTCATTACCACCCAGGTGTATAGTATCTGACTGGTCCATCAGCAGAAACACAAGTCAGGGAAACAAAACAAAACCCTGGCACAGGAGATGTGTGACTGCCTGCTGACTGTGCTGCTGGGGACACTGTCCTCTTATCAGCTGGCCTCTGCAGCTCAGTCTCCTGGGAATGAGAGCAAGAATGCAAGCTATGCTTTGGGGGAGAAAGGATAAGAAGAAAGGGGCCCAAGAGAATCCCAGAGCAAACCAGCAATAAGTGATAAAACTGCATAGTTCTTTTGAAGCCATAGGGGCCACCTGATCTGAAAACATCACTCATCAAGTATTAGAAAATGCTCCCAACACCACAACAGAAAACCGAGTCCATGTGATAATGCCATTTTCCAAAATTTTAAAATGTTGAGCCTTTGCTACAAAGAAATTCTTACAAAGCTGCCCCCAACCGTGAACACAGAAAATGATAAAATCTGAGTTGTCATTTTACGTAACTGTGATACTAAAAAGAAATGAGGGAGTTTGACATTTCATAATTGGTTCAAAGGCTGTTTAACCTGACGTCCCCAATCTTTAAGATGGAGTGCAAGCCTCATCAAGCCTCCCTCTGACGTCGCCATCCCACAGGTGCCAAAGCAGCACCCTGTCCGCCTGTCCTCTCTGAGCAGGGTTCTATTACAGCTCAAACACAGCACTTAATCCCACTCTGCTCTGCACAGAAGTCTGGCATTTGGTGTATGTGTCCTTTCTTCAATAACATTCATTTTCAGGGTCATGGAACATAATTTTTGAACCCTCAATTTCTGGCCTGGTACCAATACCTATAACATGCTAAAAAAAATGGGTGTTTGGAGATTAGAAAGGAATTTCACAATGTACACAAATGCTGAATCACTATGTTGTACATCCGAAATTTGTATAATATTGTATGTCAATTATACCTCAACTGAAAAAAAAAACATTAGAAGGGACTTTGAAAACATGCAAAAAGGTTTGTATTTAGGTGCCTGGAATTAATAACCTTTTAGCCTACCTTCTGTAACAGTGTTATGTAGTTCTTATAAGTGGGAGAAAAAGTTGACTGAATGAATGGATGTTTACTCCCATATGCCCTCACCACTTAGGAAAATACACATAGAAAAATTTTTAAGTCATCAAGAAACTTTAGAACCACTGCTAAATTGCTCCAAGAACAAGTAATAAAACCAATATTTCTGTCCAGGCTGATGTGGCTCAGCAGACTGAATGCCAGCCTGCAGACCAAAAGGTTGCTGGTTCGATTCCCAGTCAGGGCACATGCCTGGGTTGCAGGCCAGGTCCCCAACTGGAGGCATGAGAGAGGCAACCAATCAATGTATCTCTTGCACACTGGCAGATTGAAGTTTCTTTCCCTCCCTTCCCCTCTCTCTGAAAATAAAATAAAATAAATAAATAAATAAATAAATAAATAAACAGTTTCTTAGAGCCACAACCACATTGCAAAACAGTCTCTCCACAACTTATCATTCGGACATAGGCACCTTCACAGGAGAAGGATGGTTCATTAGTGTCAGGTTTTCATTATTAAATTCCCATCTACATGATCACGTCATATTCCTACTGCTACCTGTTCATTACAGTGCATAATTACTACATAAAACAACAAAACAGTAATTAACATTGAAAAGTACTTTGTAGAAACTCTGGTTCTAGGGAAAGGCTCAGCACAAACTCCTCTTGCCATCACTTAACTTCACTCCCACACCAGTGATGTAATGATTGCACAAGACAGCTGACACTTCAAAAATACAAGGTAAGCAACCAATAAGCCCCAACCAGAACATCCAGTTTTAGTGTGTTCCCAGCTCCTCCAAATTTGTTAATATTTTAGGTGAACTTCCACAACATTCTTTTTTTTAATACCTATCAATAACACAGATAAAATCAGTTACTGCTGAAGTAGAACAGTAAAGTTTTTTAGCACATAAAGACCCACAACAGGTTTTGCAGTTGTGCACAGTAAGAGTTAGTCAAAATCTACTAATTAACTTATAATTGTTAAATATTACCTGTGTGATGAAGTATGATTATAAAGCAATGAGGCTGATGCTCTATGCCATATAGGGCGGGGGGTGGAGGGGAGGGACCTGACAAGTTTCATTCATTTAAAAATAGAAGCCCATTTTCAAATTGTATATGAGGACGATTCCAAAAACAGCAACTCATTGCTGCTAGCTGAGGTCCAGAACATGCTGTATGTTCCTGACCGCTGGGCTGACCCTACCTGTTCATACCCAAGGCCTACACAGACCTGGAATTTTTGAAAACCAGCCCTTGTCCCTCTGGAAGCTGCTTACTTACCCTCTGCTGCCTTATCCACCCCAGACATTCACTGGTGACACGCTTGGTGAATTCATCCCACCCAGAGCCACTCTGGCAGGTGTACCCTCCGCCACCCTTGGAGCTGGCCCTTCGGACTCGAGGGACACTGATGGCTTTACACAGGGCGCGCATTTGCTCCTGGAGCTGCAGCAGTCTGAAAAGAAAGGAAAGCAGTTACACCAGCACAGGAGAACAGCCCATGAGAACATGTGCTGGGCAAATTCCCCTTTCCTCAGTCTTTCTTGTGTCAATACAGCAGTCACAAATGTTTTCTTTGAAGAATATTTTTCTTACCACATGATGTGGATCTGAGTCACATACAAAAACTTAAATAGTGTGATGCTCAAAGCCTTAAACATCACAGAATGTGCCGCTGGCTTTGCCTAACCTGGCTGCACTTTGTGCTTTCTCTTGAATTTTAGGTATAGTGAGAATGAAGGCAGACTGTACATCTCTGCCTTAAGCTGCATTTTTGACTCTAAGACTCTCAATTTTGTTTTCAGTAAACTGAGCTTGACTTGATATTAGATTCTTAAAAGACAAATGCTGCACCCATGACCTTTGCTGTCCCCTCAAGGGAGGTACAGTTAACATAATAAACTGAACCCTTCAAAATAGGCACACTCTTTTGGCCAGTTCTGTTCAATTCTCATAGCAGCTCTGTGAGTCCACAAGATGAAGGCAGTATTTTAAATCGATTTATATTAGAAAGACATAAAGCTGCAAAACACCAAGTATGCAAACCTGACCTTGTGAGCCAGCATCTGTGCTTCCTTCAAGGGACGACCTGGGTCATGGGATTGAGAGTAACTGGGTGTATGACATTCCTCTGTATTAGTGCTAACTGGGGAGTACCTTTTTTGATAAGCTTCGCAAGGCTGGCCCATCTGCCGCATCTCTCTGATCAAACTATCAGTAATTTCCATCTGATCACTGGCCTGAGCAAAATACTCCTCCAGTTCTCTGCTCCGAGTCAATTGTATTCCATCTCCATATTTCAGTTCCTAAAAGAAAGAATAAAGGAAGGTTCATTAGCCAAAATTTGTGCACTGTATTTTAAATTTTCACCAGGCTTTTAAAAGTATATTTACGGAATGCTAATTTTTCCCTTTCTTCTGTACCTTAAATGCCTATCTTTCATATTTACACAGAACACTCATCTAATAGGAATATTACTATGGTAGGAACACTATACCATCATTATATTGGCCAAGGTCTTTTGCACACAAACTGAGCTTTTCCAGCATCTTAAGAGAAAATAATTTTTCAGTTCTTAAAAAGAAAGCTGTCTAATTCACTACACCAGGACAATTAATTTCCTTCTTTTGATGATGTATTAATTATGTGAGATGTCACCTTTGGAGGAAGCTGGGGATGGGTACC